>NW_027256883.1:70307488-71782488 GCF_029215685.1 Pituophis catenifer annectens
TAAGCAGGTATATACAAAAGTATGAAGGCTATTGCTTAATGCATTGTAAGCTGCCCTAGTCTCCGGAGAAGGGCGGCATATAAATCGAACCAATAAATAAATAAATAAATAAATAAATAAATAAATAAATAAATAAATAAATAAATAAATAAATATTAACACCGATCACCCATTCTGACTCAGCACATCTAGGAATTATTAAGGATCGATCATTCACTTGGAGTAGCAGTCTTAGCAAATGATGAGGAAAAAATAAGCAAAAGTAAATCAGTGGTGGGTTGCTACCGGTTCACACGGGATCGGGAGAACCGGTAGTGGCGGTGGTGGGAGGCTCCGCCCATGCACCCGGACGCTTCTGTGCATGTGCAGAAGTGCCACGTGCACATGCACGAGTGAACCGGTAGCGACGAAATTTGGAACCTGCCCCTGAAGTAAGTGTCTATGGAGATTCTCAGTCATCCAGGACACGGTTGTCCTAAAGGTGCTTTTTCAAGAGATAACTGGACTTTCTGGATTTTTTCTCTTTTTCCTTTGAAGATGTTTCGCTTTTCATCCAAGAAAGCTGAAGAAGTTTCTTGGATGAGAAGCAAAACATCTTCAAAGGAAAAAAAACAAAGAAACCAGAAAATGCAGTTGCCTCTTGAAAAACTATCTTTGGGACAAACAAGAGTAAGCTATAACAAAGGCTATTTGTACCAGAAATGTCAACCTGGGCAACCAAGAAAAAGATGGATGAGGGAGAAATAAGTTATTACCAAGCTGAAGAGCACTGATGACCCTAACAACTCTAACCACAAAGACATGGAATATCTGATTCAGGTATTCCTTTGAGTCTACATTCACTTCAATTATGGCAGTGCCAGCATTGTTGACATTGCTAGAGGATCTACAATAAACAATGTAAAGCAATTAATTCTGAGAGTAAATTTCATTAAAGGATATCATCCTACTATGTGCATCCATGTATGCCAATAAGCAGGGCAGGGAAGACTGCATTTTTTAAAATGTGGAAGTATTATTGAGTAGTACTATTGCAGTCAATAGTGCTACTCAATGAGAGACCCTATTGACTAATAAAATGTTTGACTGAGCGGATTCAGGTAGCTTTGGACATGATGTTAGGAGAGCTCATCACTTTGGGTCTTGCAGACTTCAAAATTAATATTGCGGATACAATGATAAGTGCAGTTCAAGATGTCATCCCTTCCTTGTTTTTGAATTGTTTTTGAACCTATCCTCACGGATGGCCATACCCTCAATGTGTTGTTTGTCCCAGACATCTTATCACCAAGCCATCTACACAATGCTTCCAGGGGAAGGATACCGCAAAATCTCCATTCCCTCCCCTCTTGGGGGAAGGATATTGCAAAATTTCCATTCCCACCCCACTTTGGGGCCAGCCAGAGGTGGTATTTGCAAGTTCTCTGAACTACTCAAAATTTGTGCTACCAGTTCTCCAGAACCTGTTAGAACCTGCTGGATTTCACCCCTGTTGCAACCACTTAACTTTAGAAAAGAACCTATCACTTCAACCAAATGGAGTCGAGGGTCTTTCTCTCCTAAGGACCTGAGCTGGGGCAGGCCTGACAATCTCATTGTCTGGAAACTGTTAGATGGATGGAGAGAAACAATCTAAAGCTCAATAGTGTTAAGACCAATGGCTTTAGTTATTTGGACCTCCTAAATTTGGAGATCAACGATTTTTAGTCCTGAGTGCATGACATTGTCTATTTGCAGCTGGTGAGCAATTTTGGAGACTTCATAGACTCACCGTTCCTGCTCAAGGAGCAGATGGCAGACTGAGGAAGCATTCCTGATCTCTCACTGCTCCTGAATTCTGGACCAGCATCCCTCTGAAATTTGCATGGCTTCCCTCATTGCTTTATTTTTTAGAGAAAGCATTGAAACCTGGCTTTTCCCCCCTAGGCCTTGGGCTAATTTGGATGGTAAGGTCCTATAACTTGCTTTTGCCTCTGGTTCTTCTATCACTATCAACTTCTGTTTGAATTGTTGTTTTAACATTCTACACTACCCAGACTAAGTTTTGAATTGAGGGGCCTTATGAATCTAATACAGACAGATAGACAAACAGATAGACAGATGGTACCCTGGTTATGTGATTGTCAGGTATATGGAGGAATTGCAGACAATTAAATGTGACAGCAGGTAGCTTGAATGATTGTGGCATTGGTCTAGAGATGAATCAGATCAGACAAGCATATAGCACCATTATCAGGTTTAAGTTATGACAATAAAGGAGAATAGAAAGCATCAATTTCTTATGCCTACAGAGATCTGCCCAGTAGAATTCTTCAGAGTTGTCTATCAGGCAGTGGCATATTTTATTGGTTCGATTTATATGCCGCCCTTCTCCGGAGACTCAGGGCAGCTTACAATGCGTTAAGCAATAGCCTTCATACTTTTGTATATACCTGCTTAGTAGGACTTTCGGCCCCCCCTAAGCGGTGTTCTTTTTTATACAAAGTCAGCTTATTGCCCCCACAATCCGGGTCCTCATTTTACCTACCTCAAAAGGATGGAAGGCTGAGTCAACCTTGAGCCTGGTGAGATTTGAACTCTCAGTAATTGCAGGCAGCTGGCAGCTAAGTGCTACTTAACAGCACTTTAGTCCACTGCACCACCAAGGCTCTTATAAACATCTGAATGTCTTTATAAGAAAGCAATTCAGATCTGTGCCAGATTTGATAGTACTTGGGGAACCAAGTACCAAGAGGTTATTCCAGTATATCCAGTGGTGAAATCCAAATTTTTTTTACTACCGGTTCTGTGGGCGTGGCTTGGTGGGCGTGGTGTGGCTTGGTGGGTGAGGCTTGGTGGGCATGGCAGGGGAAGGATACTGCAAAATCCCCATTCCCTTTCCGCTCTTGGGGGAAGAATATTGCAAAATCTCCATTCCCGCCCCACTCTGTGGCCAGTCAGAGGTGGTATTTGCCGGTTCTCCGAATTGCTCAAAATCTCTGCTACTGGTTCTCCAAACTGCTCAAAATTTCCGCTACTGGTTCTCCAGAACCTGTCAGATCCTGTTGGATTTCACCCCTGAGTATATCTCCATAGCACATACATGAAATAGAAGACAATGTCTGCTTTTCATTAACTCACAAAAGTTCAAAAGCTTAACCAGGCTATCCTAATAGAGCAGATGATATTTAGATCATACACTGACGCTTTGTCTTACAAATACAACCTTATCACACCCACATTCAGTAGTCCAAAAATTCTTTCAGGACAGCTCAGCTAACTGTGAGTGAGGGTTTAAGACATGTTATTTCAAGAAGCTTCGTAAGAATACCTGTTTTAAATCAAGGGCTGTCAAATAATTTTTAACTTTCTTTGATCCTCACTCAATTTCAATTTTATCTTGCTGACCTATAGCACAGACTCTTTTAGCCTTCCACACTTTTCTTTTTTATTTTCTGCCTATAAATTTTTATTTTCTCTTTTTCATCATATATGTAGGAGAATATAAAAAATAAAACTACATATATACTTCAGAAGTTTTTTGTTTTATAGACATATGTGTATACATATCAAGCGAGTGTGTTAGAAATCCTAGAAAGAAATTAGACAGAGACAGGAAGTTAAACGATTGTGCAAGAGACAAAAATATGATGTTCAAATCTGAGAAAGTATTCTCCCTCAGGTGGTTTATAAAAGACACATTGGAGAAACTTTGTATCCGATGCCTTCTACACTATCTTTTATAGGAGTAATGACTATAATTTTAACAACTAGGAAAAAATAGACTCTTAGCAGAGAAGAGGGAGAAGGAGAAGAAACTTTAATGAAGACAAATGCATGTAGGAAAGGAGGAAATGCACAACAGGGGAGTAAAACCGAAAGGCAAAAGGTAGAGAATGAATACCAAGCATCCATTCAATGTGTGGGCATTAAGTACACAAATAAAATATCACTTGTCAAATAAAGGATCAAGCTTTTTTAAAGCTTGACACAAAGGGACTAAATGTCACTCTTTGAAAATATTTTATATATATTTAATAAATAAATATTTATAACTCACCCTACAGCAATGGCTCTCAGGGTAGGATGCAAACAGTGAAAACAATAAAAAACAAATAAAACAATAAAACAATAAAAACACACCACTATGAAACAGTAGACTCCATAATCCAACCCAATACACTCAGAAAGCTGGTTCAAACAGAGTGACAACCACTAACATCCCAAAACCCAGGGTGCAGCAGCCAGATCTCATTTGGCATTGAAATGAAACCAATGCTGGTAACAGCCTGATTCCAGTTTGGAAACAATCTTTCAGCAATGATGCAAAGTGGAGAATTCCCTGGAGTGGCCATTGTCCCATAGAATAATCCTTCAGCTACATACTGACCAGATTATGTTTATTTATATTAGACATTAAAAAATGTTATGTTGATATTCTCAAGCTGCAGTCTCCCATTAATATAGTTTTAGTGATCTGGTTATTGTTGTTGTTTAAATTATTGTTATAAACTACTGCAGCCTGCAGAAGAGTCATATTAGCTTCCTATCCACCAGGAGACATTTAGACAGTGATTCTACTAACTTTCATATCTCGGTCTGAAGAAGACAGGAAATAAAGTAAATTAAAATTTGAAAATGTCTATATCTACATGCCCATACAATTCTGTAAATGCTTACTTAAAGCAACTTTGCATATTTTCAATCGCAGTAGGATTTGCCTTTCCCTTTTAAATGCTTGATAGTACATAATAGCACTACTTGAACATGCTATCAGATTTTAAACTGAATTATGGAAGTAGTGCTATAGTGGTAATTTTCTTCCTAAGGAAAAAAAGTGTTTTTTATATTAGGATGGGAAGGGAGTGCTTATTTGCGATTATTTAGATACCAGACACATCACAAACAGTGATGATGAGTATTTCTGGTAGCACCTGTAAGAGATATCAGTTAAAAGTTCCATATCTATCTATCTATCTATCTATCTATCTATCTATCTATCTATCTATCTATCATCAAACCTATTTATTATTATTATTATTTATTAATCATATTTGTATGCCACCCATTCTCCGAGGACTCTGGGTAGCTTACAACAATCGACAGTATACTAAATAGCATATTGCCCCCAACAATCTGGGTCCTCATTTTACCCACCTCGGAAGGATGGAAGGCTGAGTCAACCTTGAGCTGGTGAGATTTGATCTGCTGATCTGCTAAACTAGCAGTCAACTAGAAGTAGCTGCAGTACAGCACTCTAACCACTGCGCCACGTCGTCTCTTTTGCTTAGATCGTATATCATTTGAACCACAGACAGACAATTGATGCTCTTCCAAACATTGTTTTATTCAGTTTCCCACAGTTTTGAAAGATACTGGGAACACAAACTGAACAATATTTAAAATTGGAGTCCAACAACATTTTGAAACCTATACATATAGATTGTGAAGCCAAGGCTAACCTTTATTTAAGACAGGGGTGTCCAACCTTGGCAACTTTAACACTTATAACTCCATTCTAAAGTGTCAAGGGCGGGATAGGAATCTGTAGTTAGTTAGCTTAGTTTAGTACATGATTGTTAATTGCTTTACCCTGTATTTTGTTCTGGGAAGTCGGGGGGGGGGGGGAAGGAAGGGAGGGGGGAGAAGGGGAAATATTTGAAATTTTTTTTTTCTTTTTTGTAAAACTTTTCAATTAAAAAAAAAACCACTTATAACTCCCAGAATTCCCCAGCCAGCATAATGAAGTCCACAAGTTTTAGAGTTTCCAAGGTTGGATACCCCTGATCTAAAGCTTATATTACTCATGGTCCACTAAATAAAAAGAAAGCAAAGAAAGCACACTTTTCAATTGTGATGATCACTTATAGAATATTTTTACAAGAAAATCAGAGAAATAAATAAGAGATTTCTATTATTTTTTTCACTGCTTTGCTTTTAAGCCCACTATCATTTTATTGATTTTGTTTTTATTGTTGCCTTCCCCTGTTAATTTAAGATTTAAGCAGTGGTGGGATTCAAGTAATTTAACAACTGGTTTTCTGCCCTAATGATTTCTTCCAACAACCAGTTTGCCAGACTGTTCAGAAAGTTAACAACCGGTTCTCCCAAAGTGGTGCGAACTGGCTGAATCCCACCACTGGATTTAAGGAAGGTATTTAAATCTTTTCTTTAAATAATACTTGTTGCTTTGTCACCTAGGAATGTATTATCATTAATTTTGAATGAAATATAAAAAGGACTGTAATGAAATAGTATATTACAAATGATCGTCATATTAGCAGCAGACGGAGCATTACATCAAGCCTTTGCAAAGAATCCCCCCATATGATAGTCTTTAAGTTATAATATCTACATCTGCAGGCTTTAAGTAAGCAGAGGAGTGATGCTAGCAAGGGATGTGAGCTCTCGGTGTCATTCCTTTTCATCTTCCAGATTTGATTCCCTAAGTCTTGTCTTATGAAAGGCAAATTTGCAACTATCATTGAGGCAATGAAGAGGCTATTATTCATCCTTGCACTGTTGAAATCTGAACAGTCTAGTTGAAACTACCTGAGCTTCTATTTTACTTCCCATACTTCTCTCTTTAGGCATTCAAATTGACAAATGCTCTTGTATATAGTTTTTAAACCCTGCCTATATGTAATGCATCAGTACCTTGTTATGGCATCTTTGATTTCATTGTTTGCAAGGCTACTATATCAGCAGCACAAAATTGCCAAGACACTAAGGAGCCCAATTTTTCTTTAATTTCTCAGGAAATTGACAGCTTTATGAACTGTCTCTTTACCTATGCCTCATAAACATGTCAGGCTGTAGGAAACCATTCTAATTAAATCCCAGGAGAACTGCAAAGGAAGATTAGAGCTTCTTGGCAGATTATTAAAAAAAACAGTTGTTCATATATACACAAATATCTGTACTGGAACCTAACATTTGACAGAACAGCCTCAGAATTAACCCCACTGGCAATTCCATTCTGACACCTATAAAAAGTCCCAGGAGGAAATATGCTAACTATAACTTTTCAAAGGTATTTTTTTTATGTCCCTTAATTAATTCTGCCCCCCTCTGCTCCCATAGTTAATTCAAACTAAAACCTGAGCTTTCTACTGCTTATGGTTGATTTTAAAAAGTTATGCTAAAGAAGGTATAAATATGACTTCAAGGACTAAACACAACTCTGGTTAAATAGGTAGAGTTCAAATTAGCATATTCATTTGTCTGCATTTCTATTGTATATGTTGAGTGTTTTAAGGATTCAGATATATCAAATTTTCTGCCTTCTTGGTAATTAGGAGGATCTCTCTCCAACCTGATTTATTTATTTTCATTATTTGTTTAAAAGATTTTTATGCTACACACTCTGCTAATGGTTTTGAACAGTTGGAAAATATACAATAAAACTTCCATAAAAATAATATTAGAAAAATGGCAGATATAAAACACAAACTAAAGCAGTGGCAATTAAAGACCTGGGTAAATAAAAATTTTGATCTCCCTCCTCAAATAAATAGGAGTCTGTTCAGTTCCAATGTGTTTTATACTATTGACTTTGCTCATTGATTCATTATAATAAAACTAATAATATAATATCTCCTATTAACATCAATCAATCAAACAAACACACACACACACACACCTCAAAACTCATAAGAATTGTCCCACTGGTGTCCAGGATGAGTTGCATTGGAAGTCTTGGAGATAGCTTGGGTTTAAGTCATACATGGTTTTATGTAATATCAAAAGCACTTTAAATTGGGTGCAGCAGACATCCAGAAGTGAAGTTCTTTCAACAACCCTTTTTATTGACATATTTTGTGTTAGCTGCTATTACAGACCATCTTAAAGAGAACTTTAAGCCTTACAAAGAGAATTTAGCAGCAGCCCAAACATGAGAATACTAATCACTTGAGGTCTCCTCCTTAATTTAATAATCAAAGCTATTGTGTAACGTGGCTGTTGAACATTGGTTCTGAATTCAAGGGGACCCCACACTGCAAATTTATACTTTAAAGGGAATATAACGCCATCCACGACAGATACATCTCCCAGACACTGAAGTCTGACCCTCAGAATCAGCAAATGTTCCGTCTCTTTTGAGTTCATTTGGAATTTATTCTTCTAAATCCAATTCTTTACAGGAGATAATACATGGAGGATACTGAGATGTCAAAAGGAGCTCCCATTAAGGGAAAAGTATAAATGCATATCATCAGCATATTGATGAAAAAGTAATAGTAATTTGTTTATTGATTAGTCTTGCAACCTTATCAATATAATAAAATCCAATAAAATAAAACAATACACAGTGTAATTTCCAAATGAGATAGATAGGAGATAAAGTGATAAAATACGAATATATTAATACAAAGAAACAATGCTTGGATAAATGTATCTCCCTTACAGGGTACCCCAATTTGTTCAATGTATCAGATTCATAGGACTACTGCCTTAATTATAAACTTAGCAGTTCTACATAAAATATGTACATTTGAGCCCAGAATCAAATATGACAACTTATGATTCGGATCTCAGTGGGATGTTTGTTTCAAAAGGGATGATACTGTAAGCATTTAGGCCTAATGTGGACATATAATTGAAAGTCAAACAAAATATGAGAAATATTTTCAATGGCTGGGATGCCGCATAGGCAAGTTCTATCAAAATATGGCAAGTGGTGGAAGCGCCCATATTTGGCCATGGCATCCAATAATTCAAATCTTGCTCTGGAATAGGAGCTTCTAAGATTATATCAGATTCAGTGACAAGAATTTTTCAGATTGAAAAATAATTTTATTCTTAGCCAACCAAACAAAGAATCTATCTATCAGGGTTCCAAGTAATAACTCCATAGAAAGCAGAACTCCGAGGCAAGCAGGTTCCTCAAAGAACAATTTTATTGGAGATATCATATTGGCACAAACTGGTGAAAATCGACTCTGAAAGTTCCTGCGGTTTTCTCCTGATTAAAAAGTGAAAGTTCCCCCATTCCCCAAACAATCAGTCACATTGTCCAATCAAGGTGCTGGCTGGTCGCTTGGTAACCAGACTCCTCCTCTCCCCAGCCACCTGTTGGAATGCCTGTGGTTCCCACAGGAAACTATTTTGTTTTGGCTACAAACCACCATCTAACTATGTCCCACCCCCATCCCTTCTTCGCACTGTAGCAACCCTGAAGCCTCCAAAAAGATCCCAGTCAGTTTCACTTCAGAGTTGGCACTATCTTTAGCCAATAATTCCACATTTGCTTGAGCACTAATATCCATGAGTCTCTGTTTAAACATTTCCCTTGCCTAGGAGGCCATCGAGAATAGATGCTGGGTAGAAAATCCATGTTATGAAATAACTTTGAAAAGTTGGTGGATCCAGGAGTTGGGCTGAGCTATACTTATCCATTCTGTTGAACATATTTTGGGAATCCTATCATGGCCCATTGAATGGATCCTCTGCCAGTATGTGGAAACTTTTAGATGGCTATGTAAGGAACGGGATACCTGTTTCCACTCTGACTGCAGGGGCAGATGTGTTCTTATCAGTTCCCAGTTTGCACCTTAAAAAAGAGATCTGAACTTGTTCAAGTGGGATAGCTTTATTAAGACCCCATTATTCCGCACCATAGGTTAGCAATGGGACTATTTGTGCCCTGAATACTTTTAGTATAGGGATCAAGGTACCTAGGTAGTTGTTAGTTAAATAATTTGTACAATCTTTCGGTACTAACCCCCACCCTTGCCAAGCAGCATGCTGATAATATAGAGCTCAAAATTTGCAAATGACTTTTCTCAACAACTTCATGTAGATGTTAAATAACAAAACAGAATTTTGCAGGACTTAAGGGTTTATACAATATTTCCCACTATCACTTTCTTACAATATTGTGAGAGGTAAGAACGGAAGAACAAAATGATGCTTCCAATCATAGCTCCCTTGAGCGTTCCAACAAAGTACTATGGTTAGCAGCATCAAATCATTAAGACATCAAGTAGTATCGACAAACTTGCTCTCCATTGTTTTATGTATATAGATATGATACAGAGGTAACCAAAGCTATCTTTATGCTAAATCTTGCTCTGTTTCCAAATTGGAAAGATTTCAGTTAATTAATTGTATAGATGCACCTCAGTGGTGAAATTAAAAAAAATTCCCCTACTGGTTCTGTGGGTGTGGCTTGATGAGGGGAAGTCATGTGACTGGGTGGGCGTGGCCAACTTGACATCACTCACATCGAGGGGCTCCTCACCGGCCCCTCCCCTCCCAGCCACTCCTTGTCGCGAATGGCAGGAAAATGGGGAAGGGAATATTCCTGTCTACCATCCTTCCCTCAGTCTGTGCTGAGATCGAGGAATGGATGACAGGCAGGAAAATCCCCTTCCCCATTTTCCTGCCTTTCACAAAAATGGCTCCATTTCGGCTGCTCCCCCCCCCGTCCCCCTCCCTCCTGGGGACTACCTTAAAAGGGAGAGGCTGCAGCAGCTCCGTTCTGAATGGAGGGAGAAAAGTTAGCATTCTCTCTGCTGCATTTAAAATTGAATTCTGTGGCAGAGAGAATGCTAACTTTTTTCCCGCCATTCAGAACAGAGCTGCTGCTCCCTTTATGGTTCCCTCCCGGCCTCCTCCCTCCTGGGGACTCCTTAAAGAGACAGGCTGCAGCAGCTCCGTTGTGAATGGAAGGAGAAAAGTTAGATTCTCTCTGCTGCATTTAACATTGAATTCTGTGGAATATCAAGCGGCCGGAAGAGGTGAGTGGTGACCGGCCAGGCCTGGGTGGGGCCAAAGAGGGGTGATTACTATCAGTTCAGCGAACTGATGCCAATAATCCCTAGCGGTTCGCCCGAACTGGCCTGAACCGGTAGGATTTCACCCCTGATGCACCTGGAACTACAGTGTTTATAATGCTATGTACTAAGCTTGACTAAATATGGAATACTGGATATTGGTTGATACTGTCAAAATTTGTGTGTCCCCAAAATAGCTTCCTGTTGCTTTCTTTAAAGCAGCAAGAAATTCTGCCTAAAATAAAAAGAAGCATTAATGAACTAAGGGATTATTAGCAGAATAGAAACTAACAGACCTCTAACACAGGAATAGACCTAATTTGCTAGAATTATAGAAATAATTGTTTTGTTTTTCTTTCCTGATGCTTTTGCATATTCAGATTACAGCTCTATATCCAGTTATTTAATAATAATCTTCCTTAAAATTCAGTGGAATTTATTGCTGAATGAACATGTTTAGGATTGCACTACCAGGATGTAGCAAAAAAAAAATCACTTCTAGTTTAGATTATTCTTCTTTAAATCAGAATTTAAGGGGGAAATTTCCCTGAGTTGCTTAATATGCAACATTGAAAAGACCATCTGGGTTTGTTGCTACATGACAAGATGTCAGTTGGCAGAAATGTATCTTGAAGTCAATTATATGAAGGCACACTGGGCAGTCATATTGTTGTTCTACAATAAAGTCACTGGCTTTTATTATATTCACTTATGGCTATGAAGTGTAAGGGAGGTTAGACATAAACCATTTATCATAAAACAGCTTGGCCTTATAATTTGTACAGGGAAAACAATGGTTCATTTGCCTCATCTAAAGAAAACGTACATACTGTGTTGCCAGTTTGTGTAAAGGCCACTAGGAGACTTAAGCCAGAAGGCAGAAATGTCACTATGGCAATCTGCTGCTAAACAACTACAGTAGACAGAAACTCTATGCCAGACATCAGCTGAAAAGTGAGAATGTGCAGTCCAAAGTACCCCAGATGCCTGATAGTCAAAGAAGAGACTGCTGTCATGCCATACATTGACTGCATCAAAATTTAGCCCTGGTGGGTACAAGTTAATGTAAGAGAATTATTTTTACAAAGTCATCAGAATTGAGCAGCAAAATGTCCTCTTGGTGAGAGCATTACAGGATGAGTAGTAGTGATGGTGGTGGATCCAGTACTTCAACTCCATACATCTGCAAGACCTTGAATCCACACATCCAAAAGACATATGGTCAGAGAGAAAATAAACTCAGCATTCTTTAAGCAGAAACTAGTTTTCGTGTGTTGCATGAGTCAGACCGCATTAGCTGTTTGTGTCACTGGATTATTTTTTTACTTCAAGACTATTATTTCTGACCATATGCAGTGATCTTTGTATGGTAAACAGAAATGGTCAATCCTTGGTTTTAGATTCCTCCTCCCCAGTCCAATAGCAATAGCACTTAGACTTATATACTGCTTCACAGTGCTTTACAGGCCTCTCTAAGCGGTTTACAGAGTCAGCATATTGGCCCCCAACAATCCGGGTCCTCATTTTACCAACCACGGAAGGAGGAAAGGCTGAATCAACCTTAAGCCGGTGAGAATGCCTTTTATGTATATCCAGAGGGAAAGATAAAAATGAGACTAGGGTCTTTACAGAACTTCCCATTTTTATAATAATAAAGAAGCACTGAAGCCACTACAGCAAAATTGGTGGAACTGAGATATGCGCATACTGTAGTAAATATCACAAAGTTTCTCCCTCAGTGCTCCCTTCAGCTGTATAGGAGTTGCCCTTGATTACCCTGTTTCCAAGAGAAAGAGGATAGATAAAACAAGCTCCTTTTCAGCATATGCACCTAGCCGCTTGCTCATCTTATACTGCCATTAACAAGCAGGTAAAAAAGGCAATAGCATCAAATATAGAGTCCACCTAGGGAAACTCATACATGTATCAAATAGCTAGTATTCACTGCTGCTTGCTGTCAAATTGTTACGGATTTGGCGACAAATGGAGATAAAGTTCTTTTGCAGGGAGGATGGGTCTAGTCCCACTAGGCTAGGCTAGACGAGAACTCTTGTTTGTAGATCTACAATACCTTTTGCTAGAGGGTGGGTAAGTTCAAGAGCAAAATAATTCTCCTCCCTAAAACAAGGCTATCAATTTCCTTAGGACTCCCAGCTGCAAATCAGTGAAAGGAAATGGTTTTATCCAATTCACACTTTATATAAATTCTTATAAAACTTTGTTAGTTGCCTAAAGTGAAGGACAGTTGGAATGAGTAAGATAAACTCCCATAATAGATGTCAGATTTTTATTAAATTACAAAAAAAAAAAATCATGCCTCGTAGTAAATTTACTGGCTCTAATACTCATTGTCTGAGATATTTCTTATGCCATTATGAGATTCTAGATCTGACAGAAATGGGGCAAGAAAAGTTTTAATGAAAATAAATACAATATCAGGACCATTTCCAGAGCAATTTAATTTGTTGCATATTTTTTACTGAAATATATCATCTAGAATAAGCCCACATTTTCTGGCTGATATTTACAGAGAAAAAAACTCTACTCTCAGTATGAAACTAAGAACAGTAGCTGCTACTATTATGTTATAATTTATATCTTCCATTTGAGTTAGCTACAGAGAAATTCAAACATCTAATTAAAAGAAGCTTATATAGGTATATATAGCCAATTCATTTTATTTTAAATCATACTTTAAATTTTTGTCATGTGCACAGCAGACAATAATAAAAGTGACAAATAAATAAGGACAAATGGATTAATGTTACCATAAATAAGAACTTGGCTGTTTTGCCTTAGATGACAGAATCTTATGCCCTGGTCTCCCCTGAAGTTGAATTTAGATGCTTTGTTGTATCAAATGGTCAGTATCTTTTTTCCCCAAATGTAATTTAAGTTAATAAAAGAAAAGTGTTGGTAAATGGATGCTTATTGCTTGCAAGAAAAATAGACAAAATATATCAAACCCTGCAACATTTTGAGATTAAGGCATTAGGCCTGGTCATAGAAAAACCAGCACTCAAGATACAGTTTCTTCCTTTCCTCCTCCAATGTCATTGCATTCATTCGGTTCTTTGGTAAATGCTAATTCACTGAAAGTTAAAATGGCAGCACACACTCAGTTTGTGGGTTGGAGTGTCTTAACACTTGTCATTAATTCCCTGTCATATCTTGGATACACACCAGCACCAAGGCACCAAAAATGTTGTCTACATTTTTCTTTCATTGGGAATGGAAAAAATGGGCATTGTCAAGAGGAAGGAACAAACTTAGAATTATCTAGTATTGATAAATTAAATTGATACCCACTAATAGTTGTCCTTACTAGCAGAAATCTGACATTGATAGATTGATAAAAAAGAACTGCTACTTATGATTTATGGTGACTCTTTTCACCCTCCTTACGGTATTATAATTCAGATTTGAGGATAAGATAAAGATGGGATCAGAGGAATAGAAGGTAAACCTGGAGTCGACAGTATAGCCTGAATACACTGTCTACAATTACTGAAGCAAGGTGTGTGTGTGTGTGTGTGTGTGTGTGTGTGTGTGTGTGTGTGTGTAATACATCCTTCTCTATTTGTGGAAGGATGGCAGTATTCATTTTATACTTCTAACCAGTGGTGGGTTGCTACCGGTTCGCCCCGGATCAGGCAAACCAGTAGCGGCGGTGGGAGGCTCCGCCCATCCGCCTGGATGTCTCTGTGCCTGTGCAGAAGTGGCACATGCATGAGCGCATGCGTGCCCATGAGCAAACTGGTAGCAACCGAAATTGAAACTTCTAACCCATAGTCTCCACACACAGCCAGCCATTATTTTATGATAACTGATAATGTGGTTTTATTCTGGTTAATTCTTAAACTGATACTCGAGGGACAACAAATGAGACAAAATAAAATGGCTGAGAGATGGTTATTGCCTTTTAGACAAGTTAAAATGAGCAGGGAGGAATTCTCTCTGACCTTCCTAGCCAAAATCAACCATAATTCAAGGATTTGTTTCTGGAACAACCACTGGATCTCAAGAGTAATGCTGAGGCTTTTTACGATCCCTGATCAGGTACCATCTTGGTTTAGCATACTGGCAGGGTTACTGATTTAGTAGTTAAACTGCTAACAGCTATCCTGCAGGGGGCCAGGCCTCCATGGATTTTTCCTGTCTGGGGCAAGTAGGATTCCTGAATTCCCCTTCTCTAATTACTGTGTAAATGAATTTGCAAAACAATAGCGGACTAACCTTAGGCTTTGTGGCCAGAAGGCATAATATTTGAAAGAATCTGCTTCTCTGCCCAGGGAAGAATCTGAATATCTATTAAAGCAGGCTTATTAGCTTTTTTCCCAAATAAATTCCGTGAACAAGTCTGATAATAATAATAAGGCAGACCTTCAAGGAAAAACAGAGTTGCAAAAGAGAAGCAGATAAAAATAACAGCTATATCTTTATACAAAAATGTATCTAGACTTCATTTTATTCTGAAATCCAGATCAGATATTTTGAAGACTAGTCATCTCAGGCTTCGTGGCCTGAGACCTGGGAATGCTTGATACTAGAGAGAGAGTATTAAATCTTCCCTTTCCTCTTCTCCTTTCTGACTGCCCCAAAGTCTGTTGTTTTTCCAAAAACTGCTTCCCCTCAAAGAAGAGAAAAGATAACTTGGAATGTATTAGATGATGTTGGAGGCCTGAATGCCAATCACTGAATTGTTTGCTGTGTCAGATACTGTTAACCTCAGACTGCTCTCTATAACCTCCACAACTGACACATATGATTTGGCCAAAATTTAATGTCTTGGATGAAGAGTGATTGAATGGGTTTTGAAAATCCCTTTTGAAAAGTTTCACTTCTAGTCATTATTTCTAAAGCTGCATCTGTATATAAAACTTGCGGCATACAGATTTGTTACTTTTTTTTTGTCCTCTTTGTGAAGGAGATATCCTAAGTTATCCTAAATCGTATTGATGTTTCTGATTGAGAAATACATTTTATTGCAGGTGTTGTTTAATGTTCACTCTTCATTATTCCTCTTCTATCATTTTCACAGCATATTTATATTGCTGTTAGGTTAATATACTTCAGGAATACTTATAATCATAATTGTAAGGTAACTATTAAAAAGAAGAGGTTTGTAGTATTTTAAGTAATAATACATTTATTATGGCATACTTTTCTTAGATTACAAGTAAATTCAAAGAGTATGCATTGCTGTAGAAAGAGGAGAAAGAGAAAACAAAGAATGGGATCAGAGGAAATTATATGCCGTATATGCAGTTGATACAGTGGCAATTATCTTGTTGATTATGGCTAGTCATCCACAGAAAAGTATACTCCTTTTATAAATAGTAACTGTTTGTACATTTTCTCCATCCTCTGATTTGTTTCCGTAGTCCACTTATTCTTGGCAAAACAGGCAAAAATTCTGCCTCTTTCAGAGGATGTTATTAGACCATTGTAAACTCTGTGGCCTTCAATTCAATTATGAAACCATAACCTGAAACTTTGTCCCAGGGAGATTTTTTCTTGAAGATTTCCTTACCCTAGAGAAATTTATTTAGGCCTCCATACAAAGGAGCTATCAGACTCTCCATCCTTCCTTTTTTGTGTGCTGGGCTATGTCCAAATGATTGACTATGTCTAGATGCAAAGAAATGCAGTGATAAGCTGAATAATGTACAGAACAAAATTTCAATCACAAAATATTCTGATAATATATGTATTACACATTTTACTGTTATGAATTTGCCTGCTGGCCTAGGGACCCTTTATACCTGAAAACCAAAATGAGCCAATGGTTACTTAGTGTCATTGCTTTTCCTTGTCTCTTTCCACAGAGAAAGAAGTCATATGATGTGATATTACTGCATGCAACCAGACAGTGAAGTAGAGGGGAATACCATTCAGCATAAAATGACATCACATCATCTTCCATTGACAAAATATTTCCAAGGTCAATTGAGAGTGCAGCACAGTAGTTCCTTGTAATGTAGATAGGTAGATGATAGACAGATAGATATGCATGTTTCAATGCTCAAGCCTAAGCTTCATTTGAATGAATTACAGAAGTCCTCACTTAATGACCACTCCTTCAGGGACCATTTGAGGTTATGACAACACCAAACAAATGGTAGTTATCTATGCCCAGTCTTAAAGTTAGGACCATTTCAATACCTCACAGTTATGTGATCAGATTCAGGAACTTGTCTGCTGAACCCCCTGCAGGGGGGTGCTTCAACTTCTCTCCACCACAATCTCAGTCATTGGATCTGCCTTGAATTCCACTGTGTACCTGCCACTGTGCAACCCTACACTCCACCAACCTTTCTGCCCTGCCTTCCACCACTCCTTCTTCCCTGCCTTTCATCATCCCTGTGATGACTCAGGGTGTGGCACAAAGGCAACACAGCCAGAGAATAAGTATGAGTCCCTTTATTAGCTCCAACTTTGCCCCCAACATCCCGTTTACTCTCCGATCTGGAGAAAAACTCTCCCACAAAACTGTAACAGCCGTTGGCTGAAAATACTCCAGTCCAAGCGTTATAAACAGAAAACATCCAACTATAAATCCAACAAGGCAAAATAAGGTAATTAATCCGGCAGGGTAGGCAAGATAAGGAGTTCCAGAAGTGAAGTAGCACAGCAGTAAATCAAACCAGTTGGAAGGATGCGAGGAACTCAGATAAAGCAGTTAACACAAGATGGACTCAGTTTGTTGTCGACAACTGCCCCTCCCATTTGCCTCTCCTTTAAACTCCATCCCCAGGTGTGCCTTGTGAAGGGAATCAGGGCCCTTTCCTCCTTCGTAAGCCACGCAACCCACGTTGCTCTCTTCTCCGTTTTTCCCTGTGTGCCCTAGGATGAGGAGGGGATGGGCCTTGGTCTTCATCTGAACCCCCTCTCCCTCGTTATACCTCTCCCCTGCTCTGCACAGCCTGACTTCCCCAGTTTCCTCCACAGCCAACGGAGCCACTCTCTCAGTCTCTGTCAGCTGTTTGTCTTCCCCCTCAGATTCAGACTCTGAAGGGGACATGACAATCCCTGCCATGCCTACCACTCTATGCTCTGTTGCACCTACCACCCCCACCTGATCTTTACTTCTTCTTCCTCCCACTACCGACAAGGAGTGATCCTTTATTAGGCAACTGTTGGCCACGTGAAGCCCAAGACCACTGCAATCTTCTCAATGAAATCTATGCCCCTCCTACCCACAGCAGCAACCACTCCCAGCCTAGCTGTGGTCATGCTGTATTGTGGCAGACAATTATCCCACCAACAGCCTACTTGTGACTTCCTGTGGCCTTTCCATTGACTTTGTTAGAAACCTTCAGGAAGTCTTGAGGAGGTCCTAATTTAACAATCCCCACTTCTCACTTAATGACAGCAACGGGACTGCTGGGATTGCCATTGCTAAGCAATATGGTCATGTAACATCATACTTTACAATTACATCGTTTTGTGATGGAAATTCTGGTCCCAGTCACCAATGATAACTGAAAACTCCCTGTGTGTCCTTTCTTGTCATGCCTTTGTAAATAATGGTTCTTATATGTTCGCACAAGGAAAGGATCTTAACAGTGGCATGCATTATTTAGGATCTGAGTCTTCTTTTGTGTATGTAAATTGAAAGTCCAAGGATCAGGTCATCCATATTAAGGCTTGGGTTAATTAAACAAAATTGGCAGCATCCATACCAGAACAAACATGAAGAAATTATACACCATTTTATTATTTTTTTTATTATTTTTAAAAAGCCATTATCTGGCATATATTCAGATTCTATCTGTATTCCACAGGTTTTACTTCCATGTAAGTTTTCTTTGGATGGCAATCTTTGTTTCGAATGGGACGTGGAGGAGAAAGGAAACCTTGTTAGGCAGCATTTTCAAGCTGGCTAATCTTCAGGGAGACGCAGACTGGCTCTGTGACAATGCTATAGCTAATGGCTTACTTAATAAATGCTTGCAAGTCAAAATCCATTTTTATTCAGCTTGTTCCATGTGAAAAGGAATTGTTGGCTTCTAATCTGCACTCTCACACTGCCATCTTCTGGCTAAGAAACTACCTTCAGTCCATATCACTATTAGTAGAGATGACCAGTCCATCTTGGCTTTGCTTTGATAGTCAGAAGATAGCCAGGCACACCTTCTTCAAATAATTTGGGCTCTCATTCCTGAATCTTTGATTTCTCTATTAATAAAGATGGTTGATTTCAAAGCATGCATGAGCCAAATTCAATATGCTTATTTTCTAAGGTCATATGAAATGCATAAGGAACAATCCATGTTGCTTGAAAAGAAAGAAAGAAAGAAAGAAAGAAAGAAAGAAAGAAAGAAAGAAAGAAAGAAAGAAAGAAAGAAAGAAAGAAAGAAAGAAAGAAAGAAAGAGGGATGGAGGGAGAGAGAGAGAGAGAGAAAGAAACAGAGTTAACAGGAAAACTGTGATGGCTTTGAAATGAGCATAATCATCTAATAACATCCAGAAGAACGGAAATCATTCCTGTGAAGATAGCCAAGGGTTAGGGCCAAGATGTGGGAACTGTAAAATAACATTTTAAAAAAAAGAAAAGTCCTTAGCTGACCACACCTGATTATAATAGTGTGGTGCTAGTATTTATATATAACTGTAATACAGCTTGACAGTTTCTACCGGGTTTAAGTAAATAAATGGCTGTGCGAAGATCATTTTCAGTTCACCGTCAAACACAGTCTGAACTTGTATTTATTTTTTAAAGACAACTATTGATCCATTGCAGCCATTCCGTTATGACTTACACTTCCTCGGATGCCTCTTAGATCATTTTCACAAGACTATATTCCTTCCTCTGTGGATTAGATCACCTGGACTGTTGCCAAGCTCACAAGGTTTGCCTTAACCCTTCGGCTGCTATTTGGGCCACGTTGTAATCTTGCAATGTCAGTTAATGGCAACAATGCTTCACCTGAATCAATAGACTGTCACTTGAAACATCCAGAACCACACACAAGTGGTGACTTGTGCCTTGTAGAGTCATTTATACTTTCAGTCTAGTGCACTCATAGGAGGTGAGGGAGTTGCGGGGTTTTTTTTTTTGTAAAATAACTATTTGCATCAACAAACAAAAGCAGATTTCCTTAAGGAAAAAGGAGAATATTTTGGTTGCATATTCCTTCTATGCAGGGGTGAAATCCAGCATGTTCTGACAGGTTCTGGAGAACTAGTAGCGGAAATTTTGAGTAGTTTGGAGAACCGGCAAATACCACCTCTGGCTGGTCCCAGAATGGGATGGGAATGGAGACTTTGCAGTATCCTTCCCCTGCCACACCCACCAAGCCACACCACGCCCACCAAGCCACACCCACAGAACCGGTAGTAAAAAAAATGGAATTTTACCACTGCTTCTATGTCACATATTATGGCACAACCATATTAGTTATTAGCCATTCATAGGACCCTGCTGCAGCGCACTGCTTAGTTTGAGACTGGATTCAACTTTTCTACATGTGGTAAAAAAATTACAAGAAAATAATCTGAAGGGAAGAAGCAGTGCTTATACAGGAACCATCAGTACACCTAAATATATATCTACTGTTTATTTCCTGTTAGTAATTAGGAGCACATTTTACAATGGTAGTTTTTTGTGCATATTTAGGAGAGCAAGACATGCCCATGTCCTGGTTGACATACACAATCTTATTTGCCAGGAAAAATAATATTTCTTCACAAGGATCCTTTCAGGAGCTTTTAACACCCTCCTCCTTCCCTAGGTAGAACTAAGTCCTCCCTTATCTTTCTATTCTCATGCAGTCTCATTTCATTGAAAAAAAAATGGGATGTAATGTAAAGGAGCTGACAGGAACATAGATGGAGGAGAAACTAGAAGTAGGGGAGTGAGCAGGAAGGAGTAACTAACTGTTCAAACATGCCATGACACCAGTTTTTATTTCCTTAGTCAGAAACGTATTTTTTACATTCAAAATAAATGAGGCAGTCCTGAAATCAAAATATTTCTTTAATTTAAAAATATATTCTGCAGTACTGATATTCCTGTGACTGATTTTTTTTTTTATTTTCCTGCAAATTCTTTATCATGTCATATTTGGAGGCTTGATAAATCACATAGTAATATACTGTTGACAGATGCCGTACCCAAACTATTTTATTAACACTGCAGCTCTTAGGTTTTAAAATTAAGCCTCTATATCACGAAGGCAAACTGAAACAAATGGATATTAAATGTGAATAGCTAAGATCAGCATGTTGAAATTGTTGAACACATCACTGGAATATTAGTTGTGCATACTTAATAACAGTTTCAACTTACTATTAATAGCTGCTGTGATCATGTTCAGGAAACAAAGAGATAAAGAGATGCAAAAGAAATGCAGAGGGTTATCTTTAAAAAGAGCTAATCTGATCTAGTGGTTAAGACATCAGGCTAGAAACCAGGAGATTGTGAGTTCTAGTCCCACCTTTGGCACAAAGTAGGTTCAGTGTCCTTGGGCCAGTCACTTTCACAGCCTAGGAAGGAGGCAATGGCAAATCACTTCTGAAATCTTGCCAAGAGAACTGCAAGGGCTTGTCCGGACAGTCACCACTGAAGAAGTGAGTCCAGGACTCACCACTGAAGAAGCCACACACACACACACACAAAAATAGAGAGCCAATGTAGTATAGTGAATTACAAAATTAGGACTAAGAAACCCAGTTTTTAGTTTGCTTTCAGTCACTGATGCTCACTGGGTGATTTTGTACCCAGTTCTTCTTCCTCACACAAGCCTAATAGGTTTGTAGGTTTTTAATGAAAAGAAGGACTAGGGGTGACATGATAGCAATGTTTCTTAGGAGTTGCCACAAAGAAGAGGAACTCAACCTATTCTACAAAGCACCTGAAGGCAGGACAAGAAGCAAGGGACGGAAACTAATCAAGGAGAGAAACAATCTAGAACTAGGGAGAAATTTCCTGACAGTTAGAACAATTAATCGGTGGAACAACTTGCCTCCAGAAGTTTTGAGTGCTCCAACACTGGAAGTTTTTAAGAAGAGATTGGACAACCAGTTGTCTGAAATGGTATAGGGCCGTGATGGCGAACTTATGGCACACGTGCCAGAAGTGGCACGCAGGGCTCTCTCTGATGGTACGCGAGCCGTCACCCCAGTTCAGCTCCTCTGCACATGTGCATGGGCCTTCTGCCAGCCAGCTGGTCTTCAGGTCTCTGCCGCACATACAAGGGGCAGGCTGCATGCAGGGAGCCACGCACGCATGCAGAGGGCTATGCATGCATGTGGGGGGCTGCGCACACATGCACGGGGCTAGGCAACATGCATAGGGGACAGGGTATGTGCATGGGGACAGAGTGTGCATTGCATTTTGGGGGGTTGGACGTGCGCGTGCCCCTTGGGCACTCAGTCCAGAAAAGGTTAGCAATTACTGGTATAGGGGTTCCTGCCTGAGCAGGGGGTTGGACTAGAAGAGTTCTAAAGTCCCTTCCAATGTTGTTATTCTGTTCTGTTCTGTTCTGTTTGGTTTGGTTGGTTTTTGGGGAGGAAAATAGGAGGAGCAAGAGTTACATATACTGCTTTAATTTCCTGAAGGTAAAAGCAAAATATAAAACTAATGAATAAATAGTTTGAACATCTCAGTTTTGGTTTTAATAAATAGGATGTACACTTAAAATGTTTAAAAAGGTTGTAAAGTTTTAAAAAGTTGAATTAGTTTTACTAGCAATGCCAATAATAAAGTCAAAAATAATAACATTCCACATTTCTATTTATGCAAATTCATATTGCAGTGTTGTCAGGTGAAAATTGCACTTTATTTTACAGTCACTGGCACAATTATGAGTGTGCCATTCAACTCTCAGTGAAAAAATAAAAGAGCAATAATTCAGCAGCAGTATGAGCATTATTTTATTTTATAAATAAATATTTATATTTGTTGTTTATTTATTGAAAAAGATGCTACTCAATTCCATGTAATTTGGGGCTACCTTAAACCAACATGCTTTCTTTCTATATTTTTTTACATTTTAATTTCTTTTTTCACAATGTACATAAATTTGTCTCACCTGAAGTGAAATGCTTTTGAACAGTACAACTTAAAATCAAAAAGAGGAATAGAGTCAGTTGAAACTGGAGGGCATTGCATGCATTAAAGTTTTAAAAATGTGCTTTGTTTTACATTACTGTTTGAAATAACATTTGCAGGATATATAGATATACTTAATAATTTCCTTCAGTCCATAGGAAAAGTCAGCAACAAGCATTTCTGTCAGCTTTCCAAAGAGTGAACAATATACTCATTCACTGACAAAAGAGATTGTTCCTGTGCTTAAGCTGTGCCTTTGGGCTTCAGAGCTGTGTCTTTCTAGTGGTATTGTACAGAGCTTGGTTGCAATTAGGCTCCTAATTTGGAAGATCTTTCAATTATAATGCTCATTGATCACTTCACTAGCAGGATATATAGCTATTGTTTTGTTCTGTCCTATTTTATAAAAGGAAGTAATAAAGAAACCCAAGAAACAAGCCATTTGGAAAGGAACAAACCAGTTTTCTATTAGTGTAAAAATTATAACTAAATGCACGTCTCCCCTGCCAAGACCTGCTGTGTTACCTCATCATGGAGGGATAGGTGGGTGAATGTGATGAGTGAAGAACATTGGGAGTGTGTGCTGAAGTATATATATCCAGCAAGGTCAACCAAGATGTGAAGGACATCTTAAAGTTAGCAGGCATCTATATTGGGCAGCAGTGAGATAGGAAGATGCTGGAGGCAGATGATTACTTTAGTAGCAGTGGCAAAGGGCATCGATTCATACTATGCAGGAAAAGGGAATGGTAAACCACTCCTGTATTTTTACCAAGAAAACCATATAGATCTTTTGGAATACTAATGGTGTTTATGACTTACCTAGATTAAAGCTTTCAGGATGCCTAATTGCAGATATTGCTATTCAGAAAAAGAAAATCCGAAACTGCAAAAACTGTCTGCGAGCGATTGCGCACTCCGGCCCTCAATGCGCGACTCATAACCTGGGTAGCACAGGATCTCAGGCCCTGGGTCCTTGGCTGATGTTATGTAATGCCAGGTCGGTAGTTAATAAAGCCCCTCTCATTTGTGATCTTATTATGGAGGGGGGTGCGGATCTGGCAGGAATTACGGAGACCTGGTTGGGCCAGGAGGGGGGGTTCCCCTCATACCTGGCTCCCTGTCACGTGGCGGCAACCCTGCCCGAGCTACTCAACGTTATCGCTGGGGTGGCGGTGGATACCCCCAGACTTATTGTTATGGGGGATTTCAACTGTCATCCATCGGTGAGGTGTCAGAGGTGGCTCGGGAGTTCATGACTTCCATGACGGTCATGGACCTGACCCAATTAGTTCAAGGCCCCACTCACACCGGGGGACACACTCTGGACTTGATTTTCATCTCTGGTCAGTGGTTGAATGATCTTGGCAGAGGGGATTTAGTCATCAAACCCTTGTCATGGACAGATCATTCTCTCCTTCACTTAGACTTCCAAGCCGCTTTCCCCCGCCGCAGGGAGACGGAACCGACCAGATGGTTCCGTCCCAGGTGCCTGATGGACCCAGAAAGGTTCCTGATGGAGCTTGGGCCGTTTCCTGAGACCCTGGCACACGACTCGACTGAAAACCTGGTGGTCGCCTGTGAGAGTGCGGCCGCTGGAGCTTTGGACTGCATCATGCCTTTGCGGCCTCTGACCTGATGCCGATCTCAATTGGCTCCTTGGTTCTCCGAGGAGCTGAGAGAGATGAAGCATCGGAAAAGACGCCTAGAGAGCATTTGGAGGACTAGTCAATCCGATTCTGACCAGACACTGGTGAGGTCTTATATCAAGACCTACCTAGTGGCGATAAAAGTGGCGAAATCTAACCATTTTTCTGCTCTTATCGCATCTGCAGAGTATCACCCAGCCAGTCTGTTTAGGGTGACCCACTCCCTTCTTCGGGGGGGGAGCGCGGGAAGATCCCTTGCAGGGTCGAGCTGAGGATTTTGTGCAATTCCTGCATGATAAAGTCGCTCAGATTCGGGAAGGCTTGGACTCCGACTGGGTGAGTCAAAGGGGGGAGACAGTGGTAGGTCTTGAGAATATTACCTGGGAAGAGTTTGACTCTGTGGCTCCTGAGGACGTGGACAGGATTCTGGCTAGGCTTAGTGCTGCCACATGTTTATTGGACCCGTGTCCCTCCTGGTTGGTACTGGCCTCCCAGGAGGTTACATGAGGCTGGCTCCAGGGGATTATAAACGCTTCTTTGAGTGAGGGTGCCTTTCCCGCCACCTTGAAAGAGGCAGTGGTGAGGCCCCTCCTCAAGAAGCCCTCCCTGGACCCGGCTGAATTAGCCAACTATCGTCCGGTCTCTAACCTTCGTTTTGTGGCGAAGGTTGTTGAGAGTGTGGTGGCACAACAGCTTCCCCAGCACCTGGATGAAGCTGTCTATCTAGACCCGTACCAGTCGGGCTTCAGGCAGGGGTACAGCACAGAAACGGCATTGGTCGCATTGGTGGATGATCTCTGGAGGGCTCGGAACAGGGGTTGCTCCTCTGTCCTAGTCCTATTAGATCTTTCAGCGGCTTTTGATACCATCGACCATGGTATCATGCTGCAGCGGTTGAGGGGGTTAGGAATAGGAGGCACCGTGCTGCGGTGGTTCTCCTCCTTCCTCTCCAACCATTCGCAGTTTGTGTTGGCAGGGGGGCAAAGGTCGACCTCGAGGCTCCTCGCTTGGGAGTGCTGCAAGGGTCAGTCCTCTCGCCCCTTCTGTTCAACATTTATGTGAAGCTGGGTGAGATCATCCGTGGTTTTGGGGTGAGAGTCCATCAGTACGCTGATGACACCCAGCTGTACATCTCCACCTCAGACCACCCCAATGATGCCCTTGATGTGATGTCCCGCTGCCTGGAGGCCGTGTGGGTCTGGATGGGGAGAAATAGGCTCAGGCTCAACCCTTCCAAGACCGAGTGGCTGTGGCTCCCGGCGTCCTGGTATAGTCAGCTGGTGCCATCGCTGACTATTGGGGGTGAATCTTTGCCCCCCACAGAGAGGGCTTGCAATCTGGGTGTCCTCCTGGATGCACGGCTGTCTTTAGAAGAGCATATGACAGCTGTGGCCAGGGGGGCTTTTTATCAGGTTCGCCTGGTATGCCAGTTGCGGCCCTTTCTGGATCAGGGAGCCTTGCGCATGGTCACTCATGCCCTTATCACCTCACGACTGGTCTACTGTAATGCTCTCTACATGGGGCTCCCCTTGAAGAGCACTCGGAGGCTCCAACTGGTCCCAAATGCGGCCGCGCGGGTGGTTATGGGCGCGACTCGTTGCACCCATGTGACACCTCTCCTGCCTGAGCTGCACTGGCTCCCAGTGGTCTTCCGGGTGCGATTCAAGGTGTTGGTTACCACCTTTAAAGCGCTCCATGGCTTAGGACCTAGGTACTTGCAAGACCGACTTCTGCCACCAATAGCCTCCCACTGGCCAGTCCACTCACACAGAGAGGGACTCCTCAGGGGTGCCGTTGGCCAAGCAATGTCGGCTGGTGACACCCGGGGGAGAGCCTTCTCTGTGGGAGCTCCTGCCCTTTGGAACGAACTGCCCCCGGAAATATGCAAGATCTCCGACCTCCATGTATTTCGCTGTGCCCTTAAGACTCTACTGTTTCACCAGGCAGGGCTAACTATGTAATTATTTTAAATTGGGAGTTTTAAATTGGGGGTTTTAATCTGGGCCGAAATTGTGTAATATTTTTAATAATTTTAAATTTTGATATTTGTATATTTTTTGTTTTAATAGGCTGTACACCACCCCGAGTCCTTCGGGAGAGGGGCGGTATAGAAATAAAATTATTATTATTATTATTATTATTATTATTATTATTATTATTATTATTATTATTATTATTATTATTATTATTGATAGAATTATAATAGAAATGGGGGGTGTAGGAAAGTGCCTAAATATGGAAGAGCTTAACACAGTGAAAAATGAAGTGAAACAACTACAAATTAATATTTTAGGCATCAGTGACTTGAGATGGACTGGGATCAAATACTTTCAGTCAGAAGATGGCACCATTTATTAGTCAAGACATGAAAGACAAAGAAGAAAGGGTGTTGCTTTTATAGTTCATAAGAGTATAGAAAGAATAGTACCTGGTTACAATGCAATCAATGATTGAATAATATTGATTATACTTTGTGGACAACCTTTAATATGACTCTAATTTAAGCTTATGCTCCATTTCTCTGATCAGCTTCAGGTTGAAACTGGCATAACGTATAAGCAATATGTGTGGCTGATTGGAATATCAAATTTGGAAAATGAAAGAGGAAAATGTGGTTTTTCACACTTGAATTAAAACATTTAGTGTTCATGATCATATAAGAATCTGACCCTCCTAATCCAAAACTTGAATGTATTGATTTAATCCAGTGGTAGGTTTCAAATTTTTTTACTACCGGTTCTGTGGGTGTGGCTTGGTGGGCGTAGCTTGGTGGGCATGGCAGGGGAAGGATACTGTAAAATCTCCATTTCCTCCCCAATCCAGGGGAAGGTTACTGCAAAATCCCCATTTCCTCCCAATCAGCTGGGCCTTGGGAGGCAGAGAATAGATAGAGGCAGGGCCAGTCAAAATTTTTACTACCGGTTCTCCGAACTACTCAAAATTTCCGCTACCGGTTCTCCAGAACTGGTCAGAACCTGCTGAAACTCACCTCTGATTTAATCTCTCTTTATAAATCACAGGTACGTCAGCTTGCCACGTCATGTTGCCATCACATGACATTTCACAACATTTTTCCCATTCATGGAGCTGCTGTGGGTGTGGCCTATGTGTGACGCATGTGGCCTGTGGGCCACCAGTTTGACACTCCTGTTATAGATAAAAAAAGAAGGTATCTTTTTATTGTACCTAATATTTGGCAATCTATTTAATATGTGGCTCTTTCTATAATAGTGTTTTTAGAGAAAAAAAAACCAACTTTATAAATAATAAATATGAAACAAAATATTTTTAAAATGTTGACTATTATTTTCCCAAGAAACATGTTTAAGGGCGGCAGAATTTTCAATCCAACAATCCCCAAAAGAGTTAGTTAGGACTCAATCTTTTTAAATGCAACAAAATTTCACCATGAAAAATAAAATATTTATTGGCACTTTGCCAGAAATGATGTAGGATTGGGATGGAAAAGTGGAAAGCAGAAGTTATTAAAGACTTCTTCCAAATCATAAAGAATAGCCTCACTGTCATGCTTGTACCCATAATACTGAAATTAATTCATAAAACAATTGGTCAAGCATCTTGGGAATAGTTCACCATTACATTTAGTGTGATTACTCAGTGGTATAATTTAAAACATAACTACTTTCTATTGCCGTTTTCTTAATTGCCAAGACCTTACATCATGAACGGTGCAACATATTTCCAGGGGAAACGCTATCAGAATACTCCCAGCTGATGGAAAACAATGAAGGAGGCAGGGAGAAAAACTTTATGATCAATGCCATAGAGGCTGTTGTCATAATAAAAGCACACTCAGAGGTAAATTCTTCACATAACCAGACTAATATGAAATCTTGCTTCAGGATATCAGTCAAGGGTAGGAAAAAGCATTCAGATGACACTTCTAACATGCCAAATGTGTGCATGTCTTATAACATCCTTGTAATCATCGTATCACCATAAAGAAAAGAAGGTGATACTAGCAGCCAGTTTGCCTCAAAGGATTCACGTGATTTGGACTCATATTTTTCAGACATAGTTCTAAGTCAGAGGAGCACAATTTGCATCAATTCCAGAACCACCCAAGTTTTATGAAACATACTGAAGGTTTCACAATTAAAATGTTTTAAGGGGGAAATGGGTGCCTTAGGTATATTCCCCATAATCCACCCCGCTCGCTGCCTCCCCAAAATTGATAAAAAGTAAACATCGCTTGGCTCCAGAGGTGGTATTCAATCGGTAGTGGAAATCATGGGTGGGCCCATGCCCACCCGCCCATGCGCCCATCCGCCCGGCTTTATGCCGTCCTATTTAGGCACATTTTGGCGGCTGGGCACATGCATGGAAGGCATGCATGACAGCACAGTGCATGCGTGGAAGGTAGGCGCAAGTGCGCGCTGTGAACCGGTGGTAACAAAATGTGAAACCCACTGCTGCTTGGCTCCACTTATTTCAGTAGAGCAGTGGAGATGAAAAAGCGATACTAACTAGCTACATTTGCCCCTAGATCAGAGGTTTTGTGTTCCTATTGAATTTTTCATTGAAAAAAATGGAAGTACATAACTTCATATCACAACCCTATGTAATTACCACCAAATGCATAATCTACAATTTTCCAAATTCCTAGCCAACCTGGACATTCTTAAACTATAATCCAATTCATCTGAAGTTGAACGTTCAATCTTGCTTTGGAATAGCAGTGACCATAAACTTACTGAGGTTATCATAAAGTTAAGAGCACAATCTTTTGGGGGTTTTTTTCAGATAAACAGCAATAGCTCAAGTGAAAAAGAATCACGAGATTATCTCCTGATAATTTGTTCAGGTGACCTGCTGCATAATATTAATAAAAGATTATTTTTCTGCCTGTAGTCTTGTTTTCATTGTCAAAGCAATGACAGTCCCATTAAAATATTTTTAATCTATTCAGTTGAAGTGCCAGAGCTTCTGGGCTTTACATTATAATAAAACCCCTTTGTCATGTTCATTGACTTATTGAAACCAGCTTGTACAGATGATTTAGTTTATCCTAGTGAGGCCACTACTATTGGGGTTAGAAAGCTCAGTTTGGGGACTGTTCTGTCATTTTTAATGTCCCAGTTTGCTAGGGGAAGATGGCTTGCTTGCCCTGCTTTTCTATTTATTTGTTAAATGGGAACTTGTTTGATTTAAGGGTCACTCGCATTATGTATTTTTGTGGTAATGCATAAATTGCCATATATTCTAAAATATATGTGCTGTGTGGATAGCCCTTTGTAGGCTAGTTCAGGCACTCTAAAATATATGCTGAGCTTTCTTCAGATGTTGTCACATGAAAAAAGTGAGGCTTAGTTTGACACTATATTCCTTATTGTGTTTCACATGCATCCATTTTCTGCATTACTATAGATACAGTAATCATCAATATATTGTACTGTCTGATGACCATAAACCTATGTGGGACCCTATGTTCCTTGCAGATAAAAACATCTGAGAGATGGGGAGAATTTTAGAACATTACAATTATCATGGCTGTTCACAGACTGGTCTGAGGCCAATTGGAACAGATTCAACAAGCAATTGAAAGTAATTAACAGACAAATCTATGCACATTTTGTATCAGAATTTTTAAAACGATGATTTAGACACCCCAATGCACTCAGTAGCCCAGATCCAGTGATCTTATTTCACAAATTACTTGTGTTTGTTGAGTCACCAGAATTTGTTATTGAGATGAGTTGATTGTCATGTCATTAAAGAAACCTTAGGATAATGAATATAATTCATCCAAGAGAACAACACTTATTTTGACTTAGGAAGATTATGTCTCCCTGTGTATATATACATACACACTCTCACACACATATCATTTAGGAATTAATCCCAGAATAGTAATAGTTCTTGAAGGAGGAAAATGTGGAGAAAGTTCTACCATTTCTTTTGGTAAGGATCACAAAATAGAAGCAAAATAGTGTTGTATTGATGTTTTGAAGAAGGATATAAAGGTCCAGACAGAATCAAGTTTGAGGAAGATTTTACCTATAAATTTATAAATTCAGTAAGAATACTTATGAATGAAAAACTTATTGTTGCGATGTTGTCCAAATTTATGTTAGCTGATGCTTAGATAAAATGAGATGAGGTGAGGTGAGGTGAGGTGAGGTGAGGTGAGGTGAGGTGAGAAGAGAAGAGAAGAGAAGAGAAGAGAAGAGAAGAGAAGAGAAGAGAAGAGAAGAGAACTTTATTGTCACTTTTTTCTGTGAACACACTGGCACACATTAAAAATGAAATTCTGATGCCCGCACTCAGAAGAATATATATATATTAATCACATTTATATTATAGATACCTATGTTTTTATAGTCCTATATCATTTGTTTATTTATTTATTTGTAAAATAAATAAGTTTGTATTATTGACACAGTGTGAATTGACTTTACCAAATAGATTAATATATTCAACTCCAACTCTATTTTATGCCTCATATCTTTAAAAATAGAAATTATATTTAGTCAATCTTATACAACAAACTATCAAATGAACTGGTGAAACATACCATAAGAAACCAGATACGCCAGCCTTTGTGAATTATAGCTAGTTTGCCAAATATTATAAATACTGATTTGCTGACTGAAAAAAAATTATCCTTTCCTATTAGCCAACTGTCAGAAATTATAGAAATGATCCTATAATATTCTTTGTAGTGTTTTTTCTTAAAAAAATAATAATACTGAAGATGCCAACACTTACTCCAATAAAGAATATGCTGCTATCCCACATGAGGGTATAAACAATTATAGCCATGTACATATTCTGCAGCATTGTCAGCTTTAGTCCTTGAAGATACCTATGCTGGACAACTCTCCATATTATTGCTGCTTAGACAATGTTTTTCTTCTTGAAATCCCATGCAAACTGTAAATCATGGTTTTGAAAAAAAAAAAGAATCTGAACTAGAAAATCCTCAGTTTAGAATTTGTCTCAATGAGTCATGAACTCAATAAAAACAAAAGTACTATTTCTCAGCCTTAGCCCTCAATTTTCTGTAAATCAATAATAGTACAGGTAGTTCTCAATTTACAACCACAATTGAGCCCAAAATTTATGTTGCTAAGTAAGCTATTTGTTAAGCGAGTTTTGTCTCATTTTACAACTTTTTTTTTTGCCAAATTTCTTAAGTGAATTGCTGCATCTTTTAAGTTAGTAACAAGCTTGTTAAGTGAAACTGGCTTCCTCATTGACTTTGCTTGCCAGAAGGTTGCAAAAGGGGAATCACATGATCCCAGGATGCTGCAACCATCATAAATATGAACATCTGAATGTAAATCACCTGACCATAGGAGTGTTGCAACAGTCATAAGTGAAAAATGTCACTTTTTTCAATACCGTTGTAACTTCGAACTTTTGTTAATCGAGGACTACCTGTACAGTCAAGATTCAAATTTACAATGACTCAGTAAGCTGATAAAAAAAGATTGAATCTATGCCTCACTGATATCTACATATAGGAACTGTAGGCAAGTAAGAACCCTGGCAAGAAAACATGCTTTTCCCCAACTGGCCAGAAAAATCACATTATTTTCCTTGGAATTTCTAGAAGCCATCAAACCGGATGGTTTATTTACTTAAGAACAAAGAGGCTGTCCTTGCTGGTTAAATATGACCTTAGCTAAACCCCCATAACTGCATAGCCGGCACGTTCAAGGATTTTTCTTCACAAAACAACAAGATCAGGATTTCAAGTACTTATGGGGGTTGGATGCAGTTCATTCATAGTCTTTCTTTAAAAAGTCTCAGATCAAAAAATGAATCAAAATCCTTATAAAAAATTAAAATGCGTTCATTGAAAAAAGCAAATTCTGTATTTCACGTAAGTTTAACTTTGAAAAAATGGTTTTAATGTATGTCATAAGAAATCACAGATTAATGAAAAGATGGAATAGAATCCATATTGTGAATGTATTCTTGCAACATTCACAATACAATACGATCTCAACCTTACAAGAAACCAGGTGTGATGTATTCTGACATCGAAATTTGGATAGGTGAAGAAATTTAGTTATTATAAAATGTAATATAAATCTTAGGGATTTCTAAATTTAACATTATTCCGTGGATAAATTACACAAAAGATTTGGAATTGCCTCTATGAAACGGATGAGAAACCACAAAATATTTTAATATAAAAATATAAACCTACTGCTTAAAACCCATACTCACTAGGCTTAAGAAACTATAAATTATCAAGTGGATCAATAAATCCTATGGCTTTCTTCAAACAACACTTGTTTGTTACAAAATAGAGAGTCTGGGTGTCCTGATCTGAAATCCAAACCTTTTCCTCCAAACCAAGATTTCATTGCACCCAGAGAATATCTTCCAAAAACATAAAAACAAAAAAACTTCTGTTCCCTTCATGAGGATGCACACAATCACTTCAACTATGTATGATGTGATCCAAATACCAGGCTCTGATTGGTTTTCTCAGCAGTGATCTCTTACCCTTTTTATTCAGTGAAACCTCTTAATATTTATTTACTATTATGAGCCTATGTAAATTCGGTGCCATTCAGTTTCCAGGTAAACCCCTGTATAATCTGTATTTGAGATAATACCTGATACTCATTCCTTATTTTAAGTTATTCAGAACCTACTGCATGAATCTGATCTTTGTGTCATCGTTTTTGATCTCAGGAAAAGTTTTTTTAAAAAACCCATAAATCTGAGCTTCTATTACTGAGCAAATGCATTTTCTATTCACACTTCCAAAACCTTAACTCAGTAATCTGGCATGACAGGCAAGGTTTAATATCAAATCTCTAAGTTTACCTGTATGTATAATTTATAACAGTGGATAAGCTACTTAAAATTATATATTCAGCATTTATTTCTTTTATATAGCTGCATACCAGTGCGTTAGTAATCCGTATCATTTATGAATGTAAGAATGCTACTTAATTAAGTCTCTTAGAAGATTAGAATAGAAAACTTCCATCCAATTGCCAATTCCACATCCTTGGTTTCTGGTCCTATTTCTTATACTGCTGGCAGCCTAAGTATGACCTGAAAAAGTATTATCACATCACTTATATGGTCCCTCCAGTCAGTGTCAAAATGGTGACAAGGTAGAGGAGAAATCACAAGGGTCTTATAAGAATTATGATTCGATAATAATGTGCTTAAGGTTCCCAGGCTTCCTCCCCACTATTGTTTATATTGACACTGGAAGTCTTAAATAGAAATATTAGAGAAGAAAAGGAGATAAAAGGAATGAAAATTCGAAAAGAAGAATATAAGCTACAAGCCTTTGCAGACGACCTGGTTTTTATTATGGAAGAACCATTAATATCAATAAACAAACTGTTAGAAAGCATTGGAGAGTTTGGAGAAGTAGCTGGCTTAAAAATTAATAAAGAAAAGACAAAAATAATGACAAAAAATATGTTGAAAAAGCAAAAAGAAGACTTGATGGAGACTTTAAGTATGCAGGTTACGAATAAGGTACAATATCTGGGAATACAATTGACAGCAAGGTGTAGTTCTCTCAAGGAAAATAATTATAATAAGGTTAAGTGACAGATAGGACAAGATTTGGAAAAATGGGCAAATCTGCAATTATCTTTAATTGGGAGAATTGCAACTATTAAGATGAATATCTTGCCTAGAATTTTATATTTATTCCAAACAATCCCGATAAAGTTGGATAAGGAATTTTTCACCAACTTGAATAAAATGATATTGAAATATATTTGGCAGGGGGAAAGGGCAAGAATAAAAATGAAGTTGTTACAAGATGCTAAAATGAGGGGTGGTTTTGGTTTACCTAATTTGAACTCTACCATCAATCAGCTAGCTTAATGTGGACTAAAGAATAGATATCATTAAAAAATACTAGATTGTTAAATTTGGAGGGACATGATTTGTTGTTGGGATGGCATGCTTTTTTGTGGTATAAAGGAACTAAAATACAAGGGTATTTTAGAAGACATAAAATATGTGAAGCCTTATGGTTGAATTGGGAGAAGATTAAAAAAAAATAACTACTTGAAGATACCAGTCTGGGTATCTACAATCGAAGCATTTTCGTATCCAGTGGTGTTTAAAGGGAAACAGATATAAGGAATTATTGGATGAAAAGAGTGAACTTAAATCAAAGCAAGACATGGAAGATCAAGGGTATAAAATGGATTGGTTTTCATACATGCAAATACTCTCTAGATATCGAGAAGACCTTAAACAAGAAGGCTTTTATAATGTATTGACTAATTTAGATAAGATTTTGATGGTTCTGATGATCATGTAATTAAAAAGCTATATGGTTATTTGCTAGAGGTTAAACTGGAAGAAGAACAAGTTAAAGAATCAATGATAGCATGGGGGAAGAATTTTGGTTATGGTATTGATTTAGAGAAATGGCAAAAATTGTGGTCACATAATTGTAAAATGACAATGTCTACAGCATATAAGGAGAATTTGTATAAGATGTTTTACAGGTGGCACCTATCCCCGTCGAAAATAGCCAGAATGTTCCAGAATAAATCGGAGAAATGTTGGAAATGTCATCAGACCCCAGGATCCTATTACTACATGTGGTGGACATGCGTAGAAGCAAGGAGATATTGGACTAAGATACACACATGGTTGGAAAAAATGATAAAGAGACATATTGACTTTAAACCAGAGATATTGTTATTAGGGATCATACCAGAGACATATAATAAAGAACTGCAATATTTAATTGTAAATCTTTTGACAGCAGCTAGAATTGTATTTGCTAAAAATTGGAAAGGAGAAAAGTTACCTAATGATGAAGAAATTATAAAGAAAATGATGGAATGTGCTGAATATCCTGTGTGAATCAACATTAAGAAGCTGGGGGAAGGAAATAATATATATTACTCATAATAATAATAAAGAATAATAGGAAGTGAGTCATGTCCAGTTATACTTTTTGTCGTTTTAAGAAATTCATCAATTTCTCTAATGTGGGGCAACATCCAATAAATTCAATAAACAATTCAATAACTTTTGATACATGTTGTTTCAGCAATCTAGATAGAACAGCAAAATAAACTATGCAACTAGGTCATTTTTCACAGTCAGCCTTCAATAAATTAACTGTAGAGCTATAACATCTTTTTTTTTTTAGCGTGAGAAGAAAGGTTCTGTTCCCATCTTTTTATAAGGCTGCCAAGCAAATGTAACTGCAATATTATGTATCAGTTCAGTTTGCTGATCCCTTAGAACACAGATTTCTGTAGTACAAGAACTTTGGCTGCTGCCCTAAACAGGTGAGAACATCAAAAATCAGGGAAGGATGTCAGGTGTCATGTACTGGAACAAGTGAAAATTTAGTAGTCTTGTTTGATTTAGCAGTGGTTCAATTATTATAGATGTGTTGCCAGTGCAGATTATCTAAAAATAGAAGCATTACAAAATAAAAGATTAAAGCTAAAATATCAAAAGCAATGATCACATAGCTTCAGTTGAATGATTAGATGTGCAGAACAAAAACAACACCACTTAAATTAAACAAAGCTAATAAATTAGAAAATAAATAATGGTAACCATTTATTAACTGTTTAAACATGAACTAAAGAAAAGAAACCTCATCCAAAAAGAATTTCTATAATCTCACTACCACTATTCAACTAACAAAACAGGTTCCGAAGAAGACTTTTTAAATATAAATCTATAAAATGAGCCACAGGGAAAACAATTTAACAAGGAGAGGTGAGTCTGTTGAATCCTACAAGTCCAGGTGTGAAATCCAGCAGATTCTGACAGGTTCTGGAGAACCGGTAGCAAAAATTTTGAGTAGTTCGGAGAACCGGCAAATATTACCTCTGGCTGGTCCCAGAATGGAGATTTTGCAATATCCTTCCCCTGGAGTGGAGTGGGAATAGAGATTTTGCAGTATCCTTCCCCTGCCATGCCCACCAAGCCACACCAGCCCACCAAGCCACACCCACAGAACTGTAGTAAAAAAAAATGGATTTCACCACTGTGCATCTCTGTGGTTGAGATAGTCTGCTCAATCTTAGATTGCAGTCTCACAATGGAAATCACAGTGTGTTGTCCCGCTCATTCACGCACACACATAACAGTGGTTTAGTAGCTTTATTAATTCCTCAGCAATTCCCATCACCAAAAACCTAGAACTGTCCCAATTAAGTCCAGCCAAAAGCAGATCAATGCTAGTCCATAGAGCAATGGTCAATGAGTCCATAAGGCACTTGAAAGTTTCCCAAATGAGATAAATCCACCAGGCAAAATTAAATCCATAATACAAGAGAGTCCACGAGGCAGGAAGAGTCCAGAGTTCACAAGACACGATCCAAAGTCAAAGCACAGTGTTGATCCAAAACAACCAGGAAACACACAGCTAGGAAATGACCACATTTTTTCCAGAGTCATCTCTATCTGTCTGCTATGCTAAATAGCCAGCTTCTGGCCCATCAAGAGGAATGAGGCTGCCTCCTCACGAGTAATCAAGCTGATCTTCGCTGCTCCTGCCTTTTCTTTGCCCTACATGTTCTCGGATCAGGTGCAGAAGGCAGTTCCACTTCTTTACCACTGACTGACTGCAGTTGCATGCTTTCCCCACCTGAAGCCTCAGGGCTGTTCTGCTGCACCTGTGCTTCAGTCAAATCACTCTCAGACAACTGCATGTCCAGTTTCTCTTCTATCAACCATATTCCCTCACTTGGACTCACAGCCAGGGATGGGATTCAGCTGGTTCTGACCAGTTCAGGCAAACTGGTAGTTCCGACTATCAGCTGGCCCCACCTACCCACCCCTGCCCTATCTTGTCCTATATTTCCTTCTTTCTGGCTCATCTGATTCACGCGGCACAACTGATTTCTGCATCTCTGCTGTTCTACTACCAGGGCTGCCTTAGAAAGTAAGCAGCTGAGCTTCAAATTGCTGTATTTTGAACACTGCACTTGTGTGCATACAAAGCGCGCACTCACCAAACCAGTTATTAAACTGGTTGCAGCCCACCACTGCTCACGGCCCCCGCCTCAGAGTCATTGACCAACTCTCCTCCTGACGTGGCTGAGACTGGTTCATCCTCCTCCAAACCGATATCCGGAGAGGCATCTGGAGAAGCATCTGGGGGATTCATCACACACAGTCCTGATTCATGGTAGCCAGAATCTGTCAGAAAGTAGGATCATAGACAAAATGGTCAGCTTGTTCCTTGTACTTTCTCAGCTTTAGTTCCATTTTATTTTAGCTGGCTCCAATGCCCTCCTATAGGTAATCTCTTAAGAAAAATATAATCCTATCTAAAACTGGATCTAATTAGTATTAAAACTTTGTTTATTCATACTTACCTAATTCATTACAGACCCAAAGCAAACAGCTATTAATGCTGTATCTCAATTTGGAAAGGAAGAGAACATTTCTGCAGAATCCCAAATAATATTTCCTAATAATTCACTTTAATCGTTAAATAACATGGTACAAATGGATAGAATCCCGCAAAACAGTTATGATGGACCTAAATAACAAACATCCAGGATTTCTGCCCTACCTTTCAGGTATGAGGAAAAAGGTGAGTTTCTTCAAAAGACCACAGAACAATGAAACTGGACCAAAAATGTATTTTATAAACAAGCAAAAATAAACCAAAAAACCACCACACATTTTTCTTACCTGTTAAAAGCAGCCACAAGTGAGTTAATATAAGAATGCCAAGACCCAGGTAGGTTATAATCCTAAACAGATTTAACACAAAATCTATAACCAGCAGGATACTTGCAAACACAAATAACATTGAAGGAATAATCACTGTTTGGAAGTCAAGCTGGGTAAAACACCATTTCTTCCCGTGTTAATGTTTCAAGTTGTTTGATTGCTCCCAGTATGTTTATAGATATCACAAATTATAGAATCATCACCCTTCTTGGTTTAACCTTTGTTGTAAACCATGTTTAAATGTCTTCCTTGTCTCCATTGGCCCTTTTTCATGTACAAGTAGTCCTTGACTTACAACCATTCATTCAGTGATCATTTGAAGTTACTACAGCACTGAACAAAGAAACTTACAGTTCACGCCTGAAATCACAGTTGTTGCAATCCTTCCTCACATGATTATGTGATAAACAATTGGGCCCACCCACACATACAATGATTGGGTGCTTCAATTCTCCCCACCTTTCCTATCTCCCCCTGAACTGTGCCCTTTTGGTTGCCCACACAGAGGAACTCAGTGATGGCGGCAACAGGGCTGAAGCTGAAGTAGAGCCCCAGGGCCTTAAGCAATCTCAACCAGCTGCCATCACTCTCAGGGCTCTACTTCAGGCCCAGCACTGCCACTGCCACTGCCACTGCCACTGAGAAATGCCACCTCAAGCCTCGCACCAGATTCAGCCATCCAAGCACCATTGCACAAAGCCTCAGTTGCCCTGCCACTCTGTGCTTTGTAGGCCCTGCCATACTTAGCTGACCTTTGCCATTTTCCTCACACTGTTCGGATCAGAATAGAGCTGGAAGGGACCTTGGAGGTCTTCTAGTCCGACCCCCTGCTCAAGTAGGAGACCCTAGCATCCACAACTTCTGATGGCAAGCTGTTTCACTGCTTAATGGTTCTCATTGTTAGGACATTTCTTCTTAATTCCAGGTTGTTTCTTAATTATTCATCTTAGTTATTCTTCTCTTCACTTTTTCCAAAATCTCAACATCTTTTTTCAACAATCCATAACAATCTACAATCTGTAATTAGCCATGGTGGCGCAGTGGTTAGAATGCAGTATTGCTATTCGATTCTCACCATCTCAAGGTTGACTACCATCCTTCCAAGGTTGGTAAAATGAGGACCCAGATTGTTGGGAGAAATATGCTGATTCTGTAAACCACTTAGAGAGGGCTGTAAAACACTATGAAGCAGTATAAAAATCTAAATGCTATTGCTATCTTTTTTTGTAATGTGGTGACAAACCCAACTTGACCCTACAGTCTGTGAGGCAGCTGCTCTCCATACCAGGCTTTCTACCCAAAACTGCTTATGCCATTCTCCAGATGGCACACACCATTCAGTCTCCAAATCACAGACCTGTTTTTGCAAGTCCTGATGAAGATGGCAGAAGTCTTCTGAAGCCTTTCCAAAACACCGCAAGAATGGGATACACAGTTTGGAGAATGAATGGCATGCATAATTTGACAATGGCATGAGTGGCCTCAGGAAGAAGGTCTGGCACAACCAGCAGCTGCCTCACATATATTAGAGTTAAGGCAAGCACACTTCATCAGTAGCGGGAAGAAAACAAGAAAGGTCAGCTGGAGTGGTTGGTGTAAAATAAAGAGGATGGCTAAACTGGGGTGCATTGGTTGTGATGTTGAGCTATGGCTTTGTGCCATGCTGTTGTGGCTTAGCAGGTGTTTAGTGCTTCCCAAGATGTGACTACTTTGCACTTCGCTGCTGGGCCAGTCTGGGATGGCTAAGGCTTCCAGGGATGGAAGAACAGATTCAGACCAAAATTGCTCTGGATTATGACCATAAGATTGCAAGCCACAAAATGTTGGCGGCCTCAGACTGAGAGTTCAGGAATACGTCAGTATAGGATGATGATCAGAGAAGGACACCTTAGTACATTGTTGAGAGTTAAGATCTCCTTCCATGTATACCTGCAACATGATCCAATGTCATAACTTGGAAGGAGGCTAAGAACGTCCTTCCTAAAAGCTTTTGTCTAAGATTGGTCAGCCTTATCTTGCCTCTAAGATATGAATCTGAGCATTGTAACTAACTTCCTGGATAAAATATTCTTGCTATGGCCTGGACACTAATACCTTGTCCTTACCATTTGCTTTTTGCATTCACTGATAACAATGAATGAAATTAATCTACTTTGTCTAAGTGCTAAAACAACCACCAGAAACAGTAGGGAGCTTCCAGCTAGGCTGAAAGCAATAACAGTAACAATAAATCATTTGGACTCAATTCTGTGGTTTTTTTTAATTCACTAGATGAATCTAGGATCCTTTATCCTGTCTTCACTGTTAATACAAGTCATTAAGAGTGAGAATGAAACTGTCTCGTAGTTAGAATGAAAATGTCAAGCATTTTTCTAAGTGATAAAGAACCAGAATATCTAACACTTCATCCCAACCAATACCTTCTTTTGCTGTGTGCATATATGTTTCTTTTCTAAAAGATTAGGAGGATTTTAAGAGGGGGACATTTAGAGACAAAACTACCCAATAAGTTCCATGAAGTCAATCTCTCCTGAGGTTAGTCATCTACTTGCAAGTTTAAACCAGTTGACAGGTTTTTAAATTATGAACTCTTTTGGGACACATTACTTAATTATAAAGTACATTCAGGGATATGCACATGGGTCTTTTATGGTAAATGATATGACTGTCTTAAAAACTCATTAATATGTCATTAACCAAGCAGACATTTACTAATTAAACAATTAGCTCTTTTTTCGAATTCCTTTGTTCCTCCCACAGATACTCAGTTATACAGATCATTAATTTAAGGATTCTGATTGCTTCTCCCCCACCTTTTGTTCCAACAAAATAATACATTTTGAGCAAAGATGATGAACATGTACATTGACTGTATAGATGTCTGACAAACATAGCTGATTTTATGAACAGGGTCCTAACCAAAGTCCTTTGATTTAAGTTATTTTACAGATACCCACCTGTCAGTTTTACCAAGACTATTTTATTGTACTAATTTGTGGTAATATTTCCATGTTGTTTGACAGAAATTACCTAACTGGCAACTCTGGGTCATTAAAAGGCCTTTTGGAAGAAAGTTTTTGAATACCCTGACTAACATCTTATTCCGGTGGTTAAATTTCAGTATTTAGGAGAATGATAAATATCAGGATAACTCTGCTTATGCAACTTGATATTGCAACACTAGGATCATAAACCAACTCACTGTATAATTTTGAGTGCAAGAAGTTGCTTCTTTAGTTTCATTTGCCTATCCAGGATCCCACTTCTTGAAAGAAAGAATGGGGTCACTCTATTATAGGGCTAGTTGTACCTCTGCCATTATAAAGTACAAAACAGCTATTCCTCATAACTGATGTACATTCAACTGGTAACCAAAGTGTGCTGTCTTAGATAGATAGCTTTATATATACCCATGCAATGCTGATGCAAAGCTCTATTCAAATATAGATATAGATATATATAATCAGAGACATGATTATTCTAAGCAATATTAAAGAGGCATTCCTATAACAGAATTAGGACATGTTAATTGGAATGGAATGCAAGTTTAATGTCTAAAGTAATATTCAGATGTGGTGAGGAACAACATAAAACTGGTCAGTAACATTGCTTGGATTCTGAAATATCAAAATAATATATATTAGTATTAGTATTAGTATTTGTATTAGTATTAGTATTTGTTAAAATTTTATACTGCCCTTCTCCCAAAGGACTCAGGGCGGTGAACAGCCAGGATTAAAATACATACAATATGAAAATTAAAATAATTTAAAAATAATTAAATCACTTTGGCGTCCCAATTTTAAAACCCCATTGCCCATAAAATTAATCAATTAAAATTTTAAGCCAGCCCGGCTTGCTGAAACAAGAAAGTCTTCAGAGCCCGGCGGAAAGTACGGAGGTCCAGGATCAACCGTATCCCTGGGGGTAACTTGTTCCAGAGGGCGGGTTCCCCTACAGAGAAGCTCTCATATATATGCTAGACCGCCACAAAATCGTAGTGCTAGATTGAGTAGTGAATGTATGTATGGGTTTCTGTGTGTGTTCATCCACTCATTCATTCACCCACCCACATTCATTTCAGAAGAAGGCAACAGACAACCACTTCTGTATTCTTGTCTAGAAAACTACAGATACCTTTATCATGTTCAAAAACTTCTATCGTATTCAAAAGACTTGGTCGTATACTACAACAGTGATGGCAAACCTTTTCGGCACCGAGTGCGCGTGCGTCTGGGCTGCAACCCAGAAGAGGAGCTGCCCATGGTGCATGGGCACGCCCGAAAATGAACTTAAGGTTTCAGCTACTGAACTTCTGGTTTGAGCCAGCTACTCTTCCGCGTTTCCGGCGCTCATGCGCATGCGACGATCTGCTGGCCGGAACGCATGCTCATTCAGGAAAACGGAAGACCAGCTCTTCTAGTTTCCAACACTATTGCAAGCAAAAAGCCCAGCTGATCGTCACGTGCGCATGTACACCAGAAACCTGGAAGAGGAACGGGTGACACCGTGCATGCCAGGCGACATGGCTCCATGTGTCACTTCAGGCACACGTGCCATAGGTTCGCCATCACGGTACTACAACAATGCAATATGATAAAAGAACTGTATAAACAGGATTCAGTATCATGTGTTTTGATTGGATGCAACCTGTGTGATCCCTACATATCCCATGAACATTGCAGGAAAGGTGCTTTTCCAGCTCTCCCATGTCAGGATGCCTTTATATCTATTTGAGATGATTTCATCCTGAAAGGCACATGAAAAATAGTTTTGAACATGATTTCTTTGGTTCAAGGAGCAACACGCATTTTATCCACATATCCCATAATTGATATATTCCCCTTAAAGAATGAGCTTTCAGAATGGAGACATTTGCCTTAGTCTCTGCACATGTTGTCAGCTTTGGAAGCCATATTAGGCCGGAAGCTTCAATGTTGCCACCTCCTCATGTGTGGGAAAGTAGGAGGGGGGATTTAGGAGAGGGGGTTAGTAGACATAATAGCATTCTTCCTGTCGATCAAGAACAGGGCAATCCAGCATCTGGAGAAGGAGTGGTCAGGGGACTGGGTCGAGATGGAACGGACGTTGATTGGAGCATGTGATCGATTGGGGAGAAAGGGGATGGTTTTGGGAGCTTTGACTTACTGAAGGAAAACCCAGGCTTTTCAGATTCAGGATTTCCCAGATGTGCCAGGTTACCTATTCTAGTAAAGAGAACTTTGGAAAATGCTTGCTTCCGTGTCTTTACTTGGAGTTGGGGTTTTCCTGGAACGCTGACATATGTTTTCAGAAGTGATAAGACAGTAAAATAAATAACAATGGATTTATGTGAAACTAGATCTTTCATATATCAAAGTACTTGATTGAAACTATTCAGTGCATTTGCCATCTTCTGGGCATTTTTTTTTTTAATTTGATTTATATGCCGCCCTTCTCCGGAGACTCAGGGCGGCTTACAATGCGTTAAGCAATAGCCTTCATTCTTTTGTATATTTTATACAAAGTCAGCTTATTGCCCCCACAAACTGGGTCCTCATTTCACCTACCTTAGAAAGGATGGAAGGCTGAGTCAACCTTGAGCCTTGGAGAGATTCGAACCGCAGAAATTGCAGGCAGCTGTGTTAATAACAGGGTGCATTAAACCACTGTACTGGGCATTAATTTATGTCTCCCTTGCTCTCATTTTCAAGAATATAAATTAATCATACATTTCAACAATAGAATTATATCAATTAAAGCAAATAGTGTAATATAAAAACCTAAATTTTAGATACTAGCTTTCATACTGCATGATAGTTTATCATGCTTAGTCTAAGCCTTTATTTGCCCAATCTCATTAAATATTTTGGCTAGTGTTGTTGAAAGCAGAATTTATTCATGTCCTAGGGCAAGAATTAGGGACTTTTCAGGCACAGACCAGCATTATGCTAAGAAATGATTTTAAAATGAAATAAATATGAAAAGACAGAAATCATCTAAGATTGCTATGATCTCAGCCCCATGATCTTGAATCAGAGATCATGGAATCTCACAAAAAAAAAATGGTGACCTCTCCTGAGAACTGAACTACAGATCTCTGCACTGCAGTCTCCCAATGTTTTGTGATCTTGTGAGAATTCAATCATTAAACATAAAAAGGAATTATTTGTATTTAATTTTGTGGCATCCATTCAAGGGAACTATAAATGGAAGTTATATTACTTGTGTTCCTGGCTCTTTTTGGAGGTTTTATAGTTAATTCAAAGTTTCAAGTGGTAAGTTTTAATTGGTCTCGCTGGTAAATTAATTAAGTGCAACTTTTGTTGATTAATCAGAGAAAACTTTTTTAAATAAGTGGGTCTTAGTTTCAAGGACACATTTGTACTTTCTTAGTTGGGTGACTACTAAAAACAAAGTACAGTATAGATTTCCATAAAATTTTACTGTGAATGGATAATGTACTATTTAAATCAATGTATTTAAAAGATATAAAATTTAATAAATCCTAAAAGTTTAACCAAGAGACCCCTAATAGTTCTAAAAGTATTAGCAATAAGCTTGTAATCCTGTGTTTCTATGAAACAGATGGAAAAGTTTGGTTTGGTTTTATTTGATTTATAAAAGTCCATTTAAGAGTCAAGTTTTAGTACTTAATTTACAATTTGTTGTGGTCCTGGAACAATTATATTTTTAAAACTAATTTTATAAACAGCAGCCCCCCTTAATAGTGTCTTGTTTGCTGATCAGTAGAACACATGATTCAAATTACTGTCTTTTACTACTAGTAACAAGTAGAAGGAAACATGGAAATAAACTTTCTTTGATCAAATAAATGAATGAGCAACTAATTTTCAAATAACCAGGGCCTCCATCTATACTTTCTCATATTATGGCAGTAATTTTTCCACTGGATTTCAATTAATCTTTTGGTCCCTGTGCCCACAATTATTTTTGGGACTTAATAGCTTTGTGGAAGGCCTGCTTTTAAATTGCTATAAGTGTTATTTTGGAATAAACATCATCTTCAGAAAAGACTAAATAAAAAATTAAGTATAAAATAAAGAAAATTAGGAACAGCAAATATTCTCATATGCTCAAGTGGTTGCTCCTGCATTTCAGAAAATAATGTCATAATCAATATCCATTCTGATGTATCCTGCTGCGGTATTCTGATACTCATAATGCTTAATACGCTTAAATTTTACATTGTTATTTGTGGGGTCACATCAGTGGTGGATTGCTCCCAGGTCAGTCCAGTTCTATAGAACCGGTAGTAAAACCGGCAGGAGGCTCTACCTACCCGCCACGACATCATCATGGGTGATCTGCACATGCACAGAAGCTTGTGCACGCTCCCGCTGCGAGCCGATAGTAAAGGTAAGTAGAACCCACCCCTGAGTCACATGGGTATTTTTAAAGCTGGAACTCTTTGAATAAACCTGGTATGAAGTACACCAGGTTTTAAATTTTAAAAAGAAGACAATGATATCTTTGGTCTTATTGAAAAAGAAAAAGAAAATAAGTCCAGTTAGGGACCATTTGTCAAGGCTTCCTGCCTGTAAAACTGTCTCATCTCCACATTTCCAGTTGTATATGAGTGTTATGTATTGATACATTTCAGCGGGAGTTTCAAATTTGCCTTAGTTGCTGATTGGCTGACAGCCCCTCCAGGATTGTATATAAGGAGGGCTTCAGTCTCTGAGTTTTTGCTGAAGTCTCACTGTATATTAAAGAGCTGTGTTACTTGCTTGCTTGTGCCTCTCGTTATTCCCACGCTATAACATTGGCGACGAGGATGGGATTGAGGCCACAAGAAGCAAACCAGTGAGACCACGAGCTTCAGCTAGGCGACGAGGTGAACAGCAGACAGCAGGAGGCATACCGAACATGTCCGCCTACGTTCCGCCCAAGCCTTTTGACCCGGCCCGCGAAAAATGGGTCTCATGCCTAACGAGGTTTGAGTGCTCGCTCGAAGCCAGCGACATGCAAGGACTCTCCGCTAATCGGAAGAGAGCCCTTTTTCTAAGCCACTGCGGACCGGATGTGTTCGAGATGGCGGAGTCACTTTGTGAGCCAACGCCGGTCCAGACCGTTCCCTGGGACACATTGATGGCAACCCTTCGGGCTCACTACGCTCCCGTGCCCTCCAAGTTCGTGCAGCGATACGAATTCAGACAACGCGTGCAACGAGAGGGAGAACCGGTCAGCGCTTACATGGCGAGCCTGCGTAAAGCCGCAACGCATTGCGACTATAGAGACTTGGACGATGCGCTGCTTGAACAGCTAATTTGCGGTGTCCGAGACACAAGACTGCAAAGGCGACTGCTCGCTAAGCCTGATCTAACACTTGTCGGAGCCCTAGACGAGGCCAGGGCTCATGAAGCCTCCACGAAAGCCGCAGAAGCGTTGCAGCGCCCACTGATCAGCAAGGACACCCCCAAGTCTACACCAGTGCATAGGGAAGATGCCAGATCCAGCTCGGAATCCGAGTCCAATGAGGACATCTTCCGCACAGAGCACCAAAAGAAAGACGCAGGCAGCCCCCGGCGAAGCTGCCCCAGCTGTGGTGGGAATCACGATAGACTGTCCTGCAAATACAGAGATGCCATTTGCAGGCTTTGCGAGAAGAAAGGGCACTTGGCGCGAGTCTGCAGAGCCATACTACCCAGAAAACACCAACCACGTGACCGCCGCAGCTAACCAGAATCAACGCGCCAGAAACAACCAATCAAAGAGGGCGGCGCTAGAAACCAGCATGCCACACCATGCACGGCCACAGGGAGAAGCCCAGCCGAACTCCTCATGGGCAGGAAACTTCGGTGCGTTCTAGATAGACTTCACCCGAATTACTCGCACGAGAATTTTAAGGGAGAGACCACGGGACTAAGGCAGTTCCAAGTCGGGTCCCCGGTGTTCACTCGTAATTATGCTAGCGGACCTCTGTGGGTTGCAGGAACCATAGTGGGCATAACGGGCCCTAAATCTTACACAGTAGACATTGGGGTAGACAGAATCTGGAAACACCACATAGATCAGCTCCGGAGGAGATTAGTCAGTGAAGCCGATCTCAATTTAGAAATCTCCGAACCTAACTACAACAACTTTCCCAAAACAGCTAACTCAAGCCCGGGTTCGAGGCAATACTTAGCTGACAAGCCCTGGTTCCAGCATTGCCCCAGTGAGTCGACACTCCCAGCCGGGGATAACCACGCCCCGGACAAAATCCAGGAGGTTCCATTGGCGGAGCCGGGAGAGACAGAAAGTCCCTCCGACCAGCTCGACGCCCCACTCAACACTGAACTGCGCAGGTCGACCAGAACGAGAACTCGCCCAGGTCACCTGCGAGATTTTGTGTGTAATTATGTAAATATTTGAATGTCAGTGCCTTCTGGGAAGGGAGGGGTGTTATGTATTGATACATTTCAGCGGGAGTTTCAAATTTGCCTTAGTTGCTGATTGGCTGACAGCCCCTCCAGGATTGTATATAAGGAGGGCTGCAGCCTCAGAGTTTTTGCTGAAGTCTCACTGTATATTAAAGAGCTGTTGTCACTTGCTTCCTTGTGCCTCTCGTTATTCCCACGCTATAACAATGAGGTTACCCTTTTTGCAGAGAACTAGAAAGCTTTATATAGGAAATTCTACAAATGGCAGCATAAAGGAAACCATGTGTGTGTGTGCATGCACATGTTTGTGCGTGTGCAGTGGTGGGATTCATGCCCCCCCATGGCCTGTTTTTGCTCCCAGGAGGCTTCAGGGAGGCCTATTAGGCCCAAAATGGGGTGAGGACAGCGCAGCCCCCCCCCGGGCCCATTTTCGCTCCCAGGAGGCTTCAGGGAGGCTTACTAAGCCCAAAATGGGGCACAGGGGACGGCATGTCCCCCCTGCAGCCCGTTTTTGCTCCCAGGGGGGTGCAGGAGGCCAAGTGGTGCCCATCACTTCCTCTGGCCACCTCCACCATGGCCACGCCCACCCAGCTGGTCATTAGGGCAGAGAACCAGTTGTTAAATTATTTGAATCCCAACACTGTGCGTGTGTCCATATGTATGTGCCAGTCATTCATAAGATTTAGAACCTGGATCATTTCCTCCTGCCTTTGCAAGCTCAAACCAGTTGTTTTGTTGACCTTACAGCCTGGAAGCCTCCCATCACCACCACATCAAATTAGCCCAGAAATTTTCTATATTGAAAAACTGTCCCTACAAGGAGACTATGAACAAGGGTAAATTTATTCTGGTCCGCTTATCTTTAACTATGCTCACTTGATGCTCTGTAGATGGTCATTTAACAATTCCTAGAAATATAAAGCTTCTGACTTCAGCCCCCAATGTACAGCAGTAGGTACAGTTTGGAACCATCGGAACTGTAGCTCCTTACATGTAGTCCTCGATTTACAACAGTTCATTTAGTGACCGTTCAAAGTTTCCACAGCAGTGAAAGAGGTGACTTATGACCATTTTTTCACCCTTACGACCACTGCAGCATCCTCATGGTCATGTGATCAAAATTCAGATGCTTGGCACCAACTCATATTTATGACAGTTGCAGTGTCCCAGGGTCATGTATGACCTTCTGACAAGCAAAGTCAATGAGAAAACCAAAATCACTTAACAACTGTGTTATTAACTTAACAGTGATTTAATAACTGTGACAAGAAAGGTCGTAAAATGGAGCAAAACTCACTTAACAACTGTTTCACTTAGCAACAGAAATTTGGGGCTCAATTGTAGTCGTAAGTCGAGGACTACCTGAACTGAATTTATTGGAAATGTCAACTTCCTAATTTAGCTATAATATCCAATTACAATATTACATATTTGCTCTAAATGGTCTTGTCTCCTACACCAGTTAAATGAAAGAACAAAATTCACCAATAAAATAAATAAATAAATAAATAAATAAATAAATAAATAAATAAATAAATAAACAAACAAACAAATATATACATACATACATACATACATGCATGCATACATACATACATACATGAATGAATGCATTGCTTAGTCTTTGTGTGAGAAACATTTTCTTTTTTAAAAAAAGGAAGATCAAGATCTTCACAGCTAACTGAAGAGAAAATTAATTACCATAGTTGGCAAAGGATAAATGCTTTCCATTTACAGTAATTTCCATTTGGTAATTATAGCAGCTGTGAAGTCAAAAATGGACTGCTGTCTTTGAACCTCAATGTGTCATGTCTTTCTTGAATTTCATTCTGCAACTTCTGCGTCGGTCAAAAATTTTCTAACTGAAAACCTTCGTAATTATAGCTTGGTTCAGAAATCATCACTGGGCTCCAGCTGCATCTGTGAAACCTTATCATCTGGTTAGCCAAAGGTGTGTGGTATCATCTTTGAAGCCTCAAAACCCACCCAGAAGATAATTTATTAGGACAAACAGATGTTATGGCAACAATCATTAACTGCCACAACTTGTCAAATGAAGTGCCCTTATTTTGAAGGAAAGATTGAAACAGCAGTTCAAAAGAAAGGCCTGCTTGAGTGTCAAAATGTGAAGGGCAATTTTTGTGTAAAAATCTAATTGCTTCTATGATAAAGAGTCATTTCAGCTGATCCCAATATTGGAATGAAAGTACCGTATTTTTTAGACTATAAGATGCACCGGAGTATAAGACGCACCTTAGTTTTTGTGGAGGAAAATTTAAAAAAGGCTGATTGGGGGTGGATCAGCCTCCCAGAATACCCCCAATCAGCTGTTCTCAGAGGTGAACTTTAGCAACAGGTTCGTTGGTTGTGAGCTCTGTGCCTTCCTTTTTTTTCAGCCTCTGAAATGGAGGTTTCATTCAGAGGCTGGGCAGGGCTACATTTGGACTATAAGATGCACCCAGATTTTCACCCTCTTTTTGGGGTAAAAAGATACGTTTTATACTCCAAAAATATGGTAAATAGTTAAGGGAAAGGAGGACATCTTGGACTGACTTTTCCGACCTTCAAGGGAAATTTTGCTAATGCATGTATGTTTTATTGTTTGTTTTTATGTTTTATTTGATTTATATACCGCCCTACTCCCAAAGGACTCAGGGCGGTGAACAGCCACAAGATAAAACACATAAATACAAAATTTAAAAGCAAAATAAAACCGAATTAAACAATTTGGCCGAAGACAGATTTAAAACACCCCACTAATTAAAAACAGATTAAAATTTGCATTTTAAAAAGGGAAAAAGGGGAAAAATTAGGCCAGGCCTGCCTGATGGAATAAAAAGGTCTTGAGAGCGCAGCGGAAGGTGCGTAGATCCGGGATCCTCTGTATCTCATTCCAGATAGTAGGTGCCCCCACAGAGAAGGCTCTCCCCCTGGGGGCCGCCAGTCGACATTGTTTGGCCGACGGCACCCGGAGGAGCCCCTCTCTATGAGAGCGTACCGGCCAGTGGGAGGCTACTGGTGGCAGCAGGCGGTCCCATAGATAACCAGGTCCTAAGCCATGGAGCGCTCTAAAGGTGGTAACCAAAACCTTGAAGCGCACACAGAAGACCACCGGGAGCCAGTGCAGCTCGCGCAGGAGAGGTGTTACATGGGAATGCCATGTCGCTCCCATAACCACCCACGCGGCCGCACTCTGAGCCAGTTGGAGCCTCTGGGTACTCCTCAAGGGGAGCCCCATGTAGAGAGAGAGAACTCTGCTCTCATTTTGAAGCCAAGAGGAAAGTTTTAATCTCATCTTTAACTTTAATTCTTTAAAATATGTAAGAGATTTACAATAAACAGGATAAATTTGATAGGAGATTATGAAAGTAAAGTAGTTTCTTTCAACTGCTGATTGTCAAGGGAGTTCAAACTTGCCATTTAAACTACCTATCAATTCCAGATAGATATTGCAAAACAATATTTTCACATTTCTGTCTATTAAGCAAAAACACTGGGAAAAGCTATACTTTTGCTGCAGATATGTGAGACAATTCAATTGTATAAAACAGAATTCTCACCAAATCAGACAAGGATGAACAAAAAACTACTCCAGACTAATGCTACAATGTCTAGTGAGGTTACTCTATATACTATTACTTCTATTTCATCTCTTTCCTCCTCTTCCTCCTCCTCCTCCTCCTTCTTCTCTCTCTCTTTTTCTCTGTCTGTGTATATAGATATATGTGTGTGTGTGTGTGTATGTATGTATATATATATATATATATATATATATATATATATATATATATATATATATATATATATATATATCCTTCTTCTCCTGCTCCTCCCAACTTCAACCAACTTGTCTTATCCTTTCCCTGGCCCTGGTGGAATCACACCAGAACAGTTGTAAAAAAACAAGACTTTCATCCTTTCCCAGTCCTTCGACAATTAAATTGAGACCTTTCCAATTAAATTGCAAAAATGTAAACATAAAAATTGGTGTGTTATTTAGGTTATTTTTAAAAAAAATGCTTCTAAGAAATAATCCCACGTGGGGCTTGAAAATCATGCAGGGACTAACATTGCAATGCTCCAGGGAGATCATGTTCTTAAGCATGGATCGATGGATGGATGACAGATGGAAGATAGATAGATAGATAGATAGATAGATAGATAGATAGATAGATAGATAGATAGATAGATAGATAGATTTTCCCTGGTGTTTTCACAGTCTTTTCAGACGTCAAAAAGCTGACTTAGTGAACAAGGCAATGTGAAGAACATGTTGATATTGCTGTAGATTTTTCAGGCCTCTCCAGTTGAATAATTTAGCAGTAGAATTAATGTACTACATCATGTGATATGTATAAGTAATATTAGTCTTATTAACATGGTTTTCCATTATTCTGGCAATAATGTTTTAGTATTATTCATTTTTATCAAACATTCAAGAAATAATCAGGAACAATGGAGTCTAAATATTCATAGGACAACTCCTTATTTGCAATTTTTTGTTCAGATTTTGAAATTTTAGATGCCACAAAGGTTGATGGCTACTCTATTTCTTTTATAATTTTCTTATCCACAGAAATGTTGACGTTACTCTGAAGTGAAGTGACCCATTCCAGTTCACTGATTCCCAGAATGTCAATGATCAGTTTTGACATTTCTGTTCTGACAACATCAAATTTGCCTTGGCTCAAAATTCCGACATTCTGGGTACCAATGGTATCCCTATCTTTGCAGCATCAAACACTCTTTCAGTTTTAACTCAACCACATCATAAACATCAATGCTACCCCTTTTAGATCATTGATCTTCCCTAGTAGCTCATTGCATACCTTCTTATTTGCAAGGTTCATATTTCAGCATCATGTGGACATTATCCTTGTTGTAAATGCTAATTTTGTTTCCTTGGCTGAATGTTAGAGTGGGTTCTTCTTTTTTTCCTCCAGTGAATCATATTTAGTCTAACCATCTTCTATGATTTGCCTATACTATGTGACACTTCCAGGAGTATATGCTCCCAATGATTTAGCTCATAGTATCATTGGTATATGTGAGTCCCAAAGTGACCACAAGGTGACAGTCCGTAAAGGGAATTATAAGTAGATATTTGGTATTTTGAATAGGAAGCTACAATAATCCTAATCATGATTGCTTAAAATTTCAAGCAAAACAATTCCTTCTTTCAAAATGTGTATCTATATCTCTCTTAACTTCAGTCATTCTAATCCAGGGGTGTCAAACTCGATTTCATTGAGGGCCACATCAAGGTTGTGTTTGACCTTGGGGGAGGGGAGCATGGCCAGCTCGACATCACTTGTGTTGGGGGCACCTGTGGTGGCCCAAGTGGGGCTAGGGTGATCCATTGTCCTCCCAGGCTCCGTTTTCAGCTGCGACGGCCTCCCAAGCTCCATTTTTGCTGGCAGAGGCACCACAGGCTGGTTCTTCACTGTTTCCAGGGTGGCCCTGTGTGCCAGATCTAAGCACCCCACACGCAGGATCCAGCCTGTGAGTCTTTTAGTTTGACACTTCTGTTCTAACCCATATCTTCAAACCATCCATCTAGAAATGTATTTATTTTTATTGATTTCATCTAATATCCGTCCTTGTCACCATCTGATTTTCTTTTTCTCACATTCTACATTCCAGCGGTCCCCAGCCTTTCTGGCTCTACAGATTGGCAGCAGTGGTGGTGGTGGTGGTGGGGCGGAATGAGATGGTTTCACACACGCAACCTAATCCATGCTCACCCATTATTTGCATGGCTCGGTTCCCAACAGGCTGCAGCCCGATACTGGTCCACAATCCAGGGGTTGAGAACTCCCTGCTATATTCTACCTTAAACAGTCAATATTCTGAACAGACAATTCTGATTTTGTAAGAAGGTAAATTAAAAGTACATGATTTTGTTTAGTTTGTTTTTTGTTTTGTTTTGTTTGCTTGTTTACTCAGAAGTTAGGCTTCAAGTGGAGGAATAGCACAAGAAAGGGCTAATTTAGCCCTTCCTATCTATCTATCTATCTATCTATCTATCTATCTATCTATCTATCTATCTATAAGTCTTCTCCTCCCTCATGTTTTTCTGCTCTTGCTTGGTTTCAGATATACCTATGGAGAAAATGTCCAATATATTTTGGAAGATGTTCTTCATCAGAGGTGATACCCATTATTCCACCCAAGCTTGCTTTATCTTCATCTATGATTTTAATTACAATAGCATGGAATTCATCTCTGAAAATTTGTAAAGATTTTTTCAGAAATGATTTGCCATTGTCCCTTTCCTAGGGCTGAGAAAAATATGACTGGCCCAAGGTCACCCAGCTGGCCTTGTACCCAAGGCAGGACTAGAAGTCCCAGTTTCTAGCCTGGTGTCTTAAGTACTACACCAAACTGGCTGTCTACATTGCATATTTGTTATTTTTTAAGATTTTGATAACTGTAATGCAACCTATCTCTATGTATTACACTGTATGCATTTGTATACATCTTTCTATAATGACAGTCCATAGGATGGATGGATGGATGGATGGATGGATGGAAGGGGGGTGGATGGATTTATTTATTTATTTATTTATTTATTTATTTATTTATTTATTTATTTATTTATTTATTTCTCTCTCATCTTTATTATTTTTACAAATAACTCAAGGTGGCAAACATACTTAATGTTCCTTCTTCCTATTTTCCACAAAACTGTGAAATGAGTTGGGCTAAGGAAAAGTGACTGGCCCAAGGTCACCCAGCTGGCGTTCATGACTAAGGTGGGATGCCTTAACTATTACACCAGACTGGATCATTGGACTCTCAAAGAATCCATAGTCCAAAAAGATTAAGAAGCCCTGTCATACTGTAAATACTCTACAAGTTGGCTAGCAACTTTTAAGAGTAATTACTATATATGCTCCGGGCTCCTGGGGAAGCCCTGAACATATTTTAGTAATATGTGTTCAGTAGCCCTGAACACATATATAGTAATTACTCTAAAGTAATTAAGAGTAATTACTATATATGTTCAGGGCTCCTGGGGAAAAAAATGGAATGTCTCCTTAAAAAAATCCATTTATGTCTCAATGTTAATGTTCAGTATGGTTTTTTTAGGTGAAATTTGGTAAGGATCAGGGGCGGGTTTCAAAACCCGTCACTACCGGTTCGCTCATGGGCGTGCACATGCTCACATGCACACGATGCTTGTGAGCATATACAGAAGCTTCTGCACATGTGCAGAAGTGTCTGGGTGGGTGGGCGGAGCTTCCCACCACCGCTACCGGTTCACCCAATCTGGGGCAAACTGGTAGCAACCCAGCACTGGTAAAGATTCAAAAAGAATTTAATGATACTCAAGCCCATCTCAGCTTAAGCATTTAGACCCTGCACAGGTTATATTAAAACAGGAGACTGTTTTGTTTTCACTGCATAAAACCTAAGCCTACCAGCAGCTATTTCAAGGATAAGGGTAATAGTCCCCCCCAAAATAAATGTCCTAGAAATCAATATAGCCATCCCCAATCTTGACATTATTGCCTTCTCTCATCAAACTCATCTATAATGCCATTTATTTTCATGCCATTCTAGAGTCCTTTTCCCATTCTTTATCCACAAAAAACACCCTTAAATTTAATAGGATACAGGTCTTGTATTTTCTACTCCTTCTGCACATTCCTGGACAAAGCTTTGCATTTGTTTTATGGTCTTCTTAACAGCACCGTGTTTTTGAAAATACCAGTGTGGAAAACTGGGGAATCATCGGCCTTTAAGCCACAAGATATGCATATGAGATCCTAAATGCTCTTTAAAATACTGTTAAAATCACAGCCTCTCAAATAGCAAAGCCATCTATTAAAGATACCGCTCCAGGCAATGTCACAAGTTTTGGAGTAGGTTTTTGTGTGTGTTGTGCATGCTTGACAGTGTAAGGGACAGACAAGATTGGGTCATCAAAATTAATGTGTTTTGTTCTTTTTATTGCATTTGATCACAGCATCTTTAGTTAATAAAGGTTTTGCATGCAAAATCTTTCAATATTCTGTTCTAAAAGAAAAAAATTCATACAATACAACAAGTTTTGAAGCTGAGGAGAACGTGGGGGGTGGAAAAGACTACGGGAGAGTAAAATATTGTGATTAATTTATCAACCCAGATAAATATTAAGATATGCACACCCGGAGGCTCTCAATGAAGCTATAAAACAGGTGTTAGTCTAAAATGGCTTCATTGTGCAAGCAGTAGAATCAGTTTGTAATTATGAATTAAAGTTAGATCAGTTTTTAAAAAGAAAAATACAAAGGCAAGGAGTCTGATTAAATCCATTCCATTTGGAACCTGTTTTTTTTTTTAATCTTAAAAGAATATTTTAACTTTCTATTGATGATTTAGTGGAAGATCTGGCATTGGAAATTGATGGGGAGGTAGTCAGAACTATAATCTGAGTAGGGAAATCCAGAATCCCCAAGATTATATCCATATTTGGACTTTAGCAGCCATCTCGGGAAAAGCATTTTCATCATTCACATGCCTTTGGCAGGTTCTAGAAGCAGTTACTATTTTTAGAATCCAAAACAAAACATCTTGTTCAATTATTTGTATAGGCCTATTAACGATATGCTTTTTGGCAGGTCCTGGATATGGAAATCTAATTCTAAAAAGCTACTGAATGTTGATGGATAACAATATATTAACACTAACAATATATTTCAATCAGTATTAATTTAGAGTTTTATCAAAAAGCAAATTGCAGAAGGAAAATTTAGAACTGATTTTCCTGAAACATCTGTAATGGAGATGAATTAATGAATATGAGGTTTATTTCTTAATATCTCCTTTTCATTGGCAATGTACTATGACTAGCCTCTTTTTTTTTTTTACTTTATTGTGTGATGGGACATAATGCTTCACTTAGAACATCTAAAATTCATGAGGAAATCCTGTCAAAGTCACCTGCAAAGAATCTTCTAACCATTAGCACCTGGCACAAGTCATGATGAAATCACTTGTGACAATTACATCAATACCCATTGCCCTCTGGAACAGCATTCCCCCAAAGATTTGGGACTTCCACCCCGATGCTTGAAACTTCAAAAACCTGGCTCTTTTCCCAGGCCTTGGAATAAGGTGGGTGTTGAGCCTCTGTTATTTTTTAATTATACTTCATATATTTTCTTGGAGCTGTACAGTATATGATTCTTTTTTCTACTTTATTATTCTTGATTTTTACATTGTAATCTCCCCAGAGTAATTTGGTATTGGACAGCCCTACATTCAACAAAAGAAATAAAAATAAAATTTAAAAATCCACTTTAAGTCATTAAATTGCCTCTATTCTTTAGGTCCAAATGCTTTAGCGAAAAGAGTGTGAAAGTCAAATATAGGTTAGACATGTGATTCTCATATATTCAACTGAAGTGTACAAAGGGCTTTTGAACTGCTATAACCAAAATGCATAGCAATGGGTCTTGGCTCATAATACCAGCACTAAGAATACCATGAGCCAATATTGGGGATATTTTAATAGGTTATTTTATTTAGTGTTTCTAGCATATACATAGTAGCAGTTGTGTGTATTACAGTAGAACCTCTGGTCACGCTTCTGACCATGACCAAATCGGGTTCCAACCAAAAAATTCACAATTTTTTTTTTTTTGCAGCCAATTTCCCGTTCTGCGCCATTTTTTTTGTAAGCGCCAAATTTCCAAAATTAGGTTCGGGTCACAACCAAACTGGTTTGCAACCAAAGTTATGGAACAAATTATGGTCATGGCCAGAGGTTCTACTGTATGTGATTATATTTAAGTATCATACAAGCCTACATTAAAACAAACAATTGATGGAAAATATATTACTATCAGTAGTAACATTAAATAATTAACTATGGGCCTAAAAGGTTCATCCCATGATGCCATATTACATAATAATACACATAATACACGTTATACAGTTCTTAACAAACTAATCCAGAAAATGGAAAGAAGGGGGCAATGGAAGAGCACAGAAACTGGACAGAACTGAAAAAAAGACAGGACAAAGCAGAACGAACAGAAAATGTGGGAATATTGTGGCAAAGAGAAGCTCAGCTAATGGAAAGCCTATTGGCAGCATCTTTTTGCTGCCTTTTTAAATACGGTAGTTGCTTAAATGCTGGAACTGTTTAAACTAGAAATAGTGAAGGTGAGCCTAAGGTGACCCTGCCATTACAAGGCAGTTTATTAGACTCAAGAGACTCCATGACAAAATAGACACAATCAAATAAAAAATGTAACTTTTTAATTTTTTCCCAGACATATTTTTCCAGATGCTTTTTTCCCAAAGTACAGAAACTCAAAGAGTAACTCGAAAGGAAACACTTCTCCTCTCTCTCTATCTTTCCAGAGAGAAAATCTTATATAAGATATATTTGATGGAGCTTCTGTAAATGAATGAATTGTGTATGGGTATGAAGCAGGCAACTCAATCTTTATTGATAAACAAAACCAATTAGCCATTTATTCTTTGGCATTATAAGTTTGCTCTATCGGTTTGTTCTTTCCAAATGATTCTTTGATTTAGTTTTCTGCAGAAAAAGAAAATACAGTGAAGGGGAATTAAATTACATAAAAGTCTTCACAAGTATTCCTTACTTAATAAAAGGCATGCAACATATTTTATGATTTCCGCATTCATTCAACAAAGCTGTGGTGTTTGTAATTGGGTATATAAAGCCATTCATCTCCTCATGCTGTCTTTTAGCTGAGTGAGCCCCAAAGCATTGTCCATTCTGTTACTGCTGCTGAGATCTGATCAGCATCTTTATAGTTTATCAGCCTTGGGGTTCAATTTTGTTTTGGATGCTTTTATAAATGAGCACAATCACTGGTGAATCTGTTCTTCCCAGATTGCAAAGAGAAAAATTGTGTGAAGAACTTTAGTAGATTACCATGTCACTGAGGATGAAGTACAAGCACAAGGCATCAAAAGTCATTTTACAGATTATTCTAGAAGATGTACATTTTTGGTTTTTATTTCACTAAAATTAGATGATTGCCTTAGTTATTATTGTTTTTGAAGCTATATTCTATCCTCAGGCTAGGTGTATGATCAATGCGCTATCCAGAAAAATCAATTGTTTCCAAAGCACCATTTATTTAAGAAATAGAAAAGGAGAAAATGGGAACAATATATAGGAATATGAAGTTGATATGTTTGCTTGTTTTTTTAATCTTGTTAGGAATAGACTTGTATAGTAAAGTCTTTTAAGAAGCTACAGAACAGTAATTAATTATTTGTTGTCACAATGCAAAGGGGCTCAGGAAGTGGTAGAATGAGATCTACTGGTAGATTAAGTCTGTGCAGAATTTAAGATTGAACACCCCACCCCCCCCACCCAAAAGTGTTTTACATAGAATTTGCCTGCAGCTCTTTAAAAGTATGCCTTTTTCTTGTATTGCACCCTTGCTGACACATGAGTCCAGGAAAAGATGCATTTGGTTGAGGGAGTTACAGGCTGGTGCTATATTCACGAGCAGTTTGGTGTAGTGGTTAAAGCATCAGGCTAGAAACTGTGAGACTTTGTGTTCTAGTCTGGCCTTAGACACAAAGCCAACTGGTTGGCCTTAGGTCAGTTACTTTTTCCCAGCCCTAGGAAAGAAGCAATAGCAAATCACGTCTGAAAACTCTTGTCAAGAAAACTGGAGGAACTGGTCCAAACAGTTCATCATTAAACAGGAAAAAAAAATCTACCTTCCATGTAATCCACATTTCCCTTTAAATCCAAATCACAACAAGGTGGTAATATCTATAAAATTTACAGTAGAAGTTGGTGAATGTTAAAAAAAAAAAACCTGCATGTAGGTCAGGGTGTAAGATGAGCACTTCTGGCTGCTTACTTGTTATTTGTATTTTACTGAAAGATGGAGTTACCTATTTGGACCTCTGGAACATGATATATTAATTAATTCTAGTTGTGATTTCTTTTTAAATTAATTTGATTGTTTTGGTTGTTTTCTGGTGTTAACCTTGCTTATTATCAGGATCATAGCAGCAAAACGGATGGCAATATTAAATAAATAAATAAATAAATAAATAAATAATACATTTTCAAATTAAAACTAAATGATACTACTAATAAAAGGCCATGGTTGGCTTTATGTTAATAGCTTGTCATTTGTTTCTTTTTCATGTTTAACTAGCTTATGTTAACCCATTCTCTGTGTAATTTTTTAAATTACAATTCCTGATCTGTGGCAAATAAATGCATCTGATTAGATGCATGCCTTGTAAAATGATTCCCTGTCCTACTTCTTTTCTTTTCTTCTCCATTCCTTTTTCTTTTCTATTGACTCTGCCATTACATTATTATTTTTTCTTTATCTACTAGATTTTAGAAGGTAGAACATGGAAACCGCCTGGGTCTCAGGGCTGTCTTAACGCATGGGCCTGATGGGCACTTGCCCGTGGGCCCCACGAACATAGGGGCCCCATACAAATCTGTGTATCTTAACCCTTCAACGCACCTTGTATCATATAAATACAGCAACATATTTATTACATTTTACTGCATTTTTATTAATACTAACATGCAAATATATATTTAATTTTATCAACCATTTACATTTTTATTCCTGTGAGCAGTTGTTATAGGAGCCCCAGTATACTGCTTTGCCCAGGGCCCATAATGCTGTTAAGATGGCCCTGCTGGCTCTGCGTGGGAAGGAACCAACTATGACTTAACTTTAGCAAGAGATAGTAACTGGTATTTTTTGTTACCTGGATCTGGAGAACTCTCAACAGGACTGCACTCCCCTGGAGTTGGTATACAATTTAGGGATCTTCCTAGATTTGCTATTTCTGCCCAAGGAGCAGGTAGCAACTATTCCCATGGGGATCTTTGCACAAATTCTTCTTGAGAGACAGTTGCCTCTTAGAAATTGCCCACTTTCTGTGCTCTTCCATTGCCTCCTTCTTCCCATTTTCTGGATTAGTTTGTTAAGTACTGTATAACATGTGTATTATGTGAAATATGGCATCATGGGATGGACCTTTTAGGCCAGAGATTAATTATTTAATGTTACTATTTATCACTGATAGTAATATACCCTCCATTAATTGTTTGTTTTAATCTAGGCTTGTATGATACTTAGGATACTTACTTACGGATCATGCCTTGAGATTCTGGAATAAAAGATGAAATCTAAAGATTAGTAATAGTTATTATAGTAGTTAGTAGTTTGTAGTTTATTTGATTTGTATACCGCCCTACTCCCGAAGGACTCAGGGCGGTGAACAGCCAACAATAAAATACATAAATACACAAAATTTAAAAACCCGATAAAATCAAATTAAACTTTTTGGCCCAGACAAATTAAAATACCCCAATAATTTAAAAACAGATTAAAATTTACATATTTAAAAAGGGAAGAGATCAAGCCAAGCCCGCTTGATGGAATAAAAAGGTCTTCACAGCACGGCGGAAGGAGCGCAGATCTGGGATCCTCCGTATCTCCAGGGGGAGCTCATTCCAGATGGTAGGTGCCCCCACAGAGAAGGCTCTCCCCCTAGGGGCCGCCAGTCAACACTGTTTGGCTGACGGCACCCGGAGGAGTCCCTCTCTATGAGAGCGTACTGGCCGGTGGGAGGCTATTGGTGGTAGTAGGCGGTCCCGTAAATAACCAGGCCCTAAGCCATGGAGCGCTTTAAAGGTGGTAACCAAAACCTTGAAGCGCACCCGGAAGACCACCGGGAGCCAGTGCAGCTCGCGCAGGAGAGGTGTTACATGGGAGCGCCATGTCACTCCCATTATCACCCGCGCGGCCGCACTCTGCGCCAGTTGGAGCCTCCGGGTGCTCCTCAAGGGGAGCCCCATGTAGAGAGCATTACAATAGTCCAGGCGGGAGGTGACGAGGGCATGAGTGACCGTGCGTAACGAGTCCCGATCCAGAAAGGGACGCAATTGGCGAATCAGGCGGACCTGATAAAAAATCCTCCCGGTCACAGACGTCAAGTGCTCTTCTAAAGACAGCCGTGAATCCAGGAGGACGCCCAAGTTGCGAGCCCTCTCCGTGGGGGCCAATGATTCGCCCCCAATAGTCAGTGATGGCGTCAACTGGCTATATCGGGACGTCGGAAACCACAGCCACTCGGTCTTGGATGGGTTGAGCCTGAGCCTGTTCCTCCCCATCCAGATCCGTACGGCCTCCAGGCACCGGGACATCACTTCAAGGGCATCGTTGGGGGCATCGTTTTCCATACATTATGAAAATAATGTATGTTTTATTATTTATCGGAGTACTTAATTGTCTATAAATGTTAGCCATTGATGTTCTACTAAAGCAGGAACATATATACAACATCAAAATAGGAAATTTGTTACAGAATGGGGAAAAGTAAGGATTTGACATGCTAGTGGTTGTTTTCATTTGTTGCAAGGTATATTTTCATTTTTACCTTCTAGTCCTATTTCTAGAAAATGCATGAAGGTCATCTGCATTTGTATCCTCCCTAATTTAGTTCCATAATGTGGGTTCTCATCCTGAACAAGGATATATCTGGGAAGTGTGGGTGGAGAGAAGAATTATGGCTGAAATTCTACACTTTAGTTATTGCTTGGTATTAACTTAAAAGAAAAGCTTCAAAGAAACTCTTAAATATTTCTGGCTGGCAGTCAAAGAAAACCCTCTTAAGTTTTACAAGACTTAGTGAAGTCTAGTTAAGTCTTTTTTTCTCCCCAACTTTTTGAAATCAACTTTGCTTCTCTTGTAATTGCCACAGGTCTGATCTATCTTATCAAACATCCATCTTTTTCTCTTTAATAGGCTCATAGATGGAAGGGAAAATCCAGCCCAGAATCCCCATACAGGATGTGAAATCTCTGTAAAGTGTTGCTATTTAATTGTCACAGCATTCAAATAGGAAACTATCTGCTACCTATTAATGATTTTCCTCTTTGTCTAGAGACATTAATTACATTTTTCAGCTATTTCTGCTGTTGGGTTTCCCCCCCCCCCTGATTTGGGGGAAATTGTCATCTAGAAACATGTCCAGTTATGGAGTGGAAACTTTGAGAAATCCATCATCACCTGACCCGAAGGTTTATGTTCCTTCATGTTGCTATAAAAGATCAATTCACAAAAATAACCATGAAGAAAAAAAAATATGTCCTGAAGTGTCCAAGTGGTGTATTGAAGAAAATCCATCGAAGCTAAGAATTATTCAATTGCGTGGATAAATAAAATCACCCTCATCATATAAATCTCTTTTAAGTATCTGCTTGAGAACATGGCATAGGCAGGCAGATTTAAATCCTAAAGTTCATAAATGCTCCCATTCAAACTACTAAGGATATTTCTACATAAGAACTTTGAGATAATTCAGAAGCAGCTCCAGCACTTTGTGATCCAATACAAATTCTGTTTGAGTATTGAGCTGCTTTATTCCTCATTCAGCTGTGGTGTGTTTTAAACCACAGTAATCTTTTCCTTGAAACACTATGGCTCTGGGCAGTTTGTGGGCAGTTTGCAGTCCACTTCCTCATTCACAGGAACTACCGTGTCTCTTCACTCAGGATTCAAAAAGGCGTTCCAAGAGGAAAAGGTGCTTTGATGGTTTCTCAGCGTTTCCTCATAGGAACCAGTGGGATTTATTTATTGCACATGATCTGCCAAATGTACACAAAATGAAGGGCACATTTCTGTGCATGAGTGCATGTTTTGTGCATGTCTGTGCATACACACATATGCACATATGCAAGCATTTTGCTTTTCTTGTGCCTGGAGCAGGGATGAGGGGGAAAAATCTTTATGGTATCAGCACCTGTGCCAGATAAGGGCAGTTATTACCATTTATTTGCTCCTTATGAATGTTCTTACTGAGATCAGCAAGAGTGAAGATGATCATATCTGTTGAGGGACTACTATACACAGAGATTGTATGTTTGATCATACAGAGACACACATATATGTCTTTTATAATATGTCAGTATTCATTTTATGTGATCAATTTATTATTTCAAATACATATCTTTGTACCTGACCAATAACACATCTTTATTAAAACTCTCTACAGCTGCTTATTAACCATGTTTTCTATAATTATTCAGAATTATTTCCATAGAAATATTTTGTGTAGCATCATATTTGTGGCATATTCTTCTCTCAGTTTAAGACCGGGTGACAAAATATAGAATGACTGCCACTCATATATTAGTAAAACTATTGGCCTAGCTTCATCCAATCCCAAGAGGCGTGGGTATTGTGATATTATTGTTTGTGAATTTCTGCTATTGAAAAGTATAAAATGCATTTGAGATCAGATGAACTAACTAAGCTGGGAAAGTTAGCACCACGACCAGTCGTCTTTCTTTATTACTATTTCTTAAGAACAAAGAACCAGTTGATATAATAAAAGTCTAGAAAGAATAAGATGAAGCAATAGGAGCTCTTAAAAATATTAGAAACAAGAAGTTGGCTCTTTGGCAGGGGTGAAATGCTCCCGGATCAGACCGGATCACCCGTTCCAGTAGCAATTTTTCCATGATTCTGTAGCAATCACCGCCCAGGTGTCATTACTTCTTGGTTTTAACCAGGAAGTAATGTTTTTTCACCTTCTGCACATGTGCAGGTTTTGTGCATGCGCAGGTGTGTGCGTGCACATGATGCACGTGCGCAAAGCGAGCATGTGCACACAGTGCGTGCGCTTCCAAACCAGTAAGGAAGATAAATAGATTTCACCCCTGTCTTTGGCCTCTATGCAGAGAATGGGATACGAAATATTTATATTACATTTTAGAAACTGACAGTGTTTCTCTATATTTATTCTCAAAAGTAAGTCCCATGGAGTTATATCCAACTAACAGATGCAACACTGAGTTTTCTGATATATTTTTTTATGAGGTGTATCATCTTCATAAAGAAAAGAAAAATGAAAAAGTCTCTTAGGAAAAAGAAACTGCAATTTTTCATCTTACCTAAGATTGGGGAATTCAGGTGTTTTCCAGTCATGTCATTTTTTTCATTGTCCTCATATGCCTTCATTCCTATTATCTTCCACGTCAAACTCAAACCGCACATTTAAATGCATACATAAATGCAGTTTCTCACAACATATATCTTTTAAAATTAATATTGATTGACATGATTTCATTTAAAATACACTTTGAAAATTAATTGTTATTTATTAGATGAGAGATGTTCCTCAAACATTCAGGAAGTAGGAAAGAAAGTTCTCAATTCTGACCCACGCTTTTGTATTAGAGAAATAAATCATTTACATTTAATATTCAAACATGTACTGGTTAGTTCCCTCAGTTTTACCAGAGATTATTTATCAGCCAGAGGCTGGGAGAACAACTTCTAGACCAGACTATACATATCCGGATAGAGTTGAGCACCAGTGCCTATTAAATTTCATAAACACTGTAGTTCTCTCCATATTAGAAATACAGATTCCTGGGCACTGTCCATACAGAGAATTCTAAAACAGCAAGAGAAGAGTTCTAGCCTAAAGGTTTGTTGATGTTTTGATTTCCTTCTTCTGATACCGAGTTTCATAAATGCCAGGAATATTTCGAGGAAGAATCATCTACTTTATCATTCTTCCACCTGCTTGAAAACAAAACAAAACAAAACAAAAACCCAAAAAAAGGTTTACCTCCTCGTCTACTGCTTCTTTGAAGCAGGCCTCGGGGGCAAAAAGCATTAGGAAAAACTCAAGTGTTATAAGAAAAGTTATAGCATAAATTGTCTCGTTGTTGAGGATTTTTCTTCAAAATTAAGTCAGGCAGGCAGGGGATCTTCAGTGATAGCTTGGGAGAGTGGGAAATAAAGTCTGGTTTACATTTGATATTGAGGGTCAAATTGTACCATTCTAGTAACTATCTGTCCATCTATTCACATCATTTTCTTATTAGAAAAAGAATAAAATCCTAATATAGCAAATCTAAGTGAAATACTGACAGTTATCTCCAAGTATTTTGGGAGTACTGAATTGGAATACCAAAATGAGAGAGCTTGGTAACTGGCTCATTTCATGTTTTGTTCCAACTAGTCCAGTGCATTTTTCTGCTGCCAGCAACAAAACCCTAGATTGTAAATCTACATGGGCTGCAGAGAATATTCAAGGCGCTCATAGAGAAAAGTAGGCATTCTTCTCTGAAGGGAAGAAAGATGAATATGCTAGTGTTGATCTGGTGAGAAGAATCTGTTGCAGACCGTTCTGTCCATGGAAGATGTAATAGCTGAGAAGACCTCACTTATCAGTTCCAGTTGGAATTGTATCACTTATTTAATTATCTAAATTATTGGCCACCTAAGTCCAATGTTTTTGAAAACAAGGGGAAGTGGGGAAACATAACAACAGCTAAAAATATTAAATCAAATGGACAACCCAGACTAAAATGATCTAATAAACAAAACAAACAAAACAAACCACGGGCCTTGGGCAAAAAAACAACCACAGACATATGTGAGGTTTTCCTCACCTCACAATTAGGAGGCTGTGAGTTCGATCCTAGGTAGAGGCAGATATTTGTCTCTCTGGGCACACTGAGAATATATCAGCTGAACAAAACTCTGCATTGGCAACAGGAAGGGCATCCGGCTATCAAAACACTCTGCTAGCTCCATTCAGTTGCCCAGACTCTACCTGGCAAGGGATTATGGGGTCATTAAAAGATGATGATGACATATGTGAGGTTTTCAAAGCTTTCTGGAATTTAGGACAGACCTAATCCCTGTAGGGATGCTGGAGGATGGAGATCACTGACCTAATCCCTGGAGGATGCTGGAGGATTGGAGGCCACAATCAAGGAGGCCCAATTCCTTAGTCCCTCAATATCACAGTATTTAATGGCGGAGATCTGGAATATACACACTCTGTTGGAACATACTGAGCAGCCAGACAACGGTTGTAGACAAGTAGTCCCTTAGATAGCCAGGCTCTATGCCATGCAGGATTTATAGGTAATAACCAGCATCAGCCAATCTTGCTTACATAGCAATGATGGCAAACAGGCATATTGAGAGGGGGCTGCTACTGATCACATCATTACAGTTTTAACCAGCTGTAGCTTCTGGGTGGTCTTCCAGGGCAGCCCTATGTAGAGCCCATTGTGATAATCCAATTATGAGGTGACCAGGATAGAAATAACTCTCTAAATCACAGGTGTCAAAATCACGGTGTCACGTTGCCATCACGTGACATTTTGCAACGTTTTCCCCATTTGTGGAGCTGGGATGGGCGTGGCCTGTGCGTGATGCATCCAGCCCGTGACCCGCCAGTTTGACAACCCTGCTCTAAGGGGTTTAGGTTGACTAAACTCTTATTTTGAAGCCCTAGGGCTTCAGCCCATTAATTCATTATTTAATTGTCACAGCATGAGGGATAAAATGTCAGAGAACTTGAAGGTTTAATATGATAATAGTCATATTTTGAAATTTCAGTTACAAGATTACTTATAATACATATTGGGGCGCCTTGCGCATGGTCACTCACGCCCTTGTCACCTCCCGGCTGGACTATTGTAATGTTCTCTACATGGGGCTCCCCTTGAAGAGCACTCGGAGGCTCCAACTGGTCCAGAATGCAGCAGCGCGGGTAGTGACGGGAGCAGCCTGGCGCTCCCATGTAACACCGCTCCTGCGCGAGCTGCACTGGCTCCCAGTGGTCTTCCGGGTGCGCTTCAAGGTGTTGGTTATCACCTTTAAAGCGCTCCATGGCATAGGGCCTAGCTATCTTCAAGACCGCCTGCTGCCACCGACAATCTCCCATCGACCCGTGCGCTCCCACAGAGAGGGCCTCCTCGGGGTGCCATCAGCCAAACAGTGCAGGCTGGTGACCCCCAGGGGGAGGGCCTTCTCTGTGGGGGCACCTACCCTCTGGAATCAATTGCCTCCAGAGATAAGGAGAATCCAAGACCTCGGTGCCTTCCGCCGTGCCCTTAAAACCTTCCTTTTCCAGCAAGCCGGGCTGGCCTAATTTTTTTAAGTGTTTTTAAGTATTTTGTTTATTGTTTTTAATTAATGGGGCCAAATTTATATATGTATATTTTAACTGTATTTTAATATTTGTACTTGATGTTTTTACTTGGCTGTTCACCGCCCTGAGTCCTCAGGGAGAAGGGCGGTATACAAATTCAAAATAAAATAAATAAATAAAATAAATATGCAGCAATGCTGTGTACTGTAACTAATCCTGTCACTAATCTTCTATGCCTCCCTCCCGTCAGAGTGAAATCTGAGAGAATTTTATTTTCAACTTAAATCACTAAAAAGGAGGGGGTCAATGTTGAGCAAAATCCAGTAGACCCAGGTGATAGAAAGCATATACTAGCATTTAAGAAGATTCCTACCATCAAACCTCTACATAATCTTGTAGGTGAGAATTGATTCGAGACAGAAGCTCCTTTGCAATACATCACCTGATAAGCAATAAGCAGAACTTCTGATAAGACTGGGCAGCCTAGAAATGTGAATAATAAATAGGTAACAGTTACATAACTATAGAAAGTTAGCACCCACCCCTCTCTTAGAAGAATGAAATATTTTAAGAAATATTAAAAAGGCAGAATATTATATTTCCCTGGATGAGAAATGGAAAAACATGCTCTTGGAAAGCAGCCCCACCTTCCTTAATAGCCCACAGCAGATGTCAGCACTTAAGAGATAAAGAGATAGATAGCTCTATTCATAAGCAAATACCCTCACCCAAGATCCAGCAAAGATAGGATTAGCTGTCACTCAAGATCCAAACCAGGACAAAGCCATTCAGACATAACAGGAATTGCCCAACACCCTTTCAGAACACGCCCCTTCATTGCATCATCTCAGTTGCACCACCCCCAGCAAACTTCAACCAAACCTGGGAGCTCAGACAACCTATAGAGCCAGCTATGACCCTTACAACAGCCAATAGAATATGTGTTCTTGCACAGGAATAGGAAGTTCAAGTGCAAAGCCCAAGAGAAGGTATAACCTCCCTACTCTCAACTCCCTTACATAACTCCATGTGTTCAGCTGCACCAGAACTACAAACATGTGGTTCTGTTCATCAATAAATGGACCCTCTTACGAATCAGCCCCCAGCCTCTATTTTGACTCCAGTGCCTTTCTCCCGGATTGGAACTGAACCAGATGGATATTTCTTCCAACACAACTATATTAGGTTCCTGGTGTCCAGTGAGCTTTGTTGTTTTCTTACAGAACTTTCTTTATCAAGCTAGATAACATTATCAGCAAATCAAGTTCAGCAAACACTAAGAACCCAACAGTTCAATCCTGAGCTACATATATTCTCTATTATTAGAAAATGATGAGATTTGGAATATTCACATTATAATGAAGTGATACATTTGGGGGGAAAAAGCTGAAAATGTTTGCCACGCAATAAAAACAGTTGACATTATAAAGTAAGTATTTGAGATAATTTCCAACAGATGCCCATGATTATGTGACAGAATGGTTACAGTGCTATTATAACTATAATTAAAAGCAATTATTACACATGCAGTCCCTTGAAAACAATTTATTTAATTAGATTTCTTTCCTTATTTCCAAAGCTAACAAAGACAAGGAAAGAAACATATGTACAGAATTACACATAAATTTGTTAGACATAATAAAATTGATATTTAAGAATTTTTTATCTTTAAGCTTAGAGGAGCTTTGTTGCTTTCAAACTAAGAAATTAATATACCTCATCATAGTGAGGTAAACAAATTCAGTTTTTAAGAGTATCAGAGGAAAAAGCATGCCAATCATACAGTATTTGCAAAAAAAAAAAAAAAAAAAATCATATGAAGTACCGGTATGTAGGAATGCTAGAATCTAGTTTTCCAAAGAGTTAAAGACATTTAATAGATTTTGGGGTTAAACACAGATATATAAACTAAAACCAATGACAATTAAATCAATCACTACTAATTTAAGTCCTCATGATTTTAGTGGAACTACTTCACTTTTAGTGAAGTATTGTTTAACCCTCTATTCTCTGTACTATTGCATGTATTAATAAAACAGTCTCCTCTGTAATAAAATATTGCTTATATCTCAGAGAATCAGGAAGACAAGGAAAAGCCTATTTTAATATTACTACTAAGGCACCAAAAAGCTCTAAGCAATTTCTTATTAAATATTTAAATCCTAGAAAAACAGAAGACTCAGAGTTGCAAAACATTATCAGCCTCACAGGCAAAGGGAAGGGGGAAAAAATTCCCTGCAACTTATCACACAGCTTTTTGCCCTCATTTTGAAAACCAAATGTAAAAGAAAAATTACAGCTGCTGACCATTATTATTAGAAACTACAAAAGCCACAATATGTTGTGCAAGTGAAATATATGGAACAGATAATAATAAATCAAATGAGGCATTGAGATGGACAGTACTAATTTCAACATCTTCATTGAGCGGGCTCTTTTTTTCACAGTTGACCAACTATTTTCTGCCGAAGTAGCACAATGTATCATAGAAGAACAGACCCATGTTGCACTCCTTGCAATGTAGTCTCTAATAGAAATATATTTTCAAAGGAGAATGATTGTATTCACTGTTATGTGCATAATGTCCATCATCATCATAAGCCATTCAGTGGTGTCCAACCTAGCCACTCTATGGATCAGCACTCTCCAATCTCCATGTCCTTCTGTCCCTCACCATCTCCTTCAGATCTGCCATGGTCATCCTGGTGTCATCCTTTATAATGTCTACAAAGGCCCTTTCTCCTTTTTCTGCTGATCTCTCCCAGCATGATTGACTTTTTGAGTGAGTCCCTTCTCATGACATCACCAAAGTATGACAGCCTCTATTTGCCTATCTTGGCTTCAAGTGAAATTTTTGGTAAGGTTCAGTCTAAGACTTGTTATTTTTGCAGTTTATGGGATGCGTAATAGTCTCCTCCAGCACCCCAGTTCAAAGATGTCCACCCTTCTGCTGTATGCCTTTCTCATAACTAATCTGCATTAGTCCTTAGGCAATGTTAAATCCGTAACAACTGTGAATGGTTTGTGATGATCTTTTTTTCTTAGTCAAGTTAAAGGAGAAATATTACAGAGAAATGGGGCAATGGATACCAAGAAGGTATGCTCCTTAGGTTCTGTAAGAAGATTGTGCTTAAGGAATGGGACCTGAAGCATGTTCACTCTAGCTGACCTGATCAGATGGGTAGAAACTTATGGCGAGAGGCAGGCCTTCAAGTAACCAGCCCTTCCGACATACAGGGCCTTATACCGTTTCCCCCAAAATAAGATATCTTCTGATAATAAGCCCAATCGGGCTTTTGAGTGCATGGCAATAAGGCCAAGTGCTTATTTCAGGGTTCAAAAAAAATATAAGACAGGATCTTATTTTCGGGAAAACATGGTAAGAATAAGAATAAGAATAATTTTATTTCTATACCGCCCTTCTCCCGAAGGACTCAGGGCGGTGTACAGCCTATTAAAAGCACAAGACAAACATCAATTAAAATAATTTAAAATTATTAAATAATTCGGCTCAACAACGGCGTTCCCATGTAACACCCCTCCTGTGCGAGCTGCACTGGCTCCCGGTGGTCTTCCGGGTGCGCTTCAAGGTTCTGGTTACCACCTTTAAAGCGCTCCATGGCTTAGGACCTGGGTACTTGCGGGACCGCCTACTACCACCAATAGCCTCCCACCGGCCGGTACGCTCCCATAGAGAGGGGCTCCTCCGGGTGCCATCAGCCAAACAATGCCGACTGGCAGCCCCCAGGGGGAGAGCCTTCTCTGTGGGGGCACCTACTATCTGGAATGAGATACAGAGGATCCCGGATCTACGCACCTTCCGCTGCGCTCTCAAGACCTTACTATTTCACCAGGCCGGCCTGGCCTAATTTTCCCCCTCTTTTATAAAAGATTTTTAAAATTTTAAATATCTTTTAGTATTTTATATATTCAATTTTAAATTGGTTTTAAAAGTTTGGGGTTTTAAATTTGTCGGGGCCAAAATTATTTAATTTGATTTTATTCTATTTTTAAATTTTGTATGTATGTATTTTTATTGTTTGGCTGTGCACCGCCCTGAGTCCTTCAGGAGTAGGGCGGTATAGAAATCTAATAAAATAAAATAAATAAATAAATAAATTTAAAACCCCAGAAATTTAAAACACCCAATTTAAAATTATTATATTGATAGCCCGGCCTGGTGGAACAACAGGGTCTTGAGTGCACAGCGAAATACCTGGAGGTCGGAGATCTTACGCACTTCCAGGGGCAGTTCATTCCACAGGGCTGGGGCTCCCACAGAGAAGGCCCTGCCCCTGGGTGTCGCCAGCCGACATAACTTGGCCGATGGCACCCTGAGACCTTCTCTGGGAGCGAACTGGCCGGTGGGAGGATATTGGTGGCAGAAGTCGGTCTCGAAGGTACCCAGGTCCTATGCCATGGAGCGCTTTAAAGGTGGTGACCAACACCTTGAATCACACCCGGAAGACCACTGGGAGCCAGTGCAGCTCGCGCAGGAGGGGTGTCACATGGGCACAACGAGTTGCACCCATAACCACCCGCGCGGCCACATTCTGGACCAGTTGGAGCCTCCGAGTGCTCTTCAAGGGGAGCCCCATGTAGAGAACATTACAATAGTCCAGCCGGGAGGTGACAAGAGCGTGAGTGACCATGCGCAAGGCGCCCCAGTCCAGAAAGGGCTGCAACTGGCAAATCAGGCGAACTTGATAAAAGGCCCCCCTGGCCACGGCCGTCATATGCTCTTCAAAAGACAGCCATGCATCCAGGAGGACACCCAGATTGCGAGCCCTCTCTGTGGGGGGCAAAGATTCACCCCCAATAGTCAGCGATGGCACCTGCTGATTATATCGGGACGCCGGAAGCCACAGCCACTCGGTCTTGGAAGGGTTGAGTCTGAGTCTATTTCTCCCCATCCAGACCCGCACGGCCTCCAGGCAGCGAGACATCACATCAAGGGCATCCTTGGGGTGGTCTGGGGTGGAGATGTACAGCTGAGTATCATCAGCGTACAGATGACACTTCACCCCAAATCCACAGATGATCTCACCCAGCGGCTTCACATAAATGTTGAACAGAAGGGGCGAGAGGACCGACCCTTGCGGCACTTCCCATGTTATAGATGATAACCAGCAGCATTAATTGCGCTCAGAAGCCAGTGGAAAACCAATATAGCTTGCAAATCAAAAGAGACTCAGCTCCTTCTCCCAGGCGATCCGCAGGTAGCAGGAAAACACAACAGGACACATGCAGAGTCTTCAGTAAAGTTGGTTTAATGCTAGCGAGAGCTCCGGAACAACGCTGAGCTCTATATTAGTTTAAAGTTGGCGCTACGAACATCCGCTTCATAGCACCCTTTATACCGTTGCCCCACCCTTCCCTTTATTACCAGGCGATGGATAGCAATCAGCTGTGAAGCGCATTCATGCGCGATCTCCTCTTCCGGGGGTTTTTCAGTTATGTGGGCATCCTGGTAGAAAGTCGAATCCCCCCTCGCCTTTCCCTAGACCAACACTTCGTCCTCGCGGCTGCCTATTCCCGGTGCCACTGCCACCACTTTGTTTGTGTGTTTTCTGTTGAGTGCAGTCCTGCGTCTTTGTTTGTCCGGTTTGTTGGGCGCAGTCCTGCATCGTCGGGTACATGTGCATATTCTCCTCCTCCTCCTCCCCATCCCATTATTGTCGAGCGGAGGCTTGGGCTCGACACCGAGACATATTAATATACCATGACACACTCATCACTGCTTGTGCTACTGCATTCTGAACCAGCCTAGCTTCTAAGTGGGCCTCAAGGGCAATCCCATGTAGAGCATATTACAGTAATCCAATCAAGAGGTAACCAAGGCATAAGTGACTTTCTGAAGACAGAGTCCAGGTAAGAGTGAAAGTGGTACAAAAGGTATAGGTCCACAAAGACCTCTTGCTCAGAAATGCCACTTGTTCTTTGAAGTAGGAGCTGTGACTCCAAGAGATTAGCAACTAGTTTCACATGGTTAAGAACAACCGCATTAAAAGCTAGATGAAACCACAGAACCAAAAGGGACAAATAAAACCTATCCATCTTGCCAGGGCTGAGCCTGAATCTTTCCTTACTGTCCATGCTTGCATAACTTCCAGTCACTGGGTCAGGATATTGACAAAATCACTTGATCAGCCTAGAGTCAAAATATATAATTAAGTATCATCAGTCTATTGATGATACCTGATTCAAACAAAAAGGGGAGTGTTGAGCCCTGACAGCCCTCAAATAAAGATTGTGAGGGTGATTTCTTATCCCCTGTCAATCCCCTGTTCAGCAAGTGAAACCAACCACAGAAAGACAAGAAGAACTGCAAAACAGTGCCTTCTACTTTCAATTTCCAAAACTGGCCCAATAGGATCCACAGTTGATTGCATTAAAAGCTGCTGAGCTATCAAGGAGCAGCCCAGGTTTGCCACAGGTCACTGACAGGTATGATCAATGCTAAATCCATACTGATCTCTGGCCTGAACCCAACTAAGTCTAGAATATCTGCTTCCTTCAGGTTACTCTGGAACAGTAATTTTCAATGAAATGAAATCTGCAACTATATACTATAGTTTATATTTTCATATAAACATTGTAAACTGTAAACAAATATAGAGTTCTTCTGCTCAGGATGCCAAGAAGACTCCATGCCAGATACACCATTCCAACATTTCCTATGGGCGTCTGCTTTTCACCCCAGTCATATTCCAAGCCATACTGTTGGATTTCCAACTCCATGTTTATTTTCCAGGGAAATCTTTTTCGAGAAACTTTGCTGGTATCTGCTATCTAATGAGGAGGGATACATCATTTTGGTTACTAATCTGCACTCAGAGGATGAGTTTGCTATTGAAAAAAATTCTAAAACAGATGGATGAAATAGATTTAATTTAGTAAGAATGGTTACCTGCATTACAATAAGGCACCATAGCATATATTTTATAGTGCTTCATTAAATCTTACCCGAGGTGTGTTCAAACCACTCGGGGTGAGTATTAATGGACCAATAAAAAAAACCCTGGGGCACCTTAGGGCTAAAATGCTATGGCTATGTAAGTTTAAATTAATTTTTAAAATAGATGTTAAAAACAATTTCCCCTCATATTTAATACATCTACCACTACTGAAAATTCAGAATAAAATATGAAGAGAAATAAGAAAAAAACATGCAGAGTCTGTAGTATCTTTTAATATATGACTTCTCCTGATTGAAACTACAAACCTATGCACTAGTCTTCCCACATTGCCAAGATTTGATGCACAATTTCTGGGTCCCTTTTAAGGATTCTATTTGCATGTTGATTACAAGTGATTGTAGATATGGTTGACACATGCCAGATAGCTGGATAGCAGACTGGGCTAATTGTGATCTCAGAGCTCCTTCTGGTACTCCATGAGTACCAAACAAGGGTAGAGCCAAAATATATTCTGATTGCTGAACCACTAAATCACAAACACAACACAAAGTGAACGAGGGGAAAGGGGAAGATAATTATTTTTATACTGTAGTGAGAATTACTGGAGCTTAAAGTTTCAGGAATGCAACACATCACCAACATATCCTTTGCCCATACCTCCTGTATCATTGAATATTATTTAACAAATGGGAAACTATTGTGTTGCAAAGTACCAGCCCCAAGCATAACATGTATTTCCAACACTATTTCTGCTCATAGGAGTCAATAGCAAAAAGTAAAAAAAAATGAAATTTAAGCTTCTGCCCTTATGTCTTTCCATGCAACATCACAACCACAGTACAAAAGGACGACATTTGAAGTGTGATGTTGCATCACATTTTTTTTCATTTGCTTCTCACACCCTGTGGATGCCCATGCCTTGAGTTTAACAGGGATTCCAGATGCATTTTTTCCACTCATTGTTTTGTTTTCTTTCTGGAAGGTAGATATTTTGCATACAATCACATTACTCATGTAGTGATTTTATGAAAATGCCCCTGATATGTGCTCAGATTTTCAAATTACTATTATCATTATGTTATCATTATGATTTAGATTTAGAGGCTGCCCAACTCCAGAATGACTCTAGCAGGCTTACTGTTTAAAAAAATAAAGAAAAAGAAAAACCTGTGGTTCTGTCAGGAACAGGAACCAAGAATGACACAGTGGGTCTGCTCGAAGTAGTTTCTTTATTGCTCTTTATTCCCCTAGAGACAGCAATCTTGCCAGACTAAAGCACACTCTGTATAACTATCAGATAAATCCTGTGTAGGTTTTAGAGAGGATCCCTTCTGGGCCTCTTTTTGCATACCAGTGACTCAAGGCTGATTTGTCTTTTAGCTCCTTGAGAAAAGCCCCTCTCTCCTGCAAACCAGCATAAGATTCCACCACATCATCTGGCCAACCACATGCCATATACTACAGCAAACTGCCAACTGGGACTTCATCAGCCATACCAAGACCTGTGAGATTGTTGTGGATTTAATAAGACAAACACAACTTTTGGATTAATCAGAGACAATTTATATATTGCGCAATAGGTTCAAGGCTCTGTACATGAAGCGTTGAACAAAGACAGAAATTAGGTACAATGGTTTTATACCCTTCTAGACAAAGGATTCTGTTAACTCAGCAATTCATATGGTCATATACATTTGTCATTTTTAATTGACATTTCCTAATTACTGAGTTTCTTTGCAAAACAGTTATAATTCTTTTTGTAGATTACTGAAGCATAGACTCAAATCATCTTCTGACGATAGATAACTTTTAACTCATGTGGATCCCCTTGACCTAACCAACCCTTAAGCTGTATGTCATTAGAATGTTCCTTTCTTCTGACAACTTAGAGGCCTCCTAGAGGAACCAAAAGAATTTTGGCTGAGATTGTACTTTTTCCAACCGGATGCATTGCTTTTTAGAATAGAGTGAATAGAAAGTTATCCAGTGGTCATCTATCAGAGCCCGCTTCATTTACATTATTATCAGCCAAATGTTTAGAAACTTACAGAATAATAATAATAATAATAATAATAATTTTATTTCTATACCGCCCTTCTCCCGAAGGACTCAGGGCGGTGTACAGCCAGTTTAAAACACAAGACACAACAATAATTAAAAATTAAAATAATTAAATAGATTTGGCTGCTTTAAAAACTCTAAAATTTAAAATACCCCAATTTAAAATTATTATATTGACAGCCCTGCCTGGCGGAACAACAAGGTCTTCAAAGCGCAGCGGAACACCCGGAGGTCAGAGATCTTGCGTATCTCCGGGGGCAGTTCATTCCACAGGGCTGGGGCTCCCACAGAGAAGGCCCTCCCCCTGGGTGTCGCCAGCCGACATAACTTGGCTGATGGCACCCTGAGGAGACCCTCTCTGTGGGAACGGACTGGTCGGTGGGAGGCTATTGGTGGCAGAAGACGGTCTTGAAGGTACCCGGGTCCTGTGCCATGGAGCGCTTTAAAGGTGGTAACCAACACCTTGAATCGCACCCGGAAGACCACCGGAAGCCAGTGCAGCTCGCGCAGGAGGGGTGTCACACGGGCACAGCGGGCTGCGCCCATAACCACCCGCGCGGCCGCATTCTGGACCAGTTGGAGCCTCCGAGTGCTCTTCAAGGGGAGCCCCATGTAGAGAGCATTACAATAGTCCAGCCGGGAGGTGACAAGGGCATGAGTGACCGTGCGCAAGGCATCCCGGTCCAGAAAGGGCTGCAACTGGCGGATCAGGCGAACCTGATAAAAGGCCCCCCTGGCCACGGCCGTCATATGCTCTTCTAAAGACAGCCGTGCGTCCAGGAGGACACCCAGATTGCGAGCCCTCTCTGTGGGGGGCAGGGATTCACCCCCAATAGCCAGCGATGGCACCTGCTGACTATATCGGGACGCCGGCAACCACAGCCACTCGGTCTTGGATGGGTTGAGTCTGAGCCTGTTCCTCCCCATCCAGGCCCGTACGGCCTCCAGGCAGCGAGACATCACATCAAGGGCATCGTTGGGGTGGTCTGGGGTGGAGATGTACAGCTGAGTATCATCAGCGTACAGGTGACACTTCACCCCAAAACCACGGATGATCTCACCCAGCGGCTTCACATAAATGTTGAACAGAAGAGGCGAGAGGACCGACCCTTGTGGCAGAACAGGATGGGAGCTACATGAATCTCTTCCAGAGGGCAGGTGCCCCAACAGACAAAGCCCAGTAGCCTAGAAAGGTTGAGCATAGGCTCTGGTGTCTATAGAATATTGAGAACATAGTCAGCTTTCTCAAAATGGCTATTATTGGGGTTTGCCTACTCATAAAATGGTTGCTGGTCTTTCAAAATCCTGTGTTCCACTAGAAGCTGATCTTGAATCTTTTTCTGGACAGACCCCTTCCACAAAAAGAAACCTGGATGGCAGCTATCAACAGGCCTGCTTTAAATGCTTTTTCAAATTTCTCACATAAAGTCCATCCTATTTTCAGAGGTATAAGTAGAGCGGAATGAAATATGCCTGTAGTTTTGCTTCCTTCCTTCCCACCTTACTGTATCCTATAAAAACATCCCACTGAGAGCAGTATTTCTAGGATAAGCACTTGGATTTATTTCATCCCATAAAAGCACAATTCATTAAACACTCTGATAAAAGTGGTCTATTTTAAACAAAGACAACTTTATCACAGTCATTTTAATTATTTAGCAACTCTTTCTTAAAGAACTGCTTAACACTTTTCTCTGACAAATGTTCGTTTCAGTTGATTCAACAAGTATTTGAAGAAGGGGAAAGAGGATACTCCATAAAATGTCTCTAGCAAATGATCAGCTGGTTGGGCTGGTTACTAGATTTAACCTTTTTAATTGGATGTTGAAGAAATCAAATCAATGAACATTTCATTCTTACGGCCATTTTATTAATATTGCTGACTTTATGATTGAGAAGCTCAACCCCATTGTCTTTTAAAATATTATTCCAATATCTTCACTCTAATTTGGAAGATTAAGCAAGAAGTAGATAGTGATGGGGAAAGAATTCCATTATGTTCACATTTTGATAAGTTTCACAAATTTACAATTTGTTTACATTTCGATATGCTCAAATTCATACTTTCCAAATCAATATGAGTCAAATTCACAGGTCCCAAATGAATTACTGATTCAAAATACACTTTTGTTGTAATAGTTCTAAGAATGTGGCAATGTATTCTCTGACTAAAAGGAAACATATACAAAAATATGTACCCATGTTTCCCCAAAAATAAGACCCTATCTTATTTTTTTTCCCCATCAAAAAAGGTACCAGGTCTTATTTTTTTTGGGGGGGGGGATGTTGTCCACTGACTCACCTCACTTGCGCACATCACCCCTGGCCTCTTTTTCATATCAGAGGCCTTCAGGAACTTCTTCATCTAGCAAGGCCAGCAAAGCTTTCCTGAAGTCCTCTGCAACTAATAACAGAGCTCCGGATTGATCCGGAGCTCTGTTATCGGCTAGAGAGGCCTTCAGGAAAGGCCTTTAGGAAAGGCCTCTGTAGCTGATAACAGAGCTCCATATTGATCTGGAGCTCTGTTATTGGCTAGAGAGGCCTTCAGGAAAGCCTAGCTGGCTGCAGCAACAGAAATGGGCTGAGGTGTGCAAGGCCTGGCTACAACTGTCCAAAGGTAAGTAGTAGGGCAGCTCCACCACCACCCCATCCCCACCCTAGCTTAATTTTTACCTGTGCACTCTGGAGTGGGTGGGGCCTTAATTAGGGCTTATTTTGGGGTAGGGCTTATATTGGATGCACATGTAAAAATCAAGCTAGGACTTACTTTCTGAGTAGGTCACATTTTCAGGGAAACACAGCACATGGAAAAAACTTACCAAAAGAACCCACACGTGATCTGTATGTATCTCTGGTCTATTTCCATCTCTATCTTCTGTCATGCCAGATCAGTTTTTTCACTAAACAACTTCTCAGTATGATTATGTTTACCTTCTAAACAATATTGTTCTCTACCCAGAATGATGTATAAACAGAGCTAACTAGAAGTGAAGCCTATTTATGTAAGTTGTTTATTCATACCTTTTCTGTGCCATTGAGGAGTGATATTCATCCTTTGAAAAAGAACACATTTATTGTAAAGAGGGTCCTGGCTACATATGTGGCATAAATATACATCTTCTGAAATGTACAGAACACATAGATGTGTGTGTGTGTGTTTGTGTGTGTTTATACAGTAAGGCTTTTACACAAGGAGTGAAGAAAACAGAATGCCTTCTGGCCTAACAGGGAAAATGTAATTTCTATAGTGCATGGTTGTACCATACAACCTTCAACCAAAGCAATTTTGCAAAAGTTTTGCAAAAGAAACTGAGACAGTGGCCATAGCATTGCAAAGACCTTTTTTCCCCTTAGCATTTTCCCACAAATGCAGGGTCTACTTTTTTCAGATCAATTGAGTGTTGATCCATTGGTTGGGGCAAGAATTGACTGATTGAGCCTGACATCATGGACTGAGAGAAAGCGATTGGCCAAAAGTCACCCATCCAGCTTTCATGCCTAAGGAAGGTCTAGAACTCACCTGATTTCTAGCCTGGTGCATAGGGACACGGTGGTTCAGTGGCTAAGACACTGAGCTTGTCAATCAAAAGTCGGCAGTTCAGCGGTTCAGATCCCTACTGCCACATAATGGGGTGAGCTCCTGTTACTTGTCCCAGCTTCTGCCAACCTAGTAGTTCGAAAGCACATAAAAAATGCAAGTAGAAAAATAGGGACCACCTTTGGTGGGAAGGTAACAGCGTTCTGTGCGCCTTTGGCATTTAGTCATGCTGGCCACATGACCACAGAGACGTCTTTGGGCAGCGCTGGCTCTTCCACTTTGAAATGGAGATGAGCACTGCCCCTTAGAGTCAGGAATGACTAGCACATATGTGTGAGGGGAACCTTTACCTTTAGCTTTACCTTTAGCCTAGTGCCTTAACCACCAGGCTCTCATTGTTGCAAGCAGAATATAGAGCCTAAACAAGTGGATGCTTTATAGTCCAGCATACAGAGAAGGCAGACAATTGTGTCTTTAAAAATGAAGTTTCCAACAATTTTGTGTGTTTATCAGTAGCCAAAATAATGGGAGGGAGGACAAAATCAAAACAGCCATTAGATTTTATTGATGATAATGAGACATGCTTCTGTTTGTAATCCTTAGACTCCCCTTGTATAATGCTAATGTTTATTATTATTCTTTTTAGCTTTAGGCTGCTGAAAGCCTCATATATCTTAGCCCTTATATCATCATTTTAAAAAGATTAATCTTTAGACAATGGTCTCTGAATACCATTAATCTTGGTCTTGGACTTGTTTGTTGTCTTAGCATAGTAATCATGAGATTACAAAAAGTCTGCCCAATAGAATAGGAGATGGGGATTAAGGGGTACCCCAGTGATGAATGATTTAGATACTTGATGCTTTAGGATGTTCCGGCAAAGTATTTGGAAAAGGGCATGATTACATAACAGCTATTCAATGAAGGTTAGCAATTGGGGTAGAAACAAACACAAAAGCAACACTTAGTAAGATTGTTCCACAGCATGAAGAAGATTCAGTTGAGGTACATACACAACAAACTCATTGTCAGCATTCCAAGTAATGCACCCATTGAAAGCAGAAGTCTGAGGCAGGTAGATTCCTCTAAGAACATGTCCCCTTCTTTCTCAGGTTTTATGGCAACTGTGAGGCAGGAGAAGATGGCTTCAGCCAGGTTCGCTTCAGAGTTGACACTCATAATATGTGGAGAATAAGCATGCATCCTTTTATCTGTCTGTATTCGGGGGATCCTGCATGCAATACGATAGTTATACAGGGTTTTATAACTTCATTGCTTGATGTCGTGGTATGTTCATTTGCTGCTAAATTATCATTGGCACCCCAAACAACAAGTCATCAAGATCTCATCATCAATTTACTAAACTAGCAGATGGTGGATCCACAGCTGCTGGGGAACTTTCCCTCTCTTCCTTGCCATCTTTGCCCCAGAAGTTGTGACACAACTGAACATCATGATTTCAATTTCTCTGGCTCTTTTTTATTTCACTGGGTTCAGCTGATAGAAAAAGAAGAAATTGAGACAGCTGAAAGTACTCCATACATTTTAGCTTGAATTAGATAATAGAGGTAGTCCTTGATTTATGACCACAATTGAGCCCAAAATTTCTGTTGTTAAGTGAGATATTTGTTAAGTGACTTTTGCCCCATTTTACTGTGACATTTCTTGGGTTTGCAGCAGACTCCAGGTCACTCCAGTTCTATCTCATTGCCATTAGATGTGGCTTCAAGAAATGACCAAGTCCTCATAGAGAGTCACTATGTAAGCGTGACTCAAATTATGATCACAGCAGCCACATGGAACCATTAAAACTAGCCATTGTGAGGTAAATTTAATGTGTGCACTTTTGAAACTTGGTGTCTTCCAGATATTTTTTATTTTATTTTACATCATCAAACTCATCCAAAATAACCGAAAGGAAGGAACTGTGGTCTTTGTGAACTAATTTCATACATAAGCAGGCTACTTTTAAGAACCAATTTAAAGTGTTCTTAGGTCAGATCTTTGGACTTTTGCCCTTATCCTGGAAGCCAGATATTTTGGGAGCACAAAGAGAAAAATCAGCAGAAGAAATGGAAAAAGGGAGATTGAATAACTCAGTTTGGCTCTAAGTTCATTCACTGCTGGCTTTGGCCTTCTCATTACAGGAGTGGACTATAAACAATGCTGTCCTTGCCACTTACTCCTATTTTAGATGAACAGGGCAGTACTGTACTAAAAGATATTTATAACAACTTAATTTTTATATCAACAGGGCTTAATTTGAACTGAACTTAGTTCATAAACTACATGCTCAGATCAGAAATCTAGTTGCATATCCAAAGCTGAGCCCAGAAATACAAAAAGTAACAGTAAATCACAGTGCCTTGAAGCATATATAGGGCACATTTTTTTATCTATAGTTCTCTAACTGCAAATCCATTTTCTCTTCCATGAATAAATGGGTAGCCTGTTCATACTGAGCTCAGCCTGTTTTCTCCCCTATTGACAGGTAGCTACAGCTGTTGTGCTTATAAAAATCTATTATGGGATTAACAACAACACAACATTGATATTTTAAATAGCCAGGCTATCAGCTATCAGCTGCAGCCATCAACTCAAAAGAAATTAGATCTTATGACTCCTCCTCACAAAAATTTGATTTCCCATGCCAATGCACAAACCCTCGCTGATGTTTTGGTTTTTAATTATCATTTTAGTCACAGTTAAAACAGTTTGAAATGATGTAAGCAATGACTTCGAAAAGAAATAATAGTGACATTAAATTTTATTTAAATTTCTACAGCACTGATTTGTATATAGGCTCCCACTCCAAGTTCCCACGAAGCTGTAAAACGTTTAAAATACTGTCTGTGCAAATGCAAAATTTATGAATTCACACATCTCTGGTTGATTTATGTGAAATAATAATGCACTATTTAATGCTTAAACATGGCTAGGAGCAATGCTAGGCTATCAAGATGTACAATGGAATAATAGATTTATAAGACGGATAACCTTCCTGCCTAGAGAAGCTTGTTTAAAGGTGTTGTACAGATATATTAAACTATATGTAATTTTATACTAACTTAATGCTGTAGGCCTATACTGGAAGCAGTAAAAGATTACTGCCACAGCATTTGCAATAATAAAATGAGCCACACATTCAACATAATAGCGTCTGAGTAACAGAAAGGAAAAGGGAAAAATAGGGAAAAGAACTTATTTATGATTGCAAACTTTTTGCTGTGGTCTAACATGGTCAAGGCGTCCAACAAGATCACATGAAACTCTTCGTTACCAATCTGATTGAATTTAACTAATTATGTTTCTCAGTTATTCCTTGCAAGTCCAAAAGCTGTTTTATTTTCTCCCTCTCGTCATCATTTATTTTGCTTTTAAGCAAAATAAATGGAATCAATGTTCTCTAACATCCAAAAGCTATCAGAATCCAACCTCAACTGAGCAAGAGTCAAAAGACAGCATGAATAACTGATTGGTTAATGCTGTTCCACTCATGATGAAACCAGGGTCAGCTAAAAAATTTCAGTGTTGGGTAGGCAGTAGTTGCAAATGTTCTCCCAGCTCAGTGTCCAATTAATGCAGAAGAATGTGCTCACCATGGAATTCAATAACACATACTGTTCATTGGCTTTTGTTTGAGGGCACTATTAGATACTTCATACATTTCTCTCTCTTTTTATAACTGACAAAATATGCTCTTGATGGGTTAATTCTATGTATCTTTGCTTGAAAGAAAGTATCAATAAATCTTATATGAGTTACATCACAAGAAATTTATATTACAACCTTTCTTCCTTTGCATCCTTCTTGGTGTTGTGTTATACCCACTGCAAATTGCCAATAATATCAGGATGTTTTTTTATTTAGTTACACTCCTCCCACTGATAGTTTTATGGGAAATTCAGATAATGTCTTTTCTACCTGTTTATTTTCCTGTTTATTTTCCACAACTGCAAAAGTCTTATTAAAAAGGTAAGTGCCTTTTTCTCTTAAATGTGGACAGGCCTTTACCTGTCTAGTTATATACAGGAAGAAGGCAATTCAGACTGTTGTCAGAGTGTGGATAAATATGGATTGAGAACAATTCTAAAAGTGTTGGAATATTTTTTTAAGGCACCTCAGATAAAAGGTGTGTTGGACATCAATATAAAATGAAGTGGGGAATTATGCAGTGGTGGGATTCAAATAATTTAACAACCGGTTCTCTGCCCTAATGACTGGCTGGGTGGGCATGTGACTGGGTGAGCATGACACAGGACTTGTGTGGTGCTAAGGCAGGATATCCCTCACTCTCATTATACAAGTAATCCTCCAATTACAAATGTAATAGAACCTGCCAATTACATTTGTAACCTAGGGATTCGTTTGATTGAATCACGTTAAATGAACATGATCACTCCCTGCTTTCCCCAATGCATTTGTTAATCAGATGTGCAGGTCTTTAAATGCACATGAGGTATCTCAGGCTGGGGAACAGCATGTGGGGCCTAGTGCTGGAGCAGACCATCCAAGGACTCCCCCAATCCACAGAGATACCTCAAGCTCCCCTGGGGTCCCCACAATTGCTTCCCCACCCCACCCTGCCCCACTGGGTCTCCACAGAGTGGGCCTGCTTTGCTAGCATCTCAGATTCCACTTACTCTTCCCCACCCTATTTCCCATGAATTACTTACTTTTTGAAGATCTCCAGAGGTCCAGAAGAGGCTGACCCACTGGCAGAGAAGCCAAAGTGTTTTATTCAGATGATAGCATCGAGAGCCTTGATAGTACAGTGCTTTAGTGCACCCTGTCATTAACACAGCTGCCTGCAATTTCTGCTGGTTCGAATCTCTCCAAGGCTCAAGGTTGACTCAGCCTTCCATCCTTTCTAAGGTAGGTGAAATGAGGACCTAGTTTGTGGGAGCAATAAACTGACTTTGTATAAAATATACAAAAGAATGAAGGCTATTGCTTAACGCATTGTAAGCCACCCTGAGTCTCCGGAGAAGGGCGGCATATAAATCAAATTAAAAAAAAAAAATAGCAAAGCTGTAAGAACGTGAAATCTAAGGAAAACATTTTTACCAACTTTTGAGTAAAAGACTTTCACTTGGGGCCACCTTCAGGGATTGAGGTAGCAACAGCAGCCAATCAACGAGTAGCTTGCTTCCTTTGTCTCATTGGGATGAACTGTAAACTCCTTGTTGATTGGCTGCCCAATCCCTGAAGTTGTTCATTCAAACTAGCCAGTCAGCAGCAAGCAGACTGGGCCCAAACTAAGGCTGATCAGACTGGGTCCAAACTAAGCCTGCAGGCCCTCATGGCAAAGAAGCTGAAGTCTTATTCAGATGGGGAAAGCTGTTTTATTTACATCTTATGTTCTTACAGCTTCACCGGCTTCTGAATAAAACACTGGCTTCTCTGCCATGTGGGTCAGCCTCTCCTGCAGCTCTTTGAAAAGTAAGTACAGTAAAGCCATGGGAAATGGGTTGCAGAGGACTGAATCGGGTCCAGGGACCCTCCATTTCGGCCTGTAACAGGCTGAGGGAGCCCTAGGGAGGCCCTGTAACAGGCCGAGGGAGCCCTAGGGAGGCTCTGTAACAGGCCATTCACGCTGGCAAAGAGGCAGCAGTGGCAGGTCATTCGCACTGGCAAAGAGGTGAAGGAAGGCTCACCAGGCAAGCAGGTAATTGGGCCACCTGGGTGAAGGCAGGCAAGTGGACTGGGCTGCAGGGGTCATATGGTCAATGCAAGCAAGCTAGCAAGTGAGGGAGCCAGAGGACAGCAGCTGCTATGTCTCAGCCAGGCGGGTGAGGCGAGATAAGGAGTGACTAGGAGGGGTGGGGTGGGTGGGGACAGCCAGTGGTACGATTAGCCGGTTCTCTGAACTGCACAAAAATTTAACTACCAGTTCACCCGAACTGATCCGAATTGGCTAAATCCCATCTCTGGAATTATGTCTGAAGCATGTTATTTATTTATTTAGTTTGCCAATCGACTTTTACACATGAACTATTTATTTTATTTTTGGTAGAGGCACGGAAGAAATGAGCATCACATGAAAGGGTGCATCCTACATAACATCAACATGTGCTTTGTTTTTCCAAGCATTGTACAATCCCTGTTGAAGCTGCACCATCAGATGCACAATGTACTCCTGAGCAACTCCGATGAATGATAATAAAGAAGTACAGCAGTTAGACATGCATATTGACATGTTATTTGTTACCTTCTCTCTCAAACCTGGGTTGTGATTGCTGACAGAATGGGAACCAAGATGTCACTAAAATTAAGAATATCTATGTTCATGAGGAACCCCAAAGTTTGGAAAAGTAATATATTAAAGCCCACCCCCATATATACACAAGGAGTGCAATGAGGATTTCTATTATTGTATATCTCATAAACCTGCAGGGCATCATGCCAAAATTACAGTACTTCATGTGCCACATTCATTTCACACTGTATTCTCTGATAGATTGCTCACATTTAACAATCTCATGCACTTGAGAAAATATTCATCGCTTAGTATGGAGAGATTTGTAAAAAGTAATATCGCATTTCACTTGTACTGTGGAAAAAGTGATTTTCTTTCTTTCTTTTTTTTTTTTTTTTTGCATATTCCTCCTTCATGCTTCAGTCCATATACCCTAGTTCTACAAGATTTTGGAATCTACAAAGGCAAAGGAAATGAGCAAAGGAACTTTACTCCTTTCTCATGTAGGAAATCACTAGTAGAAAAGATACTTTTGGCATCAAACCTTCAGAATGGAAAGCCAGCTGGGACTCATCAGGCCCCCAACTGAAAATCTTAGAAAGGTCCTGAAGTTCTTTCTATTGTTATCTTTGGCCGTCACCTAAAAGGATTTTGTTTGCTTGGCCTGGTATAATTGTATATGTGGATTGTCCTTTTTTGTAAGTCTAGATAAGATGACTGAATCAACAACAGACTATGGTAGAGTAGTAGTGAAATTAGTTTCTCTATCACTATTTGTTTGGAGATAATTCTGGATATAGCTTTAACTCCCAAGATTGCAATGTCCAGAAAATGTATATTTCATTCTGGCTGTCTATGAAGATTCTCAGTCATCCAGATCATGGTTGTCCCAAAGGTGCTTTTTCAAAAAGCAACTGGACTTTGTTTTTTCTTTAAAATGTTTTGCTTCCTGTCCAAGAAGCATCCTCAGTTCTGACTGAATGCTGGAAAATGGAAATATTTATATACCTTGCAATTATCTGGTTGTTAGCATTTTGAAGGTGGGTAATTAGCTCTCTGAGAGTCCTTGAGGCCCCTTTGCCTCCAGTTGGCATGCCAACGCACAGAAATCAACAGGATATATTTCAGCAACAATTTGTTGAAGGCTTATGTATTTAGAGCATGGATGGCAAACTTGTGGCATCACGTGACGTTTTGTGATGCTTTTCCCATTTGCAGAGTTGGGGCGGGCATGGCTTGCACATGACATATCCAACTCGTGGACCACCAGTTTTACACCCCTGATTTATATCTCCATGCTATTTGCCTCTCGGGTCCAGCAAAAACTGCCTGACATATCAATGAGCCTTGGTGGCGCAGCAGACTGAAGCACTGTTAAGTAACACCAGCTGCCTGCAATTACTGCAAGTTCAAATCTCACCAGGCTCAAGGTTGACTCAGCCTTCCATCCTTTCGAGGTAGGTAAAATGAGGACCCAGTTTGTGGGGGCAATAAACTGACTTTGTATAAAATAGAACACCGCTTGGGGGGGAAGCCCTACTAGAGGCCGTGCGGGTCTGGATGGGGAGAAACAGACTTCGACTCAACCCTTCCAAGACCAAGTGGCTGTGGCTTCTGGCGTCCCGATATAGCCAGCTGGTGCCATTGCTGGCGAGTTACTGGCCCCCACAGAGAGGGCTTGCAACTTGGGTGTCCTCCTGGATGCACGGCTGTCTTTAGAAGAGCATATGACGGCCGTGGCCAGGGGGGCTTTTCATCAGGTTTGCCTGATTCGCCAGTTGCGTCCCTTTCTGGATCGTGACTCCTTACACACAGTCACTCAGGCACTCGTCACTTCCAGCCTGGACTACTGCAATGCTCTCTACATGGGGCTCCCCTTGAGGAGCATCCGGAGGCTCCAACTGGTGCAGAATGAGGCCGCATGGGGGATTATGGGAGCGATGGGGCGCTCCCATGTGACACCCCTCCTGCGCAAGCTGCATTGGCTTCCAGTGGTCTTCCGGGTGCGTTTCAAGGTGTTGGTTACCACCTTTAAAGCGCTCCATGGCATAGGGCCTGGGTACTTACGGGACCGCCTTCTGCCGCCGATAGCCTCCCACCGGCCAGTTCGCTCCCACAGAGAGGGACTCCTCAGGGTGCCGTCAGCCAAGCAATGTCAGCTGGCAACCCACGGGGGAGGGCCTTCTCTGTGGCAGCACCTGCCCTCTGGAACGACCTGCCCCCAGAGATACGTAGGATACCAGATCTCCGTGCTTTTCTCCGTGCCCTCAAAACTTTTTTATTTCATCAAGCTGGGCTGGCGTAACCCCCCCCCCTTAGATAATTAATTGTAAATGGATTTTAGTCGGGAGGTTTTAAATTTTGGGCCAAAATTTGTTTAATTCTTTTAAAATTTAAAATTTTGTATTGGGATGTTTTTTATTCTAGGCTGTGCACCGCCCTGAGTCCTTATCTCTGGAATCAATTGCCTCCAGAGATAAGGAGAATCCAAGACCTCGGTGCCTTCCGCCGTGCCCTTAAAACCTTCCTTTTCCAGCAAGCCGGGCTGGCCTAATTTTTTTAAGTGTTTTTAAGTGTTTTGTTTATTGTTTTTAATTAATGGGGCCAAATTTATATATGTATATTTTAACTGTATTTTAATATTTGTACTTGATGTTTTTACTTGGCTGTTCACCGCCCTGAGTCCTCAGGGAGAAGGGCGGTATACAAATTCAAAATAGAAAATAGAAATAGAAATAGCAGGAGTCCAGCGGTATAAAAATTTAATAAAATAAATAAATAAATAAATAAATAAATAAATAAATAAATAAATAAATAAATAAATAAATAAATACTAAGCAGGTATATACAAAAAGTATGAAGGCTATTGCTTAACGCATTGTAAGCTGCCCTGAGTCTCCGGAAAAGGGCGGCATATAAATCGAACCAATAAATAAATAAATAAATAAATAAATGAGCAGCACATTGCTTCCTCATGGGATAAATATGATCCTAATCAAAGCCACTAGCTTCAGTTGAAAGTATCCTGTAAACCTTCTGTTTTACCGAAGTTATGTTCTCAAGTTAATGTAGGGTATCGTGGGAGGAGATGAAAAGAAAAAAGTCAACTTAGAATTACAAATGGAGAAGAATTATCTCCTTCATCAGTTTTTATCTATTTGTGCACTCGTTTCTGCAATATCCCTTCTTCTCTAGTGCTTGAGTGAACATAGTTTGCATCACAATACTACTTTTTTATTATGGGTCCCTGCAGTAAAAAGTCATGGTGGACAAGCCACCATTGGTATCTGAGCAGAACTGCAAAATATCCTGTTGTGAAGCATGTCTGTCTCTCCTGCATCCCAGTTTATTCTGTTCAATTCAGCTGGAATCTTAATGTTCACATATTATAAATATCTCTGGCTAATTCACCTTTATAAGATTTCCACATTCTTTTCCAGCTTTCGCTTATGTATGATATGCATACTTCACACCAGCAAAACACACCTTATAACAGTTTATTTATTTAGTGACTGTTCATTTACAGTTTTACACAGTTACATCCATAAGGAAAAAAAATCAAACTGAAATATCTTTCATAATTGTTCCTCCTTGAGAAGGGTTACCTTAGCAGAAAATCAGAAGTCAATCAGTTCAATCAGAATAGAGTTGGAAGGGACCTTGGAGGTCTTCTAATCCAACCCCCCCTGCTCAAGCAGGAGACCCTCTACCATGAGTCTTTTCTTAAAAACCTCCAGTGATGAAGCACCTACAACCTCTGAAGGCAAGCTGTTCCACTGGTTAATTGTCCCCACTGTTAGCAAGTTCCTCCTTAATTCCAGTGTCAGGGTTCCAAGTAACACCCCCAACGAAAGAAGACTCCGAGGCTTGAAGTTCCTCAAAGTTCCATTTTATTAGTTCGAGCTGCACTGGCTCCCGGTGGTCTTCTGAGTGCGTTTCAAGGTTTTGGTTATCACCTTTAGAGTGCTCCATGGCTTAGGATCTGGTTATTTACGAGACCGCCTGCTACCACCAATAGCCTCCCACCGGCTGGTACGCTCTCATAGAGAGGGGCTCCTCCGGGTACCGTCGGCCAAACAATGTTGACTGGCAGCCCCCAGGGGGAGAGCCTTCTCTGTGGGGGCACCTACTATCTGGAATGAGCTCCCCCCGGAGATACGGAGGATCCCGGATCTGTGCACCTTCCGTCGTGCTCTCAAGACTTTTTTATTCCATCAAGTCGGCCTGGCCTAAATCTTTCCCCTTTAAAATGTAAATTTTAATTTGTCTTTAAAATTATTGGGTGTTTTAAATTTGTCTCGGCCAAATTGTTTAATTCGGTTTTATTCTGTTTTTAAATTTTGTATTTATGTGTTTTATTCTGTGGCTGTTCACCGCCCTGAGTCCTTCAGGAGTAGGGCGGTATATAAATCCAATAAATGAAATGAAAAAATGAAATGAAATTAGAGATGTCATATTGGCACATCTGGGAAAACCCAAATCTGAAAATTTCCAGGTTTTCTCCACCCAAAGGAAAGTCCAAGTCCCTGCCCAGCACCCACATGTTCATCACGTGGTCCAATCAAAGCTCCGTCCCAACTGGGGATGCCTCCCAGTCACACCCCTCCAAGTGCAGGGCAAGATGTCCCTGACTCTCTGAGAAAGGAATGTTATTATGACTATATATATCACCCCTGCTCCATACAATCCCCCCTCCCAGTTTCCCACAGCAGTAAATTTGGCAGGCCTGAAGGCCCAATGCAAAAGATGACTCCAGGCCTGACATCCAGGTTGCTTCTCTCCTTGAATAGTTTCCATCCATTTCTTGCCTTGCCTTCTGGTGCTTTGGAAAATAGGTTGGCCTGCCTCTTCTTTGTGGCAGACCCTCAAATTCCGGAATACTGCTATCATGTCACCCCTAGTCCTTCTTTTCTCTAGACTGGCTATATCCAATTCCTGCAATAGTTCTTCATGTTTTTGTCTTCAGGCCTTAATCATCTTAGTTGCTCTTCTTTGCACTTTTTCCAAAGTCTCAACATCTCTGCAAACATCTTTGCAAAGTCTGTGAGGTAACTTATTCCTAGGTGAGGTGTGAATGTACAAAAAAATTAATGGTAAGCCACCTCCCCACTCACTGAATTGAAACTAATGGAAAGATATTAGGATCTTAGGTATATTTTTGGAGAGAAAGTTGAATGAAAAACTAATGAAGAGCTGACCTAGCTAGTCCTTTCTCCTTCATTTTCTCTTAGTTTTTTGGTAAAACAATATGGTAGAGTCTGACAAGTAATTTCCAATTAATTAAGATTTGGACATTATTACAGTTTAGTTCTCTGGTTGGAAGGGAGATGTTAAAAGAGTTTTTTTTTTTTCTATTCTCAGGCACATTATTTTCAGATACTAGTCTGCCACAACTTCATCCATCAGAATAATCAATTTGGTTATCAGTCACTGAATTTGTTTTCTCATTTCTCAGGTACTTTCAGTTATTCTATGCCAATCTTTGATACAATAATGTAAGTGGGGAATGGAATGCCTTTCTGTTCATTCTGGCATAACTTCTTTCATTAGTGTTGTCTACAAATGAATGGATCATTGTAGCATGAGTTGGCATGGGTCATTAAGCTGACCATTAATCATTTAGTAGATAATCATTGAGTATATTCACAAAGGTTACATTTTGCTCAGACACAGATGCTCTTACGTTTGGCCACAGATATTCCTTTTTAAAAAATGATAGTTGGGGATCCCACAGTATTCCCACCATTCCTCAAGTATTTAAAAGACTGCCTCTTCTTATACCATCCCACTTCTGGAGGAGATCATCTAGTAGTGCCACTGATGGTTCTGGCTCACAATGTGTTAGCTAGAAGTAGGGTCCAATTTCCCCTTGTGCACATACAATTAGTGTCTTGCTTTGGATAGCAATAGAAAAAAATGTTCCTTCCCTCAGGAGTTTGCAGGGTAAAAATGCTTTAGGATCAGACTACTTTTTAAATGAATTAATTTTAATTTTGCATTTCCATTTTTAATGGATTTATGTCACAAGAGTTTGATTTTTATTGAAAGGTTTTTGTATTGTTTTGTAGGTTTGGCTAGATTGTTTCAGGTTCCCAAAATACAAGGCAGGAACTAAATAAGAACATAGACTTGGTCCAATAAAATATCAAAAGCGTTCTGCAAAAGTCAGGGCTCACAAGGCACATTTTGATTTTAGTTGAATTAGATATTCCAGTTAGCATCTCACCTACCTGTCCAGAAACTGATCATAAATATCCTGAAAAAGGGTTTGGCAAATTGAATGTTCATTGAGATTTTGCATCAGAATAGAGCTGGAAGAGACCATGAGTTCCTCAGGCTCATGAGGAACTCAAGAGATAGCATTATCTTGACTTCTGGCTGACGTTGCTGCAAGATCGGACGCGAGGAATGGGTCTCTGGCTCCTGCATCGAGTTCTCCCCATTGGAGGGCTCCAAAAGGAGCTAAAGCCACCCTGATGGGCTGGTGAAGAAAAGAGCGGCGCCCTGTAGGTCATGGAGAGTCACATCTCTCCCGCTTGAACCAAGGCTGTTTTCCCTTTCATCCACGACAAGGTGAAGAGGCAGCCATCATGGCTGCCATGAAGCTGGGACAGCCAAGGCAACAAAGAAAGTGCAGGAGCCATGTAGATGAAAAGTGATTTGAACTGGGTGAGAGGATTCCTTTTTTACCTAGAACCTAACCCCAAAAAGGAAAAAAAATCAGGAAGAGACTCTCAGAACTATTTGTTAAAGTGGCGAATAACTACCGAGAGGAAAATCCCAGACCCAAAAGAAAGGAACTAAGGGGAGAAAAGTAAAAAGCTTTTAAAACATAGAAAATTGGACTTTTAAACTGCATAGACGTTTTGGGAAAGGCATTTTAAAGTGCTGAAACTATTTATTCAATAACTGACTTATAAATAAATAAATAAATAAATAAGAAATAGCATTATCTTCTCATTTGACCAGCAAATTGTCCTAGTATTTAGGTAATATATTACTTAAGATAGTTATGTTGAAGCTGAATTGTTTGGGCACAAAATCATAATAAAAGCTGCACACTGGCTCAGTGCTTTTTAAAACAATGGTGTTCTCATATTAGCGCTCTCTCTCTCGCTCGCTCTTGCTCTCTCTCTCTCTCTCTCTCTCTCTCACACACACACACACCTCGAACCCATATTCTGGCTCTGACAGCAGTGGGTCAGACAGTCTGAGAGAACTCATAAGCAGACCAAGATGGTGAACAATTTATTCTATTGTTTATCTGTAGCACCACATAAATACAAGTATTCTGCTTTTGACCATAGAGGGTCCATAACTAATATGATTGATAAACATATATTCTATAAACATGCTTTATAACTTTAAAAGTCAATATGTAGATAGTTATTACATTCTCTTGTTCCATGAATATTGCCCAATTTATTATTTCAGCTATGTATTAGTTTGCAGAAGTTATGGAATACCACACATAGCAGGAATAATTGTTTTTCAGATAACCCCAAGCAAAAAGACGTCCCAGTGATATTTTGCTGCCTGAGTCAAACAATGAAATGGCATTTGCCATATATCACAGCTATAGAAGTCAACTGTCCTGCAAGTACATTTTGATTTCAACTCTGGGGACGGGACAGTATCTCTCATTACATCTCATTGCAGTCTAGTCTAGAGCTGCAGCAGGAAAAGCTGTATGGCCTTCATTGTCCTATTTCCACATGGCCAAGGATCTCAGAATAATATTTTAGGGCAAGCTTTTCTTCTTCTCCAGCTGAAATTTACTTGGGGGTGATTGTCTCCCTAACAGTAAACACTGTTTGCAATATCAGAATGTATATTTGCAAGAAGTTTGTCTTCCATAAGTAACAGAAAAAATTCCCAACTTTTATCCATTCAGCAGTCTTCCCAAAATGAGAGGGAGGTAAACTCCTGAAGATAATACTTCCCATTTTCTTCTGGAGATATTGCAATCACTAAGTTTATGGACCTTTGCATTCCAAAAAAAACATCAGAAGTTCATTGACTTGTGTTTAAGGAAGTGTACTATAAATCATAATCAATTTATGCTTTGAATAAAGGCTGATTCCAAGTTTGAAGGTCCCTTGACTCCAGCAGCAGTGAAGACAAATGTCCCTAACAGGACTAGTTGCTGACTCACCATTTTAATTTCCCATGTCTCCAACATCGCATTGTGAAGAATTAAAAATGCAAGAGACTGCCTAATGCTGATCAAAGCATGGAGCTTCAGAGAGGAAACTTGTTCCAAGAACAGCTAACAACAAGTCTCAGGGTGGATCTTGCTGGGCCTCAGCAACTTCCCTGTGGATGAATGTTAAATTTGCTAACAATACTCTGCCATGAATACAAAAGCTGGCCTAGATAAATTATTGCTTCTCAGCCATTCCCAATATATTCATGTGAATATATTAATAATGAGTTATTAGCAGGATATTTGTAAGGATTGCATGCACACACACACACACACACACACACACTGTATATATGCATACCCCATTGGGTTGTTACTATGAAGATACAAGAAAACACACATACACATATGCTGCTTTCAACTCAGAGAAGTTAAGCTATTACTCTAAAATAAATAAATAAAATATTTGTAATAAACCCAAAGTTTGTTCTTGTACAGACTGATCTTGTACAAAATATGGAAGTATTCCTTGCACAATTTAGTGTTATGCTGGGCCGGGGCTGTCAAATTTAAGGCCTGCAGACCAGATGCGGCCCGTGGGGTGCTTAGGGCTGCCCTGGAAACAGCGAAGGATTGGCCCATGGTGCCTTTACCAGCAAAAATGGCCTCCCAATCTCCATTTTCAGCTGGGATGGCCTCCTGCAACCCTGTGCCAGCAAAAATGGATCTCAGGAGGGTCACACGCAGAGGATTGCAGGAAGACATCCCAGCCAAAAATGGAGATTGGGACCTCATTTTCGCTGGCAGAGCACTCAGGCCACCACAGGCACCCCTGACATGAGTGACATCAAGCTGCCCCCCTCCAAGATCAAACACAACCCTGATGCAGCCTTCAATGAAATCAAGTTTGACACCCCTGTGCTAGGCTAACTATAACAATGTTAACTTAACTGACTTTAACTTTACCTTAGATGCTTTAGTAAATTCTACTAAATTCTGGGAATGCCAATTTGATTCAGCAGCATAGAAATGTAACAAAAAATAAATAAACCTCATCACAAAAATCTAAGTTAGGCAACTTCATGAATAATATAACTTCCTATCACATTTGTTCTGGATATTTCTAATCACTACAAAAGTGTGAGTTGAACATATCCAGTCATATAGTCAGAAGCGGCTCTGTCCTGAAAGAGGGTGAAGGAAAATTATATTAGTCCCTTGAGCTAGTCCAGACAAGAAGCATGACAAAAAATGCTAACTCTGTCATTACTCTAAGTTACGTTAACAGAATCTTTCAAGTCTAAAAGTATTTTTCCTTTCCTTTCTTTTTTTTTTTTCTCCAGAAAACTAGAGTCTCTTCAGAAATATTTCCCATGCTGTCCCTTCTTCTGTGGGCTGAGACATCTTTTACATGCGATTTATTCCATCTACTTGACAACTGTCTCCTATGGTCATTCCCACATACAAGTAGTCCTCGATTTACAACCAGCAATCATTCAAAATTACAATGGACCAGTGGTGAAATGTAAAATTTGTTACTACTGTTTCTGTGGGTGTGGCTTGATGGGGGGGGGGTAATGTGACTGAGTGGGTGTGGCCAACTTTTTTTTTTTAAACTTTTAAAACATTTTTTCTACAATCTCTTCGGCTTTTAAAAGCCTCTGACGATCAGGCAACTCAGCTGGGATCGTCAGAGCCTTTTAAAACAATTTTTTCTACAACCTCTTTGGGCGAAGAGGTTGTTAAAAAATGCTTTTAAAAGCCTCTGATGATCCCAGCTGAGCCGCACGATCATCAGAGGCTTTTTTTTTTACTTTTAAAAGCATTTTTTCAGCCGAAGAGGTTGTAGAAAAAATGCTTTTAAAAATTAAAAAAAAGCCTCTGATGATCGCATGGCTCAGCTGGGAACGGGGGGGGGGGGGTTACAGGGATTTTTGCTACCAGTTCTCCGAACCACCCGCCGCCATCGCTACCGGATCAGGCAATCCGGTCCAAACAGGGAGCATTTCACTCCTGCAATGGACTCCCCCAAAAGGTACTTATAACCTGACTTCAAAATTTTGACAGCTAAATCCCAATGACTTCATTTTGGGCACTTGGCAACCAGTCTGCATTTATAGCTATTTACAGCATCTTGCAGTTACCTGACCACCATTTATGACATTTTTTTCCTGAAAACCAGAAACTGATTTTCAGCAAAAATGCACTAGAGTGAACAACTGGTTTGCCTAACAGAACCACGGTGTTTGCTTAACGATTGCAGATTCACCATGATGATTTGTTTAATGACTGCTGCCAAAAAAGGCTGTAAACTCAAATCGGTCATAGGTCTGTCACCACTTGCTATGTAACGGGCATGCCCCATTATGGTCATTAGTCAAGGACTACCAGTGCCATTACAGATTGTGGGCAGTCAAAGGAACTGGAATCTGAATAGTTCGACAACTTTTTTTAAAAAAAATTGGTCCACACAGTTCTTTGGAATGAATACAAAGTAAGGTACATAAAGTCACATGGTACCTAAAGTTAATGCAGATCTTTGTGGGAATTATACTTTTAAACCCAGTGTTATATCTAACCACACTACAATTCCCGTTCCACTGTTTTAGTTTCTATGTATTCAACTGAAGTGTCATGCAGGTGTTTGCAGCTGTAAAGCTGTAGAGATAAAGTGAAGATGCTTCCCTCTTCTGGACAAAACTAAGAAAGGCTTAAGGCGAAGACAAATTAAAAACCAAGCATAAATCCAGCAGGTTTACTTTTCAGTATGGAAATAATCACATATTCGCAGAGGCTAGTGGGAACTGAGGCCAAAGCACAGGTATTTTTTTAAAAAGTCATCCAACTTTTGCAGAATCCTATTTGCCCATTTTCACCACCTTTCAGGGTGTCAGAGTAGGAAACTAAAGAAAACGTAGAAAGGAATTTCTTCTAAACAGGATACATCTTACAAGCTGTTTCATAAGTAAGTTCAAAGTGTAGAAGCATATATATCTGCCCTCTTCTGCAAATAATGTTCAATATTAATCAAGGGGGGAAAATTCCCTTTTGCAGAATTCATGGATTCCTTTTTTTATCCAGCCAATAGAATGCACAAACGGCGTTGATCACAAATAAGTCTAGGTTTATAGTATACTGAATAATCTATTTTCACCACAAGATGGGACCTCAAACCTAAGCAAGCTCATATGCCTCAATGTAGTTGTAACTTTGATACTATTGGTGCAGCACCAAACAAACTATTTATTTATTTATTTATTTATTTATATTGCTTTTTAATTAATAACAAAGAAAAAGGCAAAACACAAAAAGTGATAGTGATATGTACATTGTCAAAGAGAATAAAAGTGCTATAACAAAAAAAGTGAAAAAATGACACACAAATATATGCCATGTCATTATAACAATAAAGTTACACTTCTATATATACTTGTCCAGTGCAAATATTACTTAAGATAATCCAAACATCATACTTAAAAATGTGCTATCAGATCAGATTTATGCTTTAGTTGGCATTAATGGTGCTATAGATTTAGTCATTTTTTTCTGTTATGATTTATCACCAGTTTGCTTCATAAAAGAATCATCTGGAGAAATCGTTAAAAAAACCTGAGCAGCATTATATCTGTAAAAACATCAAAGATGGAAACAGACATGACAAAACAAGAAAAGTCTTCCAAAAGATCTTTGTCCTCAGAAAGTATTCCAGCCAAAATTCCAGATGTGCTAAAAGATGTCAATGAACAGCTAGTGATTGATTCAAAGAAAATCAAACAGACGGAAACAGTATTCTGAAATTATATACAGTAAAGAAGTCAACATTCAAGATTCCTTAGAATCTTTGTGCCATATGTGTGACTATACAGTATGTCCTATTCCACAGTAGGCCATTGTCAATTGAATATTTACTTATCTAAATTATTTTTCCAAGGATACTCATTGATGTCCTCAACTTAAAGGAAAGTTTAGTGCAAATCTAATTTAAAGATCAAGAAATCCGAAAGGCAATCAGTGGCCTTCATGTAGCCAATCAAGAGATAGCAAGCTAGTAAGGTTATAGGAAAGCCATAAATCATAGCCTGGAAGTCATGGCAACTGGACTTCTTTTCTTGTTGGTTCAAAATGTTTTGCTGCTTATCCAAGTAGCTTCATACATTGCTCTGAAGACTTATTTCAGTTTGGATCACTAAGCATAATTTGTAATCTTAAAGACTCTACAAACCCATCATTTCTTCATCTGCATAATACTGACCACAAAAATATCAAGACAATGTAAAAATTGGCTGAGATTAATGAACTGTGAAAATTGCAGAAATATTGCATATTGTAGGGTTAGCTCACAGGAAAAAAATTAATAGTTGAGTCATTTTAAATTGACTTGTTGCTATTTAGGTTCCCACCTTCCCACTGGTGCTTTTATTGAATGCTGATCTTCAAGGAATTTAAATGTTGCTCAAGGTAGTTTTGAAAGATGATTTGATTTTGCCTTTTACTTGCATTATTGTTTTTTGTTTTTTAATTGTGCATTGTTTTTATGCATTGGGGGTAACAGCTATACGCAATTATTTTAGATAAGATTATTATTGATTGTGAAAGGCACAAATACACTATGAAAATCTGAATGAGAAACCACCAATTGGTCAAAGCACATTGCACAACCATACTTATGAGTTGCAGCAAAGAACTGTCACATTTCTTCAAATCATTCCAGGCTCAAGGACAGCTCTACCTTTTGCTGGAAAACACAGTTTTGGGCAAAATTTTCAATAAGATGGATTGCTTCCCTTCCTAGAATATAGGAAGCCTAGAATATAGACTATATTTTTATAGACACCCAACTGAGCATCAGAGCATGTGAAGGCAGAAGACATAAAATGAAAATTATGAAAAGATGGATTCCAAAATAGCATAATCACCAAGCATTCCAGTAAACCTAGTGCATTTACAATGTTTGAAGGGAGCAGCACATAGTAGCAGCTCCTGAACTGAATTCTACTTTTCTGATTTTGTAGAGTAGAACAATGACTGCCCAACTATACTATTTAACTTTATTGCTAACATTCCACTTCAAGTGAGGGTAGCACGACTCCTGATAAAAAGTTTATTTACATCACTCTATCCAAAACTATCTCCAAAATGCTTCCATGACTGAGAACAATGACCGGAACATCCTGCGAAATACTCTTTTGCTCTCTTCAGTATCACATTGCTCCCTTCTCCTACTTACAGAATGCCAAGAGCTTTCAAAAAACGCATTACCATGCAAATATCTTGAGTCCCTTTACTACACATTTATATTGCAGGGTAATCAATAAATTATTATTTCAATATTTATTGGAATCCCAGAATAAGAAAGAAGACAGATTACACAAATCCATCTTGGTTGATTAATGGTTCCTTTAGCAACAGGCATACGCTGATGGAGTGGGCCAGTATGCAGACTATATTACTGAATATTTCAGCTGGGTTGTAAATATAGTATCTGTTTCTCTTAGGGACTGTCACACTGAGTGCAGTATAAAAGGCTATAAATTCCAACAGATTAATTAACTCTTTGGTTACTGGGGCTGTGTGTCACCTACCCTGGCACCTAATAAAAAATCCTTTAATGCCACGACATAAAGAAGGGCCTTTTTGGAAATGAGTTATTAACAGCATTTTGTGAATAGATGGAGAAATTGTAGCCCAGCCATTTAAGTGTCATAAAGTGCAGCAAAGGCTGCTGGAGGCCTCAGAGGGATGCCCAGCAATACCATAACAATCAAATCTGAGATGGAAGAGGGATTGAGCTGTCCACTCAGAATTTTTATATTGTCAAAGAGCAGCGAAGAAATAATGTGATCAAGAAGTGAATTAACCTTGTGTGTGGAAAGAAAGGGGGATGATCTGATGGAAAAGGCAGTAAAGTAAAAATCACTCCATAACATCGACACTGCAAGCCGGTCATGAGGGGCTTCTAATGTCTGCAGGCTGTCAGAGAAGAGATCCAGTCCTCCAAGTACCATAAAACCATTACCTACATCAGGGGACAATTGGCTTCCATTCATTCATGCTTTATAAAATGCTTAGGGGATCCTGCTGTTGTACACCAATCACAGATTAATTTCCACAAGTGGTTTGTCTTCAAAGCCCATGAAAGACTGTAGGAGGGATTCTATGCATGGCAATTAATTTTCAATGATGAATGAAAGAATTATGTGCTGCCGCCAACCCCAAATGGTGAATTCATTAGGACCTCACACCACAATCTTAAACTAATGCTCTGGTCTTCATTGTTTATCATCTCCGATTCATGTGCAATAGTGCCCATAACACCTAAAGGGACGTGGTTACAATTACTTTGATAAATTTGCATGTAAGAGTTGGAACGATGCAATAGATGTTCATCCTCAACCTCATAAAGTTGCTTTCATCTGGGTGCTTCTGTATAACAACTGTAATGAAGTCATTACATTACATTACAACAACTGTAATGTACATTACATAAACAAATAATAAATATTATTTTTTAAAAAATATTTATAAATAAATATTATTTATAAATAAATAAATATAAATTAATCCATTAATTTCCTTTGGGATATAGTCTAAATCAGAATAATCCTTTGGATGTTTGTTTAGTAGTATTGCCTCATATTGTTGCTGTTTTCCATGTTTTTGTACTATCAATCAATAAAGCACTTTTTCTCTCTCTACATACAGACACACACACACTTTACAACTATAGATCAATCAGTGGATTGTTCAAACCTTTGTTATCCTTTGTTATTATTATTATTATTAAAAATTCATTTGTTCCACGTGGCTTTGCTTCATTGTCATGCCATCTCAACCGTTGTGTTATTATGTTTTCTGAGTCACACAGCTCCCCTGCCTTAAACATTTAGCTTTACTATAGAACCTGGTCTAATTAAACAAGACTAAAAGAAATATCCATCATTTTCATGGCTCATATTTTGCAGTGGATAATGGGAGAAAGACCAAGACGTTTATCCTCTTCTTTATGCCATATTCCCAAACCAATTATCACCCATTCTGTCCCGAAAAAAGGTAAAATTCAGTACAAATTTTAAAATATACCCAGCCAGATATAATGAATTTAAGACAGCATAATTCAAAAGCCTTACACTGATTTCTGTGGAACTGTGCATATTTTCTCCTCAGAAAACTTTGTAAACAGCCTACTGTACAGAAAAACAGAAACATACAGCTATTCGGGCCTTTTTTCATGCTATCCTAAAGAAATTTTTAAAAGAGAAATAACCCTCCCTTTTTAAAATTTTCACCCCAGGCCCTGTTGCTGAATCAGAAAAGACTATTTCTAGAACAGCCCACACAGGACCAGGTCACAGAATCCCCAAAGGACCTTGATGTTATCACATGACATTCAGTAGGTGTGGAAGTTAAAAATGTACAGTACTTAAGCTCTGATGTGCATGTGGGCATGGGCATCAAGGCTGCACCTGCCAGAACCTTCTCAAGGAATCTGTCCTGCAGGCCTTGAGTTTGATACCCCTGTTGTATAGGGCCCTGTCTCAATACAGAGGTGGAAACTTTCACCATTTGTTTGAGCACATCTAGTTCTGTTGAATCAAAATGCACAAAATGAGATTACTATGTAATCTGAAATCTTCTACTTCTATTAAGAATGCCAGGAAATGACATTTATCTAAATTCCTGAGTAAATAGCATTCTCTCCTACCACCACCCCCAAATCTTGTTAGTGGATTCAAAAGAAGTGTGCAATGTGAATTTTCCAAGGCTCCACAAAGAATTAATCATTTACAGATAAGCGGAGAGCTAAGACTGAATATGTTGTTTTATTCTAGATATGCTGAAATTTTTGCTCAGCTCCTTTCATACCTATTTTCTTAAGAATCAATCTAAATTTTCATGTACCTACATATCATCCCTTTGTTTCTATCTACACTTTTTCTTGGACCCTAACATTTGTGCATACGAACATGCAGAAGCTGTTTACTGCTTTCTCTAATTATACAAATCAATTTTGGATGCCAGTCCCTATTTTGATGTTGTAATCAAGCAATTGGGGGGGGGGGTAAAGAAAGTCAATCAATCCATTCATTCTGCCAATCGAAAAGTAGCATTGGGCAGATAGGGAGGAGGAGAAGAGACAAGATGGCTGAGGAGGAGGAGAGACAAGATGGCTGCCTGGGATCTCTGCCCCCATAGGCTTTATAATGGAGAGGCTGAATAAAGAGGCCAAAGCCCAGGAGTCAAATAAAGAGGCAAAGTAAAAGATAGACAGGCCACCAGAAGAAAAAGAGCATTTATTTCCTACCCTCAGACCTGGTATCAGGAAAAAAGTTCTTCAAGCCACTTTCCTGAAATAGACCAAAGATTTAGAAGAGAAGAATCAAGAAGTTCAACAAGGAACAAACAACGAGAAAAGATGAGCAAAAACTTTTAAAAAGATAAAAGGACAGATCAAACTTGTAGAAAAAGGTGTTACATTTCCAGCAAAAATTTATACGAAAGCAATATGTATGAGTTATAGAATTTTAAAAAATGAAAATACAGTGAAACTGGACTTTGAAGAATACAGCATAATGAACTTACAAAAAAGTCAATTAACAGAAAAGTTTTATTAAAAATAATTTCTGCATTAGTTGAAGGGATTTGTAATTTACAATTGCTTTTTTATTTGCAGGCTTTCCTTTTGTAAAGTCACGTCTCCTGCACTCTTCCCTGCAAGTCACTACGATAGATTTTTTTTTAAAAAAAACCAACTGCCCAGCTTTCCAGGGCTTTGTGTCTATTGAGTCTGAGTCAATCTGGTTATTGACAGTCCAAAAATAGAACCCACAACAAGTGATTGCCACCATCTTGGCTTTTTTGATCCCTCGTGGACACTCCTGCTTTGTAGAACCAGTAATTGCTGGCCTTAAAAGTGTCCTTGTGTATTCAAATTAAGAGAAAAATGAAGGTTATGGGGGGGGGGGGACTTAGGTGGTTGGAGAGGTGATGGCAATGAATACTTGCAAAAATAAACGTGTCATGTGGGGAAGACACTATGATATGGTAAGTAGTATCTGGCTGACCTTAACCGCTATACAGAAACAGAGTTGATTAATATTTGGATAGAAATCTATTGGAGAATTCTATGATTGTAAGCTAAAGAGAGAAGGTTTTTTAAAAAAAAAATCCAGAAGGAAGTAGCAACTTCAATTATATATTTGCCAAGGAAACTGCATAGATGTGGCCATGTAATCACAAAGAGTCAATACGCTCTATATTTTATTAGTTTTAAAACAGGTTTTTCTGTCACAAAATATTAGCAAGTTTATAAAAGCTTATTTAATGTGCTATATTTCTTCTAACTAAACAAATACTGTACAAATTAAGATATTATTTTTGCTTGTTTAGTCATAAATATAATGCACTGCTTTTGAATGCACTTTTGAATGACTTAATTCCCACCAGTAAAACCTGTTTTCCAACATTAAGAGAGGTGAATAGAATGCATTGACCCAAAATATTGACTAATTCAGCAAGAAGGAACCACTGAAATGTAAAAACAACATCATTTCTTTAAGACAAAAGTAAAGGAGGGAGGTGAGTTTTAAAAATCTAGAAATCATATCCTTTATATGCAATTGTAACATCATCTTTACACAAACTAAAAAAAAAACTTTTCACAAACCAAGATAGGGATCTTGCTTATTTATTCTTCTTTGCCAATGTACTATATGGTATTGCCTTTTCTGTTTCCAAATAAGAATTTCCTATTTTGTTCTACAGAAAGTCTTCAAATTACAACCGCAATTGGAACCTACCCAATCAGTGGGGAAGCTGGAAGGAAGTTGCAAGTCTCGGCTTGGCAGGCAGGTAAGTAACTGTTGCCAGGTGGGACAGAGATCAAGGGGACAGAGGGAAGGATGTGTGAAGATTCAAGGGAGTGGTGAGAGGCATGGGTCAAGGAGGATTGAGGGAGTGCATGAGGGTGCAATGTTTAGTTTAGTTTAGTTTAGTTTATTTGATTTGTATACCGCCCTACTCCCGAAGGACTCAGGGCGGTGAACAGCCAACAATAAAATACATAAATACACAAAATTTAAAAACCCGATAAAATCAAATTAAATTATTTGGCCCAGACAAATTAAAATACCCCAATAATTTAAAAACAGATTAAAATTTACATATTTAAAAAGGGAAGAGATTAGGCCAAGCCCGCTTGATGGAATAAAAAGGTCTTCACAGCACAACGGAAGGTGCACAGATCCGGGATCCTCCGTATCTCCGGGGGGAGCTCATTCCAGATGGTAGGTGCCCCCACAGAGAAGGCTCTCCCCCTAGGGGCCGCCAGTCGACACTGTTTGGCTGACGGCACCCGGAGGAGTCCCTCTCTATGAGAGCGTACTGGCCGGTGGGAGTCTATTGGTGGTAGTAGGCGGTCCCGTAAATAACCAGGCCCTAAGCCATGGAGGCATGGGTTCAGGAAGGGTGCACAAAAAGCCTCACCCAGATCAGAAAATATGCACAGGTGGCTGGTACAGGCAGAGAGTCAGGTTGCACAGATGGGGGAGACTTATCCCAGCAACTTGCCACCTTTCCTGCTGGTTTCCCCACTAATTTTCTGGGGAAGCTAGCAAGGAAGGTTGCAAAGAGTAATCATGTGATCACAGGAAGTATAATCGGTCGTAAGTGTGAAAGGCCCAGATCATGATCATGTTACCACAGGGGTGGTGGGACGGGTGGAATTCCAAGGACTACTTTCATTAGTACTGTCATAACATTGAATGCTCACTGAATGAATGATCGTAGGTTAAGGACCACCTATGTCCCTAATTTGTTAAAGAGAAAATTTGGAAATTTAAGCTTTTCAAATTTAACTTTTGGAAAGATGATGCAAGAAACCTTCCATTAGAAAGAAACAGTTTTGCTCTCTGAATCAGCTTTTTAAAAAAGTAGCTGTACAGTAGTTTGTTTTTTTTTTGAACTGAAGTCGGAATGTTAAAAGTTTGCAGCAAAAAAAATAATCTTCCTCCCTGTGTACCCTACTATGTTATTTTATGCAAGTAGTATTATATTTTATTTTGATAGTTATTGGAAAACTGCCACCATTTGAAAGCTCTAGAGCAACAGGTGCTTACTAGCATGTGTGGAGGGATTTATTTTCAGTGGGATAGTGCAATTTATTTATTATTTATTAATCCAATTCATATGTGGCCCTTCTCCGTAGACTCAGGGCGGCTTACAATGCATTATAGCAATAGCCTGCATACTTTTTTGTATATATCTGCTTAGTAGGGCTTTCGGCCCCCCCTAAGCAGTGTTGTTCTATACAAAGTTGGCTTATTGCCCCCACAATCCAGGTCCTCAATTTACCTACCTCGAAAGGATGGAAGGCTGAGTCAACCTTGAGCATGGTGAGATTCGAACTTGCACTAATTGCAGGCAGCTGGCAGCTAAGTGCTAGCACTTAACAGCACTTTAGTTAGCTGCACCACCGAGGCATGATGTGATAATCTGTATCACTCTGAACACAGAACCAATACTGGAATCTTACCACCTCGAGTTGGAGGCATACAATTCTTATAAATAATACTATTAGGAAAAGGTATGAATGAAATTATAATTTTATTCCAGGCTTCTATAATTTGCTTTAGAACTAACATATTGGATTATTGTACATTGCTCCTTTTGTTACTGTTATCTCTAGAGGGATGGTTGTTTTTAGTTTTAATTAATTGTTTTCTGTATAATGATGTTCTGTTTTTATTTTTCACAACATTCTGGGAATTTCTAAGAACAAATGCTAGAATAAATGTTTGAATAAATGCAAACAAAAATATTTGACTTGATATATCCCCAAATGTATATCTCAAAGTTTTGGAGTTTGAAATGAGAAAAATTCATCTCTTTGGCCTCCATTTATTAGTTCATTACACCATATACCATTTTGAAAGAAGAGATATTATAATATTACAAGTTTTACTAAAAGGGCAATGTTAATTTTTTAGTGTTTGCTACCTGCTATGGCTTCTATATATTTAACCTATGAAACCCTTTTTTCCCTCTCATTCGGCAACCAAAGAAATAAGTTGGCAGCCTTAGTGGATAAACTGTTAAAAATTAGGAAATTTAAAAATATTCAAGCTGACAATCTATGGATGAAAGAATGAAAACAAATGAGATAGATGAAGTCTCTATTGTACCATGAAGACATCATGGAAATGTTATGAATAACTAGGGTTACCCAATTAAATCTTAGCCAATTTATCATGTACAGTTAAGTCAATCCAATCAAATGATTAAAACAACATTAATTATTGTTTCCCATGAGTCAGTTTACACTCTTGGTGAGTTTTTCTTCCCCCTTCCCAATTTACCTGCTCTAATCTATGGGATTTCCTCATTATCTCTCATCCATATACTGTCCAAGTCAAAAACTACTTAGCTGAAGTTATGGATTTCATTTCCTTTGATTTTATGTTTTTTTTAAAAAAAAATGTAATCATGGTTTTCTGTTTAATTTCCCATATTTATAATTTTGGAGTCGTAATTCCATAAATTGGGCAGCTATATAAAACTTTTAAATAAGCTTGGCCAGATCTGCCATATTTTTTTTTTGTTGTTGTTGGCATGGATACAGAAAAAAAGAAATTAATTCTATTTAAAGATTAGAGACAATACATGACTATGCAACAAGGGGGAAAGATTCCCTTACGCAGGAGGCAAAAATACTGGATTAATCCAATTTGTCGACTACAAATGGCTAGGCTTACAAACATTACTTGAAAAGCTGACTCCTCTTCGTTATACAAATGATAGATGTTATATAGAATAGAATAGAATAGAATAGAATAGAATAGAATAGAATAGAATAGAATAGAATAGAATAGAATAGAATAGAATAGAATAGAATAGAATTTGTTATTGGCCAAGTGTGATTGGACACACAAGGAATTTGTCTTGATGTCTATGCTCTCTCAGTGTACATAAAAGAAAAGATACATATGATACATAAAGATATGTATAAAGATAAACAGAAGCGTATCGAACCTATTTTGAGTTTCCTATCTGACATCTATAAGCGAAGATCAAGGCAGTACATCCGGTGAACTCCACAGATATTATCTATAATCAATACAGATACTGAAGAAAAGTTACACAAGCATGATGAATGAATGGGAGAATCAGTGGAAGCTCGCAGCGCCGGCTGCAGCCGCTACCATTTCTTTCCCCACCTCCCGAAAGATAAGATCGCGGTTCGCAGCAACCGCAAGATCGATCCCATTCGGTCGCCCAGAAGAAAGCAGCGAAGCAGCGAAAGGCGCAGCGCCGTCTCCGAGCTTCCAGGCCAAGCCGAGCAAGCGCCGAGTCACAGATGTCGGAGGTGGGTAGTTCGATGAGCTCTGCGCTCCCCGCCATTTTGGGCGCTTGAGGGGGGAGCGACGCGGTGGCGGCGGCCGGAGCGCTCCACCTCGGCCCGGCTGTCTCCTCTTCCTCCTCCTCCTCCTCCTCCTCCTCCTCCTCTTCTTCCTCCTCCTCCTCCTCCTCCTCTTCCTCCTCCCCCTTTCCTGATTGTGGCCAAACCGTCTCTCCGGACTCAGGTATTAACGCTGCTTGATCCTAGGGAGGGATAGAGTAGGGCGAGGCTGGACGACGCCCGGCAAGAGGGGCTTCTTGCCACTTGGTCCCCCTAACCCGGTCCGGGATGACAGATCCTTCCCTTGACCGTGGTGCATTTTTCTTCTCCTTTTCTTCCGGCTTTGCTCGTTCAAGCTGAGTGAAGCGTATTCACTCTTCATTTTCCTTCTGGTTTTCTCTCTCTGGGTTGATGCATTCCAAATCCCGCGCAGCAGTCCCATTGCAGCAACCCATTTCAGAATAACAGAAGAGTTGGAAGGGACCCTGTAAGGTCATCCAGTCCAACCCACCCACCCGCCCTAGACAGGGAGACCCCTGTCTACACCGTTGTGAAAGTGGTCCCATCGTTTCAATGGACGGTGGGTTTTTCCGAGGGTTGGAAGGGGGTATCAAATGTAACTTCACATTTAGTAAGAATGCAACCCGGTGCCCAGCTTTTCATAACTGATGTTGCTTTTACTAAGTGGGGGAGGTCAAAGAGTCCCACCCCTGCATCTGGAAAGCGAGGGAAGGAAGAAGACTGTTATGGGTTAAGGGCTGCTTTAATAAGGGCTGTGTGGCAGTGGGGCAGACAGTGCTAAGGATTGCTTATTGGCAGCTCTTACAACTGAACTCCTAAAATACAGCTCGTCCTCGACTTACGAACACAATTGAGCCCATTATTTATATTGTTGCCCCATTTTAACGACTTTTCTTGTCACATTTGTTAAGTGAATCACTGAGGTTGTTAAGTTAGTAACATGGGTTGTTAAGTGAATCCAGCTTCCCCATTGACTTACTTTGTCAGAAGGTTGCAAAAGGGAATCACATGACCCCGGTTTGCTGCATCCTTCATAAATATGAACCAATTGTCAATAGAATAGAATAGAATAGAATTCTTTATTGGCCAAGTGTGATTGGACACACAAGAAATTTGTCTTTGGTGCATATGCTCTCAGTGTACATAAAAAGAAAAGATACATTCTCCAAGAATCATAAGGTACAACACTTAATGATAGTCATAGGGTACAAATAAGCAATCAAGGAGCCCTGGTAGCGCAGCAGACTAAAGCACTGTTATTAACATCAGCTGCCTGCAATTACTGCAAGTTCAAATCTCACCAGGCTCAAGGTTGACTCAGCCTTCCATCCTTTCTAAGGTAGGTAAAATGAGGACCCAGATTGTGGGAGCAATAAGCTGACTTTGTATAAATATACAAAAGTATGAAGGCTATTGCTTAACACATTGTAAGCCGCCCTGAGTCTTCGGAGAAGGGCGGCATATAAATCAAATCCAAAAAAAAAAAAATCATACTAGGAAACAATATAAATCATAAGGATACAAGCAACAAGTTACAGTCATAAGTGGGAGGAGATGGGTGATAGGAACGATGAGAAGATTAATAGTAATAGTAATGCAGACTTAGTGAATAGTTTGACAGTGTTGAGGGAATTATTTGTTTAGCAGAGTAATGGCGTTCAGGAAAAAACTGTTTTTGTGTCTAGTTGCAGCGCTCTATAGCATTGTTTTGAAGGTAGGAGTTGAAACCATTTTTGTCCAGTATGCAAGGGATCTGTAAATATTTTCACAAGCATCCAAATGTAAATCACCTGACCATGGGGATGCTGCAACGGTCATCAGTCACTTTTTTCAGTGCCATTGTAACTTTCAACAGTCACTAAATGAACTGTTGTAAATCAAGGACTACCTGTAACTAGTAAAGTGGGAAAGTCAAGATAGATGTTAGTTGGAGAGGAAAGTGGCATGAGCCACTCCTCCAAAATTACCTCCAAGTAAACAGAACTGAATGAGTGCCTTGCCCTCTGTCAGTGAACAGGCATAACAGCCCTGATGTGCTCATGAGTATTTGGTGCTATACGTACTGACATAAGACATGACCTTTCAGAAGCTGTGATTAAACGTTACTGTTTGTGCTCCATTCATATTTTCCTATTTCAGTTTTTCACAGCTAGTTTTTCATAGGAGGATGGACACATCTCCCTTCTCCTTTTAGGAACTCTCAAAACAGCACGAACCTTAGAGATTTCTTCGCATTTTGAGACGGGAAACATTCAGAGATTGTAAGGAAGATCCTAAAACAGGCTTAACATATTCTTTATTTATTTATAAAATTTATAAGATTATAAACAGCCTTACTCCATAAACTCTAGACAGTACACAAAATAAGTTAGAATTAGAAGAGCAATATTGTTAATAAACCAAATGAAACAATAAACAGTAACAGAATTGTATTTCCATTTTAGTGCAGTTCTTTCTGTAGGTGCTTAATCTTCAAAGAAATGTTCCATTCTCATCATCAGCCTCCCTGTTGCATTCATATTTGACACACAACAAATTTTAAAGGCAATCTCATCTATCAAACGTTTGCCTTTTCTATATTGGTAAACTTTTAGGACAGTAATAAACAACATATGTTTAACACCGAGGTGGCACAGTGGTTAGAGTGCAGTATTGCAGGCTACTTCAGCTGACTGCTAGCTGCAGTTCAAATCTCACCAGGCTCAAGGTTGACTCAGCCTTCCATCCTTCTGAGGTGGGTAAAATGAGGACCCAGATTGTTGGGGGCAATATGCTGACTCTGTAAACCGCTTAGAGAGGGCTGGAAAAGTACTATGAAGCGGTATATAAGTCTAAGTGCTATTGCTATTGCTATTGCTATATTCTCTCCAAAAACAACCTGTAACATATAACATATAAATAGTCCAAGAAATTTAAATATAATATATATTCACTTGTTTTCATTTAAATTTCCAATTTAGTTTGCATTTTAGTTTTGGTTGCTGTAAGTTTTTGTAGGCGAAAGATGGGAAATAAGAGTAAAATAGACTAATCTAGGATTTTCATGTGTCTTTTAATGTTATGGCCCAAAGAAACAATTCTATTTTACATAAAATTGTTCAGAAAAAGCTCACTTCATAAGTATGAAGTACACTTCATAGTATAAGAGAGGAATCACAACAGTGGGTAAAATTTCATCCCATTTTAATCATACATTCTTTCATTTTTGTTCTTCTGTCTCGTATATTAACAGAATTTTACATGTTTTAGCAATACCATGATCATCATTAGTAAGATCATTTTATCTCAAACTCTGCCATAAAAACCATAAAATCTAACCTAATTGGAAGTTTCTTCTTTCTATTTATTTTTAATCTTTGTGTGCTTTTGTAGTTTTCCTTTTGTCTTTTTTTATTTTTTTTTCTTCATTCTGTATTAGTTTCTCTTAGTTTTTATTTACTCTGTAAAATTTTTAATAAAATTTACACAAAAAATGATTTACATAACTACTGAAATTTTTTAAATCGCCTTAGGGAGTAAGTGAAACAAATTACAACTAAATGTCATAATAAATTCATAAGGTGCTCCCTTAACTGTTGCTATGATTAAATTTAACTTTATTTGTTTCAGCTTGCAACCAAACAGGACTTTTAACTACCGAATGCAGAAGATTAGGAATTATGGATATGAAATTCAATTCTTCTCGGAAATACGTTTCTATCAGCATACCATCAAAATCCCAAGCTATGTCGCCACATATCAAATCAGTAGATGATATAATTGTCCTTGGAATTAATCTCAGCAAATTTAACAAACCTACACAGTTTTTTATTTGTGTTTTGGGAGTCTTCCTGTTTTATCTTATTTATGGATATCTGCAGGTATGCACTATCATTCTTTGTGTGTGATTGTAAAAAAATTGCCAGAAAACAATTTTTAGGCTTATAGCAATTTTGATGCAGCTGTAAGCTTTTTAAAATAAGAGGAAATTCTATTCTTATCAAGATAAATGGACATTTGCACATTTGAAGAAAAGTGGGAATGCCCACTCATTAAAGCTTTCTTAAAAGTTTTGCAATGTTCAGAATCCATTGAAAAAGTTCAGGTAGACATTAGTATTAGAAAGTTTTATTCAACTGAGCATTAAGGTAAATTATAAATTTGGGAATTAGCAAGAATTTAAATTTTTGTAGTGATTAAAGAATTATTACATCTTTAATAATATACTTGAATATCTAAAATATAAACCTAAAAAATACATGTTTTGCAAATATGAATTTTCATTAGTTGTATTATTTTCTGAAATGTAATTTATTATATAATCCATCTGGCACCTTGAAAATTGTTGAGAACATCATAAGTAAAATAGCTAATAGTTATCATAAAGCAAACATTTAGATTTAGTAAAAGCGGTTTTAAGCATTATTTGTTCCAAGGTGAAACTTTGGGCTATGGATCTTATAAACATGCTGTGAGAAAGATTTCTTACAAAAACAAAACTAGATGTCAAGAAAAAAGGGCTTATAAATTTTCTCCCTACTTTGCTAGTACCTAGCTGCTGGGGTTTTTTTTTTTTTTATGTAATAGTATTCAAGGGAGTTGTCATCTTGAATCAGAAGTGTCAATTTGAAGTGAACATACAATCATCATGTATATTCACTTCATAAGGTATACAGTCATAATGTATGTTTTGAATGATATTTTTGGGTTATCTAGTCCCATTCATACAATTTTTCACATAAGAGAAAACACAGATTGTCCTTGTATAAGTGCAAAATAGGGCAAACCAGAAAAATATATCTGAATAATGAACAGATAGGAGAAGCAACAAATATAAGTTGTGGTTTCTTCCAGGGAATTTCGTAAGGATCAGTGAAATACTCTATAAAGAGATTAATGAAATACTATATGATTCAAGAACTCTACTGAGTGACTAAATGATCCCTGACTGATCACACATACAATTCCCATTTGAAAACCACCACCAAGGAGTCTACCACTATTCTGAGAATACTGTTCCATTGGTTACCACAGTGGTCCCCAACCCCCGGTCCGCGGACCGGTGCCGGGCCGTGGAGTACCTGGCACCGGGCCGCGCAGCGGCCGGGGGACAGGAACGCTGCAGTGCAAAGGCTCCTGGGCCGTGCGCAATGGGCCTGCGCAAAGGCTCCTGGGCCGTGCGCAATGGGCCTGCGCAAAGGCTCCTGGGCCGTGCGCAATGGGCCTGCGCAAAGGCTCCTGGGCCGTGCGCAATGGGCCTGCGCAAAGGCTCCTGGGCCGTGCGCAATGGGCCTGCGCAAAGGCTCCTGGGCCGTGGCCCCACCCCTGCGCGCGCTCAGCGGGCCGCGGCGATAAAAAGGTTGGGGACCACTGGGTTACCACATATTCCTGTCAGGAAGTTCCTTCTAAGCTTCAGTCTAAATTGCTTTTCTTTTCATTTCAACCATTAGTCCTCGTCCTGCCTTCGTTTTCTGCCCATTCTTGTGCATTTTAGAGATGTCATGTCTATTTCAGCCTTAACTTTTGTAAACTAAAGTATGCCCCAAATCTTTAACCATTCTTTGTAAGGCTTGGTTTCTGGACTTTTGTTCTGGTAGTTTTCCTTTGAATGTAATCCAGACTCACCATGTCTTTATCTAGAACTGGAGGCAATTTTCCAAGTGCTCTCCAACTATTGCAGAATACAATGGAATTTTATTTCCTGTTATCTGAATACAAGGTTTTTGTGGTATAACCCAAGATTTCTTTGATCTGTTTAGCTGCTACAGAACCATGCCTACTCATACAAAGTAATCCTTTGTACTGGTAATTAACATCTGTTAGTTACCAGTTAGGCCTCCAGATCCTTCCTGCATATACTGCATCTAAGCCAAGTATCCCAATATTGTATCTAGGCATTTTTTTTAAATTTGATTTATATGCCGCCCTTCTCCGGAGACTCAGGGCAGCTTACAATGTGCTAAGCATTTGATTTTTCTTACTCAGAATCATATTTCTCAAAGAAGACACACATAATTTTAAGGTTTCAGTCCTGATGAAAGTGACAATGACTAAATTCCATATTGCCAGCAACAACATTGATGCAAGAGAAGGCCTTCAATCTCCAATCTGTGGATTAATTTCCATCTTCTGCACTAAAAAAAATAGCATCAATTGGAATTTAAATTTCAATAGAAATGACTTTGTATTTGGGTGAACCAGCAACAAAATGCATATTGAGCATTTTGTGAAAGTTATATAGTACACATTGGCGCATTTTATACCAGTTTCACATAGTCATTGATGAAGTTTGAACTGGATGTGAGCAGCTCACTGAAAACAGGAAATGAATGTGCAGCTGGAGTAAAATTAGCAAATATTATGCAAAAGTTTGAAAATAAAATAGCAATAAAATGCAGCTGTTCTGAATAATACTAAAGCAGGGTTCTTTTTTTGTTGTTGGATATGCCACAATGGCTTGCTTTCTATGCTATGCTAAATCATAATGGGGGAGTTTGTGTATCGTACTGAACAAAAATAACACAGTGTACAAACTCGGCTACAATCAACCTTTCATGTAAGCAATATTCCCATGTTTTCCTTGCTTTTGGATTGTTAGTGCCTTGCACTTGTAGCTGGCTCAGAGCTTGTATGGGAAGCAAGTCAAGTGACTACTAACTGCAACTGGAATTAAGCATGATGTGCAATCAGTAACTGACAAAACATGAGTTTTTTTTCTCTAAAATAAACTATGGTTCATTCACTGACTCATTTGCTCATCATCCTAAATCAGAGATAAAACCACTTCATTATAATGTGAGAAGGCATATGGTTTCAAAAGGTAATTGGTTGATATAGTTAAATGGGACATATTTGGGCGGGGGGGTGTCTTTTTTATGTATTTCTTCTATTTATACTAATATTGATGCTTGTGTTATACATATCGGTGATGTTCAGCTATTAAGTACATTAATTAATCCCAAATTCATTTGAAAGTTAATCAGTTCTATGTAGCTATTGATATAATATCATTGATTATACCTGATAAAGACAACAAACAATATAAAAATTTCTCATCCAAAATTAAATTAAATAAAATAAAAATAAATAAATTGAAAGCTGATACTACAACTCATATAATATTTTTATATACCATATTTTGCAATTTGTTTCTGTCTCCTTTCTAGGAGCTGATATTTTCAGTAGAAGGCTTTAAATCCTTTGGCTGGTATCTTACATTAGTACAATTTGGGTTTTATTCCATTTTTGGACTTATAGAACTACAGCTTATTCAAGACAAGAGGAGAAGGTATGATTTTTTTTTATAGTCTTAAAATTCAATTCTTCGAAGCTTGATTCTTATATGTAGTTTTACTAAGTGGACAAAATTTATACAAAAATTTAGCTCCGGTTTGTAAAATAAAGAAAACTATAGGGACAAGCAATATTCTTCAGCAAACTACATGTTAACTTATGAAACTGTCTGGAACTAATGAGTTTTCAGAACATGAGTGACTTTTAAATATACATTTTCCTCTTTCCCCCACTCCATTTTAAAATGGAAAATACTTATATATAAATGTAATTTTTGGATCCCCATATTAGTTAGTGCAGAAATACAATTAATAAAATATTTTTCAGCAGCATGCATAACTTTCACATTTAATTTACAATTAAAAGGAAACCTATATTTTGTGAGGTTATAGAGAGCTTTTCTACACATAAAACATATGAAATAAGAGTTATTTAAAACTTTCAAAAGATTTTTTTTTTAATTGGCTTAACATACAGTGAAATGCTTCTTAAAATCTGGAACCCAGTGATCTGTGTGGCTTCCATGCAGTAGACTAGTAAAGCAACCACTTTTCTAGATTGTAGCATACAGGTAATCCTCGCTAAACAATCATTTTACAATTGTTCAACACCCTGGCTATTATAAATGGTGCCGCCCCCCTCCCCCCATGTAATAAGCTTTACAACCCATCACATGTTCTGTAGTCACGTGATTGCAATTCACGATGGTTTTTTGCCGGTTTTTAACAAAAAATGCCCATTCAATTGATTGCTTTTACTTATGGTTTTACTTAACTACATCATTTGCTTAACAATAGTGATGGTCACTTAATGACTGCCACAAAAAAGGCCAGAATATTATTTCCGATCGTGTGTATGTCTCAATTTATGACTGTTACAATTTACAACTATAATTCTGTGGCTACAAGTCAAGGACTACCTGTATTCATTCTATATGTGAATGTGAAAGAACTGCAAGAAAAAACATGTCTGTTCAGCCATTGAACTTTTATTCCATATTTCTACCAATGAAATGCACTCAAAGCAGCTGCAAAATTCATGGACAGATTTTATATCGGGCATTTTTATGAGAAATCAAAGGGTGAAATTGTCAGCACAGCTGTTTAAGAATTATCCTATTGATTAATGTAGAAATGCGACAATCATTGCTATTGAGACCACATTCTTTTCTTTCACTGTTAGTGTGGGACAAAGCATAAAGGCTATACAAGTTCTTTTACAAAAAGAAAAAATCATGGAAATTGTAATAGTAAAACAGAGGCTTTACCTTGAATAGTTGAACATATTCTGATTTACGTTTAATAAAATTCAGATTTCAGCATTTATACATGCCATGCTTTGCAGAAAAAGCCACCAACTTCAATAATAATAATTTTTACTTACCAAAATAATTAAACCTCTCTATAGTGTTGCCATTTGTTCCCAACATTAGAGTTTCATTTATATTTTCCAGGATCCCAGGCAAAACCTACATGATAATAGCTTTTCTAACAGTGGGGACTATGGGTTTATCAAATACCTCCTTAGGATATCTGAATTATCCTACACAAGTAATCTTCAAGTGCTGTAAACTGATCCCAGTTATGATAGGAGGAGTCTTTATACAAGGTATGGCTTATTCTTGCTATTGATTGCTATTCATTTCAGAAAAATAACCTTGTAAAGACCCAGTACTGGTTTCTCCTGCCCCCCCCCCCCCGCCTCTATCCTCCATAAAAAGTCTAGAGGACTTAAATTTAGGTCAATAGGAAATGTGCATGAAAACAAAATGAGAAACAAGGCCTCAAAACCAATTATGTTCTCCAAGGAACATTTATATACCTTGCACACTGTTACTAGCAAGAATTGCAAACTATTTTCTGCTATCTTAGGCTGCTGAGATAAATTTAAGATATGATTGGTAAACTATTTGAAACTGCCTTGTTATAAGAATATCTTATCTGCTTTTGATTTAGCCTGCCTAAAATGTAGAGAGAATATGCGTAAAGTACAAATAATTTGTTAAGTGCTTTGGATTAATTTAAAATCCCATCACTCCTATAATATATGAACATCCAAAGTATGTTGTGAAATACAAGAAAAGAATGCTCTTTCTCTTCTTCAGTAATCTCAGAGCACATCACTATGTTCCTAGCCCTTTTGTGTGCTTGTTGATCATGCCACTTATGAGCCACTTCAGTGATACTAAGTAGTTAATTGACTGATTATAACTATGAGGAGGACAAAGTAGAATGCTTATGAATCATTTGAGAACTCTTGCACAGGGAAGACAAGCACAAAAGAATAATATCCCTTATTGATAAAATCCATCAAGTCTAGTGGTTTCCCCCCCCCCCCTTTTTTTTTTTTTTTTGCTTTCACTATAATAACCTATAGAGAGAAAGCTGGTGTATTTTTGTGGAAATTATTATCTGTGGAAAACTGCAAAAGCTTCCTTTGAACTTCATTCTTAGAATGTTTTTAAGCAGCAGGTTCTGCTTCTGAAATTTGCAGTAGTTATTTAGCTGGATTAACCATGGAACAGTAATAGGTGGATTAAGTGATAACAGTTAAATTTGAAGTGAAATGTTAAAATGATTTCAAGGCTGAAATCCTCTTTCCTACTTAAATTGCAAATTTCAGACTTAATGTCTTTTCCAGATACCTAAAACAGCTCAAAATGAGATGAAGTGTACCATTTGAGCCCGCTTATGATAGAAGGGTTTAGATGACGTGCAAATGGCAGTATAAGCCAGGCAGAGAATGCACATAAACTCTCTGTTGTGAAATTGTGTCAGGATGTTGACATAAAAGGACTGCTTCATGTGTTAATTTAATGGCATAGTGAGTGTTTCAGCTTAGTTCCTTCTCACATCAGTATAGGTAAATATATGTGATAACAAAACAGTGTGGAAAGAAAAGGTAACAGTAAGCTGCCAGAAGAGAGCTGTACCAATTTGCAAAAAAAAAAGTGTTTCACCTATTCTTGTCATTATATATAAATATACCACATTACTGCAAAAGATTTTGAAAATGTATATGATAATAAATGAATGAGTTTTTAAATGCCACAAAATTCACTGTTCTTTTTACTGTACGTATAATATATGGCTATCTCACTGATAACTACTGCACTGTATGTGTGTGTGTGTGTGTAGAAGGGGAGAGAGAGAGAATATTGTGCAGTGTGGAAATAGCCCACATGAAAAGAAGAATATTGACATGAATGAACTAAAAGTAGTCTGATTGAGATAGTATCAACATTGCTTCTTCTCTTTTTTTTTTTTAACAATACAGGGAAACGTTACAATATTGTAGATGTTTCTGCTGCAGTATGTATGAGCTTGGGCTTAATATGGTTTACTCTAGCTGATAGCACAATTGCACCAAATTTCAATTTGACAGGTAACTTTCATGTTTTGGAATTTTATTCTTTTTTAAATTTGGAAATACACGTTGTTTAACATAAGTGAACATATAGATAAAGTGAAACTATTGACTGATTGAATTCGGACCCTTCTGTTTGAATTCCTGTAGGAACATGGAAAGTTACATAAAATAGAGACTCTTAGTTATTGAGGTCTAATTATCTCTTATTGACCCAGGAAATATTCTAGGTAGCTAGCGCACACATGCACGCACATCCTACATTACAGGACAGTGTCACCTTAAAATTGAGGGCATAGTTGGAAAGCACACAATTTAAATATTAAATTTTGGATATCATATCCTGTTTCATTAACTTGGGATTTGAATTTAAACATTTACAGTGCATTCAGAAACTATTTGGACCCCCTTCACTTTTGTCAATTTTGTTATGCTGCAGCCTGATTCTACAGTTGTGGGGGAAAAAATTATCATTAATCTACACTCAGTACCCATAATGACAAAGTGAAAACAGAATTTTAGAAATGTCTATAAATTTATTACAAAGAAAAAAACTGAAATATCATTATTTCACGCTAAAGAGATAAAACTAATTTCCTATTTTTCCTTGAATTTTTTGCAAGGTCTCCAACCAATTTATAACCAACTACTTTGAAATCTTTAAGTATTAGCTTAATTTTCTTCTCTTCCCCCCCCCCCCCACAACTGAGAACAAAGAGTATAAATGCTATATATTTCTGACAAGTGAATATTAATCTCTGTGGTTGAACTGTCAGATTTGCTTATTATTACAAAATTTTTATATTCTATACATTTTCATAAATATGTATATCTTTTAAAATTGTAATTGTTGGCTATGTATGTCTATTCTTTAAATATATTCTCATTATACCCTTTTTTATTTTCCTGATTATTTGAAGGAGTGGTCCTTATATCTCTTGCCCTCTGCGCAGATGCAGTTATAGGAAACGTGCAAGAAAAAGCAATGAAGTTGCACAGCGGTTCTAATTCCGAAATGGTAAGTCTTCATTTTTTTTTGTAATGTCATTTAATTAATTGAGAAATACAGGGTTGAACTGTAGGTCTTTTGTTTGAAATCATGTTCTTAAAAATTCAGGTGAAAAATATTAGGCGAGATATTACTGGTTATATGGTTTATATCCATGATGGCGATCCTATGGTACGTGTGCCACAGGTGGCACGCAGAACCATATTAGTGGGCACGCCAGCTCAGCTCTGGGGCGCATGCGCACACCAGCCAGCTGATTTTCGGGCCTTCTGGGCCCACCAGAAGTAGGGAAACAGGCTGTTTCCTGCCTCTGGAGGGCCTGGGGGGTGTGGGGAAGGCCCGTTTTTCTTTCTTACTTGGCACCAGATCCTCTCTATTTATCTGGGAAGGGCAAAAACAGCCTTTCCCACTCCCTTGGAGGCCCTACTCTGTAGTGGCTGAAAGGGCCCATTTCCCGACTCCCGGTGGGACAGGAAGTGACTTTTTTGCTGTCCCCAGCCTCCAGAGACTCCTCGATAGACTCCTAGAGAGGCTCCTAGAGACTCCTAGAGAGGCTCTGGAGGCTGGGGACAGCAAAAAATGTCACTTCCTGTCCCACTGGGAGTTGGGAAATGGGCCGTTTCAGGCCTTTGGAGGGCCTCTGAGAGAGTGAGAAAGGCTGTTTTCGCCCTTCCCAGATAAATAGAGAGGATCTGGAACCAGGTAAGAAAGAAAAACGGGCCTACCAGGCCATCATGTGCCAGGAGTGGGGGGAGGGGTTGCGCGTGCATGCGCGTGGGCACGTGCGCGCGTGATCCTCCCCTGCCCCCCCTCTCCTGGTACGCGATGGCAAAAAGATTAGCCATCACTGATTTATATTCTGTTGCTCTGATCTAAAAGAATGATAAAACAATCTTTTCTTAGAAGATTTTAAAATCTTTTTCTTAAAATTGATCAAAGAGCTTTTCAAACATTCAGTTGTTCCAGACGGATTATGTATATTGATAGTATGTTATGCATTCATTAGCCTGTTTTTATTATCCTTCAGTTAGAAAGAAGGCTGCCACTACAGAGTTGTTTTAACATTTACTATGTTAAATGTAGCAATAGTTCTCAATAGCTGACATAGATTGATATATTGGAGTGCAGTTTTTAAATCTCTTTTTTTTATTTTTAAATCTGGTGAACAGAAAAAAGGAAGAACTTGTTTTAAACATTCAAGATGTCTCAAGATGTTTGATCATTGACTACAGTCACTTATAATTATAATTAGCCAGATTGTAGTATTAAATGTTACATTTGTAAATAGTATTGAAGCATAAGGTCCAGTGGTCACATTAGCACAGCTCAGTTTCAGTACCTTTTATTGGACATTTTGATCCTGATAAATCCAAATTATGGAACTAGATCTGTTCAAAATATGGTCAGGCTAGTTAAAAATAATTTTTGTACAAAATTCTAATTCAGTTTCTCAATCATTTCTTACCACTAAATTCACATTAACATTAATCTTCCAGATAAAAATGTTTGTACTTAATATTTTAATATATATTAGATATTCAGTAATGTCAGATTTTTTTTTTAATGTATTTAGTCAGGGGCACCTATCAGTTTTCTGATTTCTGTCTCTGGAGTGAAAACAACATGCCCTTTAATATTGTGGCTATAGTGATATACTTCCTTTTTTTTTTTTTATAAAAATTATGTAAAATGGCATATTTTCTAAGAGATAAATTTGAATAGGAGAGAAAAATGCATTTTATTACTGTACTACCAAAAACAGTAAGCATTGATTAAGGTAATAGTAAAGATGTAATCACCCATTGATTTTGATGGAGATTTAAGAATGTGTTTCACTGAAATCAATGGATCTTAAACATATCTAACTTTGATTTCCCATAATGTTACTGTATATAGCAAGGATTACAGATCACAGTTCTTCACCAGTATACTGTAGTGAAAGCCAAATTGTATTATTCACGGAATGTCCATAGTTCAAAATTTTACTCCTAGACTTCTTGCCTGATTCAGATAACACATGTTCACAAATGAGAAAAATGGCAGCCAATGCACCTGAATATAATATAATATAATACAATATAATACCAGTAAAGGATTTTTGCATTTAGCATCTTGGGATATAGCAAGTCTTCTGCTGTAGTTAAAATGTTGGGATAAAATGTAAGTCCTTTGAAAATAATGGTTCAATATTTTTCAGAACCAAACTGGAAAATTTTCTCTAGTACCAAAACATTTCAATTTTTGAAACTTAATATAATACATATCTATTTTTTTCTTCCTAGCATTTTTCCCACAAGTGCAGGGACCACTTTTTTCAGATCAACTAAATATTGATCCATTAGTTGCTACAGGGATTTACTGACATGCTTGTCACCCAAGCCTGTTTTTGTGGGCTGAGAGAAAGTGAGTAGCTGAAAGTCAGCCATCTGGCTTTCACGCCTAAAACAGGATTATAACTCACAATCTCCTGGTTTCTAGCCTGGTGCCTAAGGTTCCTAAACCAAACTGGCTCTTTAGGGCAATGCATGACACCCATTGGATAATTTTCCCAGGGCTGATCTTATTTATCTCATTTGCTGAGTGCCAAAATCTTAGTTATGTGAAATGCAGATCACTTAAAATATTGTGTGCTGATTGTTAGTCAAGTTTAAATTATTCAGAAACATCCAGCCTAATTGTGCCAGAATTTGCTTTCATCCAGTTTGAAAATGGGTAAAAAAAAATTGTACTACCTAAAGTGAATGTTTGCAGATCCACAGAGCAAATTTGTGGCATATTTAAAACAACAGAAGTTTAAATAATTTGTTTTTGTAATTATTCCAGGTTTTGTATTCCTATTCAATAGGTTTCCTGTACATTTTATTGGGACTGACATGTACTGCTGGCCTAACTCCTGCAGTAACATTTTGTTCAAAGGTAAATGTGTTGATTCTATTACAATTTTCATTATTGGTAAATGTAAACTTTGCATTTATGTGTTGTTGGAGTACTTATTGGATGAACCGTTTAATATTTTTTCCATTTGTGCTGTTTATATATATAAAATAAGAAAAATAAATTGTATTATTCATTAAGGCTGAAAGATAATTCCCTTCAACCGAACTGGGAATTATTTCTCAGTAGACACATTTAGCATTGTACAGTAATACAACAAAGCTTGAAAACTCTGTAATCACCCTCATCAGAATTACTTTGTATTCTTTGAAATGTCAAGGAATGTTTATAATTTAATTATTGCTTTATCCATTATTCATCAAAAATTAAATACAAACTTTGAAAGCTTTAAGCACTTTTACTTTAGTTCAGGCAGCATATTAAAGACATTTGTTTCATTTTGCAATACCTCAGGGTTTGTTTAGCATTTTACTAATAATGTTATTATTGTTTTTGCAGCGCCCAGTTCAAACATACGGCTATGCATTCTTATTCTCCTTGACTGGCTATTTTGGAATCTCTTTTGTCTTGGCTTTGATTAAAATCTTCGGAGCTCTTTTAGCTGTAACAGGTATTACTGAGTTTATACATTTACAGGAGAATTGAATCAGACTCAGTGGTGGGATTCTACCATTTCGCACCGGTTCAGTAGAACCGGTTGTTAAGTAGTTAAGCAGTTCGGAGAACCGGTTGTTAAGTAGTTAAGCAGTTCGGAGAACCGGTTGTTAAAAGAAATCTCCTTTTGTTTTTTTCCACTTTACAGGGTTAATCCTGTAAGGAATTACAACATTCGGTCTTGTTTCCTAGCCTAATCTTTATTGCCCTGCTTACAGAAACTGCCTCTCCGGCAGTATGCCTAGATTTACTGTTGCGTCCGGTTCCGGAGGTTCTCTGAGGTTTTTTTTTTTTTTTTGCTTGACTTTCTTAAAGGGGAAGGGTTGTTTTAAGCTTTTTACACCGCTGTTGGGAGGAAATACTCCCCTGTTGGAGTTCTTCCAGCCAGGGTGCAATGATCAGCACTTTGAAGAAATAATTGAATAACGAAGCAGAAGCTTTTAATGACAAGGAACCAAGATGAGTGACATTCAGCAAGGCTTATTGGCTAGCTAGAAAGATTGACATTCAAACGTGAATTTACATACCCTTTCTGACTTTTGGTCTAAAACTGGTTTTTGGTGAAGTTTAATTCTGTGCTTGGTGATCTTTAATCCTGTGTTTAGAGATTTATTTATTTATTTTATTTAATTTGTATACTGCACTTCTCCAACAGGACTCAGGGCGGTGAACAGCCATGGTAAAACATAACATATAAAATTTAAAAGCAATTTAAAAATATTAAATAATTTGGCTATCCAATTAAAACAACCTGGGTTAAAACCAATTACAAATTAAAATCGAAGGGATGGGATCAAGCCAGCCCGGCTAGGTGAAAAAGATGTGTTTTCAGGGCCCAACGAAAAGTCCAGAGGCCTGGTATTGTGCGTATCTCTGGGGGCAGGTCGTTCCAGAGGGCAGGTGCCGCCACAGAGAAGGCTCTCCCCCTGGGGGTCGCCAGCCGACATTGTCTGGCCGACGGCACCCTGAGGAGTCCCTCTCTATGGGAGCGTACTGGCCGGTGGGAGGCTATTGGTGGCAGAAGGCGGTCTCGTAAATACCCCGGCCCTAAGCCATGGAGCACTTTAAAGGTGGTCACCAACACCTTGAAGCGCACCCTGAAGACCACAGGAAGCCAGTGCAGCTCGCGCAGGAGAGGTGTCACATGGGAGCGCCCTGTCGCTCCCATAATCCCCCGCGCAGCTGCATTCTGGACCAACTGGAGCCTCCGGGTGCACCCCAAGGGGAGCCCCATGTAGAGAGCATTGCAGTAGTCCAGACGGGAAGTGACGAGTGCTTGAGTGACCATGCGTAGGGAGTCCCGATCTAGAAAGGGACGCAACTGGCATATCAGGCGGACCTGATAAAAAGCCCCCCTGGCCACGGCCGTCATATGCTCTTCTAAAGACAGCCGTGTATCCAGGAGGACGCCCAAGTTGCGAACCCTTTCCGTGGGGGCCAATGATTCGCCCCCAATAACCAGCGATGGCACCAGCTGGCTATATTGGGACGCCGGAAGCCACAGCCACTCGGTCTTGGAAGGGTTGAGTCGGAGCCTGTTTCTCCCCATCCAGGCCCACACGGCCTCCAGGCACTGGGACATTACTTCAAGGGCATCGTTGGGATGGCCTCGGGTGGAGATGTACAGCTGAGTATCATCAGCGTACTGATGGAACTCCACCCCAAAGCCACAGATGATCTCACCCAGCGGCTTCACATAAATGTTGAACAGAAGGGGCAAGAGGACCGACCCTTGCGGCAGCCCGCAGACAAGGCGCCTCGGGGTCGACCGCTGCTCCCCTGCCAACACATTGCGACCGGTCAGAGAGGTAGGAGGAGAACCACCGCAAAACGGTGCCCCCCACTCCCAACCCCTCCAACCGGCGCAACATGATACCATGGTCGATGGTATCAAAAGCCGCTGAGAGATCTAACAGGACCAGGATAGAGGAGCAACGCCTATCCTAAGCCCTCCAGAGATCATCCACCAACACGACCAATGTTGTGTTGGGAGCGGACCTGGTGGGTATTACGGAGACCTGGTTGGGCCAGGAGGGGGGAGTCTCTCTCATAGAGATGTGCCCACCCGGTTTCCGGGCATTTCATCAGCCAAGGTCACAGGGAAGGGGCGGGGGGGTGGCAGTTATCATTAAAGAGGGTCTTAGTCCGAGGGAGGCCACTGTTCCTCAGACGGCCGGATGTGAGTCCCTCCTTGTGAAGTGGGGTCATGGGGTGCAGATGGGCCTGCTGGTTACGTACCTGGCTCCCTGCCACGTGGCAGCGGCCTTGCCTGAACTACTCAACGTTATAGCCGCGGTGGCGATTGATACCCCTAGACTTATGGTCATGGGGGACTTCAACCTGCCATCCGTCGGTGAGGCGTCTGAGGTGGCTCAGGAGTTCATGGCTTCCATGACGGCCATGGACCTGACCCAATTAGTTCATGGCCCTACTCACACGGGGGGAAACATGCTGGACCTGGTTTTTGTCTCTGGTCAGTGGCTGAGTGGTCTCGAGATAGGGGATATAGCGATCGAGCCCTTGTCATGGTCAGATCACTCCCTCCTTCGCTTTGACCTTCGAACCGCCACACCCCGCCGCAGGGAGGCGGAACCGATGAGGTGGTTCCGCCCCAGGCGCCTGATGGACCCGGATAGGTTCCAGACGGAGCTTGGGCCATTTCCTGAGGCTCTGGCACACGGCTCGACTGAAGACCTAGTGGCTGTCTGGGATAGGGCGGCCACTGGAGCTTTGGACCGGGTCGTGCCTTTGCGGCCTCTGACCCGGCGTCGATCTCACCTGGCTCCCTGGTTCACCGAGGAGCTGAGGGAGATGAAACGCCGGAAAAGAGGAGGCAGGATGGAGGCAAGTCTTGAGAATATTACCTGGGAAGAGTTTGATTCTGTGACTCCGGAAAACGTGGACAAGATACTGGGCAGACTAAGCGCGGCCACATGTTTATTGGACCCGTGTCCCTCCTGGCTGGTGCTGGCCTCTCGGGAGGTTACACGAGGTTGGCTCCAGGGGATTATAAATGCTTCCTTGAGAGAGGGTGTCTTCCCTGCCGCCTTGAAGGAGGCGGTGGTGAGGCCTCTCCTCAAGAAGCCTTCCCTGGACCCAGCAGTGTTGGCTAATTACCGTCCAGTCTCCAACCTTCGCTTCGTTGCGAAGGTTGTTGAGAGTGTGGTAGCGCGACAGCTTCCTCAGTACTTGGATGAATCGGCTTATCTAGATCCGTTCCAGTCGGGCTTCAGGCCTGGATACAGCACGGAAACGGCATTGGTCGCATTGGTAGATGATCTCTGGAGGGCCCGGGACAGGGGTTGCTCCTCTATCCTGGTCCTATTAGACCTCTCAGCAGCTTTTGATACCATCGACCATGGTATCATGCTGCACCGGTTGGAAGAGTTGGGGGTGGGGGGCACCGTGTTGCGGTGGTTCTCCTCCTTTCTCTCTGATCGGTCGCAGTCTGTGTTGACAGGGGGGCAGAGATCGACCCCAAGGCCCCTTGTATGTGGGGTGCCGCAGGGGTCGGTTCTCTCACCCCTTCTGTTCAACATTTATGTGAAGCCGCTGGGTGAGATCATCCATGGTTTTGGGGTGAAGTATCATCAGTATGCTGATGATACTCAGCTATACATCTCCACCCCGGACCACCCCAATGATGCCCTTAAAGTGATGTCCCAGTGCCTGGAGGCTGTACGGATCTGGATGGGGAGGAACAGACTCAGGCTCAACCCATCCAAGACCGAGTGGCTGTGGTTTCCGACGTCCCGATATAGTCAATTGGTGCCATCACTGACTATTGGGGATGAGTCATTGCCCCCCACGGAGAGGGTTCGCAACTTAGGCGTCCTCTTGGACTCACGGCTGTCTTTAGAAGAACACTTGACGGCTGTGGCCGGGAGGTCTTTTTATCAGGTTCGCCTGATTCGCCAGTTGCGTCCCTTTCTGGATCGGGACTCGTTAAAAACGGTCACTCATGCCCTCGTCACTTCACGCCTGGACTACTGTAATGCTCTCTACATGGGGCTCCCCTTGAGGAGCACCCAGAGGCTCCAGCTGGTCCAGAATGTGGCCGCGCGGGTAGTTATGGGAGCAGCATGGCGCTCCCATGTGGCTCCCCTCCTGCGCGAGCTGCACTGGCTCCCTGTGGTCTTCCGGGTGCGCTTCAAGGTCTTAGTTACCACCTTTAGAGCGCTCCATGGCTTAGGACCGGGGTACTTACGAGACCGCCTTCTGCCACCAATAGCCTCTCACCGCCCAGTACGCTCCCATAGAGAGGGGCTTCTCAGGGTGCCGTCAGCCAAACAATGTCGACTGGCGGCCCCCAGGGGGAGAGCCTTTTCTGTGAGGGCACCCACCATCTGGAACGAGCTCCCCCCAGAGATACAGAAGATTCCGGATCTGCGCACTTTCCGCCGTGCCCTCAAAACATTCCTGTTTCAGCAGGCCGGCCTGGCCTAACTTTCCTTTTATATTGCTTTTTGATTTTATTTAAACTGGGATGTCTTGAATTATCTAGGACCAGAATGTTTAGTATATTTTAATTGGTTTTTTTTTATTATTAACGTTTGTATTACATGTATTTTTATCGTTCGCTGTTCACCGCCCTGAGTCCCTTAGGAATAGGGCGGTATATAAATTTAATAAATAAATAAATAATAAATAAATAAATAAATAAATAAATAAATAAATAAATAAATAAATAAATAAATAAATAAATAAATAATAAATAAATGCCGTTTCCGTGCTGTGCCCAGGCCTGAAACCGGACTGGAGCGGATCTAGATAGACAGCTTCATCCAGGTACTGTGGAAGCTGCCGCGCCACCACACTCTCAACAACCTTCGCAATAAAACGAAGGTTGGAGACTGGACGATAATTAGCCAAAACAGCCGGATCCAGAGGGCTTCTTCAGGAGGGGCCTCACCACCACCTCTTTCAAGGCGGCCGGCAAGACACCCTTGCTCAAGGAAGCGTTAATAATCCTCTGGAGCCAGCCTCATGTAACCTCCCGGGAAGCCAGCACCAACCAGGAGGGACACTGGTCCAATAAACATATGGTCGCGTTCAGCCGTCCCAGAATCCTGTCCACGTCCTCAAGAGCCACAGGATCGAACTCCTCCCAGATAACACTCTCAAGACCTGCCTCAGTCATCCCGTCTGGACTTACCCAGTCAGAGGTCAGGCCTTCCCGAATCAGAGCGATCTTGTCATGCAGATACTGCACAAAATCCTCAGCTCGACCCTGCAAGGGATCATCCCGTCTCCCTGATGGAGGAGGGAGCGGGTAACCCTAAACAGGGCGGCTGGGCGATTATCTGATGACGCAATAAGGGCGGCAAAATAGTTAGATTTTGCCACTTTTATTGCCACTAGGTAGGTCTTAATATGAGACCTCACCAGCGTTCGGTCGGATTCGGAACGACTGGTCCTCCAACCGCTTTCCAAGCGTCTTTTCCGGCGCTTCATCTCCCTCAGCTCCTCGGAGAACCAAGGAACTACGTGAGTTCGGCGCCGGGTCAGAGGCTGCAAAGGCACGATGCGTCCAAAGCCCCAGCGGCCGCACTGTCCCAGGCGGCCACCAGGACTTCAGCCGAGTCATGAGCCAGAGTCTCAGGAATTGGCCCAAGCTCCATCTGGAACCTGTCAGGATCCATCAGGCACCTGGGGCGGAACCACCTAGTCGGTCCCGCCTCCCTGCGGTGGGGTGCAGCGGTTAGAAAGTCAAGTCGAAGGAGCGAGTGGTCAGACCATGACCAGGGTTCGATGACTATATCCCCTATCAAGACCACTCGACCACTGACCAGAGATAAAAACTAAGTCCAGAGTGTGCCCGCCTGAGTGAGTAGGGCCATGAATTAACTGAGTCAGGTCCATGGTCATGGAAGCCATGAACTCCCGAGCCACCTCAGACGTTTCACCGATAGATGGCAGATGAGATAATTTTCCCTATTCAGCTTTGTTTGGAAGGAAAAATGTTAATCTCTGTTCCTGAAAAGAAGCAGCTTTGGAAATCTGACTAGTTCTGTGTCTATTTGTTCTGGTAATTGGTTTAAAAAGCAACAGATACTCTGTTTGCTCCTTTGCTTCATTCTGGAGAGCTTAAATGACCTCTCTGCTAAAGGGTTTCACTTTATGAGCAAGAGTTGGCTGCTGATAGTATCACTGCATTTTAACTATTTTAATTCCTCAAGGTGCTCTGGCACCCTCCCTGATTTGCAATTCCAGTTTGCAGGTATTTCTAATCCAATGATTGGTATTTAGGGCAGCTTTTTGCAAGCAAAGATGCTTTTTGTATTTTTGTACAGGTAATCCTTGATTTACAACAGTTACAATGGCACTGGAAAAAGTTACTTATGACTGTTTTTCACACTTATGACCATTGCAGCAAACTGTCATTAGGGCAAAGAAGCGATGCCACATGACCACCTGGCCACGGCCACCAGGTCACATGAAGCACCGCAGTTGTGAAATGAGTGACACAGTTGTTAAGAATGCTGCAACAGGCATAAATGATATTGCTATTGCTAACTCTATTAAATATTTTTTTAAAAAAAAAAGTCAGATAAAAAGATATTTCTAACCAGGTAAATGTATAATTTTTAAAATATATTGATTATTCTTTTCCATAGCTCATTATGGAATTTCATGAATCTCTTATATGAATTTGAAGTTACATTGGTTTTTCCCCAATAGCATCTATATCAAAATGAAAACATTACATGCTTTTAATCTACAGCCACAGTGTCAGCATATTGTCCCCAACATTTTGGGTTCTCATTTTACCAACCTCAGAAGGATAGAAGGTTGAGTCAATCTTGAGCCTGTAAACTGCCAAACTGCAATGTTAATGTTAAATGATCAAGAAATCTTCTGATGGGATTAAAACAGGTGATATTCACCACAAAAAATATTCTCAATCAATTGTAAAATAATTCAGGTAAAAAAAACCCAAACATAGTCATTAAAATTCAAAAGACAAGAACAGAAAACTCTAGAAGGAGTTTGGATATATCTGTCAGATAGATTTTGAACTACTTTCAACATATTGAAATTACATTTGATATTTGATTGGCCCATGAATATTTTTTTTCAGGAAAAGTGGATCAGTGGTTTTTATCAGTCTTCCTTAGAACACATAAAGGATTAAGAATGATATTTTGAGTAACATTGCATTAGTTTAGACATAGTCATTCAGCTTTCAGCCATATAGCTTTCAGCTCAAACGTATTAAATATATATATTTTTCTAGTTTTCCCATTTTTCAATAGTTATAAGATGGAACGAGCATATGCTATATTTATATTCCAGTTTCTTTTCTGGCACCAGCAGCTGGATGATCTGGGTCAAATCACTTTTCTCTCCTTGTATCTCCATTTTTCAATCTTAAAATGACCATAAGTCCTTTGAGGTGGGGGGTGGGTGACAGAAAGTTCTGTTTCTGTTTCATAGTATTTCATAGGAAGGCATTGTGGCAGAATAAGATCACAAAATGGTGAAAGGTTGATAAGAAGTCCTACAATTACAAAATCTTGTACTGAATTACACAACTGAAAAGCTTTCTTAGTAATTTGCTGATATTGTGCCTACAGGGGAATTCCACTGTAGATGCCCTGTGATATTTGACTATTCTATTGCCTAAAGAGGTTGCTACAAATTAATAACCAACTAGTATACCACAGTATGTGTTAGATAGCCTTAATCACCTATCTTCTACCAATTAATATAATATTAATTAATATTAATAAATTAATATTTATTGCTTATCACCATAAATAAGTTTCATTCTGAGATGAAAGCTTTCACTTTAATAATCAGTTATAATCACTTACTTTCAAGACACTGTGTTTCAGTATTATTGATTACTTTACATTCCCATTCCTTGATCTAGTGCCTTCTAACTGTATCAAGCTTGAACACTAGAGCAATTATCAGTAAGAATGTTTGTTGGACAGACCGGTTAGCGCATATGGCAATTGAAATCAAGCAATACAAGATTTAAGAAGCTTCATATTTATATTTTCTATACTGTTCTTTAAGAAGTTGTATTTTAGTTGGATTGGAATGAATGTATAACGTCCTTCTGTGTTTTTTCTTTCCTTCAGTTACAACTGGAAGAAAAGCAATGACAATTGTCCTTTCTTTTTTGTTTTTTGCAAAGCCATTCACATTCCAGTAAGTATTTCTCTTCCATCATATTTTTGTGAAAATTTAATGTTTTATTCAAACACATTCATAAAAACCATACAGTTAAATAACATAATGAGAGATTTGCACAAGATCATCCTGAACATATGCACCCACAGATGTTTACGTGTTTTCATACATTTGCTAAGAAATTGAGCAGAAATAGAAAGTACTGAAAAACAGACAGGCAACTGAGCAAATGGCTGTAGACATTTCTGCTGAAAAGCACAGACGTGAAGATTAGTTTAATGAAAGAGTAGCCTGGAAGGGGCTCCTTGTCTAATGAACATTAACCATTTTTTAGAACACCTAAATAAGACTTCTTTTTTTTTTTTTTCCTTATTCATCTTTTCCCACTTCCATCCCCAGCTTGTTTCTCCTTTTCATTGCTGTTTCTAGTGAAACAAACCAAGGGAATGTATGTGTGTTTCTTTCTTTATGCATGTAGGATGGGTTTTGTGTTTGTGTGAGAGAAGGAATATTTGATAGATGCAGATTAAGGATTAATTAATTTTTTAATTTAAATCAGTATTTATTGATTCAGTTAATGCTGATTTATTTTTGTGTTTGTTTGTTTTTTCCTTTTTCTACATTGAAACGCATGACTCTACATTGAGTCATGCGTTTATTAGGTGAAAGGAATCTCCAAGATTGATTTAGGCTAGAATTGGTAAGCCATAGTAGCTCAGGTGAGGAAGGTGGTTTGTGTTTTTCTGCTTTTTTTCCTGTCTGTTTTTATCTTGTGGTTGGAATAACTCAACATCCAATGCGGGGTTGTCTTCCTTGAGGTGAATGCCATATGTCTCTCTTTTCTTTACATGCGGATGCACTTGTAAGTTCATCCATTGGTAAATATACATTATTACACTCGAGGCCTTTATGATGGTGATGTTAGAATTATTTAACAGAACAATACAGATAAGGTTTAGTTAGATCTTATGATGATCATTCTCAAACAACAGCCAAGAACAAGTATCTAATACTACATCTTCATTATTATCATCAGACCTGCTTCTTTAATCAATCTCAGTGAGCAGGAAATAATTCTGTCCTACATCATCATCTGGTTAAGTTCCAAGATCAGTCTACATTCTGAATGTAGAGATGTAGAACAACTAGTCTTAAAAGGTTATCTGTTTTTATGAGAATCTCAGCTTTGGTAACCTGGATTTATCAAGATATTTTAGACCACAACACCAATTATGGGTCATACGAACAGATAGGTGATATAAACATCAGTGAGCGTCAAGTTGGAGCAGAGACCACTCTACACCGCCCTCCTTCTGGTGAAACTCATGCATAAGGATAGCAATTGAGCTATTGTGATAACAAAGTTTTCCCATTCCCCTAAAAATAAATATCAGAATCAAATGTACTCTCACTTGTAAATTGGGGGGGGAAGTAAGTTTGAGAAACCTTGGTTTCATTATAAAAATTATCTTACTTGAAACAGTAGAAATTATTTTTGTTATAAAGAAATGAAGGAAAAATAAATGAAAGTATATAAGCTATTTTATAATATATAAAATAAATGCAGGTAGTCCTCGACTTATGATCACAATTGAGCCCAACATTTATGTTGTTAAGTGAGACATTAAGTGAATTTTACTCCAGTTTACATTTCCTGCCACAGTTGTTAAGTGAATCATTGAAGTTGTTAAGTTAGTGACATGGTTGTTAAGTGAATCTGGCTTCCTCCTTGACTTTGCTCGTCAGAAGGTCACAAAAGGGGATCCTGTGACCCGGGAACACTGCAACCATCATAAATATGAGTCAGTTTGCCTAGTGTCTGAATTTTGATCACGTGACCCCCGGGGATGCAACTTTGAAAAATGGTCGTAAGTCACTGTTTTTCAGTGCTGTAACTTTGAACGGTTACTAAATGAATTGTTGTAAATCGAGAATTGTCTATATATTCTATAGCTCATTTCACTTCTACAGCGGCTGTTTTGCTTTCCATATGAATCTTAACATATTGGACTATTACACGTGCAGTTGCTAATGTGATTCTTTTTCTTTCACCCTCCCCTTCTAGGTACGTGTGGTCAGGTTTATTAGTTATCCTTGGCATATTTCTCAATGTTTACAGCAAGAATATGGATAAAATCAGATTGCCTTCACTGTGCCGTCTCTGGAATAAATCTCTGGAAGATAGAAAGACAAGGACGTTATCCCAAACAGTATAGAACTGGCTTGTGCCATGTGTTGGCACTAGACTGTTTGCTTCTGTTCTTTCCTTGCAATAGTCTGCAGGTGAATCATTTTCCAAAGGGAAGGATGTTAAAAAAAACCAAAGGCATTGAAGGCGCTTTTGTCTACTACCAGAGGACTGAAGTCAGCTTGTCTGCAAAACGTTGTTTGAGCACTTGGATTCCCTTCTTGGAAGGGATTGGTTGAATGATGTCATTGGACAAGGAACATGGAAAAATAATAATTCTTGGGAAAGCTGCTATTGAAATTGTCTCTCTGAATGGAACACTTGGGAGAGTGAGTTATGTGATTAATTTGGGCATTTTAATTGTATAAAAGGTGCTTTGGCAGTGGCTGAAATCAGTGGACCTTGTTTTATTGTTGGAATGTGTTTATTTAAATGTAATGTCTTAATCGATACAAATCAAAACTTGATCGATAAAAGTGAAAATTTAAACCTCCAAGGTTGAGATCATTATGCCGTTTTTTTTTTTTCTTTTTAAATAATAAAATCTATCCCAGATTGTTTTTAAAACCTTTGTTCTCATTGTTTTAGCACTGTGGATTTCTTCTGAGAAAAACTAGAACTCCTCATAAGGGCTTTTAAAGAAGAGAGCAATTTTCTATCTATGCATTTCCTATCACATAACCGATTCTTTTATGAAATTATCTTTCAACTAATGTTAACAAGTAGGGCTGCACAAATGTTCTGAGCTGAGAACGGCCATTTAAGTGTTCCAAGCTTGAAATAAAACTGAAGCATGCTGAGATGTCTCTTTCAAGATTAAGACAATGCAAAATTGGTCCAGGCTTAAAACAACAACTTGGCTACTTTGAATTGTCATATGACGAATATTCTGATCATAAAATGTAACCTTGAACAAACCATTGCAACCTTATAACAAATTGTCCTGACTTCAAATTAGACAATATAAAGTATTCTGAGCTTAAAGCAAAATTTAAATATTTCACTTTTGTTCTGATTGAACATTACAATGCAATTTTTTAAGGAGGATCATTTGGTTCTGAGCTTGGAAAAAAAAATACATTCCTCATTTTATTCATATCCCCACTTATGAACAAGTATTCAGAAAGGTTTGATTAGCCAGCCAATTTACATCATTCCACAAGATACTGTTTCTTGCTACTTCTGCATATTGAAATGAAAGAAAAGAAAGCTGGGAAAATAGCTAGAGAGTAGCAGATGAATTATTTTGTACATTTTTTGATATTGTAATTAAGTTATAAATTCGATCATTCTGTGGAGTTTTCTGTAGTGTGTATTTTTTTAAAGCAAATGCTAAAATACTATGCCACACTAATTTTATAGCTAAATAAATTATGCACATGAGTGTATACTTTGCATATCTTACATACATTATTTTGTTTTTGTAAATCATGAAGATCCAAGACAATTTTATGCAGGATAGTAAAGTCCATCCTTGCAATGGAATTAGTCTGTTTGGAGAGATGGTCAGATCTCAAGCAAAATCTTCTAGCCTAAGCAGCTGAATATTCCATTTAGGGAATGAAGCGTACATTTTGAAGAACATAATATTGTACTCCATGTCAATTGTTCTTAGGTTTTGTAGGAGATAGCAATAGCACTTAGACTTATATACTACTTTACAGCCCTCTCTAAGCGGTTTACAGAATCAGCATATTGCCACCAAGAATCTGGGTCCTCATTTTACCAACCTTGGGAGAGTAGAAGGCTGAGTCAACCTTGAGCCGGTCAGGATTGAACCCCTGGTAGTCAATAGAATTAGCCTACAATATTGTATTCTAATGACTACGCCACCACAGATAGGTAGTTTGTAGCATTTTATCATAATTTGTAAAAGGATTGTTTTATTTTACACAGAGATACCCCCCAAAAAAAATCAGTTGAAATTTTTTATTTGGCTAACCTAGTTGTTATGCATTTCATAAGTAACGAACATTTGCTAATTTTTGGTTGGCAGCATGAGCTCAGCATCCATTTTACATTTCAAAAGCAGAATGAAAGCAACTTACATTTTCTACTCTTTCATTAAAAAAAGATAACCAGTATTGGCATCAAACTTAATTTCCCAGTTTCTTGGCTGAAATCGTGAGAAAAGAGCTCACTTTGGGCAAATGAAATCTATAGCACAGCACTGGTTTATTTAAACTTCTCAGCTGTCCTATTCTCAAAAGCTGAAGAAGAGATTAGAAAGAACACTGCGTCAAAAAGGATTAATTAAAAAACATTTTTTTCCTGTTCTTTATAATCTTTTCTTCTTCTTCTTTAAGCATAGGGTATTTTGTGCCTCACACTCCCTTTGCCCAGTTCATCTGGTTTGGCTGGCCTCTGCTATTTCCTGAGCCTTGTGCAATAAATAATGGGAGATGTCTAAAGCTCATCACAACTGCAAATAGGGTGGTGCGGAACCATCATCCTCTCAAAATTGCCACAGCAGGAATAGTTGGCAGCTCATCTATTACATCCATTACTCCAACACAACCCTTCCCTATTTGTCCTTGGTTATTGTAAAGCAGGCTGCTGAGGCAGAGATCCTTGACAACGCCTTAGTCTTGCTTGTATTTTATAAGGCTTTTTCCCTCCAAGGAGCAAAACAGACTTGTATACCTATGTAACACATAGCCCATAATTTGCCACTATATATGCTTGTTCCAGGGACAGCATCCATTCCCAGATGTCCGCCTTCCCCATCCCTATTCCCCAAGTCTAGAATATACCAGTCAAAAATGCAGGTGTTGTATTGTTCTATTTTCACAAAAGGCCAATTAGAGAATGGCAGCCAGGACCACAAGTTTAAGTCCTATATAATGAGAAATCCTATAAAAAGAAAAGGGTTAGAGTCAAAGAGATCTTCCTATGATTTCCTTGCTATTACACCTTCCAAATATCTGAATTCCCTCCAGAGCAAAACAAAAGGACAAGACCAATGTTTCTGTTCTCCTTTTGAAATATGTTCCAATTGTTCCTCCTCTTTGCTCTTTGTCCTCTCTAAATATTTGTCTTGATTTGTTCTTCTGTTAACTGTTGGTTCAGGGTATCTTACAAAATAATTTTAAGTATCTCCATGTGAACAGTAAATCTTTCAGGTTTCATCCCGCTGTCCCCATTGATCTCAAGGTATTTTATCTGCATAGATATGAATATCTATCACACATATCTATCCACGTGTCTATTTATGCATGTTTATTTTATTTTATTTATTTATTTCATCAGGCATGTATTAGATAACAGAGATAAGTATAAACATGATTATGAATACATGAAATAAATACAAATAAAAGGGAACATTAGGCCAGGGACAGTAGGCATGCTATGCGCTTATGCACTCCCCTTAGAGACCTCTTAGGAATGGGGTGAGGTTGACAGTAGACAGTCTAAGGTTAAAAGTTTTGGGGGCTTGGGGAAGAAACCACAGAGTCAGGTAGTGCATTCCAGGCATTGACCACTCTGATGCGGAAGTCGTATTTTCTGCAATCAAGTTTGGAGCAGTTTACCTTAAGTTTGTATCTATTGTGTGCTCGTGTATTGTTGTGATTGAAGCTGAAGTAGTCATTGACAGGTAGGACATTGTATCAGATAATTTTATGTACTACGCTTAGGTTGGACCGAAGGCGGTGAAGTTCTAAGTTGTCTAAGCTTCTTCTATAACAAGATGCACTGCTTCCTTTACATCCATCACTCTTGTGATTGCTGAGCCCAAAGAGCAAATGTTACAATTTTTATTATAGCTAAAATGATTTTGAAACATCATTAAAATCATAAATAATACATTGTTATAATTTAGCCATGTGAAACACAATCCATGTGTTACAATGCATGTATTACCATACCACATATCACTATTTTCATTGGTGGATGATTAGCAGTCTATGAACACTTCTGTAATTTTCCCAAACTTCAGAATCCTTCCCAAGTTCCAATTTGAGTAGAGTTGCTACTTGAGACAATTGCTCTGTCATAACAAAAGGCTGAACATTCTTATCAAGACCACTTTTTCTCAGCATAGTCTCCCTAGATACTTATTAGATTATTGTTCACAACCAAGAGAGTTGTAGACCAATGCCAGACTGAAGAAGGCATGTGTAGGCATTCCAAAGATGCTTTTTCAGGAGGCAACTGGGCTTTTCTTTGAAGATGCTTCTTGGATGAGAAGCGAAACACAAAAACCTCAAAGTCCAGTTGCCTCCTGAAAAATCACCTTTGGGACAACCATGACCTGGTTGACTGAGAATCTTGTATAGCTAAATGTATAGACCTTTAGCTATACAATTTGGGAGGAATACCCTTTGAATGGTGTGGGAGTAGGAATGGTTTTCCAGAGAAAAAATTGCAGACTACAGGAACCAGGAGGACTACTCAGATGACCCTGAGGACACAGATAAACCTCCAAATGAGGGGTGAAATGCTCCCGGTTCGGACCGGATTGCCCGATCCGGTAGCGATGGAGGCGGGTGGTTTGGAGAACCGGTAGCAAAAATCCCTGCCGCCCCCCCCCCCCCATGCCCAGCTGAGCCGCACAATCATCAGAAGCTTTTTTTAAAAATTTTTAAAAGCATTTTTTCTACAACCTCTTCGGCCGAAAAAATGCTTTTAAAAGTAAAAAAAAAAATTGGCCACACTCAGTCACATTACCCCCCCACCAAGCCACGCCCACAGAACCGGTAGTAACAAATTTTAGATTTCACCACTGCTCCAAATGCTTCAATGACCCTCTAAAAGGGTGCAAATGACCAGCTATCTGCAAGGAATATAAATCCTTCCATTCCCCACCATCTTCAAGCTTCTTGGATGAGAAGCGAAACGTCTTCAAAAGAAAAAACAAGAAAGTCCAGTTGCCTCCTGAAAAAGCACCTTTGGGACAACCATGACCTGGATGACTGAGAATCTCTACAGGCATGTGTAGGGCAGGGGTGGGTTCTAAAAATTTTTACTACCGGTTCTATGGGCGTGGCTTATTTTGTGGGCATGGCTTGATGGTCATGTGACAATTATTTAGGATTTAGTGGAGGTACTGGTCTACCAGGCTTTTAACTGCTTGCAGAGCTGTACCGATCTACCCATTTATTTTTGCAGGCACCGGTCTACTCATCTATTTTTGCAGGCACTGATCTACTCATGTATTTTTGCAGGCACTGGTCTACTCATTTGTTTTCTTTTAACACTGATCAGCTGTAGAGCTGCCCTTTGAAGCCCCATGGCAAGAGTTTAAACAGTTTTTTTTCCCTCTAGCCATCAGCTGGGACTCAGGAGGCAGCAATAGATTGGGGATAGGGTCAAATAAAAGGTAAGAATAACGCGGGGGGCAGGGGGGCAGAACCGGTTCGGTGACATCATATCATCACCACTACCAGCTCGGCGGAACCGGGCCAAACCTGGAGGAACCCACCACTGGTGTAGGGAGTTGAACAACATGAAGAGAGCTCAGAAATAAAAAATCTGACCATATATTTTTTTTAATTCAAAGCAAATTCAAAACATACACATCATCCTTACCTGCAGTGTTGTATCATATAGTTCTATATAATGAATCTGTTAATTTGCATCACATTACAAATAAATCAACAGAAAATAGATATAGCTTCCATTTTGAGGGGTGGAAGATATTAGACATGAAGAAACATAGCATAATACTGATATCATTTACTTTCTAGCAAAAATCAGAACTGATTGAATGTATATACATGGCAATGAAACATGAGTTCCAGGTGGCTTTTGCCAACCTAAGGCTCTGCTAGATGCCACAACATTACAGCCACTGTTGTACTAAACAGATTCTAAAACAAGGAAATGCAAAAATGCCCAATTAAAAATATTCAGGCAACTAAATAGCAGCATAACCTTTGTGAGCTGAAGATCACTTCACCAGATGTGCAGAGTGCCTTATGTCTTTAATAATGAGTTTAATAAAATTCATTAGCCCAAAAAAAGAGGTGTTACCATATTCCTTCTAATTTTTGGCCAACCTAGACTATGATGGCTTTCCTATGATATTTCAAGCAAATAAAGCAAAATGTGAATTTTATACATTTCAACCACAAACCCAGGCAATTTTTAGAAATGCTGTTATAAAATTCTCCATCTCTCTTTCCTATTTTCATAAAAAGGCAGGAACATGAGCAGTGTGGTAGCCTATCCGTGAAAACACTCGCCTCCCACTCAGAAGTTTGAGAATTCAATGCTAGGTAGCAACAGATGTTTCTCTCCAAGGGCACAAAGAAAAAAATATCTGCTGTGAACTCCGCATAGGCATCAGGAAGGGTATCCGGCACATAAATGCTTAGTTCCATCCGGTCACCCCAACTCTACCCCGAATTAAGTTCAGGGACATAAAAAGGGAGAGAGGGTTGGGGTTGTTGTTTTTTTTAGTTCACAAAGACGTGTCCAGTTGAATAGCTGAAACTGGAATCATCAAGACATTTTGACCGAAAAACCAGTGTCACATTTTCCTGTCAACTACAAAAGGGACTAGATTTTAAATGTGGGTATTTACTAAAACATGCTTCCAAGTGGTATGTACATGCTTTAGATATTAATCAAACCACCTCAGTGAGAATAAATTGAAACTACACAAAATAATTTCTAGGTGGCTTGTGCCCTTAGATTTCATGGATTAGCAAGTGGCCTGGAAAGCGACCTGGGCTATTTTTCATGCTTGCACAGTAGAGATTCGCCATCTCTTTCAGGTCCGTCTCCTTGTCAAGCACGCAGACAAAAGGAGGAGGAGGAGGAGGAGGAGGAGGAGGGGAGAAAGAGAGAACAACTTCCATGCACTCCATTCATGTCAGTACTCAACAACTTTAACAGCACGAATATTCTGCAGTCAGTCATGAAAAGAAATTTTTAATAATAAATATCTAACAATTAATGGGCTGGTAGCTGCAGTTGTCTTGAGGGCATAATATCTAATTTCCTTGCAATGTCTCATATCCTTACTTTTCACGCTGCAACAGTCTATCATTAAAACCGAATGCAGGTTTCTATCACTTTTATTTATTTTTCAAATCAACTTATAAATCAGTGCCAGGCCTTGTTACAGATGAGTTCCAATAAATTATCGGCTGTGGACAAATTCTGAATGTTAAACACTCCGTTCTCTCTCTCCTCACTCCTCCACCCACCCACCCTCATTTTTTCCCCTCCCCTTTCCCTTCGTCTTAGTGTGCTTCTCTGTAGCCCTCTGGGCTTGAAATCCTAGCGCACGCCGGATTTCCCTCTGTAGCAACCGAGAACCTTGCTACTTAATTACATGCCATTTAAATAATGTAAAAGGGCATTTGTATTTCTGCAAAAATGAATACGTACAGTAACAATTTGAAAGTCCAGAAACAAGATTTACCTTTTTTTGAACTTGGCTTCAGGTAGCTTTTTTTTTTTTTTTTTTGTATCATACATACACTCTTATATTCAACAGAAGGGGGAAATCTCTTATATTTTCACTGGTAACTGGAGAAAAGGAAGAGTGGGTGAATTTTTTCTTTCCCTTACCATAGACTTCAGACACTCCTGGTTCACTATTACAGTTATCTATCGTGGCTGATTTTATTCCTGTTCTTAATCTTAGTTTCTTATTGTTCTCACAACGCTAGCTATTATATTCAGGTATGTTTCTCATTCCTCCACTCCACCAGTATGTCTTCCATAAAACCAGTATACAAAATTGTGCTCATTTGTTTTCAGGAGTACTTATGATTTAAGATCTATTCCTGAAGGAGCAGAGAGAAGCATTCAGAGGTCTGCCCACAGGCTATGCCAATACTGATTGATTGATTGAGTGAGTGAGTGAGGGAGTGAGTGAGTGAGTGAGGGAGGGAGTGAATGAGTGAGTGATTGATTTAAATTTGTTATACCCAGGCAACTCCAATGGGGTGTGATGGTTCTGGAAAAGTAGATGAGAAGAAGAAAGGATGGGAAGTCTCCCTTGTGCAACTCAGCAATGCAAGACTGTGTAGGTCACACTTAGTGATTGTTTTATTAAATATTTTCTTTCTAATTTGCATGTTTCATTCACTATTTCACTATGTGTGAACCTTTTCCTCAGGTCCATGTGCTCAATGAAATAGCTCAGGATCTACAATAAAAAAACCCTATGTGATAATAACTTTGTATGTCTTTAAGCTGTTGTGGCACTCTTCGCTCTTTGTCCTTCAGCTTACAGTTTTAAGAATCTGACTTAATTTAGACTCTAGTATCAAAGCAAGCTGGACTTCAGTACCCTGGTGGAGAAAATACCTGGTTGTTTTTTTTGTTGGTTTTTTTTTCTTTCGTTTGCCTCTTTCTGCATCTATAATACAGTAGAATATGCCAAAGTATTTTGGTATTTGGAAACTGTCAGCTGAAATTCTAAGATGCTATGTCACTAGCAATAGAGAGAAAGGGAAAATTTGGATATTTCAAGCAAGATCAGTCAAAATAATTGACAGCATAACTTTATGTCGTTTCTAAACACAAATTGTACAGCACATTTCTCATGCCCTAAGTTCACTGAAATCCATTTGTCCCCACTTAAACATTTGGAAGATAATTTGTTTGTTTTCCCCCGTTCATTATACTTCAAGTGGATCCCTAAACCATCTAAACAGCATTGGGCTATGGAGGCAAGGCAATTCCACGATGCACTGTTATAGCCAAAGCACTGACCCCTTTAAGATGCTGTTAGTACAAGGAAAGCAATATTAGTCAAAGAGCAGTGAGCCTGATTTCCAGTTGCCATTTTCAACAAGCAAAATCCTCCCATCTCTTTTATGGAATGTAGAATTGGTTAAACAGAAGATTTCAGAGAAAATATATTACCAAGGTAACTCTTATTGTAAATCCTCAGAAATTCTACACACCTAGACACACCCACACTTCTTGTGCCCTAGATTAGGGCAGCATTCAAGATTTTTTGGGGGAGGGGCTGTATTAACCTACAAAGGAGCAGATCACACTTGTTTTTATTAGAGCAGAACTCTTTTGCATGTTAATAACAAAATCCACACCTTTTGTTCTCAGAAGTAATATAGAATTTGGATAGCATTTAATGAGAAGGAAAATGCCAATGCAAAAGTCATAGATTGAAATATTAGATTAATACTGGCACAAGGGATAGAGTTAAAAGAAAATGTAGATGAATTCATCTTATCATTGGTACCAGTTAATGAAGGATATCCAGTCTCTTCTTAAAAGCCTCCAGTGATGGAGCATCCACAATTTCTGAAGGCAAGCCATTCCTTTAACCAGTGGAACCGCTTGCCTTCAGAAGTTGTAGGTGCTCCACTTGTCTGGAATGTTCTAGAGTCTCCTGCTTGAACAGAGGTTTGGTCTTAGAAGTCCTCCGATGTTCCTTCCAACTCTGTTATTCTATAAAGAATCTGTAAAGGATAGTTATTTGTTCAAAGGTGGCATGGTATTTCTTGGAACGTGATCCTTATCTTTTTAATTTTGGTCTCCACTTCCAAGCAATACTTACAAACAGCTTGATAAGGAAAAAGAAGCATTCCCAACAGAATACACAACCAAAAGAGAGGGTTTTTAATATAATAATGTGAACACTATCTTAATGTTGCTGCAAGTAATGCTGCCATTGAAGACTGTTCAAGAATATCTCAGTTAAACTGAACAAACAGGAAGAAGAGAATCTATTATTTTATTTTATTCTCTCCTCCTCTGAAGTCATCCAGTAAAATTTAGGAGTGTGCATACGGAAATGCTATAAGGTTTGAATTAAGTTGCCAATAATTCATTGATCTTTAATAGCACGTGGTTATAATAAGAATGAGTTCACATTTGTACGGTACATATGACAGGGTGAGATGACATCAGCCCTAGGCAGGAGGATATTTATGTGTTACTATATGTCTAAAAACCTTTAATATAAAAGCCTGTAAAGAATTATCTGAAAACAGCCCTTATCTGCAACTCTACTAAGTCAGGTCTTTTTCAGCTGTTATGTATAAAATGAAGAATGAGGTATGAGCAAAATGCAAATGAAATTTAAAATATGCTTGTCAGTGGGTAGTAATAATTACATGTAATCTAGACCTTCCATAGTGTCAACTAATCAGAAAATGACAAATGATGCTGGATCCTGGAGTTGATCCACAAACTTCCAGGGTTGATAGTGTTAGCCATAGCATCTTTTCTAGAGTACATCTAGCTGAGCACATAGAGAAAAAAATTATAAATTCTTGAGTTATTATTCTTTTTACTTTAATACTGTAGTACAATACTTCTTTCTGTGACAAAAGATTGCAAATAGGAAATCACTACCAGTTCCAGGCTGCAAACCTTTGGAGACACACTAGATAGTAGAAAAGAGAGCTAATTTTTAACTGCCCGCTAGCAGTTCCCTGAAATTTTGTGCCTTAAGTCTGACAGTATTATTTTTATAATATTGTGATATCCAAAATCCATTCCCAAATTTTGACTTCTCAGAGTAGGAAAAGAGGAATTTCTTAAGTTCTTCTCCACGGAACAGCGAGAATCTGAGGAAAAAATCTGTTCTTTCCTGTCCAACTTTGGCAACTTTAAGACTTGTGGACTTCAACTCCCAGAATTCCCCAGCCAGCATGGGAGTTCAACTTCTGGGAGTTGAAGTCCACAGGTCTTAAAGTTGCCAAGGTTGGACATCCCTGCTTTACATGTACCTAGGTCTGGAGATGAATCTTACACTCCCTACTGGGATAGGAAACAATGTTGCTCAAATGTACTGTATTTCCAGTCCAATGTACAGTAGAACCTCTGGTCACAACCATAATTTGTTCCATAACTTTTGTCGCAATGCGATTTGGTTGTGACCTGCACCCAGTGGTGGGATTCAAATAATTTAACAACCGGTTCTCTGCCCTAATGATTTCTTCCAACAACCAGTTTGCCAAACTGCTCAGAAAGTTAACAACCGGTTCTCCCGAAATGGTGCGAACTGGCTGAATCCCACCACTGCCTGCACCTAATTTCCCGCTTACAAAAATTTGGCACTTAGAAAAAAAATGGCACAGAAGGGGAAATCAGCCACAGCCGTATTTGATCACCACCCGAGTATGTGTTTGTGATCAGATTCAAATATTTTGTGAATGTTTTGGTCAGAACCCGATTTGGTCGTGGTCAGAAGCGTTCATGACCAGAGGTTCTACTGTATTTCTCTTTACTATGCGGAAACCATTTTGAAATCTTTTAGAGATGTTATCAGATCAAAACAGATACATTACAAGGAGAAGGGAACTTGAATATTTTCCCCTTCTATATGTGTGCCTGTGGGCACATACACATATGTGTTTGATACTTAAAATTGTGCCTGGACATACAAACTGTGTTGAATACAAATCCAGATTTAAAACAAAAATCTATCACTCTTGTTTCAGCCTTAGGCAACCCTGATTTCCAGAAATAAAATTCTGTAATCCTTCCTTTATGGACTGAGTCTTCCTTTAATTGAAAACACACGCTAAAAGCATATATGTTTTTGGATCATGCTCACTGCCTAAACAAACAGAGGCTTTCAACACGAGAAAGTTATCTTCTCCTTGTCACCCAAAAGCAATTTAACGCACTAGCAGCATTTGACTATTACTCAAAGAAAAGAAAACAAGAATCTGGGAGGGTGGATTTAAAAGCAAAAAGATGGTACTACATTTACAGCTTGCAATTGAACCAGCAACATTGATGAAGTCCTTTTCTAATTACAAGGCCCTTTCATAAACTTTAACATTAATGCGGAAGAGATAAATCATAGAAATTTAATTAATGAAAACCACTTCAACAATAACAACCATATATGCACATGCTAAAGAATGATTAATGATAAGAACTTGTAGGACTTTTTGGAAGTGTTATGCCCTCATTCGTAGATGCTGCTGACAATAATGGGCACAAACTTCACTGATATAAAGACATATCATTAGCATCAATTTTGCGATCTGACACTAATCCATATTACCCATGTTTCCCTCAAAATAACACCTGGTCTTATTTTTGGGGGGGGGCCAAAATAAGCACCAGGTCTTATTTTCGGGGGATGTCTTACCCACTTACCTTAGGACTACCACATCCAGGCCTCCCATACCCTGACACCTGTCGCGCCACTGCCTGGCTTCTTGTGCAGCTGCTCGCCACATGGTTCGTTGCACTAATGCCACCACTCACGGCAGGAGGCTGTGTGGTATGTTGTGCCATTGCATGCACAAGCAGCAGCAGCGGTGCAATGAGCATTGCAACATCCTGCTGTGAGCGGCAGCACAGCACAACAAGGCTTGCAACATCCTGGCATGAGCAGCAGCACCGGCGCAATGTGCCTCATGGCATCCTGCCGCTAGCAGCTGCAGAAGAAGTTGGGCAGCAGCTCAACAGGTGTAGGGGCATGGGAGGCCTGGCTACAGCAGTTCTAAGGTAAGCAGGTGCAGGGCAGGTCGGGTAGCTCCCCCCCCCACTCATGCCCTAGCTTGATTTTTACGCATGCACTTCATCCCACCTCATACAACCAGATGGTGGGCTGGGCTTAACTAGGTCTTATTTTTGGGAAGGGCTTATATAAGATGCAGGCATGAAAATCAGTCTAGGGCTTGTTTTCAGAGAAACACGGTATTTTTACATCGGCAATAGTTGTCTATCAACCCAAAGTTATCATTCTAGACACAAATGACCAGGACCCTATTCTGGATACATTATGCAAAAATTTAGCTCTCTGGAATAGTCTCTGATTCTAGCACTATAACCACCTCAACGCCATTTGAAGAACCCAATGCCTCCATCAAGGAACTATTGTGTCTGATGCATTCAGAGCTCTCTCTGGCTAGGCAACCACATCATTCTTTTTTCCCAACCAACAAGGGACTATTACTTTTAAAGCTGGCAGAGAGGGAAAACCACAGCCTTACACGGCACAATACTGTAGGCAAATTGTATCCAATGGGTTGCCCACTTGGAAATATTTTTAGACAATTGGATATATCTTTTTAACTGGCATTTAATAATTTTTTTTAAGATGGGCCTGATGATTTTGTATTTAAGTTATTTTCTGCATGCCTGGTGCAAATATGAAAAACGCAATCCAGCATGTATAGCTTTGAATTTCTATAACAAATTATCAGGTCAGATAGTTTCCAAAAGAAAAAGAGGGAAAGTAACCATTAACCACACTCCTGTTTCTTTTTCTCTTTTGCACTCCTTCCTTCCCCTTTCTTTTCTTTTGTGGTTGCCTGCTTTCAGATTAGTGTTTTGTACCTCTTCAACAGAAGTTTTTAAAGAAGAGATTGGACATCCACTTGTCCGAAATACTATAGGGTCTCCTGCTTGAGTGGGAAGTTGGACTAGAAGACCTCCAAGGTCCATTCCAACTCTGTTATTCTGTTACTAGGTGTACTAAAGGGATGCCCACCATACAAACTTTGAATACTGTATGACTAGTGCAGGGGTGGGTTCCATTTACCTTTACTACCAGTTCGCAGCGGGAGCGCACATACTTCTGTGCATCCACAGAAGCTTCTGCACATGCGCAGATCACCCATGATGATGTCGTGGCAGGTGGGCGGAGCTTCCCGCCGGTTTTACTACCGGTTCTATAGAACCGGACCGAACCAGGAGCAACCTATCACTGGACTAGTGTTATAAGAATGGTTCACTTCAGAGTTGACAAATGGTGGCTTATGCTTTAGGACAGAATTGGGCTTCATATTTTTTTATCTATTGCTCATTTGAAAAGGAGTCAAAAATCAGAGTATCCTATATGGCTAACACCCACACTAAACTATCCTTTGCTTTAACAATGGTTTCCTGGAGAACCATAACAGCAGAGGATTCACCTAGGACTGTAATGATGCAAATGCAAACAAATCACCATTTGGCTTTGGATGATGTTTGAAGCTGCTTTATCCCTATAAAATAAATCAAGATGAAAGTAATATACTTACTATATGCCGGACATACCAAGAAAATTGTTTGCCATTGCTGAAATCTATTGCATTCTATGTTTCTGACTAACATGATATTTTGTGATATACTTAATTTCTGTATGTTTGCAGTTCTGCTTTTGCCGCCATGTAGTATTCAATAGAATATACATAATGGTATGCTTATACGATAGAGAGATAGTTTGCAATATTGCAGCCTAAGATTCCAATATTCTGATTCTAGCCGCAATTGGCTGAAATTGCAGCGGCTATTATCAAGTAGGCAGCCAATAAATAATGACAGCTGTTTGATTCTCTCCTCCCCCTCCAGCCCAATTTTCAGCAGTAAGTAGAACTGTGATTTGGTTTGTTCCTTTGTCATAATACAGAGTGATGTCAACATGAGTAATGCTGAAGTGGCTACTGGCAAAATGTCCTGTCATGTAATGTTCTTTCATGACGCTGTTAAGATGCAAATCCTGCTTTATACTCATCAGAATTTCTCACTCTGATTATTATAGTACCTTGCAGTGCTCTGAATAAATCACCAGAGTTTTCCAGTGGTGCTACTCCTGTGAATCTTCACATCTTAACTAGTCCTCTCTCATTAGTTAAAGATTAATGGTACCCCCTGTTATATCATTCTATAATTGTGTCAACCTTACGGCAAATAATCTTAAGAAGCTGAATTTAACTGTGCAATGATGTTCAGATATTTTGAGCAGCGAGAATTGTTCCTGCATATTGTTGTGACCTAGGCCCAAGTAGTTATTATCAGACACAATCAGTCCTAAACAAACATATTTTATTAGAACAGCTGAGAATTACTTCATTCTCAGCTTAGTCCAAATTAATTCCAAAACAAGTCCTTCACAAAAAGTCCTTCAGAAAAAGTTTGTAATAAAGGATAAAAGGTCCTTTATCATAAACCTTTGTCTTCTTTGGCATCCTGCCAAAGGCTTTTCTTGGCAAAGCCCCACGAAGTTCAGAAACAAGAGATGCCAACAAGAAACAAATGTAGCAACATTGCTTTCCTACAAAGAGTCCAAGAGCCGTTGCTGCTCTTTTAAGCCTTATGGGAGGGGCCAATCATCTCCTGGCCTTACTCCTGAGTCATCCTTTTTGCTTTAGCTGCTCTTGCCTTCTAGCTGCTCTTCGCATGCATGTACTAGGAACAGGCTCCTCCTGTTCCTCTGCCTCTCTGTTGTCTGCCTCTGGAGGCTCCAGAGTCTGCGCATCACTCCCAGATGGCCCTGCCCCATCTCTGCCTCCAATGCAGAGCCCTCATCCAGGCCTTCCCCTGACTCCAGGACTGTCCCATTGTCCTCCCCAGCCTCCTCACTGTCTGACTCCACTGCCAGCTCCACAAGCTACTGGTGGATCACAACACATGCATTTTATGAGGTAACTTTTCTTAACCTGGTGACTCTCAGTTGTACAGAACAAGAGATCTATAATGACAGTTGGAGAGATAAAAGTTATAATCAACCGCAGTTACTTGAAACTATCAGGTTAGAAGGTTGTGCAATCAAGGAATCATTTCCTATAGATTTCTATGAGGGCCTGAAAGACCCCCATTGAATCTTGACTTAAGATCTTGACTAAACTCAAAAAAGAAAGCAGGGTTATACCTAGTAAATACTTAGATGGACGTTCACTAGGAAACTGCAGAAGTGTAGACAAAGAAGATTTTTAAAACACTTCCTAGAAGAGAGAAATGGCCAACAACTTTTGTTATTGCCGAGAAAAGCATACAAACATGTTCATGCAGTCACTTAAAGTACAACTCAGATGAGACTTTGCTCATTCAGTTGAGAAGGCTGCCCATGTCCATGGGCCTGTAGGCAGCTTAAAATATTAGAAATATAAAAACACTGTAAACAATGATAATGTGTATTTTGAAGAAGGCACTTTAGCCTTCTAAAAAAATAAAGAGAAACCTTTTTCATCCACAATTAATTGCTAAATGATCTGGGAATAAAGCTGGCTAGGGAATTCTGGGAATTGAAGTCCTCCAGGCTTAAAGTTGCCAAGGTTGGAGACCCCTGATCTGGGGAAAATTTCGTTGGAGTGCTCTGCTACACTCTGTTTGGATAGTCACACTTCCTTTCTATGACACTGTTGAGCTGTACAGTGTAAGTTTTCTTTCAGGGATAAGTTCAAAACGGGACAATATTTTGTGTCATACCTTTGATTGAGCTAAAAGTAGTGGTTGTTTTTAGCATGATTAAGCATGTTTTTTCAAGAATATTTTCAAAGAAGAAAGAGGGAGATTTGCAAGAGACTCATAAAGGGAAAATGCCAAGTCAGAGTAGGCAGAGAAGCAATTCCCTGTTAGCTTGAAAGCAGATCCAGCAACGGTTGTGTCCATTAACATAATGGTAACCAGTAACAGATTTTATTCAGCATTAAAAGGAAACTTTCAGTTTAGCAGAAAATGTCAGGGAAGGCTATGTATATTAAATCCACATATGCATTAAATTCATACATGTAATTTCATTTTTGTAAATGTATGTAATTTTGCATGGATTTATTTTTTTACTCAAATAAGGTAGTTTGATGCAAGTGACATACATTATATGGGCTTTCCCAGTCTATTTTGAATGCAAAAATATTATCAATTCTTTGCAGAACTATTTGGAGGAAAATATGATCCATTGTTTCCAAAATTTGTTAAAATGTATAATGTGGCAACAAGATATTTTGTGCTCTACCGGACAAGTGTTCACTGATTAATTGAGGAATATTAACACCGTGGAACTATTTTTTTCCTCCACTTTACTAACTGTATTGTAGTGCATTTTATTAACTAACTTGAAGGGATTCAGTACATTCTACCCCCCTCAGAATGCTGTCACCTCATCCTGTTGCAAGTTTTCCCCAGGCCCTATGGAATGATTTCAACTATTTTAAATATAGATTAAGAAAGTGGGTCAGAAGTCATTTTTCCATGGTAAAGGCCATGATCCTTCAGCAAATAAAATTTTAATAGGAAATCAGATGAAGGAGATTTTATTCAAAATGTGACAAGATTCACAGGGTGGGCTCAGGAGCAGATCCAATCATGGGAATTTTTTTAATGGCTTTTTTCTTCTACCATATTTAGTCCCAGTATCCTATTGTGATCAGTATTGTGGGCCAGTCTGATCTGCCTAACCAGAATATACCTTGGATACTTTGCACTTAACTGCTGACATAATCCCCTACAGCTCAAAACCAATTCATATATGGTTATTAAACTGAGATTGCCATGCTCAATCAACTTCATAAATACATATTGTGGAATTTTTATTTTTCCCGTCACTGCCTTTCAGGATTAGATTTTTATTGAGTGTGATTTGCAACAGAAAACCATCCAATATAATTTAAATCAGGAATAGGGAAACAAGGAAGCGGTAAATCTCTTGTCACATGTGGAACATAATTGAGAGACACAGAGTTCTGAAGCTGGGAAATGGGGAAAGTAGGTTATTTTGGGGCAGTATTTGATAATGGCTGTTCAGCTGTATAAAATCTGCTTTAAAGTCTGCCACTGAAATGAGAATTCTGGTATATTGAAATTCATGATTTATTGTGGATATAAAGCAATGGCAATAGCACTTCAACTTATATACCACTCCATAGCGCTTTCCGGCCCTCTCTAAGTGTTTTTACAGAGTCAGCATCTTGCCCCCGCCAATCTGGGTCCTCATTTTACCCATCTCAGAAGGCTGAGTCAACCTTGAGCTGGTGAGTATTGAACTCCTGGCAGTCGACAGAATTAGCCTGCGATACTGCATTCAAACCACTGTACCACCATGGCCCTATGGTGAAGTATCCTTCCCAAAATAATAATAATAAAAAAGGATTGTAAGTCCGCTCCCACAGAGAGGGTCTCCTCAGGGTGCCATCGGCCAAGTTATGTTGGCTGGCGACACCCAGGGGGAGGGCCTTCTCTGTGGGAGCCCCAGCCCTGTGGAATGAACTGCCCCCGGAAATACATAAGATCTCCGACCTCCGGGTGTTTCGTTGCGCATTGAAGACCCTGTTGTTCCGCCAGGCCGGGCTATCAACATAATGATTTTAAATTGGGGTATTTTAAATTGTTGGGGTTTTAAACCGGCCAAATCTATTTAATTATTTTAAATTTTAATCATTGTTGTGTCTTGTGTTTTTAAATTGGCTGTACACCGCCCTGAGTCCTTCGGGAGAAGGGTGGTATAGAAATAAAATTATTATTATTATTATTATTATTATTATTATTATTATTATTATTATTATTATTATTATTATTATTATTATGTGTGCTCACTAATATTCATTATTAGCCTTATATCATGGTTATTTTTTTTAATGTTTTACTGCATTTTTTTGTTTCTTTGATGAGTTAGATTCCTGATATCAACATAATCAATGTTGATAATCAAACAAAGCTGGCCCTCTGTTGATAAAATGCAGGCTTCCCCTTAAACACCCTCCCAAATTCCAAACCATTTAGTTGCCACACTGTTGATGCCAAGTAAGTGTGACTTCACGCATGTTATGGTGCTGGAAAAAAAGTCAGAACAGATTAAGCATTCAATCAATGAAGATCCATGAGCATCAGGCAATCAGTGAGTGATTGTGAGCTTCCAACCTCTTGAACATCTGCAAGTTTTGCTAGCCCCCACCTTCACATAAACAGTAACAAAAATCACCATTCGGTTTCCAGGGCAGTGAAGAAATGCAGCAACATTAATATAAGAAATCCCCTGTGACATAATAATTAGGTTGCCTGGAGGCTCTTAAACGGTTATGATGATTCAGGATAAAAAAAACAGGCAATTAAACACAATTTGGGGTGCTGAGTTGTGTTCTCTCATTCCCGTTTGTCATTCACACTGAATTGATGGAAAGCTTAACGTAAAAGGAATCTGCTGAGGGTTTCAGGTTTTTCTCTAGAACAAAATATAATGGTGAAACAAAGTATATATCCCATTTGAAGTCTTGCTCACTTTTATTTGGTGGAATTTATTTATTTGTTTGGAAGTTTGTGGAACTTATTTCTGATATGCTTAAAAATGGATTACATCTCCCTAGCACATCAAAAAGAGCTTAATCCAAATCTCTACAGTGTTTTGTTAGCTTCTTGATATCAATTATATAAACGTCCTTCACAGTGGTGAAATGAAAAATTTGTTACTACCGGTTCTGTGGGCGTGGCTTGGTGGTGGTGGTGGGGGGGTAATGGGTGGGCGTGGCCAACTTTTTTTTTTTTTTAACTTTTAAAAGCATTTTTTCTACAACCTCTTCAGCTGAAGAGGTTCAGCCAATCGTCTTCAGCCGAAGACGATCAAGCAACTCAGCTGGGATCGTCAGAGCCTTTTAAAAGTATTTTTTCTAAAAGGCTCTGACAATCCCAGCTGAGCTGCGCGATCATCAGAGGCTTTTTTTTTTTTACTTTTAAAAGCATTTTTTCAGCCGAAGAAGTTGTAGAAAAAATACTTTTAAAAGTATATTTTTAAAAAGCCTCTGATGATTGTGTGGCTCAGCTGGGCATGGGGGGGGGAGGCAGGGATTTTTGCTACCGGTTCTCCGAACCACCACCTGCTACCGCTACCAGATTGGGCGATCCAGTCCGAACAGGGAGCATTTTACCCACAAGTCGCCAAGCTTCAATTTCCTAAATATTCCCCATGTATAGGTGTATAACCCAAGGTTATCCAGCTGATTTTGTGCCCAAGGCAGGATTAGAATTCATGGTCTTTGAGCTTCTAGCCTGGTGCATTAACCACTACACCAACTGGCTCTCAATATGTAGTCTATGCATTCATTCTATATATGCTATGCATATATTTGAAGGGATGCTTTGCTTTCATGAAGCACCTACTCAGAGATGATCCATAAAACAATAAAGCCCCTTTGGGGATGCAGAAATGTGCTAAAGTTTCTACCAGCAGCTCTGAATGCCAACTATGAGATGACTAGCCGTGGTTTACCAAGTCAACTCTGCTCACCATCTCTATGGAGAGCGAATCAGCAATAGTTCACCCAGTCTAGTACTAATAAAAGCAGGATACAAATAAACAAATATATTTGACCTAAGAAACCTACTTGCAAAGTTGTTTGTCCTTCTCTGCTGTCATTGAGTGATCACTAGATCTTTGCGGTAGATCTATTCCTGATTTTCATGTAGATCTCTGCACGTTAGTCAATGTTACTTAATTACTTTTTAAACCATTTGCATATTTGTTTAAGTAACCATTTACTTAGTTTAGATCCAAAAATACTCCCAACATGGAGAAAGTTCATTTAATTTAAACAAAAAAGGTAACCTTAACATGTAGAAGTATGGAATAGTTAGGATATCTAGCATTTTTTCCTGCTTATTTATAGTCCAATGGTTAATTTATAATGCTTTGAATTATTTCATCTCCTACTGCATAATTTTACAGATTATAGATTAAGTAGTCCATAGAGCTATGGAGAAATTAATTCTGTTTATACTAGCTGTCTATGGAGAGTCTCAGTCATCCAGGTCATGGTTGTCCCAAAGGTGCTTTTTCAAGAGGCAGCTGGACTTCCTTGTTTTCTTTGAAGATGTTTCGCTTCTCATCCAAGAAGCTTCTTCAGCTCTGTTTATTCTAGCATTATTTTGCCCTATTCTAGGTAACTCATTTGCAGAGGTTCGATTCTTCTGTGGCAAACATGGCTTTTATATTTAGTCACTCAGAAGTGCGATAAATAGTTGAGAGTCCAGAAAATGCATGGATAGGTCAATAAGGTATAATTTATTTAAACATGATAAAGTTGGCTGCTTTAATAAGATATTAAAGAAGATATAATTGGCTGGTTTATTTGCTAAATCATAAACCATGATTTGATTAAGTATTATGTGCCAGTCCTAGCAATCAAATTGTTAGGTTTTGGTCCATAATAATCTGTTCCTAACCTGGTCCTTTGGTTTTTCCAATGGGACATTCATTGCTACTATAACAGCTGCTCATCCTCTTGTTCTCTTTTCCTTATATCTTTCCCAGTAGAGCCTTTCCAAAGAACTAGGTCTTTGCATAATGTGTCCATGGTATGATAATTTTAGCCTGGTCATTTGTATCTCAAGTGAGAACATTTTGGGTTGATTTATTGTTGTCTTTGCTAAACTATGATTTGCAAATCATAATTTTTCATGTACTATACTAAGCCACAAATGAACAAATGGGTTATAATATTTGCTGTTATTAATGGAACTCTACATCTATCTATCTATCATCCATCCATCCATCCATCTATCTATTTACCTACCTACCTACCTACCTATTATCCATCTATCTATCTATCTATCTATCTATCTATCTATCTATCTATCTATCATCTATCTATCTATCTATCTATCATCTGTCTATATCTATCATCTATCTATCTATCTATCTATCTATCTATCATCTATCTATCTATCATCTATCATCTATCATCTATCTCTATCATCTATCTATTTATCTATCATCTATCATCTATCATCTATCAATTATCAACTATCAACTATCATCTATCTCTAATATTTTAATCCACTGACAATTAATTGATTTGTCATTCCATTGTTTTTTGGAGGACAAAAATGAGACAATTTACTAATGCGTAAGTGCAACATAATAAGCTTTGCTGTCAATTCATTTCGTAGATAAATGACATTTGCGCATATGTTCCTGTACTTGTTGGTGTACCTGCTTTCTATCTTTTTCTTTTTCACGCTCAAGGAACACGGCCATTTCAAGGTTGTCATCACCTTTTCCTAGGTGTTCCTCATCAGTATCCAGAAGATAGACCAGATGTTCCTGCTGCCATAGCATTAATTAGATTTTGGGCTTCCATTGGCAGAATGATATGCAATTGTGGCTGACAATTACTTTACAGGATGCATTAGCATATTGCTGGTAGGGAAAGGCAGGGGAAGACAGTGGTAGGAGATGACAAATTATCTAAATTAATTTCTAATTTAAAGTCCTCTTTTCTTATTATAAACTGCTCTGGTTAATCAAATGTTAAATTCATTCTCTCGATGCACAAGGACTATCATGGAGACATAGCTTGAATTGCATCTTGTCAAATATATACAAAATATTTATATAAAAATGACTAATTTACACTATGATTCGTCCTTGCTTCAGGGAACATATGGCATAAGAGGTTTTTTTCCCCTGTGATTTAAGAAACCTAAAATCACAGACAAATTAGAACTGAAGGTCTGTTACATGCAATAATCATCTATCTACTGTTGCACTTCTCAGTTCTCATCTACGGGGAGAAATTTCAATTTGATTCCCACCCACACAACTCCAAGATTCAACATAACCTCTCTTTCTGTTCTCATAATGCAGAAGAACTAGAATCTGTTTTAATGACAAATGCAGCCAGTGCTTGCCCTGATATGCAGCAGAGAGGATAGGCAAAGCAAAAGCAAATTTCTGAACAGTACAACAAGGATTTTTCCAAATGTTATCCCCTCCAAAAAGCAGTGGATGGTGTTCTACTCCAAGCATAAAATGCCTTGGGCCAGCACTGACTATAGAATGTGTCAATCTAGAACATGCAGTCTAGAATATACAAGTAGTTTTCTGCTAGTTGTACGTTCTAGATTTTTAAACATTTTAATTTGTCTAGCAAAAAAAAAAATGCTGGAAAATTTGCAAAACTTTTTAAAACTGACACTGGTTTTTTATTTCAACCACCATCCCCTTCCCTCTCTTCTAAACATATATACATGTACTGTATATCTTTTAAGATGGATATTTATGAATACTCTGAAGAGTCCTGAAGACTTTTAACATGGTGAATCATTATGGAGATCCAATGGGACAATGAACTTCAATAAAAGATTGGAATGCCTAAGATCAGTGGTGAAATGTAAAATTTGTTACTACCGGTTCTGTGGGCATGGCTTTGGGGGGGGGGTGTTAATGTGACTGGGTGGGCATGGCCAACTTTATTTTTTCTAGCGAATAGGTTGTAAAAAATGCTTTTAAAAGGTTAAAAAAAAGGCTCTGACGATCACAGCTGTGATGTGCGATCGTCAGAACCTTTTTTTTAACCTTTTAAAAGCAGGAAGTAATGAAACCTGGGCAGGTGGGCGGAGCCTTGCGCCGCCATCGCTACCGGTTCCCCGAACCACCTGCCACAATCACTACCGGATCGCCTGATCCGGTCCAAAGTGGGAGCATTTCACCCCTGCCTAAGATACATTTTAATGATGGCTGGATAGGACGAAAATATGCTGCTTAAGGAAACTGAATTTTACAAATTCCCCTATGATTTCATTTGCTTCACTTGGATTAATGAGTGATTTTGAACTTGATTGACTTTTAGAGTTTTTCCATAGATTTCACTTTGTCGCTTTGTATAGAAAAATATTCTCCCATATATATTCATATATGTGTGGTAGCACTTCTACATTGTCACAGTTCTTATATTACAATCTCTTTGTGTGCAAATTGATCCATAAATGTTTTTGAGGCAGCACAAACAGCATTCTGAGTTGAGGTCCACACATCTCAAAGTGACTGAGGTTGAGAATCATTGTGTAGCACAGGGTGTCAAACCAGATTTCATTGAGGGTCACATCAGGGCTGCATTTGATCTCGGGGGCCATCTGGGTGTCGCTAGGGTCGGCGTGGCCAGTTCGACGTCACTCATATTGCGGGCGCCTGTGATGCGCCCAAGCGCTCAGCCAGCAAAAACGAAGGAGGAGCTCCATTTTTGCTGGCAGAGGCACTGTTGGCCGGTCCTTCGCTGTTTCCTGGACAGCCCCACGGACCAGATCTAAGCACCCCGCAGGCCAGATCTAGCCTGCGGGCCTTGAGTTTGACACCCTTGGTGTAGCAGATTCTCACATTCTGAGCACACTGAAAGAGCCAAACAGCACTCCTTTCAGTGGCTGTGTGCAAAGGTCAGCATCCTCCAAACACCTGCACCTGTCCTTGCCCCATCTGCAAACTTCCTCTGGGTTTGCTTCAAAGTCTGCCCACTCCCTTGTGAGTGAAAGCAATGGGCAATAGCAATAGAACTTAGATTTATATACCGCTTCACAGTGCTTTACGGCCCTCTTAACGGTTTACAGAGTCAGCATATTGCCCCCAACAATCTGGGTCCTCATTTTACCCACCTCGGAAGGATAGAAGGCTGAGTCAACCTTGAGCCTGGTGAGATTCAAACTGCTGAACTGCTGGCAATTGGCAGTCAGCAGAAGTAGCCTGCAGTACTACATTCTAACCACTGTGCCACTGGTTGGGAGAGCAATAGAGGATGCCATGCCAGTTTTACCTCAAAAAGCAGAGAGAAGGAACTGAGCCAGGCTGCCAGGACAAAGGGTTTAAATCCTCAGGAGTTGTTCCTGAACCATAGTTAGGCCATAATGTAATTGGCAGGGCTGCTTGAGGAAGACGCAAGGAGTGAGTGGTACAGCTCTAAAATTGATGTCTAATTTTTGGTAGAAGGGCCAAAGTAATGCACATACAGTTGAAAGAAAGAGAATAAAGAATCTTACCAAAAGGTAAAGCCAGAACAATCCTACAAATTCCCCACCACTGTTTATATATGGCCTGGTTTTTGGTTTTTTTTTTTTTGTTTCAGCTTTAAAATATGGCAGTAAAGTATGAGTATTATGTGAACAGAATAGGTTCAATAGTTTTCTTCAGAACAAAGACTAAAAGTTCTTTAGAAAATATCAATACTAATATTTTCCAAATTTTTTTTTGTCTTTGTTCTGAAGTAAAAAGGCTCTTTTAAAGATTCTTTTTCTTTCCTGCAATGAGATCTTCATTAAGTCTCACTTTCCCACACCTGTCGTAATTTTGAATGGTTGATATGTGAGGGCTATGTAATGTAATTCATAATAACTCAGAAATGTGAATTGTGTTGAGGACCCAAGACTAGGGTTGCAATTCTTTAATAGTTTATAAAAATTAAGGCCAGGACAATCTATTTCTAAGGAATTTTATTAGAATTGTTGCATTGGTGATAGTTATATGCAGTGATGAAACCAAATTTTTTTACTACCAGTTCTGTGGGTGTGGCTTGGTGGGCGTGTTGTGGTGTGGCTTGGTGGGCGTGGCTTGGTGGGCATGGCAGGGTAAAGATACTGCAAAATATCCATTCCCACCCCACTACAGGGGAAGGATACGGCAAAATCCCCATTCCCTCCCCACTCCTGGAGGAAGGATATTGCAAAATTTCCATTCCCACCCAACTCTGGGGCCAGCCAGAGGTGGTATTTGCCAGTTCTCTGAACTGCTCAAAATTTCCACTACTGGTTCTCCAGAACCTATCAGAACCTGCTGGATTTCATCCCTCATTATATGTAGTGTGTGCAGTGCAGTAAAGAATTATGCTCGAAAATTTGATAGTGCTTAAAGTACATATCCAGACCTTTCTCCACATGTAACCCCTAAGAAAATAGGTCTGCAATAGTTCATCTCCAGATAACCCAATTAACAGCTGTCTCACCTGATTCTAAAAATCAAGTTCTGGGCCTTTCACACTGGAGCTATGAGGCATGTGCTTTTTCACTTGGAAGACTGAAATGCATGGAGAATATTGAATATGGGCAGTTTTTGACTTAACAACCATTCATTTAGTGACCACTTAAAGTTATAACAGTGCTGAAAAAAGTGACTTATAACCATTTTTCACACTTACGACCATAGCAGCATCTCCATAGTCATGTAATCAAAATTTGTATGTTTGCCAATTGGTTCATATTTATGACGGTTGCAAAGTCCCAGGGTCACGTGATCCCTTTTCGCGACCTTCTGATGAGCAAAGTCAATGAGAAGGCCAGATTCACTTAACAACCGTGTTACTAACTTAACAACTGCAGTGATTCACTTAACAACTGTGGCAAGGAAGTCATAAAATGGGGCAAACCTCACTTAACAACTGTCTCACTTAGCAACCTAAAATTTTAGGTTCCATTGTGGTTGCAAATCGAGGCTACCCTGTATTAATATGCTCAATATTGCAAATATGACAATGGTGGAGACACTTATGAGCGGCTTTCAAAATGATTTGAATGTTTTGGAGTGCCAAAACAATTATAGGTTTTACTTCCACTTCATTGCAACAAGATATGGGGCTGTAAATTGTACATTGCAGAGGATATGTTTCATTCTGTGTGCATACATGTATACATGCACACCAGAGGTAGGTTTCAGCAGGTTCTGACCAGTTCTGGAAAACTGGTAGTGGACATTTTGAGTAGTTTGGAGAACTGGTAGTAAAAATTTTGACTGGCCCCATCTATTCTCTGCCTCCCAAGTCCCAGCTGATTGGGAGGAAATGGGGATTTTGCAGTAACCTTCCCCTGCCACGCCCACCAAGCCACTCCTATCAAGCCATGCCACGCCCACCAAGCCATGCTCACAGAACCGGAAGTAAAAAAATTAGAAACCCACCACTGATGCACACACATGTTACTATGAGGGAACTCAATTTTTTCCAAGATGTAACAGCATCCATTAATACATTAAGCTTTTCGAGACAGATGCATTTTCAACTTGTACTTCCATTTTTTTAAGATAGCGCCATATATTATCTTATATATTGTATTACACTCCTTTTTTATAGTACACAATAAAGATTTGCCATTTTTTATTTCTAATTAAATTTTAGTTCTGATTATAATTAACTCTGTAACAATTAGCAGATTCTAGTTTTATAGATTTAATTCCCTTGTTATTACCCTCTCATTTTATAGTTGCCATTTTTCTACTTTTTAGGCATAGTTTGCTCTTGATGTGACAATTGTTAATTTTATTGTCTCTGAATCTTATTTTATGCTGGTCAAAGACCCAAGAAAAAACAGGAGCTGAGTTCAGGAGTTGTTCAGAACATCTATAACTTTTTTAAAAAAAGTTAAGACTACTGTCAGATCAAATGAAAAAGCATTATTGGCCCTTAAAAAATATTATTTTTTGGATCAAGCCATTCTTCTGAATCAAGCATCACACGTTTCTGGAAGCCAGTCAGCTTATAAATGTAATAAATTATCATCATTTTAAAACTTTGGTAGAATTAAAAAGCAAGCTAGGAAACGCAACAAGAGACCTAGGCAGACTCATCCTTGATTCACTGAAATAAAGAATGGAAGAGAATAAATTTAATAAAAAATAAAATAAAATAGGATAGGATAGGATAGGATAAGATAAGATAAGATAAGATAAGATAAGATAAGATAAGATAAGATAAGATAAGATAAGATAAGATAAGATAAGATAATGCAATGCAATGCAATGCAATGCAATGCAATGCAATGCAATAGATTAAAGCATAATCAGACTTGCAAGAGTCTGTTATTATTGTCTGCCAAAAGAAATATATACAGGCAGGGGTGAAATATTCCCGGTTCGGACCGGATCGCCTGATCCAGTAGCGATGGAGGCGGGTGGTTCGGAGAACTGGTAGCAAAAATCCCTGCCCACCCACCCACCCCCATGCCCAGCTGAGCCACACAATCATCAGAGGCTTTTTCTTTTAATTTTTAAAAGCATTTTTTCTACAACCTCTTTGCCTGAAAAAATGCTTTTAAAAGTAAAAAAAAAAAGTCTCTGATGATCGTGCAGCTCAGCTGGGATCGTCAAAGGGATCGTCAGCTGATGATCCCAGCTGAGTTGCCTGATCGGCAGAGGCTTTTTTTTTTTTAAAGCCTCTGACGATCCAAGCTGAGTTGCCTGATCGGCAGAGGTTTTTTTCCTTTTAAATGCCTCTGACGATCCAACCTGAGTTGCCTGATCGGCAGAGGCTTTTAAAAGAAAAAAGCCCCTGCCGATCAGGCAACTCAGCTGGGATCGTCAGAGCCTTCTAAAAGCATTTTTTTACAATCTCTTCGCCAAAAAAAATGGTTTTAAAAGAAAAAAAAAATTTCCCACACCCACCCAGTCACATTACACCCCCCTACCAAGCCACACCCACAGAACCAGTAGTAACAAATTTTAGATTTCACCACTGTATACAGGCAGTCAGGGCCGGATTTAGATGAAAAGAGGCCCTAGGCTATTCCACTTATGAGGCCCTTTCACCTATAGTGAAAGTGTAATTTTAATTTTGCTAACAATTTAAATGTAGGCCCCTCTTGATCTTGAGGCCCTAGGCTGAAGCCTAGTTAGCCTATAGGAAAATCCGGCCCTGCAGGCAGTCCTCAACTTACGACCTCAATTGAGGCCCATAATTTTTGTTGCTAAGCGAGACATTTGTTAAGTGAGTTTTGCCCCCTTTTACGAATTTTCTTGCCACAGTTGTTAAGTGAATCACTACAGTCGTTAAATTAGTAATACGGTTATTAAGTGAATCTGGCTTCCCCATTGACTTTGCTTGTCAGAAGGTCGCAAAAGGGGATCCCATGACTCTGGGACACTGCAACCGTCATAAATATGAGTTAGTTGTCAAGCATCCGAATTTTGATCACATGACCATGAGGATGCTGCAACAGTTGAATGTGTGAGAAACAGTCATAAATCATCTTTTTCGGTGTTGTTGTAACTTTGAATGGTCACTTAAAGAAACGGTTGTAAGTAGAGAACTTCCTACAGAAAAATATTCTGATTCCATTTAACTAAATTCTACTCTGATACAGATGGTAGCAGCAAATGGAGCCTAGTGACATCTGTCATTCTTTGCTGGAAAAACCATTTATTTGGAAAACCTGCATATAAAACAGCATGAATTTGTGAAAATCCACCTATGTCTCAGAAAGAAAAACAATACATATTAGACACAGTTATACTGAAATAAAGTGCTCATTACAGTTTTGCACAGACAAGAAGGCATGTTAAGTGTAGCTGCATCTGACAGCATAAATGATGCTGTCTTAAGGGTAGAAGAGATGTACCAGTGATGGGTTCCTCCCGGTTCGGCCCAGTTCGGCCGAGCCAGTAGCGGTGATGATATGACATCACCGAACCGGTTCTGCCCCCCCATCCCTCTGCCCCCCCCCATCCCCCCACCCCCCCTGCATTATTCTTATCTTTTATTTGGCCCCACCACCAATCTATTGCTGCCTCCTGAGTCCCAGCTATCGGCTAGAGGGAAAAAAACTGTTTAAACTCTTGCCGCTGGGCTTCAAAGGGCCGCCCTACAGCTGATCAGTGGTAAAAGAAAACAAATGAGTAGACCAGTGACTCCAAAAACAAAATGTGTAGACCGGTACTGCTCTGCAAGCAGTTAAAAGCCTGGTAGACCAGTACCTCTGCTAAATCCTAAAAAATTGTCACATGATCATCAAGCCACGCCCACAAAATAAGCCACGCCCACAGAACCAGTAGTAAAAAATGTAGAACCTACCCCTAAGATGTACGTAGTTGCATAGTCCTCATCTTACGACCAGAATTGATCCCAACATTTCTGATGCTAAGTGAGACATTTGTTAAGTGAGCTTTGCCCCATTTTACGATCTTTCTTGCCACTATTGTTAAGTGAATCACTGCAGTTGTTAAATTAGTCACAAGTGAATTGGGCTTCCTCATTGACTTTGCCTGTCAAAAAAAGGGGATCACATGACCTCGGGACACTGCAACCGTCATAACTATGAGTCACTTGCCAAGCATCTGAATTTGGATCACGTGACCATGGGGATGCTGCCATGGCTGTAAGTGTAAAAAACGGTCATAAGTCACTTTTTTCAGTGCCATTGTAACTTGGAGCAGTCATTAAACGAACTGTTTTAAGTTAAGGACTACCTGTATTCCCCTATCTATATAACCTCATTTGGGGATCACTTTTTTAAAGATTTGTTGAAAAAAAAATGATAGGAATAATGAATATGTGCATGGATATACGATGGCACTGGCACATTCTTACACTGATTCATAAATCCTTAATTTTAATATCCTGGACATCATTACTATTAGGATAATCATTGTTATCATATTCCTAGAAATGAGAATGTTTGCAGTCCTAGTCTACTCCACGTTTCCCAAGGAAAAAAAGATCATTTATTTCATGCATTTTTTTACATATTACCATTGTAGTTAAGGATGAATAAAAGAAGTGTCTGACTTTACAAGGCTTTATAAATCCTTTCTTTTAATCTGCTTTCCAAATTTTAATCCTTAAGGTTCGTTTTCCACCATCCGTTTTCCTTCTTGTGTCGTTTGCTTTTGCTTCTCTGATGCAGTTGGGAAGCTGATTTTAATCACCTTCAAGGTATAAAAAAAATAGTCTATATGGGGGTGGAGGGAATGGAATTTAAAAATTAAAGAACAGAATATGCTATGTGCATTTGGCCATATTGCCTAGAAGTTGCAAAAGCATGCATTGTTTTGTCCTGCAAGGAAAAAACAGGATTAGTCACAATCCTGTCAACTAATGAATACACTCTGTGATCCTCAGAGCTTCATTTACTCAGTTAATAGTGCTTTGCCCGAGTCCCTTTGCAGGGGGTGGAGGAATAGTGGGGAAAAGAGGGGGGTGGAACCCGCAAGAAGGAATATTCTGGGTGCCAACCACAGCCACTGACACGAGTAATATCATATTCATCACAGACAGACCTCGTATCTCATTACTGTTGACGAGTTTGCCCTCGAGGCAGTGGAGTGCAGTCAGGCCAGGCCCATCATGTGGAACCGTTCAGGTATATTGTAAAATGATTTAATGCGATAATAATGTCCACTTTGAGAGATAGATTATGTTTTTTATAGTGGCTGATGGTTAATGAATGATACATTAGCAAACATCACTAAAACATTATTGGGAAAATGCAGATGAAGAGATTGCTGTAACCCTGTGTTTCCTCCCTAGCTTCCCCTCAACCTGCTATATTTTCTTCACTGGGAAAAGGAAAGTTAGAGCAAGAGGATTTGTCTTCTTTCTTTCTCCTGATAGCACCTACCCTGTGCAGGCGTTTATTGCCAACATAAACTGAAAAATTATTTCTTAAAGCAAACGTTTAGGGCCTGGTGGCTCAGCAGACTAAAAGCATTGTGATTAACACCAGCTGTCTGCAATTACTGTAAGTTCGAATCTCACCAGGCTCAAGGTTGATTCAGCCTTCCATCTTTTCTAAGGTAGGTAAAATGAGGACCCAGTTTGTGGGGGCAATAAGCTGACTTTGTATAAATATACAAAAGTATGAAGGCTATTGCTTAACGCATTGTAAACCGCCCTGAGTCTCCGGAGAAGGGCGGCATATAAATCAAATTAAAAAAAAAAACTTGAATCAATGAAAGTATAAACCTGAACATATACATTACTGTATATGTACCTGGAGGCCGTGCGGGCCTGGATGGGGAGAAACAGGCTCCGACTCAACCCTTCCAAGACTGAGTGGCTGTGGCTTCCGGCGTCCCGATATAGCCAGCTGGTGCCATCGCTGGCTATTGGGGGCGAATCATTGGCCCCCACGGAGAGGACTCGCAACTTAGGCGTCCTCCTGGATGCACGGGGCGCTCCCATGTGTCACCTCTCCTGTGCGAGCTGCACTGGCTTCCTGTGGTCTTCCGGGTGCGCTTCAAGGTGTTGGTGATCACCTTTAAAGCGCTCCATGGCTTAGGGCCGGGGTATTTGCGAGACCGCCTTCTGCCGCCAATAGCCTCCCACTGGCTGGTTCGCTCGCACAGAGAGGGCCTCCTCAGGGGGCCGTCGGCCAGACAGTGCCGGCTGGCGACCCCCAGGGGGAGAGCCTTCTCTGTGGCGGCACCAGCCCTCTGGAACGACCTACCCCCTGAGTTACGCACGATATCAGACCTCCGGACTTTTCGTCAGGCCCTAAAAACACACTTATTCCATCTAGCTGGGCTGGCTTGATCCCGTCCTCTCAGTTTTAATTGATTCGGTTTTAATTTGGGTTGTTTTAAATTATTTGGGCCACAATTATTTAATTGTTTTTAAATTGTTTTTTAAATTTTGTATACAATGTTTTATTTTGGCTGTGCACCGCCCTGAGTCCTGCGGGAGAAGGGCGGTATAGAAATAAAATAAATAAATAAAATTACAAATTGACCTAGTTAATTAGATGATCTGATTTATCGTGCAATGCCCTGCTCAACTGTGAAATGAGATAAGAGGAACCCACTGGCTGAACGTTAAGCCAGCTTGGATCAAAATCTCCAAAGACGCCCCTTTAATGTTATTAGAAGCCATTTTTTAAATGAACAATGGCAGGGGTAAAATATTCAAATCACTGAGGTTCATCAACAGCAACCCCTTCTCCAAAAGCATCTTCCCTGATTTTGTGATTCGAATCTGGTCCAGATGTTGGCATTTTTAGATTGGGATTTCTGTAGGTGAGACACAATACATTCATTAGTGACCCAACCCTTACGTTTTGTCCATTTCCATCTATCAGATGGACCAGAGTAAGCTCAGAAATAATTTTGCTTCTCTCCTTCCTAGTGTAGACCTGTGAACAGAATAATGTAATTCCTCACATTGAAACACTCAATTTCACTCCATGGCCATATTGGCTAAGAATTTTGCAAAAAATCATAACATACACCTGGAGAATATCCAGGTAGAAAACTGACTCAAAGAGTTATATAAAGTTTGGGGAATAATTATTGGCTTATCTCAGTATTTATGCAAATTAAATGATGGACTATAAGCCATGTTATTATCATATGGATGACTAATGTCTACCCTTAATAACATAGTTCTCCAGGACCTGAAGCAATCATTTTTTCTGTAACCCGACATCGCTCAACTATAGATTCTCACTTTGAACTGTGAGAACTTATGTACACGAAGTATGTGTTTCTATCCACAAGAAGTAGTCATCATTAGAAATGAAAAGAAATCCATTAAAATTATATGCCATAGACAACCCTTTTATATCACGATGAATTTATTTCTTCACTACAAAGATTTCTGTTTATCTGACCATTAATATAGTTTAATGTTACCAGTATTCTGTACTGGTAATTTAGTATAGATAGTCCTATACTAAATTAGTGATGATGCCTCACCTCTACTCTACTCTACTCTACTCTACTCTACTCTACTCTACTCTACTCTACTCTACTCTACTCTACTCTACTCTACTCTGGTCCTGGTGATTGCCTGGATTAGTCCCTGCAGTTTTCTTGGCAAGATTTTCAAAAATGGTGTGCTATTATTGCCTTCTTAAGGTAGATCTAAAACTCAGTCTCCTAATTTCTAACCTGACGCCTTAACCACTACACCAAACTGGTTTGTAATGCCAAATTAATGAAAACTATAGAAAGCAATGGCTTTAAGCATACCTACATTCTGATGAATGTATGTGAATTGTGCTCAGCTGATATAGCCTCCCAAATTTAAGATATAGTATAATTCAGTAAAAGCAACCGGCTTCTTAATGCTAAGAAATTTGGCATCAAATTTATCTTCAACATTAAGCTGTAATTCTTTACATACAGGTAATCCTCAACTCACAACCACAAGTGGGATCAGAATTTTGGTCGCTAAGTGATGCCATTGTTAAGTGAGTTATCATATGACCAGACCAGAATTTACAACCATGTTTACCATGGTCATTAAGCAAATCACATATTTAAGTGAATCGTACAGTCAGTAAGCAAATCTGACTTCCCCGATTGACTTTGCTTGTCAGAAGCAGGCTAGGAAGGTGATCATGTGACTGCAAGATACTACAACAATTGTAAATGCGAGTCAGTTGCCAAGTTCTTGAATTGCAATCACGTGACAGGATGGTGGTGCAACAGATGTAGCTTCAAGGACTGGTCATAAATCACCTTTTCCAAGGCCTTCATAAGTTTAAATCACTGTTAAACGAATGGTTGTAAATCAAGGGCTACCTCTATAATAGTCAACTAGCCACAGGCAAAATCATTGAAATTTGTTCACTGGTAGGAGAAGCAAAGCAGGAGTGATGGAGCAACAAACAATTTTTCCCAGGTGGGCAAAATTGTGATTACTATTCAGCATGAATATTCTCCATGTGGTATGCTCTTGAATAATATATATTTCTATGTGTACCATTGCATTTATGATTTTGGCTTGTAAAACTGTGTTATGCATGACACTGGTTTTTACAATAATTATGATAGCATAGCATTGTTTTACAAAGAGGTCTATTTACAGTCTCACTTACCTCACAATAATGGTTGTATATCTATCAATTCTCAAAATTATAGGTACACTACAATGCCCTAAATAACATGTTCTTCTGACTTCTTCAGGCTTGTTTTGTCTGGAAAATGAATTATGTAAACCTCCACCATCTGAAACTGTTTCAAGTCAATTAATTGTTGTAATTACTTAAGATTTCTTTTTAATGAATATGACTCTCTAGAGATTAGATGATATCCTGTCATCAGTAGGCCTGATAAATGAAATGTGATTTGTGACTCTGAAAATACTGAGAGCAACCTTGTACGTGAACAATGTCTCTCCTTCTTCCTTGTGAAATTGAAGAAATGCCCTTGACAGAGGAAGAAACGTTTATCAGGTAGTGATTTCCCAGCAATTTTGATCCTTAAATAGAATTCATACTGCTATAAATTTGCCTCTAATCCATGGATCTTGGTTGTGAGCATCATGGGAATCAGCTTTTAAAAATGGATAAGAAATCCATTTGGTGCAATGATTTAATACGAACTTAATCTAATTCACATTTCTATATTCAAACACAAATAGAATGATTCGTCAGTATTCCTCCTTCTCTGCAGTGTGAAGCAGTTTTCAGAATGCAAATTATTTTGTGTTATTTTTGACAATATTTTTACAGCCCTGGACATGTTCAATGTATCCAAAAAGTATATAATGAAATCAAAATATATAGAACAGCTCCAAATGTCACTGGAGTTAAGACATATAGGAATCCCAAAGCAAAACTGATTTATATTCCTTCAGAAATCTTAAATTCACCACCCTTCACTAATCTAGCACAGTACATATGGAGGCCCTTCAGACACAGAGTAGGGTTGAGAAATTTTCCTACTAAGATTCGCTGCCAATTGCAGTGTGATATGGTAAAAGGATGGGGAATTCCCTGCCCACTTGATTCTGGAGCCTGAAGCTGCCTCTCTCTCATTTCCTTTTTTGTTCCAACAACATAATTGAAAAGCTGTAGTCCATAGACTACAGACTCCTGTAGCCAAAAGAGAATTTTGGTGCAAGCACTTCTCCAGCAACTGAGAGTAAAAGCAATCTGTAGCCCCAAGGGCTATTAACTTGGTGACCAAGCTTAGATTCCTTTTCCACATGTTCAGAAATAATTAAGATCTCACTCCTGGTGTTCCTTATTAGGACGACATGGCAAAAGCCATGTCCAAAACCCATGAGATTAATGCCTTCTTAGAAGAAGAAAGTTAGACCTTCCCAACACAGGGAAACTGTCTGCTGAGATTAACCTCAGAAAGTCTTGGGTGTCTGGAAAGTGAGTATACATGGAACACTCTAGTCTAACCCAGATCCACACTGTGTTGTTGACTATCGTTTCTATGGCATGGAAAGATAGTGGTCTACCATGAGAAAGTCTTGGACAACTTTGGTGTGCAATCTATTGCTCACATTGAACTCCCATCCAATCAACATCTAAATGCCTAACTCTTTGTACCTTCAACCAAAGGAACCCACTTAAAGCTCCAATTATGTGGGCTCAATGAGGCCTACAATTACTGTTATGATAACTCATGATATTAATATTAATTGGCATAAAAATATTGTGATGTGTTGCTCCAACTCCTATATGTCCTTTCTCCCTGGCTGTTTTCCCATACCAATTAATGGAACTCTTGGTACTCCATGCTTTGGCCATTGGTATATTTTTGACACCTTTGGACCACTGTGGAAGAATCACTAGATCTCCATAGAGAAATGGGTGACATAAACTAGATGACAGTTCATGGCTATGTGAACTAAGTAAAAAACAGAGGCAAATAGAAAAGGTCTGCCCACATTGAAAAATAAATTTTTCAATGATTAGGATAACTCATTTGGTGAATAAAATTAAAGAAACTGGACAAGAAATTGAGGAAGCCACTAAATATTTTTGGTGGGATCTTCTTTTTTTTTTTCTTATAATAATACTTTATTGATTTAAAAAATTTTTTTAAAAAGAAAACATCAAATCTTCGGGATCTTCTATTAGGATGGAGTCTAATTGCAGATGGAGCTTTGCATTTAATGGTTCGCTTATTCATAACATGATTGGCATTTCAAACTTTGGCACTTACTTATTGGCAATGTGTTGAAAAGATATGACTGATCCATTCCTAGGACATACTGTATCCTCAACCATGAGAACTACAACAAAGCCCATAATGCTATCAGAATATACCTCCCCTTAAAATGATCAAACAACATATAGATTTTAAGCCAGCATTGTTTTTATTAGGTATTATATCAGATGGCTATGACAAAGGGACAATATATCTAATATTACATATCTTGACCACAGGAAGAATTGTACATGCACAGCAGTGGAAGAACGAAAACACCCCTTCAGAGGATGAGACGATAAGGAAGATACTAGATTGTGAGGAAATGGACAAACTAACGCTAAAAATAAAAGATAAAGGAGATACAGAATACTATTCAACATGGAATATATTCTATCAATGGTTAAAAACACGAGGTAGAAGTTGGAATCTGAAAGAATCAGGTTAGGTGGACATGGAAAGAGATATTATTGTTAATATTGATATAGGAATCTAAGTATTAGAATGATAGATAAGTTGACATACTGGAATATGATGGCTATTGTACAACACTAGCACTGTTTAAAATAGTCTATATGTTTTTCTGTTTTTCACTTTTGTTTTAAGGTAAGTGGAATGCCAGGAAAATTACACTGTATTCAATATATACATATGTAAACAATAAAAATATATCTTTAAAAAAGGTATACCTCTCCTTCAGCTCATCCAATTCATTCCTAATAGTCCAGGAGTGTAGCGTTTTAAATATATACATGAAGAAACATGTATAGCAGTATACATGTATAACATGGCAGGTAGAGGCACAGAGTTGGAAGTGGCACAGAGTTACTACAAGGTCCATAGGATCTTTCTTCCTCTCCTGACTTTCCAATCATCATCTGTCATCTGTCAATTTACATAAAAATTGGCTTCTTCTACAAAGTCACTTATGTGCAGGCATCCCCAATCTGAGATCCTCCAAACATTGTGGCTAAAAGAGTCTCAATACATCTGCAAGGTGCCATTTCAGGAAAGGCTTCATTTGAGAAAAGTTACATGTGGAAATTGAAATAAGGTGAATTTGGGAACAGATCAGAAACAGAGTAAAAGACATTTTTAGAAACCTGCATTCATTCTAATGCAGTTTGGGAGTGAAAAGCAAGCATATCATAAGGAAGGAATTTTACCTGGAGAAAATCCATTAAACTACTACAAAATATGAATTACAATATGTTCTGCAAACTGCTAGAATCTCCCACCTGTAACAGAGAAAGCAAAGGGAGAACTGAAAAGAATGTGAGCTGACAAATGTGTCACATGTCAAGAAGATGAAGTAGATAACAAGAAGTGACATGTCGAGAAACAGCCTTTGTCAGATTGCAAAAAGCTTCAGAGCTGGGGACACCTTGCTGACGGCAGTTTAGGTTAGGGAAGATAAATATCCCATCCTCACTTTAAAAGGTCAAAGCTATGAAAATACCACCACGTCTTCCATGAAAACTACATTGAAATAATTGTAGTGTTATGCCTTCCTGCTTCAAAGGTGTGCTTGGAAAACACAGAGTATTAAAGTTCTGTTCTACTATACATCACCATCTAATTTCTGAAATCCAAGAGTTGCTTTTCACTCATTTTTAACACAAAGGCAGGTGTATTATTGAAGTGCCTGATAGAAATTCAACACAGAAAGGTGGTGTTAGTTGGTTTTTAATATCTAATTAACTTTCATGGATCTGATAATAGTATCCTGAAGATACAAGGGTTATCTCCTGTAGCTGCATAACTTGTGATTCACCAACCCAACACAGGCCCATCAGCTTTACAAAACTGCTCAGTAGGTGTGCAACAAAGGCACAGACAGAGGGCTGCACTATTTTCCTTCAGTGAGCCAACAGAAGAAGAGGCAGGCATATATGGTTCTCCCTCACTGCCAATCCCTATTTTGCTTTAATAATGAGACTGGTTAGTGGGGATATCCTTAATATTTTAATGTGGACCCAGTTAAGAATAGCAATTGATAGATTCTTCAGCTTGATTTCCTCTTTCACTTAGTGTCTCCTGCTGCCTGGAAAAACAACTACAAATTGTTTTCCTTAACATGTTATGGGATGGAAATGGGCTAAATACTTATCACTTATCAATTTGCCAAACTAACAACATGCAAAAGTGCCTGCCAGCTGGGCTATTTCTGAACAAGGGTCTAATGGTCTTCTGAAAGAGCACTAAAACCATGGCTAAAAAATAACCTGCTCAACAAGTCACAGGTGTGAAGGATGACTGCAGGATGAAGTGAGAGAGAGAGTGATTGATAATAAATGATCCAGAGGTGGGTTGTACTTACCTTTACTACCGGTTTGCAGCAGGGCCATGCGCGTTTGTGTGCTTTGCTCACACGCAGAAGTGTTTTGATGATGTCAGTGTTAGTGAGCGGAGCCTCCCACCGGTTTTATTACCGGTTCTATAGAACTGGTGCGAACCGGGGGCGACCCACCACTGAAGTGATCTCCATCCTCAACTAATGCTGCAAGAGGATTGTTGTGTTGGCAATGACTGATTGTGCTTGGTCATATACCCTCTGGAGTAAGTGAACTAACCCAGACCCCCAACATATGCAAATAGTAAAAAGTACAGCCATGCAAAGTTCCTTGTCCACAGAAGCAGTGGGAAACCTGTTATACACTCATTAATGATAGAATCAGCAAGAAGTAAGTAAAAGAACCACTCTCTCTCACTCTCTCTCTCTCTCCTCTGAAATGTGAATGGCAAAATTACAATATGTTTTTTTTTATTTTAAATAATTAAATTGAATTGTTAAATTGTCCTGTGGCGGGTTGGCCTGCGGCAAGTTGGCCGTGGTGAGTTGGCTGTGGCGAGTTGTCCCATTCCATCTGCAGACATGGCCATGGAGGAGAGAGGCACATTTGCAGCAACCAGAAACTGGCCAATAGGAATAGGCAGATTTCAGTCCCTGACCATGTTGTCAACCACAACATTGACAAAATTTACATGAGATTATGGAAAACTAGACTTTAAAACTGAAATGGCTAAAGAGTACACAATCAAACATGTAAAAATGGTGACTGGGGCCTATTTTTCCTCTGGTAGAAGGAACATGAGGAGTGTAATCAGAGGTGGGTTTCAGCAGGTTCTGACCAGTTCTGGAGAACCGGTAGCGGAAATTTTAAGTAGTTCGGAGAACCGGTGGTAAAAATACTGACTGGCCCCACTCCCATCTATTCTCTACCTCCCGAGTCCCAGCTGATCAGGAGGAATTGGGGATTTTGCAGTAACCTTCCCCTGGAGTGGGGTGGGAATGGAGATTTTACAGTATCCTTCCCTGCCACGCCCACCAAGCAATGCCATGCCCACCAAGCCACGCCCACAGAACCGGTAGTAAAAAATTCTGAAACCCACCACTGAGTGTAACGTCTTAATGAACTATGAGAGAGAAATACATTTTGAATCCTCATTAAGGGGAGGGAAATAATTGATCCCAAACTATCTCAAGCAAAAGGCTCTGGCTGAAAATGAAAAAGTAATAACACTCTAAAACACAAAGTTCTTTTAAAAATATTTTAAGTTACATTTGAAAAAGCTTTCAAAGATGTTTTATTTAAACAGGCTTTTCCAGCCTTAAAATATATTGAAGTAATATTTCTTTATTATTACTACAATAGTAAAATAATGCATGCTTTTCAAACCATTCTTACAGACTCATATTTTATTCTATATAGTAAACATTTAAAGTCATGGCATCAATAATTAAGAATGTATAGAACAGTGCTACATCTCTTTTGTAATCACTATGATATTTTTTCCTGCCTGATGAGTCCAATAACAATACCTATCTTATAGTGCCACATCTATGCATGTTTGCTGAGAAATAAATCCCATTATTTCACTGGGCTTTATCGATCTAGGTGTTGGATGGCAGCCTCAAGAGCAGATATTGTAGAAACTGGTTTAGCTGATTAAAATTTTAAACGATGCAACCTTCAATGTATTCCATTAGCCTTCATTGTATTGGAAAATTGTAACTAGGAGAGAGGAAATATTTTGCTGTGTTAGGCTACCAGATACCAAAGACACTATAGTGTGCATCAGTGGTGGGTTGCCCCCGGTTCGCACAGGTTCTATAGAACCAGTAGTAAAACCGGCAGGAGGCTCCGCCCACTGATCCCAACGTCATCAGAATGCTTCTGTGCATGCGCAGAAGAGCGCATGCTCGCGCGAGCGAAGCAAGCGTGCACACACGGCCCCGTTGCGAACCTCTGGTGTGCATGTAACTTGCCCCTCTTCCCAAAATTTTTTATTCATTTACAAACCTACATATCTTTACTTGAGCCTGCCTCATTCTTTGAGCTTTACCTCAGAGAAAGTATAAATAGGTCCAGAGCGCACAAACCATTTGTATTAAAATTCTGAAGTAAAATCAGTATGACAAATGCATGGAAAGCAGTCATCTGTGAAGTAAACTCCAGCAAGGGAAAAAATGAACTCTAACATTAGTCATCTCATCATGCCTAAGACAGCCTGTAGTCAAATTCCAAAGCCACACGAAGATGTGAGCTACATGAGATTGTCCATAAATTACATTTAAAAATTAATTTTAAACTGATTAACCATTCAGCAGGAGTTTGCCCTGGACAAAAGTGATGGCAACAGCAGTCTGTCTGATAACACGGTTTGAACTGACTTAAACCTCTTGTTCATTATAAATGCAGATCAAGGGAATGCTTCTTAAAACTTAAAATACCTGGTAAAAAAAGAAGCATTAAAGCTTGACTTCATCATTGGGCCAATGCTTAGTCAATAGAGCTGCTCATTCTTCCTCTTTCTACATCTTCTTTTCTGTTTTTAATCATTCCTCTTAGCTTCAAATAACCTCTTTTCTCCCTTTGGAGCTATTTGCACAACACACTAAACTGGTTAAAGGAGGGCAATAATCCCATCTTTTCCTCCTCTCTTTCTAGTGTTTGAACTGAAGGCTTCATTAAATTAGGATGATGGCCATTCACCTCTTAAGAAATCGGTATCCCATTCGTCTGTCATTTCCACCCAATCACAGTCTCCTAAATCCATCCATTGCTCCAGACCCTCTCAAGCATTGAAGAAGCTTCTGAAATAGAAAAGCATAAACTTGCCATTGACATTTATAGTAGAATAAGAGTTGTCTGTGGAAGGAGAAGAGGAACCTTCTTCTGATTAACTGGTCGTTCCAGGAAATGGGATTTTAAAAAGATGCCTCTTTTCTTCTTCTAAAATGGGGAGTGTGATGACCCAGCAGTTAAAGACACTGAGCTTGTCAGCTGGAAAGCTGACAGCCTGGGTTTGAGAATCGAGTGCTGTGTGACAGGGTGAACTCCCGTCACTTGCCTCAGCTCCTGCCCACCTAGCATTTCAAAAGCGTGCAAATGCAAGTAGATAAATAGGTACCACTTCGGCAGGAAGGTAACAGCATTCCATGCGCCTTGGCATATGACCATCAAAATATCTTTGGACAATGTTGTCTCCCTTGGCTAAGAAATGGAGATGAACACCAGCCCCTAGAGTTGGACACAGCTGGGCAGGGGAAATCTTTACTTTTAGTCTTAACTTTTCTTCTAAGTCCGTGTTTGATACTAAGCCTTTGAACTTTGTTCAAACATGGAACATGTTCCTCTACTTTGGCTCTGTTGTTGTTTTTGAAGGCTAGTACATTCAATTGCAAATATTATATTGCCTAGTAAATTCAATTGCAAATATTATAAAAAAATGTTTCCTCTTCCATCTTGCTACAATTGATTCCTTTCCAGCCCAGCTGTGATACAGAACCTGAATATGTAAATAACAATTCTCGGTTATTTTCCTTCTTATATGCTGACATTTTTTCAAGTTGAATTCAGAGGATAATTTCATGTTTCATAGCTCATAACTTTTTTAGTGCCTTTGTTGGTGCAATCTTTTTGGACTCCAATTCATTGCCTTTGTATTTGATATTGACATTAATAGCAAAATTGTTATTAAACTGACATTGAGTTGGTTGGTATATACCAAACTGCTTATTTTCTATATATGTTTTCTACATATTATGATATGCCATGGCGCAGTGCGTTAAAGAATTCTTTAACACCATTATTATTATTATTATTTACTTTATTATTATTATTATTATTAGTAGTAGTAGTAGTAGTAGTAGTAGTAGTAATAGTATAGTAGTAGTAGTAGTAGTAGTAGTAGTAGTATTTACTTTATTCATTAAACATGAAATTCGGTCAACTGAACATTCAAAAATGCATCACAAATACCATTGAGTGGTGCTAATGGTTGATACAGGTTGCTGCCAGCATCCTAGGTATCAACCAAGTAACTTCTGAGAATATACGATGTTCCAAATAGCTCAGTTTTTTGCAGTTCCGCTGGTGTTTTTGCAGGAAGCTGCAATTTCTTGATGTGTTTTGTAAAATTCTTGGACATGGTACCAAGTGCCCTGATGACAATGGGTATCACTGTTACATGTTTCATCCATAACCGTGTAGTTTCAATGGCCAGGTCGCAATATTTCATTATTTTTTTCAGTTCTTTTTCTTCAACTCTGGCATCTCCTGGTACAGCAATATCAATAAATTACACTTCAGCCCTTGACAACCGTGATATCTGGTGTGTTGCGTTCCAAATGACGATCTGTCCTTATTTGAAAGTCCCACAAGTCTGTATTTGAAAGTCCCACAAGATGATGATGATGGTGATGAAGAAGAAGAAGAAGAAGAAGAAGAAGAAGAAGAAGAAGAAGAAGAAGAAGAAGAAGAAGAAGAAGAAGAAGAAGAAGAAGAAGAAGAAGAAGAAGAAGAAGAAGAAGAAGAAGAAGAATATTTTCATATTATTTCTGTTGATTTGATGCATTATAAAACTGGGATCTGGAAACCCACTAGAATATGGGTTTCTGTGGCTGTGTTTCCAATGAACTAAGTCCTGCATAAATTGTGACATATTAGTTTATTTAACCTAACAATCCTGTTGACTTTTACCACATGAGAAGCTGGTCGGGCAAAAATAAAGTGGCGATCAAACACCCAAACAAACCAAGGTGATAGATTACATCCAATTTGGTGGATTGTGGATTAGACAGGTATAATCTTGAAATACAAGTTCTTAATTATGGTAAAATGATAGAAAGAAAGAGAAAGAATGTTGATTTTTTATTTGCCCCTTTTTTGAATATGCTTGTTCCACTGAATTCTCTCATCACAACAACCTTTCTGTCAGATGTAAATGCCTTATTCTCTAATATGTAAATAATGTATATATGGAACATCAGGGGTTAACTTATTCTTTAGACTTTAATGTATTCATAATTTACCACTCCCATTCCTGGCTCCACCCCTTGTATATATAAGGAGCCATCCTCCCCATTTTCCTTGCTTCTATCTTGAATATTCAGCGAATATAGAATGCCTATTATGATTAAAGAGAAATATATTTAAATCTCTAACTTCTATTATCTTTATTGAGTCTGATCCTGAAAATATTGCAACAAGCTGGTAGCAGAGGATGGTTAATTGACTCGATAAGTAATTAAAAATGTCCAAGAAAGATAGGCCCAACACCAGGGCCTACAGCAAAGAAATAGAAACTGATCAAGAGATGATCAACGAATCCACTAATGCGATTTCGAGAGAATCCGAAGAATACACCACTGAAGAAGAAGAACTGATGAGTGAAAATAACGACCAGGAAGAAATTGAGATAGAAAATAACGAACTCAGGTCAGAGATATTAAAGATACTAAAAAGCCAAAAGAATGATGAAAGCCTCATCGCGGACCTCCAAGAGATGCTGAGGAACAGCGGAGCAGCGAGAGAGAAAAACGTCATTAAAGAAAAACCCAAAGATCAAAAAACTGTGAGTGAAATGACTACTGAGAAAATAGTTGTAAAAAAGAAAAGATGTGACCTCGCGCGAAATTTTGAATGGCAGCCATCTTGGTTTCAACGAACTTCAAAAGAGAGTGAAGCAGAGCCAATCAAAACGCTCAGTTCAAAATTTCTGGCGCGAAAAACGCTATCAGACGAAGAAAGTGAAAAAGAAGTCTCAAACTCTTCAGATGAATCAAAATCAGAAAGTGAAGACGATTTAACAAAGTCTCAAGTAAAGTCAGCAATGAAAACGCTTTTTGCTGCTTTTGGGCCAAGATTGAAAATTTCCAAGACATCAACGAAGAAGCAAGAAATCAAACCGACAACTCAAGACCTGCACGCTCCCATCCTGACTTCGAAAACGACGACACCCGAGCCCAGAGAGCCATGCCGATTCCGTCCTACACCGCAGACAGAATCGAGTGCCAGCGCACACAAGAGAAAGAGAAGAACCGTCGCCATCACCAAAGCCCCAAAAACCGAGCCAGAGACCGACTCATCTGAAGAGGAGCGGATCGAGAGAGCTGAAATGGAGAGAACCTTCCACAACGGCGCCAAAGAAGAAATGAGCAACGCGCATGTGCAAAACTACGTAGACGGCCCCGAAAGACTTGAACTGGCCAGAGAACCGCGCAGACTCGTTACAAGCATCCCAATGCCGTTCTGTAATTTCCTGCACTTGAGAGACCACGGACTGCCTCAGGTTGTAAGTAATGGACAAAATAATGTGGGGAACTTACCCAGTGACTTCCCAAAACTTAGAGTTGATGGCATTAATTTACAAGAGTGGTACCAACAGCTTCAGGTTATTTTCATGAAAGAAAATTTACTATTCTTTATAACTAGTCCTCCAAGAAGACCTTGGACTTTAAAAATAGATTGTTTACATCATAGAGCATTTTTCATAATAATTTCTAGCGTGTCTCCTGCAATGTATCATAGCATCAAACCAAACCTAACTGTATCAGAAATAATTCAATGCATGTTTAATCTATTTCACAGCGATAGCGTAGCCACAACCACAAGAATGTCTAAGGATTTCTTTTCTTCTAGAGTGAAACCAGGGGTTTCTATAAGTGAGCATTTGATAAATCTAAACAAAATAAGAGCTGAGCTGCAATTGAGGGGGGAAGTGATTTCAGATCAAACAATGAAAAGTGTTATTATCAATTCACTTGATCCATCATGGGATAGCTTTATGTCACACTTAGATACCATTAATTTGGGATATTTATCAATAGAAAGTCTATCTAACAAATTGATAGCAGAAGACAATTCAAGAAAAAATCGTTCCAGTAACCAAACAGAACACAAATCTTTTAGGAAAGTAGTCTTTCAAGATAAATATAATGAGGCCTTTAGATGCCACAATTGTGGATCCAGGGAACACAGTAGAAGAGACTGTCCCAAAGTCCCAAGGGAGAGACATAGGCCAGAATATAGGAGCAAATACAATTACAGACAATCTTCCACAGATAGACACAAATATAGAAGTCCACCAAATTACAGAGAAAGTAGAGGGGGTAGAGAAAATTCAAAAGAGAGAAAATCTGGGTCACTAAATGGGCTAAATAAACAAGACAGCACCAGAACACAACAAGATGAGAACAATAATTGGCTTATTGATTCTGGTGCAACAAATCACACCACTAACAACAAAAGTATATTATCTTCATTTACAGAAGATAAGTTTGTGATAAAGGTAGCTAATCAAGAAAAGGTTCAAGTATTAGGCAGAGGAAATGTGACCTTGCCTGGTTTAGGGAAAATAGAGGGGGTATTATTAATCCCAGAAATACCTCACAACATACTGAGTGCTATAAAACTAAGCAGAGAATCTGACATCAATATAGTTTTCTCAAAGGGGAAAGCAACTATAGAAAAGAACAAAACAAATGTAGGTACTGTGATGATAAAAGGGGGTCTACCCTATCTGATAACCAAAGAAAGATGGTTACATAACATTGATTCAAATATGGAAGATTGTATTGAAGCAGATGATGAAAATGTCAGTAACAGTGACAATGATGAATGTAAAATAACTCATGATAACAAAAATACACACAATGAGAAGAAACCAAAAATAGGTAAACCAATTCATGATGAGTGTGCTCACATCTTACATAGGAAGTTAGGACATGCAAGCTTTCCCGTAGTACAAAAAATGACTGAACACGCAGAAGGTGTCAAAATAAAAAATTGTGAAAATTATTTGGAATGCTCAGTATGTAAATCCACCAAACTAAAAACCAGTCCCAGACCAAAAAAATCTAACAGATCAACTAACAATATTTTTGATTTGGTACATATGGACTTAGTTGGTCCATTAACTCCATCAATTACCTATAGAAAACGTTACTTCCTAACAATAGTGGATGATTACAGTCGCTATGGTTTTGTTTACACATTAAAGCACAAGGATGAAACCTTTCAGAAATTTAAGGAATTCTACAAACGCATAGAAACACAGCATAATATCAGAATAAAACAAATTATGACAGATAGGGGATGTGAATTCATGTCTAAAGAATTCTCCCAATGGTTAAAGGATAGAGGGATGCTACATTTCACGTCCAATCCATTTTCTGCATTTCAAAATGGGATTGCAGAGAGAAAGAATTCCACACTACAAACCATGATTAGATGCACATTAGAGGATGCTGGTTTAGGCAAACAATTTTGGTCAGAAGCCTTACATTATTCAAATTACACTCAAAATAGAACATGGTCCAGTATTGTGAATAAGACACCATATGAGGTGATGTACAATAGAAAACCCAAATTAGCACACATGCACATATTTGGAGTTACTGCAGACGTACACATACCTAAACAATTGAGGAGAAAGGGAGAAAACGTATCCAGGAGATTAAGATTCATGGGATACGAAACTGGAACCAAAGGGTACAGATTCATTGATAATAATAACAAATTTATAGTATCCAGAACAGCTGTGTTCCATGAGCAGGCCAATTGGTCTAAATTACACCTTAATGAAATATTTCCTAATAAAAGCAAAGATAATATATCTTGCGAGGAAGGAACAACAGAAAATCAAAATATTAACAAAAGTAAGAACAAAACCAAAACTTGGACAAATAGTCAGCATAAAATAAAGACAGACACATTAACAAAAAAGGAAGCCAGATATTTGCATGACAACCATAGCAAACCTGAAAGAAATATTAGAAACAATAGAAACCAAATACCAAATAAATACAAAGATTACATAATGCATATGGATGGAGAACAAATAACACCTAATACATATGAGGAAGTATTGAAACTTCCCCGTGAAGAAAGAGAAAAATGGGAACTAGCTATGGAAAAAGAGATGGAAAGTTTACAAGGATTAAATGTATTCACACCTGCGATCGCACCTAAGGATAAAACAATTATAGGTACCAGGTGGATTTATAAAATTAAGAATTTAGAAGGAGGTAATACCTTATACAAGGCCAGACTAGTTGCACAAGGTTATGCACAAAAATATCCAGAAGACTATACTGACACTTATTCACCAACAGTGAGAACAGAGAGTGTCAAAACAGCTCTTGTAGTAGCATCTGCACTCAATCTGGACGTGTTTCAATATGACATACAGACTGCATACTTACACGCAAAATTAGATAAGGAAATATATGTAAGAGCACCACACAGTCAATACACTAATAAGAACGAAATTTGGTTATTAAATAAGAGTCTGTACGGATTGAAGCAATCTGGCAAAAGATGGTACGATTGTTTGGTAAAAGTACTTAAGACTATGGATTTCAACGCCACCACTGCTGATAACTGTTTCTTTGTAAAAAAGAGTAATGATCATATTGAATTTGTATTAATTTATGTGGATGATATTTTATATATTGGAAAGCATAAAGAGAGCAGGGAAATCTTTGTAAATAAGTTAAACGAACATTTCTCATTGAAATCACTAGGTAGAGTGAATAAATACCTTGGTGTACAAATTAACAAAACTAAAAGGGGATTCAAACTTACTCAGAAAGATAAAATCATTGAACTCCTAAACAAATGTAACTTAAATAATGCCAAAACATGTGACACACCTATGCAAACTGATTTTCTTAGAAACACTGATGAATCTTCCCCTGAGTTTAAAGACAACACATTTTACAGATCAGTTATAGGTTCGCTCCTTTATATATCTAATTGGACTAGGCCAGATATTGCATTACCTCTCAATTTATTGTCAAGATATGTTAGCAAACCAACCTTGTATCATTGGGAAGCTGTCAAAAGAATTTTAAGATATCTGAAAAGTACATTAGATTTTTGTTTAATACTGGAACCAAATAATGACAAAGAACCAAAAATTACTTGTTATGCTGATGCAGATTGGGCTGGTGATACATCATGCAGAAAGAGTACCTCTGGTTATGTTTTTCTATTGAACGATTGTCCAGTTTACTGGTATACTGGTAAACAAGAACTGGTAGCCACTTCTACCACAGAAGCGGAATATGTTTGCTTGTCTAAAGCTGCAAATAACCTTGTATGGTTCAATGATTTGATCACAGATGTTTGGAAGAAACCTACTTTACCATTTATTATGCATGAAGACAATAAAGCGGCCATTGAAATATCTAGATCCGATGCAATTGGACAAAGGTCCAGGCATATTGATATAAAATTTAAGCACGTGAGACAACTATCTCAAGACGGATTCATCAAAGCAATACATTGTGATACTTCTGAACAATTAGCTGATATATTAACAAAACCCTTACCTTCTAAACAACACAAATATTTAACTTCTAAATTATATGTATTATATTGTCCTGAATCTGAATGTAACTGGTGTTGTATAACGAACCGGCATTTAGAGGGGGATTTGTCAGATGTAAATGCCTTATTCTCTAATATGTAAATAATGTATATATGGAACATCAGGGGTTAACTTATTCTTTAGACTTTAATGTATTCATAATTTACCACTCCCATTCCTGGCTCCACCCCTTGTATATATAAGGAGCCATCCTCCCCATTTTCCTTGCTTCTATCTTGAATATTCAGCGAATATAGAATGCCTATTATGATTAAAGAGAAATATATTTAAATCTCTAACTTCTATTATCTTTATTGAGTCTGATCCTGAAAATATTGCAACACTTTCTCTGCTAGATATGAAGCCATCAGCATTTTGAAGCCAGTCATGCCGGTGTCTTTCATAGTAATACCTGCCACACTGTGAACCCACCATGCCGCTAGTCCTGAGGAGAAGTTCTCTTCCCTTGCAGCAAGATTATGTTTTAAAAAGCTGACTTTTAAACCTCTTACTGAATCTTTTAATGGATTAAATTCATCATGTCACCAGCTGCTGTGCAGCTAATAGAGCCATAAAACACTGTATTAAAGGATTGCCCATGCAAAATTTCCTCTTGCGCTAATGTGAATTTTAATACTTCTAACATTTAGTTGAGATGGGAATGTCCAAGAACAGCTTGTTCAATAGGTTGTTCTATAAAATTAAGTTACTCAGCTCATCACAAATGCCAGGACTCCATTAAGTTAAAATTTTACGGAGAGGCTAAGATGATTCACTGTGTAGCATTTGCAGGGAACATAGCAACATCTGCTTCTCCATTAATGGTCTTTTTAAAAAGTAAAAAAGAAAATATGCAAGAATCATAATTTAGCAGAACAAAGTGTGATCAAACGATAAGGCTACCTCCAAAATTAGTGGGCAGTTTACTCCACAATGTACTTTTCAGATTTTTTACTGGGGTAATGAAAAATGTTTTTTAGTTATTGCTAGGTAAAGGTAAAGATTCCCCTCGCACATATGTGCTAGTCGTTCCCAAGGGGGCAATGATCATCTGTGTTTCAAAGCCGAAGAGCCAGCGCTGTCCGAAGACGTCTCCATGGTATTGTGGCTGGCATGACTAAACACCACGGAATGCTGTTACTTTCCCACCAAAGTTGGTCCCTATTTTTCTACTTGCATTTTTTACGTGCTTTCGAACTGCTAGATTGACAGAGGCTGGGACAAGTAACGAGAGCTCACCCCGTTATGTGGCACTAGGGATCGAACCACTGAACTGCCGACTTTTCAATCAACAAGTTCAGCATCTTAGCCACTGAGCAATCATGTCCCCTGTTATTAGTTATACTTAGTTATACTTAATATAACTTAGTTATTGCTAACCAGTCACAAATCAAGACTTTTTGTTCTTTTGTGTTATAATTTCAATGGAGAACAATCCCATTGAAACAAATGGAAGAATGAAAATATGAACGACAACTTATAAAGACTAAAAATAAGTGTTTTGCTTCCATAGAATTAAATGCTATTGCTTTGATTCAAAATCATAGCACAAATTTATTATAAGGCACTGTTCAAGATTTGCAGACCCCAGGCTCCAAATTCTCTGCAGCAACCTGGTAACTGAAACCAGAAAGAACCTGTTGGATTTCTTATTGCCATGTGCCAATGCTGCTACTCTGATTTCAGCTAAGCTGAAGTCTATTGACACAAGAAGTAACTAAAATCATGTCTGATAAATGTGAAATACATTTTGTATGGTAAGTTATATTTGCTTTTGTTTGTGTCTCAGTCTAACCAATCATTCATGTCAAAGATGATTTCTCAGGTTGCTTTCTTTTCTGGTTCACCTTCAACCATGATACAGATAGTCTTCAACATACAATCACAATTGAGCCCAAATTTCTACTCCTAGGTGAAACATTTGTTAAGTGAGCTTTTGTCAGGTATGCCTCCTTTCACAACTCAAGAAAGAAAAACCCCGACTCCATTTTCATAGAGAAAGGTACTTTTACTGAGTATGAACTGAATGAACCAAAGAAAAGCAAGGTCTGAGGCAATAAGCATGAAAATCACATATAGAAAGCATCCCCAAAACCCTCCCCCCAAGGGTCCAGTCAGGATTATCCAATCCACATCCCCCAAGGTGTCATGTGGGGTACAGCTTCAGATGCCTCCATCCTTCTGGTATGCCAGGACGGTTGACCTTGACTGGTTATCAGCACGCCTCCCAGCTGCAGAGAAAGCGCTGGGGAAAACTTTTTCCAATTCACTCCCTGTTACGAGACATCTCCACCAGCTCACTTCCCCCCTCCCAACTACCCAGACAGCTCCCCCTTCCCCCTGTTACAATGGCAGCCATAGCAAGCAAGCAATATAGAAGCAAAGGCTCTGTTTATGACATTTCTTGCCATAATTGTTAAGGAGTCACTGCAGATGTTCACTTATTAACACAATTGTTAAGTGAATCTGGTTTCCCCATTGACTTTGCTTGTCAGAAGGTCACAAAAGGTGATCAAATAATCCAGGGACACTACAACCATTATAAATATGAGTCAGTTGTCAAACGTCTGAGTTTTGATCATGTAAGCATGGGGAATCTGCAATGGTAATACGTGTGAATAATGGTCATAAGTCACTTTTTTCAGTGCCGTTATAACTTCGAACGGTCACTAAATGAACTGCTGTAAATCGAGGACTAATTGTCTTAAGATCTGGGGGAGGAGAGGGAACAATTTAGAGGGGAGAGCAAGATTTTTCTGTCCACGTTACTTCTTAGCAGTCACAAATCAAGACTTCTTTGTTCTTTCGTACTCTGTTTCCCCCCAAATAAGACATCCCCCGATAATAAACCCAATCGGGCTTTTGAGCGCAAGGCAATAAGGCCAAGCGCTTTTTTCAGGGTTCAAAAAAATATAAGACAGGGTCTTATTTTCGGGAAAACACGGTATTATAATTTAAATGGAGAACCACCCCACTGAAACAAAGGGAAGAATGAAAATATGAATGTATAAAGACTAAAAATAAGTGTTTTGCTTCCATAGAGTTAAACGCTATCACTTCAATTCAAAATCATAGTGCAAATTTATTATAAAGTACTTTCCTGTTTTTATGTTTCTTTTTCTAGCCCTTCCTTTAAAAAAACAACGAACATTTTTTGCTGTGTTTTCTCATCTCTGCTCCAAACTATGAGACCCAACCCCAGTTTACTCACTGCTGCAGATTTTGGCACTGAATCACAATTCATTGTCTCCACACCGAGCTTGATGTACATCATATTTCATATAGTATAGTAGCTGGCTTATTATCCAACACACTTCTAGTTTTCAGAAATAGGCAGTTTACGAATGGACGCTTCTAGTAGCAAGTCAGACATACATATCATGACAAAAAACAGCAGTCAGGCATTTTCTGCCAAAGTCCATGTTGTGCAACATTTCCTCTTCCTCATCTTTCACTCAATGAGGAAATACCATTTGTAAAAACCAAAATGCATCTACTTTAGCCTCTCTGGGAATTTGTTTTCATCATCAGTTTCCAGATAATTTTTAATATTTAAGGCTACCATTCATTCCACCTCTGCTCCTAGAAATCGCTTGTGATTTCATACTATCATCTGCAGTTGGGCAGTAGAATGTTGGAAGGTGGAGTGGGGAAAACCCTGTTTATTCAGCAAATGCTAGAAATTATATTTTTGAGCCCTGCTGTGCCTTCTTCTTTGGGAGAAATGCACAGCTGAATACACATCTCTTGACATTTGTTTTCCAGCTAGAGTTGCTGACTTCTCAATACATCTCCTGCCTCCCAGCCCATGAACTGTAAGTTGCAACCAGCACAGAGCATTGGTGGATGGGTTGTCTCTGTTAGGGACATCTTACAAATCCAAAGCTCATAGGTTAAGGGGAAAAGGTTATACTTATTACCACCATTGTTAAATACCAAATAAAGAATATTGTAATAAACATATATCCATCATCACTCATGGGGATGTGAAATATTAAGTTAATAAATGGCTGTTTGTTAAACTGTAGGGAATTAATCAGATTTTTTTCTATGAGATTTTTTCAAACTTGTGTTGGCTTTCAACACTCAAAAACTGTGAACCACATAACTCAGTTATCCTATTTTAATGTGGATTCAGCCAATAGAAATTTAGACAAATAATGACACAATTGTGAAACCACTCTCTGTTATTTTTGTTCAGTGTGATTGTGGATATTTTTAACATCTTTGCAAATCTATTAGACCCAACCTCAGGTTTGACAAATCTTCGGAAAAGGGCCATGGAATGCTCATGAGCTAAGAGAACTCACTGCTAAATCATGTTTGCAAAGGAATACCAACTTTTGACCCACTTTTCTCTGTTTCCAAAATAATTCAATTTTATTGCTCCTGAATTTAGGCATTCTCCTCATCTGAAAGCACTAGTTCTCAATTCAGCTGGAAAAACCTTCAAATATTCATTTATATACTTGAGATCCGTATGACTTTTTATTCTGGTTGTGATGTACCTTTCAATGGTATAAGCCAAGGACACACACATTTATCCAAACATCTTGAACAATACCTTCATCTAAGGCTCATTCTGCAAATAAGGATGTACAAAGCAAAGCGGAAGAAATTTTCACCTACACTTAAGACTGCTAGATATTGCTCAGACTCCATTAATTTATAGACTCTTGCTCACACTTGCCCTAAGGCAATGTAATCTCCAAACGATAGAAAATCCTGGGAAACTGTACCAAGAATTTTATTCTGCTTCATTATTTTACAGAAACAAAGAAGGTGTCCTTATTTTATTTTATTTTATTGTTGAGGAGATATATCATGAAGACAGTCAAGCCTGTTCCTCATCCCAGCTAAATTTTCTCCTCAATCTATATTTTGTTCTCCATATGAATTCCTGTTCTGAGAGGCTGTCGTTTCTTATCAGAATGAGAAAGGCTAAAGAGATAATATTTCAATAACATACTGGCCTGATCATAAAATAACTCAATGGAAATATGTAACTGCCGCAGGCAACTCAGCAGGATAGGAAGCAGTCATTTCTATTCTCGTTTGTTGTTGTTTTTTCATAGTTACATTTTTTGTTATATCTGACATACCCTCAAGTCTTAGTTATGCTTTTATTCAAAGTGGAGATCTGCAAGTATTAAGAGTGACAAAACTGATTATGATATATTACTGGGAAGAAGAAAAGTTGGTACCAAGAAAGCATATTGATAAGGACAGCTCTGCCTCATCAATTGACCTCTTTTCTTCTCTCTCATCTACCAGGACAGAAGCCTAAGCATCTCTGTTGCTAAGGAAGAAGGTCAGGGCATCCAGATCCTGATTTAAAACTCACATTTAATACAAAGAAGAACCAACCATGCAATCCCATGAAGGAAAACCAAGAAGACATATATTTTCATTTTTTCTCTCCCTCAATTCTCCTTCTAACCATTGCCTAGCATCTCTGTCTCAGTGTGTAAAACTTGGATGCCTTGCGAGACCTGTTTAATATTTGGATGAGCTATTGCCATGTAATCCCAATGCTTTAGACTAGATTAGGACATCAAAAATATTTTTCAAAAAGGCAGTGGCATTCCATGTCTGTGTTGTTGCCAGGAAAACCATGCAGATTTTTGTTGATGTAATCACAAACGTGTCTACCTTGAGAATGTATTTACTTTTATGTCTAGGCCAAGCTTTAAACAATTTAAAAAGCAATAATACAGAAAAGGAATCATATTGTGTACAAATTCAGATAAGGCTTCTAACTCCAGTTAATTAAGGACCTACAAAGTTTTAGGATTTTGGTGAGTGAAGCAAATGATTCTGTTTTTGATATAGGTTTTCTCACACCTCACTATAAACATTTGTGCCTATTTGTAAATGACAAGGTTTGAGGCAGCAGATGGGTTCTGTCAAAGAGGCAGAATTTGGTTCCCTCTTTTCTCAGCATGTTGGGAAAGTCTACATTTTGTTTAAAGTTATATAACAACATATACTCTTGTTGAAAAATAACATTTGAATAGTCTGTAAATGTATTATATTTATAGTATTTTGACTTTGACTTTTGGGGCTGAATGCAAGAATATGTTAATTCTTCAGATCAAATGCTGCATTAGGCAATTTAATCATCTTGGGTCAATGCCTAAAATATGATGTTTTGGATTATTTCTCTTACAGATAATGACACGCTATAACTTCAGCCTTCAGAGTTGGTGGTTCAGCTGAATGGATTTTTTTTAGACACATTTACACAAATTTTGAGTTACAGTAAGTTTTCCTGTACATTTTGAACCTTGAATTATGTAACATTAAGTTATGCCCAATGATGCTATCACAGTATTATCAAAATACACAGCCTTCTTCCAGCATTCGTCTGAATGCACACATGTGTTTTTCCAGCACTCTGTTTTTTGAAGCTCAAAAGACTCTCCCTGTGTTGAAACAATCTATACACTACAAAGAAGAGGAAGTCAAGCTATTCTCCAAAGCACCTGAGGGCAGGACAAGAAGCAATGGATGGAAACTAATCAAGGAGAGAAGCAACTGAGAACTAAGGAGAAATTTCCTGGCAGTTAGAACAATTAATCAGTGGAACAACTTGCCTCCAGGAGTTGTGAATGCTCCAACACTGGAAATTTTTAAGAAGATGTTGGATAACCATTGTCTGAAGTGGTGCCTAAGCAGGGAGTTGGACTAGAAGACCTCTAAGGTCCCTTCCAACTGTGTTATTCTATTCAATTCTATTAAAACTTTCATTGTCCTAACCTTTAACAGGGGAAAATGATGCATTATGAACCACAGTGGCGCAGTGGTTAGAATGCAGTACTGCAGGCTACTTCTGCTGACTGCCCGCTGACTGCAATTTGGCAGTTCAAATCCCACCAGACTCAGGTTGACTCAGCCTTCCATCCTTCCGAGATCAGTAAAATGAGGATCCAGATTGCTGGAGGCAACAGGTTTACTCTGTAAAACCGCTTAAAGAGGGCTGTAAAGCACTATGAAGCAGTATATAAATCAAAGTGCTATCGCATTATAGGACATTATTTGAAGCAAGGTGCCATAAATGGGCTACCTTACAGAATGTGGCCAAAATCCACATTCTCCTCAGAGAATGAAATTTGGGCAAGTTGTGTCTGTTTCAGTGCTGCCAGTTTGCAGCTTTCTCATACAGTAGCCAACATAAGGGTGAATCTCAATTACAAGGTAATAACTCAATCATGTCCTGAACTTTCAAATTCATTGCCTGAAATGGAAGAATAATATAGTTGCCATTTTTGTTCTCATTTCAAAATTCACAGAAAACAAATTCACCAGATTTGATATAACCAGGAAATCCTTAGGATTGTTTAGAATTAATACAAATGAGAAATTTAGTTTTCCACAATGCACCATTTCTTGGTGTATATGCCATTGCTTGAGCAAAACTGCCTGAGTCTATGTTAATGAGTTAGAGAAAATAACCTGTCCAGGTGGAATCTGGAACTCAATGAAGTGTTTAAGCATCTCCTTTACCCTTCTATTTTAAATGACCTTCACAAAGAAGGCAACAAGACAGTAATTAGCAAATCTGCTTTCCAGATGACAGGACGAATTATTGCAGACTTAAGGCCAATGTACTTTGCCCTACCACATCAATATAATAACTATACCAATATACCAAAATAATACTTAGTCAGGTAAAATTGTTGAGGAAATTTACCTGTCCTATCAGTGAGCTATGACAGGTGCTACTTGGTATGCATAATTTGGCAAATGCAATTAAGAAGTAGTTTATCTTATAACTTTGGAAGGTTCTTTTTCTCATCAAGCTTCCTTCAAAACTACTGATGCAAAGATTAATTTACCATTGCAACCCAATTCACCATCCCATTTTTTTGCTTTGAGCATCTTCACTTGAAGTGAAAGATCCACTGCTCTTTTTCCTGCACTTATTTAATTATTGGTTTGCATTTGTGTAATTCAATTCTTTTCTTGCTTGGTAGAAAAGCTCTTATGATTTCTATATCCAAAAAAGATCAAAAGTAACCTCAAAAGATCCTCAAATAGTTGTTGGAAACCCAAATAGGAACCTTTTTTCACCTTCTGTGGACTTGCAAAAAAGCTGAGCAACACTGGATGGAAATTAGTAATGTAATTCAATTTTTTTAAAAAATTAATGTACAATTTAGCAATAACAATAGCACTTAGACTTATATACCGCTTTGTGGTGCATTATAGCCCTCTCTAAATGGTTTACAGAGTCAGCATATTGCCCCCCAACAATCTGGATCCTCATTTTACTGACCTTGGAAGGTTGGAAGGCTGAGTCAAACTCGAGCTGGTCATTTAGATTGGAAACTTTTTGTTAGGGTTTATGGACAAAGCACGGGGGTGTGGGGAATCACATGATGTTTCATTGTTATATATGATAACAACCACAGGACTTTTATATGCTTATATGGGAAGCTGACAGCATAGTAATAACTAGAAAAGGTGACTTTGCAAACCAGTTGAACTCTTTATATCTTCTTTAAAATATGGCCATCACTTTTGGCCTACAAAAGTCTTGACAACTCTCTGGATGGAAGCAGGGAGCTACAGAAAATGTGAACATTTTGTTTTCATCTAAGGGTGGTTCAGAGTTTTCTAGCTCAGAGCTGACAGTGCTACTTTGAAGTATGCTATGGTTGGTAGATAATGCACAGATAAGATGGACATAATAACCTCCAACTAATGAAATGCCATATTGTCCTTTCTTTCCTTTCCATTTCTAGATAGATAGAAGGAATTCGTGCAGAAAGAATCCCATGTTCTAGAGGTCTTCTGGGATATGCCCAACTTCCAAGAAAGAGAAAGGGAAGAAGAAGAGACCCTCAGTCATCTAGATCAGGGGTCTCCAACCTTAAGGCTTGTGGACTTCAACTCCCAGAATTCCTTAGCCAAGCATAGGGAATTCTGGGAGTTGAAGTCCACAATTTTATAGTTGTCAAGTTTGGAGACTCTTGATCTATATAATTGGCATATTCAGTAGCCTGAAATGAAGATGAAGATAAAGTTACCCAATGTTTAAAGTGTTTTTAAGTTGCTTTACATAAAGACATGGCTTTAATGCCATGTGTTTCCTGAAGCAAAATCATTTCAAATATTTCTAGACCAGGTTCTGTGTTTCTACAATAGTTTCAGCGTAGACTCTGCCTATCAGAGTAAAGATCCTTCTTTAATGATTCCTATAGGACTTTTAATTGATACCTTCTCCCACTGAAATGTCTTGGCACTGTGTTTTAACACTCTCAAATCAACAGGAACCTCTGGGGAAAAGTCACAGTAAATTAAGTACAATTAGCAGAGCAAACATCAACTCCACTCTCCAGCCATTGTAGTAATTATTCAGTCAGCCCTTATTATATGGACCATTTCTCAAATCAGTGATCTTTGAAAATGATCATGAGAACCCTAAAACAGCCAGAAATTAAATATATATCCAGGTCCAAATGTCTTCATCAACCTGGTGCCTTTCACGACCTCCTTGTAATGGCTGAGGATTCTGGGTCATTTAATGCCATATTGAATGTTGTTTCTTTCTCTGTTTTTATTTATTTACTTACGTATTTATCATTGATTATTTATTATTATTATTTATATTTTCACATTTCTAAATACTATCTCACTCAAAGATTTTATTTCATACCCAAATTGAAGAAGATTGCAAATGGTGCATCATTTCTTGTTTTATAGCAATTTTAGGACAGCCCTACTGTTTCTCAAGTATACAATCTGAGACTCTGTTGCATCCTGAAAATCCTGGATGCAGCTCTCAAAAATTTCCAAAAATTCTTTAATAACAAGATAAAGATAATTATAGGATAGGTGGATGAAGAGGATCCATATAAAATATACTTCATTTTAATTAAAAATAAATGAGATTAACCATTCTCTCTCTTCCTCCCTCTCTCTCTGTCTCTCTCAGAATAAAATCTGAACCTTTGTCCTGCCTATTAATCCCCTTGAATGCTGGACTATAACTCCTGAGATGTAAACACATCCGGAGAGCACCAAGTTGAAGAAGGATGCTTTCTGACATTATCAAAGTAGCATCTAAACCAGAGGTGGCAAAACTTTTACTCACTGAGGACCAAACAGGTTGACTCAGCCTTTCATCCTTCCGAGGTAGGTAAAATGAGGACCTGGATTGTGGGGGCAATATGCTGACTTTGTATAAAAAGAACACCGCTTGAGGGGGGGGGCAAAAGCCCTACTAAGCAGGTATATATAAAAGTATGAAGGCTATTGCTTAACGGATTGTAAGCTGCCCTGAGTCTCCGGAGAAGGGCGGCATATAAATCGAATAAATAAATAAATAAATTTGCTTATATGTATCTCCCACCATGCGCTGCGTGTGCAATCACACCATCCGTACATTCGCACGGCTTTTGCGTGCACTGCATGCACAATTGCACCATCTGCATATGCACACAGCTTTCACATGTGCATCCACAGGAGAGCTCCGAAGACCATCTGGGTCTCCGGAATTGCGCGTATGCACACTGGAGGCCCAAACACCAGCCTGCGCACATGCGCAGCTGCAGGTGAGTTGGGCGACAGCTTATGTGCCCGGAAAGATGGCTCTGCATGCCACCGTGGGCATGCATGCCATAGGTTCACCATCATGGATCTAAACAATCTTAGGAGGTCGGAAAAGCCTTTGTGGATGCTCACATAACAGAGTTCACAACAATAAGTTTGCAGAGCAAGATCTTTGTGAATAAAGGTAAGACAATGGCATAATTAGAGAGAGCTTCTTGAATAGCACTGAATGAAACAAGGACTCCGTCTGTATTTAGAAGATTATGAAGCATTTTTGTTCTGCTGCTACATGTGTTATAATAATGGAATTGCACAGTCCGCTACAAAGAAGTTGATTGGCTTTCTCTAAATTCTCTGAATCCTCTGAATCAGTTCTGCAGTATGTGTCTTTTTGGACTATGGAAACAGCAGAGCAGAGTTAGGCAATTGGGTCTCTATAGATATCCTGGGCTACAAATTCCATATCAGACCTGCTGATTTAGGATTATGGCAGTCATATTCAAAAATATAAGGCAGTATCAGGTTCCTACACAAGCATCAGAGGAAGAAACATCTGAATAAAAAAGGCTACTCATTGTATACAAGTAACTTAATTACCTTAAGGGAAAGACATTGCTTGATTGAAAATTATTTGCTTATAAACCAAGTAATTAGAAAAACCACACTTGTTGAATTTCAGCTAGCATACAGATATGCCAAAAACAGATCATGTCAGACAAATCTTATTGCATTTTTTGACAAAGTGACAAAAGTAATGCACCAGAGAAATGCTGTAAATATAACTTACTCAGACTTCAGTAAAGCATTTGATAAAGTAGATGACTTGATAATATAGAAAAATGTGGGTTAGACAACATCACCACCAGATGGATATGTAACTGGCTGACCAACTGCACTGAATGTATAGTCCTTAGTGGAATTGCATCTATATAGAGGGAAATATGAAGTGGGGTACCCCAAGGCTCTGTCTTGGGCCCAGTACTCTTCAACAGCTTCATCAGTTATTTAGATGAGGGGATAGATGGGGAACTCATCAAATTTACAGATGACACCAAGCTGGCAGGAATAGCCAACTCTCAGGAGCTGTGGTGGCACAATGATTAGAATGCAATATTGCAAGTAAATTCACAGCTCACTGCCAGGAGTTCAATTCTGACCAGCTCAAGGTTGACTCAGCCTTCCATCCTTCCAAGGTAGGTAAAATGAGAACCCAGATGGTTGGGAGAAATATGCTGACTCTGTAAACCACTTGGAAGCACTATGAAGCGATATATGAATGCTATTGCTATGGCAGGAGAAAAACAATATGAGCAAAACAATATATTAGACATTCTCTTGCATCCTGCACAGACTCTACAAGCAAGAGTATCTAAAAATTATTTCCAGTTCTTTTCTATCACACTGGATTTATTGCATTTCTAAAGGACGATGTGTTAATTAACTAACCTCAGTGAGCATTTCCTTTTTCACATAAAAAGCTATTTTTTTACTTAATCATGTGCAATGTCAAGCAGCTAAAAAAGAATATGTCGGAAGGTTTGCCCTTGATTAAAACATAAAAATGTGGTCATAAATATTTTTTTATTGGCGGTAATACCTTTGCTTTATTAGGAAGATAACAGACTGCTGGTTAACTGATCATGAAATATTAATTAAAAAGAAAAATATATGAGAGAGAGTTATTTCTGTTGTGTCTGGATTTTTTCTTCTCTTTCCCATAAGAAAAGGGAACGTTTATAGTTGGCTTCTTGTGAGCTGGACAGTCTGGTATTCTAATGCATTTTCTGACTCAACCTTACCTCTTTTTAAGCAAAGTCCATGGGGTCGTTCATAATGCAGTCTGTATCAGCTAGTGAACTGATTACCCATTGTGTTCTGTAGAATTAGCTCAAAGAAATTGGACATGGGAATGTCATACACATACACGTACACGTACACATACACATACACATACACATACACATACACATACACATACACATACACATACACATACACATACACATACACAATAATTAAAACTTCCATGAGAAGAACCCAGAGCGTTGGGTTAAGCCAAAGTCCAGTTGGCAAACTCCGTGCATTCAGAAAGGTCATTCACAAAATATGAGGGTCATTGTCTCCCTTCTCATCCCCTGGCTATTAAAATATGGGTCATGATGGCCAGGATTCCAGAAGGCCTCTGCATCAGGAATTACCAACAGCTCCATAAATTTTGCTGCCCCTTTTTAAAACCTTCTAAATCAGTGTTAATCAATGTTGGCAATTTTAAGATGTGTGGACTTTAACTCCCCAAATTCTCCAGCTAGCTAGGCAGAGAGAGAGAGGATAGGGCTGCTCTAAGAGTTGAATTTCACACATCCTAAAATTACCAAGTTTGGGAAATAATTTTCTAAACTGAAATGGTAACACATTTTCTTTTTTGAATCCAGTAAGAAATTTTGTTTTATTTTTTTTTTTTATTTTATTATTTTATTTTATGGTTCATCACAAAGTGAGCCAGATATTCAGACTGGGTTTGGCATTTTTGTCCATCTATCGAGTCCTTCCCAAGGACCTGAGGGAGGCAGATGTGGAAGTTTGATGGCATTACAGGATATACATTTTTTTTTGCTTTTTAATTTATATGCCTATAAATTATAATTTAATTATAATTTATATGAAACATTAAGCTGTTTCAAGTAAAGCTGCCTTTTGCATTTAACTGTTGGTGAATTTCTCAGTGCAGATTGTGTTCGAGTGGTGTTCCAATTGTTTTGGGATTGCCTCCAAGGCACCTATTAGTATTGGTACTACCCAGTGGTGAAATCCAAATTTTTTTACTACCGGTTCTATGGGCGTGGTTTGGTGGGTGTGGCAGGGGAAGGATACTGCAAAATCTCCATTCCCACCCTACTGCAAAATCCCCATTCCCTCTCCACTCCTGGGGGAAGGATATTGCAAAATCTGGAGCCAGTGAGAGGTGGTATGTGCCAGTTCTCCGAACTACTCAAAATTTCCGCTACCGGTTCTCCAGAACCTGTCAGAACCTGCTGGATTTCACCCCTGGTACTACCTTTGCATTCTTCTATTATTTTATTTTACTCAACTCTCTGCTTTCTGATAGCCCAGCTATATCCTGATGGTCTCCTAGCAAGTCCAGCAAGTCCAATTTTCAAATTCAGTTAAATAATTTCACTTTTTCCAAATTTAACCAAAGGAATAACTGGTTTGTAATCTTACTTTGAAATCTTATTACTGTAAAAAGCCATAACTCCCGGATCTCTTTATGGTTTGATGTTAAATATTCACCAATGTTGAGTCCCAGATGGAATACAATATAGTAATTCAATTGTGAGATTCCACTAATGTCCCACCCTATATAAACATAGCTTAAGGGTTTACATATATGGTAGTGAATCTTTCAACCTTGAGACTGAATTATAAGCACACTGAATGGCCTGATTCTCTTCTCAAATGCTAGTGCAGTGCAGAGCTCTTTACAAGTTGCTTCTAATGTTATCTGCAAAATAGTTATTAATATAAGAAAGGAAAGGTAACAGGACTGTAAATTGAAGTTCATTCAAGAGAATAATATTGTTCAGGGAAAACCAAGGCTACTCTGATTATGATTATGACAGAAGGCAACTATAGCTCAAACAACTTTGATAATGCTAACACAACAGCAGTCTTGTGTTATTTTACTCACATTCGCAAAATGCTTCTAAGAAAATTAATCCCAAATGGTCATTCAGCTAATGATCCTCTGTGAAAATCGTAGCATTTGGAACATGAAACTCCTAATGTGTTGGGACTACAAAATCCAGAATGTTCTACGCTGGATAAAAATTATGAGAGTTAACAGTCCAAACATATCCGAAGGGCATTACGTTGGCATAGGTTGATGGAGTCTCTGAAGCAGGCGTGACCTTAAATGGACTCCAGAGGATGGTAGAGGACAGGAAGGCCTGGAAGAACATTGTCCATGGGGTCGCAATGGGTTGGACATGACTTTGCAACTAACAACCTCAACAACAACAAGGTTGAACTAGGATGACCAACAATGGGTGTTTAAAACCATTTAGATACTTAAAATAAAACCATATTCTGTAAGTGGCTGCTACTACCACTACAGAATATTTTCAATTCTGTACAATATTTTAACTTCCAAGCTATTTGTAAATAAAGCTTATAAAATAATGCAGATGAATATGTGCAAATGTACTGAATGTGTATACTGCATACCCATATTGTATATATGGCATGACTACAAACTCACTACAGTATGAAAAACCTTGCAGTGTACTGGCATAGATCAGAATATAATATCCTGCTGGATCCAGCCAATAGCCTTTCAAATTCATTTTCTCAAGTGCCTCATTAAATGCCTATGGAAATGGAATTTCCCTCCGTTGTTACCCAGAAGTTGGTCTTCGGGGGTTCTAAATTTCGATTCACTTCCATTCAGGTTCTAATTGTTTCTAAAAGAAATGTGGCTTTTTTTTCTTAGCACAATGCAGTTTTAACCATCTCTCTTCTATTTTTATTTATTTCAATAGTAATCATAATCATAATAAATTCAATGTAGAGAAAAGTAAAGTCCTACACTTAGGTAAGAAAAACCAAAAGTACACATATAAGCTGGGTGAAACAAGGCTTAATAGCAGTGACTGTGAGAAGGATCTAGGAGTCTTGGTGGACAACCAACTAAATATGAGCCAGCAGTGTGCAGCGGCAGCCAAAAAAGCCAATACAATCCTAAATTACATTAACAGAGGGATACAATTATGATCAAGTGAGGTATTAATACCACTCTATAAAGCCGTAGTAAGACCACACCTAGAGTACTGCATCCAGTTTTGGTCACCACACTATAAAAAAGATGTTGAGACTCTAGAAAAAGTGGAGCAGAGAGCAACCAGGATGATTAGAGGCCTGGAGACTAAAACATATGAAGAACGGTTACAGGAACTGGGCATGGCTAGTCTAGTGAAGAGAAGGACCACAGGAGACATCATAGCAGTGTTCCAATATTTGAGGGGCTGTCATAGAGAAGAGGGGGTCAAGCTATTTTCCAAAGCACCTGAGGGCCAGACAAGGAATAATGGATGGAAATGATCAAGGAGAGATTCAACCTGGAAATAAGGAGGAACTTTCTGACAGTGAGAACAATCAACCAATGGAACAGCTTGCTTTCGGAAGTTGTGGGAGCTTCATCACTGGAAGATTTCAAGAAGAAACTGGACTGCCATTTGTCAGAAATGGTGTAGGGTCTCCTGCTTGGGTAGGGGGTTGGACTAGATGACCTATAAGGTCCCTTCCAACTCTGTTAATCTGTTATCTATTATTCAATGTCATTTATAAGGAGTCCTCTTAATGTCTAACTCCTGAGATTAACCGGAAGCTTTTAATGAAGAAGTTTGACACAAGCAAATGCAAAAATGGATAGAATCCCTCTATCCATAAAAACAATAGGTAGTATTTTTAGAGTTGCTGATCACTGAGGCCTATATTCCCCTCCTTGCATAGTAACTCAGTAAATTATTCATAGCAATCTCTGCTCAAAAGGCAGAAGAAAGGGGTCAGTTTTTCCAGCTAACAAAATCCACGCACCATTCTAAATGCCAAATCAGGATTTTTTTTCATCCCTGGAACATGTACCCGAAGCACTTGCGTAGCAGTTTTTCTGTCAAATGGCCAGCTGTCCATCTTGTTGATCCATTCTGAATGGTGTTGTTTTGTTTTTATTCTGTTTTGCAATACGTTGAGGTACCCAGAGTCGTTTCAGAATTGGACAGGGCATAAATTGAAAAAAAAAAAAAGAAAAGAAATACCTTTGTGTGAGTTTGACCTCACCCAGCAAGAAAGAATTGGGCTAATATTTGCTTCCTCCACACATTGCCCATCATGGGCTAACAAAGAAAAACAAACTTAAGAAATCAAGTGTTGAGTGCAAGTGTTTCTATTAATGGTCTGTCTGTAATCTTATACAGTTTGAATCTACAGAACCTTTACATTCTGTGGTTTTGGAAAGCAATATCAGAAGCTGACTTGTATAATCAGTTGTTTGATTCATCTAGCCTGGTCTTGGCCCTGACTGGTTTTCCAACTTTTCTCTATCCTATCTAGAAATGCCAAGGCTTAACCTCAATCATTTGATTGCAAAACCTGTATTTACTATTGTGTTATAGCTATTTATTTTTGTGCTTGCATTGTAACACACACATTTCTCCTTGAACATGAAGCACTACATGCTTTGAAGTTTGAAACCCGTGTTAGTTTGCAAATTGCCAAACAACATGTGCTACAGAATAGCTTATTTCTGTATATAAAACTGAAATAACTGGAAATAACCAACTTCTTGGTTCTCCTAAGTTCAGGGTGCCATTGTGCAGTGCACATAAAAACTCAAATATCTCTACTGTATATTGTAGCACTGAGTTCTCATAACCCATCACCTCCTCCTCTTCCCTTCCCCCAAAACTCATCTATATGCTAATTTATCATGACTAATACTGTCCCGAAATTTAATGATAGTAATGGAAGGATGGGAAAAGAAAATGATGCTTGCTTTCTTTACAAAACCATTCTCCTTCTTGCTCTTTCCCTTCTCTCCCCCCTCCCCCCTCCCCACCTTTCCCCTCTTTCTCTCTATACAGTATATAGAAACATTGGTTTAATGAAAGTCCAGATGGCAAATAGGACTAATCAAGAATTTCTGTATTCTTACTGAGAGTATACATCAAAGCTGGGTGAAGCCCAGACCTTGACCTAAGCAGAGAGATTTATTTATTATTTATTAATTTAATTTGTATACCGCCCTTCTCCCAGAAGGGACTCAGGGCGGTGAACAGCCAAAATTAAAAAACATACAAATGCAAAAGTTAAGATAATTAAAAGAATTAAATCATTGGCTACCCAAATTTAAAACCCCAAATCCATAAAATTTAAAATCCCAATTAAAAAACCATTTAGGCTAGGCCGGCTTGATGAAATAAAAACGTCTTCAGGGCTTTACGGAAGGTCCGGAGGTCCGGGATCAATCGTATTCCAGGAGGCAGCTCATTCCACAGGGCGGGTGCCCCCACAGAGAAGGCTCACCTCCTGGGGGCCGCCAGCCGACATTGCCTGACCAACGGCACCCCGAGGAGGCCCTCTCTGTGAGAGCGTATTGGCCGGTGGGAGGTTATCGGTAGCAGCAGGCGGTCTCGCAAATACCCTGGCCCTAAGCCATGGAGCGCTTTAAAGATGAAAACCAACACCTTAAAGCGCACCCGGAAGACCACCGGGAGCCAATGCAGCTCGCGCAGGAGAGGTGTCACGTGGGAGCGCCACGTCGCTCCCATAATCACCCGCGCGGCCGCATTCTGCACCAGCTGGAGCCTCCGGGTGCTCCTCAGGGGGAGCCCCATGTAGAGAGCGTTACAGTAGTCCAGGCGTGACGTAACCAAGGCATGAGTGACTGTGCACAAGGAGATAACTTGCAATAGATTTTTCTTTCCTTTAGATGGAGTGGATGAGTTTAAGCTTCCTTTGTCCCAGTTCTCTATCTCTATAAAACTCCTGTCCTGATATATTTCTGGCACATGGGAGAGAGGGAGGGGGGAAGGATAGAAAGGGAGGGAGGGAGGGAGGGAGGGAGGGAGGGAGGGAGGAAGGAAGGAAGGAAGGAAGGAAGGAAGGAAGGAAGGAAGGAAGGAAGGAAGGAACTGCTCTAGTCATCCTTGTTTTCCCAAATCCAGTTCTGAAGAACAGCTAAAACCAGCTCATATCAACACCATTCATAATACTTCTCCCTACTTTTTTACCTTTGCAAACTCTTTTTTTTTTTAACATTCATATTTTGGCTTTTTAAACTTCATACCTGTTTTAATCCCACTATTTGATCAGTTCCATCCAGCCATGAATTTCTCATTCTTTTCTTCCTCTCAACCCATTCACTCTTTCTCATTAATTTGTTTTGCAATTCAATCTTCATTTGTAACCCAACCACGTCATTTTTTAAAATTCCATATTGGCCACTGATGAAAATTCATTTAGCATCATTGATTCTTGAACCATCTCCGCTTGTTTTACACAACTCTTAAGTGTCCCGTTCCTGTTGCATTCAACTTTCTTTCACATTTCTCCTGATGAGTTAACTCTCATTTTTTTGTGTAACCAAGTGGGCAGCAGTACACTATCTTACACAGCTTATTTGCCCATTTTGACAAATAGTCAAACAATACAGATCACATTGTGGGTTTGTATCTTTACAACTTATGTTGTTTTTATTGTTTCCTAGTATGATTTGATTGCTTATTAGTATCCTATGACTACCACTAAGTGTTGTATCTTACGATTCTTGACGAATATATTTTATTTCTTCTTTATGTACACTGAGAGCATATGCACCAAAGACAAATTCCTTGTGTGTCCAATCACACTTGGCCGATAAAGAATTCTATTCTATCTTTACAAACATTCTACCAAAGTACACAGATTCACCAAATCTGTTCAGCATTTACTGCAAATCATTGGGTTGTCAATCAACAGCCCAGCATCATCTGTGTATAAAAAGCAACTTCCTCCATTAACACATCCGTAATGTCACCTATAAACATTCTTTTGTGCATTTAGCCAACAAACATTTTTAAAAAATGAATGAGATGTCCCACATTCTTGTTTTACTCACTGCTAAGTATTGCACCATTCACTAAGCACTCCATTTAATGCATTCACTAGGCATTCCATCATAGAATGCTTGTATCTCATTCATCAACAAACTTCCAGTTCCATATTCATTCAAATAATCCATCATTCAGTCACGTTCATTTTATCTCACCTGTTCTCTAAAACTACAAATGCATAATAAATTGAGTTTCTTGTATTCATGCATTTCTCAGTGATCTACCAAAGAGAAAAACCTAGCCTGCATGCTCCCTGCCCAGCGTAAAATTACCTTGCTTCAAATGCTGCACAACATATCTTTTTATTTCATTCATTAATTCAGACACTTACATTCCGAATGCCATGTCTTTTCACCAAAGCGTTTTATAGATAGGGATGACTCCCCCATTCCCCCTAACCATGATTTTGATCCATTAAGGCTTTCACATGCATTACCAACCTTAGTCATAGTCTTGCCAAATGCAGTATTTTCTGATATTACTGAAAGCAATACTGGTGCATATTGGTCATTGGTTCCACAAATGCAATAAGTGCCCATTTTCACCCAAATCTAGGTTCTGTCATACAAGAAATGACTCGCAAGCCAACACACTGTTGCCTGCAGCCAACCACCTGGGTAGTACATTCAGTTTATTGACACAAACTCAAGATCTTGGATCCATGCCAAGATCTCGTTATCAGGTCATACTGGATTAACTCAGGTCATTCAAGAATGCCAGATCAAGAAACCTTCCTTCAAACAGATTAAATAAGAACAGCAGAGTCTATCCCACTGAAGGGCTATATAATGCTTGGGTGATTTGGAAACTTTGAAAAAGAAGTGCATTGATTATTTCTCTCTCTTCCGATTCTGAATCTGAATCTGATTTTGGTTTGCAGTGTAATCACGACATTACCATCTGTGACTTGGGCAGCCATATAAATGTGTGCAATCAATCCCAACAGGGGTGGGTTCTAAATTTTTTTACTACCGGTTCTGTGGGCATGGCTTAGTTTGTGGGCGTGTCTTGATGGTCATGTGATAGTAAGCGTGGCTTGATGGTCATGTGACTGGGTAGGCATGGCCAACTCAATGTCACTCATGTCAAGGGGTGCCTCGCCTGGCCCCTCCCCTCCCAGACATTCTTTGTCACACCCAGCTTCAATGTATCTATAGTTCTGTAAAAATGTTGTTCACCTTTTTTCAACTTTATTATCTACATAGATGCACTTTCATGGACCACTGAAAGGAGGAAATGGCTCACATGCTGTGAGGCATGCGTGATAGGCAACAGGCTTTTAAGGGATTGCCAGAAAGAAGGGGGGGGCAATGTATTTTCCAAAACAGGAAGCAATGGATGGAAATTTAACAAAGAGAGAAGCAATTTAAAACTAAGGAGAAACTTCCTGACAGTGTGAACCTATATAGGTGCAGAAATAACTCAGTCATAATTTCACATATAAAATAGCCATTTGTGTAATACAACCTGCATATTGTTCAAAACAGTTATTAGTATTATGGCTGATATTTGACAGCAAGCCTAAAAGTCAAAGATTACAACAGTGCTTCTTTCTCTGTATGTATACAAAACATCACATACCAGGAATAGAATATTAAGATGGACTTATCCCAGGTTTCCATTTATAGAAGCAAATGGATAATATGTCTAAAATCTATTAGAAGTCTTATGAACTAGACAGTTGGATGCAATTCAGAATCTGAGCATGCTCAATTTGTCACTTAATCCTAACTCTTTCGCCCTCTTGAAAAGCATTTATGGAGGAAAATATGCATGTGGGAAAGAACTGAAGAATAGGTTTTCTCACCATCCTTGTTTTTTCATTTGTTGATGGCAAGCAGTTTTGCTATATAATTAGCCCCTTATGCGCATATCAATCAGCAAGTCAGCCCTGCTTCAGCCCTCAACCTCATTCATTTTGCTCATTACATATTCTTTCTATTTCATTTATGTTTTTTTAAAAAATACATTCATTTAAAAGCAGTTGTGAAATTATTCCAGAGATCAAGATAGAACACAAAACCTATTGATGATTACGATTGGTGTTACTCTCTTCATGGCTGGTTCTTTTCTTAAGAGCTAATAAAATCATCATGATTTTTTATTCCGAGTATTTTGGTTATTATAGTTATCATATTGATGTATTTATTCTTGTTGTGTTTCTTTGTCATTGTTTACCTTATTGTTCTATTATTTTACTTCTGTTCTGTTTCATTTTTCTTCCTTTTTATTATTGTAAACCACCTAGAGTAGCCCCAAGGCGAGATAGGAGGCAAATAAATTTAACAAAAAAAAATTTTTTTTAAGTTGAAAATATTTCAAGTTGTAACTGAATACAGAGAAAGTTCTTTTGTATCACTGTCACTGATCTTAAACTGTGATGATCCATTCTTAGAGAAAAGAAACTTCCCCTGACTTGCTGTCCTTGCCATAACTTGGACTACAGCTTCCATAATTCCCAGGCAGTATGGTATTGTCACCTTGTAGCAATCCTGGAAGGGCACCACATGAAGGAAAGCTTCTCCTGCAGGATCCATCACAGCTAGATAAAATTAAAGTAGCAGGAAAAGAAACTGAATATAAGATATAAATAGAAAAAGTGTACAATAACTGGCTAAGCACTGCAGTTCTATCAAAACACCAGTCAATATGACGTCTACATTTTCAGAACAAAAATGGAAATTAAAAAAAGAAAGAACGACCCAAGCATATTAACATAGGAGTCCTATAGCCATAATCAGATAGTAATTGGCCTTGTAGATCACTTAAAACAATCAGGGAAGTAATAAGATTTCTGAATAATTATGAATAATTAGGCACATTTATGAATAATTGCACCCTTAATAACTATCTAACACATCCAATTTTTAAACTGTAATTCATATAATTATTGATTGGATAATCATCCATCCGTACCAGTCCTTTTTCTTTCTCATAGGGAGACGTTATTGATTCAGCCATTAGTCTCTAATTGTAGCCTCATTGTTTCAGCATAAATTAACAAATGTCATAGAAATTGGATAGGATGCTAGAGAGAAGAGAGGAGAGAGAGACAGAGAGAGAGACTCCTACACTGTAAAAAATGCCCCTCCTATAGAATTCCTTTAAAGTCAGGAAAAACAAAATAAATAAAGAGTTGACAACTTCCCAAAATTGAATTAAATTTATGTTTAAGCAAAATTTAAAAATAATCTAATCCCATAAGACTACCAATCTTGCAACTTTTCCAGTCAGAAGAGTAAAGCACTTCCAATTTCTCCCTACATGTACATGTTTTAGCACAGGGATCCCCAACCTCCTGTCCGTCCCTAGCATGCCAAAAAGCAGGCTGCGTAAAGAAGTGATGTCCCATCTATGGGATGCAGACAGCACACGAAATCATGGCCACTCCGGTCCACGGAAAAAGCTCTCTTCACGGAACCCGTCCCTGTTGCCCAAAAGGTTGGGGGCTGCTGATTTAGCAGGTTCACAAGATTCTGGATTTTTTTGGGAGGGAGAGCTTTGACTACCACGTAAGATTAAATTAAGGCAACCAAAACTACAAAAAATTTGTCCTTTGAGCTTTCTTCCCCAACTGAGGGTGAGAAATAATATTGAATCATTTAAACTTTGCTGCATCTTAGACATAAATAAATAAATTTATGGAAAATAAATTGAAGTTTGTAATAAGCTTCTACAGTATTTAACTTGCCTGAAAAGACCCCAAAGTACATCATGTTTCTCGCTATAAGTAGTCCTTGACTTACAACAGTTCATTTATTAACTGTTCAAAGTTACAATGGCACTGAAAAAAGTGACTTATGACCGTTTTTCACACTTACAACCATTGCAGCATCATGTGCAATCACATGACCCTGCAATCAGGGTCATGTGATTGAAATTCAGATGCTTGGCAACGGACTCATATTTATGATGGTTGCAGTGTCCCAGGGTCATGTGATCACTTTTTGTGACTGTTTTACAAGTAAAGTCAACGGGGAAGCCAGATTCACTTAACAACCATGCTACTAACTTAACAACTGCAGTGATTCACTTAATAACTGTGGCAAGAAAGGTCATAAAATGGGGCAAAATTCACTTAACAAATGTTTCGCTTAACAACAGAATTTTTGGGCTCAATTGGGGTCATAAGTCGAGGACTAACTTAGAGAAACTGTCAAGATGTCAACTGCTCAATGGACGTCGCAGAGCCTCCATTCTACTTTTTGTACAGCATCTGCTCTCTCAAGACCTAGCTAGTTTTCATGGATAAATACCTATAATACCCAAAGGCAAGGCAAAGTACATGGAGGGAGCAATAGCATTCTCCTTTGTCCCAAAGGTGCTTTTTCAGGAGGCAACTGGACTTTTTTGGTTTTTCTTTGAAGACGTTTCACTTCTCATTCAAGAAGCTTCTTCAACCCTCTTGAAAAAGCATCTTTGGGACAACCATGACCTGGATGACTGAGAATCTCCATAGACATTTAGCATCCTCCTTTATTCCTAGCTATTTGTCTTTTCCATCTGTTCAATTACCTGTTTTGTTCCCTTCCCTGCAGTCTCAATGGTTTCAGAGCAAAATAGCACATCTTGCCTGTTGATTTAGTCGGTGACCGTTGCCACAACTTTAACAAGAGAACAAATAAACAAAGCCTGATTAGAAGAATAATCATCTCCATGGGGTCCAAACAAACCTGCACACATGGGCTCCTAGAATTAATTCTGTGACTAAATATTAACAGCTCTTGTTCAAACAAACAATGCCATTTCAACAGTCTTTTGTGTGCTGAATACAGGAGAATGCAGAAAAACAAAATGTTTTGCATATGCAAGGGAAAGAGTTGTGACTACCTTAATATTCTTCTTTATTCCCATGTTTATGAGTTGTGGGGGGGGGAGTGCATTTTTTGAAAAAAGAAAGTTAACATGGATTGTTCTTAGTGTAAAGGAAGAAGGCAACCCATCAGAAGAAAAATAAAAGGAGTTCAGTTATATTTGTGTTGGAACAGCTTCTTGTAAGTGAATCACATTAAACCTAGGGGAAGTTGGATACAGATTAAAAAGTATGCAAAAAAAAAATAAGATCAGAAACCAGTGGACAATTAATTTTGTTGCACAAAGAATCAGGTTAGAACTAGAAAGAAAGTGAGAAAGTGAGAGAGAACGAAAGTGATTAAAACCTTTTCTTCTTTAGAATGATTGCAGTGAAAATCATTGTCCCGCTCCATACTCCTATATTCCAAGACAGCAATTGTTCTTGCAGAACGAAATTGGGAGGGAAAATCCAAGAGGTAAACATAAGCACTGTGGTCTCAAATAAAATACAAAGGTAAAGAGTATAACTTTACTGTAAGCAAAGGTTATTTGCATTCCAAAGGAAGTACAAAACGCAGCGCAACTTCACCCCCATCTGCATTCAAGAAACAATATTTTAGTTAATTGAGATCATTATTGTATTCATCTGCTTTTTCTTAGCAGCTAAAAACTGATGAAAGGCAAATTTCTATTTGAAATGACAGGGAGAGGAAAATGGAAAGACGCAAACGTGAGACCAAAGGCATAGGGACTGTGCATATGAATGATCTGGGGATGTCTGCAGGGTATGTTTTTTAAAAAAAAGTCAAGATGGCATCCATGAATGGTGGATCCAAATTCCACCTGCTTTTTTTACATGTATCAGGTGAAGCTTTTGTCATACTTTCATGGCTACCATCTTGATACTTCTGCCATACACTATGGAGTTCTCTGAGAGCTACTGAATGGGAACATTCAGTTTATCAAGTAAAAATAGTAGCAAATATAACATATGCCTTACGTCTTAAGTGACAATATCAATATATTATAATATAGTGATTCTCACTAACATAGCACTTTATTTTTTAAAAAAACAATACATATAAAAGAATCACAATTTTAAAAAAATAACTATTGAAAAAGGCATGCAAAACAGGAGATGATATTAATCAAAGTAAGAGAGGCACCAAAAAAAATCTCCCCTCCCCAGTCCTGATTACATAACCTCAACATTCTTGAAGGACTTGAGGAATGAGCCGTGGTGGCACAGTGGTTAGAATGCAGTATTATAGGCACACTCTGCCCACAGCCAGGCGTTCGATCCTGACTGGCTCAACATTGACTCAGCCTTCGATCCTTCTTGGTAAAATGAGAATTTAGATTGTTGGAGGTAATATGATGACTCTGTAAATCGCTAAGGAGTGGTATATAAGTCTAAGTGCTATTGCAATTGCTATGTTGAGGGGGTGGAGCTAATTTCAATTTCAGAGAAAAGTGAGAAGATTCCACAAGGTGGGCACCATGGCAGAGGAGGCCTGTCTTCTGGAAGTGTCATTCATTTGTGGGTAGGACCCACAGCATGTTGTCTCTGTCAGATCTGGTGGGACAGGTATTAGGAAATGACTATTACTTAACTTGTTGGATTGGCAATATATAAACCATCAATATTGTTTGGGGCCTCGGTGGCGCAGCGAACTAAAGTACTGTTAAGTACCACTTAGCTGCCAGCTGCCTGCAATTACTGCAAGTTCAAATCTCACCAGGCTCAAGGTTGACTCAGCCTTCCATCCTTCCGAGGTAGGTAAAATGAGGACCCGGATTGTGGGGGCAATAAGCTGACTTTGTATAAAAAGAACAGCTGAAAAGCCCTACTAAGCAGGTATATACAAAAGTATGAAGGCTATTGCTTAACACATTGTAAGCCACCCTGAGTCTCCAGAGAAGGGTGGCATATAAATCGAATATATATATGTAGGTCTTTGGTTATTCGGGTTTTCTCCCGCGTAAAATTCTAGGAGCAAAGCACGAAGCCGAGAACACCAGCCTGAAGATGACGAATGAGACTTCGTCGAAACGTTGCCAAGACAGCTCCAATTTTACGCGGGAGAAAACCCGAATAACCAAAGACCTACATACAAACACCCGCGAAAACCTCAGAAAACACATACACACACACACACACACACATATATAGAAAGAATATGCACATAAAAGCCTACGAAAAAGAAAAAGACACATTGTACCTTTACAGGGAGGATATCTGAGAAGTGGGTGTGGCTCACTGATGACGCCTTAAAAGGCAGAAATAGCTATCTGAGTCTCCCAGAGAGCAACACAGAGTTGCAGTTTGTCAGCAGAAAAAAGGCCCAGAAACTTGTGAATGAGATTTCACAGAACCAGGGCTGTAGAACAACTTAGTTTACGTAGGTAAAATCTGGCTAGAAAGAATATGCACATAAAAGCCTACGAAAAAGAAAAAGACACATTGTACCTTTACAGGGAGGATATCTGAGAAGTGGGTGTGGCTCACTGATGATGCCTTAAAAGGCAGAAATAGCTATCTGAGTCTCCCAGAGAGCAACACAGAGTTGCAGTTTGTCAGCAGAAAAAGGCCCAGAAACTTGTGAATGAGATTTCACAGAACCAGGGCTGTAGAACAACTTAGTTTACGCAGGTAAAACCTGGCTAGAAAGAATATGCATATATATATATATATATATATATATATATATATATATATATATATATATATATATATATAATCTCTGCTATATTGCATCATACTGTATCCTGATTGGTTAGCTCTGTAGCCAATGTCCTTAAGAGGGAGCTAGAAACATGGTTTGTTCTCTTTGCTAATTCTTGCTCTCTAATATCTCTGTATGCTACTGCTTGCAAATCCAGAAGAACTGTTTATTGTGAATGATTACGACAACTGGTAAGAAGACTTTGTTATTGGATTATTCCTGGACTTGTTTTGGCTATCTCCTGCTTTATATGTGTATGACCTGGACTGTTTATTGGACTGTGCCTTACTATGTCCTGAAAGTAAACACAACTCAGTGTATCTGTGTGTTTATTCGTAATGTACTGTGTTTATTCGTAACTACTCTCAGTCGCTTTCATGTGCACACCCTTGCTATTCAAGGGTTACTCTGCGAATTCCTTAACAACAGGCAATTGTAATCAGGGAGAAATAAGCTCTCAGATAACCCAACCCCATGCTATAAAGGGCTTTCAAAGTCAAAAACAGTACCTTGAATTCGCCCTGTAATCAATACAGCTCACAGAGCAGAGGTGTAATGTGTACTGCTCTAAGGGCACACATACAGTTGCAAGAAAAGGTATGTGAACCCCTTGGGATTACGTGGAGTTTTGCATGAATTTGTCATAAAATGTGCTCTGAACTTCATCTAAGTCACAACAGTAGAAAAACACAGTCTGCTTAAAATAATACTACACAAACATTAGATGTTGCCATGGTTTAATTGAACATAACATGTAAATATTCACAGTGCAGGGAGGAAAAAGTATGTGAACCTTTGGACTTAATAACTGGTTGACCCTCCTTTGGTAGCAATAACCTCAACCAAACGTTTCCTGTAGTTGCAGATCAGACCTGCACAACGATCTGGAGTAATTTTGGACCACTCCTCTTCACAAAACTGTTTCAGTGTAGCAATATTCTTGGGGTGTCTGGTGTGAACCGCTCACTTAAGGTCATGCCACAGCATTTCAATCGAGTTGAGGTCAGGACTGTGACTGGGCCACTCCAGAAGGCGTATTATGTGCTGTTGAAGCCATTTTTTTGTTGAATTACTTGTATGCTTTGGGTCATTGTCCTGTTGCATCACCCATCCTCTGCGGAGCTTCAGTTGGCAGACAGATGGCCGTACGTTTTCCTGCAAAATGTCTTGATAAACTCTGGAATTCAGTATGTCTGATAAAGAATGGCGGCAAGAAGACAATAAGTGCCCAATAGGCTTTCTTTTAATAAAAACAACAACTGAGGAGCAGAAGTTGGGGGGAAATGCACAGATATTAAGCCCTTTGTGCTGGGGAAACAGGAGCCTTGTCTTCTTTCAGTGCTAGCAGCTGAGTTTGTGTTGATGCACACAGAAGTAAAACGAGTATTCAGACAAGTGGAACGTGATCTGATGAGCTGGAAATGACTCTGCCCATTCATCCGTCCTGGGATGACATCTCCGCCAATCCTCCTTTCAACACTTATGAGTTGAGCACAAGCTTCCCAAGGGAAGGTTTTTTTTTTTCTCTCTCTCTCTAGGTCCCCTGTCAATAGTAGTATTCACTTACCTTCACTACCGGTTCAGAACTGTGAGTGTGCGTGCCACCTCTGCACATGCGCCGAGCCTTTGGCACATGTGCAGAGCGTCCATGATGACGTCCGGGTGGGTGGGCGGAGCCTCCTGCCACTACCGATTCGCCTGAACTGGGTAGAACCGGTAGAATCCCACCACTGTCCCCTGTCCTAGTTTGCTACCCAGCAAATGCAATGATGGGCATAGGGGGTCAAAGTAGGGGCTGGGGAAAGCTGTTACACTTTTTTTGAAGGACAGCACTCATTCTGCCTTTCAGTTCTACAAAATCCCCCTTGTCTACTCTGGAAATGCCCATTCATGCCCATTCATTCTTATGAAACATATTTAATGCAATCAAAAGGCAATAAAATAGTTAAAACCCTGCTCTTTTTTCATTGCCTTCTTTTCCTGTACTTGATGGTGTTTGGCTTGGTGAAGTTCTCTATCTGTCTAATGATTGGTCATTCTCAGCTTCCGTTCAAATCTTCTAATTAGTTTTATAAAAAGACCATTTTCTTCCCTGGACATTTAATTATATGAGAATATTTTTATTGCATTTGAGGAATATTTCAATACCATCTGTACCCTTTTTTTCCCCTTTCTATGAACATTTCTTATTATAGCAATGAAAATATGACAAGATTTGTGGCTGCAAGTCCTTTTACTTCTAGCCCCCGATCCAATAACATTTACATTTTGCAAAATTTCAGAATTTTTAATATAAAGATTTATGTTTTGTCCATGCATTTTAAGTCCTAAATTATCATGATTTATGAAGCGGTTCTAGTAGTTACATGAATTCCATTAAAATTATTCATTCAGCTTAACTGCACTGCTTGTTCATGGGAGGTAATTTTACTGAATGCCAATGATCTTTTGCTCATGAACACAGAATTACACTGCACTAAATTGTTCCCTTTTCCAATGATGCTTCAGAATTGAAAGGATACACAGCTCCATCTAGCAAAGACAAATAAAATTAACTCTTTATGTATTTGTGTGTGTGTTTAACTTGCCTAGAATACTTCCTAGTGGCTTCATTCAAAAGATGCATGAACTGTTTTATCTTACTTAAAGATTACAGTAAATCTTTACTATCAGTGAATATATTGTACTTTGTTAAATTCATACTTTGTATGAATGACCTTGAAGTAATAGATCATGAGTAAGCAATGGGGTGGGAGGTAACTGAGAATATTTGAGAGATTGGTATGGGTTTCCTGACAAAATGACTACAATGAAGGGTGCAGCAAGTCACAAATATCATTGACTTGAAGGAGGAAGGGCAAAATCATTTTCCCCATGATGTTCTCTATGATCTGCTCAGATTATCTTGTTCTTTAGGGGAATCTGATAAAACCCAAATATAGCAGGAGGGAGAGTGAAGGAGCACCCATTTATTTTTATTTTCTGAGGATGTGAAGCCCACAAATTTTCTTATAGATTCAGAGAAAATCTATATATTGCTTAGCAGCAAACCAGCTTATTTACTTTTTTTAAAGTAATCTTTTTTTAAAAAAAATGGTCAAGTAGAAATCTACTACTACTTCAAAGTCTTTATGCAGTGTCCTTTTCCAACTTTTCTTCTTTAATATATTGGTTTATGGAAATAATAAAATAGAAAAAGTAGTACAGGATTACATATGGAAGTCAACCTCCAAACTTTTGGTGAATGTAAATAATAAAAGTCTATTAAATTATTTTAACTTCATTTCTTCCCAGAATGTTCAACACAGGATAGCTGGAATTTGGAAAATATTGATTTTAACTGTATATATCTATATCAATTTCAGGATAACTATTCACTCTACACAGAAAATATCTATGGGGGAAAAGGGATGATGCTTTTTGCTAAAATGTATTTTTCTTTTGAGAAAGAAATAATAGGAAGAAATAAAACACACTTAAATTCAGCAGCAGATTTATTTAATTCCTTCTTTTTAAGGCATTTTCTGCAGCTGTGGTTATGCTCCTTTCACTATAAGCTCTAGCCGTGCAGAAGAAAGGTTAAAGGTTACCTACATTTCTAATGTCAGGCACTGAGGCTGGTTAAAAAAAAAAGGTAAATGGTAATTTTATCATTAGCGTGCCTGACCTTTGCCCCCACCATATCTCATGGGAGACGTTAAGAACAGTTCACCTGTCAAGATCCAAACACTTAAAGGTCAATGCACACAAAAAAATCTTGAAGAGCTTACAACTGAATCGCTGACACCTTTTATTATCACCACTTAAATAAATGATTCAAGCAGCAAGACAAGGTAAAGACCAGCTTAATGTCAAGATTTATGCCAGAAATGGTTAGTGAAAACTATTTTTTTTAAAAAAAGAACAGTAGCAACAACAAGATTTTCACTTGCATTTGGAAATGTGGAAGCAATGAAGTAGGTTTCATGCGATGCGTGGAAATTTTATGCTGCATGGTGCATTCAGCTCCAAGCCTTCAGAATGACAAAGCTTGAAACTAGGATTAAAACTGTATAAGGGCTGGAAGGATTTTTCTCTTAAGCAGGATGGGAGTTATATACTGACCCAAAATTGGAAGTGGACCAAGGTTTTATAACATTTGTCTTGTTACTCATTTTTAATTGCTTGCTTTAATGCCATTTCTTCACACTGTTGTGGCATATAGCATTCATTGTAAAGAGTAAGGTACTGTAAGCATTTTTTTTTCCAAATCAACATTACAATTCTGCACACATGTCATCTCTAAAGCACAGCTGGATACAGTAATCAAGCCATGTGGTGATTCTGAATTACTGTTATCAGAATGCTGGTCCACGATTTGACATAACTGGTGCACCTTCCAAAACTTCACAAGAACACAATTTATGCAAATTTATCTGGACAGTCTGCAGGCAGCTACCTTGTTGTGCCCATCTTCTCCTAAAAGAGTCTCTGTGGGGCCATCCAGGTGTGAATTTGTGGACACTATAATTATGGAGAAGTACAAACACTTTGCTCCTGAATAAAGGTAAAGGCAAAGGTTCCCCTCGCACATACATGCTAGTTGTTCCTGATTCTAGGGGGCGGTGCTCATCTCCGTTTCAAAGCCAAAGAGCCAGCACTGTCCGAAGACATCTCTGTGGTCATATGGCCGGCATGTCTAAATGCCAAAGGCACACGGAACGCTGTTACCTTCCCACCAAAGGTGGCCCCTATTTTTCTACTTGCATTTTTTACCTGCTTTCAAACTGCTAGGTTGTCAGAAGCTGGGACAATTAACGGGAGCTCACCCCTTTACACGGCACTAGGGATTCAAACCTCTGAACTGCCAACCTTTCCATCGACAAGATCAGTGTCTTAGCCACTGAGCCACCACGTCCCTCTTGCCCTTGAATAGGCTCAAGCATAACTTCATCCCAACAGTGCTAGGTCACATTCCTTTTTATACCGTTATCACTCTAGGTATGTCTTTTCTATAGCTCTATCTTCCATAACCATTCAAAGAATTTGAGAGCTGGTTGGAATCAGTGAGTGGGAAGAGGCCTTGAGGCGTAACCTCATTCAGATGAATATGAACATCAATTAGGAGATGGAGCTATCTGCCAAGTTGTCAGGAAAATCTCAAAGCATCATTTGGAACCCTCCAGCTCCTCAGGCATCTGGAATGTATCGTTCTAAGAGTCCCCTACCCTTTCAGATGTCCTAGGACCTGCAGTGTGGCTTTAAATTTTGCTGACCAGTGAAAAACAAAGGTGACATTCAGATCAAATCTTACTTGCTACAAAGTAAAATCACATCAATGAGGTACATGGCTATACAAGTTGGGCTAGTACTTGTAACAAGACTGTTGAAATAATGAACTCACAAACAACTCCAGGACATAGAGGTTGAAATTACCCCAATACAACAAGCAATGTGAGCTCCAATATCAGTTTTGAGATGAAGTCCCACCTCATGAATCCTACGAAAAACTTTGCTAGATATCTGAGCAGTCAGTACTCAAGCAGAACCCTAGCTTGTCTCTACAGCCTGGTTTCACACAGAGACATTCATAACTGATCAGCCATGAGACAGTTCTACTATGATGTGATGTGATGGTCTCACAAATGACGGTTACCCTCCTTCTTGACCTTGATGTTATACCTGCTTCAAGATTGGAAATCCAGGCAGACGGATTTCCCCATTCTCTCACTGCAGGATGGGCCTCCTATACAACTACTTGGCTTTCAGCTTTGGAACCCAATCTAATAAACTACCCAATCTAGTAAATTACCAAAAGTCCAATCTTGTTCCCATCACATGTGGCAACCTGTTCCTCATTCTCCATGAGTCTTGACCTTCTCTGCCCAGTCTCCAGAAACTGCTGCTTCCATCAGTGTCTCCTTCTGTCTCGTTCATGTGATTTTCACAGTCCAGCTCTCCACATTGGTTACTCCTCATCTCTGTTGCATTCTCTCCCACCAGCATCTCCAGAGTCATACTAACTTGGGGATCCTGTCTGGCTTGTTGTCTTTCTCACCAATTCAATATTTATTTATTCATTTTCTTTCATTTTTTGTCAAATATCAAGGCTGACTTTGGGTAGCTTACAATTAAAAAAAGCCAACATAAAAAAAAATCAAAACCAAACAGAAGATCACAATATCAACCATAATCCTACAAAACAATACTAAAATGAAATGAAACAAGACAGAAGGGAGACCCACTATCACCCATTCCCAAGACAGGGGGAAAATATATTAATGTACTAATAAATTCTATAACAACATAACAGTGGGTGTTAAACCATACAAATCTCTGGGTTGATTCATATGGCCCTGTCCTTTTATAACTATCTGCACAAGAGGTACCAAAAATGCAGGTCTCCAATCATTGATAAGTTGTTGCTGTCTAAGAATACCAATAACTCCATTTGGTTTGACAGCCAAAACCAAGTCTGAGTCCCCTCCACCATTAGTCTGCAATTTATTTCCACTCCAGTACACCATTCTCCATGTAGAGGGGCATGGTGGCCTAGACGTCAGCTCTCACCTCACAATCAGGATTCTGTGAGTTTGATCCTAGGTAGTCGCCAATCTTTCTCTTTCTGGGCACAAGGAGAAAATATCTGGTGTGAGCTCCACGTAGGCATCAGAAAGAGCATCCAGCCATTAAACAGTCAGCTCAATTCAGTCATGCTGACTCCACTCTGATGCAAGGGATTGCAGGGTCGTTACAAGAAAAAAATACCATTTTCCATCCATCCACTCATGTCCACCAATCTATTTATATCAACCAGTTTCACCATCTCTAATCTTCCTGAAACTCTATTGCTTTCTCTCATATTCATCTAACATTTCTCTTTTCTGCCAGGTAAAACTTTGTCCTAAGACCACATCTGGGTGGGGTGATGTGGTGGCCGTGACTGAAGCCACATCCTTTTTTTTTTTTTTTTTACATATGGACACTGGTTAAAGAGAGGCAGGCTTCAATCTCACACCATGGCCAGCTCTTGAATTTTTTGGCACACATGCACACACACACTTTGTCAGGTAAAACAACTATCTAAACCGGTTGCCATCTTTTGTTTAAAGAAAGAAACTCCAAGGGTTTAATTATCAACTATTGCAGCAAAATAAAAGTGTAATAATTTTTTTAAAAAATCCTGCTTTCATAAGCAGAATTGCAGCAAAACAAAGATGGAGCTAAAATGGAACCCATGTCAGAGGAAAGCGATATACACCAGATTGTAAATGGCTGAAAATTAAGAGAATTGGTATAAACCATCTGGACAACATCAGAATAGAATCAATACTGGACTTCATTCAGTACAGTAATGTTATTTGTTCCAAATGCTATTGCTGATCAGTAGGTAAACACAAAATGGTATGAAAACATATGCGCTTAACTTATAGCCTATACGATATACAACATATAGCCTTTATAACATAACTGAACAACCTATAGGAAGTGTTAAAAAGATAATATTGTTCAGCTTCAGTACTATAGTAATGGCCTCTCATTGCTTTTGGAGTTTGTAAATTAGTAACTGTGTGCATCTTAAAAGTGAGATGCTCATACTGACAGGATATAAGGCCACATAGATCTCTTGGCTGAAGAGATTCTGAACTCTGAAATCATCCCAGTTTTATCATTCAGGTACAGATCCGTATGAAGGAATGTTTCCAGATCTAGGGAAGTGTGGGGAGGAGGGTAAGGAAACCTTGCACACAGAAAGTTAAATATCAAGGCAACAGATAAGGAAGCACCCCGAGGCAAAGAGAGTATTGAGTGTGGAGATTTATTCCTTTATGAGATCCCTTAGCAATTTGCTAAACCTGGACAAATATCTATCAGATAGTTGAAACTGGACAATGGGACATGGCAGTTAACAGCAGAATTAGGATAAAATCAACCGCTTTTTGCCAAGTTAATTTTCTTAGTGTCTTTCCAGATTGTACTGATTGCTTGCCTGAGTGGTTTTTTGTTTTGTTTTTTTTTACTGGAAAGGTCAATACAAATAATCAAAAACATAATTTCAATATTCCCAGAGGAGGATTGAAAAAGAAAAAGGAAGTGAGATCAAGTTTTCTTTTTAATCAGAGCCTTTTGGGGGTGAGTGTTGAAGCTAATCTGTAATGGTATTCCAAGGCAACTGGATCAGCTCCCAACTTTTTAATAATTAAAACATTTGATGCAGGGAACAAGAGGAAGGACAGGGCTCAAAATTTTTCTTCCAAATGTTTCTCTTGTAGTGATGTCTCATTTCTGAGATTCAGTTTTTAAATGACAAAAAATTGCTTTGATTGCAGAGGAACATGTAATTCTGATTTAAAAGCTGGATGCTATTTAGTTCCAGATGCATCTCTGAATGTGTTGCTTGGTGCCAGAAAGCAATACATGGTGAAGACAACCAGACAAGATACTTAGTACTTTAGTACTTTGAAACGTACTAAAACCATAAAACAAAAAGAATGGAATATTATTGTAAACCCACAAGTACATTCCCTAGTAACCACCCCTCCAAGTCAGAATCAACAGATTCAGGGCTTCTGGAGAAGAAACGGCAAACTGAAGGTGGCCCCACAAAAAGTGGAGCCAACAACTGCAGTAGAACAAAGAGCCAGAAAGTAGATCGGCTCTTTATAATGTATCTCTGGACAAGGAGAGGACTTGAGATTGCTCACAAGTGCTCCAGATAGTTGCCACTCATGAAGACATTGCAAGACAGTGGTCCCAATGAGGTCTAGGACTCTGGGAGATGAGAAAATATCCAACTTGCTTAAACCATGATTAGCATCTTTGAAAGGATGTTGAGTTCACATTCTTCCTCTTCTAATCACTTTCAGAAATTGCTTATTAAATGTTTTTCAGAAAGTAGGAACTTTTGGATTGACACCAGGGGAGTTTCCTTCAATCCTCATTGAAACAAATTTTAAATAAAAGTTTAAGGACTTAAAAAGAAATTCTAGAATAAACAGCAAAAGAGTGATTAAAACTTTGATTTTAGGAAATTACAAACAGACTGTGTCAAAATAAATTTGAAATGAGATTTTGGAATTAATTATAAACAATCTGTCCCATGGGAAAATGCTTTTGTTTTTAATTTTTTAAAAAACATAATAAAACAAGACTTTAAAATTGAACACTAGAGGGAACTAGAAGGAACTAAAGATTGCAATTAAAAGAGAAGAGCAGGCAAACTTGACATTCTATATTAATAGAATGAAATGAAATATTTTAACATTGGAGATGAACAATTGACCCAGAAGTTAAATTTAAGAGTGTCTTCTGTACCTTTATAGGTAGGCTGTGTTATGGAAGATAACGTGTTCTTCTTTCATAACATAATAATCACTCACTGTGAAAAGATGACTAGAAAAGAACCACTTTTGTTTTCAAAACTTTGCATAATTATCTTATTTCTAGAGGGAAAGCTCATTGCATCATTAAGGTGAGGAGAAGCACCCAAACGCAAAAAAAAAATTAGAAAAATCTATGTTGTTGCTATCATCTAGAGGAGGTCCATATTTGAGAGCCCTAATATAATAAAAGAGAAAGAGAGAAAAGGAAGATGGATGCCTCTGTATTTACAAGGACTGTGAAATGCAAAGACATACTAAGCTTCTCAGGGGACAATTGAGGTCAGCAGTGATAATCACTCTTTGAGAGCTTGGTGGAATTTATCAAGTAAAAGTCTAATAGTCCAACCGATGTCAAATGCAAAGTATATCTTTGCGGTATTTCACCCCAGGTGATATGACTAGTTAGCTCATTGAAGCATAGGGCTGCTATTTGGTTGGACAATGCTTCTGGCTCCTCAACAAAACCAACTGCTAGACATTCATCAATGGCCAGTGAATTCAGTGTATTAAAATTCAAGCGGTTGTAATAAAAGAAGAACAGTATTAAAATTTCGCTTGCTCAAGAAAATGAGTGCCCAAATGCAGTGACCTTCTTCTAGAATAATTGATTGCCTGGTTGTTTACTGATCCTCAGGGAATTTGGGGATGGAACAAGTTTACTTGACCTGAAAAAGAAACAGAGAATAGAATAGAATAAAATTTTTAGAATAGAATTTTTTATTGGCCAAGTGTGATTGGACACACAAGGAATTTGTCTTGGTGCATATGCTCTCAGTATACATAAAAGAAAAGATACATTCATCAAGAATCATAAGGTACAACACTTAATGATAGTCATAGGGTACAAATAAGCAATCAGGAAACAATATCAATATAAATCGTAAGGATACAAGCAACAAAATTACAGTCATACAGTCATAAGTGGAAGGAGATGGGTGGTGGGAACAATGAGAAGATTAATAGTAGTGCAGACTTAGTAAATAGTTTGACAGTGTTGAGGGAATTATTTGTTTAGCAGAGTGATGGAATTCGGGAAAAAAATGTTCTTGTGTCTAGTTGTACTGGTGTGCAGTGCTCTATAGTGTCGTTTTGAGGGTAGGAGTTGAAACAGTTTATGTCCAGGAGGCGAGGGGTCTGTAAATATTTTCACAGCCCTCTTTTTGACTCGTGCAGTATACAGGTCCTCAATGGAAAGCAGGTTGGTAGCAATTGTTTTTTCTGCAGTTCTAATTATCCTCTGACCTGAAAAAGAAACATGAAGATGTTTGTGGAGGCAATACATTGCTATTGAAGATTAGCAGCTGTGGTGGATGGGAGTTAATTTACCTAACTTTTCTCCCCAAATTGGAATGGGGGAAGAATAAAGTAAGTAGGTGTAAGAGGAATACAGTTTGTTCTGGAAGAAACATTACAGAAGAGGATGTGGGAAAACTAGCATGATTTTTGGAGAAAAATTCTATAGTTTTCAACAGGGGTGAAATCTACTTACCTTCCCTACTGATTCAGAAGTGCATGCTCCACGCGTGTCATGTGAGCGCTTGGACCCTCTGCACATGCGCAAAGCCTTCTGCGCATGCGCAAAAGGTCAAAAACGATGTCTGGGCGGATGGGCGTAGCGTTGCGCTGCCACCGCTACAGGTTCTCCAAACCACACTACCAGTTCGGCCGAACCAGTCCAGACCGGTAGCATTTCACCCCTGGTTTTCAAAGAAGTCTGGCAGGAAACAAGAATTTTATAGAAAATGAATGCTGTGAATCTAACTTTTCATTGTGTGTAAAAATGTGTGTGCATTTGAAGTGCGCACAGTCTCCAGTTACTTCCTTCTAAGATGACTGAATCTTGAGTAAGTTCCAACATTCCTGAGATTTCTCATCAGTCTGAAGTGAGATTGCACTTATACAATGATATGCAACTTGATCTTTGGTATCATTAGCTGGATCTCAAGAGTAAAGATGGGAAAAACTTGACTGATGAGTTCATAGATCAATCCACTTTGGAACTTGAGGTTAAAGAATTCTCTGTTGGCTTCTTCCGTACAGCATGGGAACTGATGGATCTCCAAAATTGTGACAACGTGGCCCTGTTTTCTTTCACTATGTGGTTTTTACAAGAGGCTTTCCAGAGATACAGGTTATAAGGAGAATCAAAGATGAATATGGTTTCACCAGCCTATTGTTAATTAATAGGATTTAGATCTGCATAAATACAACTGGAAAAAATTGATACAATGATTATGTTTGTCCTTTTCTGAGACATGGGAAGTAATTGCAGTGTGATTCATACACTACTTCATTCCATGCTGTAATGATAAGAGGAAAGGGAATAAGCCTTGGATTTGGTACAGTGCCTCTGTTCCATAGGCATACTCCATTTTATACTGCATAGATCACACATATTGATTCATATTTGATTATCCATGTTTTATTAAATACAAAGCAAGACCAGTATCTCCATCCATCCAGTTTCGTTAAACCACTGAACTTCTGACAGCGTAGAGTCGGGTAGGGTAGCTGATGGGATGGGATGGGATGTTCAAAAGCAATTCAGCAACCTTGGTCCTTGTCTATAAATTCATTTGTAATCCAACCTTTTTCACCCTGAGTCTGTATTTATGGTATGCTAAAGCTACACAGATTGGAGTATATACCTATCAAACATATAGTGGAGTGCAAAACCTGTTTCTGAATGATTGTTCCACGTCTTGAATTAAATTCTTGAAATTAACCAGGTCAACCATTGTAAAAACTTGCATGATGGATGGATGGATGGATGGAGAAATCAACTACATCAGCAATCATCCCCTGACATTACAAAATACATATTGGTAGGAATTCAATAAATGGATTGGGGGAGGGGGAAATATATTATAAACAAGGTTTTGCATACATCATGTTGAATTCAGTCAGGATAACTTTTTTTGTAGTTAAATAATTAATTATTTCATGGTTGGTTTAGATTTCTATTTTCTGGACATTTACATTGGGAGAAAATATATGCATTATTGTTGTAATTTTTAAAAAATGATGTCTTCATTTTTCATAAAACCTTTAATAAATATACAAGGTCCCAATTTGTTTCTGAGGTATGCAAAAGCCATGATTACAACTTGCAAGAAATGAGCATTCATGCTTATAAGCTAATTGAGGGGAGTGGAAGGAGCAATAATATCCAGATTTGTAATCCTTTTCTGAAGCATGTTATTAACACCATTGCTGAATTTTTGAAAGGTTATTTTTATGTGTTTGCTCTTTTGACAAGTGATCTGGAAGTAATTGTGTATTCCACATTTAGGGTGCTTCCACTTTTTTTCATTTTTTTTTTTTTTTTAATTTGATTTATATGCCGCCCTTCTCCGGAGACTCAGGGCGGCTTACAATGTGCTCAGCAATAGCCTTCATACTTTTGTATATTTATACAAAGTCAGCTTATTGCCCCCACAAACTGGGTCCTCATTTAACCTACCTTAGAAAGGATGGAAGGCTGAGTCAACCTTGAGCCTTGGAGAGATTCGAACCAGCAGTAAATTGCAGGCAGCTGTGTTAATAACAGGGTGCTTTAAACCACTGTAGTACCAAGGCTCTTCCTTCCATTTCTAACTTCCTTCAAATCATTTTTAACTGGACCATATGTCGGCTAGGTAGTCCAGAGCAGAAAATCAACTCCATGGGAAAGCTACAACTATACTTTTGTTGAGATTGCCTATAATAAAAGAGAGACCCAGTTTTGTGAAGCAGTTAAGGTAACAAGCTGGGAAGTGGGATACTCTAAATCTTAGTCTTGCCTTAAGCACAAATCCAGCTGTAATCTAAACCAGCCACCCTCTCTAGGACAGAAACAAAACAATCACAAACCACTTCTGAAAATCCCATGTATTAAAGTGCAGAGACTAGTCTAGGCAGATGGCAGGAGTCAAGAGTGACTCAGAAACAACTACTAATAGTCGTAATAACAGAATCTTGCAGTCTGCCTGTTCTGTATCTCCTCCTCCTCCTTACAGTTCATTGAATTATCTCATTCTGGACTTTTAAGGTCAGAATATGAAGCAGCAGCCTTTGACTCCTCTAACATGGAAGCCCATGAGGGATGGAGGAGGGGAGTTCAAATGAGGTGGCTCAGTGGCTAAGACACTGAGCTTGTTGATCAGAAAGGTTCAGTGGTTCAAATCCCTAGTATAGGTCTCTGCGTGAGCAGGGGGTTGGACTAGATGACCTCCAAGGCCCCTTCCAACTCTGTTACATTGTGTGCATTGTGGCTTCAGATGTAAATGATATGCATTGTGTCATTTGCAACAATTGTGCAACATCATTATGCATGTGATGTCACTATGGCTGGGCACTGAAGGTTGCCCATGGGAAAACAAAGTTCCTTTGGTTCTTCAGCAACACAAATTTATTCCCTCTGCCCCAATGCCACACAAAAGAGAAAGAAAGGAAAGTGCTAGAGCACAGAAGCAGTGACCAGTAGTCACTAAGATAGTGCTTTTCAAACTTAGCAACTTTAAGATGAATGGACCAACTCCCAGAATTCTCCAGCTAGCACTGGAGATATTCACTCATCTTAAAGTTCCAAAAACACTGCTCATGGGGAATGTACCTCAAACAACATGGCACTTTGCACAGAGAGGAAAAAGATACCATATAAATACAACATAGAGAACAGCACACACTCTGCTAGAGAGAAGTTCCCTGAAGATGGGCTCCAACACGAGTCCAAAAGCTTGGAAGACAAACCCAGATTCCTGCAAAGGTAGAACACCTGTGGGTTTCATCCAACTATTCTGAGTAAGGAAACAATTGATAGGATCTGCAAAGAGTGCCAACAGCCATATTCTATTTTATAGTGGAATCAGCAGAATGATGTCCATTTATCTGGTCAAATGGTGGGGCGGGAAAATAATTACTGCCAAGCTATCAAGCCACCACATGAAGAGAATTCTATGCCAGTTGCATCCCAGGAGCCACAGCAATGGGGAAGCCTATAAGCTCCTTCCAAACAGAAAATATTTTCTCCTGCTTTTCTGCTAATTCAGCTACATAGCAGGTGATCAAGAATTTCATTAGCTCAGTCTACAAATATGGATGACAGTTTGGGAACACAAGTATCCCAGGCTGTTTCTGGCATAGTGCGTCAAACCTCCTAGGGAGGTGCTTTCAATTACCGATTTAATCTTCATCCAAGTAAAAATACAGGTAGCCTCAGCTTACGACCACAGTTGAACCTGACTTTTCTGTTGTTAAGTGAAACAGTTGTTAAGTGAGTTTTGCCCCATTTTACAACTTTTCTTGCCACTGTTGTTAAGCAAATCACTGAAATTGTTAAGTTAGTAACACGGTTGTTAAGTGAATCTGGCTTCCCCATGGACTTTGCTTTTTCAAAAGGTCCCAGAAGGTGATCACATGACCCCAGGACATTGCAACCGTCACAAATAGGAACCAGTTGCCAAGCACCCAAATTTTGATCACATGACCACAGGGATACTGCAAAGGCCATAAGTGTAAGTCAATCCCATTGTAACTTCAAACGGTCACTAAGTGAACTGTTGAAAGTGGAGGCCTACCTGTATGAATTTAAAATAGGACTTCAGAAGATACAGACTGCTTGAAGCTTTGGCTGCTATCAAGTGCTTGCCCAGATCTGATAGCCCTAATTTAAAATGAACATTCCTTACATTTTTCTGGGTCCATCTCTTATATCCTGGTTGAACGTGCTTTGGGGAGAGTTGTGGGCTCAGGGCCTTTTGTTCTGCTTCTCGTCCCATCAGTGCTGATGAGTTGACAAAGGGACTCACATTCCACAGCCACCAAGAGCCCAATCTATCAGGTAACCTTCCATCAAGAATAGGAGGATCCTGTTGGAAAAAATGCCAGGAGCAGAGAAATGATTTTTTCACACCCCTTTTTTTCCCCCATAGGTATGAGCTTTTAGGAGCTGGCAAGGCATGGAGAAATGAATCATTCCCTCTAAAAGCAAACTCATGGTGAGGAGTGACCGAAAGGCAGCCAAAACAGAATTCCTGAAAAACAAAAAGCAGCCGTTAGCAAGTTCCAGAGATTATCAAATGGCAGAAGAACAGAAACCATTAGTAGTCTTAGAAAAATGTATGGGGACAATTAATAATGATTTTAAAAAACATCCCAAAGAGATTAATAAGGACCAGACAAGCTCAGTGACCAGAACTGCAGAATGGTTATTGGCAAGGAAACACAGGAAACAGAAAACCAGGAAAGAAGAAAAATGGAATGAAGGAGTAAAAGAAAGGACACTGAACACTAAGATAATATTTTGTTACAGGATTAATATGATAGCACATTTGAGATTTTTCCTCTGAATGTTTTAAAGTGGTCCTGTTAGATGGCATTTCTTCCTCCTTGTGACCTCATTGGTTTTTGGTTTGTTGTAGGGTAAATAGTTCAATCTTTTACTGCTGTGAATCATTTTTACTATTTAGTGTAACACAGACCACCAGTGTTTGGGATGATATCCTCTTAATATAAAACTGCTATCAAACTGATCATCTGCTTGCCTTGTATTGCTGTTCACCATATTTATTTGAAAATACAAAATATACAAAATACCTTATGCCACCAAACTTTAATTCTAAGCTTAGAAACCTTAGAACTACGCCGCCTTTGGTATGACCTAAGTGTAGCTCATAAAATTATCTGCTACAATGTCCTACCTGTCAATGACTACTTCAGCTTCAACCACAACAATACATGAGCACACAATAGATACAAACTTAAAGTGAACCGCTCCAAACTCGATCGCAGAAAATATGACTTCAGCGACAGAATGGTCAATGTCTGGACCACTGACTCTATGGTTTCATCCCAAACCCCCCATAATTTTAACCTAAGACAGTCTACTGTTGACCTCACCCCATTCCTAAGAGGTCTGTAAGGGGCATGCATAAGAGCACCAGTGTGCCTACCGTCCCTGTCTTAATGTTCCCTTTATTTGTATTCATTTTATGTATTCAATCCATGCTTATATATATTATCTAATACATACTTGACAAATAAAATAAATACAAATAAATAAAATACATAACAGAAGCGGTGTCATTTCTGCAAGAGCAGCATACAAATGGGAGGAGGGGGAAAGAGGGAGGAGGAGGAGGAGGAGGAGGAGGAGGAGGAGGAGGAGGAGGAGGAGGAGGAGGAGGAGGAGGAGGAGGAGGAGGAGGAGGAGGAGGGGGAGGAAAGTCAGTAGTGCAGCAGCATCAAAAGTTTATTGAATCTTTAATGGATGGTAGACCCAAGAATTCAGAAGAAGCTGGAACTATCCTGCTGCTTTATATTAGACCTAACAAAGCAAAATGCCCATTTGCTTTATGTTAGACCTCAAATCTACATAAACAAATGCAGTAGATATGCAGCATATTTGTATCAGCTCAACTTTCTTGAATTATTGCTCTACAATTTCTATTATCTCCCACTAATGATGCTGGCTGAGATTGATGGGTGTTGACATGCCAAGCACCTAGAAACCCTCAAGTGGCTTATGCTGCTTTCGGCTACCTGGTATGTTCCTTCCAAAGGTTTAACTATCTTAGCTTACCCATCTTCAATCCAGCTTCTGTTGCCTGCCATATTTTTCAACCCAAGGCTGTGGATCTATTTAAGAAATTGTCTTCTAGTAATCTAGCCCCCTAGAGGCATTTTGGGTGATTACAGTCATTCCTTCTGTAATTTATATAATTATAGAAAATGTGATTCTTCTCAGTCTTCGGTTCCATTTGTCTTATACTGTCCAGACACGAACAGAATAGAAATCAGAGATTTCATTCGTGCCACAGGTTATTATGTAGCTCTATCCAAATTTCCCTTAAGGTTTAACTAGAAACATCAATCTCTCAAATCTACATCCCTCCGAAGCGATTTTGTACACCTAGTTCCTTGCTTCTCATCTTGAAAATATTTCAGCAAACTCTCATACCAGGTGTCTGTGCAGTATTTCAAACAGTTGATTTATAGAAAAGTCTGTCGCGCAGCAGCTAAAGAGGTCACTCAAAATTGAAATAATTTAATTTTCTTTGCTCATAATCAGTTGCTTGTGAAGTATTTATTGAAGGTATTTCCCTTAGTGTCTTCTGACTATTTCCTAGACTAGGGAATTCTTAAGGAAGTGGTTTGGCCAAAGGACATTCCAGGAACTGCTCCTTTATTAAATTAATTACCTTCTATTCTATTTTAATCTCATAAAATCACTCTCTTATCCTACTTCATGACACAGGCAAATATGTGAATAACCAGAGAGCAGGAAGATCTGCTAAGTAGATTGGAAAGAATCTGAACAGAAAAAAAGATAAGCAGACAATAAAATAACACATAACTACCACATATGTATATCTGACATGTGCATGGTATAGGAAACATACGTGGTCATGCAGAAGGCTTGGAAATTGTGAAGTAATGTAATCGTATTTGTACTAACAAAGCCCTAGCTTCAAATAAGACCATATACACTAGCTCTTTCACTTTCTAAACTTCTGTTCTTTTTTTGACGCTTTTAAATTAGTAACCTCCATGCTTAGAATTCTCTGCTGCTTCTCTGTTACTTCCTGTTTTTTTTTTTTCCTCTTGTCTTCTTCATGTCTCCAGGAATATACAGAAAACCTATGCAGCAATTAACATCATTCAGGGATGTACAGAGATTAATTACTCAAACACTTTGGAACTAAATACTTTCCAGAATGAGCAATGAGAAGTTATCATGGACACCGCCAAACTCGCTCTTCTTTCTATGCAATTCCTGGGACAGCTTCTAATATCACAGACAATTCATGAGGAATCAGAGTCCACCCACCTCACTAGAAATGCCCAGCCTTATTTCTGTCTCTTGAGGCATCTTGTCTTGAAGGTAACCTAACACAGTGGAGCTTTCAAACGGTGGGTTATGACCCCTAAAAACCATGAGTCATTTAGAAGTCACCAAAGCTTTTTAAAAGTGTGCCTCGGGCATAGTCAACTTTGAACTTTTGAGTATTACTAATGCCAATAAAATAAATTGTTTTATTCGTGGGGGTGCACAAGTTCATTTATCATTTCACGTGGTTGTGGTATCACAAGATTTGAGCATCACCGCTCTAAGGAAAGGTCAGTTTCTGGAATCATCAGCCGGGGAACGAGAGTGGAAATGGGTGATCATATCTGCCTGTCCTCATTTGTGAGCTTTTTGGGTATATTTCTGAGTGAAACCGAATGCTGGAACAGATGGTACTTTAGGCTGTTCCAGCATAGTTTTTATGTTCTCTCAACATGATGCTTTGAAGACCCTTTTGGAGAAATCTGTGTTAACTCCTGGGAAGGAATTTTCCATACTTCATTGTCCACAAATAGATGCAGTTGGATTAAGTTATTAAAGTTTATCTACAGTGAACATGATCATTTTAGTGTATCTTTGCTCATCCATAGGCCGAGCAAAATATAAGACACAGAGGTAGGTTAAAATGTAAAAATATGCACCTGGAAACCTAAAGGAGTTTAATTTCATTATTTATATTTTGTCTGTATTTTGGGGAGATATTGGTGATACAGCTAATTAATGGGTTAAGTTCTTCTATGGCTTTTCCTTACTGCTGAGAAGACACACCTTGAGTTATAGAAAATTATAACGGAATAATATTTGCTGTCCTCATTATCAAACCCTATTCTGCTGGTGTGACCACCATTTACTTCTTGTTCACTCATAACGGTTCACTGGATTTTAATTTATCCAGGTTGCTGCAAGCAACCTACATCTATGAGCTATGGTGGCACAGTGGTTAGAATGCAGTACTGCAGGCTACTTCTGCTGATCACTGGCTGCCAGCAGTTTGGCAGATCCAATCTCACCAGGCTCAAGGTTGACTCATCCTTCCATCCTTCCAAGGTGGGTAAAATGAGGAGCCAGATTGTTGGGGGCAATAGGCTGACTCTGTAAAGCACTTAGAGAGGGCTGTAAAGCACTGTGAAGCAGTATATAAGTCTAAGTGCTATTGCTATTGCTATTGCTATTGCTATTGCTATAAAGATGCTGTGCATAAGCGACTCTGTAGAACCGATTGTGTGAATTGGCAACGTTCTTCTGAAGCTTATTCTGGCCTAAACACTGTAGAAAGCAAACCTATTAGTATTCAGTCTGTACAGAAGATGAAACAAATATATCGGATATGTCTACCTCATCTTAACACGCAGCCACGTATGGTTCCTTTTGGCCAGGAAATCAGAGTATCTATAAATTTGTAGGACATTTTCTTAGCAGTGACCTAAGGAATATTAAGTCATCTTGAATCATGTTTTCCTACATATATTATTGAATATTCAGCAGTCAGAGCTGTTGGCCTCTGTGTAATTGCTTGAGATGCTGACCAGTTAATATCACATGAGATCTAGTGTTAAAATGAATGTATTTTTCAATGTCCTGTCAGGGGAAGTAATGAAATCTTGGTGGCAAATTGTAGAAATATTCTAATAAGTAAGAGAGCTTTTTGTTAAAACTGGACACTCCTATGCTTTTGAAGGTTCTGGCTAACTTTGCTATGGGTATCCCAATGCAAAATTCACCACGGAGTAAATAAAGCTTATGATATGCTAATTCTCAATACATTTCAATGGCGATACCTTTTCCCCTTTTCTTTTCCCTACTATTGTGGCAATCCTTGGGCTAAAGCCTATTTGATAATTTAAAACTTGCCCCTCTAATCCCTGTCCAATTCACCTTACATCTTAAAGCCACAAATTACAGCGTGGCATGATATTTAAGTCTGAAAGCTGGTGATAAAGACTTCCCACTGAAACCCCCACAATCATTCTTCATAGCATCATGTATGGTCGAATGACATACAATATGTTTCACAGGCAACACACTGGAAATGGAAATGTTAAGTATAAATCTTGTTAGAAGTTTCAGTAATTTTTAATATTTTTCCCCTTTTTGGTGGCGTGCGTATGTGAATGATATATTTGTCCTAGAGCAATATGAATTCATTTCCCCCACATCTGTAATATCTGCAGTAAGCGAAATTAAAAATACATTTGTACTTGTACAGTTAAATGATCATATTTAATGAAATGTCGGAGATGAATCTTAGCAAATAGGAAATTATTTCAGAAAGAGCAGCATTTCATGACTGGCAGTCAGGGAAAAGCAAAGAGATTATACAAATGGTGTAGGACTTCGACATATTAGGGGCCAAGAGTTGGGCAGTTCTGCATAAAGGAATCATTGTGTGAATGTCATATAGAAGCTCGCTATAGCTTTCAATTTATTTCCTATGGGAAAGTTCTTCAGATGCCTTATCAAATTCCAGTTGAGAACAGAAACTAATTTTAAAAAGCATCTATTAAGTCTTCCACACTACCTCTGCTTTCACTTCCCAAACTCTTAGAAGCAGTTTCAAGCCAACCTGTGGTCATTTTCATCCCCATCAGCTTAGAAATACAAAAATCACACGAGACAGCCAATGCTCTCTCCAGATGATCAATAGCAGGGTGCAAAAATAGCATCAAACGAGATATTCCAATCCCTAATCTGTTTTGCCTAGTGTTTAAATAATCTAAACAAGGGGTATCAAATTCAAGGCCCAGGGCCGAATCCAGCCCGCGGGGTGGTTAACCCTGGCCCGCGGGGCCACCCTGCAAACAGCGAAGTACCAGCCCACTGTGCCTCTGCCAGCAGAAACAGAGCTCAGGAGGGCTGCAGGCGGCCCTCCCGAGCTCCATTTTCACTGGCAGAGAGTTGCAGGAGGCCATCGCAGAAGAAAACAGAGCTTGGGAGCTTGTTTTCCCTGGCAGAGCGCTCAGGCCACCACAGGCACCCCTGACATGAGTGAAGTTGAGCTGGCCATGCCCTGTCAGGGTTCCAAGTAACAACCCTAATGCAAAAAATGGCTTCCAGGCCTGACATGCCCATCCTGGCCATGCCCACCCTAGCCCCCCAAGGTAAAACACAACCCTGATGCGGCCCTCAATGAAATTGAGTTTGACACCCCTGATCTAAGTGTTTGTAATTAGAAGAAACTCCAAAGCCATGAAGTTACCACTCCACTCTTCACTTTAAACACCTAAAAATGAGTAATATCAAGCTACAGTGGTTTAATATTTCTTTGAATAGCAATCCTCTCCAGAATGATTCTTCTTGTTTCATAAAGAATTTATTATACATTGGTGAATGTTTGATTTCTTTTGTGATCTTTCTGAAATATTGTTATGCACATGCTTTCTTTGTTATCTGTCTTCTTGACTTAAGTTCTAAATTAAATAAAATGTCATGGAGAAGCTTTCCTAAATCTAAAAGCTACAAAGTTGTTGTACAGTGGTACCTTAGTATTCATCATTAATTGGTTCCGGGAGGCGTGATGAGTACCAAAAACAATGCATACCAAACACATTTTTCCCATAAGGAATAATGTAGTGAGTCACAAGAGAGCCGACACCAACAAATTCTAGCTTGAGTACCAAACAAGCAATGAGTACTGGGACAAAATATTTGTGTCAAATGCATTGAGTACCAAATTCGTTGAGATTCAAAGTAGTTGAGTACCAAGGTAGCAACAGCAATAGCACTTAGTGCTATAGTGCTTTACAACACTCTCTAAGCAGTGTACACATTTCAGCATATTGTCCTGAAACAATCTGGGTCCTCATTTTATCAACCCCAGAAGGATGGAAGGTTGAGTCTACCTTGAGCCATGAGGATTGAACCTCTGGCAGAGAACAAGGTTAGCCTGCAATACTTCATTCTAACCACTGCACTACCAAATGGTACCACTGTATATCCTTTTTAGTGTGCACGGAGAGGAAAAGGGGGAGAAGGAAGGGTGGAGAGAGAGAGAGAGAGAGAATATAACTTCACTGATGTGCTGAACAATATAAATAAGGTATCCCAACATCAAAACAAATGCTAAGCCTGTCTGTCTTCTTCTCCCATCCCAGAAGGAGCTAAATGAATTTCAATAGAGACAACAAATGCAGAGGGAAGAGAGAAGCATTACTAATAGTGGGCATTGAAGAAAGAGGAGAATAAGAGGCCATCTGTACCTCACTTTCTCTTTCAACCATTCAGGAAGGTAATTTATGGCATCAGAGAAACTATATATCCTATTTCTTTGTTCCTTTTAAGTTTCTCAAGTCGATTTAGAACCAAGGCAAAGCAGGAAAATGAAATTAAATGAAACCCTCAAAGTTTGCTAACAGGGCTACAAAAGAGAGTTGGGCGGCCTGGATATCCAAGATATTGCAATTGCTCAAGACCAAATTTCACTGGCACAATTTTGGGGATGCAAAAGAGATGCTGAGAGCCTCAGGGAGATATTGGGCCATATACTGTATTGCTCATCTTGCGCATACAAGGTGCGTCACACAATACACATGTTTTAAAAATCAGTTGTGGCCAATGTATTTCTACACCAGTTCCTTCAAGGTATGTTCTGTGAGTGAGTCCTTCCATTCTTTGAATAATACAGCTATAGATGTCATCTTTAGTGTAAATAGCTATGATTAAAGTAGGGGAAAAGCCTTTTAAATTAAAATGATTAACATCATCTTCTTTCCAAGCGGATGTGCCTCCATTGTCTTTTTCTTGATTCAATTTTCCACACATGAATTCTAAGCAATATTTTGAGTGCTATTTAGATAATCCAGATGCCTTTTTTTTGTTCTCTTGATTAATTGCTGAATGAATTTACCACAAAAATAAAATAAAATCTACAGTGAATAAGACTCTCGGCCAAACTCCTCCATTGTACCAAAATATCCAGTTTGAGAGCCACAATTTTTAGTAACCTATGCTTAAGAATGATTAATGATAAATTTTACACAACTACAGTACACACAGTAGTCACAAATGGAAAATTTAATTGGGTGTGCAACAGATATCACATCAAACAAAAAAAGATGTTGGCTAATAAACTGATATTTTCACACAAACAGAATTTAAAATGTTGTATATAAGGAAGGATCTACTATTAGAATTTTTTAAAAAATTCTTTTATTGATTATCCAAGGTGGAAGTACTAATAGGACAGGTTCCAAAAACCTTTGGAGAGAGTTTCACCTGTTTATTATGCTTTTCTCACCCACTACAGTCTCCTTTGGTGTTATACCCCCTCCTAAGCTATTCCATCCTGGGACCGAGTGATGACTAGAATCACATGGACACTTATTGTGCTTGCAAAAGTGGCAAATATCTGTAGCTCGGGTGTAGGACGAGGGTGGAGGTTCATTCTTTGATACAACCCACAAGCTCAGAGAACAAACCTCCACCCTCAACTTACTGTGCTTCTACTACCTTTCAGGCAGTGGTGAAATCCTAATTTTTTTATTACTGGTTCTGTGGCTTGGTGGGCGTGGTGTGGCTTGGTGGGCATGGCAGGGGAAGGATACTGCAAAATCTCCATTCCCTTCCCACTCCTGGCCGAAGGACATTGCAAAATCTCCATTCCCACCCCACTCTGGGGCCAGCCAGAGGTGGTATTTGCCGGTTCTCCAAATTACTCAAAATTTCTGCTACCAGTTCTCCGAACTGCTCAAAATTCCCACTACCGGTTCTCCAGAACCTGTCAGAACCTGCTGGATTTCATCCCTGCTTTCAGGCCAATCTACAGGAGAGGGGAAGTTTTAGAAAAAATGAAAGAGGAATTGCTGATTTGATTGCCCATTTCAAACCAATGACTCTAATTAAATAAATAGAGTATGAGTAAAAAGATGGATATGGCAGGAAAGGAAGACCTCTTATGCAAGAAGCAGTGCTTTCTTCTCATGTGAACAGCTAAGGTGAGTATTTGTCTCCATCCCAAGGAGAAACCTTCACAAAGCTAACCGAAGCTTATGCAGATGGAAATCTAATTAAGCCAAGTTCTGAGTGAAGCCAAGAGAAGAAGAGATAGAGCCCAAATTAGGAAGCCAGTAGACTTAATCAATCAGCATTGCATCTCATTGGCGTGCAGTAGCGAGGAGAGTCTGTCTGATTGTAGTTTTACATGACTTCATTTCCTCTGTGGGAATAAATATGCTTGTGATCAAATTATCTTCAACCAGACTCCTGAGGAATTCATTCCATTTGTATAATATTGTCTGTGCCCTCGTGAATTTTGTCTTGAAGAGTCTCTAGGTCTTGAGAGCTGTTTTGCTTGCTCTGTGTGTTGTTCTTGTGTTTTATATATGCTGTAATGAATGGCCTTTTTTCCTTTCCATATCTGATTCCATAAAGAGCCACTTGACTGCTACAAGACATCGTTTTCATTCTGCATCTAAGTTTATTCTTAAGGGCTTTTTGTTTCATCTTTTCCCTGCTCTGCTAATATACACAAATCACTCTCACAGATAGTGTCATGACTACGAAGGGAGTAATTTATCAATCTGGATGCCTCTTTGATGAAGGATGGTTTGTCTTTACAAGTCTGGACAGCCCCAGCTGAATTTCAATTTGCTATGGCATGCAAGGGATTTAAAGGATTACACCCAGCAAAGGCTTTGAGCACAGACCAGATTCATTTTGCAAGAGGTTGTTGCAACAACAGGACATTTCAACCATGCTTCATTTTTTCTGCTTTGATGAAAGCAGGCATGGTCAGTTAGCAAAATTTCTGAACATTTGTTTTTTCTTCTTTTCTACCCTAAATTGCTTATTTTTTAAAAAAAAACTCTAGCAGAAAGCTTCAACATTTCACTTGATGCTGATGGTTGTATTTTCTTCCTAATGCAATCTGACATACAGGTAGTCCTCGACTTATAACCACAGCTGAGCCCAAAATTTCTGTTGTTAAGTGAGACATTTGTTAAGTGAATTTTGTCCCATTCTACGGCCTTTCTTGCCTCATTTGTGACGTGAATCACTGCAGTTGATCAGTCAGTAACTTGGTTGTCAAGGGAAACTGACAACCCCATTAACTTTGCTTGTCAAAGGTCACAAAATGTGATCACATCACCTTGGGATACAGCAACGGTCATAAATATGAAACAGTTGCCAAATATCTGAATTTTGACCTCATGATCACAGGGATGCTGGAAAGGTCATGACTGTGAAAAATGGTCATAAGTCATTTTTTCAGTACCATTGTAATTTTGAATGGTCACTAAACGAATGGTTGTAAGCCAAGGACTACCTGTATCTAGGTTCTCTTTTTGGAGGAATATGTAACATCAGCAGCCTCTGTTTTCCAGTGGAGGATTTGGGCCCTTAGTTACATGTTGTAGAGTCCCAAACATGGTATGTTTGAGGAAGAACCAATTTTTTCAGCTCTCCAATCTCTCCTCCTCCATCATGGACAAAATGTACATATGACAAAATGCTGTAAGAATAAATTAATTCCCACATGCCAATATATTTATATTATAGATTTTGCTCAAATTGCTTATTATGCATACGTATGTTTTATAGCATGGTGACCCAAAACATATGTATAATTTCTTGTTTGACCTCTGGAAAAGGCACAGAAACCTGAGTACCTCATATTGGATTCCCAATGGGTGGTGAAACATTTTACCAAAGAAGGACTAGATTTATTTAGCAGAGAATCTGAACTGAGTCTAAGAAATTAATCTAATTGTAGGGGCTGAAACAGCCCAACTCTTATCATCTATTTCAGATTGGGGAAGGAGCATTCCTCACCAATTCTCCTCTATCACCAATTCTTTTTTTTCCCCTCCCATCCATCAAGCTGCTCAGTCAAATCTATCTATCTATCTCTCTAAAGCACCTTCTCCATCCCAGTGAACAGGTGTTTGGCTGGAAGTCAGTGGTTGCTCAAGCAAATGGGGAAGCTCAGAACTTGGAACTTGAAAAATTCAGCTGCTAAGAGATACTGGGATTCAAAAGACCCACACTCTCCCATTTTACCTAGCCCTCTGAAACCTGTTGAGGAGACGTGGGCTTGGGAACTTCCTGTTTTTAAGCCTGGGATTCATACTCTTTCATTCTGCAAGTCCTCAGAAGAGCAGAACGTAGACAAAGTGCTAAACTTGTGTACCAACCAAGCCATGGAACAGCTGTGCAGCAGGCGTGGGAAGGTGAGAAGTTCAGGCAGGGGCACTGTCCCTGAAAAGAGCAGGTTTGGTGGGATTCCAGGAGGAGGCAGATTCAATGGGATTGAATTAAGTGCCCTTTCAGAAGACAGCCATCCCACAAGATCGGCAAGATTTGGTAGGTGCTGTCTTTTGTTTTGCCTGGTAAAGTTGGAGAAACAAGCCAGCCACTTATCAAAATTCACCACCTCCCCAAGTCTTAATATTGTCCTTACTTGCAGTGGTGAACAATTTTCTTAACATACTCTACCTTGCACATCTGATATCAGTTCCTCTATGCCAATTGTTCAGGCCTTCTTCTCTTCTAGCCACCCCATGGGACCTAAGACTAAGAATTAAAATCTGACATATCATAGCTCAGTGACAATGTGTAATTTTGCAGATAATTCATTCCTTGCTTTCTCAAAAATCAAGATACCAATGCTGGTAAGTATAGATCAGCCTTCCACAACCAGCAGTCAAGATTGAGAAATCCCAAGACTGGTATAGACGATATTGCATAAAGGAGCTCTTTAAATTCAAAGCTATCTTTACATCAATCTCAAGACTTATCAAGGCAATCCTGCTGTTAGAGTTTCCCTGTAGATGACCAGGCTGAGCCAGAGAGAGGGGTCAAACATATCATCCATCATGAGTCCCTGCATACCCACAAGAGATCGAATTCCTTCTTAACTCCTATTTATTTCCTTTGACCATTAGTAGTTCAGATCAGTGGTGAAATGTAAAAATTGTTACTACCAGTTCTGTGGGCATGGCTTGGTGGGGGGCAATGTGACTGAGTGGGCGTGGCCAACTTTTAAAAAAAAAATTTAAAAGCATTTTTTCTACAACCTGAAGAGGTTGTAAAAAAATGCTTTTAAAAGCCTCTGACGATCAGGCAACTCAGCTGGGATCATCAGAACCTTTTAAAAGCATTTTTTGATGATCGTGTGACTCAGCTGGGCATGGGGGGGGGCAGGGATTTTTGCTACTGGTTCTCCGAACCACCCGCTGCCATTGCTACCGGATTGGGCAATCCGGTCCGAACTGGGAGCATTTCACCCCAGGTTCAGATTCTTATAAAGAGCTTAAACTTGCAATAAATCTTTATACTCATTTGAACTGCTGGAATCTCTTGATTTTCCCTGGTGCTTGATATTCCCTATGATCTGATTCTGAAGAAAGCATGCTAGAAAACTAAGGCCTCAATTCTCTTTTGATGCAGGCAAAATAAAAGAAACTCTGTTTGCACAAAACCTACCCAGTCTGGATTGTTCTAGAAGATGTTTTCACTTGCAACTTTATCAGTGTTAGCTAATATAGTTAATTCTAATTGGTGGGACATAATGGCCTAAAACGTCCGAACTTGGAAAGAAGTTGATTTAAAATCAATGAAGTAACCAACTCATTATAACTATTTGGAGACCAGTCTTTTTCCAATTCTCAAAAAACAAAGCAGCATTTTCTACTTGACTTCAAACTTCTCCTGCATTACTCAATCTTCACGTTCTATCCATCCCATGATGGCTATCTATAATCCTGGTTTGAGTTCCAAAGTGTTCTTCAAATTGAGAAAGTACCAAACCCAACCCCAGAACTATGGACATTGGATCACATTAGTTAATTATATCTAATATGATGTGATTTAAATTGTTTTAAAGTTATTGTCCTGTGTATTCCAAACATTCTATTCAAAATATCTTGTCCTTCCTGTATATTGTCCTGAAACATCAGTATTTGTGCATTGTGTGTGTTAACTTGGTTGCAATTCGTTGTAGCAGATGACAATTTTATATCCTAATGATAGGTTTGAGCTGGGTTTTATTTTTTCTTCACTGTTCAAAGATATAGGATATTTTCAAAAGCTATTTCTTTCCTTTGGGAAGAGCTGGTGGAAGAATTGGCTTCATAGTTGACCACGCAAATTACACTAGCTAGTAAGTACTTTAATTTGTGTGCCCCAGGCTTAAACAATGCCATTTCCAGTTAGGAATCCAAGTGTTATTGCTCAGTTATGGTTCTAGTTAGAGACATTGAATCAGGTAAGCGTAAATCTATGTGTGCATGAATTAAATGAATGTGTGCATGCATGTGTATTTTAAAATATGAAAGGGATGTAACAAGGGCAAACAAACTCATTGTTTTGATCCATGTGTAAGGACTAAAATGAAGAGTGCTATTAATCAAAATTTTGGCTATCTAATTCGCATTCAATGTGACTTCACAAAATTTTAGAAAATATAATACGACAGTACAAAATCATTGTGACATTGCATTCAACAAGTCCCAGAAGATTATTATATAACATGACCTCAATTATGTATGTGATCAGAAGAAAATAAACCCACCCAAACAATTCTTTTCCAGTACCAAATTTTGCTTACCTGTTACATAAACATCCCAGAACTCTGCTGGATTCAAAGTCATGAAAATTTGCAAGACCAAAGCAAAAGACAATAAATAATTTCCCCCCAAACCTCGGTCTCGCTGTAGATTAAGTCCACGCTTAATAGCTAATCAAGGTTGTTAAAAGGGTACTTAGTACTTACACACCACAGAATCCATATCTGAGGGCCCTTGTCTGAAAAAAATAACTTCCATACTCTTCTTTGAAAAACAACACAAGATTTGGGATCTAAGACAAAATTTGGCATTCTGAAACAGCTACCTATTTTTCATCTGGAAAATACAGGTGGTTCTCCACTTACAACAGTTTGTTTAGTGTCCGTCTAAAGTTACAACAGCACTGAAAAAAGTGGCTTATGATCATTTTTTTTTATATATATAATTTTTATTAATATATTCTATACACTAATACACAAATAAAATATACAATCCTGCCACCATGGTATAATATGATTACATTGTCCATAAGTATAAAATCATTCCTTTATACATACATATTTGCCACCATATATATATACATCATCATATATCTATTCTATCCCACCTTTTCTGGACCCAATCGTACCATACTTTCCAACTGTTATAAAATTCTGAATCTTTTTTACCATTGATCAATCTAGTTAATCTATCTGATTCCGCACACTCATTAATTTTATATATTATTTTCAAATCTATCGGTAAGTATTGATTTTTCCATTCCTGCGCATACGCTAATCTTGCTGCAGTGATAATGTGAATCAACAAGAACCATATATCTGATTTAACATTCAAAGGTTTTGCCCCCAATAGGAAAATCTCAGGTCTTAATTCCAAATTAATCTGTGTAATTTCCAAAATCCATTGCCGTATTTTTTTCCAATATTTAACCGCCTGCGGGCAGGTCCACCATTGGTGAAAATAGGTTCCATTACTTCCAACAGCAGGCAGATGTATGATCATTTTTCACACTTACGACCGTTGCAGTATCCCTATGGTCATGTGATCAAAATTCAGACACTTGGCAACTGACTCCTGTTTATGAGGGTTGTGGTATCCTGAAGTCACATGATCCCCTTTTGCAACCTTCTGACAAGCAAAGTCCATGGGGAAGCCAGATTCACTTAACAATTGTGTAACTAACTTAACAACTGCAGTGATTCACTTAACAACTGTGCCAAGAAAAGTCATTAAATGGGGCAAAACTCACAACAAATGTGAGCAAGAGGGATTTTGGCCTCAATTGCGGTCGTAAGTCGAGGACTACCTGTATAAGAAGATATATAGGCAAGGTCTAGATCAGGACAATCAACATGCAGAGAAGGCTTATTTAAGGAGCAAATCAGTCACAACAATTTTCTTTTCCCTGCTCCACTGTCACTTGATTCACTCTGATGGAGTTTGTGCCTTTCAGCTGTGCAACCTGGGAAAGGAAAGGGAAAAGTGATAGCTGGCAAAGAAGGGAACGTATTAGCTGCAGAGTTTTGTTTGCCCCGTTCACCTGCCATTGGCTCATTATCTGCAGCTTACCTTTATGTTCTTTGTACAGCGCTAAGGCAGTGGTGGGTTCCCCCGGTTCGGACTGGTTTGTAAAATCAGCAGGAGGCTCCGCCCACTGACCCGGACGTCATTAGGAAGCTTCTGCACATGCCCCATTGCGAACCGGTAGTAAAGGTAAGTAGAACCCACCCCTGTGCTAAGGCCTATTTTCAGAGAAATCTCTGGGTGAGTCAAGGGCAGGGCTGGCAAGCCCTATTGTTGGGCATAATGAAGTGGTCATCTCTAGAAAGTCACAAAGATGACCTTGCAGGAAATTTGCAGAAATGGTTACAAAAACATACTCTGAAATATTAAGTACAGTTCCAGTCAAATGTATGGCGTCTGTTTCCTGATCTGGCCTATCTTGAAGGTTGACATCCTCTCAGGCAACAAATTGTTATAAAAACATAGGCAAAATTCATAAGGGGTCTGGTAGTACCTTTTGAGTCTAACCATTTATTTTAGGTGTAACCTAAAGTTCATTTCGTCAGATGCATGGAATGGTTTGACTGCTGTAGGATTGAAGTACATTGAGATGAGGGGCAGACAAGAGAAAGATATAATACAGATGAAGTTCCATGGGAAGCAGATTACAAGTATCCAGAAGTTAATTATTGCAATATATTAAGAATCCATTGCATTTGTTAAGTCATTCTGAGATAGTCTGAAAACTCTTCATTGTTGCAAACTCAGCTTTCTCCCACTCATTTGTGCAAGCAAATTCCTTTGGTCAAAAGCTGCAACTTTGGGGCCTATATCAGGGAGGTTAAAATGCTATTACATTGCCCCTATTTGAATTCTGGTATCAAATATGTTCTATTAGTTCTTTTGCACAAAGTCTGACCTGTTCGTCCCACACTGAATCAAGAGGGGCACTGTCACAGATAGTGGCATATATCATATTAGAGGAAGAACCTGGGACTGTGTCTCTAACTTTGAGTATGAAGTTGATAAAGTCTGTGATGGTACTGTTGGGGTAGATGTGGGGTAGAGGCAAAATAGACATTTAGGCTACTTGTTCCCATGGTGGTATCAGTGTTTCTTGTTGTTCGTCAGAATCTGCTTCAAGTTGGAGATATATATCTCTCTCTCCCTCTCCCTCTCCATGATAATAGAAAATATTTTAGACTTTTGCCTAGAAATACTGATATTAGAGATACCTATTTTCATAAAAAAAATTACAGTGATCATAAAGACTTCTTTGTGGCCTCAATTCCCCTTTGTCTTTGCTGCATACAAAATAGTTAAAGCGGCTGCTCCCATCATTAAAAAAGCTCACAATATTTGCTTACAAAAAGCCATTGGCAAGAAAATAAACAACTTTTTAAAATCACTGAATTTCCTGTAGCAAGTACCTTTCAGATTTTGTTTATAATGTGAACAGATAAATAGGGATGACAGGTTCATTGCTAAGGAATTTTTTTTATTTTGGCAGAATTCTCCCTTTGAGAAAAAATCTTCCTTCCTTCCTTCCTTCCTTCCTTCCTTCCTTCCTTCCTTCCTTCCTTCCTCCATCCCTCCATCCATCAATCATGGGAGAGATACCCAAGCACTCTTCCAAAAAAATTGTTTTTGTCCCATACGGCAAATACCCCATCAGTTTTCTAGAATCTGAACATTCTCTTTAAACGAGAGCCAGTACTATGTCAGTATATTAATTAATAGTGAAATTCTGCAGAAACAGAGAAGCTGCCTGACACTTTGCTACATTACTGACAAGAATGTGAACTATCTAATCTACAAGCTGAGACGCATGTCTGGGATCCTGAAGACACATGTCTTGGACTACCATCTTTCACTCACCATCTGCCATCCAGTTAATTAATTTGCTTTGCTGCATCCTTATAAAGACTTCAGAGACACTGAAGCCAATAAGACAAATTTATGATGCTAGCAGAATGTTTGGACTCCAAACAATTTGTTGCTGTGGTGACATTTATAATATCCAGCACAATATTGGTGTGCCTTTCATTTCTATCTGTTTTCCTTGAAAGTCCAAGTTCTTGAGCAAAACATGCACTATTCCACACATGATTCTAATGCCTGGATATTTTACAACACTGCTTTGGTCCTTAAATAAATTATCTTTTGCTGTGATGTCTTCTTGGTGGAGTGTTTTCTTACCACTCTCCTACGCCTCCGAAAATTATCGTGTTTTAGTATAAACAGCAATATTTCCGGGATGAAGGAGATAGTGATAGAGAGGATTCAGCAGGGAAAGTTGCAAATATTTTTTGATTGAACTGAAGAAGTTCCTCCTCATTCATCAACTGAAGTTCCTATACAAGCTCAGATGAAATGGGGGAGGCGCCTGAAGATAAGCGTAATAAGCGTAATAATTAGTCATTTTGGAAGAAGGCCTAAGCCATCATTGGATGTTCCCTTGATCAGCTTTTAGCCAGCAAACAATCCAACATTCATTATCAACTCAAGTAGTTGGAATGCATCCCTTTGCATGTTAGGAAAGCAACCTCCTAATTTTAATCCAATTACATTTTTCTCTACATTAGCAAAGCTTGAATAACAGTATGAACTGCTTATCTGGAAAAACTCAGTGCTTGGTAGAGAGGGACCTCCATTTTCTTAACACCCAAGCAGCCACTTCATACAAATTGCTTCTGGCATGATTTAGGTTCTCTGTGGAAACCACGCTGATTGAACAAATTCAGCTTAAGGGTCTCTTCCCCCTTTTTTTTGAGGCAGCAGGCAAAAAAGCATAACATTTTTCCTACCTGGGTTTGAAGGCCAACGCGTTCTAGTCTTATCTCATAGCTCACCACACAAGACGTGTTAACATGCAACTATCCATCCCTTGATCACAGCCCGGTCATTTCTTTCTTATACTTCTCAAAACTTCTGTTACTGTTCTATAAGCAACAGATTGTAGAACGATAAGAAGTGCTTGAGGGAGATCTCTGAATGGTTCCACAGCTGCAGGTGGCGATTGGCACTAGATACAAGTGAGTCAAGAGCCTTCATCAGTGAGTCAGATACCCAGCCTGAGGCCCGCATTCCATAACTCCTTCAACAATTGGCCTTGTACACAATTGTAAATCATTTCGAGCAATGATTTGTCACTCATTTCTGGCATTTATATTTATACTCCACTTTTTTCCAAGCACTGGAAATGGCACACTCGAGAGTCTTTACTTGCACAAGAACTCTGTCAGCAAGGATGGAAAGAGAGGGAGGGAGGGAGGGAAGGAGGGAGAAGAGAAAGAGAGAGAGAAAGAGAGAGAGAGAGAGAGAGAGAGAGAGAGATCCAACTTGAAGCAGATTCAACAGAAAGATTCTGACGGACCCAAAGTCACCCAATAAAAACTTTGGTCAAGATGGGAGTTGAACCCCGACCTCCTTGGTCCAAATCCATTTATAATAAATCTGCAGTACTATTAAAACCAGCAAGACGACCTCCATTGATCTTCCTCCTGCATGGACATTAGGACAGCACAGTAAGAGTAATTTCATTTTTATTAAGGTGTTGTGAACTGGTGGATATAATTTATGTGTCATGTAACCTGAATGATGATTCTTTGGAATACACAGGCTATGATCTAGTGGGCATATAGGTTCCTGAGCTTGTAAATAGTGTGATTTTTAAGCTCTGCAGTATCAATCATCCTTGCTATTTTTTCCCTGCCAGGTATTACCACCTTTCCCACACTAGAAAACCTGTGTCTCTAGTAACATTTTTCTAAAAGAACCAGAATGTTCCCATTTGACCATCAATAATTCAAGTCGTTATGTACTTTTCTTGGAATGCTTGGAACTTTTTTTTTTTTAAAGATATTCCATAATGACACAGAAGTGAGTTTCTATCCTTTGTGAAGGAAAAAAGGAACTAATTCTAAAAAACACACACATTGTATTTTTGTTTTGTTTTGTTTTGTTTTGCGGCTCAGAAGGCCTCCCCAGCTTACTGATTACAGTAGATAAAAACTAAACATTTCATATAAAAATCCATAATGTTTGGCAGAAAGGAAGGGCTTTTTTTTTTCTTCCCGAGCACTATTCCCAACTTTAGCCTATACATCAAAGTAGAGATGGCAATCAATAATAACATTTGCCTTTGCTAAAAAGGCAGGTCTGGGTCATTGCTGAATCTAAATTGTACAAATCTGACTGATTGTGATAGACAGCGCTAAGTAATTGTTATAATCACTCTGGTAGACAGTGTACCTTGGCAAAGCAAAAAGAAGATGCAGTAAATGGCATCAGAGGATAGCCAGCCCCTTAACCTGACATCTTTGACAGCAGGGATTTGATCTTAATGGGACGGTTATTCAGAGCTATTGCTGTTTCAACAGAGGAAAGGAAGATGAGCACAAACCCAGCGAGTCTCTTTCTATGTTCGCCAAAGATAAGGGCCTCATTAGAGTGCACAGAAAGGCTTAGTTGCAGGTTGACTTGCTGTGGCGATCGGTTGGTAGAAAGGGGGATATTAGCAAAGAGCGCAGAAAGCACATCAGACAGAATTGATTTGCAGCCTTCATGGCAGTGGAGAGAAACATCCATTAGGATGGTGTGTTTTCAAAACTTTCACATCAGCAAAGCAACGCATTCAACTGAAATGAGACCTGGTCAAACTTACTTAAAGCAAACTATGGCAGCCACGGTCTTTCCAAAGTGCATCCTGCCCTGGGGCTAACTTGTTTTGCAAGCAAACACAATAGGAAATGGAAGCCTTCCTCGTTGCCCTCATTTGATACGTCTCTTTCGTTCATTCCACCTCGTCCTGCATGTTAACATGCTGGCCTCAGATAGAATGGTTTTTATAAAAAGCTTTCCTCTCTGGAAAACTGAAATTTGGAACCGGCATCATTCTGTTACTTCCAGTCCTGAAATCCCCATGTGCTTTACTAAAAGAGGAGCATTGATCATATGAAAAGAAAAATCCTGCCAGATGCCTAAAGCAGGGAGTCTCCAAACTTGGGCCACTATAAAACCTGTGGAACTCCCAGAATTCCTCAGCCAGCTTCAATTCTGGGAACTAAAATCCACAAGCCTTAAAGTTACCAAGTTCGGCCTAAAGAAAAACTCCAATCTGTGAGGCAAACTCCACTTTCAAAGGTTGGGATGGTTCTAGAGCAGGAACAAATAAAAATATCTGCTTTTATTTTTATTTATTCAAATAAAAATATCTGTAGGTTTTGTGTGTTCTATGGGCAGTGGTCAAGACACAGCTACTCGGCAGATAGGCTTATGACAATTGAACTCACTGATCATTTATTTGGCATAAAAAGCAAAACCTCTTGCTAGAATAGCAAGTTGTTCAATGTGTTTTGTGTCAGAATGAATTGACATTGAAATCCATGCAAGGTCCTCTGGTTGAGATGTCCTTTTCCTTATCCTGGCATTATTACCAAAGAAGATTCTGCCTTTAAGCTTGATAGGATTTCACCTGAACAGGAAGGGTTTATCATGAAGGTCTGATTTGGAATTAGGTCTTGTTCTCTCATCAGAATTGGCTAGCAATTGAAAGAAATTATATCATCCTCCAGCAGTCCCTCCACTCAGCCTTAAGGCAACCCCACCATGTTTTTTTCTCTCTCTTCCAAAGGTACACTCTCCCACCTGTGTTGATGCAAGTGCACCTGTTCACTTGGAGTGTTTCAGTTTACTGCAGGCTAACCTCAACAGTTTTGAGGTTACTTTGCAAAGGAATCATGGTCCTTTCATTGAACTAATGCCGGCTAGTATAGATCCTATACTTTCCCTTACTAGCACTAAGGAAATTGTGAGGTACTTAAAATATTTGCTTAGCAGAATGAAGAATACCATTTTATAACCTGGCAGAGATATTTTAGATTTTTTTTTATCACAATCTTTTTGGAGTAGGTTGCTTTCTCCTCTGCTTTTTAAGTAGCTCAGAATTCTACTATTTTTATTTATTTATTTAAGTAGCTCAGAATTCTTTTATTTCACCATTTCCCCCCTCCCTCCCTAACCTAGAGAAGGTTTCACACAGAGACGTATTCGCCTCCTGAGTAGCCCAAACAAACCTCTAGGCTATCTCTCAGCAGCCCTGTAAAGAATTTGCATCCTTTGCTGGGACCATTCAGCTAAGCTCTGCAGCTGCAGTGCAATCTCAGAAAAGGCAGGCTTAGCTTTGAAAGTTCCTGCCGGGTGTTATGTGCATGGCCTGTCAACTCCAAAGATTTGAATCCAAAAGATTGAACACTCTCTTGAATAAGAATCCTTATATTTTGTTCCCTGGATTCAGAGATCAATAGGAATGATGGCAACTGTGGATGTCTTTAAATTGTTTTTGAGGGATTGGAAATTGTGCCAGTGTGGAAGTATCCAACTCTGATCCACCAAAATCCCAAAATGGGAAGTCTAATTCTATTAGACAGTCCAGTTACTTCAAGTTTATGCAAGGAGGATGCAGTTCATTCAGACACAAGGCCTTAGCTCTCACATTATGTCTACCCCCAAATTGTGCAAATTATCTTAATCTCATCTGGAATCTTGCTCCAAACCAGAGATGATGAAAGTAGAAAGTACCACATCTGAAGAGCAGTACATCCAATTTACACTATAAAGAATACAATTTTACAAGTAATATAAAATCATTAAACTTCAGATCATACTTTGGATTATCCATGGATATTTTTAAAGTTTTGAGCTGGCTCAGGAAATTTTCAGAGTTTTGGAAGGCATAAAAACCTATTGCAGTAATGGTATACTTATATGATTATATTCTTCAACTATTTTGACAAGAGTTAATGACTCTGCTATAAATGGACATAGATAATGGATCCAAGGATCATAAACTAACATGGACTGACACCTCCCATTAGGATTGTTTCCCTCTGTTCCACACATCCTATGATACTGAAAATAATTGCACTCCCTTGCCACTTCCTTTTAAAATATCAGATTTCTTGCTAGTAACAGTAACAACTGATTGACTAAAATTGTCATTCAGAAAAATGAAAAAAATGACTTATTTACTTATTTGATTGTTCATAAATCTTAATTACAATTTATTTAATATGCATTGTTAATGTTTCTTGATATTAAAAAGATCATTATTGTGATTGTGGCAAATCAAAATAACCACAATGCTACCATAGATGAAAGTTCAAACAGAGTCTGTCTACTCTTCCAAGAAACTATGGTGCTTTGCATATTCTCCAGATCCTGGAAGATCTACTGGAACCAAATCAAAGCGGGACAAGAATATGTTATGCTACTATTGAGTTTAATCTGTCTGCTTGGGTACTTAAATCAGAAATGCAATTTGAGAAGCAGAGAAATTTGCATTCCCCAATTTGCTATGATGTCTCAAGAAAATAGAAGGAAAAATTTCCTGATGAAAAGGAGAAACCACCCTAACAATCAGGGATATTGATTAATCAGGAAAGAGGAAACTGTGATGCTGGAAAAATTTACAGCCCCTAAATATTCATGTGTAAAGTCTAATCTAATCTGCAGTGAAGTATATATGGATATTTGCAGGCATGTAATCAAAGAAAAAAATGCAAGCTAGTTAATGAAAACTGCTTCGGTACTTCCATAGAACTAAAAAATAAATAAATCCATCCAGCTATTTTGTCTATCTACTCTGAATAGGAAATAGGGGAAATACTCATGATTTTGAATTGAGATAAGCAATGTGATTAATCAACTATCAAAAGGATCATTACTTTGGAAGATTAAATAAAATACATCAGTGATAAATATTTATCAAAACCAAGTAAATGGCTACAAAATAATCAGTAAACTTAGTAGGATTGCTTTTCAGGCTTGTGATATATACGAGAACCATTTCCCAATAATATTAGGCTTTGTGCAGATAGTTTAGGACTGTGATGGCAAACCTATGACACACGTGCCACAGGTGGCACGCAGTGCCCTCCCTATGGGCACGCAAGCTGCTGCCCCAGTTCAGCTCCACCGCGCATGTGTGTGCACCTCCTGCCATCCAGCTGGTTGTCGGGCCTCTGCTGTGCATGAGTGGAGGGCAGGGGGCATGCAGGGACCTGCTTGTGCATGCGTTGGGGCCATTCGTGCATGAGTGGGGGTGGGGTGCATGCACAGGGGCGTATGTGCATTGCATTTTGGGGGGTTAGGATGCATGCGCGCACATTCACGCATGAGCTTTGGGTACTCTGTCCGGAAAACGTTAGCCATCGCTGGTTTAGGATGTTAGGCTATAGAAAGAGGAAATGAAGAGGCTAAAAAAGTAGAACAATGTAGACAATTCCCCAAAAAACAGATTTTCTCAAGAATCTGAGAAACGACATTTGGGACAGATATGGACATGAAGAATAAAGACATATTGGAGACGATCCTAAGCAGAAATGCACAACCTTAAATTCTCAGCTTGTGTGCAACTTTCCCAAAAATTTCAAAGCATCCTTAAAACTTCCTAAAATTATTTTCAAAGTATAGTTTTTATGAGACTGAAATGAAAATTACTTAATACATGGTGTTCTGACCCAGCTCCCCAAACACGACAAACCCTCTGACGTGAACTCAAAAGATTCCTTTATTAGGAATGCCGGTAGCCCCGGCAAAAAGTTTCTCTCGCAGGCTAACAAGTGTGGACATCTGGCGAATTAAGGACTATGAAATTTAAAGCCTCAGAGAAATGATACTGATAGGCCTTAAACCTAAAACCAAATTAAACAAAAATTGTCAACCTGAAATAAGGTTATTATATGCACAAAAAAGGAAAAATACGATAGAATTAGCAGAAATGGCCAAACTGGCTTGTTTGATCAGGGTCAAGACAATAAGTACTTTTATTAAAAACTGGTAACTTTTTATGGACTTTCTGTTGAAAATGGAATAAAAATGATTTGGCAATTCATGGATTAGTTGATTAAAAGTGTCGAATAAAGGGAAGAAGGGAAATATGTAATTCTAAAAGGGAGGTGTGAAGATTTGTTTGCTCCTTTAATTGCTGTAAAGGCGATTCGGAGTCACTTCTTCAAATTTCCTGTTTCTATTTGCATTTTTTCTTATACTTTTCTCTTTACTATTCTTTTTCTTTACTATTTTTTCTTTTTTTTATTTAATTTTGCTTTGTGTTCTCTTTTGTATCTGAGAAAAATCATCAGTAAAAGTTGTTATTTAAAAAACATTCTGCCAGTCACAGCTCTTGCTCAGAATTTCAAGGGGGAAAAGGGTTAAGGAAAGATGAGGAAAGGATATGTTTTTTCTCATTTGATATAACCAGCCCATTCTTTGGCTGCAGGATTCTAGTTCTTAGGCTATACTGACTATTATTTATGACAACTGAATATTAAGCATATAAATTTTACGTTAGTCTCCACACCCGCTGATGCTGAATCATACTCAAGATCCCATCCTGATCAGCCTACAAATTAGTTACACTTTTAATTGTAAGGGTTTACATGCCATGAATCGCTGTGCTGGAATCTGATTAGCACTGCTTCTACAAGTGTAACACTCGGTAGGAAAAATCAATCTTGCTTCGGTAATGAAGGAAAACAAGTCATTTTCCAAAAGAAATATGATTATGCATTCACAGTTTGGGTAGAAGGAACAGAAGGCAGAGTAATACAGAGCAGTTTTGCTCAGAGGGACTCTCTGCTAGCTGAGACCAGCATAACAAGATTCAATTCTAGTTTAATGTGGCTGCAGCTCAAATCCCATTGGAGAGTTTGTTTGGCAATCTGACAAAGTTATCTCAAGAAAAATAGGTTAAAAAACATAAACTTGACTTGGGTAACTGCATTTTCTCCTCAGCACATAGTTTCTTCTTTTTCTTTTTTGTTTGCCTCAGGGCCTTTTTAGCCTTCAGCCCCCAAAGTATTACCACTTGGTGCTTTTGAATAAACCAGAACATTTAAGCCACCTTTTGTTCAAAGAAAAAAAAAGGCAGGATGATGAACTTAACTAAACACACTCAAAACCGTAGAAATGGTGGTAGACTTTAGGATAAATCCTCCTATACTACCACCTCTTACAATACTAGACAATACAGTATCAACAGTAGAGACCTTCAAATTTCTAGGTTCTATCATACCTCATAACTTAAAATGGACACCTAACATCAAAAATGTCATCAAAAAAACACAACAAAGAATGTTCTTTCTGCGCCAACTCAGAAAGCTCAAACTGCCCAAAGAGCTGCTGATTCAATTCTACAGAGGAATTATTGAGTCTGTCATCTGCACCGCCATGACTGTCTGGTTTGGCTCTGCAACCAAACAAGATAGACACTGACTTCAACGGATGATTAGAACTGCAGAAAAACCAATTACTACTAACCTGCCTTCTACTGAAGACCTGTATACTGCATGAGTCAAAAAGAGGGCTGAGAAAATATCTACAGACCCCTCATGTCCTGGATATAAATTGTTTCAACTTCTACCCTCAAAACAATGCTATAGGGCACTGCAGACCAGAACAACTAGACACAAGGACAGTTTTTTCCTGAATGCCATCACTCTGCTAAACAACTAATTCCCACAACACTGTCAAACTATTTACTAAGACTGTATTACTATTATTCTTCTCATCCTTCCTATTACCTATCTCCTCCCACTTATGACTATAACCATGTTGCTTGTATTTTTACGATTTATATTGTTCTGTTTCCTAGTATGATTTGATTGCTTATTAGTAACCTATGACTATCACTAAGTGTTGTATCTTATGATTCTTTATGAATGTATTTTTTTTCTTTTATGTACACTGAGAGCATATGAACCAAAGACAAATTCCTTGTGTGTCCAATCACACTTGGCCAATAAAGAATTCTATTCTATTCTATTCTATTCTATTCTATTCTATTCTATTCTATTCTATTCTATTCTATTCTATTCTATTCTATTCTATATGAAGAACTCTACATACCGACTAGTATAAAAATTAAAAGGTTATGAAACTGTTAAGTTGCCAAGGGATCTGCAAATGTGTCCCTTAATCAACTTGTCTTATGCTAAACCATTAGAATAATTTTAAAGAGATAATTATCAAATAGTCTAGATTTCTCATCCTTGAATGTCAAAGACCTATGTAGAATCAAGTACATATTACCCTAAATTATGCAAAGGCATCTAAAATGACATCCTAGTTTTGGGGCAAACTTAAAATATATGAAATGATGCCTCCAAGGCATTTTGGACACTCATACAATTCCTGACTATTACTTATTCAAAGTTTGGTTTTTACTTATGGATTTTTCATGGGTCAGCAGATATATACAAGCTAGTCTTTCCCACCTGGTGCTCTGTAGAGTTATTGGGATTATAATTTTGGGAATCTCTGTACCGTAAGCACAGTCTTTGGTTGTGTCTGCTAGGTAGAAATTGTAATTCCCATACTGTTGGAGGGCTCCAGGTTGGACAGGGCTCTCTGGAGCCATTGTCCTCATTGCTAATTTAGCAAATAATAGAAATGGGGAAAGCATATAACCAAAAAAGATACCACCTAGTGTCTTCTAGTGTAGGACTAGAAGAGTGCCAGGCACAAATCCATTACCTGTTCTTCCTCATGACTGGAGGGAGGTTATCATCCCCTCCAAATCCACCTCAGTTTCCCAAGATTTCTCAATAAGCTGCAAAGGGCCTTAAGAGAATGTATATGTTATGCTTTCAAACCTCTGAGACTCCCAAAGCATCCAAGATGTTCATGTTCATGCACATCACCTATGAGGTAATGAAACTGTTTAAATCCATCTTCACTATTTTTAGACATGTGTTTTCCGTGCCTGATATAACTGTTAAGCTGTCTGACAATTTGTCCCTTGCTCTAAAATCAGACATACCGGTAAGTAGTATTTTGATTTTTCATTTTATAATGAATTAAGGATCCATTTTACAATTGTAGAATGTAAGCATCTAAGTACAGATTCTTGTAACAAGGACAGATAGCAGCCTTGCTGCTGTCTTCTTGTACTTTTACAATAGAAAAAAAGAATTGCAATAGTTTTGTGAATATGTAGTATATGAAAGAAACGAGATAGTTTTTAATCCAGATTTTTATCATTTTTCATCATGGTTGTATATGCTTTTTTGTAAATCTCACTGGCAACCATAGGATTTATTTGCAAATACTCCAACCTCGGACAGCAATTGAAATTCATCGCTAGCCAACAAATGATGAAGAAGAGCTCTACAGAAAATCTTTATATACAATATATGGAATGTTTGCTAAAGAAAAAATGACTAATTGTCATCAGTGTTTGATACTGTACTGAGATAATGAGTTCCTTGTTTGACTTGTTTTATGCACCACTCAAGTATGCTTTGCAAGAGGTTTGACCATGCCCAATGTTTTGCTTTGCTTTGCTGTGTTTTGTTTTTTTAAACAATATATTTTCAAATAAGTTTGCAAAAAAAAAAAAACAGGAAAACAAACCATTTTAATTCCAGAGAGCTGTAGTGATGGAGTGATGGAAAAAATGCAGGATCTAATCCAGCTCTACTCACATTGTCACTATCAATCTATGCATGTTCCTTCTGAGTAAATCTCATTGTGTCCAGTAAGGTTTGCATCAACTAAGTCTGCCCTGGATTTCAGTCTTTGTTGCATTATTTGTGCATGACATGATTTGAATGCAGATACTCAAACCGGCACATGCAACCAATTCAGTGGGAACCATGTAGACATCACTAGATTTTTATGGATCAGCTGCATGCGCCCATCTTCCTTTCTGGATGGGAATCATTCATACGTATGCAGAACCATTTTTTATCTAGTCTTAAAGTAAGTGAATCACATGTAAGAGGAATGAAGGAACGTCCACAAATGGAATTTGCACTGATACCTAATCAATTCTGGATGCCTTGCCCTGCTGACATGGGTTCATTTGGAGGTCTGAAGTGGCAGCTGCTCATGTCTATTAATATGAAACTAGAGTAAAGCTGATGTTCTCTTTTGCAATGCTGAAGCTTGCAGGAAATCTATTTACTCTTGCATCAAGAAATCTCCCCATTGGTCTGCACAGACTACTGCAACCAAAGAATGGGTACTTCCACAAGAAGCTTTGCTTTGCTCCTAAGTGGATGCATCATCTTCAGGTTCCTCCATTAGCATCCCAATGCAGTTCAACCACTTTTCTTCTAACTCTGCCGCTTGCAAATGTTGTAATTTGAGCCCCTGGAATTTCATGGCCAATCCCCATATGCCAGCTCTATGGTTGGCTGGAAAGGCACTGTGATGCCACAGTGCCTGGGCAGCAGGCCTAATAGTTTTTCTTACCCAAGCCAACATATTTTTTTTGCCTATTCTGAACAAGGGGAGAGTATGACTCTGTCCGAAGGCCAGTTTCTGTGCTCCCTCATTGATCAGCTGGAGGATACACAGATCAGTCCTTGTGTATGTTATGGGGCAGTCAAGATCATCAACTACCATTAGGGAATAACAGAATAACAAAGTTGGAATAGACCTTGGAGATCTTCTAGTCCAACCCCCTGCTCAGGCAGGAAACCCTATACCATTTCAAATAACTGTTATTCAATCTGTTCTTAAAAACCTCCAATGTTGAGTACCCACAACTTCTGGAGGCAAGTTGTTCCACTGATTAATGGTTTTAACTGTCAGGAAATTTTTCTTTAGTTCCAGATTGGTTCTATCTTTGTTTAATTTCCATCCATTGCTTCTTGTCCTGCCTTTGGGTGCTTTGGAAAATAAGTTGACTCCGTCTTCTTTGTGGCAGCCCTTTCAGAGGTGGTATTCAGCAGGTTCTGACCAGTTCTGGAGAACCAGTAGCGGAAATTTTGAGTAGTTCGGAGAACCGGTAGTAAAAATTCTGACTGGTCCCGCCCCCATCTATTCTCTGCCTCCCAAGTCCCAGCTGATCGGGAGGAAATGGGGATTTTGCAGTAATCTTCTCCTGGAGAGGGGAGGGAATGGAGATTTTACAGTATCCTTCCCCTGCCATGCCCACCAAGCCATGCCACGCCCACCAAGCCACATCCACAGAACTGGTAGTAAAAAAATTTGAATCCCAACACTGAGCCCCTTAGATATTGGAACACTGCTATCATGTCACCCCTAGCCCTTATTTTCATTAAATTAAACATACCCAATTCCTGTAGTGGACTATAAAGGCTATAAGGTTTAGGAGGATGGCAGTTCAGGCCCTGGAGAAATCACAAGAATACAGGCAACTTAGTTCTACTTGCCAGTTTCAATATCCCTGGCAAAAGACTTGTTTTCCCGCAACCTATTAGAGCAGAAGGCCCCAGACTCTTTTCTCACCCAACCTCTGGATTAAGATACCCCAAACTCATCACCTCAACAACCCTTTCATGAAGTTTCAGATTGTTCATTGACACACACACCCAAACATTTATTATATGAATATAATGTAATGAATACTATTTTAACATAATCCCAGGAATAATACTAATAACGGTAACAGATAGTCCCATTCACCCATCATTTTGGAGAACTCTGCTCTGGATTCAAGTGAGACATGAGTCATCCCATCCACCCACCAACTCCCATCACCAAACAATTGACTCTTCAAGAAAAATTGAAAAAACTCCTCTCGTGTTATCCTGGCTGAATCAAAGTCAGCAAAGACCAGAGTGGCATCTTCTCAGCACAGTAGCTTTCCCCTCTAATACTTGTTCTTTTGTTCTTGCTTAGATTGTAGTTTCATTTGTATAAATGAAGATATACATTGTGGGGCAAATGCAAGCAACAGTCCTTGATGACCTTAGCTATTTTTATGTGTTTTCTTTTCTGTGCAATATTGGCGAGAGGATTTTTGTTACTCCAGGAGCTACAGCAGCTCAGAGAACAGGACTTTGTGTCAGTCCCAATTTATGAATTTCATGATTAATCAGCCAGAGGGAGAACTGATTGGCTGGTGTATTTGCAGACCACTGATGCTGGGGGAAATGCTAGAAGGCTGCATTCTAACTAGTTTGTGAGGAAGTGAGTGCAATCAGTTGGTAACAATGGAGTGAAAATTGCTCTGCAGATGGACTCTAATCTTCTTCCAAATTAGTTCTTTTTCTTGGAACTGGTATGGCAATTTGCACAACATCATATCTGGATGAGTTTTATTAAAAGTATTTCCAAAATTATTTTCCACTGCAAAGAGTATAACGATATAGCTATATATCTACTCTGTTCCCCTGATAATAAGCCCAATCGGGCTTTTGAGCGCATGCGCTAAAATAAGCCTCCCCCTGAAAATAAGCCCTCCCCAAAAATATTTAAACGCAGAGCTGGAAGTCAGGTAAGACGGCAAGAGGAGCCCCATCTCTTTTGGGGCTCCATGTGCCCCAAAATAATAAGATCTCCCCGAAAATAAGGCCAAGCACTTATTTCGGGGTTCAAAAAAATATAAGACAGGGTCTTATTTTCCGGGAAACACGGTATATCTATATCAATAAAGATATATTGATAGGGATGGGGAGGGGAGGGGAGGGAGAGAGGGAGAGAGGGACAGACAGACAGACAGACTCTTTGCAGTGGAAAATAATACTGTGATGTATTCTCACCCATTTGTCCAGGCTTTTTCATATCATTTCTCTACCCAGAGACCATGTACTTATTTAGCTGCTTTTTCTTATATTTACAATACAGAAATAGATGGCTTGTGGTGGGGAAAGGACAAATGTTTTTAGGAAATTTTTTCTTTTCTTTTTCTTCTCATAGAGTGGTTTGTAAGATTGGCTTTTTGCGTTTGTTTTTATTTTTACTTTGTTTTGTTTTTTTAAAAACAGCACAACTCCAGCTACAGGGCTGGAGGTACTAGTGAATGGTCAGCTGGAACAATCATTAATTGCTTAGCTTGGAGAGTTTAAGTCTATCAAGTTACAAAATGGTTGTCACGGTGGAGTGACCGGTCCTCAAACAAAACAAAAGTCAACGAGGCAAGAAGCTATGAGGACTCATGTCTACAAGCGCATTGGTGCCAATAACCTCCATTTTGAGGGTTTTCAAAATACTGTACAGTCCATTCACATTACATTTTCAAATAAGCCTTTGTTAAAATAAAGGTAAAGGTTCCCCTCGCACGTATGTGCTACTCGTTCCCGACTCTAGAGGCAGTGCTCATCTCCATTACAAAGCCGAAGAGCCAGCGCTGTCTGAAGACGTCTCCGTGGTCATGTGGCCGGCATGACTAAATGCCAAAGGCGCACGGAACGCTGTTACCTTCCCACCAAGGTGGTCCCTAATTTTCTACTTGCATTTTTTATGTGCTTTCAAACTGCTAGGTTGGCAGAAGCTGGGACAAGTAGCGGGAGCTCACCCCATTACACGGCAGTAGGGATTCGAACCGCTGAACTGCCGACCTTTCAATCGATAAGCTCAGCGTCTTAGCCACTATGTCCCCTTTTTAAATATAAATACATATTAAATGTTATATAAATATGTTAAAATGCAGCCCCATAAACTATCCAGATGCAGAATGAAATAAAAAAAGTTTAGATTTTCTTTAAAAAAAAAAACACTTTATTCAGCTTGAATAGGAAAAAGGGACCCAGAGAGCAACCTTGAGATGATGCAGACCTGCAGCAAGGGTCACCCCAATGTTGTAGCGATATCATGATTGACAGGTGACTTCCCCAATGGCTCATGATGTGCAGAAGAAAGACAGCTAAACTGAATCAAATAATCATTTTACTTATCGCTTGTTGTTTATATTGGACTCACAATGTCTTATGTACAGTACTGAGTCAAAATAGGCAAGACAGGGATCAGCAGGGTAAACAGCAAATTCCATGCCAGTATGGCATTCTGCCAACAACAGGATGGGTGGATAACACTTATATTCTACAATGAAGAAAATCCTCTGTCTTAATCACTTAATCTATCACCCTCTTGTGCCCCTTCTCTCCATTGAATTATTGCCTTAGTTCTATAGAATGTTTTCATTATATGTCAAGGGTTGTTTAGATTATACTTTAAGATTCCATTGTTTTGTTAGATATTGTGATTACTATGATTAAAATAATGGAGTAGATATAGTATATAAACATAATAATTAGGAAGGTATGATGTATAGTAAATGTGTTAGTGTAGGAATTGGTTGGTATGTATCACGTTGAGAACTCTACGATGGATTATGTTAGGGATAGGACAATTGGGATGAAAGTTAATGGGTAGGTGTCAAGGATAAGATTGACGGTGATATTTATTGTTATGTTGATTACAGGTGTTGTTGATAATGTGGTTTCATTGTCTAACAGAAAACACAGTGCAACTAGGCTGATAAGTAAAGTAATTATTAGACGTTTTTATACTGACTAGACTAAGGTAATGCTGGATATGGTAGTCATAGTTACAGTAGTTGTAGGAATGCAATAAATTTTAATGAAGGAAGGAGTTTGCTAGCCACAAATTTCAACTGAATAAGAAAATATATCATTGCAGCAATTTATGCCATTTGCACAATGAGATCATAAAGCAGATGACACATATGTGTGTCAAAGGCACAAATCACTACAGAAATATGGTCCATTGCATGCAAAGTCCATATTATTGAGTGCTAACTGAGGCTTTACTGGAGTTCCTTGCCTTTAGTACAAGTTGACTTCACTAACCAACTAAACCCCTCCACTGCCAATTCCTTTTTTTCTCCTTTTTTTTAATAGAGCTACATGTGAACAGATTGCCTACTGGCACAACTTCTGTTCAGGATTGCTTTTTGAGATAAATTTGACCTAGGGACATTTTTTTGGGGGGGGGGGGGAGAATACAAAACTGACAGAAATAGCCGAGGGCAGAAGGAAAATGCCAATTTCGATTTCTTTCCCAATTTTGTTTTTGTTTTAAATAAAATCCTCATTTATTCTCCTAATTCAGATTGTTTTTCCAACAAATACATATGTGGGTTCACCGTCAATTTGCAGAGTGGAACAATTACGTTGCATTCATTAACTCATCAGCTTTCCCTTAACAGTGTGAATTTGATTGCTTCATAGCCGGTAGGTAAATCTCCATCAAAGTTACAACCGTCAGTTAGCCCTCATTTTTATAAACTGAAGTAAAGATTACACTGCTGTTACCGTTTCCTCCACAAAAAAGGTGCGTGTTTAGCCCAAAACACTAGAAATAAAAACCATCAAGATACTTCTCTGAGAGATGGTACTACAGTGACCTCAACTGGCCAAAGGAAGGAACAAGTAGGAGGCGATGAGAGAATCAATTTGTTGCAGTGACAACAGTTGTATATTGAAACAAGTACTAAATTCAACAAAGAAGCAGGAGTGAGGTGAAAGGGCAGCCTGCCTCACTGAATGCTCTCTTGATCTGTTGGACTACAAAGTACATTACCTTGGCCAGTGCTGTACCAGATTGAGAAGACTATGATGAAATACTCTCAGGGCTGGAATAGGACATTTCTGCCAGAAGCCTTTTTAAAAATTTAGCAGGAATTGAGAAAATCCCCAGGCATTTCATGTTGCAAATTCTCTCCTCTCTACAACTCACTTTCTTACTCATGTACATACACATGCACATATTTACAACTGCCCTTGTGAATTGGGGGAAGAAGCCCTAAATTCTAATGGAAATTTTCTCACTTTTTCAATTCTCAAGCAAATCACAGATGAAGGCAGGAAGATTTCTGGATCATGCTATCTATGAGAAGCCTCCCAATTTATGTCTAGGGAATCCTGATCCAGTTTAGAAATCTGTGTGATTCTTGTCACCCTTGAAACTAAACCAAACTGGGAAACCAAAATCATGAATGCAAATATAAGTAGTCGTTGACTTGCAACCACAATTGAGCCTGGAATTATGGTCATAAATCATTGCGGTCATAAGTTCATGTAATTTTGTGACACTGATTTTGTGACACTGTTTACAACAGTTGTAAAGCAAACTCTGTGGTCTTTAAGCAAATCCATTTTGCCACAACAGATGCTTTTTGCCAGGAACAGGAAGTCAATACCAGAAACCGTTGCAAATTGTAGTCATGTGACCACAGAACACTGCAAATGGCCATAAAGAAAGGTTGCCAAGTGCCCAAAATGCAATCACATGACCATGGGGGAATGGCCATTGTTAAGTTCAAAAATGGTTTGCAAGAGGCTCTGGAGAGATCTGTCCTAATTTTGAATGGTTACTATGCAACTGGTCATATATTGAGTACGACTACCTGAAGTGCTTCTATTATAAGGTTATAGTAACCGAATCTTGCAAGTCTGAATGCACCTCCCCACTCCCTGCCTTTACCAGTTCAGATAAAAAGGAAGAGGGTACAGCTGAACCATGTGCCATTGTGCCACTAATGTAATACAGTGAACCTTGATTTACCAAACTGCAGTACAAGGGACTCACACACATTCAGACTGATATCATCACTTCACCATGCAAATGATTAAAAAAATATCATTAGCATAACGACATAAATTCCTGTGTTGATCTATTTTCCTTTTGAGCAGAGACTGATGAATAACAGTTACCCCTTCTCCTAGGAGTCCTTCAAAGCAGTCAGTGCATGGTCTTTGACCCTGACTTTTAAAAACTGTTATAGATTCAGACAAGTGTCTTCATCCATACTCTTTTGCTTACATATTTTCTCTCACCAAAAATTCTAGAAAGTGGCAAGTAAAACTTCTCCACTAGCCGAAGTTCTGGTTTCAAGCTTTTATGAGCTCCTTTTGTCTTTGCCCCAACATCTGTAGGATCATTTGAAGAAGAATTTTAGTCGCTAGAACAGTGATGACAAACCTTTTCAGCACCAAGTGCCCAAACCGGAATGCAGGTGCGTGCATGCGCAGGGGCGTGCCATAGCACCGGAAACCTGAAGACCAGCTGCTCGATGCGCATGTGTGCACCAGCCAGCTGGTCTTTGGGTTTCCGGTGCACACATGCACGCACGATGACCAGCTGGCCAGCGCGCACCAGAAACCAGAAGAGCAGCTGGCAACAGCGTGTGTGCCCACAGAGAGGGCTCTGCGTGTCACTTCTGGCATGCATGCCATAGGTTTGCCATCACAGCTCTAGAAGGTGACTTGGTGTAGTGATTAAGGCATCACACTAGAAATAAGAACACTCAACACTGACTCAAAGGCACATAGATACAGAAGGTGTCTATCAGACTCTTTGCTGTGACCTTAACCGATAGTGATTATTTCCAAGCTTGATTCTCACCGAATTCTCCTTTTAAAATCTATAAAGAAGGTTAAGACAGAGTTGTCCCAAAGCTGGTTTTTTTTTTTTTCAAGAGGCAACTGGGCTTTCTGGTTTTCCTTTGAAGATGTTTTGCTTCTCATCCAAGAAGCTTCTTCAGCTCTGACAACTATGACCTGGATGGCTAAGAATCTCCATAGACATTAAGACAGAGTGACAAGAATTCCAGCCAATGAATTATTTCCAAGTTAGAAGCAGTATCTCTCCATTTACTTTAGTGAAGAAATGCCTTCATTTTCTTTCTAGCAGCTTTTTCACCACTAATGGAGAATCTTGCTCGTGGGTATTTGTATAACAATCTCCTGAATCTTTATCTTGGAACCTTCCCTTGCAGCAATGACTTCTTTTTTGAGTACCGGTAATACGATATTGCAACCTGTTGCATTTGCAATGTGTGAGTTACAGGTCAGATTCTCCAATCCACAAAAAATGTAAGAGACTCCCAAACAGATGGACCATGTACAAAACAACCAAATTTGGGGAAAATTCCAATGTGCCACTGCCAGATGTTTGACAACCTGAAGATGTCTCTCGAGAGACATATAAAGGGTTTTTTTTCTCCCTTATGCAGTAGACTTCAGCATCAGAACAGTTCTTACCCAAAGGGTCTAGGATATTTCCTTTTTTATATGATCACTTGATCTCTTGATATAGCTGGAAGAATGGGGCACTGAGGTGTTCAACAATACCAGTGGCATCACATCTCATCCAAACCTTCTGAAGAGAACTTTTCTTAACCAGACCTGTATTTGTGGGCGAAGTTGGATAGATGTTAAGAGTGTGCTGTTTATGAGAGGTGAGTCTAAATCGTTTGCTCACGCAGAGCTTTTGAAAGTAGGCCAAGTGCCACATGAAATTAGGACATAGCTTGCCAGTGGCCCTACAGCCACAGGTTCCCCAGCCCTAGAATTAAACAACAGAAACAGCCCTGCTTTTGCTCTCCTTCCGAGAGCATTGTCTTGAAGCTCTGTGGCAAGAATGACATCCTGAATTGCAACTTTCATTTTCTTATACCAGCTTTGTAGCATCCGACGCCATGTAGCCATAAATTTTCTGTCTGCCAAACCCGGCTCTGAAGTATTTAATTTCACAGTACGATGAGCAAGTCATATGCATGATTTTATGTGCACACACTTTAAAAAAATCATTTAGAAGCTGACTTTTATTTTACCATTCTTGTATTTGCATTGTCTGGAGAGCTGGAGACAATTCAGAAGTAAATCCCACCCCTCCCCACTATGCGAACAGGTATTTTTCATAATCCTTACAGCCTGAAGTCAATTCAATTCAATACATTGCAATCTGTTTTTGACTAAGCCAGTCCCATCCTTCTTATTCTTTCTTTTCCCCAAAAAAATATGCGTTGGGATTATTAGTTAGGGAACCATATCTAACTCACTGCATTGGAAATAAAAACAGTAGAAATAATAGTGCCGCATTTTCATTGCTAAGTGAATTTTTTCCCCTCTTCTACTTTGAGGTACAGAATCTCAGCCACTGGATAGTATTACCTCAAGCTTGATAAACCTATCTCATGAGGATCACAGCTGACAGCAAAGCTAAACTGTTGGTTGTCAGATAGAAGGCTGCCATAAGGAAGCCTGATCTTCAACAGCTAGAAATCACCATCAGTACCTTGATAGTTCATCTTTCTCCCAGTGCAAGTCTTTTTTTCCCTTTGTTCTGTGAACCATCCTTCAGAATAAAAGCTAAATGCTCATAAAATGAGCTATCTCTGGATGATAATAAGAAGATAGTAAGAGGAAGTCTTATCACCAATAAGCCAAATTCATGCACCACCAAAGCAGATCAACTGTTGTTTCCTTAAGCTTGGTTTTCAATTATTTCAATCTTCCTGTATTTCGTGTGTGTGGTGTGTGTGTGTGTGTGTGTGTGTGTGTGTGTGTGTGTGTGTTCATTCAACCATTCATTCTATATTCAAGCAATCATGATCTATTTTAGGGGAGAGAAGTTGTAATCCACCAGCCATAGGTGTCTTCCCCAATTTTTTTATGCTGCCCCCATTGTCAAATTTTAGTGGCAACCAAGTAATGACAGTATGATTTCTAGTGGCTTTATACATATGCATTCATGAAACAAACAAAATGTTAAAAACTCATGATATTTATACAGTTACTTACCAAGCACATCTAAATTATATTAAAGTAACCAAAACATCTTTACAATCCCCAAAGCATGTTACAACTTTTGAGCACTTCTAATATTTGGAAACTGAAAGTTAAAACATTTGGCACGCCCTAATATACATAGCCATCAAGCTATTCCCTTTTGGAGTAAGCAACATTATGCATGGAATAGAAAATGAGAACAAAAACAGAAATATTGTTAGAATGAGTTCATAACAACAGTCTTCACTGTATAAGTCACCTGTTGATTGGACTAGTATAGCATGTTCTACATCGGGATGCTCCATAAGAGCATTCAGAAGTTTCAGCTGGTCCAGAATGCAGAGCCATCTGTAGTTTCCTTGGGCATCCTGGGACATCCTGGTAACATTATTTGTATGTGAGTTTCACTGGTTCCCAGGGACTTTCTGGAAACAATTCAAATTTGATGTGTGGGATAGGTCCAGGTTACTGTAGTACTGCGTTTCCCAGTGGTTTCTGCCTGTCCCACCACAGCTGGCAGAACGGGCGTGCTTCAGGTATTGGTGGTGAACGAGTATCCTCCAGTGGATGCTAGGAATTGAGTCTTCTCTATTTTAGCACCTGAACCATGGAAAATTATCCCTCACACACACACACACCTCCCCATGAGATATACAGCCTACCCTATCGGACTTTCAAAGGGATGTGAAGATCTGACTGTTCTCCAGGAACTGGAGCTGGAATGTTTGCTAAAGAAAGTCTGATATTAGGGTATTTGATGAGTGGTTACTCAGTTTTTGTTATGCTTTAATTTTAATGGATTGTTAGTTTTTACATTGTTTGGTCTTCCAAAGTTTCTTTGGATTGATGGGGGGGGGGATATATAATAAATAAATAATCCTTATTTTGCTTTCTTTGCAAACCATCACCGCTTCAACTGCATCCATATATTGCTTCATACACTGCCTTCAGTCCTTTAAACTTCTAACCTCTTTTTTCTCAAAGTTCTTATCAACTCCATTCCATGCTCATTTTCTTATGTGTTTTGTTTGAATGTGATTAGGTCGCTTCAATGAAAACAAACCCAAGCAGTTTACAAAAGCAACACAAAACACATTTAGATGGAATAATTCCATTCAATTTCAGCAGCAGCAACAAAAATCACCAATAGCATCCACACACATCCAGGTAAATACATAATCCTCCTTTGAATCTTCTCTATTGTCATATCATAGGGGAGTGGGGGTGGATTTTTTTTTTTTTACAAATCCGGTAACTATTACAACGTTGTTTGTTTGTATCCTGCCTTTATTATTTTTACAAATAGCTCAAGGCGGCAAACATATCCAATACATCTTCCTCCTCCTATCTTCCCCCACACCAACCCTGTGAGGTAAGTTAGGTTGACTGACTGACTCAAAGTCATGGCTGAGGTGGGACTTGAACTCAATAAACATTTCCACCGGTTGGATTATTACAAAAATGTTCCAAACTTTATGTAAAGCCAATGACCAGCCTTTTTAGCAATGAACCTGCCTAATGTATGGTAAATTTATCTACCCCAAACGAGCATCTGCCCCCAAAAGCTGCTTCAGTTTTTTTTTCTTCTCTGCGCAGTCCTGTTATATAGCCACACACCCATTGAGAATGATCAGGTTGAACTTTTTGTACATTCATATAAAAGCACCGGTTTTTCCATTCGTGTTTCTGCTAGCTAGCTGAAAGAGTGGAAGGATGAAGTACCGTATTTTTCGGAGTATAAGACGCACCGGAGTATAAAATGCACCAGAGTATAAGACGCACCTTCATTTTTGGGGAGCATAATAAGAAAAAAGCTAATTGGCAGGTGGATTGGCCTCCCAGAATACCTTCAATCAGCTGTTCCCAGAGGTGAATTTTAGCAAAAGATTCCTTGGTTGTGAGCTCCGTGCCTTGCTTTTTTTTGCTTTTTTTCCTGCCTCTGAAACATCTGAAACTCTGTTTCAGAAAAAACTTTTTTTCCTGCCTCTGAAAGCCTCCAAAACAGAGCTTCAGAAAAAAAGCCTCTGAAACTCTGTTTGGGTCTTCTTTTCTGAAGCTCTGTTTGGGGGCTTTTTTTCTGAAGCTTTGTTTCTGATGCTTTTTTCAACCTCTGAAACCTCTGTTTGAAAAGCTAGGTGGGGCTACATTCAGAGTATAAGACTCACCCAGATTTTCACCCTCTTTTTTCGAGAAAAAAGGTGCATCTTACACTCTGAAAAATACGGTATTTTATTTATTGAAATATATAAACTTTGCTTTTCAATTGGAACACCTTGAGCAGAGAACCATCCTTAGGTTCTGCTATGAAGTCATGGGGAGAATTGCAGATTTAGAGAAGACAGAAGAATATGTAAAACCTTGCCTAACCATGATGCTCACTGGGGAATTTTAGACCAATCCTTTTTTTCCTTAACCTGACCTCCCTCTCAGGGTTATTGTAGAAATAATATGAGAAAAGCCATTTGTACATCATGCTGAACTCCTTAAAGGAAAGATAAAGAGATAAGTGTGCTGTAAATTAATTCTATTAAACTATCAGTTTTACATGGCTAAATTCACATAGGTGAATTCCAGCAACTTAATTTATATTCATGTGTGCAACTTTCTAGGAACAGAAAGTTCAAAAGGGAATTGAATTTGAATTCAAAAGGGTTTGATTCTCAAGGAATACTACATTATACTGTTGTACATAGTTAAATCAATTGATATCAGTGGGAAAATTAAGTACATTCCATTTGCAATCAATGGGATTAAAAAGTTACTAATTTTTGTTTGTATTTTCTTTCCTCCAATTTAATACTGACATGACTGATATTTAAAGGAACAAAGGATGTTTGTTTCTGAGATAAGCAGTTATTAGTACCAAATTATGCAAATGAGCAAACCATCATCATCAGTGCTGACTTGGATCATTATTCCTGTTTCTGGTTTATTATAATGCCAGTGTTGTATTGTAGGTATTCTACTTTATAGGAGAGTCTAGAATAAGGAGGCCTCCCACAATTGAGATAATTTATTTAGAGACAGCTGACCTAAGACAGAGATAACAGAGATGAAAATTTCTTGACGTTTTTATGAACTCATCATTTCTGTCATTTAATATATATACAGAGAAAATCCTATTTCCTACTGATTGATTACTTTACTGAATAAATGTAATGTACTCTCGGTGATTTGGTGGGTCAAGTGGATTAAAGCCTGTGCTGGCAGAAAATGGACTTGCGTGAAAAGGATTTCGAGACAGATTCATTTTCTAGACAAGATCCGTCCAAATTTCAAATTACTTGGATTTGAAATCTAAATGATTAATTAATGCTTTCTGAATCTGGTGCAACAGATAACATACTTACAATATTTATTAACTCAAAAGCCTTTTCTTTTTACAGATGCTACACATAGCCATTCAGTCTATTTTCGAGACCTGATATATGTCTCTGAATGTATTCTAACTTTTCTAGTGGCAACAGCACATTGGAATTAAGGAAATACGTATCTCTGAAAGGAAGACTCAATAAGTCACAGGTTGTCTAGTCTTAGCTAAAGCTGTATGTGATTCATTCCTTATTAGGCATAGAATTGCAAATCATTATGCTATCATTCAAAGCACACTCACTTCACAATAAATATAAATTTTCCTGAAAATCAACCTTGACCCCATGGCTATGTCTACTCTGTTTTCCCAAAAATAAAACATCCCCTAATAATAAGCCCAATCGGGCTTTTGAGCACATGCACTAAAATAAGCTCCCCCCCAAAAAAATACCCCCAAAAAATAAACCCTCCCCAAAAATAAGCCCTCCTCAAAAATATTTAACCACAAGGGCAGCCGGTCCCTGCCATTTCATCTGGTTAGGGTTAGGGAGACAGAGCTGGAAATCAGGTAAGACAGCAAGAGAAGCCCCATCTTGCTCCACGCACCCCAAAATAATAAGAACTCTCCGAAAATGAGGCCAAGAGCTTATTTCAGGGTTCAAAAAAATATAAGACAGGGTCTTATTTTGGGGGGAAACACAGTATATTGTTTTCTTTACAGCAATATGGAAGTTGCTTTATTCTAGGATATCTATGGAAATATTCAGTCATCGAGGTCATGGTTGTCTCAAAGGTGCTTTTTACTCTAGGATGTTTTTCCCCGTTCCTAGTTTGGTCCCAACCTGAGATTTCCTGGGTATCTCTCATCCCTGAACTAATCAATTCCAACTCTATTTAGAGTTGGAACTCCCTGCTACAGATGATCATACTTATTCTTTACTATTATGACAGGATATTTTTCTTAATCCAGGAGCATGGAAACTAAAGTGGGAATTCAGAGCAAGGTATCTTTTTTTTGTTAAACTAATGAAGAGAGGGAAAGAAAAATAATAAACATGTTTCCTTTCAATAAGCCAGTACTAGATAACTTGCAAATTAGTTTTAGTTTAAATGGTTTTATTGTGGCCTGAGATTGCTTTAGTTTCATCACTGAGAAAACTTTTCCATATCGCTGCCTGCCTGACCTATGGTGACAGAGAAGCCAGCATTTTGACCACTCATGTTGGAGTAAATCAAGGAGGGATAATAGGTCCAACTCCTTTAGATGTTGCTGGATTAAAAATGACACTATCCATGTCCATTGCCCAACTGGCCGTAGATAATAGGAGTTGGACTCAAACAACATCTGGAGACTCACAGATTGGTTTCCCAAATCAAGGTTCAAAAATCCCAACCATTATAAAAACAAGGACCAGCACATTGAATTGGACTTAGAAATTTAGGTATTGTTGTTGTAATGCTTCCTGTTAATTATGACATGAACAAAGGGAAAAGTAATGCAAGTTGAAAACTTGATAGTATACACTAAAACTGCCTGTTTATATTTCAAAACACAACAAATCATAAACAACGCCTAGTCATAACACTAAATTATAATGTGGTTTGCTTTTGGTTTAGTATAATCCATTCCTTATGACTCAGCATCGTGTGTAAATCAACCCTACTTATCCAGATAGGTTAGCGGATAGGTAGGTAAAACAGCTGAAGGAATAAAAATGGTGTCTGGCATTTGCCTCTTCTAGACATCTAACTAAATCCTAGAGTTTAAAGGCAGTATTAAAGTCATATCACTTTCTGGGGTAAATTCAGAGTATCAGGAAAATGTTACAAACATTTCATGACAAGCTGCCATCACTTCACACAGGGCAAATTCAAGAGCCTATTGCTGAAAATGTGCCAATAGAACCAGCCTCAGGTGCTAACAACACTTCCTTAACACATTCACTTCTCTTACAGAAGTCATATTCAGAACAGCTGCTACCAATCAAGCCGCTACTGATCAGATAGATACCTTTCTCTCTCTATCTGTTTCTGTCTCTCTCTCTCTCTCTCTCTCTCTCTCTCTCTCTCTCTCTCTCACACACACACACACACACACACACACACACTTACAATGATAAATTCTCCTCACTAAAAGGCAAAAATGAAGTGTTAGGAAGCGATAAAGCCCCTAGTATTTTTCTTGATTTGCTATGAAATCCAAAAAGACCAAAGTGATACTCATGAGAGGAAAAAATGAAGGATCTATTATAATTTGACAAATCTTTCCTTTTAAACTTTTTAGATTAGATTAAATTTTATTAGAGAGTGACTTTGGATAGTGGAAATCAAGTTGAAGGCAACTGACTATATTATAAATAATTGGTCTTGGTTACATTAATATCCAATACATGTTTTAATAGTATCAAAGGTATGTTTCAAAATACACTGTTGTTTTTTTTAGTAACATTTAAACTAAAAAGATGACATAAATTTCTAAATAAAATGTCAACAAATACATTTGTGTTCTAGAATAGGCTACTCATTGGCTTCAAATTTTGAGCAACCCTTCACCAAAATGATTTCAGTAATCTATGTTTATCCTCCTTGCAGTTATCCAGCTGTTATCTTTTTGCATTTAAGGGTAGTCCCCATGACTTAGAAAGGGCAGACATGTGGGCTTTCTTCAAGACATTTTCTCTGCCTGAGATACTACAACTAGCATCCTCTGTAGATACCTCTAAGCACCTATACATATGGAACCTACCAGGGGTGAAATCCAGCAGGTTCTGACAGGTTCTAGAGAACCGGTAGCGGAAATTTTGAGCAGTTCGGAGAGCTGGTAGCAGAAATTTTGAGTAGTTCAGAGAACTGACAAATACCACCTCTGGCTGGCCCCAGAGTGGGGTGGGAATGGAGATTTTGCAATATCCTTCCCCCAGGAGTGGAGGGGAGGGAATGGGGATTTTGCAGTATCCTTCCCCTGCCACGCCCACCAAGTCACATCACGCCCACCAAGCCACACCCACAGAACCGGTAGTAAAAAAAATTGGATTTCACAACTGGAGCCTACACAAGGAAAAGTCGCTTGTTTTAAGTCATGTACAAAATCAGATCACCTGAACCTTGTCCCTTTTTCCAAAATAGGAAGTTGGAGCTTTTTTTTAAACAAAGCAGCAGTTACTTGACCAAGGCAGAAAAGCATGAGATTTAACACCCTCAGAATTCATTGGAATTATTATTAATTTACTATTGCAATTAAAAATTAAAAACAACCCCAAAACCCAGTGACAATCAAATTCCTAGCCATTAATATTTGATGTCTTTATTATAACAATGGTGTATTATATGAAGGTGATCTACTATACCATATCACACCCTACTCAAAGACTTTCCGGAAGAATCAGGTCTTGATGACTTTCCACATTGCAACACGTTGGTGGTTACCAGACCTTGAGTGGAGCAACTTCTAGGAAAAAGAGAAATTTGAGTAAATCCTGGATTTTTCTTAATCTTGAGTATTTGCATTTTGTCCTTTAAAAATAAAGGGTTTACATTTAATTTCTTTTTTTAATAAAGCTTTATTTTGTTTGTCTTGTAAGATTGGTCTATTTTCCAAAGGAGGGAAGGGAATGCTATAGGAACAGAAAGTTATGCTATAAAATTTATTTCACTTTTTCTTTACATTTTTCTTTGCCAGAAAGGTAATATAAGATATGGGAGCTCTATTTTTCACATGCCAGAGTTATATAGAGGTAACTATCAAGAATATAGACTGTGGCAGCATTCATTACCAAGCTATACACCAGGGCAGATGGTAGTATTTGAGCGTGTCAAAAGCACTTGTATGTGATTTAAAGAAAGGAAGTTTTAGGCCTCCTACATTTCATCCAATAGGTGCAACCATGCCACTACAATACTTTTTAAGGAGAGTTGCTTTACCATATTACATTGAACAGCTTTTCTTATATTTGCCACATACTAAAACCACAGAATTGTTATTTCCTGAATTTCTGATTGGAGAAATAGTGGCACTGTTTATGCACATCTCTCTAAGGATATTGTATTGTATAGGAGTCTAAAATCTTAATTACTGGGTTTCCCCAAAAATAAGACCATCTTATATTTTTTTGAACCCCAAAATAAGCACTTGGCCTTATTTTTGGGGAGGTCTTATTATTTTGGGGCGTGTGGAGCAAGATGGGGCTCCTCTTGCCATCTTACCTGATTTCCAACTCTGTCACCCTAACTCTAACCAGAGGAGATGCCGGGGACCGGCTATGCATGCATTTAAATATTTTCAGGGAGGACTTATTTTCGGGGAGGGCTTATTGGGGGGGGCTTATTTTAGTGCATGTGCTCAAAAGCCCAATTGGGTTTATTATCAGGGGATGTCTTATTTTGGGGGAAGCAGGGTATTAAATAATCATAACAAAAAGAGATGAGGGCTTCAGCTTCCTTAAAAACTAAATTTCAAATATCTTATTAGTGGAGGAGAGGATTTATCTTGATATATTTCTCCTTCAAGACTTTTTTTTTTTTTGCAGGCAAACAACTTGGTGTCCTCTATTTATAATTAAAACTCCATTCCAAACAGAAAGGGCATGCAGACTCTTTCTCATTATATTATTTAGCTTTGGCCTTAACTAGCTAAGAATACTGCCATTTTTAAACTCTGCATTTTTACCTAGAGAACCTTAGGGATACCGGTTAAAAGGCATTATTGGGTATTTGATTACTTTTCTGGAAAAAAACAAAAAACCTCAAATTACTAGAATAAGGAATGGGGAAATATTGAGTGTTACAAAGAAATACCATCAATAAGAAAAGTAACTGTACAATAAAAATCTTGTCTAGAAGTAACCAAAGCAGCAAAGAGAAAACATTATGGTGCTCCTAAGAGGAATATGACACATTCAAATTCTTTGGCATACAAAGCTCATTTTAACTGATCCCAAAATGACATCCATAAAGCTGTCAGGCTTCCTCCAAAGGATAGTCGTTCGCTTCATATTTCAAGCACCAAATTAATTGTTTCTGACATTTAACTTATAACCTAAGGAATTTTCTAGTTAAAACTTGACTCTGATAACAGTAGATTAGAACTGGGTGCCTTTTGACAGAATAGATTTTTCAACTTCTTTTCACTGACAGTTCTTGACAAGGACTTTGTATATGTGTGTCTGTGTCTCAAGCACGCTTATAGATTACATACCTCTCAGCAAAGTACAGCCACACCATCAGCTTCCTCATCCATGCCTTCTTGACTTTGAACAGTTTCATACTGTATTTGGAAGGAGAACTGGATCAAACATGAAGTGCCACCTACTGGAATAATCCAAAAAGTGGACTCTGGAAAACAGCTAAACAATAAATGAATGAATGAGAACAACCACTAATATTTTACGATGAATTTACTACGATGAATTCACAGATTCAGGTAATTGAGAAAGATGGAAGTTGTATGGACCAGATTAGGGACAAAACCTGTGTTCCGCTTTGGATTCTTTACAGGCACCAATTTTGTTTCAGTTTAAGACTGAACTCTTTTAATCTCTTCACAAATTTCCTTATTTCTTATTTGTGTCTCTCTCCCCCCCACCCCCCACCCCCAATGAAGCCCCTTACAATTTGAGGGCATTTATATGGAAACATCTCCTTCAAACCCCAACTCAGTCCCAATAATGATGGGCTCTCCCACTGTAATGTAACATTAACAGAGTTGGAAAGGACCTTGGAGGTCATCTAGTCCAACCCGCTCCTCACGCAGGAGACCTATACTAGGGATTGTGGAGCAATATTGGTCAAAGCTCTGTTGAATCCTGAAAACTAATCATAGTTATTGTTGTTTTCTCAACTTCTTTAAAGTAAGGCAAAAGTACTTTGTACTGTGAATGAGTGTGAATGAGTTTTAATGTTTTTAATGTTTTTAATTCTTAAATGTTTTTTTAATGATTTTAAATGCATTGTGAGCCACCCTGAATCTTCGGAGAGGGGCGGCATACAAATTGAATAAATAAATAAATAAATACTTCTTTAAAGTGAGTTTTCAGGAACCACAATCTTCCTGGGAAATATTTCTTCCAGTTGGTGCTATAAAATCTGCTGAAAACCATTTCAAATTCAACAGGAAAGGCCCATCCCCAGGAAGGGGCAGTGCTTGTGGTGTGATGGCCCAACAACAGTGTTATCACTATGTCGATAGAAGCTTTTGATCCTGGAAATAATTGTGCAGCCGTGCCAGCCCAAAGCTTCTGAGCATGTTGGCATTCCCCAAAGATTTTGGAAACACAATGAGTTAGCCGGACAGTTAAGGGAGGAAACTCCCTTATTCTCCTTTGGCACGAAGCAAAGTCGGACGGACGTTAACGTCTGCACGCGGTTCAAACGAAACAAGTTCGAATCGGCCAGCTTGACGAAGACCACGGGGTCCCCAAACTTGGCAGCTTTAAGACTTGTGGACTTCAGCTCCCAGAATTCTCCAGCCAGCGTAGGTGTATAGCGTAGTTGGCTGGCTGGAGCATTCTGGGAGTTGAAGTCCACAACTCTTAAAGCTGCCAAGTTTGAACACCTCTACAAGATCCTCGGCCCTCGCCCTCCCCCACACGCGCGCCAAAGCCAATGTGGGGAGAAAACGCCTCCGATTGGCCAATCTCACTTATCCCGCCCCCTTCTTCCAAGGCAGCCCCGCCTACCAACAGCGAGAGAGAGGGGGGAGGGGATATTCCGGAAGGCGGGACTTTAGGTGTGTCGTCATCCTCCAGTCACCGCGGTATTTTGCGGAGAGTTTTAAGACGACTTTTTCCGAGCTTCTTTCCTCGCCGCCGAAAATGGCGGCCGCAGTAGGTCCCGGTCTGGGCGTGGAGGAGCTGAGCTTGCTGGAGAAGTCTCTGGGCTTGAAGAAGGGCAACAAATACAGCAGTCACGGCGAGCGGAAGGTGATGGTCCTGGGGAAGAAGAGCGGGAGGCGGGGGACCGGAGCCGGCAAAGGGTGGCGTGTGGGCGGCTGCCCCCCCCAGACCACGTTGCTGACATTTAAAGGATGCTTAGCCAAAGTCTTAGGAGCTCCGAGGCGCGATTCCTTCGATAGTGAACGGAACCGGGTATCGGTAATCTTCTCGCCAGCAGCCACGTTCGTTCATCAATCTTCAAGCTTTTTGCACGACGTGTAAAATGCAAAGGGTGCAGCTTGCATTTTCGGTATATTCTCAACGGGTCCATATGGGAAGATTTTAAATTGCACCAGAGGACTCTTGTCCAAGAATCGGGGTTTTGCCCGTGATAAAAAGCTTCTCTTTTTCTGCGGTTTATATATATATCACGGCAAAACCCGATGCGTGGACAAGAGCCCTCTGGTGCAACTCAAAACGCAGGTTTAATCATCGAAGCCTCTGAAATGCTTGCAATGGTTAAGTTACCGTAAAACATAAATGCTTTTAAAGCAAAGCATAGCTAGCAATGGTTAAGTTACCGTAAAACATAAATGCTCTTTTGCTTTTAAAGCAAAGCTATGCTTTTAAAGCAAAAGAGCATTTATGTTTTACGGTAACTTAACCATTGCTAGCATTTCAGAGGTTTTGATGGCTAAATCTGCATCCCACCTGCAACATGCCAGATTGCAGATTGAGAACCACTCGGATATTAACGTTGCCTGTGCGATGCATTTCAAAAAGGTGCTGCACCAAGTGTGTTCAAGACCCTGCTTTAAAAGCAGCCTTCCTAAGGCTCTGCATTGTTTTTGAGAGCTGTTCCCGACAGCCTTGACAATCACAGTAGAAGTACTGCCCTTTCAGATCCTTTCTGTGGCCCTAATATTTTCTTAGCATTTTAGAAAAATTATGTGGTGTTCTCTCAGGTATGCTGGTTTATGTTTTTTCTAGTGGAACATTTCAAACTTGCAGATAGTGTGAGATGGTATCAATGGGACAACCTGCTAAAAACAATGAACACAAAAAGCCACAGGTTACAGATAGTCCTTGATTTACAACCACGATTGAGACCAGAATTTTATGTTGCCAAGGGAGAAATTTGTTGAGTTTTGCCCCATTTTGCGACTTTTCTTGCTACGTTTGTTAAGTGAATCACTGCAGTTGTTAAATTAGTAACAGGGTTGTCAAGTGAAATTGGCTTCCCCATTGACTTTGTTGATTAGAAGATTGCAAAAGATAATCACAGAACCCCAGGACACTGCAACTGTCCTAAATATGAACCAGTTCTCAAGCATTCGAATATAAATTGCATGACCATGGGGATGCTGCAATGGTCATAAGTGTGAAAAATAGTCATATGCCATTTTTTACAATGCCGTTGTAACTTTGAATGGTCACTAAATGAACTGTTGTAAGTCAAGGACTACCTGTACTTTAAAAAATAAATCATTCAGTTCAGCAGCAGAGAAGAAAAAGAACAGTCTTGCTTGGAAAGGTGGCCACCTGCTCAAATTCTCGTGTGTGGAGGAGGGGATGCCATCCATCTTCTACCTGACTGTTCATTTACCTTTATGTAATTTCTGGAAAGCAGGGCTAGTACTTAAATACAGAACTTAAATAGAAACCTCAACTTGTGAGAACCAACAAGACATACTGGTTAAGGTGCTGGACTATGAGCAGAAAAGATTCAGGTTCTAGTCCTTCCATAGGCATAAACACCAGCTGGGAAACCTGGGATAGTCATTTCTTCCTAGCTCCTATCAATGCTAAGCTTTGTAACAAAAAACTAAACTCTTTGGAATGCATTTGCTATAAGAATTAGGTGATGACAGTGTAGAATAAGCAGACCCTGCAACTAAGTGGGACAAATGCTAAGAACAAAAACTCTAAAAACGTAACTTGTTATTTGCTACTGTGTTTTCCCGAAAATAAGACCCTGTCTTATATTTTTTGGAACCCTGAAATAAGCGCTTGGCCCTATTGCCATGCGCTCAAAAGCCTGATTGGGCTTATTATCAGGGGATGTCTTATTTTGAGGGAAACAGGGTAAATGGATGCCTATACAGTAAATTGAATCTATTCTTGTTGAAACCAATCAAAGAATTGCGATTGACTTGGTAGGAATCAAAATTGAAAGTTAAAATTCCTTGGTGGGGCAACTTGGATTTAATATATTGAGAAGGAAGGCTGCCATCCTAGCTTTGTGAGTAATTTGAATTCTGTCATTTTTTTTTTTAATAGTATTAGATCTTTAAAAAATAACAATTTTAATAAAATGAAATTTGCTAAACTGTGTTTCTGGTAGAATTTTAAATCTTGTTTCATTAAATCATTTTGAATTCTTTTTAGACTCCTGTGCTTCAGGAAAATAATGGCTCTAGTCTGACAGGCCTCACCAGTATAGCTATTCATTTAGTCAAACAAGCAAAGAAGGAACAGCTGCTTGGAATCACAGCCGAAGAAAAAGCAGTAGTACAACAGTGGTTAGAATACAGAGTGGCACAAATAGATAAACAGTCCACTAAAGAAGAAATCAGAACAAATCTGAAGGTAAGACTAATTAACACCATTTATTTTGGAATATTATTGCACTAGTTTCAGAAGGTGCGATGGCTCAGGGGTTAAAGATGCTGAACTTTCAGCTGGGAAGTGGCAGCCTGGATTTGAGACCTGAGCTCCTGTTACTTGCTCCCGTTACTTGTCCCAGCTCCTGCTCACCTAGCAGTTCATAAACATGCAAACGTGAGTAGATAAATAAGTACCATTTCAGTGGGCAGGTAACACCATGCACTTCAGTGTATAGTCATGCTGGCCACATGACCACATACAATACTGGTTCCCTCAACTAAGAAAAAGAGATGAGCACCGTCCCCTAGAGTCAGACACAACTGGAAACTTTTACCTTTATTATTGAATTATTATTAGCAGCCATTATTGACTCAGAAATATGATTTTGGCTTTTTTCCCTGATGCTTTGCATAAAGTTTGTTTTTTACCACCATTAGGATTTATAAGAAGTAAACAGTCTGAGTTTTCGGACTCATGCTGGAGCCCATCTCCAGGGAATTTCTCTCTTAACTGTGTGTTCTTTGGGCTATTCTGTGCATGGTATTCATATGGTGCCTGTGGTGTGTGGTTTCCTTAGGCTTTGCAGCACAGAAATGGGCATTTTGTTTCCCCTAATAGCTTCCTGCACAGCATTGAAGACTTCTTACTGCATAGCCTGTGCAGGAAGCTATCGGTATTAGGGGAAACAAAATGCCCATTTTTGCCTCTCAACTACTCACCTGCCAAGTCACTTTCTCATGTGTAAACTTTGGTACTGTCCCACCTTGAATAAATAGGCTTGGAAGACACATACTGAACCCCTCTGGTGGGTTGCCTGCAAAAATTTTATTTTTGACAGGAAGAGATCTATAAATTGATAATGTTTGGTTTCTTCTGCTGCTTCTAGGACCTTAATTTATACCTTGAAGATAAAGTTTACATTACAGGAAACAATTTTACTTTAGCTGATATTTTATTATACTATGGACTGCACCAGATCATAGTGAGTACAAACTTATTACAACAGAAAAATATATATCTTTGAAATCTCTTTTCCATATGTACGGTACTTTAATTTGAAAATCCTTAATGCAGGTAGTCCTAGCTTAACTGGGATAATTGGGATCGGCAACTCTGTCGCTAAATGACACAGTTGTAAAGTGCAATGTCATGTGACCAGATGGACACACAAGATCAGTTTCAATGCATGCAGCATTCCTCAAGTCATGTGATCACCATTTGCAACCTGCTGACTTACCAATTGACTGCTTGTCAGAAGTCAGCAGCAAAGGTCACAAATGGTGATCATGTGGTCCCAGGACACTGCAACTGTTATAAGTGTAAACTGATTGCAAATCACAAATTGCAATCTTGTGATGCAATGGCTGCAACTCTGAGGAACAGTTGTAAGTCCCCCTCGTTCATCACTGTTGTAACTTCAAACAGTTGCTGAATGGTAATTCAATGAGGACTACCTATAAAATTGTCATACCTAGTACAGCATAGGAAAATTGTGACATTCCTGACTATTTTTTCATAATACAAATGAATTTTTATGTTTCAAACATTTAGCTTAGGACAGGAAAAAAAGGCTAAAAACAAGGCATTGGAAGCAGATAAACCTTGGTAAAGGTTTTATTAAGCTTTGAAAATGCTACTGCTTTTATAGTCTGCAGTGATAACAGAAGATGACTAAAACATAGCACAGATCACTGAGTTTGGATCTATTGCAGGAATTTAAGGTAGGAGAAAAATCTTGAGTTTCTTTAGCAAAAAAAAAACAGGAACAAGCAAAGCACCGAGTCCTGATTTTATGAATATTGTATGGGAAGAGAAATGGATCGTGATAAAATGGCATGTAATTTTCTTATTTAGGAAGAAATATTTTTGTACTTGAAAAGAAATTTATTATATGAAAATGTTTACAAATAGCTTTTTCTTCCATTCTTTAGGCTGACCTTACAGTTCAGGAAAAGGAGAAATACATTAACGTATCTCGTTGGTTCAATCATATTCAGCACTATCCGGGTATCCGGCAGCATCTGTCTAGCATAGTTTTCATGAAAAACAGGCTCTACAATACACATTAAGCACTAAGTTAGGAATTCCAGAGAAATGAATATAATGTTTGAAACCTTTAATGTGCAAGCATGGATTTTTGTCATTTCCATATGTGAAGCTGAACAGTTGGTGCCTAAAGTAATAAAATTGCATCAAGTAGCTATTTAGAAATATAGTCACAATTAAAACAAGTTTGGTTTATTTCTACCAAACAAAATGTGAATCAAACTTCTTCAATTAGAACATTATAACATACAGATCCATAGCTTAATTTATATGGTATGAAAGACAAAAACCTTAACTGCTGTGATGTCACCTATGTTATTGCCTCAATTGTATTATGCATAGTTGTATTTTTCTTTTATGGATGATCACATTTGTTTTGTAAATATTATGAAAAATTTATTGTGCCAAGTATTTTGAAAGAGAACAGTGAAATATATGGGAAGCAAATCCTATTTAGTGTATAAATTATGTTAAATCTCATACTTAGATTATGTCTTACTTCCTCTGTAGAAAATTCAAGTTGTTACAAAATTGCAAAAAAAATCCCCAGAAGAGTATTTATTGAAAAGAGGATTTAAAAACATTGTTTTATTTAAAAAAATAAAATAAAACGCTCAACCTTTCCAAAGTTGTATTTTTAATTCTTGAGGCGATACTAATTTTATTATTTCACATGAATAAAATTGTTTCTCCAGTAGCATGGTAGTGGGGATTTTTTTAAGCTATCACTATACACATATTTCTTCAGTTTCAAGCTTTCATGTAGAAAAAAAGACAAAATATTTTCTTTAGCCAAAATAGTTTTGCATTCTCAGCCAATTCCATTAATTTCACTATCCATTCCACCATTGTGGAGATCTCTGCATCTTTGCCTCTAAGCGCTAATAGTCCACCACTTGATCAGCATCTGAAGACTGTATGTTGTATCCCCACCACCAATTTATCCTTTTACTTTCATCTGCTTGGGAACTGATAATACAGGTAGAAAAAACCTGCAACATGCTGTTTTATATCTTCAGAATTGATATTTCTAGGTGTTAGTGGAAAAAGCATCTCTGTAGCCTGTTACTGCTCTGCACCTTTTCCTACTGTTATAAGATTTACATTTTGAGAAAATATTTTGGTTATCTTGCTTTCGTGATTCACTTTTAAGATACATTATCTCAGATAATTTACTCTTGACTGCTTTGCTTCTTCACAAATACATAGACGTTGTAAAACGGAAACTATATTGTACAGGCACTGAAAATGAATGATGGTGCTCATCTAATATCCTGTATAACTGCTGCATTCAAATTCACGGAAGAGCTTGGTGTTATTTTCTCAAGTATCTGCCTCTGGGAAGTAACACTCTGCCATATGGTGTGATTAGACTGTACACATTCTACTCAATATTAGAATAAAACACATCTCTGCAAATAAACAGCTAGTTGTCATTCTTGCTGATCTTAGCTTTTTTAGTGAGCCTTCCTGACCATTATCAGGACAGCAAGATGATGCTGCAGAAGGATGAACGCAGTTTAAATTTGTTTCCTTCATGTTTATTTTTAATATGCATAACCATACATTAGTTTGAATATAATGTGGTCCATAAATAGACTAGTGTCATACATGAGAGACCATACAGCAAGAAAACATTTTTTCAAGTATGATTTAAGTGTGTAAAGGTATAGGTTCCCCTGGCACATATGTGCTAGTCGTTCCCGACTCTAGGGAACGATGTTCATCTCCGTTTCAAAGATGAAGAGCCAGCGCTGTCCGAAGACTTCTCTCTGGTCATGTGGCCGGCATGACTAAACGCCAAAGCTCATGGAACGCTTTTACCTTCCCACCAAAGGTGGTCCCTATTTTTTTACTTGCATTTTTTTTAAAGTGTTTTCACACTGCTAGGTTGGCAGAAGCTGGGACAAGTAACGGGAGCTCACCCCATTACGCGGCACTAGGAATTCGAACCGCTGAATTGCCAACCTTTCCATCAACAAGCTCAGTGTCTTAGCCACTGAGCCACCACATCCCGCATTTTGTGTCATTAATATTATTAATTAATATTGTGTCAATGCATCAATGCATTACTGTGGTGCCAACATATATATTTTATTTATTTATTTATTTATTTATTATATTTCTATACCGCCTTTCTCCCGTAGGACTCAAGGCGGTGTACAGTCAAGAAAAATATAGACACACAAACATCATAAAAGAATGTAAAGAAAAGAATATATGAAAAGAATCCATGCTATTTTCATTTTTTTATGTACAAGAATATGTTGTTATACTTCAGAAATAACATGTCTATGAATTAGGAAATAAAAGGTGGCTGCCATTTGCTTTTGTAAAAAAAATTATTCTTTTATTGCTTTTAAAATAGTCACTTTTAGGTTAAAAAAAGGCTCTGACAATCCCAGCTGAGCCGCGCGATCTTCAGAGCCTTTTTTTTTACTTTTAAAAGCATTTTTTTTACAACGTATTCGGCCGAATAGGTTGTAAAAAAAAATGCTTTTAAAAGTAAAAAAAGAAATTGTGCGCCACAGCTGATCCCCCCGTGCACTGTTCTACTTACCCCATGTCTCCTTTTGGCATGCACTGCACGTGTGTGCGCACCTCGCATTTGGTGCATGGTGCGCACTGCGCATGCATGCACACAGCACGCATGCGCAAGATTTCACCACTGATCTATAGGCAATCCAATCATACCTGGCAAGTACAATCAGATCCTCAATCCATTGAATGAAATAGGCCATACATTCATCTTTGCTGCTATATCAATCTTTTCACACTAATCAGGGCCCAGAGAATCCATTTTCATTGTCTAGTTGTCAAATTCTAAGTACTAGGTATGTAGTTTAAAAGAATATTATTGTTTGAAAATTTTAGATTTTTTTTTTTTTGCAGAACTATGTTTACATCTACTTTTTCCCAAAAATCAATAAAAAAGTAATATTTAGTATATATTGGACTTTGGGGTTTTTTTAATAGAAAAAGACTGCCCCAAAGGATTTTATTGGCTATGTAATAAGGATAATGTTTAATGTTAATGTTAATGTTTAAAATACATGTTTTTACAATGTGGATGCCACCTTTTTCTTTATCATAAACTGAGACTTCGCAGTTTTTATGGTTGGAAGATGTCATTTACCTAGGGTGCCATGACTTATTGTTTTTTTAGATTTTAATCTTTGTACACCACCGAGTCCTTGTTGTTGTCAGATGGGCCCCAAATAAATAAGTGGCTTAGGTGGCATCCTGTTATTTATTTCTAAGCCTGTATCTCTTTCTCAAAATTTCACTACTTGGCTTTAGAGAAATAAAAAATAATAAATCACGAAATGCTGAAAAATCCCCTCACTATGTTATGATTGTGCGAAATGCAAGCATCTTGGTTTTTCTCTCCTGCAGTTACAAAACTTTGATTTTCCATTTCTGCATACATTGTGATGAATTTATAATACAATAACCCCATGGATTTAGCATAATACGGAAGAATATCAAACTTAATGAGTAAGTTTGAGTTTGCAGTAGCAATTACAGGTAGTCCTCGACTTAACAATTCATTTATTGACCGTTCAAAGTTACAATGGCACTGAAAAAAGTGACTCATGACCGTTTTTCACAGTTGCAACCTTTGCAGCATCCCCATAGTCACGTGATCAAAATTCAGATGCTTGGTAACTGGTTCATATTTATGACCATTGCTGTGTCCTAGGGTCATGTTATCCCCCTTTGTGACCTTCTGACAACCAAAGTCAATGGGGAAATCAGATTCACTTAAGAACTGGGTTACTAACTTATCAACTGCAGTGATTCACTTAACCACTGAAGCAAGAAAGGTCGTAAAATTGGGCAAAACTCACTTAACAAATGTCTCACTGAGCAACAGAAATTTTGGACTCAATTGTGGTTGTAAGTCGAGGACTACCTGTACTCATTATATTCCTGAAGCTGTACACCTTCCTGCAACAGTAATAACTGGCAAAAATTTCAGCTGCTACTTGGATCATAATCTTCACTGCCAAGCGAAGAGGGAAGATGGTATTTTAATAAGCATTACCTCTTAAGGATATCCTTTTTTCCTCTTCTGATGTTAGCTTGGCTCCCTTTAAGAAGATTTGGAACCATTAAACTTTTCCTTTTATTGGAAGAACTAAATCACTCTCAGCTTTCTTCAGCCTCGTGATCTAATGTGACAGCTCCTGGGCTACATCTATTCTACTTCAAAGAGGCAGGTAGCCTAAGGCCAGAGCTGGATTGCAGATTCCCCAGATTTGGCTTGCTGTTCCTGCTGGGTGTCATTTGTCTTCTTAGTCTTGCAGTGGGTGATTTCTGTCCTCTCCTAACATCATCTGTCTGAGCAGTTCCTGCCTGGCAGGCCTGTCTGTCCAGGTTGAGCATCAAATACCATAACCATATGATTAATCTGATAAGGCAACTACTCTGAAACCATTCAGCCCCAGGCTTGCTTTAACCAGGATCAGCATCACAGCCTGCAAACTTCTAACAATCGTGACCATGGTCTTAGTTTTCCACAGATGCTGCCCACGGACGTATTACGCTTTTGCAAAGTATCTCTTCTGCCCCACAACTCCCCTCTTAAAAGAATGTCACTCTGATTGCTTCTTTTGCCTGAAAAGTCTGCCTCAACAGGTTTGGGTTTCCCTGCCTGCCGTCAGCATTCAAGTCGTGCGCCGCCATTTGAATGAACCGATCCTTTAGTGGAGTATCATTGCTAGACAGCCCGTGGGAAAAACGGCAGGACTCTTCATGTTAATCTGAAACTTCTACAGTACAAAATGCCCCTAACGCTAATTGCAGATGGCAAGATAATCCCCAAAACAGAACATTGCTTCGATTGCAAGGCAAAAGTGACACAATTTGTTTAGTAAATCTTCCCCAAGACACTACATGATGACTACATATGTTGATTTTCAGACTCAGAGCTCACCATTCCCAAGTTTTATGACGTGATTATTTTATCTTACAAAAAAACCAAAATAGACTTCACTTTTAATATTTTTCCTAGCCCATATTTATTTAGGAAGGATTTATATTTATTCTTACAAATTTTCAAGAAAGTAAAGGAGTATAATATTAATACAAATATAAGTTTATAAAACATAGAAGAACAGATAACAAAGATAACAGTAGTTGAAAAATCCAGTTTAACCAGTAAAATAAGGGTGGATACTCAATAATTCTCAGATTAAACTATCAGAAATATTTCATAATATGTAGTTATAATATGTCTATTGAACATTTAAAATATTTGGTTAACTCATTAGAATTAGCAAAAGGAAGCTATAAATGATGAACAATACATTAATAAAGGAATTAGCATATAGACCAAATGTCACATTTAAATATAAACTCTAAAGTTCAAATTTCAGCTATGCCACAATTCTGTATGTAAAGCTGTAATCTAAAAAAATACTCTTTTGCATGCCTTTCTATTTGATGCTAAAGAAACAGTCCTCTCAGAAGTAAAGAAAAATAAAATACTATGTTGTTAAGGACATTTCAAAGGATAGATTAGTCTGGAAGATATTTTCTATAAATACTTCATTTTCTCCACTGTTTAAGATGCTCTACTCTATTTTTAAATTTTATTTCTTTGTCCAAGGCTAGGCTCCCCCCCCCCCTTGAAAATCAATTCTCCAAGTATCTGGAGGAGCATCTGATAGAATCTCAATTATACTATCTCCCGCTTTTAAAGCTGTTTAATTTTTTTTCAGTTCCAAGATTGCTTCTTTAATTTGTTAGATATGCAAATTTTACAAATACATATTGCAGAAGCTATCTTTCTGATGCTTTCCATCAACTTCCCAAATTTCCAAAGATCCATCCACTCATGATTAAGGTAGAGAATTGAAAGAAGATATAGATCTCTTTCTAAACCTTCCTTACCTAATTCTTCTGACATGCCTCTAAATTTCAGATTGCTTTTATACAGTGCAGTTTCTAACAGTTATGGCTTAGTTTCTACTTTGTTCAGTTCCATCCGATGAGATTTTTGAACTAAACATGGTTCTGAATATTCAGACTTTATGTCTTTAATCTCTGTATTTTAAGATTCAACTTGGGTTGCCAGTTCTATCATATCTGTCATCTATTCTTGCCCAGAGTGTATTGAAAATTGCTTGCATGTTATGGTGTGATTGTTGAAATAACAATAGTAGTTGGATTATTTTATTTAAAATAAAGTGTCTTGCTGGGATTCTTCCACTTTTGGTCTTTGCCTTTTGTTGTTTTTATTTCTTCTTAAAAAAACAATACGTACCATAAATCAAACCAATAAGAGTAAAAAATAAAAAATGAAAATCATTAAGATTTGATATATTACACAAAAGTAGTAAATTTGTTATACTTTGAGAAATATATACAAGAATACTTTAATTGAATTAGATAATCATCATCATCAGTCAATGATATTTGTGATACATTTTTAAATGTTCAGTTGACTGCATTTCATGTTTAATGAATAAAAGTTTATAATAATAATAATACTATATTCAACTTGTATGTCATTCAACTCTAACATTTTTTAAAAAATAACGTTTTTTATTTTTTATATTTCTTGGATATTAAAATATATTTATTAATTTTTGCCTGAGAGTTAGGCAATCTCTGCTTTTCCATAACCATTAGTTTCCATCTATTCTATTACAAAAGTCTTCAGTTAAAATTATTAAATGATGACAAATTTCTATAAGCATACATTAAAACAAAACTCAGTGTGAAACATTTTTGAAACAAAAAGGATTGTGGCTTGGAATCCTACATTCTGAAATATATTTTCATTAGTTCTATGATTACTTCCATATAAGAAAAAATGGAAACATTAGTCTTTTTAAAGGTAATTAATTTTATGACATTTATGGAACACATATTTCTGTACTTGTACCTTTTGCGTGCTTGTATATCTGCACCTGATGTCTTCTGCATCTAACTGCTGAAAGTTGGGAAATGCTATTTCCAGAAACATGATTACTTATTGTAACTGGTGACTGAATTGTTCACTAAACAAATTATCAAATTATGAAATTTTAAATTAAAATTTGTCAGTGATCTGAGCAACTTGTGACTTGTTGGCAGATCATGAGGGACAATTTTACTTGCCTCACTTCATCACCTACCCATTTTTTGCTGCTGCAACTGTATTTTCATCTTGCTTGTTTATTTATTGATTTATATGTAGCAATTCTCTAATAAAATCAAGGTAGCCTTCTTTTCCCCACAACAATCCTGTGAGGTAAGTAAACATCACCTAGTTTGGGTAATAAAATGTCTGCAAGAAAATAACCAAAATGCACTAAGAAAGAAAGTTGTTTACCCCATACAAAGATTAAAAACAAACAAAATAATGATCTGGTATTGCAAATCAAGTTCAATTATCATTAGCATTGACAAAATCATCAGTCAATTGCAAAAGGCAGCTTTGCTTGGAACAGCTTACATCTTGCAATACTTTTAATATTATTAAACAACATCTGCCTATCCCATGCACTTGGGAAGGATTTGATAGATGGAAAACAATGTCAAAGCCAGTCTAAACATCTAGCGACTATGCAACCAACCATAAACAAAAGTTCAATTATTGTTCCTCTTGTTTTGCATGATGTTAATTCAGACCATACCTAGAATATTGCATCCAAGTTTTGATACTGCATTTTAGGAAATCTCCAGATGTCTATGGAGATCTCAATCATCCAGTTTATGGTTATCACAACAGAGCTTTTTCCAAAAGGTAACTAGACTATGTTGGTGTTTTGTTTTTTTTTCTTTGAAAATCTTTCGCTTCTCATTCAAGAAGCTTCTTCAGTTTTCTTGGATGAGAAACGAAACATTGTCAAAGAAAAAAAAACACCAATATAATCTAGTTACCTTTTGGAAAAAGTTCCTTTGGGAAGTTTCCAGATTTTAATAGTCAAAACAATAAGGGTCCTGAAGGGAAAATTGTATGAAGAATGGTTGGAGATGTGGGTATATTTAGCCTGGAGATGTAGTAACTATCTTAAAGTACCTGAAATGCTGTCAGGAGGACAGAACTAGTAACCATTGTTCCTGAAGACCGGTAAATGAAACAAAAGATTTAAATGACAAAAATGATGATTTTTATTGACATCAGGAAAATCTTATTGATTTTATAAATATTTTCAAAGAAAAGTTTAGAGTTTTAAAATGGATGTTTAAAAAAAGTTTACACCCTTTAAGGTTAAAACATCTGAGAAAGTTCTTATTAATGAATATATATATTATTTTCCACAGCAAGAAATAATATTAGAGACAATTAAATTGATTGTGTTATTCAAAGAAAAGAATATATCTAATTTTGTTTCCACTTGGAAACCGCTTCTGGGTTTTGTGATGGAAAAAAATGAAACTTTTAATTTGCTGATTAGGCAGGTTTGCTGTTATAGAAATGGCTAATATATATCATTGTGTAAAAGTAAGAAGTTGAGGTTGTAATTTTATTATCTTCTACTGTGCTAAAATGAGTAAGAAGTCAAAGCCTTTTTTTTCTTTTATAAACCCTTCTTGCCCATACTTTCTCCTTTCCCCCCTTTTCTCCCAGTTTCCCATTATGTCCATTTTCTTTGTTTTTTATGCTCTGATAAACTAATAAAAAAAATTACACTACTCCAGGTGCTTAAGCAAAGACCAAATGGCCCTCCATTGGGGACATTACTATCATGCATTCCTTCAATAATTATGAGGTTGGAGTAAATGATGTCTAAGATTCTTTGACCCTTATTATGATTCTATGAATACCTTCTGGGATCTGTCAACCAGCAAAGGAAGTTTCCTCATATACATCAGGGAGATTTCACAAATACTCAAATTTGCTTGTAAATTAAAGAACATAACAGCCAAGCTTCTCTAATCTTGTTTCCATTTCCTGCAAGACTAAGCATGACATTAGCAGAATTTCACAAAAAGTATGAAATAATACGTTGCTGGAATGAAGCTGATTTGCTTCGTTTAAAATGTATTGTTCCTGATGCAATATTTGTTGCACAGTATACAGAAACTGCAAGTTAGGAAGGGATATATTTTTAAATAGATGGAAATACTCTTCACCATCTACCTGTAGATCTAGATCTCTTCAAAAATTTATTCAAAAATGTGGAGACGTAGCTTGCTGGCTAATTCATATTCATACTGCATGCCCCTTAGCTCCCGATCTATGACGTAGACCCTAAGTAGAATGAGCCATTCCGGAATCCTTCAATGAGACGTCAACTGTTGACGTCATAGAGGACGATTCCTCCCACCGGTTGTTTTGGAAACGGCTTCACAAAGTGAAAGCCTCCCTGCTCATGCGCAGTACTCACATCTAGCCCCGTCCAGAGCGCCTTATGACAGTTGCGCATGCGCTTTCGTAAGGAGGAACTCCAAAGTCGTCTCGCTGCGGTCCTCCTGGGGAGGCTTTGAGTGAAATGAGTAGCGGGGCTGCCGGGACCTTAAGCGTCAATAAAACTGCGGAGTCTCCGGTTTCTGAAAGCGGCAATAAAAGGAGGGATTCACTTGGGTCCGCGTCCTCTTGTCCTATTTTTAAAGGTAGGAAATGCTGGTCTTTCCCTTTGCTTTCCTCCGTTAAGTTTCAATTCTCTTGCATGCTGATAGGATCATTGCAAACATAGTATCCCTAGAGTAACGAGGGAGTAGTTTGCTTTGGAAGTAGAGCGGGCATGGTAATGGTGATTGGCGGTGAACCGCCTTCCTTGTGATCTATTGCCCAATAACTGAGACACATCAGAAGGAAGCAGAAGAAGCGAAGATCCTGAGACAGCAAAGGTATTTGGACGAAATTCGGGCAAACTATTCTAACCCTTTATGTATTTAAAAAAAAAAAAAAACACCAATGGATTCTGAAAGGAATCAGAAAGGATAAAATAATAAATTGCCTGTATCCTAGCTAAGAGCCTGGAATGGCCCCGGGAAGAAAGACCAACTCTGCATGATCTGTCAAGCAAATGGAAGTTATCAGTGTTAGGCTAATTCAGTTGAACTTGGTTAGAGTTGGCTTATGGAAGGATGGCTTAAGAGGGGCTTTTACTGTCTGAAGGCATACTTACTTCTCTCTCTTGCCATTTTTGCCTGTTCTTGCTAGAATTTTTATTTTTGATGGTATTTTGCGGTTCGCACTGTTTTGTTTGATTGATTATCCTGTGGATGTTTTATTAAAAATTGCTGATTGTAACCTGCCAACCATAGTTACCGTGGTGATGAGTACATTGCTGGGAGACTTAAAAAAACAAGTTAGGGATAAGCTATCATGGAGATAATTATTGTGGTGGCCACGAGTCCAAAATAATTTGATGGCATATAATCAGTCAGTCAATGAGTTAAACATGCCCAGAGTCAACAACTCTTGTGCATTCCAAAGCATCTTTTTGCCTTTAAATCCAGGGATTGCATGGCCCCGAGACATATTATTATCTAAAATGGGATCCTTTCAGAAAATCATTGAGATCTGTCCAAAAACAGTATTTCTGTGGATAGTTCTATTTTGCCTTAGTCTTTCCCCACTTGAGCTCATGCACACACAAAACCAAAGAAAATGTTTTTCCAGTGGGCAGCAAAGATGGCATTTTGATGAGCTAGTTGAGCTGAGTAACTGAGGATTTCACAGAATTGGAGATTTTTTGGACACATCAAAACAATTGACAAGAGTAAAATTAGCATTTCTTTTCTTTTTAAAATGTTCTGTTTATCTGTTTTATCCTTCACCCTAAATAGTACAATAAAATGTATAGGTTTCATATATATATTAAAAAAACTGTTCTCGGTAAACTAGCAAGGAAAGTCCTTTGACAAAGTTAGTCTGTAAAATAGTCTGACTGTAGACATAATTTTATGTATTCGCTTTAAGGTATAAAGCAATTGTGTTGCATGTAACTCTTTATACTCAAAAACTCAACAAATGTTTGAGTGCCTGTTGATAGAAGGAAGTTTACTTTGATAGCTCCTCAACTTTATGGAATTAAAATGGCTTTTGTAATGGCAGTACAAACTTGGACACTGATTTGTCTAAAAAGCAAGATAAAAAAGCCTTAATAGCAACAGCACTTAGATTTATATACCGCTTCACAGTGCTTTACAGCCCTCTTTATGCGGTTCACAGAGCCAGCATATTGCCCCCAACAATCTGGGTCCTCATTTTATCGACCTTGGAAGGATGAAAGGCTGAGTCAACCTTGAGCCAGTAAGACTTGAACTGCCGAACTAGTGACAGCCGGTAGTAAGCAGAATTAGCCTGCAGTATTGCATTTTAACCACTGTGCCACCATGGCTCATATACTGCTACTTTGAAGGAATTTTCCTCCCTGTAGCTGTGGGGAAATCGTAAGGGAGAAAAACTACTATAAAAGAGGAAAGTGGACTACAGAGGAAGAAAAAAAAAACTCAACCTACCCAGGTTTTAATATATACCCATGGAATATATAAATAGGTTATAATTCATCATTTTTCTTGTAGATGTTGGCGAAATATATTCCCGACTTCTGGACCACAGACCAGTTATTCAAGGAGAAATTCGTTATTTCATCAAAGAATTTGAAGTATGTTAGTTATTGTTTTGAAATGAAGTATGATGGATTTGTGAAAGAAGGTGATTTCGAATTAAAAAGCAAAGCTTCACTAGCATATTATGTAAATGATAGGAGAGACTGACTTTTCATTTTTTAAAAAAATATGTGAAATATGCAGAAAAATGCTTTTTTAATATTAAATGCCCTTTCAAGGCATTTAAATATTAAATGCCCTTTCAAGGTATTTAAATATTAAATGTCCTTTCAAGGTATTTAAATATTTAATGCCCAAATTCAAACATAATATTGAACATAATTGTTCAATATTGTTGCCACAAGATGGCAGCAAAACTTTAATAAGAATAAGAAGATAATGTATGAAATTCTGGTAGCTTTCTATCTGCCAGAGTGATTTTCTTTCAAGACTGGATGATAAAATGAACAAATAAAATTATTAAAATGCTTATTGTTTAAATGTGATGTTTAAATGAAGAATAGTGAGGATGTATTAACATACAATGTGTGGGAATATTAATTGTGGAGTTACTGCATAAGCATATTTAATCAGTAATACGTTCCCCTGAGTACTGCTGAGATATTTCCAAGTACTTATGTAGTCAACGGGAGTCTAAGAATTAAAAATCTAGATATTTTAATCTGTTTCACAATGAAAATGTGTACATGCCTGATTAGCTGTAAATATCACTGAGTTCAATGAATTTTACTTTCCAGTAAGGGGGTATAGAATTTCAGTTTAGTTCTTTTTTAAGTGAAACTGGATTTGATGTTAATAAAATGTCAGCTTTTTTGTAGAATATTTAGAATTATCCCTTTCTTTTTTTCAAACAGGAAAAAAGGGGTCTCCGAGAATTGCGGGTTCTTGAAAACTTAAACAACACAATATTTGAAGCAAATGACAAGATTTTGCCAAAATGCGAAGAAGTAATGCATGAAAATCTAAATGAAATATTAAAGAGATGTAAGGGGAAATTTATATTCTTTTGTATTTAAAGAATGTGTTAAAATGTATAGATTCTCAAAACACCAATGAGCTTACCGAACCTTTTGAAATTGGAAAAAAATGCATTTCCCTAGAGAGTTTTGTTGACTTGTGTAATGAACAGAGGTGGGTTCTACTTACCTTTACTACCGGTTCACAATGGGGCCGCCCACACGTGCTTGCTTTGCTCGTGCGCGCATGCTTCTGTGCGCGCATGCATGCACAGAAGCTTCCTGATGACGTCGGGGTCGGTGGGCGGAGCCTCCCACCGGTTTTACTACCGGTTCTATAGAACCGGTCCGAACCGGGGGCAACCCACCACTGGTAATGACTAACCTGGGTTTAGGGACTTGAGCTGGGCAAAGCCTCCAATGGGAACACAGACTATCTTTGTGCTGAATTGCAGCAGAGCTTTGCTGGTAGCATTTCACTTCAAAGAAAAATAAATGGACTTCTTTTCATTTGCAAAAAAAATTAAATCGGAAGATGCTGGTTAAACTCTCCCCTGCTCTATTATGTTCTGTTGCTGTGATTGCCGTCTTTAAATGAGTTAAATTTGCCCATAAAATAGAGAATTTGATTTCATGATATCTGTTTGTTAGACATCTGCCTCTGAAATTAACTATTTGTTTTCCCATGATGATAAATTCCATTCGACAAGTGGTGAACTGTGACTTTTTTCCACCAGATATTGAAACTGATCAGTAACTATCAATTAAGGACAGCTATAAAAAACAGGGTCTCCTTTGTTTCAAACTTGACTCTATATAACTGTATGACATATCCATGTAATTGTTTTTGGCCATAAGTTATACCCTGTTTCCCCAAAAATAGGACCCAACCAGAAAATAAGTCTTAGCATGATTTTTCAGGATGCTCATAATATAAGCCCTACCCCCAAAATAAGCCCCAGTTAAGATTGTCAGCCAGATGGCTGCATTTAGTACCGTATTTCCCCCAAAATAAGACCTAACCAGAAAATAAGCTCTAATGTGTATTTTGGAGCAAAAATTAATATAAGACCAGGTCTTATTTTCAGGGAAACACGGTATGTGGTTTGTCCTCTCTTTTTCGAGTGGTGGTGCTGAAGGGTGAAATATTTTTCAATTTTCTGTCTAACTTGCAGCTCTGGAATTCCTTGATGGCTCCTCTCCAAGGACTAATAAGGCCTTGCCAGTTTAGTTACTAAGTTCAAACCAGGTTAGCCAGCTGCTACTATCACATCCCTTTATTTGTTTCAAATGCAAAGGCAAAATGCCTGTCAATAGCAATTTCTGGAATGTAAATTGAGAGAGTACAGTTTTGTCCTGTTTCTGGGTTTCCACTTGCCAGCCAGCTGGCTCTCTTAAAACAGGATGTTTGATTAAGATAAGATTTTGCTCTAAGGTAGCACATAGTTATTTAAAAGTGTTGCGCTACCTTTACTCTATTATTTTTCAACTTAAGATAAAGGTGAGAGATGTGTTCCAGACAATATATTTTCATATTTTCCAGGTTTCCGTTCATAGAGTAAAAGTGTTTAACCAAGTTCAATTAATGTTAGAGCTTATTTTCAATGTAAAGTAGCTAACACTTTCTGCTTGGGCTGTATTGTTATAAGCTACTTTTATAAGGGTTTAGAAATTATATTTAAACTAGGCTTAGCAAATCATAGAGATGATTAGATTAGATTAGATTAGATTAGATTAGATTAGATTAGATTAGATTAGATTAGATTAGATTAGATTAGATTAGATTAGATTAGAAAGACCTATGAGTATATAGCACATTTTGAGTTAAAGTAGCGTGAGCAAAGCCAGTGTAGTTCTCACATTAAAAACGGAACTGTCCATTAAAAGTATGAATGATGAGTTGCACAACTGTAAATAAACTTTATTTCAGTACAGGTAGCCAACCAGAAGTTCCATACCTTGCAGCAAACAGAACAGGAAGAAAGTCAGGTAAATGCTAATATTTCACATTTATAAACCAGCAACATTAAGCTTATTAAGGAAGAGGGAAGCAACTGGCTGGGGAAGGCACAAGGGACTTTAAATGGATTATTTTAGTCTCAAAGGGGTATCTAATATTGGGGAGGGGAGGGTCATCCCTTCAAGACAGACCAGATTAAGAAAAGAAAGTCATGAATGTGAATACTGTACACTTTTTATTGCAATGTTACAATAAGTCTGAATGTGTTCCCCACCCTCCCCTTTTTTTGTGACAGGGAGGGTCCTATCTGAAATGCTTTCTCAAATTACACTTCTGCTCTAACTTCAGATTTATTTTATCTCACTGTTACCTTGGTTGTACAATATTTCTTCCTCCTGTTTCCTCAGGATTATTACGTCTATCCATTAAACTAGTTCAACATTTATAAAAGGGTATATTAAACTTGCCACATCCATTATGAGTACAGGGAATCTACACTTAACAAGGCTGAGGCTGGAAACTCAAAAAACCTTGTTTAGTGACAGCAGTCCAGCCATTCAGATGCCATCATAAAGCAAGGACCTCACATGGCCGTGATTTGCAACTTCCTGCTGACTTCCTCATTGACTTTGCTTGTCCAAAGCTGGCAGGAAAAATTGTAAATCACAGTCACATGACTCCAGGGGTGTTGTGCCAGCCGTAAATACAAGGAATAGTTGTTAAGCGAGTACTCCCTATAATATTCAGTGGATAATTGATAGAAAATTGTCCATCTTATCTTGAAATTTGAGCAGTGCTATATGAATGAGAATAGGATGGTTTTATGTTCACAACTAGTCCATCCAGATTACCATTTTAATACTAAGATATTTTTACTTCACATCCAAGATTCTCTAGACTTGTCTTGCACCTCTTGCTCTTCCTTCTTGGTTGATATATTGTTAGCAATGAAACTGAGTGTTTTTGTTTCTTAAATCTCTGCTGTTAAATTTTTAGGATAGTGTGCCCACCATGTCATCTAAACACTAAACCAGTCAAAGATACTTCAGGCTATACTTAATGTTCAAAGGCTGTGTACCTTCAAGCTTATTTCCCTTTTCTGTCCAGATTCATACTATTAAAGCTTTACACTGAAGCAATCTGTGATTTGGTCACTTCTTAATCTGGTGTGGCTTTCAACAGGACTATTTCGGAGTATATCAGTCAAAAGATATACATGTTTAACTTGCAAAATGGACATTTAATTCCCATCAGATTAAAATTGCATGTAAGAATATGAATTAAGTAATTCTGAGATTCACCAATTGTTCTGAAACAAATCTAGATGTTCTTTTAAAATTGTCAGGAAGATGAAAAGTAGACCTTCTTCTGGATTAGCTACACCAGATGTAAAAAAAAAAGTCATAGGCAAACCTGCAGTTTTAATTAGACTTTCATAGTTGCTTAAAAAATACCAAAGTTTTTATATCATCTCGGCTTCTATATGGGTGGAAAGTTTTTCTAAGAATTTCGTTCACAGCCACAGAAAAGGGAAATCCCTGTTTTGCATGGAACAAAAAATACCCAACAGAATGGAAATGGAAATCTTTCCTGGTCAGTCAAAAACACTGAACATATTATGAGTACAGCTTTCTGAAATGAAAGCATTTCATACCTGTGGATCTTATTTCATGAAAGGCCAGATTATAAGAAAATGCAGCTTGCTAGAACCTCTCAGATGGCAGCACACTGTTGGTTTGTAATACACATTCTTAAACCTCAGCATTGGGAAAAACTGTGCAAGAAGTTAATTCTATATTTTTCTTCTGTGCTTCCCTAAATTAGGAGTAGGCAGTCCTTTTTTAAAAAAAATTCAGCCCTAATAGAGGAGCACTGTAAGCAGATTGAAGCAAATTTCATATTTCTTATTTCTATGTAATTGATAAGGGCAAAATGCTGTCAGATGCAGTGCAAATATAACATTCTTAAATTTCCTAAGCGTGCTAAGAGAGAGAAAGTGTACTGCAAGTTTGCACATCTATCCTCTCCCCAGTCCACATATTTTCCTTCTCTTCTGATTTTGGAGCCAAACATCAAGGCACAACCTTGATCAGCCCAGTTTCTTATAGCTATGTTGCATACCAGCAGATGAACATTAAGATAAATTATGTTTGAGGAAAGAGCAGATGTCATAGGAAAAGCTGCTTTTCTTTTTTAACCAATGCTGAAGATTGGAATGTATTGCAGACTCTTGGTCTTCTCTATGATATTCACTCAGAAAGACATAAGGCCTCCTTTGCTGCAGGATACATTCTGTAGATTAAAAGTGTGCCAAAGAATGCTATGGCAAGTATTCATCCAGTGCAGTTCTCCTAATGCTTTGAGAACTATTTTGAGGGAGATTACACCCTGTCCATTATTGATCGCTCTCAGTTGTTTTTCTTTAAGTAAAATGTCTTAGACAATTTTATCTCTTTTTAGCTTACTATTAGACCAGGGCTGTCAAAATCGTGGTCCACAGGCCGGATGTGTCACATGCTGGCCACACCCATGCCCAGTTTAGCAAACGGAGAAAATCACGATATGTCACATGACGCTGCCATGATGCCGCGAATTTTACACCCCTGGGTTAGACTATCAGGAAGTTACTCATACCTTAGTCTTCTCCTCTTGGATTTCTGTAATGTGGTATATATGGGGCTGCTCTTGAAAACCATCTGGAAGCTGCAGTTGGCCCAAAATGGGGCAACATGGATGGATGTATCATAGTATATTGTGTCTCCTCAGCATTCTGAAATGCACCAGTTGACTCCCAAGTGCTGTTTATCACCTATAAATCCTTTCATGACATCAAGCCAGGCTACTTCAGGGACTGCCTGTTTCCACATTTCTATCCGCCTGATGAGGTCAGGTTGAATGGGCATGTTGTGGATCCCATCAATCACACAATGCCATGTTGAAGAACCCAGAGGCATGTCTTTTCTGTGGCAGCACATGATTGCATCAAATTTTATGACATTTATTGCCTTGATCATTAAATGAGAGATATCATGTGATCATGACTTGTGACCTCCCTTGCCTGTTTTCCTATTGACTTTACTTGTCAGAAGCCAGCTGGGAAGGCGATCACATGATCCTCAGGCACTGTAGTCAACATTAATGCAAAATTTATGCCAACCATCTGAATTATGTTCATGTAATTGAGAGGATACTGCAATGGTCATGTAAGGAGTAGGTTGTAAGCAGTGGTGGATTCAAATAATTTAACAACCGGTTTGCCCAGGGTTAGGTTGGCTGTCGTGGGTGGCATGGCCCATCTCCATCCTCGAGCTCTGCCGCACATGTGAGATGAACCTCCCATGATGGCCAAACTGACCCTGGGCAAACCAGTTCTTAAATTACCCCCACCCCCCCACCCCGCTATTAAAGGGGACCCTGGGCACTGTGCTGCAAGGAAGAAACAGGCAACAGAGCGGCTGGCACAAGGGAAGGAGGAGGAGCAGGGAGAAGAAAGAGGGAAAGCGTCCTTCTCTTTCCCTCACAAACCGGCTGAATCCCATCGCTGGTTATAAGCCATATTTTTCAGCACCATCATAACTCCGAATAGTAGCTAAACAAATGGCTGTTAGTCAAGGACTATCTGTAATAATCTATCTTGTGTAGATCAAAATATAATTTCAAACGTTGAATAATAGGACAGCCATTGATCCAAACAGGTACAATGAGTGAACATGTATATGAGGAAATGTTTCAGAGACCACTATTCTGAATCTTTTCTTCTCAAATGGGTATATGCCATCTCAAGGTTTTTACCTTGGCCTGGTTGGCTGCACTACTCCCTTTGGGTTTTTTGGGGGAGGGGAGGCAATATAAAAACATCCCTTTTCAGCACTGCTTATGCCAATGTGGTAATGGCTGTGTAGAATCCCTAAGCTATATGTTCTTTTGTAGCACAGTGTCCAACTTTGGCAACTTAAAGACATGTGGACTTCAACCCCCAGAATTCCCCAGCCAGCCAGAATTCTGAAAGTTGAAGTCCAGGGTTTTAAAGTTGCCAAGGTTGGACATCCCTGCTCTATAGGAAATCAAGGAAGATACATATCTCATTTGAAAGGACTACCCTGATAAATAGCACAATGTCTGACACTGCTTCTGTCTAATCAGGATCTTGACACATCTTGCCAGGTTGCCTGATTTTGTGCTATCATGTGTTGTATCCATCCAACCTACAGTTGATGCTTAGCACAAAGTTTGGTGATTGCCACTGCTGTTTGTACTACAGTTACTCTAATGTGTTTTATGTAATTTTATTGCATTTTAAAATACTTTTATAATTGCAGTTCTTTATATTCTATCATGGTGGCCCAAAGGCCCTAGCAAAGATTTGATTGATTTTTCTTTTTTTCCTTTCTGTTTGTGAGTTTATCGATTGATTTATTGGTACAAACTACACATTTTCATAAAATAAGGAAAAATAACTTCTTTTAAACAGATATCCTCATTGCAATGTACAGTAAACTGTTTTATCTCTTCATTGCTAGATTCAACATTTATTACCTGCTTTTTCTCCTCAGCTTCAGACTGAGAAACTAAGAGCTGGTGAAGCCCAACGTATAGCTGACTGGGAGGAATTCATGAAGGAGCAGCACCGCCTGAAAACAATGGTTAATGAAGAGCATACAAAAGCTATGGAGCATCTTAAAGAACAATATGCAGCTTTGGAGAAGGACCTCCCAAAACAGGCTCTTTAAGAAACTCTCTTCTGGCATTTTCTGGCAGTTTTCAAGTTTCAGGATTTCCAGCACAGTATTAGAATCTAGATAAAAATAACGGGGACCAAAACCAAAAGTGCTGAGTTGCAATTGAAATTGGTTCCTTGCACTGAGTTATTGTTTCAAACACACACACAAAAGGTTTGATAGCAGCAATAACAGTATTGTACTTCAACAAAACCAGGTTAAGTGCACAGTTAAAGTCTATTTACAAAATGAATAATTAAGTATGTTTTTTTTTTAGTCCTTTCAATGAGCTCTCCTGTTACTTTCCCTGAAGAATTCGCTTCAGTTGGAGGCAGGGAGGGGTCATAATTATGTGCAGACATACAGCAATGGCCTGACGTGTAGAGTTAATAACTGTAAAAGGCCACATAACTTGGGAGTATAATAGTCTGAAGTCCATGAATGAATTCTTTATGTTACCAAGGTTATCAGGATAAGTTTTAAAAACCCTGAGAAAGAAGTCATTATTGCACTGAATTTGTTCTGACGAGAGAATGGGAGGGTATTAGGTTGGCTGTCTTTGAGGTATGTATTTATCCTATTAGTATTCCTGTGTGTCATACAAAAAAATACTCTCATATGTTTAATGGCCTGAAAAACTCTGGAATAGGGTTGTGTAGATTCAAAGGCAAAATGTAATTTGTAGTATGCAGTGATGTGCCTATAATATCTTCAGGAACATCTCAGACTTTCTCAGGATCATGCTGCAGCTGCAAATGACACTCACATGAGTCTAAGAAAAATCACTGCTTCTTTAAGATGTTTCTTTACAGATGCTACTTTTGGCTCCACATGCACTTTGAAGCCTGTGTTGGCTTTGAATCCTCTGCAGCCCTTCACTGACAATATTTAACATTATAGGGGGTTGAGCCCTTTTGGTGAACACTGCAAATGAACAGTGTTCTTGCAGATCAAATTGTGTTTTGCAAGTAAATAGTATTCTGGAGCATAATTAATTTGTGGGTGAACTCCATGATTTAATATGTATTAAATATCTGCATACTGTGCTCAAGGTTCATGATTTAGTTCTTTGCCATTTTATCTGTTTTAAAAAAGCATTAATAACAAGGTGAAAGTTGAAATAAGTTAGGCAAAAGGCAGGAAAATTGAGTGTTATTTTAACAGGCAGTCTATAAAATGGAGAAATGTAAAACAAAATTACCCATTATCTGTCTTATCTGCAATAAGCCAACAATAGGTTGCTTGTGTGAATGTATGGCTTAGTGTCAAGACTATCCTGACAGTCTGTTGATAATGTGATTAAAGTGAGCAGAGGAGATGGAATAAGTATTTGTGATTTCTTTCAATAACACTGAACTTCTGCCAAGCTGTTCTATCCACTACTGTATAGCTGACAAGCTTCATCAATCATCATCAGGTAGCTAGACTAAAACTCCATTTGCCAACGTTGAGGTATGCTGGAATGTTGTTAACTCTCTCGTGAGTTGTGAGAGGAGGGGGGCAATAGGTGACTTTAAAATATTTCTCTACTGGAGAAAGAAGAACTCCTAATGAAATCCCTATTCAGGGGAAAACAGTTTTTCATATCTGTGTAGCCCCATCTTGCTCGATGGAAGAGTAAATTAACAGAGTTCAAAGTTTATTACAAAAAGGTCTTTAACAGTTCTGGGTGCATTAATCCTCAAAGGACGTATTGATGCTCTTGCTACTATAGCATTTTGCCTTGGATATTGAATTTGGTTTTTATAACAGAATAAATTAAAGACATAGTAGCCCCAGAGCACCTCTTCCAATTTATAACTCTGAAAAAAAGGTGGTGGAGAAATGCCTATCAGACCTGGCACTGACATCTTTATTTGTCAGAAGACAAGAATGTCAGGAGCCTGGATAGCTCTGCAGACAAGGCACTGTAATTTAACACCAGATGTCTGCAATTAAAGTAAGTTCGAATCTTGCCAGGCTCAAGGTTGACTCAGCCTTCCATCCTTTCTAAGGTAGGTAAACTGAGGACCCAGTTTGTGGGGGCAATAAGCTGACTTTGTATAAAATATACAAAAGTATGAAGGCTATTGCTTAATGCACTGTAAGCCGCCTGAGTCTCCAGAGAAGGGCGGCATATAAATCAAATTAAAAAATAAATTAAAAAAAAAAAAGAATGTCAGTTCTCACTTGCTTGGCATGGCAGAGTTAAGTCTTGTCCTTCCACTTCATGAGTCTTTATATATTTTCCATCTGTTACAGTACCTGTTTAGCAATAGCTCACAGCTTCACCTGAAAATTTCTTATTGAATCTTCACCTTCATCCCTCACCCGCATACTGTACTCTGTTCCACACTCTACTCTGTTCCATACATGTACTTTGAGGACCCGGTTTGTGGGGGCAATAAGCTGCCTTTGTATAAAATAGAACACCGCTCAGGGGGGGCCAAAAAGCCCTACTAAGCAGGTATATACAAAAGTATATGCCTAATTATTAAACAGTACCTGGATCTGAATAATTTTTCACACAGAGCAAACAAAACTTCAAATAAATATTTAAAAGATTAGGAACGAATGAACCAGAATAGATCAGTTTCATGTAATTGCCTACTTCCAGTGATCTAGTATGGATCTAGTTCCATTTTTTACTAGTACTCTGTAGGAAAAATTATCAGATTTTGTTTCTTTTTTTAAAATGCCAGTCTCCTCTTTAGTCCAATCCCTCCATTTCCATTATGTGAGTCTTTCTAATCATATTAAGTAGATTAATGGCTCTATAATTAACAAGGTCTACATTGCAATGGAATAGCCGTACTCCCATCAGCATTTATAACAGAAATCTTTTTAATCTCTGTAAAAGACTCATGGGCATGTAAATGCTGATGGGCAGAAGCTATCCAAGCATAGAATTTGAGATTGTGAGAAAATCCCTCCTAAAATTAACAACTTCTACTTTTTTACAAATATCTCAAAATAATTCCTTGCTGCTGAGATCATTTCTGAAAGTTTTTCTCCTAGACTTTGAGATCATCCATTTGACTTTTTCATGGTTTCCTAGAATCTTCAAAGAATCACTTGTTTTTTTTTTTTTAAGTTTTATTGGATTTTTATTTTTAAATATACATCAATATCAATACATGAACAGTGTGGCCTCTGGGTATAATTCATTTTGATACAAGTAGCAATAATAATAATAATAATAATAATAATAATAATAATAATAATAATAATAATAATAATAATAATAATAATAATAATAATAATAATAAATTTATGTAATCCTAGTATTAATATACATGTTTGTTTTAAAATAATTCAATATTTCAATGTTCCATTTTAATGCCAATGATATTATTTGAGCATACATAGTAATACCATCTTTCAGCCTCTAATCTTTCCATCTAGTTATTGTTTATATTTTATTATATAAAAATTATATGTGCTAATATTCCCCCTATTTCTTATTTCTATCTCTATTCTAGCTTCTAGTCAGACCACCATTACTAATCCTAATGTTAATATACATGCTTATATTAAGACATAGTCCTTCATTATTTAGTTATTCAATGTTTCAATACACCATCCTAATACCAATCATCATATTATTTAAACATACGTAATAATATCATATTTCAACCTCCAATCTTTCCATCTTATTGCTTTATATAAAAGTGTGCATTCTTATTTTTACCTCTATTCTAGTTTTTAATCAGGCCATCATTATATTAGGAAAAAAATATTTCCTTTCTATCCGTCATCTCTTGCCTGTTTTAATACTTTAATTCTTATTTGTTTTTTAGCTTGCCTCCCATACTCCTCTGTTATATCTTTGCCTCTATCAACATCTGCATCTTCACCATTCAGTCTGAATATTTCTCCCATCTCTACCCATCTAAACTGCCAGATCTCCAGAGTGTCCACCTAAGCCCCTATCTCCCTTTCAAAAGTATCTTCCATTTTATCCTATTACATTTTTAAATCTCTTAAAGTACTTTTCTCTTGGTTTATTTCATCAGTCATTATTATCTTTATCGTCTTCTCCTTCTCATCTCCTTGTTTATTGGCATCTTTTCCTCCATTCTTTCTGTTGTCTCCTCTCTTTCCTGGACTCTTTGATCTTCATTCATTATCAGTTGTAGGATATTTTCTATTTTCCCATTTATGCCTTGCACTAGGTTCTTCATCTCTCTGTGATTCTTGGTCATAGTATCCCTAATGCTTTTGAAACATTAATACCATTTCTTTTGAAATCTCACTCATTTCCCCTGATGGAGCATCTTGTCATATTTTGGTAAGTCACGCTCTTACTCATTAGTCCAAAGACAATATATTCAGGTCCAATGTTGCTCCTCAGTAGTCCAGGCAGCTTTCCAAAAATCAAAAGTCACTTTACTTAAAGGTCTTCCTTATTCTCACATTAGAGTCCAGTAATTATAAAGTAGATAGTTATAGAACACTGAGTATCACCACAGTCCTCCAGATGAATGTTATTTATTTCTCTTATCAGAAATTTTGCAGGCTTGTAGAGGTATATTTTCCATTCACCAGTAGATGGTGCCCTCAGTTTAGGTTTCAGTGTTGTTTTGAGTCTGACAAATCGATTAATCCAAATTTAATTCAGTTTATGGGAGCAAAGTCAGCTATTCAAGTAGATAGTTCCAGCATTTTATAATGCCTTTCCAGAGCAACATCTACCCAGTTTCTATGTTTTAAAAGGTCTTTAGCTTTTCTCCCCTTAGTTCCTTTCTTTTGGGTCTAGAATTTTTCTCTCTGGTTATTCGCCACTTTAAAAAATAGTTCTAAGAGTCTCTTTTCCTGGATTTTCTTCTTTTTTTTTCTTTTAAAGTTAGGGTCTAAATAAAAAAGGAATCTTCTCACCCAGCTCCAGTCAGTGTTCACCTACACCGCTCCTGCACATTTCTTGTTGCCTCGGCTGTTCCAGCTTCATGGCAGCCATGATGACTGCCTCTTCTCATCGTGGATGAGAGGGAAGAAGCCCTGGGCCTAGCAGGAGAGTTGCAGTTCTCCATGACCTACAGGGCACCCCTCTTTACTTCACCACCCTTACAGGGTGGCTTTAGCTCCTTTCGGAGCCCTCCAACAGGGAGAACGCGGCGTGGGAGTGCGGAGACCTGCTCCTCACTTCTGATCTCGCCGCGACATCAACCGGCTTTAATCCAAATCACTTTTTAATACAGCTGAATACCAATAAATGTCTAACCCTTAATCTTAAAAATGTATTTAACAAATATATTTGTTCACTTTTTCCTCTCCCATCACTCCTGATAATTGACTTATTTATTTGTTCATTTAGTTTATATAGCTGCTCATCTTACATATTGAGTGACTCACAATTTAAAAAAAAAACAATAAACAAATGCAAATAAGAAACATACAAATTACAGTAAAGCCATTATTAAAAACTATATTAAGAGAGAAAAACAGAGTTGAAAAATTATATGGCAGAAATTTGTCCCTTTAATTTGTAAAAAATAATATGAGAAATATTAACAAACCATTTCTGTGATGTTTATGTGGGGAAGGGAGAACAACCAAATGTAGTTATTCATCTATCCATTGAGCATGTTTCAACCTTGTTTGATTGACCTGGTGTTTTATTTTAACTCTACCCCATTTGAGCTAGAAGGTAGGCAAGCTCTGATGGTGATATAGATTTTTGTTTAGAGAGTTATTGTTTTGACCCAGAGTGTCATGGGTTGTGGTGGTGGTTTTAATTTTTGTACCCTGTTCAGTCACTACTGTGAGATAGGCAGCTCTACAGACCATAAATACATAAATAAAGCTTTTTTATTATTCTAAAACCTTGGGATTTCCTTCAGCATTCCAACTCTTTTCTCTTGTTTCTCAAAAGAAACAACTTGATCAGATTACCAACTTCCTACTACTCACCAGCTGAGTTAATTATTAGAGGGAAATGAAAGCTTGTACTTAGATGTCAAAATGGTATTCATTGAATATGTAAAATAAATTCCTGGTACATTATTGTTTGTTCCACACTTTACAAGAAATAAGACTATGACTTGGCTGATCTCAGACGGTTAAGCTGGGTCAGCCCTGATTAATTCTTGGAAAACTACCAGGAAATACCAGGGCTGTAGACTAGACTGGACTGGAAAAAGATCTTGAAAATAAGGCAGTGGAAAAACCACTTCCATATTGTAAGAGCGGGAAAAAAACCCAACATGGGCAACATATAAGAAATTTCCAGGAATTGTGTTTGATCCAAAACTTCACTTTTATAAGGAAGCAAACCACTGATAGAACTGCTGCAGTTTGTTTCTCATCAACAGATGGCAGTAGAAGAATTTAACAAACTTTCAAAATGAGAGTGAGATTATTGCTACCTGTTTTTGACATCCCTATCTTCCAATGCTATTTATATATTAATCTGGTTGCCTGCACCATTTTCTTCAAAAATGTTTTTGCACCAACACGTTTGTGGTTACAACAATCCAGTGCAGTACCAAATTGTTTATCATGCTCAAGAAACTGAGGAGAATGCAGAAGCCCAGAGAAAGAGATCATACGAAGGCAAATAGATTTGTCAATCAATTACTTCTAAACAATAAAACCAGTAAAAAAATTAATTTTCTCTGAATACACAGACTGCAGTGAAGAGAGTCACTGGGATTAGTTCCACACAAGATGCAAAGGTGAATGGGTACAACTTGCCTCACTTTAACAACCCAACTCACTTTCCAAGGAATTGTCTGGTTTCTGTCCATTTTTGGGAAAAGCAGACCAAGAGAACATCTTTTAGGCCACTGGGAAGAGTTTGCAGTGCATTTAGAGCAGGGCTGAAATGCTCCCAAATCGCTAAGGAAGGTAAGTAGATTTCACCCCTGATCTAGGGGACAAAATTGTTCTGACCTCAGATCTGCCAACTGGGCAGATCTAACTGAAGTGAGCCAGACTTTACCTGGCATGATTATCCAGGGTGAATTTAACTTTCTTGCTCCTGATGCATGGAAAGAGTCCTTTGTAATATCAACTTTACTTCTTATGGGTTACATCACCACTTCCTTTATGGAGGTGACAGAGGCTGGGTGAGAGCAATGGTAAATGTATCCTGGAGGGAGACCACCAGCTTTAAAAGAGGTGGTGATGTACCCATTATGAAGAAACCATTGCTTCACCCAGCTAGTTTAAAGAACTATCAGCTAGTTTCTAAGTTGTCATTTTTAATTAAGCTTATTGAGAAAGTGGTTGTGGTGTGGAAGATCTCAGAAGAAAGGATTCTGTGAAACTTTCTTAGTCAAGCTGTTATACCATGATCACACCGATCACTCTTGTTGATTACCTGTGATGAGACCAGAATGGGTGAAATATGACCACCTATTCTTCTTTGATCTATGAGAGACCTTCAACACCATTGATTGCAGTATCCTTCTAAACTTTCTCCAGGGATTCAAAGTGTAATATATGATGTTACAATGGTTCTATGCTTCCTCTGGGATTGGTTGTTGAGTCACTGATGGTGGGAGGTAGAGCAGTGGTGGGTTCCTCCCGGTTCGGCCCGGTTTCCCCGAGCCGGTAGCAGTGACGATATGACGCCAAAATACATGAGTAGATCAGTGCCTGCAAAAATAAATGGGTAGATCAGTACAGCTCTGCAAGCAGTTAAAAGCCTGGTAGACCAGTACCTCTGCTAAATCCTAAATAATTGTCACATGACCATCAAGCCACACCCACAAAATAAGCCACGCCCACAGAACTGGTAGTAAAAAAATTTAGAACCCTACCCTGAGGTAGAGGTCAAGTCAGAAAGCCTTTCATTGTGAGATCTTTAAGGGTTCAACTCTCCTACTATATATATCTATATATATAGCCACTGGGAGAATTCATCCTTTGCTATAGGTCCAGATATCAACAGTGTATTTAAAAATTGAGCATCTCAATTCTAGATTGAACAAGATTCCTAGAGATTGTTAGGATCTGGATGGGTGTACTCAATCCCCTAAACGGGTGAAATCTAAAAATTTTCGCTACCGGTTCTGTGGGCATGGCTTAATTAGTGGGTGGGGCTTGTTGGTCAGGTGACTGGGTGGGCGTGGCTTGTTGGTCAGGTGGGCGTGGCCAAGTCAACATCACTTTGTTGCCCTTTTTTAACTTATAAAACACAACACAACACAACTGGCTCACCCACAAGGTAAAAGCAGCTGTGCTAGACCCAAAATGGCCCCTGCAACAAGCAGGAACCTTACACAGCCACAAAAAGCCCAAAAAACCAACTTTCACACTTACACACACACAACACAACTGGCTCACCCACAATGTAAAAGCAGCTGTGCTACACCCAAAATGGCCCCTGCATCAAGCAGGAACCTCACACAGCCACAAAAAGCCCAAAAAAACAACTTTCACACTTTACACACACAAAATTCCACATACAGCTTTGTGAGATTTTGTGTGTTTGTGTAGTTAGAGTGAAACACTACAGAAACACACAAAATCTCAGAAAGCTGCACAAATATTATTTTCTTTTCTTTTTATTTTTATATAAAAACAGCTAAATTTAAAACTTCCTAAACTTTAAATGGCTAGGTCTAAAAACAGAACTAAAAAAAAAACCCAATTAACTTTTTTTTTTAAAGCTCCCAAAGGGGGAAAAAACTTACAGGCAGGCAGGCAGGCAGGCAGGCAGGCAGGCAGGCAGGCAGATAGAGCTGCTCACCGATGAGTTTGATTGCAGGCAGGGAGATTCAGTTGCTTTTTGATGCAATTTTGATGCAAATAGGAGACTGAATAGCTCAACAGACTAAGCACTGTAATTTAACACCAGCTGTCTGCAATTAAAGTAAGGTCGAATCTCGCCAGGCTCAAGGTTGACTCAGCCTTCCATCCTTTCTAAGGTAGGTAAATTGAGGAACCAGTTTGTGGGGGCAATAAGCTGACTTTGTATAAAAATATACAAAAGTATGAAGGCTATTGCTTAACACACTGCAAGACGCCCTGAGTCTCCGGAGAAGGGCGGCATATAAATCAATTTTTTTAAAAAAATGGATTGCAGGGATTACAGCAAGCGAAGCAGGGCAGGCGTTGTGACCAGCAGCTAAGGTAAGCAAGCTGGAGGCTGGGAGGGGAAGGGATTTTTGCTACCGGTTCTCCGAACTGCCCGCCGCCATCACTACCTACTCACCCGATCCGGTCCGAACCGGGAGCATTTCACCCCTGCCCCTAAAGATGGAGTAGATGTGGGTTCAGAGGCTACAGCTTCTGATGCATGGTCACCAAATCCAGTGATATTTCATCATTGGTTCTTGACAGGTTGAACGCCATCATTTAAAACAGATTTGCAATCCTAGGGCTCTTCTGGATTTAAAGTTCCCACTCAGTGGAGGGGTGGCAGCTATGGACCAAAATGACCTTATGATCGCAATGATCGAGGAAGTAAGAAATATACAGATTCCAAGTAAGATATTTTAATTACTACAGAATCTTTGACATTATGAGTCTTCATCTCTCATTTATAATGAATTAATTAAGGAGAAATCTGACTGATATGAAAAAATGAAACATTTCTTGCCATCTGAACTATTTGTCATTTGTGAATATGTTGTCAACTCACTTTCCTGAGCAGCCTCTTGATTATTATTATTTATTCTCTCTTCCACTTTCTCATCCATTTTGTGCTCTGGTTACAACCTTTCATGGACCAGTAGTCTTAATATGCATAATCAAATATTTATTTATTTATTTATTTATTTTATTTATTATATTTCTATACCGCCTTTCTCCCGTAGGACTCAAGGCGGTGTACACTCAAGAAAAATATAGACACACAAACATCATAAATATGCTTTGGTAACTTCTGGATTGAAAAATTGCAATGCATTCTCCATGTGTCTGCTCTGGAAGTTCAAACAGCAGTTCAATTAGGTTGTCCACATAATACCACTCCTTTCAGAGCTGCACTATTTAATAGGTACAAGTCAAAGTGTTGGTTATGGTTTTTAAAGCCCTATCTGAGGGATTGCCTGTTCCCAGTAGTATCTGACCTCACACAGGTTTTATGGGGAGGAAGTCCCTATTCTAGGAAAATATTGTCAGGGCTCCCGAATGTTGCTCCCCATTTCTCCCTGCCCCCATCAGAGTGTTCTCTATCATTTCAAGCTACCGGTATTAAAACTTGGCTGATCCAGGAAGGGAACTTTAGGGAGTGACATGCAGATGCTCTCCCTGCTCCTGTAGTGTTTTGCAGGTACATCAATATGTAGATTGATAATGTCAACTTTTTAAACCATTTTAATCTGTGTTACCATGAAGAAATATTCACCACTTAAAGGTCAGGCTTTTTCTATCACTGGACTGTCAAACTCATCCAGCATTTTTTTTCTTTTCTTTTTAACTGCTTGCTCATATTACATTACACTGAACTGAATAATATCTTTGTTTTATTTGAGCAGCCCAGGAATTTCTTTTAAAAAAATTGTTTTTAATACTGTAGGTAGAAGTGCTGGCTGAATCTATTCTAGGATCATTTAGGTTTCTGAAATACCTGTGGATCATTTTTTTTTCTTCAAATACTCTGGCTGATCTTTAGGGTTAGTTTACTTAGCATAAATGGTTGGCGTGCTAACGAAGTTATCTAACAAAAATGAGGCAATTAAACTATTAAAAATCCACAATTACTCTTGCAACTAAATAGTGTTTCCTTCGAACTATCTAGGTAAAGGGTGTCAAATTCGCGAGGACACGTAATTACTTGACATATCACAACTTTTTCCCCCTTCGTTAAAACAGGGGTGGGCATGGCCAACGCATGACACATCTGGCCCGCAGGCCACAAGTTTGACACCCCTGATCTAGGTTCACAAATAGTACTATAAATTTGCATTCTTATAACTGTCATTCAAATATTCTTAATCATCCAAATTGTTATTCTTAAATTTCAGAATCTTGGTTCTGAATCACATAGAAACAATGTATTATCTGCCAGAAGCATTTTCTGATTGTAGATAATCTTGTTTTATGTAAATAATTTTTTCAATGGTTATCATAATAGGTTTTGTTTGGGAGTCCTTTTTTTACCCTTTTTCTTTTCTTTATCTGAAAACAGGAAAAAGAAAAAGAATGCTTTCAGTCACGTGATCTATTTGTCTGAGCCAAAATCTTATCTACATAAAGTCTGATTTAGTTGCAGGGATTTAGACAAAATGTCCTCACAGTCCTTGTTTCTTTTGAAATCACATATATGTGCTTTGTTTAAAAACAATTTAGGGAATAAATTGAAATTGTTTAAAAACATTGCTGGCCCTGTCTAGGAACAATCCAACACTCACATCATTTCCTAAAAAAATACAGTGTTGGAAAGCAATTATCTATTCACTAAGTAAGCCAAAACAACAGTTCCTGATGTTCTTCAGAAATATTTCAACTTCCCCAAGAATCCGGAAAAAATAGTTTCATGAGATGGCGCTATGAATGAAAGTATGACATTTTGGTTTGTTCATCAAAGGCTAATAAATTACTACGGATTTGGCACTGGTGCAGAAATGTTCAGTTGGAAATGGATAAGAAACAGCTAAGTGCACATTTCTTTTAGTACATGGACAAAACTTTGCAATTTGCTTATACCTTAAGGGGAGAAAAATGGATTGGCCAAGAACTATATAAACTATCTTCCATTTTTATCTTAATAATATAAAATTATCCATTAAAATAACATTATAATCCAAAGAAAAATAGCTAAGGTAAATTCCAAATTAGAAAACAAATGCTTTTATTGTTCTTTTCTAACAATACAACAGTACAATTCTCAGTTAATGTTTTTAAGTAGTTTATTCCAAAAACCTCTTTTCCCAAAAATTTCACATGAAACTCAAGATATATTAGATTTTGGCTTAGCATGGCTTAGTTTGAATCTGGTATCTATGGTTTGTAACCTGTATCTGAGCATTTAGGCTAATGATTGAACCATGTCACGGGAGGCTATTCAAATCATGTCTTTATGTGGCGAGTACCCAGGTAACATTGCATGTTGGTTATTAGTTTTTTAGAATGCATCTTTTATAATTTGAGCAAACATTGTCCTAAATGGTTAATTTATTGAGCATTGAAAGTGTGTGCTGACTATATGGGTATTTCTATTTAAAGATAAGCAGTAAATAAAGTTCTGAATGAGTTGTTCTGTTTCCCTATTGTCAGTTTCTAATATCTATTTATATTTATTGGGGAATTATGTTTACTGAACTGATCATTTGTTAACAGTAGTTTGGATTAAAAAGTACATTTTATTGTATTATCCAATCATCATTTCCCCAATCAAAAGCAATTACATTTTTGTTGTGCTGCTATACACATAATATTGGAACATTTTTTTAAAAAGGAGTTTGCTACTCATCACTTTGATTGAGATTGTGTTGTTTTCCAAATGCTTTCAATGTTCTCCAATTCTTAAATGACTTTTTTCCAAACTAATGAAATATTTTTGTTGTTGTTTATCCAAATAGTTATGCAATTCAACATTCTAACCTCATACAAAATCTATGAGTAAACACTGGAAACACTACAAGCTGTACCTTGGGCTAATGGTTTCAGACTATCTAATGTCAATGAGCCCTGTTCTACAAGTATATTTTGCACATCTGTCATAACCTCTTCCTCCATGATCATAATAAAAAGAAATTATTATAGGGCCGTGATGGCGAACCTATGGCACGTGTGCCAGAGGTGGCACGCAGCACCCTCTCTGTGGACACGCGAACCGTCGCCCCAGTTCAGCTCTGCCACACATGCACACATGCCTCCCACCAGCCAACTGATCTTTGGGTCTCTGCCACGCATGTGCAGGGGATGGGTGCATGGGGGTGGGCATGTGGGAGGGGCCACGCATCCATAAACGGGGCAAGCACATGCGGGGGCCGTGTGTGCATGTGGGGAGCTGTGCAGGGGGCACTTGTGCATGCGCAGGGGGTAGGCATGGACAGGGGTCCTGCGTGTGCATGCACAGTGGGGACGCATGCAGGGAGCCATGCGTGCATGCACGGGGGGCATGTGTATGCATGTGCTGGGGGTGGGGCACATGCACGGGGCATGCATATGCACAGGGGTGGGGCACATGTGCGGGGCATGCACATTACATTTTGAGGGTTCAGGCATTCTTTGGGCACTCAGTCCAGAAAATGCTAGCCATCACTGTTATAGGGAGAAGAAGGAATGGCTTTTAAGAATGGGAGGAAGAGGTGCTATAGATAATAGGGGCCTGAGTATGAGAAAATATCTAAAGACAAGCCTCTCCCTAGTTCTCACAAAGATAAAATCAGGGAAAGGGGAAGCACATCAGATTTGCAAGATTCTGTTCCTGTGACTACTACAATAAAAGTAATCCTGAATTAAATGGTATTGGTTTCTTAGTCTGGCCTACTTTGTTGGCTGATAATTATATTGGGGCAAAAGATTCTAGGAGTCATTAAACATTGGCGCAATTTGTCAGAATGCATTTTTGAAGTGCACCCTATTTTCAATAGGATCAAAATCCCTTATCCTCCCTCATCATTAGCTATGCCATCTGGGCAGGTGGGAAGCTGTATGTCCAGAGTGCTGCTTATACATTTGAGCAAGGGAATTTGATTTGATCCCCCATTGCTCGTCGACTTGTTGATGTGAATCCATGTATTCCACAATCTCAAAGGCAGTTTAAAAACCCTACTGCAGACCTTGGAGCGGGCCGGAGGAGAGGGTTGTTTCTCTGAAACTCAATCTTTTCCATTTCTTTTTAAAGAATCCAACCGTTCAGCCTCATGATTGAGGACATGTTGAAAGAAACTACAGTTTGAGACCGTCAGGGTAAATAAGGAATGTCAAAATTCAGAAGGCTACGTTGTTTAACCCAAAGGCAGCAGAGAACAGAAATGAATGGAGCAAGGTGAAGGAGTGCTTACAGGGAAATGTCTCATGGGTGAAAACACAAAGACGGCTGTAATCCTCTCTGCCATTTTCTCCATCGTACTACAATCATACTTTCTGGTGAAAGAGGAGGCCAACCACAGTCATGAGCCAATATAGTTCCTAAAGGAAGTTTCATATTCTCAGGGCAAAGGTGGCACTGTCAACAGTTTGTTTCAAACTAGGCCATACAGGGAGAAAAAGGGAGGGGGGAGGAAGAACTGAATGCTTAAGAACACCCAACATACCCAAATATAATTAAGCACAGTAAGCTGGCTCTGTTTTGGAGTTTTCTGTTTTTGAGATTCCTTTGCAGGAATGCGTAGGACATACAAGACAGTGAACCAAGCCAACCAGATGGGCTGCTGTCTGCTAATTGGACAAGGCCAGCCCCCATATCCGGCCACCGGATGACAGATATTACTTTTAAAAACTGCTACCTCCAAATGAACCCCTGGCTTGAAGAGCCATTTATATCTTTGAAAACTCTTTAAAAAGTGTATTAATCTTCTTTGTTTTTCCGTATCATCTCAGTATTATATTTCTATCCCAGCTAACATGCCACAAAGAAGAGAGGGTCAACTTATTCTCCAAAGCACCTGAAGGCAGGACAAAAAAACAATGGATGGAAAGCAATCAAGGAGAGAAGCAACCTGGAATTAAGGAAAAACTTCCTAACAGTGAGAACAATTAACCAGTGGAACAGCTTCCCTTCAGAAGTTGTGGGTGCTTCATCACTGGAGGTTTTTAAGAAGAGACTGGACAGCCAATTGCCTGAAATAGTACAGAGTCTCCTGCTTGAGGGAGCAGAAGGGAGTAGAAGGTTGGCCTAGACGACCTCCAAGGTCCCTTTCAGCTCTATTCTGAATTCGAATTCGAATAACAATGTTGATCTTACGCATTTTAGTACCTTCGGTCGCTAGCCAGACACCCACTCCCACAAAAAAATGTTACATATAGTTCAGGTATGTATTTCTAAAGTTGAGTTAATCAGATGTCTGCTTTTCCTAACTGTAATTTTTTTAAAAAAAATTCTCACCTCGCTTTTACAAAATCATGTCCACCCAGTTATATTTTTCTAAGTTTTCTCTTCTCTATTAAATCTATTTATCTTTTCTTCTAATATTTGTTTTCAATTCTCATTTTCTTTACAGCAGGATCTTAAAACTGACAGGAAAGTCATTTTCTATTTCCTCTAGTGATATTTCATAGGCACTCAGTACGCCAAGCAAGGTCTGTTATGTACTGAGCAGGTTCCCCAGGTTGGGCCCCCTGTTGGAATGGATAGTAGGGTAATGCTTTGTGATTGGTTAACCACGCTGTCAGCGAGTGTTCAAGTTGAGTTCTGAGTTCTGAGGAGATCGTTCGGAGTCTCCTGTTCAAGTTAATAAAGAAGTTACCTCAGAGGTTAATGTCCTGTGAAGAGACTATTTGTCAGTATTTATTAAAGTTATCTTTTCAAGTATCACACAGAAGCTAGACCATATAATGTAGATCAGCGGTGCCCAACCTTTCCAGCTTTGTTGACTGGCAGGGGCGAGGAGAGGACATGGTTCCGCGTGAGCAGCAGGTGAGTGAGCAGGTCCATTTACGTGAGCGGCAGGCGCATGCACCTGCCGCTCGCACCAATGGAGCTGCTTGCACACTTGCCAACTGTTCATGCAAGTGGATATGCACGCACGCACGCACTTGCCCACTATTTCTGCGGCCCACTTCTGAACATGCCCTGGCCTAGTACTGAGCTACGGCCCAGGAATTGGGGATCCCTGATGTAGATGATCCAACTAGAGGTTATATTTAAATGAAGAATAGGAAATCATATCTAATTTTATTGCTTGTTGGTTCAGAGACTTCATTTCCTTTAAGAGTCCTGTGGAAAAATCAGGTGGAACAACAGCTGATGACTTCTTTCTATAGGTCCACTATAGAAAGTGTTCTCACATACTGTATAACAGTATGGTACGCTGGTTTAATAGCCACGGACAGGAAGGCACTACAGAGAGTGATTAATTCGGCACAAGAAACCATTGGTTGTCCCCTAACACCACTGGATGACATCGCCACGTCTTGCTGCTTTAGCAGAGTAAGGAAGATACTTAGGGATGATTCACACCCTGGCCAATGTCTCTTTTCACTTTTACCATCGGGCAGAGGATATAGAAGTATAGCCAGCTGGACAAACAGGTTTAAAAACAGCTTCTACCCATGGGCTGTTAGACTCCTAAATACAATATAGCACCACAAACAGATTATTATGACGAATTTCACTGGTGCCAGTGTAGTGTGTAATATGTATATACCATGATGTAAGATCATACACCAGAGTAATATACATGTTGCACAGAATATTATGTACATATGAAAACATATGTCTAGGGTTTTTTCCCTAACTATTTGTATAAAGATTATTCTTTATATTATTCATGCTGTCTTGTATTCTTGTATGGACTGCACCAGTAGAGGCTGAACCAATTTCATTGTATACATGATGTACAGTGACAATAAAGGCTTTGAACTTTTCACCTAAAATCTCTAATGATAGTCAAAAGAAGAGTCCAAAGACAAAAAAAGGCTTATTGTTTATTCAGTTGGGAATAAGGTCAAGTACATTTCAAACTTCCATTGGAAAATGTCAAGGTATCTCCATGTGCAGCAAAGAATTCTTGAATTTGAAAGGGAACTTAGACTAATGTTTCTCTTATCTTTGTAAGATCAAAACGTTCAATTTGTCAGCTTTTTAACCTTTCAGAAAATGGAGAAGATAAAGAAAAACTTCACATTTTCAAATAAGAAAATATCTTTCCAATTAATAGTTGTAGTAAGAATTAATGTTCTGAATTACCTCAGGCCCTGAACTCCATCTCCTTGCAAAATGTCCAAGGATAAATATAACACCAATAAGAGATACTTTCACTTATGTGTTTTCCAACGATTAATTCTGCATGCCATTGCTATATTAAGTCCTGTGGAAATATAATATTTCATATGTGTGTATGTTTTTAAGTTCAAAAATAGACTATAATTTCCAAGCTACGGTAAAGGATTAGGAGAATCGCAAAAGAATCTAGTCATTTCACAAGTTTTAGGCTGTCTGAAGAAGGTACCATTATAAGCAGTGATCTTTGCAGAGATTGGGGCGGGAGAGAGAATGAATAAATCAAAAGATATACTATCATTAAGAGAAAACTGCTGGAAAATGTTACAATAGTCCTTGAATAAATTTAATAATAGGAGGTTTCAGTCTGATATTGATATACATCCATTATGTATTTGAAATATAAATATTATCTCTCTTTACTCATATCTTCAGGACATTTTTCAAAAAGAATACAGTTCATTTAAGTCCAAAATAAAATAAGCTATTTGCTACAAAAAAGAAAAAGATAAATGTCATATAGTGATACAATTAAAATTGCAGTAGAAAGAGTAATTAACTGGTGTCAAGTGCACAATGAGAGTTACTTCAGTGAAGGAGATATGTTTGAAAGAAACAATAAAATGTGGCACAATGTACATTTTTGTCATTGAAAAGATCTCCCTAAAAAGAGGAAAAGAATAAAACATCAGCAACAAACATGCTTCTTACAAGACGCATATTTGTTATTTGTGTCTCCCCGCATGTGATGGTAACCTATTATTATGACTGAGGGTACATCGGGGTGAAATGCTCCCGGTTCGGACTGGCTCGGTCGAGTAGGTAGCGATGGCGGCAGTTCAGAGAACCGGTAGCAAAAATCCCTGTCCTCGCCCCCCATGCCCAGCTGAGCCGGGCGATCATCAGAGCCTTTTTTTCCTTTTAAATGACTCTGACAAGCCAAGCTCTGACGATCCCAGCTGAGTTGTCTGCTAATCAGGCAACTCAGCTTGGATCGCCAGAGCCATGTAAAAGAAAAAAATGTTTTTCCTTTTAAATGGCTCTGACAATCCAAGCTCTGACGACCCCAGCTGAGTTGCCTGCTAATCGGTAGCAAAAATCTCTCCCCCTCCCCCCCTCAGCTTGCTTACCTTAGCTGCTGGTCGCAACGCCTTGCTGTAATCCCTGCAATCTATTGCATCAGCAAGCAACTGAATCTCCCTGCCTGCAATCAAGCAACTCCCAGAATTCTTCAGCCAGCAAAGCAAAGCTATAAACTTTATTGTAAGGCATAAAGCATGAGTTAGGCAGTCTTCGGGGTCTTCCATATCCATAATCTCCTACCCAGCACTGCAAGGGCGAGTTTCAAAACCTATCGCTACCAGTTCGCTCGTGGGCTCTTGTGTGCTCGCACACAATGCTTTTGCGCATGCGCAAAAGTGTCCAGGCAGGTGGGCGTAGCCTCCCGCCACTACTGGTTGATTTGATCCGGAGTGAACTGGTAGCAACCCACCACTGCAGCACTGTCAAAGTAAAGACAACATACATAAATAACACTAAATTGGGAAAGGCTATTAACTAGAATAGGATTAGGATTAGACCAACGACTGCAATTAGGCAACAGTAAAGAATAGAAAATGGTCATTTCAGCATGTGTGTCAATGAAAATGCTTAAAATATTTTCTGTGCTTATGTAATACCTCAAAACTGAAGCTGATTACATTTTGATAACCATTGACCTCCCCATTCCTTTATTAGGAAGACTGTGGAGCAAGATAAAACCATGTCATAATGCTGAGGACAAACATCACAACATCCAGTGCACTCTGCTATGTACATATTTTGTTAAGACTGATTCCTATTTCCTTATTTGTTAATGAGTTGACTTCTCCAGATATTCAAGTTAGGTTTCCAACACCAGTGAGCTAGATCTGAATATCTGCCAAGTAGGGTTGGAGGCAGAGATAACAGTCAGCTATGACAATAGCCTTCCTTAGCCCATTTGCCAAAAACAACTGGCAGAAAGCAGTTAAAGTCAAACTTATCACTTGGTATGAGGAGAATTCTGAAGTTCTGGAAGAATACAGCGAACAGTTGCTTATTACAGATAAACTGCAGGATGCGAGAAAGAGTCCTGCTTCTCCTAGAGACTTCTACATGACTTGCCATGTTTGTGTATTTTAAAAATTATAACACATCATTGAATCACAGCAACACTTTTTCTCCGTAGTAGTACTAGTAGGTACTGTGTAAGTTCATGGACTGCATCTGGAATGTACAATGGAATGTGAGAATGTTCTTGAGGAAATGGGGGAAGAGATGCTGCCTAGGAGATAATCAGACAAAGAGGCAGGAGCCCCCAGAGATTTAATGGTCAGAGAAATTTAGGAAAGCCCTACCCTAATGGATCAAGAAGTTAAAAATGACAGTGAGAAGTTTGGCACTTTCAGCCTTGCAAGATTCTCTTAATGAAGCCCCACAATAAAGTAGATTTAGCTCTTCTAGTCATCTTTCCTGTCTGGTTTACCTGGGAGAGCTGCAATCTTGCAAGGCTGAAAGAACAAAGCTTCCTACCACCACATTTAATGGCTTTATCCACTGAGGGGAGTCCTTTCTTTCCCTGACTCTTAAGTCACTGGGGATTGCTGCAGTGGTGAAATGACTTACCTTCACTACTGGTTCGGGAATATAAGCATGTGTGCCTCTTCTGCGCATGTGCAGAGGGTCAAAAACAGGGCGCAATGATGTCCCGGCGGGTGGGCAGAGCCTCCCACCACCAGCACCGGTTCGTGCGCGCTGGATAGATCTGCCCGGATTTCATCGCTGGGTTCCTGCCTCTCTTGTCTAATTCTTTCCTAGGCAGCAATTCCCACCTCCTTTCCCCCAGGTCATTTCATTAAATCTACTGAAGACCTTCTCTTTGACTTAGCACCCTAGCAGTGAACAGCTGCATAGTGGAACCTCAGCCTCACAAAACCCTGAACAAGCAGGATGAGGCCCTACTGATTGGCTGTCTCGCTTCTTAGTACAAATATCTCCCTATTTTTGTTGTCTTGATTATTTCAGTTGATTGTCCATTTGCTGTTTTTAGCAATAGCACTTAGATTTATATACCGTTTCACAGTGTTTTACATCCCTCTCTAAGCAGTTTACAGAATAAGCCTATTGCCCCCAACAATTTGGGTCCTCATTTTACCCACCTCGGAAGGATGGAAGGCTGAGTCAACCTTGAGTCTGGTGAGATTTGAACTGCCAAATTGCAGGCAGCCAGCAGTCAACAGAAATAGCCTGCAGTACTGCACTCTAACCACTGCGCCACCGTGGCTCATTTTACTTGTTTTTTTTAGCTCTGTATACTAACCAGTCTGTTGAGTTGCACAGCTAATAAATACATATAAATAAATAATACACAAGGGGTGGGGGAAGCATTTACTCCTTTCTATGCATAGATTGTTTTGGCTCTGTCTCCCCCATACTTATCTTATCCTTGTCTATAGCTTCTTGTTCTTTGAAGATGCTTTTCTCAATCAGAGCAATTCAGTAGTACAGAGACAATTCCTGGCATACACTGAGGTTTTTCCAATGTCATAGCAAGTTTATACAAATAAAGGGGAAGATGAAAGAGTGGTAATTTTCCAGTTGCTCAGGCTCTGTTTTGTTTTCCTTTACATTTTCCTTTCAACATTTTTTTTTTTTTTTGCTTTACCATAGCAGAGGAATTAAAGGTTTTGGTCCCAGCTCAAGTTTCCCTAATATTCTTTCAAAATACTTCTGAAGAACCCATACAAGTGAACCTTCAGTAGCACAGGAGATTTCTGCTTCTCTTAGCAACCACAGAATTTTGATCTTATTGTAACATTTGCTTTTATCAAGGATGAGGACTATCAGGTCCCTGGTCCATATGTGGTCTGCATGATTTTTGAATCCAACCTACAGCCTCCCTTCCTCACTAAGACAGTAAGACAGTAAGAAATCATGCATGCAAAAATTAGTAACAATCCTTTTTCTCTTAGAAATAAAAATGTACAAGAAAAACCTACAGGATGGGCAGGACCTGCTTCCCAAAATGCTGACATTTAACTATAGGATTTCTTTTCCAAGTTTGGGAGAAAAAAGATATTTTTGAAACATTCCTTTTGCAAACTATTTTGATTTGCGACTTTATGTAAAAAAAAGATGGCTTATAAATGGAAAAGAATAAATTTAGCACTGGCAGAAATGTTGCTGGAATGATGGGCTACCTGATTTTTAAAGTCCTGCTACAGAGCCCTACAAGTTTGAAAGCTTTAATTTTAATACTGAAGTTGTTGACTTCAGTATGATGTTTTTTAATGTCAGTCCCCGAGGCCTCAGGCTCTATTATTGTCATTTATTTTTGTCTACATAGCATCCTTTAAATTACAGATTGAAAACATGTTGTTTCCATCTTTATGAATTATATTATAATTCTAAAAAAACCATCATGGATAGAAGAAAAAGCTGCATACAAGATGGCTGACATAACAAATACTACATTTTGATAACGTTTCCTGAAAAAAAGACTATTGTATATGTTCAACCAGGCACTGACAACCACACAAAAAAAGCCAAGTAGCCAATAATATTTTGATATATGATCTTTAAATCATTAAACATCTATAGATCATTGCTTATTCATTTGTAATTTTTAATTTGCAGCGAGTGTAATCTTGGATTCCCAATTTAAAATTTAATTTACAATCCAAACAAATTTTAAAGACTATGTTTTGAGCATGTAGGCCTGAGGCAGTCATTCATAGATGGCCAACCTGCTGATTTAGATATGCCTAATCCAAATTTTCACAAGAGACCATATACCCAGCCTCTTGCTTAGAAAAAGATCTAGTCCTTTTAGAATAGAGGTCAAAATAACTATGAGACTGGAATGTGGGCTTTACTATTTCCCCAAATATCCCCTAATAAATTCCTGGAATGTCCAGGAATCTACAGGAAAGTCCAAATAATTTGAAGTAGACGCAATTGTCAGCTTCTGAAAACTATTTTTGAAGTAATTTGTAACAGTCTAGCCAGGAACCTGCACTAGGATTAATTTATTTTATGGTTCTTATGGTTGAGTGTTTTTGTGGGAATTATTTTTTTGTATAGAATTTTTTCTGAGCTCCAATATTTTTCAGTATCTGGATAGATTTTTAGCTCTAAAGATATTTGCATTAACCAGAATTACCTTGTGGTCAGCCAAAACATTAGTTTCTTTTTTATTTTTAAATCAAACTTCTATTTTTCAATAATCTGAACAGGTTTATAATTGAGTGCACCAAGATCCCACTTATTTTTTACACATATAATAAACATGTGGTGGATGTAAAAAAGGGGCTGGTTTGGATTGTGTGGTCACAACTATGAACTTTGTTTGTTTTAATACCCTTCTCCACACCCTACCCTGCTTTCAAAAATATGATTTATACATTTTCTGGCCTACTGTGATATGCAAGCCCAGCTGTCTTGCTGAAATTCATTAAACCTCAGTCTTACAGATTGTATTGGATCAGCGCTAAACATGACTACATTTTTGATAATCCAGCCATTTCATTGGGATTAGCATTCTCTAAACTAGCTAATCTCTCTTGAAAGGCTAGTCCCTCCCCCCATAATTATAGGTATCTTCCTTGCATCTATAAGGGTCCATGTACCACCATTTTACTTAGCTTCCAATATCTAAAAAGTGAAATGGGAAATTAGCATGCAGACCAGCTTCTAATATAACATTTATTTCCAACAATACTTCACCTGACATAACACCTTCTTGGGGAAATGGGTAGTATATATATTTTATTATACACACACAGCTACCTCAGAGGTATTCTAAGAAATTAAAAATGGTCAATAGCAATAGCAATAGCACTTAGACTTATATAGAGTGCTTTACAGCCCTCTCTAAACAGTTTACAGAGTCAGCATATTACTCCCAACAATCTGGGTCCTCATTTTACCCACCTCGGAAGGATGGAAGGCTGAGTCAACCTTGAGCCTGGTGAGATTTGAACTGCTAAATTGCAGGTAGCCTGCAGTACTGCCTTCTAACCACTGTGCCACCATGGCTCATAAAAGACTTTTCAGGAAAAAAGTCAGTTAAAAAATGGAGAGCACCAAGAGACTGTTGAGAACAACTTTCTAATTTGCCCTCTAATAATGATTTTTCATCTCACCACACCTATCCATCATGGTGGCCATTTTGTGGGAATGCCCATAAACCTGCTTTTGAGATTTCAGATGCAGTCATTTATATTCAAAGGTGAAGTTTCCACTTTAAAGCTATTACTCTCTCAATCTTTTTTGCCACATTGTTAAATGAATCACATGGACATTTACAGAATACTTGTTGGAAGACATCTGGGAAGATTGCAAATGGCAATCACATGACCCTGAGCCATCGCAATTGTCACAAATACGTTGCCAAGCTCCTGAATTTTAATCATCATATCGTATCATTTAATCATATCATTATGAATGTTGCGACTATCGTAAGTGCAAGGACTGGTTGTAAGTCACTTTTTTCAGTGCTGTTGTAAATGAATGATTACTAAATGAATAGTTGAGGACTGCCAATATTTCAATTGTCCTTTTACATGACTCCATATTTCATGCTATTTTTAGCCCATTATTTTAAGAAAATTAAGATAGATTTTAATTTTTAACTTGTCACTTCACAAAATTATTCTATTAAGTTGATTTATGAGCATTTGTGCCTGTTACAGTCATTATATTTCAATTCATCACTTTAAGAGAGCTGATCCTGAAACTCGCCTCTCACTGCTTATAAGATTTGTGACTCATTGTTCAGACTCCAATCCCATTAAATCAAAGTACTTACGTTTAGAATGATTGCAATTCATGAATGGGCTAAATGTCACCAATATGCATTTCATGCAATGGCTGAAGTGACACTGCATACCCAAACTTCTTTATTTATAGCTCAAAGTCTTATTCAAAAGATAAATCTCATCAAATGTCAATGCAGTTTTAATTTAGTGTTTGGAAGAGCCCATTTGTTCCAGTATAACTCCCATTAATTTCAATAAGGATGAAATGAAAATGTGATATTTCTTAGCAAGTGTTGCTGGTTTCAAACATCATGATAAGCCATCTATAGAAACAATCACTTCCAAGGATTTGTGGTGCTCAGCTGTCTTCTGATGGAAAAAAAACCTGTTTTATTTATTCCTACGGAGGGTAAAATAAGTGACCTCTTAGTAGATGTTACAATCCTTACCATTTAATTTCCTATTTTAAAATGTAGGGTTTGTTCCAGAAAATCTAAAACACAAGTGGGGATGTATTTGATAAATTGTCTGGATAAGCCTTAAATTCTACTAAACACTATTAAAATGTGTTGGTGTCCCTTCAATACTTTGTAGAAGTACATCTTTAAAAAATGATACTTTTTAATAGAACTATCTTAAAAAATGCTAATGTCTATGATGTTCCACCATTACCTATGTTTGAAGGAAAGTGAATAGATTTATGTGAAAAAAGTATATGTATCATTTTGAGCCAGAACTATAAGATTTTTGACTTAATCAGGAATGAGGCAAATATTAGTGCACATATGGTAGTTCAGCTGGTTCAATCTACTTGGCTGCTCCTACAAACAGGAACAAATGAACATGCACATATGTGGTATCCAAATCCAGACCTCTACCTTATTCTGTCTTATAAACCAGACTTAGAACAGTAATTTAATTTCTTAGAATACCTCTGAGGTAGGGGTGGATGGGTGTAATAATATATAAATACCACCCATTTCTCCAAGAAGGTGATATGTCAGGTGAAGTATTGTTGGAAATAAATGTTGTATTTGAAGCTGGTCTTCATGCTAATTTCCCATTTCACTTGAAGAGTAAGTCTAACAAACTAAATAGCACTTTTTTTTTTGCATAAATATGGCTGTCCAACAATGAGCTATGAACGAAACTATGAATTGATTTTGAAATCAAATGAACCATTCAATGGATAGTGTTAACTAAGGACTTGCAAGACATTCCATGTATGAAACAATAATATATACAGAAAAGTTGTTTTTGAGTTGATTACACATTTTAATCCTGATGCAGAACAAAACAAAGCTCACTTCTACACACAGGCCAAAATACTTTGTTCTGGTTAAGAGGGGGGAGCAGGGAGAAAGAACAAAAAGCTGAAAGGTTTTCTTGGCAGCAGGGTACAGAGGAGGTGTTTCTTTGAGTCAAATCCTGGAAACCAAAATGTTTCAGGTTTTGTTTCTGCCAAACCACAGTGAATTCAAAATAGTTCAGCAGGTGTCATCCATATTCAAGAAGAAACATATTTTCTAGTTTATGCACCCCCTGGTCTTAATTAATATGGCTTATTAGAAGCCAAATTCCTAGCTCAGATATGAGAACGAAGTCATGGAAAGGTCTTGCCGAATGCACTAAATCTGAATTCCTTGAATCCTGGCTGAATACGTAATGCAAATTTAACTTTGAAGGACCATCTCTTCTTAAATTCTGAAAGCAATCCAATGTCACTTTTAATTACTCTAAAAATGTGTAGTAGGATGTGATCTTCCTTCACCTCAAAGTTTAAAGCTATGAAACCAACAGAACAAAAATCTAAAACTGATTCCTTCCAAAAACCAATGGAAGGAAATGATGAATTTGGTTACCAATACAACATTTAAGAGCTGTTAAGCAGCTAGGTACCTGACAGCCTATTACAGAAAGTAGCATTGTAAAAGCTGCAGGTGCAGGGCAATATATTTTTTATCTACAATACTTTGTTTACCTACCTGAAAGTAATACTTATTGGAAAGTAAATAGGCCAAGCCTTATGATGTAACTCATTAGACTCTTTCAATATATCTTCTATCTGTGGCAAACACACAACAGGATCTCTAAGTGCTCCCACCCCTATCATCCACTGTTTGTCAGGAACAAAATGCCAGGAAATGTTCTGGATCTTCCTGAAAGCATTTGTGGTACATATGGTTCCTAAGTCTAAGAGCCAGTATATATATTGCTTAAGACCTCAGTACAAATACCGATTCAATTGTAGAGTTCACTGGGTGATTTTAGGTCACTCACTCTCAGCCTAATCTATTGTACAGGATTGTTACAGCAAGGAGATAATTAGATGACAATTCTTTATATATCCTTTTGCGTCGTCAGAGAAAGGGTAGGACATAAATACTGTAGGGAAATAAATATTACCACTGTATTAACATTTGAAATTTGGTTTTGGGGGAAAAACCTTAGTATACCAGGGACAGCCACGAAAACAAGCAAAAAGGGGGATTCACTAACATAGCAAAAAGGTTATAAAATCAGGCTCAATTCACTTAACAGCCTTGCTTAGCAGTGGAAATTCTGACCGTATGTTAAGGAATTATGGTCGTAAGTTAAGGAATACTCATGCACTCAATTTTCTAGCTCCCATTTTTCCAGTGTTTTATAGAATAATTAAAAAAAAGATATTCCGAAGCATCAGTCTAAAAAGATACAACAGATAAGGAAAAAGATATAGTGTTTTTTAAAGAGCCTGAAAATTCAGAAAGCAGTTCTCAACGTTCATAGTTTGTGTAATGGTAACAATGATGGATGTATATTGTTTTAGAGGCCCCAATGAGGGATGAAATCGAGCAGGTTCTGACAGGTTCTGGAGAACCAGTAGTGGAAATTTTGAGGAGTTCGAAGAACTGGTAGTGGAAATTTTGAGTAGTTCGGAGAACCGGCAAATACAACCTCTGGCTGGCCGCAGAGTGGGGTGGGAATGGAAATTTTGCAGTATCCTTCCCCTGCTATGCCCACCAAGCCACGCCCACCAAGCCATGCCCACAGAACCAGTAGTAAAAAAATTTGGATTTCACCACTGCCCCAATGACACTATCATCTCCCACAGCCAATACTCTTCCTCACTGGAGAATTGGACCAAAGGAATTCAGCTTAAATTTGCAGGGGCTTATGAAAAACTGACCAATGATTGCATAAAACCAGAAGGGAAACATGATTTGGATAGAAATACACTGTGAACAAATTAGTCACTATATATACAAATAGCTCAATAGCAGAAGAGACCTGAGATTTAATAAAATCCCAAATCAGTTATCTTGAGATAAGATGGGCGGCCTATATAATTTTATAAATAAATAAATAATAAAATAAATGTAGGCCTCCTAGCATTAGTGCCATTTTATGATCTAACAGAGTTGGGGGGGAGGGGGGAGGCCTGATGTATTTCATTTTCTACCAATAATTTAGAATCTATTTGGTTACAGGTTTTCTCTAGTGCAATTTTCCCTAACCCTGGCACTTTAGTATATATGATCTTCAATTCTAAGATTTCTCAACTATAGTTGTATAGCCATTACAAAAGATCTTGGGGATGTAATCTCACATATGGAGGATACTAATCTGGACCAAGTGTGGTCTAGATGCTTCAAAATGAAGTTTAATACAGGGTAAATAAGATTGTTGTATGTCCTCTTCAGCTCTAAGAAGTGGGACAAAGCAACACAAAATCCCTTTTTGGCAACTATTAAATCTGATGTGAACTGATTCTTCAGCTTATATTTCCCAAATTTATATTCTTTTGCATAAAATCAACTATGCAAGATCTTTGTGGGGGGTTTTTTAAGCCTCTTGCACCATTCAACTAAAATCCAAAGAATAGCTTAATAAAATTCACTTGAGTTTTATTTAACTAATATTTTTTTAAGTGTGGTGAAAAGATTAGGCTGTTTTTTAGTGGCAACAGATCCGAACTCAGGGGTATCACTTTTTTAGTCATATGCTTCAAAGGTTTCTAGGCAGCGTTCTCGTTCAAGCATGACATGTTTGGTTGCTTTTAACCCCCATATTAATATGGACTTAAGGCACCCCCATCCCGAGAGAAATAATTATGAAAAGTCTCTCTTGAAATCTGCAGATGGTTTTACTCCCAAGTGGCTCCTTATACATTTGATCAACACTCCACCTGAGAAACAATCTTCTACAACTGGAAAAGAGCAAATACAATGATTAAGAAACTAGGAAGAGCTACCCAAGAAGGAAAGGCCGTAATAACTGGGGATTTTGAACTTAAATCAAAAGTAAAAGGAGTAAAAGTAAAAGCAAGGATTTCAATTCATAAATTATGTGAACAATGTGAACAGACAGACATTTTCTTTCTCACAGACATATTTACATTTTTAAAATCTCGCTGAAATTAAGTGTAAGGACATAAATAATAATTTATGCAATGCATAATTAACTTGGGTTAATTAATTTGGGATTTGCTGCCATTCAGATGTAAGGCTGAGCATCAATGTAGATAGTTGTAAAAATGAATTGATAAATTCACACAGGTCATCAGGTATGGTTTTCGTGCATTATATTTTGTTTGCTGCTATAAAAATGAGCTCAGCTACATGAACAAACTCTAAACATCTTGCTGTTTCCATCAATAATCTGCAGCTCCTCCAAGAAAAGTTCAATAATCTCTTGGATCTCATCACTCAGCTTTGCCAAGCAAAATTATTTATCTAGTTGAACATTTCATAATCCATGTCCAAATTATGTGAGGTTTTGCCTGCTGCTATTGTTTCAAGGGAGCAATAAATCTTTATCTGGTCCACAACTGTTTAATTCAACTGCGATCTCTGGTACTATGAAGTAACCATCACAGTTCATAAACCAAATATGTTTTTTCCCTTTTTTTCAATATCCATTGAAAAAAATATCCATCCAGTATGATTCATATATCATACTGTAAAGATCAACGCTTTATGTATTGTAATCTTTATTGTTAAGTATTCTTGCTACCTTAATGTGGTGGGAGGGTTCAGAAATTTTAATACTGTAATCCCTCAATAGAAATCTGAACTGCTGTCAAGCAGGCCAATCTTTATGGTAAAGCTGAATGAAGGACCTTCTAAGAGTAATCTACAGCTCTGTTGAGAGCAAATAGGGCTTTGCAAGCAAGAGTGAAGCCCATCTAAGAAAAGGAACTCCAAAATCAAACTTAGAATAAAAGAATGGTAAATTACTTCTGTTACTGTTGTCTAGAAAACTGTATGGGCATGTCCACAAGTTGCACTAGTCATGTATTGCTCAATCATACGCTGTTCAACACATACAAGTCAAAGTGAGGTCTGGCAAAAATATCTACAGCACTACTGTAAAAACAGGAGATTTAGCTCAATTATATCACAATCAATGTGAATGTATACCATCTCTTCAGTCATAGTCAGCATGTTTTAAACAACATAATTAAATGCTGGGCAGCAGGAAAAAAGTGCTACTCCCCTGACTTTCCTAATGATACCTGGTTGACAACTTTAGGTTTATAAATTTTAATGAGGGGTTCTATTCAGAGCAATTAACCATTGCATTAATAATTTACTCAAAAGCAATTAATGAAACTTCAGTATAGGTAGCACAATCCTATGTAAATGTACTCAAAACTGAATATGATTATCTTGAATGGGATTTAAGTTTAGGTTAGCATGCAATCTTCCACTCAGGCTCCACGGATTTGTTAATTTATTTATAATATACATATCTCAAGAACTCCAGGCAGGCAAGATGATAATTCTCTCCCCATTTGATCCTCCAAACTCTTTTGCTATAGGTTTTTGAAGAGTGGAACCAATGGCCCACGTTCACCCAATGAATTTTATGGATAAGTGGGATTTTTAAAATTGTCTCTGTGATTTCTACAACCCTGTTAGGATTTCCAGGAGGAGCTGGAAAAATGGATTCCTCTGCTCTGTTGGGGATACTAATACATAAATTCATTCCTGTAAGTTCTTTGCATTCTTGTAAGTGATTTGCAAAATTTTTTTTTTAAAAAATCCGCCTAGTGGGTTTGTTATCTCCATTCTTATCTTTCTGGGACAGCCCCACGCAAATAAATACTATGTTCTCTTTCTCGTGGCAGAAACTCCTTAATACAAAGCTACAGGTAATGGAATTAGACTGGCACCGCTTCGCTCACAGTGGGGAAGAGTGCCCACCGACTTCTTGGCAATGAATTAAAGCAGTGGCTCTCATCAGAAAGAAACCGGGGTGTCCGTGTGAAGTTAAACCCCAGGTGGAGACTGCGACTCGTCACCGCGTATTTGGGGAGGCTTGCCCAGGGCCACTTTATGCGTAACTTCCTATCCGACCTGAACTCCAGAGCCCCCGGTTCTTGAAAACATAGCAACGAGGCGCTTTGTCATCCGAGCCCTCTTTGGCCACGGCCGATCCGCGGGGAAAGAGGAAGATAAGACGCGCCTCGTCGTCGCCGGCCCTTTCCTTCCAGCCCCTCCCCTGACCGCCCTTTGACTCTCCGTCGAGGCGGGCTGAGGGCGGAGGCTGGTGCTGGTGCTGGAGGGAGGACGGGGCGGGCGGAAGACTGGTCGACGTTGCCCGGGCCGGTGTCTTTCTCACTCCTGCCTTTGTAAGCACGCTGTCATGGCTTCGGCTCTCCGTCCCGGCGCCTCCTCTCCCCCCGCCGCCTGCCTACTTCTGCTGCTCGGCTGCCTCGTCATGCGCGGGGCTTCCATGTGGCCGGAGGAGACGGAGGAGGACGACGACGAGACGGACCCCCACTCGCGGCACCACTACAACGCCGAGATGCTGCGCCATGGCGTCCAGAGCGCACCGCACTTCGTCATGTTCTTCGCCCCGTGGTGAGCGGCGGCGGCGGCCTGGACAGGGAGGAAGGGCGCGCCGCGCTGCGCTTCTATCCCGGCTCTCCCTATTGTGGCAGCCGGAGGGAGAGCCGATGAGGGCGGGTTGGGAAAGGAGCCCCCGGGAAAATCCGGGGCGGGAGTGGGGGGGCTCTCTTTTCCCTCCGCGCCCCGCCTCGATTAAGCTTTCCCCCAAATCCCGTGCCCGCCCACTCCCCCGCTTCCCACAGCCGCAGACCGTGCCAGAAAGAGGCTGGGATTTGCTGAGATTTGGATAGTTCACTTCCACGCAAGCAAATCCTTTAATCTCTCCTTGGCACAAGCTAGTGAGCTAAAGTTACTGTCTTTCCCCCAAAAGGTGTAAAGCGGACTTCTTCCGGGTTGCTGGCATGAATGGATGAAAAGTGGAGAAACTTGCACAAAGTGTCCCTGTTGGGTACCTAAACATTTAAAAGGCGGAGAGGGAGGGGGGGGCGCCCTGTGATGTTTGTAATCACAGAAGCCATCTTTTCTGACCTTGCCTTGTTTGCAAGCTTATGGATTTGCTGTACCCGTGGGGTAGAGCCAGGAGAAAGGAAGGATACAACAAAGGAAACCCATCCTAGAAGCAGTTTCTGAAGGTCAGATGGCAGTTATGACTGCATTTAGCTCATCCCTTCCTTGAACGCATACGATATTAGCTCCTGCAGAACTGAAGCAAGCGCTGTCAACCCACACCTTATGCAGATGGCATAGAAAGCTCAGCAACTTTTTAACAGGTGAAGCAGGGATCACAAAGGCTACTTTTAAAATAGCAGCATCAGTTCCAAAATTAGATGTTGAACTAATGAAGTTAAGTGTCTAGCACTGCAGATTGATATTCATGGAACAACAAAAAAAAAAAAACCCACCAGTGCAGGCACTACATGTAAGCACACTCCTTTAAGTCAGTTTTGACTCCTGGCGACTGCCTGGATTAGGTCCTGCAGTTTTCTTGACAAGGTTTTTGCCATGGTCATATTTCTAAGGCTGATAGAAAATGATTGGCCAAGGTCACCCAGCTGGTTTTATTGTGTAAGGCTGGTCTAGAACTCAAGGTCTCTCATACCAAAGTTAAAATGATAGCATTCATAGAGCTGAAATCATGAATGTTGAGTTCCATCTTAGACAGTAATAAAGATGGGACTTATTTCAACTCAATAATTTGGATTTAACTATAGATTGATGTTAAACATCCTTGGCAAGACCACAAAAGTCCTGCCTAAGTGTGAGATAGACTATATGGGAGCAGGTAATCCTGGAGTTTAGGCCTAAACAAGTAAGGCTTCATAAACCAGTGTGAATATGTTTCACTGGAGGTTGATGGTGCTGAGTGGCATGATGAAAGCTTTGACTCAGGATGTGACTGTTGTGAAATAGCAGATTTAAATCGAGGAACATTATTTGGAAAGTTCTCCAAAGTAAAACTGGCAGAATCTTATACAGTCCTGCTCACACTCAGAAAGTGATACAGAGCTACAAAAATGCAAGGAACACTGGACAAAGTGATCGGTCATAGCTCTTCTATGAAAAAAAGACTACAATATTGAGTATAATTTTTGTAGAAATAAAATATACAAAAACGAGTTCTTTTGCACAAAATGTTTTATGGCATCTTGCCATAAAATACAATGATCGCCACAAACCTCTTAAAGCGGATTAGACCAAAATCTACTAATCATGATTACTGTGTGTTATCCTGAGTATGAAATGCCTGATGGTACAGTTTCTGGGAACCATAACCATATTTGTAGATGCTTGTTTGGCCATTTTGAGAACAGAATACTGAAATGATTAAGCGTTCGTTTATCTAGCAGGCTCTTACTTAATTATGGTAATTGAAACCGCCAGCTCTGTTGCTAAGTGACCCAGTCATAAAGCACAACTTCACATGATTGTGCCGATTTATAAGAGAGAGGTGGTAGTCCAAGTTGCCATGATCAGGTATATCTCATATAGTTGCAGCATCTCATGGTCATGTGATTGCCATTTGTGACCACTTGCCAGCTTTCCCATTGACTGCATGATGGAAGCTGGCAGTGAACATCACAAATGATGATCGAGTGACTATGGGATATTGAGACTTGTCGTAATTGCAGGATGGTTGCCAAGTATCTGGATCGCAATTAGATGACCACCAAGATGCTGCAATGGCCACAATTACAAGGAATGGTCATAATCTCCCTTGTTCTCTGTCATCGTAACTTGGAATAATTGCTGAATGATTGCTTTACAAGAACTACCCTTAATATTCTTTTCCATTACTTTGAAGAGGGGATAATGCTCATTGCTGCAGATAACTTTTCAATGGATGTAATTCCCTGAAAACTTAATCTCTTTCACCCTGGCCCCCAAAATCTACATTACTCCTGTTTTCAAGAGTAATGTGTAAGTTTCAGTACATTTGACTATAGGGCCATGATGGCAAACCTATGGCACGGGTGCCACAGGTGGCACGTGTAGCCATATCAGTGGGCATGCCAGCTCAGCTCCGGCATGCATGTGCGCGCCGGCTACCTGATTTTCAGGCCTTTTGGGCCCACCAGAAGTAGGGAAACAGGCTGTTTCCTGCCTCCGGAGGGCCTGGAGGGGGTGGGGAAGGCTGTTTTGGCCCTCCCCAGATGCATAGAGAGGATCTGGAGCCAGGTGACAAAGAAAAATGGGCCTATCGGGCCATCGCGTGCCAGGAGTGGGTTGCGCGCGCATGCGCAGGGCAGGGCGCATAGAATTATGGATGTGGGCACGTGCGCACACGAACCTCCCCCACTCCCCCCTTCCTGGCACATGATGGCAAAAAGGTTAGCCATCACTGCTATAGGGCTTTCTGCCCCATTTCCCTGCCTTAAATTTGAGTTGGTGTTCAGTAGAACTTCATTTCTAGATCAATATGCAGAATTACTTACAAGGATATAACCAAAATGGATTTTTAGTTATTTGAGAAGCCATTAACTATTGTATCTCCATGCAACAGTTAGTTGCACTCTAGTTTCTCTGAAGACAGCTGTAACTTTTCCAATAAGGACAGACAACTAATTATGTACCAATAAAGGACAACTAATTATGTACCAACTAAAGCCAACTAAAGCCCTTCAAAACATGCTAAGTAAACCAAAAGACCCACCAATCCCAGAAGGAAAAACAGGAGTCATCTACAACTTACAATGTAAGAACTGCAGCAACCACTATGTAGGACAAATAGGCAGAAGAGTGGCAGAACGTATCCATGAACACCAACTGGCAGAAGACATGATGATTTTTTTTTAATTTCACAACATAGACAGATTTAACTGTAGTTTCAGTTGGAGAAATGTGACAATCTTAGACCAGGCCAAGTATAAAAATGGCAGGGAATTTCTAGAAGCCTGGCATTCTGACAAGCCATCAATAGACACATAGACATTAACAACATCTATAGACTATGCAAGAGAGACAATCAACCAACCCAAAAGAGAACAAAAGGACTCCAGTACCTCTCCACCAGTAATCAGCACCCAGGTCATCATGGATTAACTCCAAGGTTAACTTCAGACCAACAATCAAGTAAACAACACCCCAATCAAGAAACTGCCAAAGGGCTATCAATAAACAGCCCAACCAAAGAATCTCTAAGAACACCCCACCCACACAGACAGGGTTAGGGTTAGGGTTAGGGTTAGACACCAGAATACAATCTGACAGCAAACAGCACTCCTTACTAGCACTGATGGTGTTACCTAGTTAGGGTAATGAAAAGTTGGCAAGAAAACAAGCAAGCTTAGCACCAAGGACCCTCAACTAATGTGTTCATAACTTTTCTTATATTTGTCTCAGCAAGAATGACAATACAGTACAAACAGAATTATGATCATAATTTAAATGTTATCTAGGTAACAGGTTTTCTAGGATCCAATTTCTAGTAGCCATAATTGATTTTTTTTAATGATCATTGTTTACAAGTTCTGAATTCTTTTATTACCATATTTTTCAGAGTATAGGACACACCAGAGTATAAGACGCACCGGAATATAAGATGCACCTACCTTTTTTGGTGAGGAAAAGAAGAAAAAGAAATCTCCCTCTGCCTTTGCCTCTGAACAATTTTGCCTGTTTACAGCAAACAGCCTGCTTTACTTTCATTTTCGTTTTCAGCATAGCTTGATTAGCACAAGGAAAAAAAAATCTGCTCCAGCAATTTACCTCTGCTGCAGCAAGCAGCAGAGCCCTGCGCAAAACAGCTGAGAGCAAATCAACTGAGAGTGGGGAGGTAGATCCAATCAACTTGTGCTAATTAGGCTGTGCTGAAGCTGAAAGGAGCTGTTTCTTCTTGCTCTTTGCTTGCAAGGAGGTAACTGCTGGGAGGCAGAGGCCAAAGGGTGGGGGCCAGTGGGTGGGCGGGGCTATATTCGGTGTATAAGACACACCTACATTTTCACCCCCTTTTAGGCATCTTATACTCCGAAAAATACGGTAGTTTAAATGGATTTTATATGATATTCTCTATGTTTCCTCTTCAAAGTTAATTTAAAGATGGAAAAACAGATGGAAAATCTTACTAAATAATGTGTCCAGCCAGTCCTAAGTTCATCAGTTTGACCTTGGCTGGTTTTTCTGACTTCTTCCAAGGGAAACAAACCAGACTCCATGGCTCAGACAACAGACTACGTGAACCATGGACAGAATCAACCATATTTTTCAGCTGTGCCTGTTTGTAGGTGGAGTCAACAGACGTGACTCAAAGCACACTGCTCATTTGCTTGTTTTTATTTCCAAGGGCTGCTGGGGAAATAGGAGGTGACATGGAGATGCAGTTTGTTAAGGCACATGGTAAATATTTGTGAATGGGGCTTTGGGGATATTATGGGTAACCATAATGTGAGCTCTGCCCTATCCAAAATTGCTTTGAGGTGAACAAAAGAAACTTGGGAAGGAAAGAGTCAATAGTATATAAATAATACTATTTGAATAGCACAGTATTTATTAGTTTGGAAGTGAGTCAGGCCACCCTAAAATAAGGGGGGAAACCAACTATGTTGAAATATATCAGTTTGTCAACTGAAATATTTCCCTAAATGGGGGAAAAATAGAGTCTACTCTAAAAGGATATTTTCTTGATGATTTCCTGGGACTTGCAAAATATTGAAGGAGTCAGTTGCAAATTTGAAAATAGAACAGACTGAATTGTTTGGCTTGTACTGATGATATTACCTAGTTGGTAGTGGTGAAATTTAAATTTTTTTACTACCGGTTCTGTGGGTGTGGCTTGGTGGGCATAGTGTGGCTTGGTGGGCATGGCTTGGTGGGCGTGGCAGGGGAATGATACTGCAAAATCTCCATTCCCATCCCATTCCAGGGGAAGGATACTGCAAAATCCCCATTCCCTCCCCACTCCTGGGGGAAGGATAATGCAAAATCTCCATTCGCACCCCACTCTGGGGCCAGCCAGAGGTGGTATTTGCCTGTTCTCTGAACTATTCAAAATTTCTGCTGCCGGTTCTCCAAACTGCTCAAAATTTCCGCTACCTGTTCTCCAGGACCTGCTGGATTTCACCCCTGCATTAGACCTTGTTCTGCTAAATTTCACTTTTCCTATGTGAAATGACAACCATTTTGTATTAAACGTGAAGTTTTGGTTTGATTCCATAACTTGGTTGCTATTAAAACTTTTTAAACAAATGTGACACTTTAGTAATAAGAGGATTTAATCTTCTCAGCTTCTTTTTGAAAATAATGTTTGCAAACACTTCAGTGAATTCTGATCTCTTCTGTGGACAACTTTCTCTTTTATGCTTGTGAAGAAGGCACAAGAACAGCGTTTTTGTTTTTTGTATCTTGATTGTAATCAGTAAAGAACTCTTGGCTAATGACGTATAAAACATTTGAGGAGAAAATAAGTCATGCTAGAATTCCTGATTTCACCTAAACCTGAATATACTCAAGCATTCATCCTAGACTTTTAAGAAAGTAGATTTTAATAAACTTCAATTATTGATAAGTAGAATTCTTATATTATAAGCATTCGTAGAAAAGAAGCTCAACATTGGCCAGTGTTTCTTTTTTAAAAAAGGAGAAAAAGGAAATGCTATAAGCATAATTACAGAAAGTTCCAATGAAGAGAAAAATGAAAGTTCACAACAATCTGGAGTCATTGAGGAGGATAAGATGAGGTCTTCAATTGAGCTAGACTTCTGATGTCTTATGTGGCCATATCCCTGCAAAATATTCCTTAGAGATAGGTAAAGAAAATAAATTTAGGAGAGATAGAGAATTCTCTTAGGAAACAATAAGTAAATATTCAGGTTTGAGACAGATATTTATCTTGGCAATATTACTTGTGGAAAAGAGTTTTCAATTGATTTTGAACTGAGTATGAGTCAATAGCATGATGTAACCAAAATAATAAATAAATGCAGATTCAATATTTTCCACAAAAATATTGTTGCCAAATCATAGAAAGTAATAATTCTGCTATTCTGCATTCATTAGATTCTGCCCTGAATATTGTGTCCGGTTCTGGGCACATTTTAAGAAGGATTCAGAAAAACTACAAGCGGTTCAAAGAAGGGCAGCAAGAGTGATCAGAGGATTAAAAATTAAGTCCTGGGAAGTGGGAATGCTTATTTTAAAGATAAGAATTGTCTTTAATTTTTTGTTGTTCCAAAGGGCAATAGAATTATGGAATTATTAGAAATATAATTATGGATCTAAAGTTCCAAGAAAGCCAGTTCCTCTTGTGCTTCACGGAACATTTTCTAACACTAAAGGCAGTTTGACAGTGGAATCAATTTCCCAAGGTAGGTAGGTTCCTGTTACAAGCTAGATACTGTAGCTATCAGTTACAGATGCTTTATCTTGGATCCATTCATGGAGCAGAGAATTGGACTTGGTGATCTAAGTGAATCTTTCCAGTTTTGTAATTCTATGTAATACTAATACTATATTCTTCAATAGAGTTGTACCAGAGCACATCCCACTAAATTCAATGAGACTTGCTATGATAAAGTTCTAGAGACTGAATTTCATAGTTTTCATTGTAACCATAGCTACTACTTCATTTCTTAAACTGTTAATTTTAAATTATTGTATTTTAAAAAATTAATAGCAAAGATTCTGATGACTGTATTTACTTTCAAATGATTATTGAATTATGTTTATCAACCAAAATACCCAGGAGTTTGGTTTTGTAGGCTTTTCTGTCTTCATTATTGCTATCATTCTTCAGTTCTGTTCCAGAATAATTAAATCTCATGAAGTCTTTTTTCTCATTTTCATCTCCATGTTGCCGTTCTCCCACCCATGACTTTAATAAAGAAGATTTATTTCTTTATGTTACCGTATTTTCCGGCGTATAAGACGACTGGGCGTATAAGACGACCCCTGACTTTTCCTGTTAAAATATAGGGTTTGGGCTATACTCGCCATATAAGACTGCCCCTCTTCCAATGCACACCAAATAAAAATTAAAAAACATCAACTGGCTCACCCACAATGTAAAAACAGCTGTGCTAGACCCAAAATGGCCCCTGAAACAAGCAGGAACCTCACACAGCCACAAAAAGCCCCCCAAAAAACTACTTTCACACTTTACACACACACAACACAACACAACACAACTGGCTCACCCACAATGTAAAAGCAGCTGTGCTAGACCCAAAATGGCCCCTGCAACAAGCAGGAACCTCACACAGCCACAAAAAGCCCAAAAAAACAACTTTCACACTTTACACACACACAACACAACAGGCTCACCCACAATGTAAAAGCAGCTGTGCTAGACTCAAAATGGCCCCTGCAACAAGCAGGAACCTCACACAGCCACAAAAAGCCCAAAAAACCAACTTTCACACTTTACACACACAAAATTCCACATACAGCTTTGTGAGATTTTGTGTGTTTGTGTAGTTAGAGTGAAACACTACAGAAACACACTAAATCTCAGAAAGCTGCACAAATATTACTTTATTTTATTTTATTTTTATTTTTATATGAAAGCTAAATTTAAAACTTCCTAAACTTTAAATGGCTAGGTCTAAAAAAGAAGAACTAAAAAAACCCCAATTGACTATTTTTTTTAAAGCTCCCAAAGGGGAAAAAAACTTACCCAATAGAACAGGGATCTCCAACCTTGGCAACTTTAAGACTTGTAGACTTCAACTCCCAGAATTCCTCAGCCAGCTTTGTTTTGCTGGCTGAGGAATTCTGGGAGTTGAAGTCCACAACTCCTGCCTGCATGATTGCAGGCAGGGAGTGGCTTGCTGATGGAATGGATTCAGGCAAGCGAAGCAAGGCTGCTAAGCAAGCTGGAGGGGGAAAACTTTTCCTTTTACAGGGCTCTGGGCTCTGGCGATCCCAGCTGAGTTGCCTGATTAGCAGGCAACGCAGCTGGGATCGTCAGAGCTTGGATCGATGGCTCTGGCGATCCCAGCTGCGTTGCCTGATCGGCAGGCAACTCAGCTGGGATCGTCAGAGCTTGCAGAGCCACGTAAAAAGAAAAAAGTTTTTTCCTTTAACATGGCTCTGGCATCCCAGCTGAGTTGCCTGATTAGCAAGCAAAGCTGGGATCGTCAGAGCTTCGATCGCCAGAGCCATTTAAGGCTCGTCAGAGTCTTTTGGTTACAGGAGCCTGGTTACAGGAGAACGACACCCGGCGTATAAGACGACCCCCGACTTTTGAGAAGATTTTCATGTGTTAAAAAGTCGTCTTATACGCCGGAAAATACGGTAGTTCACTATGAAAGGCATAGATCAAAATAAAAAGGGCAAGCCTGTTTTATGTATTTTATAAAGAGCACAACAGGTTTGCGATAACATACTATTTATTATATTTAGCTATTCAATAAAAATATGAGGTTCTAGGAACTTCAAAGAATGGGGATGGACCTGTGGTTTTTAATAAGATCTGCAGTTGAGTATTTCTTAAAGTTATGTCAGATTTGCAGAATTTCAGAACCATTCCTAAATTTTCACTGGTTTAACAGGAATGCCATGTTGAATCAGAATAGTTATTACTAGTGCCCAAAATCATAGATTTTAGGCAGTTAATATGTAGGTTTTTGTAAGTGGAAAAAGAACTGCTGATTCTTTCTTATCTGTCATATATTCAAATCACTCTTTTAAACATTTTCTGGGTTCAGAAAGATCTTGCCCTATGTAAAGGAGGCTGGGACAGTTATTGTCGGTCAAAACAATAACTGCCTGAAAATTAAATACAACGGAACCAAATTTGATGTGAGGGGAGAAGCCAGCAAAATAAAGATTGATTGAGCTCAGAAATGAGATAGATCAAACTGGGGGCTACGGAGAAAAAAAAAATTAAAATTATTTCTATGATTTTCTATTGGAGAGGCAATTTGGAATTGACTCAGAATCTTGCTGTCTGCTCCATTCTAACGGAGCTTTCAATTCATAACAAATACTCTATACCTTGAGATGAAATGGTTTGCTGCTCTAATATAACTTAAAGTATTAACTGATATTGCCTGATAACTCAAAATGTTAAGAGTTTTGTTGCAGGCTGTAATTTCTCAACCTTGGTGAGTATAAGATGGGTCAACTTCAATGTCCAGAATTCCCCAGCCATCCTTGCTTGAGAAATACCGGCTCTGGGAAAGCAAAGGGCAAAGTAAAAAGAAGGAAAGAAATCAAATAACTGATGCCTAAACAACAGAAGATGCCAATAGCTCCCTAGGACAAACAAAACACATAATTTCTAATTAAGGATGGAGGACTTTTACTAAGGTCTTTGAATAAAGGGAAACAATTTGTCATATTCTATCCATTCAGACAACATTATTGTTAAGTGAAATGCTAACTGTTTAAAACCAAATGATCCTGGAATAAATGAGAGGCTGAATATAGTACCCTCCTCCTTAGTTACTGTGCTGATAGGAAAAGAGCTGAAGATAATGTCAGTCAAAGAACAGGTGTCAAATTCTTTTGTTTGTTTTTTTGATGGCAGCAGTGAGTTTTTAAAGTATAGACATTAAATTAATTGGCAGTACAGCACAAATTTATATTGTATTTATCCCAGTAGTAGATATAAAAGAAATGATGTTGCTTTTATTCTAATGAACTGATTTGTCACATCTAGTTTATCAACTAATGTAATATTAGAAATAAAAGAAAAACTGTAATCTTTATTTTCCTCATATTAAAAAATTCTGCCAAAGTTTGAAGGAACATAATAATAATAATAATAATAATAATAATAATAATAATAATAATAATAATAATAGTTTCAGAAAGCAGACTGAAAATGAACTTGGACAAAGATCTACTTTCTATATCTTATATAAAATCCAATGTATGGGAGAGAAAATATAACTTAGATATACTGTATGTAGAATTCCTCATGTCACTAATCTCAATAAAATAGAATAGTAGATTCAGAATTGTTAACAACTTTTTCACCAGAATATTTTTTTAAAACTTGCAGGTGTGGGCATTGCCAGAGTTTCCAGCGAACTTGGAACAAACTTGCAAACAAGTACAACAACATGGATAATCCACAGGTCTATGTTGTAAAAGTGGACTGCACTACAGATACACCATTGTGTTCTGAACATGGCGTCAGAGGATACCCAACGTATGTGTAAAAAAATAATACTTTATGGGTTTTCCCTCAACTCTTATGGATTTAAGAGAGCTTCTGAATGTTTGTTTTGTAAACACATGACATTCTATATTTGTATTAATTCCTTCCCCTTCCTTGAATATAGCATGTAAGTAGCAATAGCTTATGCAACTGTAAAACCAGAGTACATACAAAAGGGTCTTAATATCTGTTGCTTTAATTATTTCGCTCATGGTAGTAAAAGCAGTATGGTGATACAAGATGTGCATCCAATATTTTCATTACTGACCCTTTGCAGCGTATTGTAAACAAATGTGTTTCTACCTGGTAGGCACAGCTGTGCAAATATACCACAACAGTTTTATAACAAGCAGAAAGTAGATGAATTGCTCTAATAGACTAGGACAAAAAAAGTGTTAACCATTTTCTTACATTAAGAAACTGTTTGTTACTAAAGCAAGATCAAAACAGTGGAGAGCCAGGAAGTTTAGGGTGTAATTCCAAAGCTCTAAGGTTCTTAGCATGGGCTATAGAATAGAGTCAGCAGAAATATTCCGCTCTCTTTTGTAGAAGTTTTATGAATTCATCCTGGCCAAGCTGCATTTGGTGACATCATGTTCTCCATTTTGCATTTGTAGTAAATTATCCACTATTTTATTAGCAAACCACAGGTAGAAGGATTTGACATGTAGCAGCACATCACACTTAGTTCTTGAGGCCTGTTTTTTAAAATTATTATTTTTATAATTGCTAATATAAGAGTGATGGTATATAATTTCCTAATTGTAGCAGTAGTGTGTTTTTCACCTAGAGAGTTAACAGCTTAACTTCCAGTTTGGCTACATTGCAAGCCAAATAAATACCAGAGCAGATCTGGTTTATCTCTGCCATATTTTTTCAGGCATTCTGTTCCCATTTTTTAATATTTTCTAAGAAAGATACAAACACTAAAAGGGGAAATGCATAATGGATGATGCAAAGTCTCAGAAAAAAAGGGAATATGGATACTTTAATAAAATCATAGGCAACCATCATTTCCCCTGTAAACTAGAAATCTGAATAACTGGTTCATTTAATAGCTTTGTTTGGAACCGAAGAATATATATTTTGTTTTAGGGACAAATAAAGTTTATTGAGAGTGTGTTCATGGGAGTTAACTTGGCTTTTGTCTTTGCTTTAAAAGAACTTTTGAAAGTCTGCAGAACAATGGCAGTTTAAATTTGGAAAGTCTAAGGCTATGCTATTGAAATTAACGGAAATGTTAGAATTAATATTAATAAACCATTGTGAGGAATGTTGTCTGGAATTTGATATGACATGATGATTATTTTAAAAATGTTTCAAGTTTAAATGACTATTAACCTATTTTGCTTATTGTTTTCTGAAATTTGCAGTCTAAAATTACTTAGACGACACCAGGAAGATGCAAAATATCAGGGACCTAGAGAACTTGAGTCACTAGAGAACTGGATGTTGAAGAAATTAAAAGAGGGATTTGATGTAAGTAATCAGAAACAGTCCTTATTCAAGAGACAATATATAGTTGAACTGTTAAAAGATGCCAGCAGAATAGTGTTTATATTTCTGGAACAAAATTTTATGAGCCTTATCTTTATGGAGATGTGAGAAGAATATTGAAAGAGAAATTGCTTTGGCTAAAATTCAGGGGAACTTGAACACAGGATTTGTTGTCTTCATGACAATGGGAGGAGGGCACTTAGGAATTGACATAAATAAAATGTGACCCATTGTTTTCTTTATTGGACCAAAGACAAATTATTTTTATGTATGCATGAAGAAACTGCTTCCCAGAGGAGACTTTCTTCATCTTTCTTGAAATATGGTGGTTTCTGGATTTTAACTTAGGGATTTCCACAACCTCATTCCCTATAGCTATGCTTGTCTAAGTTGGACAGGGAATTCTGGGTGATGTGGTCCCAGGACATCCATTTGTGAAAAAAATGCTTAGGGAAAGAGGATGTCTTCATTTATAATCATGCCAAAGTTTTGTCTTTTTGTTAGGGAGATATTCTTTTGTTAGGGAGATAATTCTTTTTTAATTATCTTAACTTTTGTATTTGTATGTTTTTTTAATTTTGGCTGTTCACCGCCCTGAGTCTCCTCTGGGAGAAGGGCGGTATACAAATTAAATTAATAAATAAAAATAAATAAATAAATAAATATTCTCTCTCTCTCCCTCTTTTCTTTTTCTTCTCTCTTCTTTCATCTCCCTTTATTTATTTCCCCCCTCTCACTCACATACACTCAAACAAACTAGACATCCCCACACAAATAGACACAAATTGTAATTTTATTGTTAACTTGGATAGTTGTTATAATTTTATTATGTACATAGTAATATAACTACAGGGAGACCTTGACCTACAACCACAACAGAACTTGGAATTGCGGTCGTAAGTCAAGGCATGGTGTGATTGGATGTGATTTTACAACCGTTCTTACAATGGTTGTAAAGTGGATCACATGATTCTTAAGTAAATTCATTACTCCAAATGGCCAAACTGACAAAAAAGTTGCAAACCACGATCATGGGAGCATGGCATTGGCATCCAGTTGTAAATCTGAGTTGATTGCCAAGTGCCCAAAATGTGATCATGTGACTGGGGGCAGGAAGCAGCAGTTGTAAGGTCCGGTATTTCAAGGATGGGTTGTAAGTACATTTTTTAAAAAGTTCTTTGTAACTTTGAATAGTTGTTAAAACAACCTATCGTAAACTTAGGACTACCTGTAACTCTTTCTCTTTTTTAAATTTAAGCATGCTGATTTCTATGTTCTTTTTCTTGTTGCTAAATATAAGGAGGAAGAACCTAAACTGAAGCCATCGAAAGCACCTGATACAAAGCAAGGTCTTTATGAGCTCTCGGCAGCTAATTTCAAGCAACATGTAGCAGAAGGTAATTTTATTTATTTATTTATCAATCAAATTAAGGATAATATTTGTGGCTTAGGGTTGAAATGAGGGGTCCTTGGTGCTGTCTGAGCTTGGTTGTTTTCTTGCAGACATTTCATTATCCAAACCAGGTAACATCATGAGTGCTAGTAAGGAATGGAGTTTCCTCTCAATTTATATTTTAGTGGATTGCCCTATCAGTGTTGGTGGGAGTGGCCTTGGAGATTCTTTGGTTGGGTCGTTTACTGTTAGCTTTTTTTGACGGTTCCTTGATTGTGGTATTGTTTACTTCTTGATTGTTGGTCTGATGTTGATCCCATAGGTGTACCTTTAATTTGTTGACAAGTTTATCCTTCAAATTGAAAGTATATGGTTGATAAGATCACCACTTTCAAGACTCCTAGCAGAGATTGTAATGCAACATCTAGGTTCAATAGCAATCCCACAAATACAACACAAATATGGGTCAGATATTTAGTTGACACCTTCACCATAATAAAAAATGACAACTTAAGAAAACATCCACACCACCATCAGCATCTTCAAAGGAATCCAATTCACCAGGGAAGACGAAAACAACTCACTACCTCACTACCCGCCGATCAGGATATCCTGGATATCCTGATCAGCAGAGACTACGATAGCAAACTAAAAACACAAATGTACCTAAAAATCACCCACACCAATCAATGTAATGCTCCACTACCAAAGCAATAACCCAACCTCCCACAAGAGAAGCTATGTAGGAACTCTATTTAGATGACCACAAGCACACTACAGTAACCCTAAACAGTAGAAAAGGGAAATAGATCAGCTATACAACATCTTCCATCTATACAACAAAATGGCAACTTCATCAAAATGTGCCTGACCACTCAATCCAATTTAGCACAAGCAACATAAGCTATAAAAAGGATAACAATGCCATATATCAAAAACATCTCATAAACCACCAATAGACTGTTAAAACCACAAGGAATCAGCATAGCACACAAACCAACTAAAGCCCTCCAAAACATCCTAAGTAAACCAAAAGACCCAGCAGCCCCAGAAGATAAAACAAGATTCATCTACACCATATAGTGTAAAGACTGCAATTGCCACTATGTGGGACAAATAGGCAGAAAATTAACAGAACATATCCACGAACATCAACTAGCAGTCAGTAGACATGATGAAAAGTCTTTAATTTCACAACATATGGACAGACGTAACCATACTTTTCAACTGGGAATGTGACCATCCTGGACCAAGCCAAGTCCGAAAACGCTAAAGAATTCCTGGAAACCTGGCAGTCTGATAAATTGGCTATCAATAGACACATAAATATAAACAACATGTACATATTGTGCAAAAGAATCAGTTAACAAGCCAAAAAGGGAACAAAAGACCTAAACATCTCGCTGCCAGCAATTAACATCCAGATGAGCATAGATTAATACCAAGATTAACACCAGACCAACACTCAAGAAGTAAACAATACCCTGATAAAGGAACTGCTAAACAAGCCAACAGTAAAGAGCCCAACCAAAGAACCTCCAAGGCCACTCCCACCAACATTGACAGGACAAGCCACTAGAATTGAAAGCAAATTCTTTACTAGCTGTTACCTAGTTTGGGTAATGAAATGTCTGCAAGAAAACAGCCAAACTCAGACAGTACCAAAGACCCTCATTTATCAAATTTATATAGTGATCATTGGTACTGAACATTTTTTTTAATGTTTCCTTTTAAAAGAACTTTTAATTTTAATATAGTATCCCATAATGAAAAAAAAAATTGGGTCAGACAGCAATGTGATGCAGGCCTTCCACAATCTGATTAATAGTCTAATTGTAGCAGTTGCTCCATTATTGGAACATTAAACAATGTTACATTCTATGAGTTGTGTTGACCTGTGGTCTAGTTTAAACCCGTAGTGGTGATTAATCCTACTCATTTCTCATCTTAAGGCTGGAGTGGGAGCAACGGCTGGCTATTCTCTGGTGTGAATGGCAGTTCAGTTCCGAATGGTGTTCTGAAGGGCTTTTCTACTTTATCAAACCTGTGGCACCCAATGAGTTATTAGTTGCAACATGGTTGGAAAAGATTTTATTTCCAGTATCTTTCTCCACTGAGAATTCACCAGCAATTCTGTTGTCATCCACCCAAGCAGATCTATAAGATTTAAAGAGGAATGTACACTGCCCTGTACATGGGTGAAATCCAGCAGGTTCTGGAGAACCAGTAGCAGAAATTTTGAGCAGTTCGGAAAACTGGTAGCGGAAATTTTGAGTAGTTTGGAGAATCGGCAAATACCACCTCTGGCTGACCCCAGAGTGGGATGGGAATGGAGATTTTGCAATATCCTTCCCCCAGGAGTGGGGAGGGAATGGGGATTTTGCAATATCCTTCCCCCAGGAGTGGGAAGGGAATGGGGTAGGAATGGAGATTTTGCAGTATCCTTCCCCTGCTACGCCCACCAAGCCACACCACAGCCACCAAGCCATGCCCACAGAACCGGTAGTAAAAAAATTTGGATTTCACCACTGAATGTACGGTAATTGGAAGTTTAGTGAAAAGTTTTGTAATTAAGCTATATCAGCAAATGTTAATTTCTGCTATTTGAGGAAACTTGACTGAGAACTTTGAAAAGATATATATCATTGTAAGGCAGGGGTCCCTGGGCTACGGCCACTACCGGGACTTGAGCCATTCAGAACCCGGTTACAGAAATGTGGCGAGCGTTCCCACTTGCATGAGCTGCTAGTGATTGTAGCACACTCCATTTGCACAAGTGGCAGGTGCATGTGCCCGCTACTCGTGCAAATGGAGCTGCATGTGTGCTTGCCTGCCGCTCATGCAGAAGCATCCCCTCTGCCCCTTCCTTCTGGCTGGGTCACAAAGCCAGAAAGGTTGGGGAACTCTGTTACAAGTTGCAGATCTGGAAAGGTGACTTTCAAACAAATACTCTGCTTTTACTGAATTATTAGGATGGAGAAATCCAGAGTAAATCATTAAGAGTATTAAGTATAAAACGAGAAGATTAGTCTGTAATGCAGGAAATCAAAGTGTGATTCTTTGGGAATGGAAATCTAAATATGGTATAAGCCAAAGACTTGCCTCTTCTTGAAGCAGTACTGCATAAAGAGAGATACGTAATAACTAAATGAATGAATAAACAGTTTTGTGTGAGTACTGCAGCCCTTCTTTTCTTTTAAAGGCAATCACTTCATCAAATTCTATGCCCCTTGGTGTGGCCACTGCAAGGCATTGGCACCTACTTGGGAACAGTTGTCTATGTCCCTTGAACGATCAAAGTCTGTCAAGATTGGAAAGGTAAGTTGGGATTGGCAAGGCAGTTCAATCTTCTTAAATTGAAAATGAATTATTTTGGGAGTAGCACTGACCAAAAAAAGAACACTGTTTGCTTCATAGACTACAGTGAACATTATCTATTCCCATTTTGGAATCTTTCATGCAAGCTATTCACCCACCATAATTCCTGAGTTTACTGGAGCCTTGTGTGTTAGTCAAAATGCATTTGTTTATCCATTTGCTTGAGATTGATTGATTGAGTCCTGGGCTTCCTGAGAAGTAGCTTTAGCAAACAGCTTATCCTGGAGAAATTCTTACCCTTTGTAAGAAATCTCATGAGTAGTTAATACAGAGGCAGGGATTCCATAGGCTTTGTTATTTTAAACAAGAAAAAGGCCAGCCCTGCAGCTTACTTTTATGACAAAGCTCTTGTTTTCATTGTAGGCATTTTGTTTGTAGGTATTGGAACAACTGTACAGTTATATTGTTGGCTTTCTGATGGGGGGAAAAAAACCTGTTAGTAGTCTTGAGTATTCAATTGGGTGCACTGTTAAAGCTGAGAAAAATCTCAGCCGTATATAAGAAACATGCAGTTTATGGCTGGTAATTTTTTAACCTTTTCTCTGCTAACTTCTTTTTCTTTTCATGTTGCCCCTCACCTATTTTCTTTCTTACTGAGTCACTTTTTTGAGCCGTGTGGTTTCGGAATTATAGTCCCTAAGGACAGGTCTGGGAAAAGCTGCTTTAAATTTTATTGAAATCAAAAGTATGTAATTTAGTCTATTTCCATTGACTTCAGTAGGCTTAAAACTATTATGTATTTGCTTGATCCTATCTCATTTCGTCAGAGCATTAGGAACAGAGAAATGATTACCTTTAAAGTAAATGAATTAATTTCTTTTTCCTCCTTGCTTTGGTCAGATAGAAACCATAATTTCTGTGCTTAATAAATTTAAATACTCAGAGTAAACTAGAGTTTAGCAGCATTCCAATTTAAATGCATATATACATGCATTCATTCATTCATACATACATACATATATATTGCAGCTGATCATTTAACAACTCTGCTTCTAATATTCTCAAGGTTTAGAGTACTCCTGCTATGAAAAATGGGGTGGCTCATTTCATTTTTATGAAAGTTTTTGGTTATTTATTTTCCCCTTTCCATTTTTTTTATTTCAAAGCTAAGTTTTTTATTTTAATTCATACATTGCTACCATTTCTTTTCCCTACTCGTTTTTCTGATTTTGTACCCTGGTTTATCTTTCTCCATACTTCTAGCTCTTATTCTTAATTATTTCCTTATGTATGATTCCTTACTTAACATTTTCCTTATCTTCAAGATTTGCTCTCATCCCTTTTTTATTCTGATAAATTCTACTAATTACGTTTTAAATTGTATCGTTTTGTAGTTCATATCTTAACCTTGATTGTTCTGCTACCAATTTTTCTGTTCGGTTCCTATCACTACTTTTGTTAGATGCCATTAATGCTGAAGGATGCTGACAAAATACACAATAACCAGTCACCTTTCTTCTCTGCCCTTTCCTCTCATCACTCATTTATAAGGAGCGTTGATTCTTTTTGAACCTCTTTGGCAATTTTTTATACCTCTGCAGAAGAATACCATGGTAGACATCTCAATTTGAGCAGAGCTTTTCAACTGTGAAAATATTAGGTGGTATAAAATATAGCAACTACAGAAATAACAAGAACTAGGTATTAGGATAAAATCATCCCAATATTTCAATGTCTCTTAGTTCATTTCGGGATCCATTTCAGATGAAAACCTATTAAGTCTTTCATGATTTGGGATCACAGTATCTTATTTTGTATATTCCACCAAGTCCTGTAATCATCTTTGGAGAGTCTTTTCTGTATGTCCCCCACCCAGATTGAGGTATAAGGTGCAGCTGCTAAGAATATGTATGCAGATTCCCAGAAAGGCATACTTTTTTTCTTATTTTCTAGCCTAAGCAAAAATCTATTTTATTTTCCCAAGCCCTATAACTTTAAATTAAACACTTAATGTTTACCTACTCTTTCTAGATAATCTTACTTTTTATGTTTCAGTTTGCGCCATTAGTTTAAATGGTTTTCTTTAATAATTTTAAGTTCTTAAATATTTAGACTCCAGGTTTTTTTTTATGGTGTTTATGTATTGATTGCAACTTGTCTTGAGGGAGATTTTACTCTGTTTGGTGTCTCTAATTATATTAATTGTGCCACATCAGACGAACTATTGTCAGTTATTATTCTCCTTGGTGTTTCTTACAATATGATATAGATTTTCATTTTTTATTCTTTTGCTTCATTTTCTGGAGTTTATTGGCATTTCCTTTGTTTCCCTCCTATCATTTTTTTAAACAAACACTATATTTCCTTTAATGGACTTTAGCTTCCTCTCAGAGTCCTTGGATGTTATTCTTAGTTTATTTTTTTTAATTTACTGTATATTTGCTTTTGATAATCCCATTTCCCCTTTAGTCCTTACCCGCTATCATTAGACAATGTTTTCCAGGTGTATTTTATCCCAGCTTCTGTATTACAAAAAACAAGCATAAATATCTGCTGAATCTAGCTAGATTTTCTAAAAACAAAAACAACAACAACAAAAACCTTCTGTATGAAGGCAAATATCCCCAAGCATGATTTTAGTGATATGCTGCCTCTAAACACAAAAGTTTGTCTAATATTTTCCATTAAATTAGGCCTGTTTCTGCTTTGGAGGTGGTTCAGTCATTGCCTCAGACTTAGTGTACACAAGACAGGATTTGTTTCCCCGTAAATTGTCACTTTCATCTTCTTTTTCTCTTTCAGTCCCAACTTCATTCTTCAGTCTTCTCTGCAAGTTGAGTTTTGGGCATATTCTCTCTGATTCTTCTTTGCCTTGCTTGGCTCACATTACTACTCTAGCTGAGGTCTGTCTATTCTCTTTATAATGCTTTAAAATGTGCGTTTTCTTTTCCAAAAACACTCTTCATGCCATGCTGATTGCACTGTTGTTTGTCTTCCAGACTGCTTGATTCTCTGCTTCAATCCATTATATAGCTTTCTTAACTCTTCACTCATTGAATATTTCTGTTGGTGTGTTTAAATGTTACATGTAACCTTGTTTCTCTTTTAGTAGCTTTTTCTATTTGACCATATTTAGGTTTTAAAAAGATCTATCTGTAGTCACAATGTATGTCTGAAAAACGTAAAGAATATGAACAAGATTTAGATGGCTCCATCTGTACATCTCTATCAGTTTAATTTCATAACCTTACTTATCTTTTAATTGTTTTCCCCCTATTTCATTCCATTCAATAAATATTAAAGTTCTAAATTTCTACTATCATTTGCTGTTTTCATTTTCTTAATGTTCTTTCTTTCTTTCCTGGCTTTCTAAGCATGAAACTCTTTTTTCCTTCAGTTTTGACAAATTGTTTTTTATGATGCTTACAAAAATTGTTTAAAATGCTATTTATGTCTTTATGCTTTTTTCAACTTCGAGTCTCATGTTTGTTCTTTGATTCTGTTATCAATTTAGTTATTTTATGGGGTTTACATATCTCCTTTTTTCATTCTAGTCTTAGCCAGCAATTTTTCTATTTCCCCTTTTGTGGTTTGAAATTGGGAGCCTATAAGTGTAGAAATACGTATTTTATTTCAACATCATTTCTAATAAATTTAGCTCCATACATAACCCACTTTAATTTATAGTACATCAATTCAATAGTTGCTTCTTTTGTACAGTTGAGTGTATGGATTTAAACATTTTAAAACAGCTATTAAGGATATACTTACTGTATAAATTTACACTATATTATTGGCCTTTGTGGATTAAAGAAAAATCTTGAATCCCTAGGTGGACTGCACACAGCATTCTACCATCTGCTCAGAAAATCAGGTGCGGGGTTATCCAACTCTGCTTTGGTTCAGAGGTGGAGAAAAGGTAAGAAAATTGCAAATTGGGTTTATTTGTGAAATTACAGATTTACTTTTACATGATTGCTTGGGCTAGATTATTTTTCAGCCTACCTCAAATGTGATTATGGAAAGCCTGGCACTCTAGTTGTTAGTTAAATCTTTATATTATTGAATCATAATATATACGCATGTTAAACAAAGATAAAATTTGTCGTAAGAGTTCCAATCTTATTTATGCTGAATTTACAAAAGCAATCTCTTCTGAACTCTGGATTTCACTAGGAAGATAAAAGGTGGTCCTGATAGCCTTCAGGCAAGGTGTAAATGAAGAGGTCCCATTGGAATAATGAAATCTTAGCTCTTTTCCTCATAAAGGCCTAATAGTAAGATTGTTCCACCAGTTGAATGTATTCTTTAGTTTAAGCTATTTCCTTTATATTCTGGCACTCTCTCCTTCTACCATTTACAGATTCCTTTTCCTTGGAGTAAAAAAAAAAACCTCTCCCTTTTGCCCATTTACAACTGCAGTCAAAATACTAGATTCCCCCCCCCCCCAAAAAAAAACTCGTCTTGATTTTCCTAATGTCTGTTTAGACCCAATTAAACCAAATTCTGATTTCGGTATGATTCCCTCAAGTTTTGTTCAGCGAAGAATCATTGTCTAAACACATTCAGGTTTTCAAAGTTTTTTAAAAATAATTAAGCTAGGAATCCAGCTAAATCAAAGCCATTGGTAAAATAATATATTTATCGGCTATTGTATCCTGCAATAACTATTTAACATAATCATATTCTAATGGGACATTAGAAAATGTTTGCTAAGCTAGTAATAATTGTGGTTTGATTTTTTAGGTTGACCAATACAAAGGAAAGAGAGATTTAGATTCTTTGAAAGAGTATATTGAATCTCAGTTAAAAGATTCCAAAGAAGCCATGAATGATGCTAAACCCACCAAAGCACCTTTACCAGAAATAACTCCTGAGGTAAATCTTTGGAAGTTCTTGCATTAAAGGGATTTTTTTTCTCTCACTAAAAATTATTTTCTAAACTAGGGTTCTAGCCCAATTCCAAATATATGCCTGTATTTGGAAAACCAAAATAGTTCCCCATTCGCACATTAAGCTACTCATATATCATATGTATATTTAAATGTAGTATGTTTATTTCCTGTTGGATGGCAGCAAATTAAATTTCATTGCTTTTTTTTTAACTCATTTATTATCCTTGTGACATCATATTGTGTTGCCAGGTTGAGATACTCAGAAATATTTTCTGTCTTAGTATGTGACCCAGCAAAGTGACAGGGTACAAATGGACAGGTCAGACAGGTCAGACGGGATAACAATAAACAGGACTGTCCGAAAAGAAGAACCATGGGAAAACAAAGAGATCACTGGACTAAAAACAGTAAAAAGTTCATTAGCATTTCCATAACTTTAAATTCAGTTCTTTTCAACATCTGTTTAGCTGTCACACAGTTTTAACAGCAGTGGGTATAAAACAGGAAAGATGTTGCATCACTTTGACTTAAAAAAATTTACCAGTGTGGGATCAGAATGTTCCAGAGAATTCTAGAACATTCTATTTCCCTTTGGATTATGCTTTTCCTGGAGTTACCAATGTTGCATATCCATAATAAAGGGCTTATAATTAGGATCCTGGGTAAGGCAATTTGATTCTAACCTTTATTTCTTTTGATAGGGCAAAGTTCTTTCCCTGTCTGAAAAAGATTTTGATAAAGAAGTGGCTAATGGGATCACTTTCATCAAGTTTTATGCTCCATGGTAAGTTTTTAGAGAAGAAGTATATTACAAGTATTTAACTTCTGTTTCTCTTTTTGTTGTGGAGCATATTCTACCAACCACGCTATCTATTTCATCCTCTGGAATTGGAAAATATAACATAGAATAAATGATTAGTTTTATATATACTTAATTGTTTCCTGTTCTTGTGATATCAGTGGAATCCTTGAGATAAACTGGAATTACCCATAGTTAACTTTTGATAGCTATGACTAATTTGTGGTTACAGTTTAGTGTTAAGATATTAGGCAGAATTGTTTAATTTTATTAAAAGTGTAATGTCTTCTCTGAACTCATCCCACTGCAGTATTTTAATGGGGTACTCAGATAGTACTCCTTTCCTCATTTATTTTGTTAGCAGTTAATACACTATCTACTCAAATAGTTCTGTTACTTCCACCTCCATTCATAAACCTCAGTATTGAAATTTCTACTTCTTGAGTGTTGACATACTGTGTGAACCTCAAGGTTGTCTGTAACATACTTTGCCTGAAGGAGAATTAACAATGTTTTTTCCCCCTGTTATCCAGCTGCATATAACTCAGAGAATTGTTGTTCCCTTGAAAGTATAGGATTTAATTTAGTCTACATCCGTGTCAGAAAGTATAGGGCTATATGAGCATTTAGAAGGCTAATTCACATGTACATTTCTAAAGATCCATTGCTTGATAATGAGTACAGATAGTTTAACTTTGCTAAAAGTAATTGATTGAATCAAGACTTAGTCTTACAATAATAGTATGAGTTAATTAATGATGACATTGATTTCATTGGGTTGCTTCTGATTATGTTGGATTCAATGCATTACTTTGGTAGACTTTAACTTTGTTGGTATTTTTGTAATCACATATATTTGAATGATCAAGTGCTTGAGTATGAATCTGTAAACTGGTCTGAGATTTGCTCAGGATTCAGTGACTTCATGGCTGATTATAATGGGATTGAAATTTGTATCTGTTCAAGTAGTTTGAATCATCCTCTAATTCAGAATAGACAATTTTTGTGCACACATGTAACATTTGTGCTCATGTTCATATTGTCTGAAGCTTCCCGTCTGACCCATCCTAACAATACAACTTATAATATGTGAAGAAATACTGAATTTTGGGGAATGGGTGTGTTTATCTTTCACTTATAAAGCTATGATGGCATGAAATTGGGCCACATTCTTCTCTGTTCCATATGAACTATTACATGTTAGCTTAAGTAGCCAAGAGTGTATGGAGGCTACTTTTGCTGTTTATTTTAACTAAATATTTACATTAAGCTGAGTAACAAGAAGTTCATCTTATCTTAGTAGCTTTCAATATATATACATGCCCGTAATGCACATTCTCCATATATAGTAAGTGTATTTAAAAAGACAATTATATTAACTGAGATAATGATAGGGAACAGATGGCAGTGTACAAATGTACATTATGGAACAGTGGAATAAATTCTTTTCAAGCTAGATGTCATGAGAATTTAATAATTTATATGTTAAATTCAGCTTTTAACTGCTAGTTTGTAAAAATCGTTTTGTAAGAGGAATATTAATTTTATATGCTTATTCCAGTTCTATTTATTGTAGATGTGATCACTCCAGAATTTATGTAGTTTAGATTTTGTGATATAGTTCAGAGTTCATAAAACTGTTTAACATTTACTGGAGTGTACCCATGATGCAACAGTTCAAATGAGGAAATTTATAGAAAATAAACCAGATTTTCAAGTGCCATTCTCAATAAATTATTTGCAAAAAAATAATAATATTAGAATATATATATCATTGATTGAAGTATTTCTGATAAAGTTTAGTCCTAACTGTAACTATATTCCTTAGGGGAATACTGGAAAGAAATGTAGCAATCAATAAAACAGACAGAACTTCTCAAAATATTGACCTTATTTATGGATGTATTTTTTTATTTATCGAACTAGTAAAGGACAGGTAACAGCTTAAAAGAGAATAATCTTCAAAATAAATCTAAATTTACAAAATATCAAGTATATACAAAGTACAGCGGCATTAAAAATTTGTGAACCTTTTGAATGTTTCCACTATTATGACCTAAAATGTGAAATTGTTCTTCACACAAGCCCTAAAACTAGAGGTAGAGAACCCAGCAAAACAAGAGTCAAAAGCAGTATACTTGTTCATTCATTTTTGAGGAAAATGATCCACAACTATATATTTAGCTTGGTTCACCAACTTTTAAGTACCACTTTGTTCATCAACTTTTAAGCATAAAAACATTCATTTTTAATTGCCTTTGAGCTGCTGAGAAGTTATATATTGTACTACATTGTAACTTTTAACCATGCACTTGCATATGTAGCGTTTTACATATAGATGTACAAATGCTTTATTTCTGCCTTTTAAAATTTAGAGTTATGCTAGAGCAGTAATGATGAATTTTTGGGGCGGTATGTGTCAAAAATTCGGAAAATGCCTAACTTGACTCTGCTAAGGTGTCATCTCCCCCCCAACAAAAAAGAAACAATCACACTCTCCCCCCCACACACACACACACACCATCTAGGGCACTCAGTGGTAGCACTGAGGCTGCATCTGAGGTAAAGGCCAGAACTTCAACTTCAGCCATTGGGCCACTGCTGCCCTTCAAAAAGGCTGCCTTGCACTGTTCCCCATGACCCAGAAGCCTTGGGGAACAGCACGATTGCCCCCACAGCTCAGTGCTCCCCAGGATCTGCCATGTGCCATTTACCTTTAGGCAATGTTGTCTTTGTGTTGACGGGCCCCTACGGCTGCCCTGGGTTGCACGAAGCCCCTCTTCTTGAAGTATCCTCAGAGAAGGGTCTTCCACAGCCACTGCAGCCGTCAAAAACTGCATGCATATCCCATTCTCATACAATTTTCCGAAGCTCTGGAGGTCACACAGAGCATACCCCATTCTTGTGCAGCCTCCAAAAATAGCATGAAAATAGGGTGTGTGCTGTTGAGAATAGTTTTCAGGAGGTGGTGAATGTCACGGTGTTACCCAAAATATTATGGCATGTCACCTTTCACACTTTTATCATAGGTTTGCCATCACTGTGCTAGAATCAGTAGTAAGAGAAAGGCCTTTGTCATCCCATTCAGCGAAATTTAACTTCTTTTAAGGTACCTTAGAAAAAGGTTTTGTTTAAATGGTACATTCTTTCCACATTTAAAGATTTGGCGATCCTTAACTCAGATATTATATGATAGCATCTGAAAGAATGCAAGAGCTGTTAAAGTAGTTTACTTTTACATTGCAACACAAATTGATGAAATACAGGTTTCCAAACAGTTTGGCTTGTTATTGATCCTCTCCCTCCCCAAACACGAAAAGGGGAGTGTGTTTTGTCTTAGGTCTTATGTTTCAGAAGCACTTTCAAATTCTCCAAGCCTCCATTTTCCAAGAAACATTACAAAATTAAGGCAATTGTTGTCATATTCTTTTAAATCTGGAGAAAGGCAATCTCCTTAATCCTTCATAATGAACTTATTAGATTCAAAGGGAGTAGCTGAATATTTATGAACCTTTGGTAGGATGATAAATATTTGTACTCATGAAAAATGGGTGGTGATTCTTGTAAGTCTTAATGAAGTAGATGTGATTTAAGTTGATTTTCTGTCATCAGATATGATTGGATTGTATGAAAGGATTCATATTTATATCTGTATTTAATCTTGTGTGACTACTAACAGATTGTATTGTGATATGCCCAAACTTAGTTTTCATTGAGTTTTCTTTCTTTTTGAAAAAAAAAACGGATTTCTTACATTAACCATCAAAACCAAAATAAAATTCACTCATTATTTCAGGTGTGGACATTGTAAAAACCTGGCTCCCATATGGGAGAACCTCTCAAAAAAGAACTTTCCAGGACCAGTGGATGTGAAGATAGCAGAAGTAGACTGCACTGCTGAACGCAATGTCTGCAACAGATTTTCAGTAAGCACAAGGCTAGATGGTATTCCAGAGTTTATACTAAACATTGAAATTGCTAGTGGCCATTAAGTTTAGTCCAGGGGTGGGGAGCGATGGCCCTTTTATGACTTGTGGATTTCAACTCCCAGAATTCCTGAGCCAGCTGGCTCAAGAACTTTGGGAGCTGACGTCCACAAGTCATAAAGGGGCCATACTCCCCATCTCTGGTTTAGTCAGTCCTACTGCTTTATTGTTAAAACCATGCACTGGGATTTAAAGGGTTTTCTCACACCTGTTATACAAGGTCAACATGCTGGAGATCTTGAAATGCCTAAAAAAGGGGCAGGCCTAGTTAGTACTTGGATGGGAGACTTCTGGGCAATTCCTAGGACTATAGCATTAGGAAATTAAAACAAAAGGCAGAAGATGGTCAAGACAAACGACATTTGTATTGCAGCCAAAGAAAACAACAGTGATCTAGGTTGACTTAAATATGCCTTAGACATGTACCGAATTACATTTAATGCAACTGGAATGATTGGGGTGGGGGGGATTTCTGCTAATTAACATATGCTGAATAAAGGGATAAGGTTAAAATGATGGTTTCAGATTTCTTTTTTTCTCTTTCTGAAGGTCCATGGCTACCCAACACTCTTGCTTTTCCGTAGTGGTGAGAAAATAACTGAACACACAGGAGCCAGAGATCTCGACACACTGCACAACTTTGTTCTGGGACAGTCCAAGGATGAACTGTAAAAATGTAGTGCTTAGTTACCGCTTCTTTAGCTGGGTCTGGTAAACTTGGAAGTTGAATCATGGTAACATTATTGGATTTCCAGTAGTGGTCATGCGGGAAACTGGATGTTCTAAAGCGTGGTATTGTCTGTTCATATGTTTGTATTTCCTATTATCTACTCTGCTAAACTTGAGGGAAGGTTACAACAAACAGTAACTGTTCAAATTGGGAACTAGTATTTATGGTACTGGTTACATTAATGAATTTCCACTTGTCATATGATGAAAAAAATGTATTTTGAAACAAAAATTAAGAGGAAAAAAGCTAACATCAGAACACATTGGTTTCACTGCAGATAACACATTAGTACAATATCCGTTGCATAAAATTTGCAGAGTTTAATCTCCTTCGGAAACCAAATTAGAAGAAATTCTAAAGAAAAGCACACAGAAGCACAAACACTTAGGAAGCTATCCCTGGCTATTTACTTTCTGTTGTTGTCTCCTCTCATGAGGAAGTACAATGAAAATTAACGGTACTGCCTAGGTCTGGATATTGGACGATGCTACCTCTCAGTTAAGCCCAACACTCCATTTAATTAAATTGCATGACTTGGCTGTCTTCACATAGATTTGATATTCATTTCAATTCCAAACATTATAATTAAATTTTACTGGGTGAGGGTTGTCCCCCTATTTACAACTTGTCAAATTCGGATTAGCTAGGATCCATGTTTACATATGAACAAGTACAACTTTAGAAGTCTATGAAAGACCTTCTCTTTCCCAGGTCCACAATAACAAAGAAATCAAACTTGCTCATAAATTTTTTCTAGATGATTTGTAGGTGTGTGTATTCTCCAGCCCCATTCATTCAATCCTGTTTCCAATTTAGTATGCCCTAAGTGGGGAATTAAAGCCAAAGACTTTCTTGTGCAAGTAGTGATACAAGATCAAACTATAGCAGCTAAATCTTGATCTATTTTGCATATGGATTATTGCCATCTTTCTGGGACAGAGTTACGGGTCATTATCTGCAGGTCTATACAGAAGATATACGATATTCATAGCCATGTCTAGATACTCTGTGTTTGTACTCTAGTTTGTCCTTCCTTCATTTTTTGAAGGCTGGAGAATTTGTCCAGAACAAAGCTGGAAAAAATCCTTGTGAATTGTGGAAGTTAACTGAAAGGGCTAATCACATATGGCAGAGAAATCAACACATTTCTGCCTTAAAGGGAGCCTTTATTTGTTTTAAAAACCTAAAGAAGCACAATCTTACGAGCCGGCTAAGTTGTAACTCATGAGTTTCTTGTACAAAATCAAGTGGTACAATTGTTTACACAATTTCTGAATAAATTTTTTTTAAAAAAATCATGGTCTTACTAAATAATACATCAAAGTTAATATATCTGATGACTGCAATAAATTATACCTTTAGTTATTTACAAAAATCTTCTTAAAATGCAAAGTAGTCAAAGGGAAGTGCACTGTTGAAATTTTGCCTGGACATTTATCTGGAATCTGACATTAGAAATAAGGTTCATATACCATTGAGATGTACTTTTCTCAAATTAAGAATATGCCTCATTATTACCAGTAAATGTAAAACAGTTGTACTTCTGACTGCAGCTTTGCCTCATTTCCACCTTGTCAACTTACATTATTCTGAAGAGCAATCAGGTAAGTGTCTCTTCTTTAGTAAACGTCATTTTCTTTCCCATTTCAGGAAACCAGTTTTTTTTTAAAAAAAAAACAAAAACATGTAGTTTGAAACTCCTCAATTCCTCCATATGTCCAGTGGAGTTTCATGTTTTTGTCTAAGGAATAGTGGGTTCATGTGCATGCTTGGTCATGGTGATGCCAAGATACTTAGAAAGTCAGAATTAGCAATAAAATGTAACTGTAGAAAATGCCTTTGAAAATAACACAGAAGCATCTTCCTATCTGTCTGATAATTTTGTCTCTAAAATACCCCCTTCTCCCCAAAATGGTAGCTCAACCAAGGTTGTCCTAATTATTAAAAGGCATATGATCAGTTCTTTTATTTGAAAGGACAATGTATAAAAGCTGTCTTTAGCTTCTAAAGGAAGCAATTTAAGTGAAACAGTTCATCAAAATAGAAGACATTTTCTTGCAGTAGTTTCCAGGATCTCACATATTTGGTTTCTGTGCCTTAACGAAGTTTTGTTAACTTCTATGCAGTTGTAATTTCAACTTAAAATTGTGCTTTTTATTCCTTAGACAGACTCCTGTTTTCTTCTTGAGATATTATCCAAAATGTGAGGGACGCTTGTTTAGTAAGACTGAAATGTAGTTCAAACATCAGGTTACTTTTGTCACATCTCTCTTTGTATTCACAGGATCCATATTGTTTAACTTGCTCTGCTGGCCTACTTAAAACTATCAGATCAAAAAGGAATGAGTGTGCAAATACTTAACAAGTAGTAACAGAATTCTTTGCTTTTCATTATTCTTTCTTAAGGCACAAATGCTGTTCCAGAAGCATTGGATTTTCTTTTTTGCTGCGTCTTATAAAGATACTTTGTCAGTGACACCCACAAGCTCTTACTACCATATTCCTGTATTTTTTCAAAATGACGTTGGAATTGTCATCAAAGTAAAGAACTGAAATTGCATTAAGTTTTGTAGGAGCACAACATGGTTTAGGAACGTTCTCTGGATTCATTAGGTGAACCTGTTTAAAGAAATTGATAATATTACCTGTAATTTCAACTTGGTCCTTCTTAAACTGCAGTTTTATCTGATCCATCTGAGATTGGGGCATGTTTATCAAGTTGGCCTCTATGTCTATATAGCCACCCTATGCTCTTACTCAATTTTGCAAGCCTATACTATTATTTTTAGCTACTTAAAGTGAGGTGCAGTTGTACATTTTCATAAAAAGTTAATGAAATTGCCCGACTGAGGTATCCCTGTTTTCTATAATCCTGCTAGTATTCCCACCATTAACATTAATGAATTAATTTATTAATGCCAAAATTATCTACCTATTTCCATGTAAGTTTAACCAAGTCTCAGTCCAGATATGCTGAAGAAATTAGTTATATTTCCTTCAGGAGGAAAGACAAGTTTAAATCCTTCAAAATAATTAGTTATGAGCCTTGTAATATATATACACATATACTCACCAAAGTTTGCACAATGGCATGATTTGTGGCATTCATATGAGCATTGAGAGGGAAAGAGCATTCTCCATCACAGTAGTTTGCTGCATAACCCTTTGGTGCAATTATCCAATCCTTAACAAGAATATTATATGGGTTAGAACTCAGGTTAATAAATACATACAACAGGAACACCGAAATCAGTGTTTCTGTATTTGCAGGATGTTATAAAATTGATTTTACTATGTCTTGAATTTTAAACAATATAACAAAATAATTTCTATAGTATAAGGCTGTTGTCTTTATGTAATATAAAAGACCAAGGAAAGAGCTAGTACACCATTCTTTATAACATCCTACAAATTCATAGAGAAACACTGATTACAGGAAAATCTTTATTGTTGCTTCTAATACTGACTTTCATGCATGACTCAACCTTCCAAAGTGGGTAAAATAAGGACCCAAAATTGTTGGGGGCAATATGCTGACTCTGTAAACCACTTAGATAGGGCTGTAAAGCACTGTGAAGTGGTATATAAGTCTAAGCGCTATTGCTTTTATTAAAGTAATTCTGAATCTTCTCTGCCAATCCTATAGTATGAAGAGTATACTCATATACAGGTAATTCCCATTTAGCAACCACAACTGGAAACAGTAACTTGGTTGTTAAATGAAGTCGACACTAAGTGAAATCACAACTGTGCCTTATGATCTTACTTAGCTTTGCTTTGTTTTACAGACATGCAAAGATCATAAATGTAAAAATTGATCACTAAGATATAGACATGGTGAATGTCTATAGGACAGATGCACAGATTCTGTCACCTCAGCTTTGTGTGCCATGTCAAAGTGGGCAAGGATATAGTGTGTTCTGGAAGGGGGTTTCAGGATTTTTAAGGGATTAAAAAATGATCAAAAGAGTTTCTGCTTGGAGTTAGATTGCAAACGATTTCAACCCCTCCAAGCTTTAAGTCCTCATTTTACACTTGCATGCCCAGTATATGCAAATAAAAAAACCCTCGCATTTTGGTTCTACCTACTGTGAGTGTTTAGAAACTACAAGAAGGATCCTGACATTTCTTGCACCCCTGATGTTTAATGGAGAGTACATTTGTTTCCATAACTTCCATAACAGTTTTGCTGACCCTGTCCAAAATCCATCAGGAGTGGAGAGGACTATAAATATTATAAAGTAAACAAAATAGTATTAGATATGTTCTAGAAAACACTTGAAAAAGCATTTTATTGCAGCCTATAACTAAAATTTGCTCTTCAAGTGATATTTATGACAAATATATCACTGAGCAGGATATTCAAGGAGATTTCCTTTCTCCCTGCATGTACTTCTATAGAACTTGCACAAATCTAATCTTCTAAAAAGAAAACCAGCATCAATATCCCAGATAGTATTTTAAGGCCACATTTAAGACAGAAACACCGCATACCTGCCATCCCAAGTCTTGGAAGCTAACATAAAGTTCATGCTTTCTGCAAGCCGTTTTTAGGTCGCTGCTGTTGTAATCTGTTAGGAGGTATTTAAAAAAAAAAACTGTTGGAAATTGTAATTGTAAGTTGATGGAAGATGCTATAGTTCTTAAAGCAAGAGTGGGCAATTTTTAATAGGCAAAGGTGCAGATAGCACATGGAAGACAAAAACCATAACAGCTACTACATAAATGGAGCATTGCCACACACATTATTTTCTTGCAGGAATTTTTAAGAATAAAAAAATAAGCACTGTTTTTAACTCTGAAAGCAGTTTTAAAAACCACAGCATTGATCAGTTTCCTCAGGATTTACAATCCTCGATTTACAATCAAAATTGAGCCCAAAATTTATGTTGCTAAGCTAGACATTTGTTAAGTGAGTTTTTCCCCATTTTATGACCTTTCTTGCCACAATTGTTGAATCATTGCAGTTGTTTAGTTAGAAAAATGAATCTGGCTTCCCTGTTGACTTTGCTTGTCAGAAGGTCGCAAAAAGTGATCATGTGATCCTGGGACACTGCAACCGTCATAAATATGAGTCAGTTGCCAATTGTCTGAATTTTGATCATATGACTATGAGGATGCTACAATGGTTGTAAGTGCGAAAAATGATCAAGTCACTTTTTCAGTGATGTAACTTTGGTTGCTAAATGAACAGTTTTAAATCGAGGATTACCTATACAGAGTTGATTTCCAGCACTCAAAAGTGCAAAATTAAGCAGCCTGCTTGAATCAGACTATTCACACCTGCTTTAAAACCTGCTTTAAAACCTCCAAACCTGCTTTGGATTTTAGAAATCCAAAATCATTTTTTAATTCTTGTGCTACTGGACAGGAGATTAAAATTATTTCAAGAAATACTAGGCTAGCACAGGTTTGAGTTATTTTTTGTAAATTAATTTTTTTTAGTCCTGTTAAATGTGCGTAAAGGTGTTCTTAGTAGCAATCTTTTGGAAAACTCAGAGATAATAGGTCAACAGAGCAATACCGATGTGTTATGATAAGCAGTCCCTTTTTTCTTGTCCTATCCTGTACTCCCATCGCAAGACTTGAATGCTTTGCTGTTCTACTATTCTACCTGGATGAAAGGGCAGATTTGTTTTTCATCACTGAGTTCTGGTAGGTGACCTGGTGATGCCAGACTTCACTCAGATCAATCCAGTGGTGAAATCCAAATTTTTTTACTACCGGTTCTGTGGGCATGGCTTGGTAGGCATGGTGTGGCTTGGTGGGCGTGGCAGGTGAAGGATACTGCAAAATCTCCATTCCCACTCCACTCCTGGGGGAAGGATATTGCAAAACCTCCATTCCCACCCCATTCGGGGGCCAGCCAGAGGTGGCATTTGCCGGTTCTCTGAACTACTCAAAATTTCTGCTACCAATTCTCCGAACTGCTCAAAATTTCCATTACCAGTTCTCCAGAACCTGCTGGATTTCACCCCTGGATCAATCCTCCTAAATAATTGACATAGCACCAGCACAGGTTAAAAGGGAGAAGCTCTTATAATCTATCAGAAATCTGCCTCTCCAAAGATTGGAGTTTTCACTGTAGGATGAAAACTGGGTACAGGTAGTCCTCAAATTACAACAGTTAGTTTAGTGACCGTTCGAACAAAGGCACTTATGACCACTGTTCACACTTATGACTGTTGCAGCAACCCCACAGTCATGTGATTGACAACTGTCTCATATTTATGACAATTGCAATGTCCTGGGGTCATGTGATCAGCTTTTGCAACTTCTGACAAGTAAAATCAATGGGGAAATCAGATTCACTTAACAACTGTGTTACTAACTTAAAAATTGCCGTGATTCACTTAACAACTGTGGCAAGAAAGGTCATAATATGAGGCAAAATTCACTTACTAAATGTCTCACTTAGCAACAAAAATTTTGGGCTCAACGGTGGTCGTAAGCAGTGGTAGAATTCAATTTTTTTTTACTACCGGTTCTGTGGGCGTGGCTTGGTGGGCATGGTGTGGCTTGGTGGGCATGGCAGGGGAAGGATACTGCAAAATCATTCCCACCCCACTCCAGGGAAAGGATACTACAAAATCCTCATTCCCTCCCCATTCCTGGGGGAAGGATATTGCAAAATCTCCATTCCCATCCCACTCGGGGGCCAGTCAGAGGTTCTCCGAACTACTGAAAATTTCCACTGCCAGTTCTCCAGAACCTGTCAGAAGCTGCTGAGTAGAACCCCTGGTCGTAACTTGAGGAGTACCTGTATTCTATGATTGTTAAAAATCAGGGGCCTATAGTACCTTTTCAAACTAATCGATTTTATTAAAAGGCATGAGCTTTTGTAAAGTACACTCCCTTCTAAATCGATCTCTGATTTCCTCTATCACTAGGAAATTTAAGTGTTTAGGAATATTTCTGCTTGGAGTTGAGTTGTTACATACAATTTAACCTGTTGGTGTTCTGCTGTCCAAATATCTTTCCTGTTTGTTTTATCCCAGAAAGTGTTTCCGTTAGCTCAGGCAAATGGTTTATGGAGAAAGCAAGATAATTTAAGGAGGAGAGTTTATTACTTTATTGACTACAGAAAAGCCTTTGTGTGGATCCGAACAGAATATGGAATGCATTAAAGTTAATAAATTTGCCAAAAAGCTTGATTATTGTTATGAGGAATTTTTAAAATGAACAAAAAGCTACTGTATGACATGAATGTGGGAGCAACAAAGCGGTCCTGAATGGGGAAAGAAGTAAGACAAAGATATTTTGTCTCCATACCCTTTTAATATATTTTAAGAATGGCACAGGTGACAGCTGAAATCAAAACTGGAGACTGAAACACTGACAATTTGAGAGGTATAGCTGACATTAATTCTTTAACTGAATGTTAAGAAACTTGATGACCTCATTATGAAAGTAAAAAATGAAAAATCTGAGATTATGTGAAATATTGAGATGACACAGATAATGCCATCATGCTTTGTGAATTCTGAGTTGACCAGGAAAATATGAAAATGGTATTTAATTTTGTTGGGCTCAAGAATTAATAAGGAGAGAATGCTGGATGAAAAAAGGATTAATACACTAGAGATGAAAGTATGAGAAATTTATATAAATTCATGAAAAAAAAGGATATGTAACAACAAAGATCACAACAGCCATGGTATTTTTTTCCTCAGTAGTAAGATATGAATATGAAAAATGATAATTCATTAACACCAAGAGAAAGAAAATTGGCTTCTCCAAATTAAGGATTTTTGAGGTAATTATGAGAAATCAATCACTCAATTTTTTTAGAAAGTGATTCAAGCAGATGATAGACTAGAAAAAAAATGAGTATACTTGGCAAAATTGAGAATAAATGAAAGATAGAAAATAAGGTCTGAGACAGGTTGAGATGTCAGCATTTGTAGATAAAATCAATGGCAGGACTAAATGGAAGATATATAACAAACAGTAACTCAGGAAGAAAATAACTCAATTTCTAAGTAAGATTTAATCTACAATTCTTTAAAAACACACACAATTAACTAGTTCTTGTTTTTTTAAAAAAGCCAATATAATGTAATAGTGAAGGTGCTAAGACAAGAAACAGAGAGACCCGGGTTCTGGACCTCACTTAAGCACAGAAGCCTGGGCGACTCTGACTCAGGCACTCACTAGAGTCCTAGAATGGGAAGGCCAATTAAAACATTTGGGCTATTGTTTTATTGAAGATAAATCAGTGATGGGTTTCAAATTTTTTTACTACCAGTTCTGTGGGCGTGGCTTGGTGGGCATGGCGTGGCTTGGTGGGCGTGGCTTGGTGGGCATGACAGGGGAAGGATACTGTAAAATCTCCATTCCCACCCCACTCCAGGGGAAGGTTACTGCAAAATCCCCATTTCCTCAGCTGGGAGTGAATCAGCTGGGAGACAGAGAATAGATGGGTGTGGGGCCAATCAGCATTTTTACTACTGGTTCTCTGAACTACTCAAAATTTCCGCTACTGGTTCTCCAGAACTGATCAAAACCTGCTGAAACCACCTCTGAATTGCAAAAGAAAACGAAAAAGAAAAAAATAGATATGAATAAAAAACTTTTCATAAAGTGCTCAAAAATGACGTGTAATGAATAAACATAGCCCAGCAGGTATGTAAGAGGTTACCTGTGATACTGGATGTCCTGGAAACATCTTGTGGTTGTGTGGAGCGATTTCTGCTTTGGTCCCTGCGTCTGCTGGGTGCTGACCTAACAGTCCGAACATGAACTTCACTCACTTTAAAAAAAGCCACCATGAAAGGCTGTTTATCATAAGGGCCATCTCGACCTATTAGTCCTGCTTCTCTAGGATTTATACTGAGACCTATAAATTAAACCAAAAAAGGTAGTATGTCATATAAAGAGCACAGTGTTTCTGAATAGCTCTTTTGAGCCAAGCAGATGTTTTCATACATGCAACATCTTACTGACCCTCCTTAATTTTTCCCTGCTTGTTCTTCCTATTCAATAGCTATTATCATTTATTTAAAAATTATAACATGAATATAGCAGTTGAATCAAATTTCTTTTTATTTCTCACAATTCTTTTGTCTTGCAAAATGTTTCCTGCATTATTTTTTTAAAAGTCTTGTTAGCAAATAATGGGAATCAATTAAATCACCTAGTAACTGCACCATATGAGCCTGGACATGTTGGATTTGCAAAGGGGGTAATCAATAAACCACAGTTCAAAAACATGAATAGCTGGATTGACATAGCAGAACTAAGAACAAAACCAACTAAGCTATGCTGTGGATTCATGCAATATTTGAATCTGGCTAAGCAGCTAAAAATGGTATGCTTCCCCATCAATTGAAGCTGAAAGGCATTCTACCAACCTGTTTGATTATTAAAGATACATGGTCTATTGCAAAAATGAAATGTAACATGAGACCCCCACCAGCATCACATAAGTTAAGTTCTATAGCAAGGGTGTTAAACTCACATCGTCACGGTGTTGTCACATGACATATCGTGACTTTTTTCCCCTTCACTAAACTGGGCGTGGGCGTGGCCAGCATTTGATGCATCCGGCCCACAGGCCGTGAGTTTGACAGCCCTGTTCTGTAGCTTTATCAGATGTATAGACTGATAGACTGATGCAATATTTTATTATTGCAATTGTATTACCACTGCTGGTCTACAGAGAAAAGTAAGCAGTGTGATTTCTAATCCAGTCAACAGAACACATGGAAATTCCTGTCTACCTCCTAGGCAATGGTTCAATTACGCTACATCTAGTAGTCATTCCTAGAAAAAAGTACTTTCAGAGAGTTTTTCCAACAACCACCAACAATATTCACAAGTCAGGAATTCTCAGTATTTCATAACTACAAACATGGGATAAAATAATCAAGAAGCTTTCAATCTGTGCTGTTGGATTCAGAGCCCAGTTATCATATCACAGCTGTGGGTCTGCATGAGCCAGATACATCATAGCTTAATGCTATAAACATAGCTTCCATTTAATGACAAGGTCATTGGCCAGATGTTTAAAATATGTTGGTCTAATACCTACCATCTCTAGTCACCACACTCATCTGGAGTCCCAAATTATGCTGAGGGTTTATCACCCACATATTGCTAGTAGCAGTGATGTCAAATTCTAGCCATCCTTCTTCTGAGGCCCATACTATTCGGGTGTCCAGCATAAACAAGTTCGAATTTCTGAAGGAAGAAAACGGGGGGATAGTTTAGGAGTACAAAAAGGACTGCATTAAATACTGAAATCATTAAAATAATGATTCCATTGCATATTACTGTTATTTTATCCGGCCCTTTAATCCTATTTTTATAAGGATGGAATCATTATCATATCTAGATTGAAAAGATTCAGAAGACTAATAATGTAGATCAGGGGTGTCAAACTCATGTCGTCACAGCGGCATCATGTGATGTATTGGGACTTTTCCCCCCTTTGCTAAACCGATCATGGGTGTGGTCAGCCCGTGATGCATCCGGCCCACGGGTCGGGAGTTTGCCCTGATGTAGATATAAGCTCAAATTGTTTTCTGACATCTAATGGTCAACCAGAATTTACAACTCAGATATGGTAGCCCAAAATTATCTTTATTGTAATGTCCTTTCCCAACTCTACTTAATGCTTAGGATTATAATTATTTTAATTTTCAAGTATTGGTTATATTATTACGTTATATTATCTCTAACCTGGTGTGTTATTAGTATAGTACAACACACCAGGTTAGAAGATATATAATTATCTGTATACTTTTACAAATTAAGGGAATGGGAACAATGCCGGGGTGGGTTCTAAAATTTTTTACTACCAGTTCTGTGGGCGTGGCTTATTTTGTGGGCATGGCTTGATGGTCATGTGACAATTATTTAGGATTTAGCAGAGGTACTGGTCTACCAGGCTTTTAACTGCTTGCAGAGCTGTACCAACCCATTTATTTTTTGCAGGCACTGGTCTATTCATGTATTTTTGCAGGCACTGATCTACGCATGTATTTTTCCAGGCACTGGTCTATTCATTTGTTTTCTTTTAACACTGATCAGCTGTAGGGCAGCCCTTTGAAGCCCTGCGGCAAGAGTTTAAACAGTTTTTTCCCCTCTAGCCAGCAGCTGGGACTCAGGAGGCAGCAATAGATTGGGGGTGGGGCCAAATAAAAGGTAAGAATACCGTGGGGGTGGGGGGCGCGGGGGGGCAGAACCGGTTTGGTGATATCATATCGTCACTGCTACCAGCTCGGGAGAACTGGGCCGAACCGGGAGGAACCCACCACTGGAACAATGTATGAAGCACATGTACAGAGCTGGAACAAGACATGGCTACTTTCATGATTCAAAAAAATGTTTTAGATGTTCTCTTGCAAATTACAAAGCATCTCCTTCAAACAAATTGCACAACTCAACCAATTAATAGATTCAGTTTCTTCACATTCTTATATACTAAGTATGGGAAATATTCTTCCCATATTTTATGGGAAATGTTCAAATGTCTGAAACTCATATCCTTATTCTGGAGAGATACGGTCTAAAATTCTATTACCACCTCATTACATGTCATGTAATGGATTCTCAGTCTTGGCAACTTCTAGATGTGTGGACTTCAACTCCCCAAATTTCCCAGCCAGTCACTCTGTAGAGTGCTTTCCAGACTTTGTTCTAAGGGGGTGCTTCAAGGTGGCAGCATGCTGCATGATTCCATTCCTAATTCTGACCTTACTTAATATTTCCTAATTATTTTATACCAAACCTTATGAATTTTAAGATATGTGGACTAACTCCCCAGCAAGTCAAGTTGAGAAACAATGCTTTATATAAGAGAAAAAATTTGTCCTATTATAAACTACAGCAATGAAAATCTAGAGAGATTGCTAATACTCTTTTTTTAATCAGTTAACATGTTCATTTTACAATAAAAAAGGTATGTATCAAATATCCTGGCAAATACATTTTTATATTAAGAGTGATTGCAATAACAAAAAAAATCATATGGTACAAAATGGTAAGAAAAATATATATGGCGTGAGAGAGAGGACTAGAGAAAGAGAAACAGGGTTACCATGCATTCCAGTTTGACTGGGATTGTCCCAAATTAAATTCCAATCTGGGGGTTCCACCTAGATTTTTATTTTTGTAATTGGAAAATAGGACTGTATAGTCCTATTTCCCATCATAGTCAGATTGTGGATTTAGTCATCAGCATAATGAGAAAGTTTAAATGGTAGAATAGAATACTTGCAGTTCAGGATTGATCTGTAATATCATCTGCCTTGATGATATTACCTAGTCTGCCAATGAAATGTCTGCAAGAAAACCAAGCTCAGAGAGCACCAAGGACCCCACAATTTGACCTCTTCATTCGATAATTAGAAAGAACATTCATTAGAAAGAACCTAGCTCCAACCTCCCTTTGTCTGTACTTTAACCATTTGCAAACACGGTAAGCTTAAGGAGACAGTACACATAAGCAATTATATCTTTTTTTAAAAAAGTACAAAACAAAATTGGTTTAAAACAGCAAAAAAAAAATGCAAAATGGACAAATCTGTTATTTCTTGACCTGGACTTCTCTTAAGCTTCACGCTAGCATTTCAGTGAAAGTATGCTTCACTAATAAAGCCTCTAAATTTCGTAAACTCCTGGTAAAACTTCTTCAGTATTATATTTGCCTGAGAACAAGAAAAAAAACATGATTTACTGCTATATTTTCTGTGACTGAAAGCTGAGGATCAGTTACTGACAGCAGTTTTATTATTTATGTGTTGAATTCTATGCCCCATCTTTTACTTTTCACAATATAAGGCAGCATTAATAATGCTCCTTTCTCCTATTCATCCTATTAGGTGGGCTGGGTTTAGCAAGTAACAGGCCTGAAGTTCCTGAGCTGGCTTCCATGATATAAGGGGAGCAAAGACCTTGTGTCTTCCCAGTTTTTAGTCCAGCAACTTAACCTCTTCATCAAATGGGCTCTGTTTATTAGCAGCTGAGTCTGTAAACGAAATCAAAATGATGTTAACGCATCATGATGTCATTATGCAAATGACACAAATCAATGATATCACAATATAGTGAATCGTTTGCCTGATGATGTCATGATACACATCATCTTTCCCCTATATCCTGTAACCTTCCTGGAGGCATCTATGCTTTTGAATAGAAATCAAAACAGCAACTTTAGAAATGGTTTGGAGTGAAATAAGCATAGCCACTTTCTGCTATTCATTAAAGTAGCATCAACTTTTAGGATTCCATGTGAACCAGAAAAAGACTGGCTGCTTTTAAGGAATTAGCTATACCCTTTATTTGAGGGGAAGGGTGGGGACTCACATTGAATCCTGAAAAGGGCATTGTTTGATTAATAGTAGAGAGGTGCTGTGCTCATATAAGATTCAAAACACTTTTTCACAAAACATTTTCCATGAGTGCATGTTTTCATTGTATTGATTGTGACTGTAAATTACTTTAATATTCATTTACATAGAGAAAATTTATTGGGATTTGATTGGTTCTCTTCAGTCCTGCCATTTGAACTAGTATAGCATGCACACTTAAAACATCTCCAAATGCAGCCTTCAGCTAGCTAGAGAAATCAAGGGGTTCTATAGATTTATTTTATTTTTTTTTCTTTTTGCCCTAGGTCTGGGGTGTCCAAACTTGGCCCCTTGAAGAGTGATGGACTTCCTCAGCCAGCATCCGTTATAAATATGAGCAAGTTGCTGGCTGGGGAATTCTGGGAGTTGAAGTCCACCACTCTTCAAGGGGCCAAGTTTGGAAATCCCTGCCCTAGGTAAAGGTTCCCCTCGCACATATGTGCTAGTCGTTCCTGACTCTAGGGGGTGGTGCTCATCTCCGTTTCAAAGCCGAAGAGCCAGCGCTGTCCGAAGATGTCTCTGTGGTCATGTGGCCGGCATGACTAATCGCCAAAGGCGCATGGAACACTGTTACCTTCCTACCAAGGTGGTCCCTATTTTTCTACTTGCATTTTTTACGTGCTTTCGAACTGCTAGATTAGCAGAAGCTGGGACAAGTAATGGGAACTTATCCCATTACGCGGCAATAGGGATTCGAACCGCTCTTTTTGCCCTACAAGGTGGTTTTTGTGCGTGTGCATGTCTGTAAACACATTTTTTACTGCAGTAAACCTCTATAAGAGTAAATAAGGTCAGCAAACAGATGATCTAGAAAAAAACAGTGCCCAGTCTACCTAAGCAAGATAGATGTGCTGCTAACACAGAAATCATTTATTTCTGGAATTTCCATCCCACATTTCTAGACCACAAGGCTCTCAAGAAAGGAAAAATTAGCTCCAGCTTTGAAAGAAGAGTGTTCATTTGCTTTTTTATAAATATCAACCCTACTTACTATTTTTAACCAATATATCCTGGCTTTATATTTAAAGCATTCATGAGACAAGTACTTTGCAACTGATTACAGTATTTTCAACACAATCTGAAATTTCTTTTTCTAAAATTCTATTTAAGACTGTTGGAAAGAATCCTGAAGCTGTTTTATTTTTCTGGCACTGACTATTTAATAACATTTTATGTAATTAATAAAACAGTTGGTTTTGCTGGTTTAATAAGTACACTGTCAGACAAAAATAATTTTCCTCCTTCTCATAGACATACATCACATCAAGCAATAAAAAAGTTTTAGGTATACCCTCAAAAAACCGTTTTTCCTTACAGTTACTATCCAATGCTTTAGCTGGTTTTTTCCAACCAGTCAGGTATATTTCTTTAAATTCAGGGAGAATAAACAGACCATTTTTTTTCAATCTGTTGAGTTTCAGACAGAGACCTTCTTATTTTAATTACCTTTTAAGAACTGCAGGTTTTGGCCTGTCTTCAAAGGTCACTGTTACCCAGGTGCTTAACGGGACCATTACACATCAACAGCAATTTATGGAGCTATTAATTATCCTTACTCAATAAAACTTTCCTCATGCTCAACTTTTTTTGGATGTTTACTATTCTTCAATGACACATTGACATAACAGTCTAGACTCTGCATATTGGTAACCTCAGGCTTCTTTTTTAAAAAAACCTGCAGCTGTGACAGTTATATATGTATGTATCTTTCCTAATGTGGTTAAATTTGATGAGTTGATTAATTCTGTAGATATTTTGCTCCATACGTCACTGATATTTTCCCCTCAATCCAATGCTATTTTATGAGTAACCTTTCATTTCAAGCAGGCCTCTGATGATTAAGTGAAATGAAACTATCCTCAAATAATACATTTTCAGAAATAGAACATTTACTTCCATCTTCCACTTCTGAGCTATTTCTGAGTTAGGATCACAGGAAAGTGCCTTCTCGAGCTGAATAGTGATTCAGATATGAAAGCAAAAAGGTTCTTTGACTCAAAGGAACACAAACACAGCATCTGTCTGTAACTTGTGAAAGCAACTGTGTCTTTTTTTGAGATTGCGTACCTTCCTTTTGCAAGTGCTGTTTCCTATGAGTTAACTGAAATGCTCAAGATTAATATCAGTAATAAAATTGGTGGATAGTGTAACTTTTTGAGCTTTGCATACCGATGCAAACTATGAAGGTGTAGTTTTCAAATGTCTTTTAAACATATATTTAATTATTTGAAAAATGTAATTAAACAGTGGTGCAATATACAATGAAACAAACTAAATAAATGCACCTCTCTTTCAAATATTTTGAGGAAATTATTTTCTAAGTAGTGAATCTTAATGGCAAACTGCATCACTATATTCTGGACTTAAAACTGAACCCAAACATGTACTCCTCACTTTAATGTCCCTGCTTTATCCTTTTTTGTTGACTACTCTGAGGATAATTTTATAAAACAAGACATGTCACAAACTGCAAAGTATATTAGTCACTAACTTTTTTCAATTAGACATTCATAGAACTAAACATAGAACTTGTTGTTTGCAGAAGTGTAAACAACCGGGTGTATGATTTCGTTTAGTATATTTTTAATTCTTTCCGACATTATCGCCATAAATATTTTATAATCAGCATTTAACAGCAAGATTGGGCTATAGTTTTAGATCTTTTGTTTCTCGGTGTTATCTTTGGGGATAAATGTTATTAGTGCCTCCATCCAAGATTTTGGTATCTTAGCTTGTTTCTAATGCTTCATTGTATATTTCTAATAATAAGTTCTCTAATGGTTTTTGAATTTCTTTATAAAATTCTGCTGGAATTCCGTCTGGGCCCGGGGTTTTGTTATTTTTTTTGCTTTTGGATTGCCCTTTTCAACTCTAGCATCGTTATTTAGTATTTCATTTAGTATTTCGTTATTTAGTATTTCATTTAGTATTTCCTTTGTTGAGTCCAGTAGAGTTGGGAGATTTCTTGCTTGTAAGTATCGTTTGATGTCCTCCTTTTCTATTTTCTTTCGACTATACAGGGTTTGAAAATATCTTACTGCTATATTCTTTTTTTTTTCCTTCTGATAGTGTGTTGTCCCTTCTTCATCCTCTAATTTAGCTAATTTGCTAAAATTTAGCGTGAATAGAAATAAAGATATTTTTTTTAAAAATGAAAAGCTTTAATTCCACAAAATTAAAACAAAATGGTTCAAGAAGTAGGAGATGATAGAATCTGAATTTTTATGCCTATGATGGTTTCACGGTTTTAGCAGTAAGGACAAACCTGTTCTGATATTCTTGCAATACTTGATAGATGCTAATTAGAAAGGTTTGATTTTTAAAGCCTCCAAAAACACAGTCCTTGTAGATTCGGAACTCAGCAGCAGTAACAGCCTCTCCTTCTGGAATCTGAGACAAATTAAATTTGAACTCCTTGTGATGATGCTGATAAGGCATGAATTCCTTGTCATATTCAACTGTATAAAAAAACAAGAAGATGACAATTATAATTTAACCATAAATTCTTTCCCTCCCAGTCTAATTTTCAGAAATAAACTGCATTTGTTTGTTTGTTTTTAATGACAAATTTGCCTCAGAAAAACTAAAATAAGGCAGCTGAGAAATCTAAGAAAATGATATTTTATAAAAAGAAATAATCAGAATTGGGCAATTTCATGTTAGCAAAAATGGAAACAATGTTTGTTCCATTTGGTTTTTGGCTTTTTTCCAAAGTATTCGCATTTGGTATACACAGATCTATTGGCCCAATTGCCCCGGGTCTCCCACCCTAAGCCTGCTTTCCCATCATCATCAGATCCCTGCAGGCCTTCCCACTAGAGCCCCACAGGCCTTTCTGACTCCCCAGAGGGTCCTGTAGGCCTTGGACTTGCATTCCACAGCGTTGCACAGAATGTGTTAGGGAAGTATAATGGATTGCTCCATTTAACACTCTGTACTTTCTAACACTTTCCACATCCTTTAATACAGTACAGTATCACTCACCCAAAACAGTATGAGTTATTATTCCCAATTACTTATAATTCTGTCACTTCCAGGATGAATATTATGATAAAAAAATTTAGTGACCAAAGGAATAGTAACTGCAGGGAGTCACTCTGTCCTTTTCTGTTAGCTACAATACTCAGCTGATACTAAGTGTTTACCTGGGATGAAGAGCAACTTAGACACTGCCACTGAAATTGTTGATCAAGGTATTACTCGAAATTACTAGTTTCTATTACTTGAAACTGGAATTCCACATACATTAAAAGCTTCTTACGCTCTGGGATTCATTCATATAAAGAAATTGAATGAATATATAAAATAAGTATAAGTCTTATACCGATAAGACTTGGATCAATGAGTTTGAATATTGTACTTCATTATCACAACTATAGGTGAGCTGAAAATTTGTGAAACTAGATTATTTGATCTTAAAATGCAGTTAATATCATACACCTATCAGGTCCCCTCAGCGAACAAATAACAAATAAGGTTACTTCCAATCAATTTATGGCTGATAGAAGTTTGAACGTTAATTCATATGGCTTGGACTTATTATCACTATAGTAACAGGGTGAACGTTAGTTTTCCTTGATCACATCCTGTACCTTTTTTGGATTTTCTTGTATTTAGCCTTTTTTTTCCTGGCTGGATGCCAGTCAAGATCTCCAAGGAATGCCTTCCTGATCCAGCATCTTTCTGCTCTGTTGGCACACTGCCACTATCCATTCTATTTTGGTATTATTTTTCTCTATATCCCTGTTTCTCATCTAAAATGAGAAATCCTTCTAGCATTCTGTTAATGTTCAACCTGTAGTATGTTACTAAGTTTAATTGAGTTCTATGGCTCTTATTCTTAGATAAGGATGCAGAGGCTGTAGTTGTATGGAATGGATATGTTTAGCCCAGCTTGCTCTATGTAAGCTAGGGATGGAATTGTTTTGGTATTGGGCTGACCTTTTTTGCAAAAAGAAAATTAGTGGGTTATTGTACTGGGGGTTGAACACAATGAAATCTATATACACTTTCCTGGCAGCATATCAACCTAAGCTCTAGTGGCTCTTCCTCCTATGGAAGCATACATAGGATCTAGTTCGTTTAGTCAATTTATTAGCCTTATTTTCCTCTCATTTACAAAGGATTCTGATTTTTCAGAGTACTCATTGATGTAGCAATTTCTCTGGCTGAGGGGACTTATCTACTACAGACCATACTTTTTAAAAGCAGAACTCAAGAAGAGCTCATGTTCTCATCTCCTTTGATGGAATGCAGGTAACTCCTTCCTGTTTTGTACTTCCTGGCCACTGAACTGATTTCAATAGCATCTTCCTTTATTTTCTCTATTACCAACCACAGTTCCAGAAAATATAAGATGGCACACACACACTCCGCCATTCACTGCTGTTTATTTGGAAGAAAAAAATCCGTATATATTTCACATAAATGAAAAAAAACCCCAATGCCTAACCAATATCTGGAGATGGTGAACAAATTAGTAGTAGGTTGAGTTAATTAACTTAAAAACTGACAAGTATCCAAACTTGTTAAGACATAATAGGAATCCTTTATGGGGAATCTTATTATAAAACAAAAAGAAGTTATCCAACTGTGCAAGCAAAAGAAATATGAAACTAATAAGTTTGTCTTATCACAGACACATTTATAAAATAATTTCTCTAATATTAATTAACTTATACAGTGAATATATTATAAAAATGATCACACTGGAAAAGATGATAGCTGGAATGAAAATTGGAGGTCCAAATAGCAGCAACAGCAGATATCTAGACACTGTCACTTTATTATCTGAAAGCAATAAACACTTTAAAAGATACATTTTGAAAATAAAAACAGAAAGTGAAAAATCTACATTAACATGAAACATAAAGATGATAAAAGTAAAACATCAACCTATACACTCATTGAACTTATACTGGATGGCAATGACATAACAGTAATACAGTAGAACCTCTGGTCATGAACGCTTCTGACCACAACCAAATTGGGTTCCGACCAAAAAATTCACCACATTTTTTTTCCACGGCTGATTTCCCCTTCCGTGCCATTTTTTTAAAGCATCAAATTTCCAAAATTAGGTTCAGATCATGATCAAATTGGGTTGCGACCAAAGTTATGGAATGAATTATGGTCATGACCAGAGGTTCTACTGTATCTATTTTGTTTCTTAGAGTTAAACACAGCTGAAGATTGATGATATGCTGGCAAAGCAAAGAGGCAATTAATTGTAGGGAGGAAGGCAATAACAAACATAAACAAGATAAGGCTATATCTATAACAATAAATATCAGAACACTTAAATCAGTGCTCTTTTCATTGGTAATATATGCCTGTGAAGCTGGAGAGATAAGAAAAGAAAAAGAGATGGTGGGTTTTAAATTATGGACTAGAAGTAGGACCATTATTAATTTTGTTAGAAATAAATATTGCTTCCTTGAGTCAGGTATCCACAAACAAAAACTGACATGCCTTGTGCATGTGATGCAAATCAATGACTGGAAACAATTATGCAAAAACCCAAAAGCCACTATATCACATATGTATACGATCCACTAATATCTGCTGCTTTGTTTTATTTCTACTTATAAAACTTACATTGTCTGTTACTAATTCAATGATAAGCTAAATGCAGTTTTAAATCAGTATATTGCTGCACTAATCATCAAAACTGCCCTTTTCAATAACCTTTCTATCATTTAACTGTCTTGTCAGAAAAAAAATAGAATGATTATTCGTATGTAGCAATATATTTTGGGATTTTTTTAAAAAAAAGAGAGATGGAAATTATTTATTTTACAGTACTATTTTTAATACATACTAACTCCGAAGGTGAAAATATCAGTCCAATATAAAACATAATACAATGTAACTATAAGGAATATTAAATTTGCTGTAATTTCCATTATTCAGTGGCATAACCAATAACTATTCCAGGTTAACAAGCCTATAGTAAGTAGTCATGATTTTGCAGATGTGCATAAACTATGATTATCTGAAAAGAGATATAAATAAAGCTTACAGATTCTCTTTCCACACATAGGGTTTTTAAATTAATATCCCTGATGAGTTAGAACATACTTGAAATGCCTCAATCCATCTGATAAAGAGATTGGATGCTGCAATCCAGTTCCACATACTCTTACTCTAAAATATGCAGTTAAATTTTCTTCAAGAAATCCACTTCTCTGTAAATAGGAGTTCACAAAAAGTCAGGAAAAGAATACATTGTGGTTATAAAGCCCAAACTATGGGTAAATATTCTTTCTCATGTGAAAAAAGGAAACAAATACCCACAAGTAAAAATAGTTTACTCCATTTTGATACTGAATACTATTGTGTTGAATACTGTATAACAAAAGGAACTGCTTTATTCTAATATAGAAAACCATGAGATATTCATAGTTAACATTATAAAAAAACACAAGTTTGCTATAATATACAATTCATATCAGTCTTGTTGACTGATTTAAGTAGTCCATAAATACTGTGGAAATATGAATATGATTAATACTGGAGAACCATAACAATGTATTGTACCCTAGGAAAAGTTATCTAAATCATTATTGAACTGTCCCAGAGATTCATGTATGTATGTATGTATGTATGTATGTATGTATGTATGTATGTACGTATGTATTTGTATATGAGATATCTCAAGTTCAATGTTTTTCATTCAGGAACAAAATATTCATTCTATGTTTTTATATTCAGATTTATATTCACAAGATGTAAAATGAAGAACAAAATTTCAAAATATTCAGTGAGTAGGTGAGTATTGGCAAACAGCCGTTTTTGAACATTCCATATTCTTGTGGTTTTTAAATATTGAAGGAAAAATCAGCAGAACAAACTAGTCTGGACCATAGATATTTTTTTTTGCTATTTTATGCTACTTTATTATAATCAAAATGAATGAATTTCGTTTGGCTTTAAATAATAAACCACAAATGTGGTACACTCTTTTGCATTCATTTTAAATAGAATTTTACAAAAGTACCTTCCAGAACAGTAATTACTCTGAAAGAAAATTTTGCTTTCAGAATGCCAGTATAATTCCTTCTTGTCATACCATATAGGTCTAAACCAGGGATATCTAACCTTGGCAACTTTAAGACCTGTGTTTCAGGTCTTCAACTCCAGAATTCCCTCACCAGACTCACGTCACTTGTTGTCATGCAGAAATATATTTCACTTCTGTATTTGATAATAAGCAAAGACCAAAAGGAAAGTTCAGATACTAGAACAGCAGCAGTGATGTCTCAAGAAAAGCTGAATTGCGGAAGCAGCAGTAATGTTCTCTGATCAGTGACAGTGAAGCAAAGAAATTCTGACCCATGTTTTGGTGATGTCATAATAATGATCACTCGTCATCTCCTTGCCACCATCTTTACTTGCCTAAACTTGGGTGCTTCAACGGGCCTCCAAAGAATGGAGATCGTTCACAACACTTATCTTCCTGTCAGAGGTTTCAAATACAGAAAATCAAAAACTATGGTGCAGCAGCAACATAATAAATTCAAACATTTATTACACTGGAGAAGACATTTTCAGTGGAGGACAGTCAAGGGTCTTTACTTACTCCCCTTGGACAAAAACTAAATTCTTCATTGTCTATCTGTCAATGAAGATCTTTATTTTCTCTATTGTATGTTAGTCTCTTTCTGGGTTTCTTTTAAGCCAAAATTGTCTCCTATAGAAAGTGATATTACAGTTAGTATATTTTGCTCCATTTAAAAGTAGGAGAGAATTGAGGCATAAAGCCAGAAAGCCTAGACTAAAATAGCTTACCTATAATCTGTTCATAGAGCCAAGCAACTAAACAAAAGATAGGAAAAGCAGATGTTGTCTGAAGTTGGAGTGTGATAATTGTATATGCTCAGTCACAAAATTATTTCTTTCTTGTCTATTGAGTAGGTCCAGGGAATGGGAAGGTTATTGAATATTTCATTTTTGTGGGTATGGATGTGATCTAAGTACTCTGCTCCTTCATTTCCTCTAAATTCTAAAAATATTTTCCTGATAACTTCCATTAAGCCCAAGGTACAGCTAAGAGTAATCTTAGTGAATCTGTAAACCATGCCTCCCCTAGCCCAGCATAGACTATGTGTATTAGAAATTAAGATATAATGAAAATATAAATAACAGCTACTGTTTCTAGACAGACTATGAGAGATTCAGACTTTCCTTGTAGACTCACAAGAGAGAAGTGGTTGGATCACACAAAAGCCATATTAGGCACAAGAAATTAGAAAATGGCACAAGGACAAACTCTAATTGGTACTGAAGGTGCATAAAGACCTCTTGGAAAGGAAAGGAAATGGAATGACAACTGTTGGGACAAAAGCAATGAGGCCAAGTAGTGGAATTATAGCCCTTTTATGTTGTTTTAAACAGTACAAAAAGAACATTAAGTGCCAGGATTACATTACCCTGAGAAATTATAAATTAAGGAGACAGGATTATACTGAAGTTCCATGAATCTACAAACACAAATTAACAAAATAAAAGTTTGCCCAGTCTCCTTTGCAACTATTCAGCTTTTAAAAGAAAGTTCAATTCACAGCAGAGTTGGCTCAGAGAAAGAGTAACAACTTTTTTGATCCCCATCAATTGCAATTGATGTTATTAGATGTAAAACAATCTGATTAGTTAGTAGGGAATGTATATTTTAGATTCATTCTTCGTTTTTATAGCTTCCTTATGGATGAGTTCCTCCTTTTCAGGGTTTTTCTGTTTGTGTGATCTGAGGAAGGGGACAGTCCCTGCCTCTTTAATAGAAGAAAGCACTTCCTATTGCAAAGAAATCTCTGCCAGTTAGTTTTGGTAGACTTTTGTAAATTGATTTATTTTATCCTACCTTTATTATTTTTATAAATAACTCAAGGCAGTGAACGTGCATCAATTGCCAGCTTCAGAACGACCACCCTTCCCTTTGTTTCTGACAATTTATTTATTTATTTATTTATTTATTTTATTCGGCTTATATGCCGCCCTATCTCACAATGGACTCAGGGCGGCTCACAACAATAAAACATAAGCCACAATATAAAATAAAAACTAAAATTTAAAACAAATTAAAATTAACCCTTAAAACCAATTAAAACCCCATCATCAGTCCAGGTCAAGGGATTTGAAAAGCCAAGTTTTTAATTCCCGGCGGAAGGTGCGAAGGTCAGGAGCTAATCGGAGCTCCAAGGGGAGTTGATTCCAGAGGGTGGGCGCACCGACCGAGAAGGCTCTACCCCTCGGGGCCGCCAACCGCCACTGTCTAACCGACGGCACCCTGAGTAGGCCCTCTCTATGGCGTGAACCGGGCGATGGGATATCGTTGCTGGCTGTAAGTGGTCCGCCAAATATCCTGGTCCTAAGCCAAGTTGGGCTTTATAGGTCATCACCAGCACCTTGAATCTCACCCGGAGGGCAACCGGTAGCCAATGCAAACCGCGCAGGAGGGGTGTAACATGGGAGTATCGGGATTCTCCCATCACAACCCGCGCAGCTGCATTTTGCACCAGCTGAAGCCTCCGAGTGGTCCTCAAGGGCAGCCCCATGTAGAGAGCATTGCAGTAGTCAATCCGTGAGGTGACCAGCGCATGAGTAACTGTGCGTAGGGCATCTCGGTCCAAGTAGGATGCAACTGGCGCACCAGACGTATCTGGGCAAATGCCCCCTGGTCACAGTCATTATCTGGTCTTCTAAACTCAACCGTGAATCCAGAAGGATGCCCAAGTTGCGCACCCTGTCTACAGGGGGCAAAACTTCACCCCCTATAGTCAGCGATGGTACCTCTCCCCTGAACCGAGATGCCGGTACCCACAGCCACTCGGTCTTGGCCGGGTTGAGTTGCAATCTGTTTCTACCCATCCAGACCCGTACCGCTTCCAGGCACCGGGCCATCATGTCGAGGGCATCACTGGGTTGGTTCGGGGTGGAAATATAAAGCTGAGTATCATCAGCGTACTGATGATACCTCACCCCAAAACCACGGATGATCTCCCCTAGCGGTTTCATATAGATGTTGAACAGGAGGGGCAAGAGAACTGACCCCTGAGGTACCCCACAAATGAGGGGCCTCAATGTCGATCTCTGTCCCCCTGCCAACACCGCTTGCGTTCGACCCGAGAGGTAGGAGGACCTCTGGACTAAGGACCTCCCTAATAACCACCGCCACCCCCCCCTCCCCTACCCTGGGCCCTTGGCTGGTGCAGCATCCGGAAACCTGGTGGGCACAATTCAGTCAGAGGGACACCCCCCTCTGAGCCCAACAATTGTTGAAAGATAGAAATAACAATCCGTAGTCAAGAAGCACCATCTCAATGTAAAGTCAATCATGTTCCTGCTCTTTGAATCCTCATATTCCCATGGCCTTTCAGAGAACGGCACAGCTGCAGAACGAACTGTGGTTCCTCACACAGGGAAAAAGTTAAAGCAATAGATCCATCCAGGAAGCTGAATTCTTTCCATAAAGAGGAGAGTTGTTGGCTACCATCTCTGATGAAGTTCCCTGATGATGGGCTTCAGGAGAAGCCCGAAAGCTTGGAAGAATAAACCTTGGTCCTGATGACCAACTCAGATTGGATCCTGCAACATTCTCCTGGGACACATATATTTGCCTTCATTCTCTACCACTGCAGATCTGACTCCAGGGCTTCATAATGATTTGAAATAACCGTAAGGCTTTTACTATTTACAGCTGATGCTTTTTTATATTCTAACCATTCTTCAGTTTTAGGCTGTTTAGCAGGGGTGAAATTCTCCCTGGGCAATCTGGTAGCAATCCAGTAACGATTGTAGCAGGTGGTTCGGAGAACCAGTAGCGATGGCGGTGTGAGACTCCACCCACCTGCCCAGGTTTCATTACTTCCTGGTTTTAACCAAGAAGTAATTCATTTTTTACCCTCTGTGCATGCGCAGAGAGTCTGAACACGCACATGACATGTACAACACATGCACTTCCGAATCGGTAAGGAAGGTAAGTAGATTTCACCCCTGCTGTTTAGTCAGTATGATCCAAAGACTTATTCCTGAGTTCACTTGCTCTTTCTTCCTCCTTCCCTCCTTCTCTCTTCTCTGTTGTAAAAACAGTTCTCTCTCCTCTTAACACCGGCTGACACACAACAGAGTCAGAGCAAAACAAAACAGCTTAACCTGAGACTCTCTGATGAAGAGTGATAAAGTCGTAAAAAGAGCCATAAATAGCAAGAGGGGGGATAATAAAATAATAAAGATGCTTAAAAATGGGGAAAATTAAACATTAAAAAAATTAAAAGGAAATTAACTAAACTTCTAAAGTGAGTTGTGAGGAAGTCCCTAAAGAGACTTCGTCTTCATTCTACCTCCCCACCACCATCCAATTGTTGGGGAAATTCTGAAGCACCTGAAGGAAGCAATTCTGACTCAAAGCTCCTGGAGGAGCTCATTTGGTTGATCCTCCTTCAATATATCACAATCTGCAACACAGTAGGAGAACTTTTATTTATTTATTTTATTGGATTTCTATACTGCTCTACTCCCAAAGGACTCAGGGCGGTGAACAGCCACAGAATAAAACACATAAATACAAAATTTAAAATAGAATAAAAATGAATTAAATAATTTGGCTGAGACAAATTTAAAATACCCAATAATTTAAAAACAAATTAAAATTTACATTTAAAAGGGGAGAAGATTTAGGCCAGGCCACCTTGATGAAATAAGAAAGTCTTGAGCGCGCGACGGAAGGTGCGCAGATTTGGGATCCTCCGTATCTCCGGGGGGAGCTCGTTCCAGATCGTAGGTGCCCCCACAGAGAAGGCTCTCCCCCTAGGGGCCGCCAGTCGACATTGATTGGCCGACGGCACCCGGAGGAGCCCCTCTCTATGGAAGCGTACTGGCCGGTGGGAGGCTATTGGTGGTAGCAGGCGGTCCTGTAGATAACCAGGTCCTAAGCCATGGAGCACTTTAAAGGTGATAACCAAAACCTTGAAGCGCACCCGGAAGACCACCGGGAGCCAGTGCAGCTCACGCAGGAGAGGTGTTATATGGGAACTCCATGTCGCTCCCATAACCACCCGCACGGCCGCACTCTGCACCAGTTGGAGCCTCCGAGTGCACCCAAGGGGAGCCCTGTGTAGAGAGCGTTACAATAGTCCAGACAAGAGGTGACGAGGGCATGAGTGACCATGTGTAGGGAGTCCCGATCTAGAAAGGGACGCAACTGGCGGATCAGGTGAACCTGATGAAAAATCCTCCCGGTCACGGCCATCAAGTGCTCTTCTAAAGACAACCGTGAATCCAGGAGGACACCCAACTTGCGAGCCCTTTCCATGGGGGCCAATGACTCGCCCCCAATAGTCAGCGATGGCACCAGCTGACTATATCAGGACATCGGAAACCACAGCCACTCGGTCTTGGATGGGTTGAGCCTGAGCCTGTTTCTCCCCATCCAGATCCGTACGGCCTCCAGGCACCGGGACATCACTTCAAGGGCATCGTTGGGGTGGTCCGGGGTGGAGATGTACAGCTGGGTGTCATCAGCGTACTGATGGTACTTCACCCCAAAACCACGGATGATCTCACCCAGAGGCTTTACATAAATGTTGAACAAACAAGGGGCGAGAGGACCGATCCTTGTGGCACCCCACATATGAGGGGCCTCGGGGTCGACCTCTGCCCCATCAACACAGACTGCGACCGATCGGAGAGAAAGGAGGAGAACCACGGTAGTACGGTGCCTCCCACCCCCAACTCTTCCAATCGGTGCAGCATGAAACCATGGTCGATGGTATCAAAAGCTGCTGAGAGATCTAACAGGACCAGGACAGAGGAGCAACCCCTGTTCCAAACCCTCCAGAGATCATCCACCAATGCGACCAATGCCATTTCCGTGCTGTACCCAGGCCTGAAGCCCGACTGGAACGGATCCAGATACGTTGTTTCATCCAGGTACTGGGGAAGCTGTCACGCAACCACACTCTCAACAACCTTCACCACGAAGCGAAGGTTGGAGACTGGACAATAATTAGCCAATACTGCCGGGTCCAGGAAAGGCTTCTTGAGGAGAGGCCTCACCACCGCCTCCTTCAGGGCAGCGGGGAAGACACCCTCGCCCAATGAAGCATTTATAATCCCCTGGAGCCAGCCTCACATCACCTCCCAGGAAGCCAGCACTAACCAGGAGGGACACGGGTCCAACAAACATGTGGTTGCATTCAATCTACCCAGAATCCTGTCCATATCATCTGGGGTCACAGGATCAAACTCATCCCAGATAACATTCTCAAGACCTGCTTCCGTCACCCTCGCTGGATCTACCCAGTCGGAGTCCAGATCTTCCCGAATCTGAGTGATTTTGTCATACAGATACTGAACAAAATCCTCGGCTCTTCCCTCCAAGGGGTCCTCCCGCGCTTCCTGGTGGAGCAAGGAATGGGTCACCCTAAACAGGGCAGCCGGGCGATTATCTGATGACGCAATAAGAGCAGCAAAATGAGTACATTTTGCTGCTTTTATCGCCACTAGGTAATTCTTAATATGAGATCTTACCAGTGTCCAGTCAGATTCAGAAAGACTGGCCCTCCAACTACTCTCTAGGCATCTTTTCCGGTGCTTCATCTCCCTCAGTTCCTCGGTGAACCAAGGAGCCAGGTGAGATCAGCGCTGGGTCAGAGGCCGCTAAGGCATGACTCGATCCAGAGCTCCAGCGGCCGCCCTGTCCCAGGCGGCGACTAGGTCTCCAGTCGAGGCGTGAGCCAGAACCTTGGGAATTGGCCCAAGCTCCATCTGGAACCTGTCAGGTTCCATCAGGCGCCTGGGGCGGTACCATTTTATCGGTTCCGCCTCCCTGCAGCGGGGTGCCGCGGTTTGAAGGTCAAGGCGAAGGAGAGAGTGATCCGACCATGACAAGGGCTCGATGACTATATCCCCTATCTCGAGATCACTCAACCACTGTCCAGAGACAAAAACCAAGTACAGTGTGTTTCCCCCCCGTGCGTAGGGCCATGAATTAGCTGGGTCAGGTCCATGGCCGTCATGGAAGCCATGAACTCCCGAGCCACCTCAGACACCTCACCCACGGACGGCAGGTTAAAATCCCCCATGACCATAAGTCTGGGGGTATCAACCGCCACCGCGGCGATAACATTGAGTAACTCGGGCAGGGCTGCTGCCACATGCCAGGGAGCCAGGTACATGATCAGCAAGCCCATCTGAACCCCATGGCCCCACTTCACAAGGAGGGACTCACAGCCGGCCGTCTGAGGAACAGTGGTCTCCCTCGGCCTAAGGCCTTCTCTAATAATAACCGCTACTCCCCCGCCCCTCCCCTGTGACCTCGGCTGATGGAATGCGTGGAAGCCTGGTGGGCACATTTCTACCAGAGGGACCCCTCCCTCCGGGCCCAACCAGGTCTCCGTAATACCCGCCAGGTCCGCTCCCCCCTCCTGAACAAGATCATAAATGAGGGGGGCTTTATTTACTACAGACCTGGCATTGCACAACATCAGTCAAAGGCCCAGACCCTGAGGGTCAGTGCAACCTGGAGAACGAGTAGAGCCTTGGGGGCCGGAGCGCCCTACCGCTTGAAGACAGCGGGTTCGTGCTCCCTTAACATATGGCCCCCTGCTCCCGCCATATCTACCCCTCCCACTCACAGTACTGATGGTGAAAACACAATCTGGACAAGCTCGACCCCCCCATTACCCCCGGATCCCCCACCCACCCCCGCCATGCATCGTGGCCAGGCCCGACCCTCCCCTTGGTGGGTTATCCCCCAAACCCACGACCCTAGATCTAATCCAACCCCCCTCCCCCCTCCCCAGACCCCTTAAAAGATTAAACAAAGACGATTTTAAAAAACCCCGCAGCCCCCTCTTTGCGGCATGCCACCTCTCGGGGTTCCAAAACCCGTCATCGAGGTAGGCCCTCAGAGTGGAGGGCCAAGAGGGGGGAGTCTCACAGACCAAGAAGCTCTGCTGCTGAGTACATCTTGACCATAACAGGACCATCTGCTGGGATTAGGAACTTTTTAATCCAAAAACAGGTTTTAAAGCAAGTATACATTTATTTAATACTGTGGATAGTGCATAATATTTGCCATTTACAAAGATACCACATTTTGAGTGTTGAAAACACTTTTGTACATAGTACAAATTTGTAACTTTAAATATGTGCATTTTGGACTTTATTTTAAATTCTCAACTCTGTATGTCAAATATATTAACCTAATGTTATATAATTATATCTTCATATCTGTTCACTGAGATGGTATCTATTTAGCTTTTAATAAAAATTGTTTCAGTATAGCAAATGTAGCAATAGTGATAGCACTTAAACTTATATACTGCTTCACAGTGCTTTACAGCCCTTTCTAAGCAGTTTGCAGAGTCAGCATTTTACCCCCAACAATCTGGGTCCTCATTTTATCCACCTTGGAAGGAGGGAAGGTCAAGTCAACCTTAAACTGCTCATAATCGAACTCCTGGGTGTTGGCAGAATTAGCCTGCAATATTCCATTCTAACCACTGTGCCACCATGGCTCATCCTGTAGATGAGCTCAAATGTAGATGCATATTTTCATATGTTTTCACATTATCAGATTGTTTTTATTAATATGAGCCAATCTTTCATCAATGGTTAGTCCTGTTTATTAATATGACTCAACAAAATATGATTCTAAAGCTTCATGTACTATAAATCTTTAGTTGTCTTTGCAAATCTCATATTAAGAATTACCTAGTGGCGATAAGAGTAGAGAAGAGTAACTACTTTTCTACTCTTATTGCGTCATCAGATAATCGCCCAGCCGCCCTGTTTAGGGTGACCCGCTCTCTGCTCCATCAAGAGACGCGGGAAGACCCCTTGGAGGGTAGAGCCGAGGATTTTGTACAATATCTGTATGACAAAATTGCTCAGATTCGTGAACGGCTAGACTCTGACTGGATTGATCCAGAGGAGATGACAGGGGCAGGTCCTGAGAATATTATTTGGGAAGAGTTTGATCCTGTGACTCCCGAAAGCGTGGACAGGATACTGAACAGACTAAAGGCGACCACATGTTTATTGGACCCGTGTCCATCCTGGTTGGTACTGGCCTCCCGGGAGGTGACACGAGGCTGGCTCCAGGAGATTATAAATGCTTCTTTGAGTGAGGGTGTCTTTCCCACCGTCTTGAAAGAGGCGGTGGTGAGGCCCCTCCTCAAGAAGCCCTCCCTGGATCCAGCTGTATTAGCAAATTATCGTCCTGTCTCCAACCTTCGCTTTGTTGCAAAGGTTGTTGAGAGTGTGGTTGCACGACAACTGCCTCAGTACCTGGATGAATCGAATTATCTAGATCCGTTCCAGTCGGGATTCAGGCCCGGGTACAGCACAGAGACAGCATTGGTCGCATTGGTTGATGATCTCTGGAGGGCTCGAGACAGGGGTTGCTCCTCAGTCCTTGTCCTATTAGACCTCTCAGCGGCTTTTGATACCATCGATCATGATATCATGCTGCACCGGTTGGAAGGGTTGGGGGTGGGGGGCACTGTTCTACAGTGGTTCTCCTCCTTTCTCTCTGACCGGTCGCAGTCTGTGTTGACAGGGGGGCAGAGGTCGACCCCGAGGCCCCTTATATGTGGGGTGCCACAAGGATCGGTCCTCTCGCCCCTTCTATTCAACATTTATGTGAAGCCGCTGGGTGAGATCATCCATGGTTTTGGGGTGAAGTACCATCAGTACGCTGATGACACCCAGCTGTACATCTCCACCCCAGACCACCCCAATGATGCCCTCGAGGTGATGTCCCGGTGCCTGGAGGCCGTACGGATCTGGATGGGGAGGAACAAACTCAGACTCAACCCATCCAAGACCGAGTGGCTGTGGTTTCCGTCGTCCCGATATAGTCAGTTGGCGCCATCTCTGACTATTGGGGGCGAGTCGTTGGCCCCCACAGATGGGGTTCGCAACTTGGGCATCCTCCTGGACTCACGGCTGTCTTTTGAAGAGCATATGACGGCCGTAGCCAGGAGGACTTTTTATCAGGTTCGCCTGATTCGCCAGTTGCGTCCCTTTCTGGATCGGGACTCGTTACGCATGGTCACTCACGCCCTTGTCACCTCACGCCTGGATTATTGTAATGCTCTCTACATGGGGCTCCCCTTGAGAAGCACCCGAAGGCTCCAACTGGTCCAGAATGCGGCCGCGCAGGTGGTAATGGGAGCAATGTGGCGCTCTCATGTAACCCCCCTCCTGCGCGAGCTGCACTGGCTCCCAGTGGTCTTCCGGGTGCGCTTCAAGGTTTTGGTTACTATCTTTAGAGCGCTCCATGGCTCAGGACCAGGGTACTTACGAGACCGCCTCCTGCCACCAATAGCCTCTCACCGACCAGTTCGCTCCCATAGAGAGGGACTCCTCAGGGTGCCGTCGGCCAAACAATGTCGACTGACGGCCCCCAGGGGGAGAGCCTTTTCTGTGGGGGCACCTACCATCTGGAACGGGCTTCCCCCGGAGTTACGAAAGATCCAAGACTTACGCATTTTCCGCCGAGCCCTGAAAACATTTCTATTCCAACAAGCTGGTCTGGCCTAACTCTCCCTTTTTAATTGGCTTTTAAACTGTCTTTTAAATTGGGTTTTAAACCTCTAGATAAATTTGGATGTTTTTTAATCTTTGAGCCTAAATTACTTAATCTGTTTCTTAATAGTTTTTAACTTCTATATGTATTTGTATTTATTATGGCTGTTCACCGCCCTGAGTCCTTCGGGAGTAGGGCGGTATACAAATATGAAAAATAATAATAATAATAAAAATATACTGAAAAAAATCTGTTTATTGCTGTTAACCATGATTCTCATTTGCTGTTATATTCCTGTATAATAAAATAAATTCACCAGTCACAAAGCAGGCATGACAATCTCATCCTTCTAGGTTAAAATTTCCTAGGGTTCTATGAACATCAGCAACATTTTTCCCATATATATATTTATAAACTACAGCATATTAACTTTTAAAATGAACACTGACTGACAAGGATGATTTGCCTTCAACACTCCTAAACAGTTTTTCAATTTGCCAATAGCACAGCCATTTGTTAACAAATTTACGTAATTATAGGTTACGTAATCCTATAATTAGTTATACAAGTGACATTTTGAAAAAGGCATATTGGATCATAATGCTTTCTCATTTCCTCGAAAACCCACCTTAGCTATAGCACAGGCAACCCCTACCTTTTGAGGCTATTTGGCAATGGCCATCCAACTAGCCTTCCACAATGTTGTGTGCCTTTCCAGTTTATAACTCTTCTCTCGATAGATGGACTTATTCCAAACCAAATCCTTAGCTGCAGTGGCTGGTTTTAATTTATTTTTAACTATTTCTAGGGGTTCTAGAATCATTCTTGGAAATAGGCAATCACATTGCCACCCATGGCCGCTACATTGAAAGCCTAGGCAATACAATGTTCCCCTAGGGGCTAGGCAATTATAAAATGCCTCCCATCTTCAACAGTAAGGCATGTGTTCCATCTATGAACTGATTCTATCAGAGGCTAAATATATTTGTTAGAGATGCATTCAGCAATATGGTGAGATGATATATTCAGCAAAGAAGACAATAATGATGACATGACTTCATGGACAGCAATAAACCATGGTTTTGCAATTCTTATATAACCTGAAATGAACTCTCAGAAAAATAGTATTTTGAACAAGCACCATTGAGAACTTGTTTGTTTTAAGGAATTTACACTGGCTGTTCAATGTTAAAAATCTCTGAAGGTGACTTACAAACCAATATTAACACATTTTAAAGATAAAATTGTTAAAAACAATTATTAAAATAAAGAAAAATAAACAAAACACAGATCTGTGGACATCTAGAAACAAAGTTATAACTAGTAGTCAGCCCAGGTTTGTTAAAAACAGATCATGCCAAACCAATCTTATTTCATTCTTTGACAGAATGACTAAATTAGTAGACCAGCAAAATGCTGTGGACATAGTATACTTAGACTTCAGCAAGACATTCACAACCTACTTTTTGGTAAACTAGAAAAATGTGGGATAGACAGCATCACCCCCAGATGGATTTGTAACTGGCTGACAAACCGTACTCAACAAGTAGTTCTAAATAGCACTATATTTACATGGAAGGAAAGAAGGAATCAGTATGGTACCACAAGGTTCCATCTTAGGCCCAGTACTCTTCAATATCTTCATAAAGGACTTAGATGAGGGAATAAAGGGGGAACTCATCACATTTGCAGATGACACTAAACTGGCAGGAATAGCTAACATCCCAGAAGACAAGCTCAGGATCCAAAAAGATCTTAACAGACTTGAACAATGGGCCCTCTCCAACAACATGAAATTTAATGTGGAGAAAAGTAAGGTTTTACACCAGGGCAGGAAAAACCAAAGATACAAATACAGATTAGGTGAAACCTGGCTCAAAAACAATAATTGTGAGAGAGACCTTGGAGTCCTAGTGGATGATCACTTAAACATGAGCCAGCCAAAAAAGCTAATATAATTCTTGGTTGTATATACAGTGTTTATCACTACTTTCTGCTGACATCCTGCCAGATTTAAAACTCTGGCCTTCTTGAAGTATTTTATTAAGAGCAAGCAGTTCTTCATACCAATAGCCTTCCCAATAGATAACATTCCATCCATTCATACTTATTCTAGATGACTTTAACTTTGTGTTAATGGAGCTACAGAAAAGTGAATTATGTGTGTGTCATTTTTCACAGAGCACATGAGGAGATTTCTTTTGGAAACTGCCAAGCAGGTGCAAAGGCACACATGGAGACAATTTAATACTGAAGCTCCTCAGAGATCTTTTTTCCAGATTACTTCTGATGTTTTGGTGGAAACTGCTTCATTTAATCCAACAAGCATTTTAAGAAAAACACCCCATTTTGATGCTGCTTCTCAAATATCTCTAGAAACCAGATGAGAACATCAAAATAAACCAATCCTGTGAGCTTTCCACCTGCTATTTTGTCCTGTTAAGCAATGAAGCCAAATTCTTCACTATATATATATATATATATATATGCACATACAACTAATTCTGATTTCTAGGAGTCACCAATACAAAGAAAGGAGTATAATTTATTCCAAAAAATATATTATACTTGTTCATGGAAATTTGTTTTAATTAAAATTCATGTGGCTATGGACAGGCGTGGTCCTAAGCTACAACTTCACTGCTTGCTGGGGAGCCTTTATTAGATTTCAGTGAGTCAGTCATAAACTATGAAGAAACTGATTTAAATGCAGAAGTTGTCACAGTTGAAAAAGTGAAAGGACGGAAAGAAATAATAATAGGATTATTATAATTCTTAGGAAAAAGAAAACAATTTTTCTCACATACAAAACATTTGCTATTCTGAAATATAAATTCTTGTCCTTCGGTCACTACTTCTTAATTCATATAACAGCAGGACTAACTCCAGAATATCAAATCTGAATAATAAAAAAGTGTACTATTTAATCAACTTTGAAAGACCTGTGAGGCACCCTCTTCTGAAGAGACCATCTCTTGACCTGGAAATTTTAGACAACTATCAATCCAAAATCCCCTTTCTGTTGAGATGGTGGGGACAGAACAACTATGAAGGATATAGACTGCAGGGGTGTCAAACTGGCGGCCCGCAGGCCGGATGTGTCATGTGTGGGTCACGTCCACCCCAGCTCCGCGAAAGGGGAAAATGTTGCAAAATGTCACGTTGGCAGCGTGATGCCACAAGTTTGACACCCGTGATATAGAGAAATTGGTACTTTCTCATCTTTCCTCCTGGACTATCTGCTGGGATTAAGAACTAAAAGCACTGTTCTGGAGTTCTCTGCTCCTTCAATAGGCAGCTTCAGTCAGCAGCTGTGATAGAAGAGAATTGGTCAGCTCACTCTGGCCTGTATCTTGTGGAGCACACAAAAGACTGCCCTCTCTCCTACTTTTAACATCTGGATGAAGTTTCTGACACAGTTTGACAGTTCAAGCTATAATATCACCAGCGTGCTGATGATATTCAACTGCATATCACCACCCTGGACTGTAAGAAAGAAGTGCTGGTATTCACATATTTCCATAAGAAATATTTATTTAAAAGAGAATATTTGTAGCTCAGGGTTGACCAAGGGGTCCTTGGTGCTCTCTGAGCTTCATTGTTTTCTTGCAAATGTTTCATTACTGAAATGTACAGTGCACTGATGATGTTTGGGTAATGAAAGATCTGCAAGAAAACAACGAAACTCAGATCTGGAGCAACCCCTCATTTCCAGGTAAACTTTAAAGTGCCATTTTTGACCTATGAAGATCTTTATGCCTCGGTACTGAGTACTTACAGGACCACTTACTACAATCTGAAGTAGTTCACCCCGGAAAAAACTACTCTTAGTTCCCTACTTCCAGGAACGGAAGGCACAATGCATGGCTTTTCAGACTCAGTACCAGTCCTCTGGAATAGTCTCCCTGTAGAAAACAAATTGGGACCTTCCCTTGATGGCATTCAGGAGGATGCCACCATTCAAACTGCTCTAGAGAGTGTCATAACTAGCTATGGATATTTTCTCTTTATTTTTTTTTATCTCACTGCTATCTCTTACCATTACTTTTAATCCTGGTTTACTTGGAATTGACAGTTCACTTTGTTCTAGATTGTTTATATATTTTAAGATTTATCATAGATGTTTTCATATTTTTCTATCATGTAAGCCACAACAATCACTTAGATTGCAACAGGATAGAAATTATATGAATAAATGAGTAATAATAGGTCAATATATAATGTAAGTCTGCCTATCTGAGTAGCACATATAACAGATAGCAGGATTTTAACCATTTTGAGCAGGATGGCCTGTGATTTGATCTGTAGCATGAAGTTAGTTTTTCATCTCTAATTGCCCATGCACTATTGTATTGCAATTTCTGTATAGACTTATGGAATTATCTCATTTTGTCTATCCTGAGGCGTATCCAGGATGAACAAATCTTTACTATAATAAACTTCTTCTTTCCAGTTCCATCACTAGCATTACCAGTCCTGAAATAAAGATATATGTTGCAAAAGCCAGATTCATGGTGACACAAATTAAGAGACTTGTAAACAGATAGCCTTTTCCATGGGGATGCCTAAATTTGAAATGCATTATAGATTGTGGATTTTTTACAACATTAATATTTTTCTACTTGAGATGAACAGAGTTAATTAATTCCAGAACATTACCAACTTCAAAAATATATGGACAAATGCAACCTTTAAAACGCCTGGAGCAGTGGTTCCCTGGCTGATAAAGATTCAAGGAACTTTTATACATAGCCAGCTGCAAGCTTCTCTGTTGTCAGTGAACAAATTCATTCCCCCATCCCTCCAATTTGAAAGAAAATCAGAAAGTCTATCCTCTAAAGTACGTGGGGTTATATGTACTGGTTCTAAATAGTTTAGTTGCTGGAATTCATCCATCCCATTTATCTCAATAAATCCTGCTCAAAAGGACACTGTGGGAATCATACTTGGAAAAGAATTATTCTTGTTTTTAAACAGCTGTCAAAGAACCTGACAACTATATAGAACGAGGCACAGATCAACTGAACTGAATTAATGTGTATTAAGATTAATGTCTAATTAATATATAAACATTTAAATTAATATTTTAAAAAGGACTCTCCATGCATCCTTTTCTTACAACTATGGCGAACTATCACCTAAAAAAAAATCTCTCTTTAGAAATTCCATTCTAATAATTCAGTTGATCCATATAATTCTAGCATTCTGCATTTAGAGACAATATTTGATTATTGCAATAACATAAACTTCTGGTAGAGCACTGATACCTCCCCAAAATAGATAGTATTGTGAACCAGGACGGCAGCAGATACAGCCCCTTTTAAATCTGTGTTAAGGTTCACTGTGTTTATCTAGCAGGCCTCCAGATGCAATAGATATACATGTAATCCTTGACTTACAACAGTTCGTTTAGTGACTATTCAAGTTACAAAGGCCTGAAAAAATGATTTATGACCGTTTTTCACACTCACAATGGTTTCAGCATCCCCATGGTCACATGGTCAAAATTCAGATGCTTGGCAACTGACTCATATTTATGACGGTTGCAGTGTCCTGAGGTCATGTGATCATCTTTTGCAAAATTCTGACAAGCAAAGTCAACGGGAAACTCCTATTCACTTAACAACTGTGTTACTATCTTAACCACCACTTAACAGCTGTGACAAGAAAGGTCATAAAATGGGGCAAAATTCACTTAATAAATGTCTCATTTAAGAACAGAAATTTTAGGCTCAATTGTGGTTGTAAGTCAAGGATTACCTGTAATTTAAATGTGTCGAGCTACCATTCAGTAAAGTTGGAGGAACAAATTCACCCTGCCTCCTCGTATTTTATATCACATGTAATTTGTTAGAAAGCCCTGTTTTTCTGATCAGCCCTGATTCTAGAAATTAAAAGTTTGTGTTCATTATTCTTTAAATTGGCCAACTATTTTACAAATGTGTCATCTAATAACCAGTAAAACTAATAGATCGGTGGGAATTTGAGTGATGATGCTCCTCTAAGATATAAAACACTGATTAATAAAATCTACTTTAATGCTATCAATATGCTGATTTAATCCTAAATATATTCAAGAAAGAACCATCTACCTGTAATTTAGATTTACTTATTGAAGAAGTTTGTCATTTATACTGAAATAGCACTTCCACATCAATGTGAGAAATGATAGCCAAACAGCTCTATAGGTAGTCCTCAACTTACAATCGCAATTGAGCCCAATTTCTGTCATTAAGTTATGATGGTTTAAAGGAAGTTACCAGATGTCTGCCCCCAATTTTACATCTCTTTTTGTAGTGGTCATAAAGCTAACATAGCATTGTTCATTATGGGGCGATTTTTGCCAGAAAACAAAAGTAAATGCCAGTTTCGGGCAAAAATGTTGTAAATTGTGGTCATGTGACCAGAGGATGCTGCAAATGGGCATAAATTCAGACCAGCTTCCTAGCACCCAAAATGTGGTCACATGACCATGGGGGAGACAGACATTCGAACTTTAAATTCGGGTTGTAAGTCCTTTATTTGAGGGCCATCATAATTTTGAACAGTCACTAAGTGACTGGTTGTAAATCAATGACTACCTGTATGGAATTTTTGGCATTAACTCTGATAATGTTACCTAATTTGGTCATGAAATATCTACAAGCAACCTACCAAGTTCAGAGAACACCAAGAACTCCATAGTTCAATCCCGAGCTCCAGATATTCTCTTCTACTGAAACATTTCCGTCGTACGCATGTTTGTTTCCATCCTGTGGGATATATGGGGTGCTCTGGTGGAGGGACCTGTTGTGCTGTTTTTAGGACTGGTTGACCATCTTTGGTCCCCCACCTGGTGCATGTTCTCACTTATGGCTCCAAGTAGCTGTAACACATGATTGTGTGGAGTTCACCAGCACTGAGTCCCTGATTATCAGAGCCCAGATGAGCTGGGTAGGACATGTTGTCAGAATGGATGTCTCACCAGTTGCTTTGCAGTGTACTAGAGTTTGGGAAGACACCTCTGAGATAGGCCACACAACCACTAGAAAAGATGCTGTGAAAGAACCCTATATCACTGTGACATTCAGTGATTCAGACATTCAGACATTTATTCAAGGAAACTAGAAGCTGCAGTTGCTGCAGAACCAGCAAGCTTTGTGCTATGAAGCCTCCACCAGCTTTGTAGACGAGCAGCACCAAAACCTGATAGAAAACCATGAGCTGCATCACAAAATGACCCTGATAGGTATTACAGCAATGGATTTCCAGTGCCCTCATTGTGCTAGACTGCACTTCCAGACTGGGACTGAGGACCATCACTGTGTCCACTGAGGAACTGAACAGGAGTGTGTCTTTTCAAACCCGAAGGATTACCATATCTTTCTTCTGATAATTTGTCAGGCCTTTGAGCTAGGCCAGGTGACACCACAGAAATATTAAAACTCTGCTTTATTGATCTGGACTATAATAACACAATCCTGAAAGCCTGATCATGTTTCTCCTTTCCTTTCTCTTATACCCAAAGAGAACCAAGTTTTTTTCTCATGCTGCCTTGTTTTCCTGAACTCATGTTTTGTTAATCTCTGCATATCTTATCTCTGTGTTCCCTTACACTTACTCATCAAAAGTATTTTCATAAATTTTAGCTTCATAAAACACTGGTTATTCTATAATATTTGAGTATTTAGGAGTGGTAGTTTATACATAGCATTCATTTATAATTAACCCCTCGGATTATGGATTATGCTTGTGCTAATTACTATAAAACCTTACACAAAAAGCTACATATCTAACTTTAATGCAATCCTGGAATAAAAAATGTTTAGAAGAAAATCTTCCAAGTTAGTATTTAACAAGACTCAGTGGATTCCAACAGAAATAATATTTCTCTGTTCAGATATGAAGAGAGAGAGAGAAAGAGAAAGACTGGAAGTTCTGATATATTCACATTTTCATATTCAATATTCGGACTAATTCTGTTTTGGTTTCAGGCTTATCCAAAAAACCTCCAAATTGAAGTAAAATTAAATTGTAAGTTTACATATGGTCATATTTTTATAAATTCATTAAAAAGTAAATATTGAGGGCAAAGAGATGAGGCTGTCAACATGGAGAACTTAGCCACCAACAGCTGTTCAGCTTGGGGAAAATCCATAAGTGGAATATTAAAAGCATTTTGTTTTCCAAAACAGGACTATGTGTTTCTTGCCTTTTTGTTTGTAATGACTCAATTTCTTTAAAACTGCCAAAATTAAAAGCAAAACAGTTTCTACTTCTTAATTGCCATTAAATCAAACATTCCAAGTATTGAGGCATTTGATTATCTTTGCAAGCTGTACAAGTTTGGTCAAACTGTGAAAGTTCAAGAAGTGTTAAGTATTTGGAGCATTGGCTGAAAAACAAAACTGAAAGATTGAAATAAACAGACTTCATCTCTTTGAATTAGTGTCAATGGAAGCAGGTGTTTGACATTTTGTCCATTTATGCATAATTCATTTTCTTATACTATTACTTAACAGACACATGGTTCTAACATGGTTCCTGAAAGGGAAACAGTTTGGTAAAGAAATTACATGATACTTGCGATTAGCAGCAGAAGCTAGATGGGTTGAAAGTTAATATATTTAAGGATTCAATCTAAGCAGCTTGCAGTCATAGCCAAGAGATCTGAAATAATGCTAACACCAGTCCAAGGTCCACCTGCCACCCCTGATGGCAGCCCAAAACTGCCATCAGGGGCTCTTCTGTCTGAAAGTCCTGTAGAAGAGCACAGTTTTTACTATTCCCTAAATGATAGTAGGAAAGTGCTATCATGGCCTTGGGGTTGGGGGGTAGAATGAGATCTAAAAATGTGCTCAAAATGCAATGATGTTTCATATGGTGCAGTCTTATGTCATAAGGGTTCCTTTTTTGGCTAGAAGTTTCCTTACATATTAATTTTGTGTCAAGAAAATTCATATTATTTTAAACTGTACAAATCTTGTCAAAATTATCAAGAGGCCAAATGAAGCACGGTCTGCATGGTGTCATGATTGCAAAAACAAAATGATTTTGCAAGAATGGAGATCAACAATGTTCTATCACAAACAGTCTCTTTCTTCCCAATCAAATAATCTTTAATTAAAGAACTGAGACTAAATTTCCATATCCAAGATTATCTGTGAAGTCAGAAAAGTCATGAATGGATGATCAAAATCCTGTTACTTTTTACTTTTTACATGCATTAATCCCACAAATGATACAACAAAAGAAAATCCTGTCTGATCCCCCAACCAAACATAGCTCCCAGAAATATCAAAGTTGCTATTTGTCTTCTTCATAATCAAAAACCTAAAATCTCTAGTCTCAAAAACAATGCACAATCAAAAGGTGTAGGCCCTTACCACCCAAAGCTGCCTGATGTTTATCGAAAATAGTATGATTATTCCCAACTCAGATATTCAGCTAGCTACACTGTCCTAGAAAGACAGATTTAATGCTAGAGTTTTCTACTCTATCACTATGGTATAGTGGTGAGTGTTGCTTGAGACTAGGGAAACTATGATTCCTCTGTATCTTCAGCCATGCACATTCATCAACACTATACTCTCTCTCAGACAGACATTCAGCCTGATTTAAAAATTGCACCCAAAGTGCTCATGCTTACAATATTAGGTAGGTATCTGTCCATTCCTTCAAATGGGGTGAAAGGATGTGGTGAAAAGGTTAAAGTGCAAGGCTACAAACTGGGAAATGGTGAGTTCTGGTTAAGAATGACTCAAAGGAACAACAACAACAACAACAACAATCAATATAAAAAACAAGACCTTTTACTGAGATTCAGCAATGTTACTGTTTTTCATATCAAAGAAAGAATACAACGGGTTATTTCCAGGGCAGCAATGGTGGATTATAATGAAATAAGAGTTTTGCTATTTCTGATCAAGGAAAATAATCACTAGTACTAGTTTACAGATATTGCCAAGACTGGTAGGATAAAAAGCATTTAAAATAAAATAAAAAGTCCTTTATAAGGCAACATGTAGTTCATACTGCATTTTAAGTCACCTCACTGCTGATAGACACACTATAAAGATGCCAGGACTATTATCCCACTTTCATCTTACTCTAAACTAATTGGGCAAACTGATAAGATCCTTAAAAAACTAAGAACTGGCAGCTTTGAGTAGTCAAACACCATTTAGGTCACAATTCAGAGCAAAAAAAAAATCAGACTGAACACAGCTGGTTTTCTGGAATTCTGAGCAGAAAGCTTTCCTGTTTACTGCATATTCCTGCTCAAAAAAAAAAAAAAAGCAAAGTTGTTACGTACGTGTTGCAAACAATAAATGCAGACTTCAGAAATAAAATCTCAAAATAATGTTTATTTCTTTCACTGTCACCTAGATTCTATTCTTTCTATCCAGAAGAAATGATCACTGAAGGGGGAGGGGAGAGGAGAAAGAGAGCAATGGAGAGAAAAAAAGAAAGAGTACTGGAGTTTCCTGCTTTAATGGTAAGAAATAAAATAATTTAGTGAAAACTTAAAACAAGATCAATCCACACCTTCATTGGCAGAAAGGGGTGTTTTTTTGTTTTTTGTTTTGCTTCTGGGAATGTTTTTTGCTTCTGGGAATGTTTCAGGCAGAAAAACACTAGCAGTGACAATCTGCTCCATTGTGTAGCACAATGCATACCCCCCTTCAAGGCAGTACTGTTTGGAATTGTAGACAAGGATGTAATGACATGCTATTTAAAATTACATTTGAAAGGGATTTGGTGCTACTACTGATGAAATATAAATACAAGAATCCATTGCATGAATATTTACGGAGTTTCTCCATCATCCAGGTCATGGTTGTTTTTCAAAAGGCAACTGGACTTCGTTTTTCCCTGAACACGTTTCGCTTCTCATCCAAGAAGCTTCATCAGTTCTGACTGGATGATGGCGGGAATGGAAGAATTTTTATCAGAACTAATCCTTCCATCCCTACCACCATTCAGTCAGAACTGACGCGGCTTCTTAGATGAGAAGCAAAATTTCTTCAAGGAAAAACAAGGAAAGTCCAGTTGCCTTTGAGACATTGATGAATAGGACTTCATAAGCTATATTTTCCAATAAGAAAACTAAGGTAACAATATATTGTCACAATATATCTCAATCAGGCAATCTTATTTTAATATATAAATGGAACAGTAAGAGACTGTTGAAAGGACTGATATTTACACTATGTTATGGTCTTAAAGAGAATTTTTATAAAATGATGCATTGTTGGTACATGTCACCGGAAAAGCTATCCAGAATGTACAAAGGTTCTTCAAACTTATGCTGGAAATGTAATCAACAAAAAAGGACATTTTATCATTCTTGGTAGACGTGTAAAAAAGCCAAAAAGAATTGGACTCAATTACATATAATAATACAGAATATTTTAAAAGATTCATATACAATTGAAACCAGATATTTTTCTTTTAGGATTGAGGGATAAGCAAATGGGGAAAAAATATGGAATTTTGTTTTTATATATGACAACTGTAGCAAGACTGTTATATACACAACATTGACTTTATCCACAATGGATGAATAGATGTTGAAGATGATGGAACGTGCTGAGATGATAAAGTGATTGCTTTAATTAAAGATAGGTCATTTCTAAGCTTAATGATGACTGGAAAGCCCTTATTGCCTTTTGCAGGAAACAGAAAAAATAAAGTTATGATGCATAGTTTGGATGATTGGAAGAAAAATAATACATTATAAAAAAATGTAAACAGTGCTGTAGACATAACAGTAAGAGTTAATTTATATTTACACTTATAACTGTTCCAAAAGAAAATTGAAAATCATTTTTATAATTCTTTTTTCTTTCCTTTGTTTTCTGTACTCTTGTACAGATTTGCTTTGTATCTTTTCTTCTTTTTCCCCCTTATTTCATTCTAAATATTAGTTCTTGTTAGTTTTTATTCTGTCTTCAAAACACTAATAACATTTACTAAACAGGTAATTGTATATGCAATAATTAAACCAGCAATTAAACCACATATACTGTACCACTTAAATACTGTAATTGTATAACTTCAATGCCTTTTTCCATCAGAAGTCACAGCAGCTAATAATAGAAAGTGAGGGGACAAAAGAGGCCAGCTAGACCTTATGAACTGGCCAGAAAAAGTGCACGTGTAAGTAGCTTAAGATCTCCTCCCATTTCACCCAGCCAACAAACTCACCACAACTACTACATGGTCTGGCATTACAGACCTGAAGACTGGTGTGGGCTTTCACTTCTACCAGCCAGGAAAGCAAGAGGAAAGGAAAGAGGAAATGGCTTTGTTTTAGTCAGCCAATTTATAGAAATATGATCTGAGAGCACACAATGAATGATACACCACTGAGAAACCTGGTGTGCTCATTCTTGAATGGCATAATGAAAGCAAAATGAAATACACTTATATAGATTATAGATATAGGAGGGAGCCAGTTTAGTCCAGAGTACAGATACTGAGTTTTAGTCCTGCTTTAGATACAGAAACCAATCAGGAGATTTTTTAGTTAGTCATTTTTTCTCAGCCCTAGCAAGAAGGAAGCCACTTCTGAAAATGTTGCTAAGAAAACTCTGTGGACGTATACATGTACTCATAAATAAAAATAATCCAAATAATATGAACCCTGATATTTTGCCCGAAACTGTCCATCCAAGTATCTTTATGTTCCATTTGGGAACAAAAGGTGCTTTACAAATACATGATAAATAATTATTATTTATTTAAATAAAATAAACAAAGATCAGTTTTCAAAAATCCCAATAAAACTTTACGTTAAAATTACCTAAGCAAAAATTCAATCTGTAAAGCTAAAGGCATTTCTAAGCAGAAAAGTTTTTCTGCTTTTCTGCTTTCACCTGTCAGCAAAAAGCCATCACAGAAGAGAAATTAAGAAAAAGAGTGTCAGAAATGTGGCCCAGAGTAATAAGACATGTTCCTAAATCCCTGTTAAGCAGATTTTGGTGATACACACAGAGAAGGACACATCTATAGATAAATACTCTACAAGAAAACTGGGTATAGCAGAATATTCCTCCTCTCCAATACATGTATTTCCTTTGGCTTATGTCAACAGAAGAAAAACCAAGGCCTTATCCGGCCAATTACAGAAGGAACACAAAGTAGTCCAGAATTACTATTTCTGGCCAGCTTGTAGGGAGCCTTGAGAATCTACTTCTTTTCTGTGGAAAACATAGGTAATTGTAGCCAAGGTGAGGTTATTAAAAGTTGATAAGAGCTATTTAAGATTGGAAGCAGAGGACACACTCCCAATGGGTAAGGTATATACCAGGATATCTCAGTGCATTCCTGTTTCTGTCCTTGTTAAAGCATAAGATTCAAATTGCAAGGAGAATAACAATGCCAACAAGGAAACTTGGATACCAGAAACAAGGATACTAGAAAAAGTCAGGCATACTTTCCAGACCTTAGAGAAGGGAACTGGCAGTAGTTATTTTCAGTGTACCTAAAAGTATAGAGACTTCCTCATCATGCTTGCTATATATTTGTTTAAAAGGAAAGGAGCAAAGCAAAATAGACAAAACCTCTGGTCCAGTAAAGGAAGAAATATGGAAAATAACATGGAAAACACTTTGCTCTACTGTTGCTAAGTCATATATGCACCAAACCCTTGAACAGTGCAAGATTTGGCTTGATTAAGACTCTTCATATCAGGCTTTGGGTCAAAACTTTCTTTTCCCCTGCATAAGAATAATGCCAACAGTGTAATGACAGCAAAACACAAGCAGCAACTTAAAGATGATACAAGAGAAACATTTCAAGGGGTGCCAGGAGCATTATTTATTGAGGAATAGCATGGGTTATGTCAGGAACGTTTCAATTCTGAACAAAGCCTGCCTTTAGTTAGTCCGATCAGTTTACAGTCTTCATTTTCAAGGGCTGCATAGATATTTGATTCCAAAACAGGAATTCAACAAAATTCCAGAGAAAGTTCAGCTTAGCAAAACAGCTTTTCTCAGCAACAAGGCAATAGTGCAACGTTAAAAGACAACCCCCAAAAGCTACTGTCCTCTATTTATTTTAGATAGATCAAAACAATACAACAATGAAAATGGAACATGTTAAGTAATAAACAAAACACTTTTTCCTAAATAACATCTGAAAGGAAGGGACATGGTGCTTCCAACCTTCATTTTAAGTGTGAACATATTTGAATGAAGTCATTCCACTCTTTTTCTTCTCTCAAATATTTTTTCCTAATTATAAATTAAACATATTAGGGAACTCGACTGAAATTGATTCCCAATCTGTGAGATAATAATTGGCATGAGGCCACTCTCATTCAGGAGCCCTAAATTTTTAAAGAGCCTAAGTAAATAAGACAACTGCCCCCGCCCTTACTTGCCACCTATACTGAAGTTTTGGAGTAAAATAATTGTATTAGTATTTATTATTTATTTATTTATTTATTCAATTTCTATACAGCCCTTCTCCCGAAGGACTCAGGGCGGTGAACAGTTAAAATAACATACATATAAAATGTGAATATAAGATGATTAAGCCAATTTGGTTCATCGGTTAAGAATTTTCAGCATAAAGATTTAGAAAAATTAGAAGAGATTTATGCCAGCCCAGCTTGGTGAAATAGACACCAAGTGCACGACGGAAAGTACGAAGATATGGGATCATTCATATCCCTGTTCCAAAGGATAGGAGTTTCTTACTTAGTGTTCTTAGTGTTTCTTCTCCACATGAAAAATATTAACTATTACATCAACATATTTTTAAACTCAAAAATTCTCCTCTTGTCCAGACTCAGTAAGTAGATATTAGTTTTGCAGGATCCAATCTTTGGTCACTGGGACCAAAGATTCAGATTGGATCCTACAACATTATCTTGGTGGGACACATATATTTGCCTTCATTTGCGAGATAATAATTTTATCTACATATCAGGTATAAACTCCATACAACGCAAGATAATTTTGATTAGACCTATCCTTATATTATTTTTTTCTACTTAAGAATCTATGGACAGGATTTGGGTTATAGGACTGAGACAAGGCATTAACTATTTCCCTTTATACCATTCTCCCAATTTAGGTATCTTTCTTCTGAACATGATAACTCTGGTTTGGATTTTAAAAATAAATTATTTGAATTTTTCTTTATGTGCTTACATAAACATATATGTTTAGGTGAAAATAAATATCATAGTAAACTCAAGCTCTCTCCAAAGCAACAAATCCTACAATACTGTACATGTACCAGTTTCACCAATTTCCATTCTGAGGCAGAGAGAAAGATTATACCAGAATTTGTGTTTAGGAACAGCATTGCTGATGAAATAACCTTATTTTTTCTGTATTCTGATCAACTAGACAGCAGGGGAAGTTAAGAAATCCACGTTTCAGAGAAATCAAACTAAAACTAAATTACACTATGTAATTTAGAATCAAACTTTCAGGAAACAATAAAATAAATCCCCTAATTGAGGCCTTTTAAATTGGTGCGCTTATATTCCCAGATGAGGGTGAGGCTTCAGCCTTTGATGAAAAAACCAAGAAGCTTTTTTTTCTCCATATACTGTATTTCCATTTCTCTCCACTTTGTTTTATGGAATGCTAGATATGTCAGGGAGGGCTGGCAGCTTTCTTAATTGGATGGAATTTGTGAAATATTCCTGCATATACCTTCTCCTTCTCTCACACATATGGGTGCACACATTAATCCCCAATACTCCTGACAACAACCTGTTAAATCTATAAACCTACTGAGAAACAGGTGCTACTTATGAAGCATTCTTTCTGTGCAGCTTTCAAATATTTTCACTGAGAAGGCAACTGCCAAAGTTTCAAGCAGACAGACTTCCCGTGGGATTTGATAAATAAGGAAAAACAGACTAAAGAAAGGGAAGGCAGCTGTTTGTAAATGAACTATAAAACATCTGTACTGCACTCCTGAGAAACTTTAAAGGAATACAGCTTCAAAAGAAAGTTCAGCCCACTGGAAAGTGCACACTCAGACATGAACAAAACCAAAGAAGTGTGTCACAGAAGTGCCCTTGTGGTGTGTTTGTGCTAAATCAAGCTTCAACATATATAAATGGAAGTTGAGGAAACCGTTATTAAAAATTCAGCTGGAACACTGTAGTGTAGTTGTGCAAAGCTATGGATGTGCCTACACCCAAGTGCAGAACACATTGAGGAAGACAATTAATGAACATACAAAAGTGTTAAATGGCAACACCAAGACTATAAATCCAGATCTCCACAATTACATAGAAAATGGAAAGTAATTTTTAAAGTAACTCTTGATGTTTTGTGTTTTTGAAATTCCAGTGTTGCAGGCTGATACAGGAAAAAACCTGTTTCTTACCCTTCTTTATAAATAATTACCCCAAAGTGAGTTCTCACAAAGGAAAAGGGGGAAAAAGAAAGAAAAGCCCTTGGGTTTCATTGTTACAACAAATATTACATGGCAAGAAAAACCTGGAGCAGCGTCAGGGAGATAAACTTGCTCCTTTGATTTTGAAAGTTAGATCTGCACATAGAAGAACAGACTGGCATTTGAACGTATATAGGAATGCTGTACATGTAGTCCTTGACTTACAACTGCATTTGGGACTGGAACTTCCATCAGTAGATGTTATGGTCGTTAAGTGAATCATCATGTGGCCATATCAAACTTGATGATCTTTTTTGCCACAGTTGCTAAACAAATCTGGCTTCCTTCACTGACTTTGTCAGAAGCCAGGAGGGATGGTCACAAATGACAATCATGGAGTCCCAGGAAGTTGCAATCATGATAATAAATACATGCCAGTTGCCAAGCGCTTGAACAGTGATCACGTGATCTTGGTGAAGTCTTGGTGGCTGTAAGTGTAAGGACCAGTTTTAAGTCACTTTTTCAGTGCCATTGTAATTGTAAACAAATGGTCATAAGTTGAGGACTGCTGGTAATACATTAACACTTATGGGGCAATTGTAATCAAATTTCTTCAGAAATAAATTCATTTGAGTACAATTAAATGTTATAAACTCGTGTCAAATATATGAGTTAACCAAAGATGATAGGATTGCCAAGAAGATTTGACCTGAATATTCATTTAAGCTATGAGATCAATGTTGGGAACAAATTCAGCATGTGTAAATTAATTGAAAGACAGAATTTTGTCTGCTATGGAAAAAAAGATGTTGTGAAAAGTGTACTGAAAAAATGTACCCAAAATTTCAAAGAAGAAATGATTCCAGTCTCTTTTAGTACAAACAATAATGATAGCCAGGAAAAAAACAGTGGATGAAAGCTTTAAGCAACACGGACGACTTATTCTAGCTGAATGAAGACTTATAAAACAAAGATTAGGAAAGATATCTCAGTTCAGAGTGTTAAATTGAGGAAAACAAGACAGCGTTTTCATGAAACAATTCTGCTAAAATTGAAGTATGTGGTCAATTATCAATAGGCAAATAGAAATTCCTTCTGAGCTGCAGGAGGAAAGAAAAAGTCTTAGCCAATTTGTCCCAATAAATATGGAACAATAATGTGTGGTCTAGAAATAGGAAAATATGGCATATGCTATACCACAGAAAGATGATGTAGGAGAATATACAGATTAACATAGTATTAGACCAGTCTTTCCTCATGCAAGGATGTTTTGCTAAGATTTTACAAAAATAGAGCTATATATGTAGAGAGAAACGGGTAGAAAAGGCAGAATGACATGATATAAGGCAGTTAATGTAAGCCAGATAATGAAGATGACAAATACAATTTAAGAAATACATTTACCTTTCTTACTATTCCAATAGTAGATCATGTCAGAATATAAAATATATTAACTTTTAACAAGTATGACAGAACACATGGTTCTTATTTTAAGGGATCTTTACAATAAACAAAAAACTATTGTTAAGAATAGAATTTGGAATAGTTCAGATTGAGAGATAAAGATGTTTATTCTCCTTGTGTCTGTTTAAAGTATAGAGCCAATATATTATAAAAATGGCAGGATTGAAGAAGAGCTCACAATGAAAGTGAAAATGAAACAACTGAATTAATGTTAAAAATTAAGAGAAAAATAAAACTATCTTGGTTATTAAATCACTCTTGAGAGTGTAGAACTGCAGCTGAGACGTAGGTTCTTCTGGTTCAGAAATAGAAATAGACAGTGGGCTGGGAAAAATAACATGAATCCTATGGAGGAACATAATGACAAATTTGGATAAGTTCATGAAGAATAACGACATTGCTATAACAACAAAGATCAGAACAGTTAAAGCAGTGGCTTCTCCTGTTGCAATTCAGCTCCTGCAAAACATTGAGAAAAGTCAGAAAAAGATAGATACCATACATTATCTGATCCAGGTAGTAAAAGTACCATACACTAAAAGAAGAACCAATAAATTATTCCTGACAAAATAGAGACTGACTGATACCTAAAGTATCTAATAAAATAAAGTCAACTCATACTTAAGGCATGTAGGCAAGTGAACGATGGGCTAAAAAATTCCTATACTTGGCACTATAATGGGCAATGGAAGAAATACACATAAATAATAAATAAAATAAATGGTTGGGATCGAAGAGCTCACTGGAACATCTTGGGAAGAACTATGGATTGTCACCAGGAATAGGTCAACAAGGTCAGCATATGTTCCTATAGATGCCAGCAGACAAACTTATTTGATGACAACTAACTTACTCATAGATTTGTCTCCTGTTTGAGCAGGAGGTTGCACTAGAACAGTGGTTACCAATTAGTGGTCCGTGGACCACTGGTGGTCCGTGAGAAAATTTTGGTGGTCCGCGGAGAAAATTTTGTATTTTTGCATTTTTGCAGGTGGTGCAATACAGAAAAAGGAGCGCAGCCCTCGCCGTCCGGAATGAATGGTGCTGTTGTGGCAGTGGGGGAGGGAGCAGCACAAGCGGGAAGAAGCAGTATTTGGGATGGCTAGAAGCTGCGGGAGCGAAGCACTACTTTCATTTGCACGGCAATAGCATTCCGCCTCGGTATATTTGCTCCAGCCAGTGGTGCAAGGCAGCCCTCATCTCCTGCCGCTTGGGACTCGGAGTGGTAAATGGCATCTGGTCCAGGGAGCAGCTGGATTTTGCTCTCCATTGTGGATGCCGGATTGGCCCTCTGCAAGCTCTCATCTCTCGAGGAGCCCAACCAAAGTTTCCAGCGCCGCTTCAGGGAGCGCTCCTCGAGAGACGAGAGCTTGCAGGGGGCCGATCTGGTATCCGCAATGGAAAGCAAAATCCAGCTGCTCCCCGGACCAGTCACCATTTACCGCTCCAAGTCCCAAGTGGCAGGAGATGAGGGCTGCCTTGCACCATCAGCTGGTGCAAATATACAAAAGGCGAATGCTCATGCTGCGCAAGTTCAAGTAGTGCTTCGCTCCCACACTTCTTCCAGCCCTTGTTGGTGCTCTGCGCACCTCAGTCTCTCAGGGAGATGCTTGACTTCCTCTCAGCCCCAAGACACTGGCTGACCCATGAGATGAGAGAGAAAGAGAATGAGAGAGAATCAGAATGAGACAGAGAGAGAAAGAGACAAAGAATGAAAGAGAGAGAAAGATAGAATGAAAGAGAGAAAATGAGAGGGAGAATGAGAGAGAGAGAGAGAAAGAGAAAGAGACAGAGAGAATCAGAGAGAGAGTGAGAGAGAATGAGAGACAGAGAAAGAGAGATTGAAAGAGAGAGAATCAGAGAATCAGAGAGAGAATGAGAGACAAAATGAAAGAGAATCAGAAAGAGAGAGAATCAGAATGAGAGAATCAGAATGAGAGAGAGTAGGGGAGAGAGAGAGAAAGAGTGGGGGGAGAGAGTGAAAGAGTGGGAGAGAGAGAGAGAAAGAGGGGGGAGAGAAAGAGAGAAAGAATGGGAGAGAGAGGGGGGGGAGAGAGAAAATGAGAGAGAAAGAGTGGGAGAGAGAGAGGGGGGGGAAAGAGAGAGAGAGAGAGAGACAGAGAGAGAGAGAGAGAGAGAGAGGAGGGAGAGTGCCTGAAGGACCCCATCCCGTCACTGGGAATCCAGGTGCTTCAGCAAGTGGTGCGCTGGATTCGTATTAGTGGTCCGCGAAATTTAAAATTATGAACTTGGTGATCCCTGAGGTCCAAAAGGTTGGGGACCCCTGCACTAGAAGACCTTTCTTTCCAACTCCATTATTCTGTTATTCCATTAGTATATAGAAGTATACTAATATTGGAAGGAAGTCAAAGCAGTATTTCACAAGTCATATATGCATTTTCATTTCACTACAAGTCAAGCTTGAATCTTCGTATATGTGTACAAAAGGATGTTTAAATGCACTACATACATTTTGCCATTTTTTAAAAAGCAAAAGCAATTAATTGATGAGATTTCATTGATGAGATCTTTATATCCTATCACAATTCCTATATAACTTAGATGAAGAATAGCATGACATAAAACTTAACTTCATCATCACCATTATCCTAGTGTTTTCCCCATAAGTGCAGAGTCTACTTTTCGGATCAACAAACGCCATCTTATGTGATCAAATGTAGCATCCAGGTCCCACTGGGAATTTTTCATGCCATTTTTGCTTTGACCATCCATGCTTGCCATCTATAGTGCCATCTAAAGTGGAAGACGATGTAGGCAATGATATAGGTGCTGCTTTTAGAATATGGCTGTACTATTGTCGGCATTTCTCTCACATTTTCTATTTATATTGGCACAATGCTCATTTAACTTGATATTTTATAAATTATATCTGGGTTAGGTTCTTATTATCCCACTTTCCTTTCCTTGTTCTTGTTTTCTATGAAACTCAAAAATATAATGCTATAATACACTGCATAATACTTTTTAGGTTCTTTTTACTTCTTTGGGAAAGATTATTGAGTTATTCGGTAAATGTGGACCTGAACTACCAATATTTTATTTGATTGATTGATTGATTTGCCATAATAAAACATGGCACAGTGCCTTACATCAAAATTTTAAAAAATAAAAATATAATTTAAATATATATAAGTAATCAAACACAATAAGGTAAAAAAAAGACATAACAGCAACATTAAATGTTCAGTGTAAAAACAAAAATAATCCCATATCATCAAAATACAATTAGATTATAATCATTTATACTTGTCACACATAATAGCATAAAAGAGAACCAGCAAAATCATATCAAGGACTAGACTTTTTGGAACTATTCAGTTTTCAAGGCTTTCAAAAATGCCATTTCATTAGGAGTACATCTGATAATTAAAGGGTCACACAATATAGCAGAAAATATTTTCCTTGTGAGTAATCTACATGTACATTGTATCACTTTATTATTTTCAATAACATATTTTGATCCTCCAAAGCTGTTCCTTAAGTTTGGTCATTAGCAAGGGCTATAAAATGCGTAGCCAGATTTAAATACAAACCCGTATTTCTGCACATCTATAAGATATGATCAATCAGTAGAAGGAAATTTAAAAATATCTCCCCTATTGTCATCCAGCATTGTTATTAGAACACGCATAGCCAAGTTCCATGATTACTAGTAAAATTTATATTTTCCATTCTATGCATGAACTTACGTTTTTGGATATTTGGAACAAGTATCAAGATAAAGTAGCTCAATTTATTTTTTAGTAACTAACTTACCCAAAAGTTAGTTGGGTACTTATTTTTTGAATGAAAATCCAAGTTGACTAAAAGTTTAAAATATTTGGAATTTCTGCATATTTTGCATATTCTCATGATCTCAGTGTATGGAGATTAATTTAACACCTGTTTTATGTGCAAGGGTACATACCCATGCATCATAGACATATTAAAAGGGAAAAGAAAAAAATTCTCAAAAATAAAAATGAAATTATAAGTTGCTGTAGCTCTTCTCATCTATCTTTGTAGAAAATACAAACTATCTTAAAATGTTGGTTTTTCCATATTATATTGTCAAAATAATTACCATTAAAAGCTATGCAAATTTGCACACATAAACACAACTATATTAACCTTGTACTACTTCAATTATTTAGTTTTAAAAAATGTATGGTGGATAAAGTGGACTTCAGAAGTATTATATCCTTATACTGTAGGATTGGATTAATATAAGACAATAGTATTTTCACTGATAATTTTCTAAAAAATTTTTACAAAGGCATATTCTATTTTCAAAAGCATTTTAAAGAGCAGGGATGAAAAACATTTACATACTGTCCATTTAAAAAGAAGTCAACTTTCATACTTATTTATTATATTTAAACTGATGTATAAAAAAATAATAGAGAGTTCCTTGTAATGTTTAAAGTCATTGGCTAGAAATCAGGAGACTGGGAGTTCTAGTCCAGCCTTAGGCATGAAACTGCCTTGGGAAAGTCACACCTTCTCAACCCTAAGATGAAAGCAATGGCAAACCATTTTGAAAACTTTTGCTAAAAAATTGCAGATTATGTCCATGTAATTTCCAGGAATCAAGACGGCCTTGAAGACAGTTCCCCCCACCCCCATTCCTCTCCCACACACACACAAAGACATAAAAGTATTAAAATCGTTAAATATTTCAGAATACAAAAAATAAATTAAAAGCAAGCTATCATCACATTGTGACATAACTTGCATACCATCTCTATGAACTTGGTACATGTATATGCCAAGACATCTGTTTTTTTCCATTGTACTTACTGTGTTATTCTTATCCAAAAAAAGAAAGAAAGGAAGAAAAATCTTCCAGCTGCCACTTAATTTAAAAAACAAAACACAATCCTGACATTTTGGAAGTGTAATAAAACTCTGCATATTTTATGTTATTGTTTGCTTAAATCAAATCATTGTAAGAACTTGTAATTCTCAAACTTTAAGAGAACTCTTCCCATGTTGCCTCATCTCCTGAATTATTTCTATAGGTTTGATAAGGCATTCTTTAATTCTACCAAGTGGAACACCATTCTTCCTCATATCTGGTAGGCCCCTAACCTTTAGACTTTTGGAAGGCTTTGAAGACCTGGCTTTTCCCCCAAGCACTGGGATGGGTTGAGGTTCAATCCAGTAATAATTGCTGTTATTATTGAGGAGTGTTATTTTAGCGTTGGACACTGTTATTTGGATGATTTTTTTCTTATATGTTGTTGTTGCTGTGGGCTATAGTAGATGAGATGTGTAGCCAGTGGTGGGATTCAAATAATTTAACAGCTGGTTTGCCCAAGGTCAGGTTGGCTGTCATGGGAGATGTGGCCAATCTCTGTCCTCCAGCTCTGCTGCACATGCGAGACGAGCCTCCCAACCCTGGGCAAGCCGGATTGACCATCCGCCAAGTGCCCCCCCCCCACTGTCCAAGTGGATCCTGGGCGCTGTGTTGCAATGGAGAAATGGGAAACGGAGCGGCCGGAGCAAGGTAAGGCCACTTTCCTTCTTTCTTCTCCCTGCTCCGCCTCCTTCCCTCGCCTCGTACTGGCTGCTCCATTTCCCGTTTCTCCATTGCAGCGCAGCAGTGCGCCATGGAGCTTGCCTCACCCACCACCACCCAGATGCCCTTGCTTCCCCCAAGCATTTCTTTACTAACCTGGTTTCCAGCTCCGTCACATTTCTCCCTCACGTTTCTTGCCATTGTATGCAGGGAAACAAAATTTTGTGCAACTAAAAAGAAAAAGTTCAATCAATCAATTCCAACTTTGCCAGATCTTTTTTTTTTTTTTTTTTTGGTGAGAAGTTGGAATTGATTTAACTTTTTTTTTAGTCCCACAAACTTTTGTTTCCCTGCACATGAAGCGTGAGCGAGAAATGCGATGGAGAAATGTGATAAAGCTGGAAATCAGGTTAGCAAAGAAATGCTTGGGGGAAGTGAGGGCATCTGGGTGCCAGGTGCTGAAACAGGCCCGTCTCTCTCCAGCAGCTGCCCAGGCCCACTAGAGGGAAGGCCGGCATCTACCAGCACTTAAATACAGTGGCATTCCAGCTCTAGGAGGGAAGGTGGCAGCCGGCATGGGCGTTGCAGGCAGGACAGCCACTTGCTTCAGCTTCCTCCCCGACCCTCTGGCACTCTGCCAGCACTTTGGCCCTAGGTTGCCCTCTTATGCGCAGGCCTGGGCAAGGTTTTTTTTTCCCTGCCTGGAAGTAAGTTGAACGAAAACCAGACATGTTACAGAAAACACAGATTTTCTGGAACATGTGCATCCGATTCACCAAACTCAACAAAAAATTAGGTATCGGTTCTGCTGAACCAGTGGGAACCAGCCGAATCCCACCACTGTGTGTAGCCATATAGATTTCCGAAAGAAAGAAAGAAAGAAAGAAAGAAAGAAAGAAAGAAAGAAAGAAAGAAAGAAAGAAAGAAAGAAAGAAAGAAAGAAAGAAAGAAAGAAAGAAATTATATCTACTCTTAGGTTTATTTTGAAAATTAAAAAGATTCAGCTATGATTCACTTGGAGGGAAGTTGTTCCAAATCCATGATTATTTCTGTTATTTTTCATACAACTGTTTCACACAGGATGTCTACCCATTCAACTAATCAGAGGTACATAATGATGGCCCCTTTATTATTCCCCACCCAAGCACTAAATAGAACAAGGTAGGTTTAACTCCAGGTCCTTCTATTAAATATTGTCATCTGTTGGGACCTCGATAACTGTACCTACCTTCTTTGCCTTCTTGAAGACCATTCCTTACAAAATCTGACAAATTTCGCCTAAGTCGTTATCAGAATGTGGGCCTATAGATACCCCGAAGACAAGTCACGAACAGCTTAAACTTTACTTGAAAACCTACCAGTAACTAGCGCAGAGTAAGTTATATGTTTCTAATATTGGGAGCTGATAAGAATGTAGACCGCTGTATTCTAGACCACTGTAAATTCTGAATATTCTTCAATAGCAAACCAGTTAAAAATGCATTACAGTATTCAACTGGGTAGTGATATGGGCATGGATCACAGTAGTTACATAGATATGGGAGTTACAGTTTGTATTCAAACTAATGTATTCAAATATAATATACCCTCCAATTCTCCTTTTAAGGAGGATGAAATCTTATGAATCATAATTTTTATAAGAAAAATAACATGTCAAATGATTATTTATTGTAATCCAACAGAAAATAATGGAATATACCTACAGAATATCTACAGAATTAGTGAGGTAACTTAATCCTATGTTTCCAACAGTGAATTAATGCAATACAATCAACAGGAAGAAACATAGTGAGTAAAAGTAGGAAAATAAATGTTTAAAACTATTAATTATATGCAAATACCATAAAGCTTCTGTTATGTTCTGGGCGAAGAATGGAGGCGAGGCCGAAGTGATTTCTAACAGTTCTTTATTCAATACTGCCTGTGAGGCAACCAAACACCCTAGCTGACACAACTCCTTTTATATGAAACTGATCAGCCAAACAACCAATTAGGAGAGAGTATTTTCCTGTTCCAACAGAGGACCAGAATGAGAACTTCAACTGACAACTATACACAATACAATACAGAACAGCTTCCACAGATCATCATTGTCTCTGTCCAGGGGTGAAATGCGCCCGATCCGGTAGCGATGGAGGCGGGTGGTTTGGAGAACCGGTAGCAAAAATCCCTGCCCTCCCCATGCCCAGCTGAGTCGCGCGATCATCAGAGGCTTTTTTTTCTTCCAAGCTGAGTTGCCTGATTGACAGAGGCCTCTGCCGATCAGGTAACTCAGCTAAGATCATCAGAGCCTTTTGAAAGCATTTTTTTACAACCTCTTTGCTGAAGAGGTTGTAGAAAAAATGGTTTTAAATTTTTTTTAAAAAATTGGCCACGTCCACCCAGTCACATTACCCCCCCACCAAGCCATGCCCACAGAACCGGTAGTAACAAATTTTAGATTTCACCACTGTCTCCGTCCCCTTTAGAAGCTCTACACAGCATGGTTGAAGTTTGACTTGCTTGAATTTGTCCATCACTTTTCCTAATTCTTCCACATAATTACTCACATAACTAAGTTATGAATGAGTGCATCTATTCTTTGTTCTGTAACACTTTTTGTCTCTCCTACTGCTTTTACTCATCTGTTTACTATTTCTGCCAACTCAAACACATAACATACAGAGAGATTTCTCAGTCACCCACCTGGACTCCAGATCCAAATCCTGAACACAATGATCCTCTGTCCTTCTTGTCATGCTTTTCCGTTGTAGTTAGGGGTGAGAGTTACTGCTTGTGTTTTTAAACGCAACATCTGAATGGCAATTTCCTGTGTGGGCAGTTCATCATTGTAGTGTGCAACTGACAGGACGGGAAGCATTTCCGGAAAGGTCAAATCACTATCCTTCCAGAGTAACTCTGAATTGGCCCAAGGAATCAGGTTGTTTAAAAGGCAAATCTGACTCAGTTTTCCCTTTTCATTATATATACAGTACTAGCAAGAATTAAGCAAGAAAACATTGTCCACAGGCCTGTATGGCAGGCCTAAATAAAATGATATCAATTTCCTTTCCTAACTGAGAGTAGCAAAGAATTCCCAGACCATATTGGAATACATTTGCCTAAAAGGAGAGACAACTAGATAAGGGCATAAAGCCTTATCAGGATTCACAGTTAACTGAATGAAGTCTGTATGTAATATATCTAAAATCCCCCCCAATGCTCAAAAGAAGAAGCAAGATTTGAAATAATTCCCATGTCAATATTCTGTTTTTTTGGGATTTCTTTTTTTTTTAGACTTCTATTTTCTGGCAGAATTGCAATGTTTCATACCCCAGAGAGGAAACCCTAGAAGCAAATAAATGTACAGTACTCCTAGGCAGCAGTATTTTTTCTCAAATTATCAAAGAAGCCAAAGCACTTTTGGCAGATATTATCAGGAAATCCGTGTTAACAGCATCTAAGATATGCTTTCATGCGACTCATTAAATTGGCTCCTAGAATCACCACAAAGAGAATATCATCCTATAATAGTACACCGTAAAGTATCTCTCTCTCTTTTTCTGTCTGAAAATTTACAGCTCTAAAGCCAGACAGGACACACAGGCTTGAATAAGACAAGAAGGTTGTGAATGACATGTAATGAATTATTAGGTTGAGGTAACAAAATAAATATACCAGCAGGAAAAAGGAAACCTATTTTTCAACTGAACAGTTTTGAGAATTTGTGTCCTTAAAGATAACTTCATTGGGAGGGGGAAGAAAAATGTTTTATTGCAGTCTTTGTCTAGATTTTGACACTGGACCATATTCTTTACAAAACAAAAACAAGGAAATGTCTGTAAATGACATACCTCACATTTTTGTTCATTGTTTGGTCTAATCAGAATTCATTCTCAGCAGTAACCACTAAAAAAATACTCAACTCTAATTGTGTGTCCAACAAAATATATTGAATGCATTTTTACATTTAAACATTAGTTCTATTTCATGGATCCAGGGTGGGGGGGACCCCAAAGGGTGAAGTACACATGCTACACAGAGTAGGTACATTCCTCTGCCCAGATTTGCAAGCCTTGAGACATACATGAATAGTCTGATTGCATTTATTTGAGAAACATTTATTCAGGAACCATATTTTGCTCATCGGATTTTTATATTTTGCCTTTCTTACTTCAACAATTGAAACTTTCATAAAAATGAAAGTTTTATCTAGCCAATAGCATGGGACAAATTCAGGAGAAAAGGGAGGGGAGAGGCCATTCTATCTGGGAAAAGTCTGTGGGCAATAGCTATCATTTGCTATCATAAGCTATAGTATGGTAAATCTGATAAGTATGACAAGTAATATTTCACAAATTTCATGTGACAGTTGCAATTACATATTCGCTAGAACCAGTTCTTTGAACCTGCTAGTGAAATAGGCTAATTTGTCTTGTATTTCCAAGTCTGGAGCCTATATACCACTGAACTTCATTAGCAGGTACTTGTTTAGACTCTACAAACTGGCGTCATTCCTAATGCTATCTGCCTTAACATGCAAGAAAAATATGTAGTATGAAGCATATATATGCTATTTGTAGCCATTTTTCTTCCTGCTTTTGTGAGAAATGCTTTCAGACGAGGATTTTATTGTTTCATTATTGTTTATATTTTCTATAAATTTTTATAGGTATAATCCACCTATAATCTAATTTCCTTATTTTTTATTAAGTTTCCCTCTCTTTAATGAATTTTCTACAATTATCTTTTGATTATTAACTTTAGTAACCTACTTACATAGAAAGACCCGATGTTCAAAGAAGTTTTGAAAAAATGTACTCCCCAGGATATCCAATACCTGAAACTAAATTGTCAGAATGCCACAAAGTTCCCCTACTCACTATTCATTCACAACATCCCTCACTCTGATTTGCTTCTGTCTGAATAAAAATTACCATTGCGGTATTTTAAAATATGAGGCTGAATTATTGGAGAAAGCCCACAGTCTTTGTCATAACATGTCTATGTGCTTTTTTTAAAAAAGCATCTCTAGACATTTCTTCAGATTTGTTAGTAATTGACTTTAAAAACAGGAAATTATATTTAGTGACACAAAATTTACTTTGTTTCTTCAATGGTCAGACTCTTGGAAAATCTTACACAATTGTAGATTATATAAAAACTGGATAGCATATGAAATCAAAATTTAGTGTTTTAAAAAGCCAAGTCTAGTCTTCTATGGCAGTGGTCCCCAACGTTTTTGGCACCAGAGTCCAGTTTCATGGAAGATAATTTTTCCACAGACTGGGGGAGGGGGGGAGAAGAGCGTGCAACCTAAATCCCGCGCACATGCAGTTTCACTAACCCATCACTCATTTCCAACTGTGCAGCCTAGTTCCTAATAGACCACGGACCAGTACTGGTCCACGGCCCAGGAGTTGGAAATCCATGTACTGTGGAGTTATTGCCTAAAAATTTCCGGGAGGCCAGTTTTTCGCCATCCCAGGGTCTGTAGGCTTTACTCAAGCCTCCAGGAGGGCGAAAACAGCCTCCCCTGGACTATGGAGGCGCTCCTGAGGAAGGAACAGGCCTGTTTCCGGACTTCTGGAACTTCTGGGAGGCCCATTTTTCGCCCTCCCAGAACCTCCTCGCGGGCCCTGCAGTTATCTGGCATCCAAAACGGATCAGATGGAGACCTCTGGGGTGGGCGAGGCCAGCCAATCCTTGCAACTACCGGTTCGGCGAACCATATGTAAAATTAGCATCCGGTTCTCCCGAACCGGTCCGAACCAGTGACCCACCCGCCTAGTAGGCCTCCCTGCAGCCTCCTGGGCCCAGGGGGGGCATGCTGCACCCCCCGTGCTCCCCCCTGCACATGCATACATGACCTGCACCTCCTCATGCATGTGCACGCAACCCCACACATGTGCATGCATCTCTCCACACATGTGCATGCATCTCCTGTATGCTCCCCGCCCGTGCATCCCGAAAATCAGCTGGCCAGCAGGAGGCACGCATGCACATGCGCAGTGGAGCTGAGCAGCTTGCATGCCTGTCAAGAGGGCTCTGCGTGCCAGTTGTGGCACATGTGCCATAGGTTCGCCGTCATAGCCATAGGATATAAAAAAAGAGAATCCTCAAAGACTGTCAAAGTATCCCTCTTATACCAAACAAAATCAAGATAGGTTCATTTTGAAATTCTTTCTTATACTTTTCTACCGACTGAGTTGCTACCTTAAGCCCAGCCTTTAGATCAGTGGTGAAATCTGAACCGGTTTAGCACCGGTTTGCTGGCTGCGCATGTGCACTGGGGGGTGATCAGCTGTGGCGCAAGATCTTTTCGGCCAAATAGGTTGTAAAAAAAAAATGCTTTTAAAAGTAAAAAAAAAGGCTCTGACGATCAGGCAACTCAGCTGGGATCAGCAGAGCCTTTTACAACCTATTCAGCTAAATAGGTTGTAAAAAAATACTTTTAAAAGTAAAAAAAGAGGCTCTGACGATCGCGCAGCACAGCTGTGATCGTCAGAGCCTTTTTTTTTATTTTTAAAAGCATTTTTTAAAAGAAGCGGCAAGCAGGCGACCAGGCAATTGGGTGGGTATGGGTGGGGGGGGGGGGCAGGTATTTTTGCTACTGGTTCTCCAAACCACCTGCCACCATTGGTACTGGGTCGGTCGATCCAGTCCAAACTAGGAGCATTTCACCCCTACTTTAGATAGATGTTGTGGTGGCAAAATTAGGAGATTCTGAATTATATTAATTTGAACTTTGAGAAAAAAGCCTGACATAAATGCAGCAAAGACTATTTTAAAGGAGAAAAAAAATCTAACAACATGGTAAATGAATGAAATGATAAGTGCTTCAACAATACACTAGAACATAAAAAATAAAATAGTGAAATATTACAATATATTTTCTGAACTTTATCGGAATTTAGTCATATGGTTGTAATTTCATTTGTAATACCATTACAAGATCATATCCAACTGTAGACAACATTCAAAGCGAATTTTTGTTAATATAATATGTAAATGATTATTTATTTATTTATTTATTTATTTATTTATTTATTTATTTATTTATTTATTTATTAAATTTATATCCCGCCCTTCTCCCCGAAGGGACTCAGGGCGGTGAACAGCCGAGAATTAAAATAGCATGCAATATAAAAGTTAAAATAATTAAGAATAAATTAAATTAAACGGCCACCCCAATTTAAAACCCCTAGCAATACAATTAAAAACCCCTAAAACCTATTCAGGCCAGGCTGGCTTGCTGAAATAAAAACATCTTCAGGGCCTTACGGAAAGTGCGGAGATCCGGAATCAGCCGTATTCCGGGAGGTAGCTCGTTCCAGAGGGCAGGTGCTCCCACAGAGAAGGCCCTCCCCCTGGGGGCCACCAGCCAACATTGTTTGACCGATGGCACCCTGAGGAGGCCCTCTCTGTGAGAGCGTATTGGCCGGTGGGAGGTTATCGGTAGCAGCAGGCAGTCTCGTAAATTATGTCTTTCAAATTTTATTAAATGATTCTATAGTAATGGGGATTAACAATGATTTTGAACCAAACTCTGGAATTTGCTCCTTTTAGTAAGGGGCATTGCTATATCTTCAAACTTCCTGTTTTTTGTGGGTGTCAGCACCTGTATTTCAGGAAGAACTCATTTCTGCACTTTTTAATTCTGACCCTTTTGGCCCTCCTAGTAATTGCTTCTGCTACAGTTATGTTCATTATTTTAAATGTAGACTTACTTCAATAACAGTTAGTTAGTGGGAATGCTTTATCCTTAAACTCTTACTAGATACAGCTTTTATTCTTATAAACAGAAACACCCAACAAAATTAATTTGTTGTATTCTAATATGTAGATGGATCCCAGGATAATAAAAGATAATAAAGTAGATCTCACAACAAATTTGATCTTACCGCTTATATGTGATTGTATCTCAGCTATATCCCAGATCCCTGCATCTTGCATCTTAAACTGATAAAATTTGGATTTACTCCCCCCTTGTTATACCAAGAAAAGAAACATGAAAATTAAGATAACAGGTTACATTTTAAAAAAAACCACAGAATTTCCACAGTTGTTTTAAGTTGAAATCATTGCTCTTAAAATGTGATTTTTAAAAGTTTGTGTATTACTAGAATCTCTGTGTGGCCTCAGGAAGGCATCTGGCCAGTAAATGCTCAGTTCCATCCAGTTGCCCTGACTCTATCCTGAATTAAGGGATTACAAGGTCGTAAAAAGTAAGTGTACAGTATTACTAGAACAGTGGTTTTCATGCTTTTATTTTTCCAGTGGTATTTATTAAACATATTATTGTCTTTACTGATTTAAATAGCTGTGATAGAAGGATAGGCAGAAAGAAAGTCTCAACAAGAGATATATTTCTGCCGTTGCTCATTCTGACAGGAAGTTAATCCATTATATCTCTGCACCAACAGAGCTATATTATCTGGCTTTGGGAGATGACGGTGATTTCATTTCTATACCTATAACAGATTCTTCTGACCAGTTTCAATAAGTAAATTCTGCTTCAGTTTTGCCTCCAATATAAATAACTCCCAATGAAAAGTTGCTGTGGAGGGGGGGGGGTTGGCTAGCTAAAGCTTCTCGTTTTTAATTTTCTCACACTAACTTTTGTATTTTTTCATATATATCTATACCCCTCAATGCTCAGAAATTGATGTCTTCCTTATTTTATACTGCTCAAAAAAATAAAGGGAACACAAGCAGAAGACATCCAAGATCTGAATGAATGAAATAGCCTTATTAAATACTTTGTTCTTTACATACAGTAGTTTATACACTGCTCAAACAACTAAAGGGAACACAAAACTATTGTATGTAACGAACAAAGTATTTAATAAGGCTATTTCATTCATTCAGATCTCAGATGCCTTCTGCTTGTGTTCCCTTTATTTTTTTGAGCAGTGTATTTTAAAACAATTGTACCGTGGCCTTTCACATTTTTATGCCACTTTATAACTAATGATACCAGGGATCCATCACTTCTCACTATTCCAAACTTGTCTCCTTCCACTGAGTCTCCCAGAAACAAAGCTATGGTTCCTTTGATGAGAGGACATGCTAATTCTTATATGCTGAAAGAAATCCTTTTTGAAGACAAGAGACAGGTGTCTACTGTTTCAGTTCAGAAAATACATGCGCCAGAGCTGTCAGAAACATTACTTAAACCTTATATTTTCATTAAAACATCTTTATCTATTTATGGTCTTTCCATCATTAGATCTATCTAATAAGATCAATGGCCAGAGATTACTATAGAAATGGTAGGTCAAAATACTCAGAAAGACAACATTTGATAAGACTTGGGATTCCCTGCCAATGAAATGTGAAAAAAATAAACTGGACACTTATGAAAAATAGTACAAATAACCTCCCTCTCGCACACCACAAAAACATCATTTTACATTTACACAAAGACATTCAGTTGTTAGTCAGGCAGCCAGCCACAAACACTAACAATACCAGTAAAAATTACAAAGTTATTTAAACTATTTCAGATGGGAAAAGCCATATGCTGCAATTGGCTTCTGCAATGAATTTTATAAACTATTCGTGAACATTTGGCACTTTTCTTGGCAGAGTTCTTCTATTGGAGTGCCTTTTTTCTCAGACTTTAGCATTCTGCAGAAGGAATGCTAGAAGGCCAGTAAAATTTTCCCATCAATATGAGTGGACAAAACAGTTTTCAACATAATTATACAGTAATTATACAATGTTATTGATTGTTGTTGAAATACAGTACTATACTACATAACAAAGCTAATATTGTCTAAGATGTTTTTAGTTTAGTCATATATACACATTTACTTAATAGAAAATCCCATTGAACAGTTCTGAGCAATCATATACAAATTTCTACAGAGTGAAGAACTAAATTATCTGAAAGTTCAGTTCCTCCATTTATTAAATAATGCCACATAATTTGACTTATTTAATTTTTAGATACCTATGCAATCCAAATTACTTTTTGATTTTGCTGATATAAAGCTTCTAATATTTCTCTGACAGAATTTTACAACAGACCAATGGCATTTCTGCTTTCAAAGCTATACCAAATAGGCAGGCTACTACCCTGAGGGTGAAGACAATAAGCAGAAAATAACACGTTCTGATTTTAAATGGTAATTCTGGGTTCACACCTACTGTAAATGAAGAACTGAGCAAAGTGAATTAGAACTCTGGTACATAACATCATGGTTATGCAAAAGAAATAATGTTTTAAAAGTTGTACAGTTTACTCCTATTTCTTTTGTGTCTGGTACCATTTTATTCCTTAATGCTGTGAAATGAATATTTCTGATGCTTTTAGCAGACTGAACATCAGTGGCCAGGTGGCATATGATAATAGCAACAAACAAGAAAATATATATACACAACAATACAAAATTGGAAAGAAATTTTTCTGCTGCTGTTGTTAATGATGTGTCCCAAGAAAATTACAGGTAGTCATTGACTTATGACCACAATTGAGCCCAACATTTCTGTTGTTAAGTGAGACATTTATTAAGTGTGTTTTGCCCCATTTTATGACCTTTCTAGCCACAGCTGTTAAGTGAATCATTGCAGTTATAAAGTTAGTAACATGGTTGTTAAGTGAATCTGGCTTCCCCAATGACTTTGCTTGTCAGGTTGCAAAAGCTGTTCACATGACCCCAGGACACTGCAACTGTCATAAATATGAACCAGTTCAATGGTGGGTTGCTCCCAGTTCAATCCGGTTCTATAGAACCGGTAGTAAAACCGGAGGGAGGCTCCGCCCACCCACCATGATGTCATCATGGGTGATCTGCACATGCATGCACGCTCCCGCTGCGAACCAGTAGTAAAGGTAAGTGGAACCCACCCCTGAACCAGTTGCCAAACATTCAATTTTTGATGATGTCACCATGGGAATGCTGCAACGGTCATAAGTGTGAAAAATGGGCACAAGCAACTTTTTTCAGTGCTGTTGTATCTTTGAACAATCACTAAACGAACTGTTGTTAAGTCGAGGACTACCTGTATTGGAGAATTCTTCTTCCCTCTAGAAAAATAATCACTATTTACATATAAACCAAGATATAGATATAAACTACTCTTATATTCAATCTTCCACAAACAGGTTAGATAATTTTTCTCCATATAGTTTTCTTGGTAACAGTTTATAAATTGCTTGCCATTGTCTTTTTTCATGGTAAGACATCAACTATGAATGAATGCAGAGTGGTGTTTCCTCACCATCCAGTGATTACATCCAAGAGTCTCTCTGAAGGAAGCATTCTCAAGATAGAAGCTATTACTTCCCTCTTAAGTACTGGTGCCTAAAAATATGATTCTTAATATAGTTCTCTGAAAAAGTATCTGACTCCTTTTGGATATTCTGAATCTTTGCTTTAGGAAAAGCAAAATGTATGGCCCGACACTTAAGAAACACGAAACCAATTTGATATCAATTTTTTCTCATTTTTCTCAATTATAAGAGAAATAAGAAACTTTACCTTTTCTTAGTTCATCATGATTAAATCAGTTTCTTACAGGTAATGTTTAATTGTTTAATGTAACAATTTATGTTTAAAGCCATGTGTGAATTGTCAACTCCTTTATAAATAAATTTTGTTTTAACAAGAAATAAAAATGCATACAAGACTTAAATTATCAAATATATTTAAAACTGTATATGTGTAGTGCAATAACAATTAATTCTACTTTCAATTAAACATTGAAATTTCTGTTTACAATTAAGCAAGTCTTAGTGATCTTGTGTTGACAATAAAAATATGGGAGCTTGGGTACTTGCATGCAGCTGATTTCCTATTCCTTTTTCATGGAGAAGTAAGGAAGCAACAGTTAACTGTAATTTTTCATTACACTACATCCTTAGTTTAATCTCCCTTTAGCAGACATTGGATAAATCTCCTGGATCTATGTGTTGAACAATGCCCCATTCGTTGCATGGATTGCATTTAGTTTGATGAATCTGGTTCAGATATGCCACAAGTGAACATAGGATTGCAGTCTGAATTATCTTTTCATTTCTGAGATCCTGATATTTTTATTGGTCAAGGAATGAGTTAAGACTATTTAACTAGTGGCTTAATTTTCCCACTAAACAAATATTTCATGACTGCAAGCATAGTAACTACCTCGGGTATGTTTTATTGATTGAATAATATTTATTCTAAATATGCTGCACATCTAGAAAATATAAGTTCTTCATTAAATATAGAAAGCTAGTATGGAATTTCATGATGGCACTGATCAACAACTTTCAAATTCTCAAAGTATATTATCATTCATTGTGAAGTTTGCCTAATTTGAAACTTTATTGTTTTAGGATGATTCTAACATATATTGTATTGTTAGATACAGCTTTTTAGTATATTTAACCATGGCTATCAGATACAGTGAATATTCCCTTATTTGTAAACTGTTAGTTTGTGAATAGCCTATTTGGTATTGAAAAAAGATAAGTCACAACAAGAGACTTATAATGATGACTTTTCAGGAACTGTAACTCTACAGAATTTCATTCCAGGCTTCCCAGAAGAAACTCCAATCGTCAGTTATTCATGGAGCAGCCCAGAAATCATGAAGGTAAGTATTGTAAGATCATCTGGTCTGGTCTGGTCTGGTCTGGTCTGGTCTTATCTTACATCATACATCATACATTTTATCCTACTCTACCCTATCCTATCATTAATGTAACTCTGAATGTCCCTCCCTCTTCCTCCCTTTATTCTAAAAAAAGAACTACTTTCTCACAGTAAACAACTAGAACTATCTCTGCGGTGGTCATATTCTCTATCACCATTGTTTGCCTTCATTGTCTTATTGACAATGACATTGAAGATGCACTAAGAAATATAGCTCTAAGGTATAGTGTTTTCTGTGTAACTTACTAAGGTGGCTTAGTGTCTTCTGGGTAATTTATTCGGGATACAGTGTGTTATTACAACTACACTGCAGTTAAGGTTTAAAGAATCAACCAAATAAGTAATTAACATAAAGAAATCTTGAATCAATAACATATTTAAAAAGTCTCTTCACTTCCCAAAGAGATTGTGCATCATTTTAGAAACAGAAAATCTAAGACCATTTTTCCAATTTTGGTAGCATCAACTGAACAGAGTAAATTTCTGACTGCCTTCATGCATGAGCTGTTCAGGAATGAGAACAACTTGCTCATCTTAACTGTACCCTATAGTGTCATAAATATGTGGACTATATAAACAGAAAAGACCAATCTCAATTGAAGGTAGTCTTCAGTCCTTACGCAGGACTGTGCATTACATATTTTTTGAAGTGATCTCACTACCAATTTTTACTACTCTTATTCACTAATTCTACACTCAACAGCTGTGTTTGTTTACAGAGCTAGCAACTGACTCAGGATAATGGAGTTCATCCAGCAAATTTTTGTGGCATTTTCCACTACATGTTACAATATATCGGTCCTCTTAGTCCAATTAAACATTGGTCACTTGTGTTACTCAACTTGAGAAGTAAGCCTTTTCCTTGTTTAGGGAAAGGCTTTTTCCAAATTATACAGGGAAATCTTGGTTCCGAAAGCCGGACCTACCTCATATATATTTTAAAAGTCTATTGTGACATTTCAGCACTTGACATTTTGTCATAGATACAAAGAATGTCCACGACTCTAGTGTGTCACTTCCGTAAAAGTTATGAAATCCAATGTAGAACTTACCAGTAGATCTGCACTGCAAGCTGCATTGGCCTCTAGTTTGCTTCCAGATCCAATACAAGGTGCTGGTTCTGACCTTTAAAGTCCTCCATGGCATGAGTTGGGTTATCTGAGGGACCACCTCTTTCCAATTACTTCCACCCATCCTATCATGTCCAGCAGAAGAGGCATCTTCAAGATTCCATCTGCAAAGGAACTATGTTTGGAGATGGGCTTTTTCTGCCATGGCACCCATCTGAAGATCCATTATTCCTCCCGAGGTGAGACTGGCCCCCTTCTTGATGTCTTTCCTAAAGTCCCTTAAAACCAGGTTATGTCAACAGCTTGGGGTTCTTGCGGAAATGGGCACTTAAGAAGTGGCTATATTGCATGTAATATCTCTGCTCTCCTACCCTTTTTAGTTTTCTTTTTATAATTATAATACTTATGTTTTAATTTCAGAGTGTTTCGGCTATTTGCATTTTATTAAAACTTTTAAACAAGAATATAAAAGCTGACACAAAGCAATAGAAAGGAAGAAAAAAGAAAAAGAAAGAAAAAGAAAAAGGTGCTAGAAAAGGGAAAAGTTAAAGAAAAAAAGGAAAGAAAAATACGAAGTGGCTTCTGATATTCTTCACAAAAATTAAACACAAATACACTTTAACCTCTCTCTCAAGTTACATCATATTACTATTCTTTCTATAATATATCCTATCTAATCATCAAAACTGTAAATCAAAGGTTTATTTTTTATTTTTATGCAAAGGTCCATAACAGGCTTCAAGTCAGTAATCAAAAAAGTTAATTTACCCATTTCAGCTAAATGTGTTAACTTCACCAACCATTCCATAGTGGATTGTGTCGAAACTTTCCATCTCTGTGCATACAGTAAGAATGTATGATAAAATGGGCTAAGAATTTTGGTTAAAATATACAGTTGGATCAATGGGAAAATATGTGGTTAAAAGGACTGAAATTTAATTGTGTTATGCTTTCAAAGAGAATTTTTATAAAATGATGTGTTATTGGTACAACACCAGAGAAATTATCTAGAATGTATAAAAGCGTTTCAAGTGTATATTGGAAATGTGAACAACATGAAGGGACATTTTATAAGAGTCTAGTGGTGTAATGGTTAGAATACAGTATTGGGTAACTCTGCCCACAATCTGGAGTTCGATCTTGATAGGCTTAAGGCTGACTGAACCTTCCATCCTTTCGAGGTCAGTAAAATGAGGACCCAGATTGGTAAAATGAGGATCAAATATGCTGATATTGTAAACTGCCCAGAGAATGCTGTAAAGCACCGTGAGGCACTGTATAAGTTTAAGTGCTATAGCTATTGCTATCATGCTTGGTTCTTTTTTAAGATGGCTGCTTTCTATTTTAGTAAATGGATTAGTATTTAAGCATTTAATATAAAGAGGAAAGAGCAAACAAATGCCAAGAGATTTGGGCTTGAGAGTTGGCTAAAATTTTCAGGGGATCACTTTTCTTTCTGCAAATCTTGACTTTATATTTCTGTCAGCTCTATATAGGGTAAGAGCCAGTAATACTTGCAGTAAGGACCAAGATTGCTTGTTACGAATGAATCTTTACAGCAGTGAAGTAATTTAATAATTTACTGAACTTGTATCCTGCCCAACCCTCAACAATTCTGGGTGGCTCCCAGAATCAAAGAATTTACAATAAAGTAAATAGAAGATAAAAAGTAAAAGGTAAAGATAAAAGAAGGCCAGTGCAGTAGATCAAGTGGAATGAAACCAGGAGTTTAATTTTCCTTCACCAAAGATTTGGGAGAAGAGTCAGATTTTCATGGCTCTTCTAACCAGTAGAGGCAGAGTATATGGATTGTGCATATGGAAAAAAGGAACCTGGGAGAGAAGCAAATCGCTTTTGGCAAGACACTTTATGGTACTATGAAATCTGATGAAGATCTGTGATTTTGCCAAGGTTGTGAACCTTCATATTGTACTTAACATGTACAAAGCATAAATACAATTATAGCACAAAACTCTCCAACAACCTATTGGGCTTTTCGTCCAGGAAACTGAACCACGGATAACCACCAAGTAATGCCTGAAACTTCCCAATGTTAAGTCATTGACTGCACATAACCAGCAGACAAAACCAAAAGGAGCCACTGCATCATCAAACAGAAGTTCTTGAGATGGTAACACCCTTTATAATTGGCTAAGATATCTGAAGAAGATCAGAGACAAAGTCCAGTCAGCTACTCCTTAACTAAATGGTGATAATACACAGCTTGATTATATATATTATCATTATGAGCTACAACATACATTACATGAAACTTCTATAGTGATTATCAATTGCATGAAATTTTCTTTTACTCTATTTAATTAACAGGAAAAGAAATTTATCTTTAGATAATGGAATTCATATGTAAAACTAAATGTCAGCTCTATAATCATAGGTAATGGTGAGATAATGTCCAAAAATCATAATAAGGCAAATAGGGTAATTTACTACATTTTTTTCTGTGTAGTTATGTTATGTTGGAGCACAACAGTGGAAAGTTAGTATAATCATTAGGAAAGTGGTAAATGTTTTGATTGTCAGACAGGTTGTATATGATGCAAATATATGACTCAGAAATGATTTCACATAAACATTTTACTTAACAGTAATCTGACTCATAACCTCCTGCATAGAAAATAACAAATCCCGTAAAACATCTGCGCACTACAAGTATTTGAAATTTGTAATAAATTAAATATTGGACAGAAAAATAGGAAGAAAATAGGATGGGGGGAAAATAAAAAAGGTTTTGAAAAACTCTGTTAACTTGAGTTACAGAGTTGCTAGCAATCTTAAGTTTTTAAATATTTAAAAAATCCTTTTCAGATAGAGGTGCTTTTTTTTTCTTTTTTTTTTTTGCAATATTAGGGACACTCATTTAAGACAACTTGATGTACTCACAAATCAAAAAGAAATTGTGCTATTGTTCCTTATACCAGTGTACAGTATTTATCACAACCCTGAGGAAGCATCATAACCAAAGCATTGGTCAATCAAAGCAAAACATAAACCCATCAATAACTGATAAATTTTCTAACTAAATTTGTACTGTAATGATGTAATTTAATATTAGGAAAATTACCTCTCTGAACAGAATAGATGCCTATGAATGTAAAAATCTTACAGCATACTTTCCAAAACTCAGCCTGTACCCAACGCAAAGAATATTTATCACCAATTTATCCATATATATTTCTTTTATTATGTACTAGCTGAATACCAGTGCTCTGCTACGAAACTATGTGATCGGGCTTGATAAATCGACACTTAGAGTTTGAAAATGAATGAGTAGTTACGATCAGCCTCTCCTCTCCTCTTCTCCCCCTCAGGCTAACCCCACAAAAGCCTCTTCTCTCCCCTAGGCTTGCCCCACAGAAGCCTCTCATCTCTATCAACTTCTCTCCCTCAGGCTTGTCCCATAGATCCTCTCCTCTCTCCTTCTCTTCCTCAGGCTGGCCCCATAAAAGCCTCTCCTCTCCTGTCCCTCAGGCTGGCTCCAAAGAAGCCTCTCTTATCCTACCCCCTCTCCCTCAGGCTGGCCCCATAGATCCTCTCCACTCCTTCTCTCCCTCAGGCTGGCTCCACAGAAGCCTCTCCTATCCCCTTCTCTCCCTCAGGCTTTCTAGCCCCTTCTCTCCATGAGGCTTGCCCCACAGAAACCTGTCCTATGCAAGACACAAGATGAAACTATTCATGTAATTAACATTACTGTGAGTTGCTTTCAAAAAGTAAACACCAAGCAGGAGAACATGGTCCATACTGGATCCTTAAGAAAGCAGGCAAAATCCTTAAGAAAGTTGGCAACCTCTCCCCATCCCCGATTTGCATGGCAACAAGATGTCCCATACAGCTGATCTGTGTTTTTCTTCCAATGTACCGATCAGATGATGAGAATTCAGTCCATCTAAGACTGAAAGGGGAACAGTTAATTAAAACCTCTAACCTCAACCCATAGAAAAATCCAGGTTTTGTGCTACAATTTCAACCCATGTTCCTACTGCTAATTGTATTAATGGCATTTTTCTAGTTTTTATTAATATGTTTTATTTTGTCATTACTATTCATATTTAAAATCGTAAGGCAAACATTTCTAGCAATACATTAAAAGTTGGTCTGTACATTAGATAGGAGAGTTACTATGTATGTTGCTTAATAGACTAGTCCCTGACTACCTGAGTAAATAAGAAATACTGCAAGAACATATTGTACCAAAGCATTCTGTATTACCATGCCAGAAGCAAATTGCTAGGTGTTTCATTTTTGAACTGGCAGCAGTTAAACTATGGCAATTAATTCTAAATTAGTTGTTATTAGTGTTACAGTTTATTGGCCAGAAGTCCAGCAATAACTAAATGACAGGTAGGCCAAATTTTTGGAACTGGACATCTGGTCCTATTAAGAATAAGTTACAGCTTTATAGCTGTCAGTCCATAAGGCCATCATATGCAATTAACAAAAACAAACAACTTGTTAAAAAATACAGCTTCTGTGTAGAATATAATTTTCATTTTAAAAGCAGAAACCTAGGAAGACTGAAACACATAAACAAAACTGGCTTTAATTCTGGCTTCCTTGCCTCAGCTGCTAATTTGTTTCTGAACCTAATTCAAGATACTCTTACTTACCTTTAAAAGCCTAAACTCTCAGAAAAATTATCCTTTATGTCTGTGTAATTAGTAACATTAGTAAAAGCCACTATAGTAGTGTGTCTCAACCTTAGAAGTTTATATATAAGCCCATATATTAAGATATATGGGCTTCAAATCCTAGAATTCCAAATCAGCATAAAGTCCAGAGTTGCCAAGGTTGAAAAACATTGAGCTATACTAGTGATGGCTAACCTTTTTCTCTTCGGGTGCCAAAAGCATGCATGTGCCTGTGCCCATAATGCAATGTGTGAGCTCCCGTGCAGGCATGCACGACCCCGACCCCCCTGCATACGCACGTGACCCCCATGTGATCTCTGACCCCTCGCTCATGTGGCCAAGGGCTGGGATTCAAAAATTTTAGCAACCTGCACCATGGTGGTGGTGGGGTGTTTTCGCCCTCCCCAGGCTCTGGAGGCTTTCCTTGAGCCTCTGGGAGGGTGAAAACAGCCCCCCCCCCGAGCTCTGGAGATCCTCTGGAGGCTGGAAATGGGCCTGTTTTTGGACTTCTAGTACTTCCAGTAGGCCTGTTTTTCTCCTTCGCCAGGCTCCGGAGGCTTTGTTTGAGCCTCCGGGAGGGTGAAAACAGCCTCCCCCGGGCTCTGGAAGCCCTCTGGAGGCCGGAAATGGGTCTGTTTCCGCACTTTCAGAAAACACGTGCTGCTCCTCTGTGCGTTCCCCCCCCACCCCCTGTGCATCCTGAAAATCAGCTGGCTGGCAGGAGGCACACACACGCATGCACAGTGGACGTGAGGTGGGCGATGGCTCACGTGCCCGCAGAGAGGGCTCTGCATGCCAGCTGTGGCACACGTGCCATAGGTTCACCATCACAGAGTTATAGGAATCAACTTTGCTTTCTTTCTTTTTTCCAGACAGGTCGGATAAGAAGCAGGTAAAGACTCATTGGTTTGCATTTTTTAAAAAGATAACTGCTTTAGTTAAACAAAACATCTTTCTCCAGATTTTGATGCATTTTTATATTCATGAGCAGTTATCTACACATTCAAAGTAAGAAAATACAAAAGCTTGTGTACCTTTTCAATCAGTACTTTGAAACACTTTTTATAACATGAATCTATTTTTACTTTTCAGGTATTTTTTTTAAGGACTTCTCATTTTATATAATATTCAAATCTGAGGTACGGGCCATTTCAAATCTTAGTTATTCATTCCTGAAAGTATGGTTCTTGGTTGATTTAAAAACATGTTTCCAAGCATTGCTTTGCTGAAATATCTAACTTCTTTTCAGCTTCGATTGTAAACATGAAATTTTAATTAAATAATTTTGTGTTTGGGCTTTGCCATTTTATTGCATGTGACCTCTGGCCAATGTGTATTTCTCTATAATGGATATGTCACACTTATTAGGCAAACAAAGTTCTCCAGGACTGATTTATCTTGGAATAGGCAATTCTACTTGATAGGAAGGAAAATATAGTGCATGGGATTTTTCTATATATTTATAGCTTCTTTCTGTCTAATAATTCTTTCTTTCTTTGACATCTTAAATTCAGTGTTGCCCTTTCTTTTGTTTCTGCTGTAGGCAGCTGGAGTATCACCTTCATATGAGTGTGGTTATCTATAAAAATGACTTGCCAGTAGAGACTTAGTGACTTGCACCACCAAAATGCCTTTCAAGCAAGAGACCGATAGTTGTAGCAATAAAGATATGCTATTCAGATTTCAAGAACTTAATATGTTTCGTGCAAGATTGCAAAACACCAAAAGAACAGCAGTGAAAGTACAAGAATGGTACTGAAAACAAACACACTTTCACAAGAAAAAGCTACAACAGTGTTGCACATTGCAGAACACTCGTCCCACAGAAATATCTCAGCACTAGAATCCATATAAAATATAAATTATATCATATAATTTCTAAAATGTTGATTTCTAAATTCACCTTCCCAACTGTTCTCCAATCACAATATGTTAGGATCTGTGCTAGATCTTAGGCCACTAAGCTACTCTTATAGACATTATTTTGGTAGTATTTTTTTATAGCAAAATATAGAGCAGTCTTTCAGCATTGATTGAGTTGTTTGAGTACTCTGGATTCTGTTCTCTACTACGGGGTCCCCAACCCTCAGGCTGCAGATCAGTACCGGTGTGCAGCCTGGTTCCAGGTCGCACAGCTGGAGGTGAGGAGTGGGTGAGCGAAACTATGTATTTGCAGTATCTAGCTTGCGTACTCCTCCCCCCGGCCATGGAAAAACGGTCTTCCACGAAACTGGTCACTGGTACCAAAAAGGTTGGGGACTACTGCTCTAATACATTTGGAAGACACAGAGTTATTTATTCTGAATATTTATTCAGAACATGTATTTTGATTTGCAAGATCATCACTGCAAATGAATTACTAATTATAGTGTTTTTTTTAAAGATGTAACTATTGAACGCACTGGCTATCAGACAAGGCCATAGGAACAGTAAGGAAAAAGATGGCCAAGAAGACATCTTCAAAGTACAAGATAATTTAACACAAATTTTCAACAAGAGGTGAAAAGAGATAAAGATATATATTTGAACTCTATAACTGACCAGGAAAAACAAGGAACTACTTTAAAAAATAAGGAACATTCCAACCTCATATCTATATCATAAGATCAAGTTTGGAAAGAAGGTAATGATGGAATATCATATAAAAAGAAGGTAGAGGGGATACATGGAATATTTGTACACGAAGACCTATTCAATGACACAATAATTTGAGAGAAATGAATACTGGGAAGAATTTATTGAGAAATTAATGCAGTTTATAAAGAACTTGAAAATAGGAAGCAGGTAGGTGAAATCCCCGCAGGTTGCTTAAAGGTAGCTGGCATAGAAACTTTAAAGATGATGACAACCCTCTACTAACAAAAACAGGAAAAAGCAGCATTATCTCCAAATTAGAAATCCCTAAAAAAGGGAGAATTAGAGGAACATACTAATTACAAGACAACAGATATAATACAACAGGCCAGCAAGATGGTTTTCTTTTTTTAAAATTTTTTGCACCATATGGAGGGAGAAGTGGCAATTGAACAAGCAAGTTTATTCAGTAGTGGGATTCAAATCCCATTGCTACCGGTTTGCTCATGGGTGCGTGTGTGCTCGCGTGCGTGCAACACTTCTGCGCATGCACAGAGATGTCCAGGTGGGTGGGCGGAGCCTCTCACCGCCACCGATACTGGTTCGCACGGGGAGAACCTGTAGCAACCCACCGAGTTTATTCCTGTTTTATAGACTTTTCAAAAGATTTGATAGTGTTGATCATTCAAGACTTTGGAAGTCTCTCAAAGCAATCAGTATATTCCAGTATCTGATTCTTCTGATAACAAATCTATAATAACTAGGAAGCCACCATAAAAACAAAAAATAATAAAACTAAATGATTTACCACTAAAGAAGGAAACAGGGCTGCATTATATTACCACATCCGTTTGTTGTAAACACAGAAACATCACATGGATCATAGGTCTGGAAGAATTAAAGGATGGAGCCAAAATCAGTGGAACTAATGTCAGCAACCAGATTTATGCAGACAATACTACCTTGTTGCAGAAACTGAACAAGTGCTAAAATTGATCATTCTAAAAGTAAAACAGGACAACTAAAAAGTAGGGTTTCATTTGAACATCAAGAAAACTCAAAAATATGTCAACTGGAAAATTAGAAGAATTTAAAAGAAACAAGGAGCTTATAGAAGTAGTTGACTATTTTCTAGGATTGAGTATTCATAAAAATAGTGGGTGTTGAAAACAAAAAAGATTCAGAGAACAGTAATAATAGGCAAAAAAAAAATCATGGAGAGGAAATGAAAGAAAACTCATTTTCTAGAAAACTCATGAAAAATCAAAACATCTCAATCAAGACAAAAGTTAGAACAGCCAGACCAATGGCATTTGCTGTTATGATGTACAGATGTGAAGAATAGACTTTATGCAAGAGTGAGAAGACAGATTCCTTTGAACTATCAACTTAGATTCTGTGGGCAGGCAAGAGAATAAACTGTTCAATAATACAGGAATTCAAGTTAAAATGTTCAACAGAAGCAAGGATCATGAAACAAAGACTATCATGTTTTGAATTTTACTATTTTTTTAGGTACTGTCTCAACCTATTCAATAAGTACAATAATTCTCAAAATATATTATTTCTACATAATGTTAAATGTAAAGTTATATCTTTAAATATTCACCTTCATACAGTTTGTTGTCAACTGTAGGTGCTTTATAATTACAGCATATATAGGAAATTTATAATTAACATTTTCCAAGTTAGTGAAAAAATAGATTGAATATAGAATGAAACGTTTTGTCTCAATAATTAATGCAATTAATCTATTTACCTACATAGGATTATAACCAAATGAATTCCATCAACAGATTAGACTGCACTACTAAATACTTTTAATAACTGAGGAAAGCAGCAAAGAGAAATGATTCGTCTTGTGTTAAAAATATTTTTCTGCAGCAATACCTTTAATGTGTAAGAGAAAACTCATTGTAAATATGAAATTCTATTTCTCTTCCAGTTTAAATGGGAAGAAGGGAAATATATCCATATTGTTGACGAGGCCCAGATGTATATTTTTTGTTATACCAGTTAAATAATTTTAAAAAATAAAGAATTCCTTCTGTAATCACTGCTTATTTCCTGGTGGTTACATGAAAGTGTTTCCATAATTAAGCAATAAAGTTCTCTAATAGCAATGTGAGGCAGGGGTGGGTTCTAATTTTTTTTACTACTGGTTCTGTGGGCGTGGCTTATTTTGTGGGTGTGGCTTGGAGGTCATGTGACTAGGTGGGCATGGCTAGCTGGTCAGAGTCATTTCTGGAAGGTCCTTGCACTTACGACCAGTCCTCGCACTTACGACCCGACTCATTTGTTTGCTTTTAACACTGATCAGCTGTAGGACGGCCCTTTGAAGCCCCACGGCAAGAGTTTAAACAGTTTTTTTCCCTCTAGTCATCAGCTGGGACTCAGGAGGCAGCAATAGATTGGGGGTGGGACCAAATAAAAGGTAAGAATAACGTGGGGGGTGGGGGGGTGAGAGGGCGGGGGGGAGAACCAGTTCGGTGACGTCATATCGTCACCGCTACCGGCTCAGCCAAACCAGACCGAACTGGGAGAAACCCACCACTGATGTGAGGTGCAGAATGTTTATGGGTAAGAAAGGTATTCATACCTGCTGCATGGCAGCTCTAATTTTTCCTTTCTTGGAAAGAAAGCTCAGGCTCCTTAAACAGATAGTTTGGAAGTGCAGTGCTCACATAAGGTCAGGGACACTCCTCCTTGAATTGTTTTGAAAGCCGTAAACATGATCAATAAGTCAAAATGTTGTTAATTCTCATTGGTGTATAAATTGAACGTGAACATTTTTGAATACGTTGGAAAGTTCCAGGTGGAACATATGAGAATTGGATTCATGTAAAATATAATATTTGACAATTAACTTGATTTTCCATAACTGGAAAACAGGGTGGATTTTTTTGTAAATATTTTCCACCATTATCTGTCTTGTGATTTTTGGGGTGGGACATAATATTTCACTCATTGTGCCTTTCTCTTTTCAGGCTTCAGCCCAGGTCTGAAAACAATAGGCAGCGATAACTTTATTTTAGACTCATGCAAAAACCTGAAAAAAGGTAATGCATAGCACAGAAGTGTTGCACTCATGCAATATCAGAAGCATGTGTTTTAAATCATTTCTGAAGTTTTTAAAACCTAAGTAATTATAGCATAATTGCTCTGCACCATTGCAACTTTAAAACAAACTGCTTGGTCAGTTTTACCACACTCTGGTTGACCAGGGGGAACCTTGACTGGCTGGTATTCTTCTCTAACTGTATTAAAATGTCCAAGAGTGAAGATGATTATACAACCAGCTTAAAGTAGTTTAGCAGGAAGAGGAATAGGTAGAAGTAGCCTGCTCTTTTTACAGTTTCAACTCCTGGATTCTGCAAACAGGCAAATAAGTTGCTTAGTTAGAAATAGAGGGTGGGGGAAGTACAAGGAAGGTACAAAATTATTCATATCACTTTGTGGGGTACATATTTAAAGCAGCTGTTTACATCCAAGTAAGCCATAAGCCTAGAAAAAAGGTCTTTAGAAAACCACAGACACATGTTTTCCCTTTTCCCTCCTAGTTGAGGAAAGGACCCCACAGAATGTTGCCTATGCAGCATGAGTCCCACATTCATCATTGTCAGTAAGACATTATTTTAATGGTTAATTATTATGTATTCAAATTTTCATTTATGGTGTTCATAAATTCACATCTGAATCTTCCAAATCCTAAACCCTTATTCTAAATACTTTTCCACATTAGCACATGTTAGAGTTTTACAGCTTTTTCAAGTCATGGAACCTATTAGTTAAAAAACAACAACGACCTTGATCCATAAAATGGAGGCCATGGATTGTTTTTCATGGAAGAACAAGTCAAACTCTTTCCATTACAAATGGCCTTGACTGAATTCAAATGAACTTTGTTATTTCCTTAGTGTGTGTCATGGAACCCCATCAAGTTCTCATGCAGATTAGATTCCACAGAACATAGTTTGAAAAAACCTCCTCTAAATGATCAGGGGACTATGGCTTAGCTATGAGCTGTGAATTTCAGACACTACTAATTGTTATTTAAGTATGATGGAGCTGGGTCTTCTGTACTGTTGAATGACTTTTATTTAGTTCTCATGTTAAACTACAAACATCCAATGCAAATCAGAATCCTTTCTCCATATTATCTTAAATTTTGGCTAGTGGAAGACATATCTTTGCTTGAAGAGACATGATGTCACTCTCTAGCCCTTGTGTAAATACAGCATTTAACCTTTTTATAACTAGGAAGATAAGTAGTTTTGCATGTGCACCTGTCTAGGAAATTTGCTAAAAACATCAGTTTAAATTATAACTGCTATAATAGAAAATTGCTATTCATGTTGTTCTAATAATAAGTTTACAGAATAATAGAATTCCCAAAACTATTTTCATAGCTTTTTTATCTTATAAACAATTACAGAAATATAATACTAATTTTATAAGTGCTACATTAGTTCCACATCATAGAATTTGCATTAAAGTCTTCCTGGCTGATTCATCATAATTGCTCAAATCATCTAACATTTTGACAATGAATATATTTCTAATACAATCTTAGCATCCTAGAACTAACTCCCTATTAGAAGTACACTGATGACAAATGTGGTTGTGAAATTTCAAAAATCCTAAACAATTGTAAAATATTTGTGTATATATAGATAAACACCAGGAAAAATTGGAAGTCAACCAGTAAATTAATTTTTAAAAAATGATTCTGGTAAAATAAATAGTCAACAACCATTTGGAACTAAACAACAGTTTCTTAAATAGAACCAAGGACATTTTTATCCACTGGGTCCATGTAGATTACTCTGAAGGAAGAGGAAGAGGAAGGGGAAGGGGAAGGGGAAGGGGAAGGGGAGGGAGGGAGGGAGGGAGGGAGGGAGAGAGAGAGAGAGAGAGAGAGAGAGAGAGAGAGAGAGAGAGAGAGAGAGAGAGAGAGAGAGAGAGAGAGAGTCATGTGATACTGATGCTCCCAGTCAATATTTCGGAAGTTAATTTTATCTCTTTTGCATGTTAGCATTCTAGGATTGTTTAAAAAATATAAACATGATCATACAGAAAATAGAAATGAAAAGAATGTCACACTTCTTGCTAGAACAATGTTAGTTACCTATTTTCAAAGCTAGTAACCTGGATGATACTGGGAAGATTCTGTTTCTGAAGTTAAATTAGTATTTGAAATGTTTATATAATTTTTTCTTAGACCATTTGCAGACACCAAACTTGCATTAGATTACAAAAGGAGGAAAAATTGAAAGTTTTCCAAGGTGATGGTAGTGAGGGTGGGGGTGTCAAGAATCAGTTCTTAAGATCATACATGATTGGCTTCACCTACGAATGATAGAAACACACAGGCAGATCATGTTTCGTATTTGTTCCTATTCTTGCTATATCTTTTCTATTCAAGCTGCTTCTTTCCAAGTTAAATTTTCATTTTCTCCATTAGGAACGTGTAGAATTCCCACTACAATTAAGAAATTGAGGTGGGTAGTATGGAAGAAGTGGCATCAAAAGATTGAAGTATATACTTTGTCTTTTTTAAATATGGCAAAACTGATCCAATCAACAACTGCATAATACATGAACAGCAAAGAAAAGTTTATTTCATTGGTGATAATGTTTTAAGACATGAAGATTTAAACTAGACAAACCACATTTTCGGCCACATGCATAAAAATCCTATTTATGAGAAAAAGAAGCAAACACTACTATTTTGTAGTTTAATCTCAAATATACTAAGAAATGAAATCTCCATATTGAATTCTGAAGTGCTAACTGAGAAAGAGTTTGCTTAATACAAAGAAAACACTAGGACATGAATGTAATGCAATCCTGGCATTGGTATTCCATTCCTCCCCACAGCAAAATGCTATATGCATAGCAGTTCCTAGGCTTTTTTGAAAATAAATTCACTACACAAGTTAATGAAACTAATTAACAGTCTTCTTTAAACATGTCTTAACACAACAGTCCTTCTTTTCCTGCTACTTTGGCTGCCAGGTAAACGTGTTTTGTTCATTGCTACAATTATAACATTGGATCATATTTGAAAGAATGGAGAATATTCACAGATTATTTCATCAATCATTAAAGATACTATTTCCTGAATAACTATCAATTTTACTGAAATGTAATATCAGTGATACTACCATTGAAATAAATTTTAGTTCTTTTGCTTCTTCTCAAGCAGCACAAATTACTCTTCAGCTACATTATTTTTTTTCTAATTCAACATTTTTTTAAGCAGGTTGCATTAGTAGATTTTACATTTGTCTTTCTAGATTTTCTAGCGGTCATTCATTGTTGTTAGTTTTGAGTTAAGAATCACAATTAGCAAGTACTTTCACCCAGATTTAGCACATTTTCTATATGCTGAAATCTTTAATGAACATACAGATCAAGCCAGGTAAATATTCACTGCATCTATATCATAACGCATAACCAAAAGATCAAAACAACAAAAATAGAATTGTTAGGCAAATGTGATAGTATTATAGCCATCATATTAACCTAAGCGTGAGTGCACAAAATGCAGATTCTATGATTATTTTGTACTACTTTATGTTGACTAAGAAATACTGGATTGTACCAATGTTTCCATTGCACTGCACATACAAGAAACATAGGGATAGCATGCTCAGTGTCTATTATTGGAGATGTCTGGACAAACGTCTTTATACCAAGAACACAAATATTCAAATTGTAGTTCAGGTCTTCTATAACAATGTTCACCATCATCAAAATTTCTCTCCAACTAAATAATCTCTAATGCTTACCAGTTGAATCTATTGTAATATTTGTCTTCAAAAATAATTTACACTTCTAGGTTTTGTTATTTATGTTATTTATGTTATATTATTTTACATAACTGTAATATTACTTGGAGGTGGCAGAATAAATACATTCAAATACAGGTAAGTATCTATGGAAATTTTCAGTCATCCAGGTCATGGTTGTCCCAAAGGTGCTTTTTCAAGAGGCAACTGGACTTTCTGGTTTTTCTTTGAAGAAGGGAAACATCTTCAAAGAAAAACCAGAAAGTCCAGTTGCCTCTTGAAAAAGCACCTTTGGCTCAAATATACGTAGTCCTCAACCTACGACTGTAATTGAGCCTGTAATGTTGGTTGCAAGTCATGATGGTCATAAAGCAGGTCATCACGTGGCCACATCCAATTTTACAACTAGCAGTCATTAAGCAAATGCCGTGGTTGTTAAATGCTGCAGTGGTTAAGCAAACATATTGTTCACTATGGCTTTTTTTTTTTTTTTGCTGGAAACTGAAAGTAAACACTAGTTTCCAGAAAAAATATAAATTAGGGCCCCATGACCACAGGATATTTAAATGGCTGTAAATATTGATCTATCTATTGAACACCCAAAATGCTGTTATATGACTGGTGGAGGCAGATATCAGAATCTGGTACATAAGTCTCTTTTTCAGAGTCCATCATAACATATATCTAATTTGCTTAATTCCTATTTTTAATACCAAAAAGCAACTGCAAGAGTTCATCCACATCGGGAAAGCTGAGGAGGAACTTACCAAGTTACTTTCCTGCATCAGGAAAGTCCAGTTATGTTTTCCCAGAGAGTGAGCCAGTCCTTAATTGCACAGGGCAGTCACTGACATTTTAAATACTTTTTAACAATAAAGAGAATGTAAGGCACAATGCATTCTGGAATGTAGCAGGATGTATGACAGAGAAGAAAAGATGCCTAACACAAGATCATAGTTTAGTGGTATTTTACATTCAGAAATCTTAGATGTAGTCCATGGTAGTACACATTTCAATTAGTAGATCTGAGAAAAATTTCACTTGAAACCTAGGACAGTAACTTTCAATAGGATAAATAATATTAGACAAGTTAGACCAATAATTTCACACTACTTCAAAAGACCAGGTAATCCCCAGTTTAAGAAGGAGATCTATTTCCAAGAGGTCTGTTTCCTGTTGTCCTTAGTCAAATTTGTTTGTAAACTAGAGCAGAATTATTGTGTAATATTGTATAAATTGTATTGTATAATAACCTTGAATTATTGTGCGTTTAATTTGAATCATTTTGTATTTAACTTAAATCTTGTTAAGATAGGCTCCGATCTCAACTCTGAGTTGCCCTTAAACCAGGGCATTCTTAACCACAAGGATGTGCTGTAGTATCAAATACTTTTCACTCTGAAAAAACACAGATAGTGCCCATTGCTTTTGCAGGATAATAAAGCAGTCCTATTGCATTTTTACTCAGAAGTAAGTCGCACGGTATACAATGGCTACTTTCTCCAAGTTAGTTATATGCAAAGTACATTACTATATAGATAGAGAACAATCCCTTCTTTGAATTGTACCTGCATTTGTTTTTGTTTGCACAACCAAACAACTAGCAGAAGATCTGTGGAGGGAAACAGCATTCACAACCAACCCCCTCCCCAGTATTCTTAAACCGGTTATTCTAAGCCTGCCCAAAGCAGCACCGAAACAGTACCATGGTCAGTACCACAGAAGCATGGAATGTCAGCAATCCATAATACCGAAAGGGTAACGTATGTGTAAAGGGCTACAAAATTATGTAGATAACTTAATGATACTCAGAATCAGTAAGAATGGAACCCTAAATTAAGTATGACAATTTTCCCTGGATGACAAAATCAACTTTAATCCCAAAGATATGGTTTCATATAAAGCCAACGCATAGCAAAACAAATCATTATTTCTCATCACCTCCTTCAATAAGTACTACACTCCACCATTTAAAATCAATAGCTAGCTGGTTTAACAGGCACTAGGAACTGAATTTAGGATACTATGCATACACAAGAATTTTCAAAGTTTAAGAAATACTGAATATATCTCTCATGATTATTTATTAAATTTATAAGCCACCCATCTTGCCAAATGTATCTATTAATCAAACTGATATAGCCAACTATTTCATTGAAGGCAACTCTGGTCAGCAAACAATAATCAAATAAAACAGAAACAAAAATGTAAATTCCATTTTAAGCATATGATTAAAAACTTGAAATACAAACTCCAGATGAGGAAGGATAAAAATGATCATCTCACTGGTGGAGCCATCTAAAGCAAGCCTCCGGTTGCTTGGTAGCTGCAGGCTTGAGAACACAAACAGGTCTTAAGGGCTTTTTGGAATATCAAAATGTAAAAATGAGCCTATAATAAAGATGAAAGAGAAAGAAGAACTAAAGGCCCTTTTTATTGCTGATAATAACAGTCTATCGAGAGCAATTAGAGGCTGCTTAGCTTGAATACAGGTTAGTTTAAGAATGAGGTCCATTCCCAAGGTCTCGCCTTGTCCTAATTTTTTATGTGAACCAGAAATATCTTTACGTCAAATTTCTACAGTGAACCAGAACAGTATTATTGTATAATACTGTATACTGTAGGTAGGATTGTGTAGTAAACTTGAACCATTAACTTGAATTGTTACATATTTAACTCAAATTTTGCTACAGTAGGCTTAACTATGGGTCATCCTTAAGTTGGGTGTTCTTAGTAGGTCTTGCTGTATATAAATATTTTGTGAGGCACTAGCCCAAATGATGGATATCGCGTAATCTTTGAAATAAGAGATGTGTCTTCATTCAGCAGGATCCCTATCAAGCCCAGATACATAACTTTCTGTTTGCTTGGTTCCAGGCCAACTTCATAACATAATATGCAGTTACACTAAGGAATGCAGTTTGACTATATAATTTAGATCTTTATTCTGTGTTATGAACTGGAGGTCATTAGCATGTGCTAGAGAGGAGGGGGTCGTTGCAAGTAGTTTTGGCATAGCAACTGGAAGGAGAGGGAAAAGGGTGGTCATTGGAGGAAAAGATAAAAGAAAAGTTTACAGCCAGATAGCTGTTAGTCTCCTGTAGTACAAGAACATATACTGCAATAAATAATAGAGTTTGAAGTTCCTCAACACACTTCTACAGGTTTTAACAGTACAAATAGACCTCAGCTTACAACTGTTCAATTCGTGACCATTCAAAGTTACTACTCATGACCATTTCACACTTACGACCGTTGCAGCATCCCCATGGTCACTTGATGAAAATTCAGATGCTTGGCAAGTGGTTCATACTTAAAACCATTGCTGTGTCCCATGTGATTCCCCTTTTAAGATCTTCTGACAAGGAAAGTCCTGGTAGCGCAGCAAACTAAAGCACTGTTATTAACATCAGCTGCCTGCAATTACTGCAAGTTCAAATCTCACCAGGCTCAAGGTTGACTCAGCCTTCCATCTTTTCAAAGATAGGTAAAATGAGGACCCAGATTGTGGGGGCAATAAGATGACTTTGTATAAAATATACAAAAGTATGAAGGCTATTGCTTAACGCATTGTAAGCCGCCCTTGAGTCTCCAGAGAAGGGCGGCATATAAATCAAATCAAAAAAAAAGAAAAAGAAAAAGAAAAAGAAAAAGAAAAAGAAAAAGAAAAAGAAAAAGAAAAAGAAAAAGAAAAAGAAAAAGAAAAAAAAGTCAATGGGAAAAGTCATATTCACTTAACAACCAGGTTACTAACTTATCCACTGCAGTGAGTCACTTAACAACCGTGGCAAGAAAGGTCGTCCAACGGGACAAAACTCACTTAGCAAATGTTACACTTAAGAGCAGAAACGTAAGTCGAGGACTACCTGTATTGCCTAATAGCTCAAATCTGGATATTTTTTCCCCCAATTGCCTGCCTTAAACAAGGACCACCCACGGCATCCACTCACAGGTTGATCGGCGCCACCCCTCCCTCCCTTTTTCAACCCCCCCCTCACTCACCCAGGTTGACGAAGCTCATGATCATGTCGGCCTCGTTGAGAAAAGCGCTGTCCTGCGAGGTCGCCAGGCTAGGATTGCCGGAGGAGCCCAGGTTGTGGGTCAGGAGAGTTTTGTGCTGCAGGGGTCGCGCAGTGGAGATGTGCCGAGTGCCGCCACCGCCGCGATGCTCGGGCTCCCCTTCCTCCGCCGCCGCCGCTTCCTCCTCCTCGCCGGACAGCGTGTTGTAGAGATCCAGCATGAAGAGGGGCGCGGAGTTCAGCCTGCCCAGCGGGGGCGCTGACTGCTGCTGCTGCTGCCGCCGGCGTTGCTGAGGGAGAGGAACTTCGGGCTCTCCCGGCTGCTGCAGCTGAAGCCCGTGCGAGGGCCGGGGCCGGTGAGGCAAGCCCAGCACTGACAGGATTTCCTTCTGCATCTCCCGCTTCTCGTGGGACTTGAGGCGACGGTAGAGGAAGCCCGCCGGGGTGGAGGAGGTGGAGACGGGCGCCTGAGGCTGAGCCTTATTACTCCCGGGGCCGAAGCCCGCGGCACTCCTGCCGCCTAGGAGAAGCACCCCCGCGGCGGGCAGGAGAGGCAGCCCAGGCAGGGCGCAGCAGCAATAGCTCCCACACACCACCGCCCACCACCAAAACCAGCGCAGCCTCAACGGCATCGCTTTCCCCGCTTCTGCTCTCCGCCCTTCGCGTTAACTTCAGAGCGAAGTCTCGCCGTGGAAGCCGGAGCTCCTTCGCCTTCTGCTTCCACCCACCCTCGCCTTGCCCCGTCCTTTCCTTCGGGGGGATGGCAGCGGTGCTAATTCACGGGAGGGGAAGATAAGCGCTCGGAGCTTCCCTCCTTCTCAACGACGACCCCATCCCCCGCTTCCATCCAGGGGCCGGGGGGGGGGGCACAGCCGCAAAGGGGTCTCGCCTACTGGCCCCTTCTTGCGAACTCAGGTGCAAACCCTCTGGATCTCGCGCCCAGGTTACATCTCCCGCTATTCCTGCGCGGGGCAAGTTCAGCGATCTGATTCCCAGGCTCTCTTTTTTTTTTTTTCCCCACCGAGTCCGGTAGCCTCCAGCAGCTTTTTGCGCCTCTTCCGCGCCAAAACCAAGGGAGAGCAGCCCGCGCAGCTCCTTTTCCCCCCCACCTCACAGGAGTGAAGTTCTCAGGTGGAAACTCTCGACGTTGACCGAGCGGGAAAGGACCGGAGAAGGCAAAACGGAACAAAATCCCCAAATCCCAAACTCCTAATCATCCAACAACTCCTCCCTTTCTTTCTTTCTCCCTCTCCCCCGGGCCAAAAAAAGAAAAAGAAAAAAGCGTGGCTAACTCCGCAGATGGTCCCCCCCCTCCCCGCCACGCATAAGATGAGGGAGCTTTCAAGGCAAATCCTAACGGCACGCGCGTCAGCCCGGGCAGCTCTCTTTGAGTCAGTCGCTTCTGCGAGCGCGGCTGCCGAGCCTCACAGGTACCGCGCGGATCATCCAGCTGGCAGAAGCGGCCCGCCTCTTTTTCTCTCTTTGACGGGCGGCGGAGGAGGCAACTTATTAAAGCGGCTCCCGGTCCCTATCCGTCACTGCTTGGAACCTCTCCGCCCCGAGAAGAGGCGTTGCCTCCTTCGGACGCTTGTTTGCTACCCCTAGTTAGGGACCCAGCTCAGTCAGCTAAGGGGCTTAAAATAGGCGGGTTGAGTTTAAACCCCGATGAGAGAAGGGGCTTTAACAAGTGTGAATGAGGGCGGGTTCTCTTCTGATACGCAGGTGGTGGGAAACGTGGCTTGGCCAGGTTTTAAAAGGGGGGGGGAGAGGATTCTTCGCTTTTCAAGAATAAAATACTACTTTCCAATGGATATGATTTGTATTTCTGTCTCACTATTTTAGGCATTTTTATGCATAATCTCACATTTTTACTTCCTAGACTAGAGCAATATGATAAAAGTTTGGGGGAAGACACTGATTTCTCAGGGAATACTCTGTTGCTGAATTAAAACCCAATGAACAACTGTGCAGTCTTCCAGGTTTCACAAAACTCTTTTCGTAGGAGCTCTTCTATTAGAGAATCACCTTGTCTGAAACAGGAAGCTCCTTATAAACGCAAATGTAGTATAAGTTCTTGCCCAGAGGAAGGAAGGAAGGAAGGAAGGAAGGAAGGAAGGAAGGAAGGAAGGAAGGAAGGAAGGAAGGACTATAATTAAAGAACTATAAAAACAACAATCTATAAAGAACATGTTCCCCCCTACACCTCCGAAAGTGTAAGAAGAAAAATGCTTTCAAGTCATTGTATAAAACTACATATCCTTACAGATATCCCTAGCTCTACCAAAATTTGGCAGCATAATCTTAGGGGATTTCTCAGTTTCTTAGTTTTAATTTACCCCTTACCCTGTGTAACATTCAAGTTTCAGAAAAAGTGGAATCAAAAATTATTTGCTATCTTTTATTACTTTTCTTCCTAGTAATTGTATAATGTCTTAACTTAGTTTTAATACAGTTTTTAAATAAACTCTATTTCCTCTCCCCCAAAAAGGAAAGAAAAAACATCTCTAAGGAGAACTTTCTTTGTGGGACAGGGACACTCTTTGGCTGAAAATTGTATTTTAACAATTTACAAAAACCATTAAGTTGCAGGATCTAATCTGGTCCCAGTGACTGACCCAGATTAGATCCTGCAACGTTATCCTGGGACATGTATATTTGCCTTCATTTGTGATCATCAAGTTGCTCTGTAGAGCCCTAAGTGGAAGGAAAAATGCTTTACACTCTCTTAATTAAACTCTCTTAAGAGTTTATCACCACTTGGTGTTCATTCAGAATTTCTGAGACTGTGCGTCATCTTTCACATTTCTGTTATACTTTGTATTACTATTCTTATGAAAACTAAGTAGTTCTCAATTAATGACGATTCATTCAACAACCATTCAAAGTTATAGTGGGGCTGAAAAATGATAGTTATGGCCACTCTTCAAAATAATGGCCATTGCAAGCCTCCCCATCACCTGATCAAAATGTCAATGCTTGATAGCCAGCCCCCATCTATGACCGCAAGGGTGCTTCAACTCCCACCACCTAACTATCTCCCCATCCCAATCTCTGTCCTTATGGATGTCTTGCACTCCATCACCCTACTGCACCCAGATGATCTTTTTCCTCCTGATGTTGATGAAGCGTGCTCACCCTGGCCCTTCACAAAGCAGCTGCCTGGTTCACCAGGCCTTCTTCCCCAAAGTGTGCACGATCTTGTTCAAATCACATGCCGCCTTTGCACGGGGAATCCTTCTTGTGAGATGTCTGGATGGAGCACAGGGTGGCAGGCTGAATGGGGCCAGAGGAGTGCAGGCTGGCCAAAATGACAGAGATGGAGGAAACAGGTGGGAGGGAAGAGTCCCTTACCTTACCAAGGCTCTGGATTGGGAGGAACCAAGCTGGGAATGGCACGAATTGGGGTGGATCTTCATCCAAAGGCTTGGTTAGAAATGGCAACTGGGACTGCTGGGATTGCTCTCGCTAAGTGAGGCAGTCACATGACACTGCGCCTTACAACCACATCACTTAGCATTGGAAATTCCAGTCCCAGTAACTATTAACTAAGGAGTACCTACATTCCATATAATTTGGACTGAGCTTTTCAGAATATACTTTTACAGCAAGGACTTGTTGACAAAATCTCCTATTAAATAAGTCAGTAATCAGCTGTAACAGGCAAGAAAGGTCTACCTGTAATGCAATATGGAAGCAAGAACTAAACAGGTGCAGGCTGCTACACAGTACTTTACTAAACTGTGACTCTTGTTTAATCATCACTACAAGTCACATCCTAACTTTTTATGGATTTGTGTAGCTCTTTAGGAGGTCACAGAAAACTCAGCCAGGTCAGGTCTGGTTAGCATTTGGATGGCAGAACACCAGGGAATATTATTAGGGCTGGAGGCTAGACTGGGAAATAAAACAAATAAATAGAAAGCAATTCCATTCTGTTGCCAAGAAAATTACATGGACATGCCCATTAAATTAGCAGAATCAAGCTTGAGTGAAATATGGCTTTAAAAAATGGCAATCCTATTTGGGGAAAAAAAAATCAAAAGAGCAGATATACAATAGGGAAAAATCCCTAGACAAATGATTAGAACAAAATATTATGCAAATGTGTGTTTCCTTCTATTTTTCAATTGACTTATGGAGGCTCTCATACTAAAAACAATGTATCTTATTTCACAAGTGGAGTAGTTAACAGGAAGCCTAATAGCTTGTAAATAACTTAAACAGGAAGTCCATGAACTCAGAACAGTTTTTTAAAATAAACTAAGTAATAAATCTTTGTTCATTCCAAAAGATTCCTCAAGATAACAGGCATATTTTCCTTTGGCTGACAAATAAACCAAATGCAGACGGCAGAGTAATTTAACTGTTATTAAAAACAGTACATCTAAAGTGTCAAAAATGTAATATATTCCATAACCATGTGGCTCCCATGAAACACTGGCTGTTTTTGTACATTGTGCTAACCTATGATCTGCTTAGCTTTGATTTCATAAGCCACAATTGGTTGGGATCACCCAGCAAACTAAACGAGAACAATCCAAACCACTTTATAGATTGGCTCAGTGTTTAAACTTAATCCCAGGTTTGTTTAAATCTACCTTGTATGACAAGCTGAGACATAAATCTACCCTCCTCACACACACTTTTTCTCGTATAAGGAGCTGTGATCTGAGTTCAAACTTAGCATTCAAAGTGCTGCATTATACTGTGCATCATACAGTTTATGTCAATAAAGATACAGAGATGATAAAATGGTTGTAAAATGTATTAAAGCAGCAAGATTCTAATGATCAGCTGTCTCCAGATGAACAGAAATAAACATTCTGTCTATAACATTGTAAATATTGTTATTATTGAAAAGTGTTTACAGAATTACAAATAGGCTTCCGTCAAAAAATAATATAAGGGAATAAGTGACAGAACAAAATTTGCTATTTGCCCTGTCCTCCTTATGCTGACTTTTATCTCAGCCAAAATGTTTTGGTTCTGTGACATCTTAGGCCATACTTTACTGCTGTGTTGCAGTCCTTCTCATAAACCTGAATAAAACAATACTCTACCAGCAAGATATTTGCTATCCTTATTGCTGATCTATTTCCTAGCTGTATTGTCTCTATTTCAAGTCAATGCAATCACCTGTCTAGGAAGGTCTCACTTTGAATTGAGAAGCTGGAGAAGTATTTTCTTATTCCATGATCATTTAGAAGAGGTGGGTGAAGATGCTGTTGACCCCAATCCCAGATATTGGAAAATACTACAAGACAACAGGCTTTGTATTTAGTTCTGGGGTTCATATAGAATGATCCTTTGTGCTGTATGTAGCATCCATGTTAGGATCCAGGCTCAGAGGATTAGAAATCTGTTCTCTTTCTCCTCTCCTGGGATAGAGAGAGGGTGATTCAATAAATCAATGATTCTGAGAACAATCCCCCCCCCTCAGCCATCATCATTTGAACTGCAAGAAAGAGTCCACATTAGTGTTTCTCAACCTTGACAACCGTAAGGTAGATGGACTTCATCTTCCAGAGCTTCCCAACCAGCAATGGTTGTTCTATAGATCAGTGTGGTACCAAATTGTCTCTATTCAGTTTCCCAGGTATGTCCCTCTCTTTCCTTATTATCTGAGAACTGGGAACTGGGATATACATTTCCAAATCTCGTTCCACTTTCTTAGCTTACTGTTTCTATTGAAGTTTATTGAAATAAATGCTTAAAAATGTACATCCCCAAAAACAATTCTCCCCTCCCCAAATATCCTAGATTCCTTGCTTCTCTTCAGCCTAACAGCCACCTAACAATTGAGGAACTGCCCCTGTACGAAGAAACGTTGACTGTACTCATTATCTTAGTCATCCACAATAGCAGCCACAACGCTGCATGTATCATGAAGTCATTGTATAAGTGACATGAATTGGGTAAATTGCATTATATAAGTGACACGAATTAGGTAAATCACATCATGGCACACAATATGTAATTCATATCATTTGTATGGAGACACCATGTCACCTTGTCACCCTTGTCCTCTCTTGCCAGGACATACTGGCTGTGTTAAGTCAGAATATAGTTTGTTTCCTTTGGTTTTAATGTAGTACTTTGTATAATGTCAGACACTGTGATGATGGCTTAGCATGATGTGGGAGCTCAGCCTCATTCCCTCTGAGCAGCTGGGTGGGGTGTGTCTTTTCAACAATTATTTTGCTGTGAAATTTGGGACAAAACTTTTCAGACCACTTTCATTGCAATTTGTTTCTTAATCCCATTTGTGAATTAAAGCTATATATTGAATTGAACTTTATTTATATTAAACATTCTGGAGTTTCAGTGCTGTTAGAAAATGTTTTCATTTAGGTTTAGCTTACTTTAATTTAATTTAAAAATAATTTGGATGTTCTTCACATTGCTAAGGATTTGATTAAAAAAGGGGGACTGTGTCCCTATTATAGCTTTTCATACAAAATTAAAGTTTTTGTTCATTTTAAATGTTTATATTAAAATATCAACAATATTTTAAAACCTATTCTCAAAAAAGGACCTGAAATATTTCCTTGGTGATTGAAAAACAAAGGTGTTTTGTGAGGTGTTTAAGGATATACAATCACACATTAATACTATTAAAAGAATGTTTCACCTCCCAATGTTTGCTCTCTCTCTTTCTCAAACTTTCCTTTCACTCCTCCACTTTTAAAAATGTTATGAATTCAAAATTGCTTTAGAAAAATCATATTTTCCTACTCAGGGATGACATCTGGTGGTGAACCTGAATCAGCTTTTAAAAATGATCATGTTTTTAAAAATGGCAGAATTGTTTTTTTTTTTAATTCTTGCCTCAAGCCAAGATATAATCTATTGTAACGTGCTTATGGTATGTCAGCTCTTTGTGGTGAAATGATGTATTTAATTAATACATTAAACTATGAATGCTGTTATCATCAGAAAATCCTAAAATGTAAACATATATTTGTAAAAAAGCAAAGTATGCTTCATTTTTTTTGGCACTACATTTGTACCTGGCATTTCCCTCCCACGGTAATATTCAAGTTATTTCCAATGGAACTCATCACAATGCTATGTGGAGGTCAGACTGCAGCGTCATCTTTTTGTCTTACTAGGATGTATCTAATGTTAAACCACTTTAATCTGAACATTTTAACACTGAGATCAATATCAGCTAAAAATATTATTCCTCCTTCTTTAATACAAAAATATTCCAATCTTTAAAAGCATATCCACTCAAATTAGTATATAAATATGTAAGAGTCTAAGTCAACCAGAATTCTGGAGGTTTCAAATTCATTCCAGAGAAATTGTATCTACATTTCAGACACATTCCATGTTGAGAGAGAAGAAAATATGTCCAAAATGCATCTGAACAAGAAATGGGAAACCCCTTGACATGTATACTTACTCATTCATTTTGAGCCATATATACAGGAACAAAGCAATTCATCAAAGAGGATGTATAGGATGTCCATCCTGAACCACAAATCATCTCTCTCTTCTCTCTTCTGCAAACCTCCAAACCTAAGAAATTATGTACACAATTTCAATATTTACTGGGTGTGGGCATAAACCATTTACTTTGGCGAATAATCCCATTTGGTTTTAGTTACTGCCAGAGAACAGGAGATCTTTTCTCTTTACCTCCATCTTCTTCCTGACAAATGTCTAAAATGTGCTACCCATTTTCACAATGCAGTAATGCAACCAAGGAAGTGGACTTCAGTTTCAGACAACGCTTAGGTTTTCTCTTCAAACTCATTCCAGGAACATCCATGGGGCCTGGGTCTTTGATGACATATTGTTCCACTTTGATTGAGGTTGGATTATGGGCCACTCCTTCAAATCATAAACAGGGCAGAAATTGCCTTCTTCAAAAATACCACAAAGGACTGAGGGGAAAATGTTAGATTACAGAGAGAGAGTTTGGTGTCAGTTCAGCTACTTTTTTTAAGACTGTAAAATCTGAGCTATTACAGATGTCTTTAAAAGAAGATGCCTTTTTTAAAATACTGAAATATGTTTTGCTCTACAACTCTAAAGAACTAGCTTATACTATTGACAGTGCACAATATATTCCATAAATATACAGAGGAAATGTACTCCTGAATGCTGAGGACAAAGAAGGATATTTATTACCATCAAACCTAATTTAGGAATTTCAGCACAAAGAGGCTAACAACTATTCGAAGTATAGGTCTATGCTTAAGGACTATACTACCATGCCAAAAACCAAACTTTATATGGGTAGTCCTCATTTAGTGACTACACTAAATTGGCAATGTGTTATTAAGCGAAATTATCACTAAGTGTAATGCCAACTGTGCTTACAATCTGACTTCAGCTTTACAGACCTGGAAAGGTTGGAAATGCAAGCATTGATCACAAAGTTATGTTTTCATCACTGGCTATAACTGTGAACAATTGCTAAAAGAGACAGTTGGTAAAAGAGACAGTCGCTGAAGGAGAGCTACCTATATTCTTTTCTTATCACTCAACCTTCTATACAGGTCCTCTGTACACATTCAGTGTAATAATATCATTTTATGATATTGGCAAGAATCCTTCTAATGTAACACAAGCAGCTAAACCAAACTGTGTGCCTGGAAAGGTGCAGCAAAGATGCATGATCTGCAACAGAACAATTTCTTACAAAGAAGACATAAAGAGAGACCATATTGAGAAAGTATTGTAGAGTAAGCCATTTAGAAACTAGCCATTCCTATTGATAATCATTCAGCAGAGCCTTCCTCAACATGGTGCCCTCCAGATGTATTATGGCTACAGTTGTCAAAAAAAAACAAAAAAAAAAAACCAGACATCAACTATTTCTCAGTCACCTTTGTAGCCAAGAATTTCTTCAAAATGCATTACAAAGTAAAGCTCTCAAAAGCATCATCTACCTGACTTCTGAACATATGTTGCCTGTTGTACTTTCCCCTGACAGTACTGTTCCACTACTTTTGGACCAAGGTTGTGATATGTTTTGCTCTATTTTTCTTCTGGTTCTACCGTTATTGAGCTCCATAGGAGCTTCCAAGCATATCATCCCTAGTATCACCAATAGAAAACAGTATGCATCTCCTTAAAGATTTCCAAGTTGAGAAAATGTGATGGGACAGAACAATGGGAGAATATGGGAGAATTACAAGTGGGAAACAATAAAGTATGGAAGCCCTTTTTGAATACCTTTCTCTGAATGGGGAAAGGCGCCTGCATACAGTTGTTTACTATTCTGGCCCATCAATTTTTCAGCCCAATGCTTTCCAGCCCGCCGCATTTTTGCTCAAGAGCTGTCATACATTTGAAATGGCAGCTTTCAATTGCTTTATGACAGGGGTAGGGAACTATGGCCCTTTTATGATCTGTGGACTTCAAATCCCAGAATTCCTGAGCATGACTGGCCATAGTTCCCCATCTCTGGTTTATGATGTCCGAGAGGTGCTTTTCAACTTTCCTAAAACCCAATACAAAACGGCCAGGGTTATGCAAAGCATTTGAAAAAAGGCTTCACAAAGCATGTCCAGTACCAGCAAAGCACCTCTTTTCAAAGTATTAATACAGCCACAATATTGGCAAAGGATGAAGGCTACTCTCGCCTATCTGGACATGGTTGTGTGCATGTGTGTAATGTAGCCTACTTCACTGGAGTTCCAGTGTTTCGTGTCCCTTTCTATACAGCACATTCTGTACATACAGTACATAATTAGCTGTCCAAATATTGGCAGATGCAAAGGATTAGAATGCTTTTAAGGCTTTTGGAAGGAAGCTTGTGCTAATATAATTTCGAAGTGCCATTTTCAAAGGTCTTTTGCCCAGCCCTTAAATTTAACAAACATGCAAGGTGAATTTTGCTATCAATGCACCACTGCATCTATGGCGAATAAAAAACAAGCCTACTGTGGTAGAAATATTCATCTGGTTCAGTTCCAAGCCGGGAGAAAGGCATTAGAGACAAAATGGAGGGTGGAGGCTGATTGGAAAGATGGTTTAATGATGAAGCAGAACCACCAAGCACATGGTTCTGGTGCAGCTGACCACATGGAGCTGAGAGTAGGTGGCTTTTATACTTTTTCTTGGGCTTTGCACTTGAACTTCCTTTTCCTGTGCAAGAACATGTATTCTATTGGCTGTTGTAGGGGTCAGAGGTGGTATTCAGCAGGTTCTGACAAATTCTGGAGAAGCGGTAGAGAAAATTTTGAGTAGTTCAGAGAACCAGTAAATACCACCTCTGACTGGCCCAGCCCCCATCTATTCTCTGCCTCCCGAGTCCCAACTGATCAGGAGGAAATGGGGATTTTGCAGTAACCTTCCCCTGGAGTGGGGTGGGAATGGAGAGTTTACAGTATCCTTCCTCTGCCATGCCCACCAAGCCATGCCATGCCCACTAAGCCACGCCCACAGAACCAGTAGTAAAAAAATTTGAATCCCACCACTGGGTCATAGCTGGCTCTGTAGATTGTCTGAGCTCCAGGTTTGGTTGAAGTTTCTGAGGGTGATGCAATGTCTTTAGGAGATTGTGCAATTTAGTGAGCTCTGTGTTTTAGTGGGTTAATCCTATTATGTCCTGAAGGGTCATGTCTTAATCCCTTCACCCTGGAGCTGAAGGTCTTTTGTTTTGTAGATAGGCTGGCCCAGTCTTAATGGGCACAAAATATCTGCTTGGGGCAGGGAGCTGGGGCTCTGAATTTCTGTCTCTCTTAAGATTTTTTATTTATCTTTTAGGGGAAATATTTTATCCTACCTTTTTTAAAATATTCCTCAAAATATTTCATTCTTCTAGAAAGGGGTGGGTGGCTTCCCACATAGGTTACACATTTATTCAAATCCAAGCACAAACCTATCCTACCGTAGGGTGGTAGCAGATATCATTTATTTTTGTATCTCAGATGTATAACCCAACATTTTCCCAGAAGATTAAGACTACAGTACTCCCACATTTATTTTTCCCTCTTTCTTCAGTGTGGTTCAGATGTATGTGAGTGATTGGCTCAAAGACATACAGTAAGGGAAAACTTGAAATACAGTTTTAAGGTCCTATCCCAATACATTAACCACAGCACTGCACTAGCTCTTTCCATTTTATTGTGTAAAAAAACAAAACAAAAACGAAATTGGTATGTAGAAAGATGCAGTCCAACTGACCCTTTTAGAATACCATTTCAATTATCTCTGATACAAATTGCCAATAAGAGCAAATGATTCCTTTAAAGTATTTTAACCACATCCAACAATTTCGTTCCCAACAGTATGTGCCTGAACCATCATATCCTCCACATATCCTTCTTATCACCACAGCCATGTCTCCTTCCTCCTCCACTACAGATGTAGCTAATTCCAGCCTTTTCTATTGTGGCAGAGGAATCATAAATTTTGTATGTACTGGAAGCAGAAAAAAGAACTGCTTTAGCTGCACCATCATGATGAAAACCAAAATGCTGATGCCCACATTATTTACTTTAATAGCCAGCTCTGCAATTCTGTATTGAGTTTATACACTGATTCCAATGCATCAAAGGCCACAAAACAGGCATCACCCAGATACAATTTTAAGAGACAGGATCTCCATTCCAGATTTCAGCCTCAACGCTGTAATTTTCAATCAAATCAGTGTTCTATAAATAACCTTATGTATATACATCCTTAAGGGGGGAAAAACGTAATGAATAAATATACATACATCTTTTTTTGTGTGCTAAGTTTCCAATTGTAATCACAATCTTTTTGTATGCAGCTGCTTTTGATTTCAAATGAATACTGTTTTTAGTCTCCATGTAAATATAGCCAATTATAAAACAGACTATCAATTAATGAGAGGAGGGGGGAAAAACCATCTTTGTTTGTTTGCTTGCTTTCTCAAAAGTTCTATTATGTTCTCATTGTTAATAACTGTAATTGCAATGATCATATTACTTAAAACACAGAACTTAATCACGACTCAGATATAATTGAACTATGATATTTTTATCATGCTCAAGTTATACCAGGTTATTTTTCTGGACCTATTTTTTTCTATCAATTCATTTTTCCCCCCTCTGCCTGTTTTTATGACAAGGCAGGTTGATCACGGCTTATAGAGTATGCCTGTCACCTGGGCCCAGGAAGAAGCACTCATCTGAGATAAGATAAAGTCCCCATTGAATCAAGCTTGAGTCTTGGTGACTTCATGGACATTTTGTATATAGTTCTTGCTTAGGACCACAGTTGGGACTAATTGCTAAGTGACAGAATTGCTAAGTGAAACATAACATGACTGCAACAGGCTACAAGTTTATTTTAAGGGTTGTTAAGCAAATCACTATAGATTGTTCAGCAAGACATCATAACTGCAGCTTGTGATTTTCAGTGCCAGCTCCTCCATTGATCCTTCTTGTTGGAAGCAAGTGTAAAGCGTATAAATGGTAATCATGTGACCACAGGACTCTGCAAAGGCATAAATGCCCACTATTTGCGAAGTGCCAGGATGCTGAACATGGCGATATGACACCTGTAAGTGCGAGGGCTAGTCATAAAATTGCCTTTTCAGCACTGTTATTTCAAATGATTACTAAACAGGAGTCATTAGGCAAGGTTAACTGTACTTTCTTCAGCATCACTAGGCTGTGCTTTCTTAATGGTGTCCGATTCACATTTTAACCAAGTCGAATCTAGTCCACACAAGGTCAACCAGATGCTGTTTACAGCAGAAAACCTAGAAATAATATTTTATATATTATATTCAGTTACCAGAGAAAGCAAACCAAGCCCTTTTAGAACAAAGCTAACATTTCCCAAACAAATCATGAGGAAGGACCACAGCTGAATATTTTGCATGAAAACTTTCCAAGTTCAACAGTATTGATTGGGATAAACCCTGCCAGTTAGCATCAACTATACTGAGCAAGGAGAAGCATTAACATAGTATGAAGCAGCATTTCATCCAGCAGGTGGAATCAAGCTCACCAAAATCCAAGAGTTCCTGATAAATAACTCTTTACTAAAGAAAGGTTAGGGAGCTGTAATCAAGGGAAGTATGAGCTGTTGTTTAAAAGTAAACCCTGTTATATAAACAATATCCAAATCCGTTTGTGTCTATTACATCCCATGTAAAAGGTGTTTGGCTCCGTTTTATGCAGGAGGACCAGTTTACATCTACCCCTTGTTACTACAGTACATGGTAAGATTTGCCATTATGTTACTTTTCCCTGACTGTAAGAATTCTCGTATTACGTTTCTATTGTCATCTCGGCTTTATTGGGAACAGAATGGAAACGTTGTTACTCAAAGTAACAATTGATCAATGAGCAAATTTTTCTCAAGTTTGCCAAAAGGAGAGGTGACCCTTGGCTTTTGATGAATGGTTACAGGAATTTTCCCCCATTTGACATGGAATTCCTCAGTATGTTGTTGCATTTATCTTCAGCAGTTGGGGTGAATATACAGGAAGGGAAGGGAAAGGAAGGAAGGATGGAAGGAAGGAAGGAAGGAAGGAAGGAAGGAAGGAAGGAAGGAAGGAAGGAAGGAAGGAAGGATAGATACAAAGCAATAGGACGAGAGAGAGGGGGGGGGGAGAGAGAGAGAGAAAGAGAAAGAGAGAGAGGTTTGATATAAAATTTTTTGAAACAGGGCAAATATACAGTTCATCGTAAGCAACCAAACTCTCCATTTTCATAATAGTTATTCTTCTGTATTTGGGAAATACCCCACATTGGGAATATTGTACAAGTTGTATGCATTCTTGAACAACACATATATACTCCTTGTTGTGTTGTATTACAATCAACCAACCAGTCAGGGAAAAGGAAAGGAAGAGGGAAGCTGTTGAAGGTTCTGCATCTCCATGGCTTCTCCACCTTTTCCCTCTGTCACTAACATCACATTTGTTCAGGAACTCTTTGAACTCCATAATTCTGAATAAGTCCATTCCTTTTCTACAATATTCCTGATTCAACAATATTCAACATTTCAAATTTGATGTCCAACTGGAAAAAAAAAAATCTATTGGTAACAGCTTGCCATTGACACAATAATGCTACAAGGATGTACAAATACAGTGCTCTGGCATTGTTTTGCTTCATCTCCACAAGGGCTCTCAGGAGCAATTCTCTTTCAGCATGTGGATACAATTATGTTCCTTTTATGAGTGAATTTCAACACATTTTTCATATACATTTTCATTTTATGAAATGTTCATCCCTGTTGAATACATGGGAGTTTTTTTCTATGTTCGTCCAAATCTTTTTTTCTTTCTAATGTTTTTTTCCAGAAGTCAGGTCTGCTCTTCTCAAAAGCCAAGGTATCTACGAGACCGCCTTCTGCCGCCAATAGCCTCCCACCGGCCAGTTCGCTTGCACAGAGAGGGCCTCCTCAGGGTGCTGTCGGCCAGACAATGTCAGCTGGCGACCCGCAGGGGGAGAGCCTTCTCTGTGGTGGCACCTGCCCTCTGGAACGACCTACCCCCAGAGATACGCACGATACAGACCTCCGGACTTTTCGTCGGGCCCTGAAAACTCATTTATTTCATCTAGCCGGGCTGGCTTGATCCCATCCTTTCAGTTTTAATTTGAATTGGTTTTAACTGGGTTGTTTTAAATTGAGGGCCAAAATTATTTAATGTTTTTTAAACTGATTTTTAAATTTTATATGTTATGTTTTATCTCAGCTGTTCACCGCCCTGAGTCCTGTTGGAGAAGGGCGGTATAAAAATCAAATAAATAAATAAATAAATAAATAAATAAATAAATAAATAAATAAATAAATGTTGATCCATTGGTTACAACAGGAATTAACTAAGCAACTTGTCACCAAAGTCTGACTTCATGGCTGAGAAAGAACAACTGGCCTAAAGTCACCCATCCAGCTTTCATGCCCAAGACAGGACGAGACTAGAACTCACTCTCCTGTTTTCTAGCCTGATGCCTTAACCACTAGACACAACTGTCTCTCAAATCAACTTCCAACAAATGGGGAAGAAAAAATTGACAGCCTTGTACCTATGCATGTAAGTAAGATGAATATTCCCTAAATTACAGACTTCTAAAAGCTGGATTTCATTAAGCATTGGAATATAAAAACAAGACAGTTTAATAAGGTCTTGGAGTAATTAACAGCAGTCAAACTAACAGCATATAATGCTCTGTAAAGAAGTATTGAAATGTAATTCACACCCAAATATATGGTCACATGCAAACTAAAAAGCTTCCATTCTCAAGTTCCAAAGACATTTGAGAGTTTTCATCTGAATGATACCCCTTATTGTCTCAATAATGTATGCAGGAAGGGACATACTGAAAAAAAAGTATTATATTAGTAATGCATTTAAGTCAAGGAATCCTATTTTTCACAGGTTAGCAAAACCTTTTTATATATATTTCTACAGTCTCTGGTATTACGTTAGTTATAACAATGGATTGGTAGTCATTACTGATGAGCAGAGGGCAATGCCTGAAAATTAAAAACGTTGGGTTTTGTAAAAATAGTCTGAGACAAAGGATGTATTCACTAATCAGAAAGAGCCTTAGAGTTTAAACTATTTTCTGTACAATATTTTCAAAGAACCAAATGCACCTTTTCTTTTAACCTTATTAGCATGGAAGAACAGAGTGCTGGATCTAACTCCAGGTGTTCATTCTCACCCTTCTCTTCTTGCTGTGGTTCATTCCATAGCTAATTTAGAAAAGTCTTTTCTAATTTGTTCTTCTCCAATTGCACAGTATTGGAATTGGCTAAAAAGTGCCAGTTGAAGAAGGCTATATTTAACATACCATTCATTTTGCTGAAAGGTGAAATAATAATCGGTTTCACATTCACCAGCATTTCCTTTTAATGTAAGTAAATAACTTCTTACACATCTCAACACAAAGAAAAACATACACTCCAATTTATATTACAAGATTCATAAGCACAAGTAATTCACATTTTTAAATAGATCATGTATAGGGAATGCTGTTAGTTAAAACTAGAACTTCACATACAATTTGGCTGACTTCACATATCAAACTAAGGCATAGTGTCATACAGTTTGAAAGAGTGCAGTCTCTCACTGCATCAATCCAAACTGAAGACTTCTAGGAAATAACTGTATGAAGACATCTCCAATAGTGAAAAATACACTCTCTGGTAGGTAGTTACACACTGCTGAACTGCTGTTATAAAACTTTCTTAATATTCAACTGGAAGTGTTCCATTATTGTGTCTTCCTTTGCCTTGTCTTTCTTCCATGTTAAGTGCAGTTAAAGAATGCTACTTTTTCACACAGTATTCTCAAGGCTAAATAGCTGTATAGCCTTCAAGCTCTCTTCGCTTAATCCTAGTTGCCTGGTCAACCTCACTGCCCTTTTCTGAACCTATTGTAGTTTATCTGAATGCTCTCTAAAATTTGGTGGTCAAAACTGGAATTCATACTCAAGATGATCAGTACAGAATAAAACTAAAGCATTATCTCTGGGTATTTAGACACTATACTTCTCTTGAAGTAGCCTAAAATTGTATCTGTCTTTTCTGAAGGCACATAATACTGCTGACTCATACTATAATAAGTTTGTAATCATATACTGTTGCTTCAGTATATAATTCTGGGTTTGCCTTGGACTTAAATATGATTGGCCAGTTTCAAGCTCAGAATATGACATTCTCTGACAGACATATAACATTCTTAAATTTTTCTAATACATTATTATTTTCAGGGGGACTTTCATAAATCCTTTTTTTCCCCCAAACAAACATGCTGATCACTTTGTTTTTCTTAACTAGGGCCTTGGTGTCAATTCTAAAATATTTCCAGCCATTGTGTCAGAAAACTAAGAAGATTTGCATCTGTTTATTCGTTTGCCATACACAATGGTTCAAAGATACAAGAGCCCCTACAAGAAAAAATGGGTGAGTTTAACCATGGCAGTAAATATATAAGCACTTGCACCAAAGCACATTGCAAAACCAAGATCCAACATGTCAACCCTGCTTTTTAATGTTTTAACTGTTCGTCCCAGAAGGGAAAACTTCCAACTTTTTCTAACAGTAAAAAGTTATTACCTTTGTGCTTTTACAGGAGCACAAAGTGAGTGGCTGGAGCTTCTTCTAGCTTCTTTAGCAACTGACCTAGACAATTAGACAACTCTCCACAAAATGGTGTGACTCTGAAAGTGTCCTAGGCCACTCAGATTTCTGAAAGTCCCCTTTTCTTCCTTTTTGCAACCATGGATGTTTGGCCTGACCGTGTCACTGTGAAGCTGCAAAAAACAAACGTCCACATTCAATATGTCCAAAGCCAGCAATTGCACTGACACGTTTATTCCCTGAAATCTTTTTTTAAACCAAAAAAAAAAAAATGCCACGTGGCTCAGTTTGCACACACATCCTGCAATACAAGAGCATCTCTACCCAGACCAGCCGGGGTGTCTGGAGCAAACAGAAACGCAAGGAGCCCTTCCCAAATAGGAAAGAAAGAAAAAAACAACAGCCAGCAGAACAAGGTTTATCTCAACTGATGCTGGCGCTGATTTACAAAAGATACACGGGAGCAATGCCTTTTGCAGCGCCTACCTGAAATTTTCTGGTACCCAATTTTGGAAATGCATTAACAGGACTCCAAGGAAGAATTCAATTCGGCCGCGCCTACTATTGCTACTGCGCCTGCGCCTGCGCCAAGCTGAACGCTCTCCTGTTGACGGAAGCGGCCGGCGAGCTCTCCCGCGGAGTGCGGACTCCCCCTTCAGTATACCAAGAGAACTGCGACTTTCTGTGGCTGTTGCGATAAATTTTACTTCTAGTTTTGATGTTTGCTTTCTATGTCATTCTATAACTTCATATGACTAATAATTAACTGGTATAAATTCGGGTGTAAGTAGTTGGCTTCCCAAAGTAAAGATTTGTTTCTTGAAACCTTTTGGACTTGTAGATCAAAGAGCTAGTTTTATAAATCAGCACCTAGATCTACCCCTAGATTGGCTTTGTTTTTCTGATCCATACAAAATAAGCTGAGGGTTATTTAAATGCATCGTGTGTAGCCCAAGTAGCATCAGCATCATCTGCTGTCCCATCAAATAATTTTAAAGTATTTCTAAAGTAAAACAAATAATCAAAAAAGGGTTTTGCAGTGATAATATGTCAGAAAACAGAAAAGGAGGAATTAGTGATGAGATGCTGGAAGAAATATGATTCAAGCTAATATAGAAACTGCATACAGACCGATACTATTAATACCTGTCCAACTACCTATCGAATTTTATAAATATATATGTATATATATTGAAGTTTGTGTGGGTTGGCTTTAGAATTTATATTGACATCCAACTCAAAACGATATGTATGTGACCTGGGTGGCATACCAATTATAAATAGAATATGAAATTGTACTTTTTTTAAAAGAGTGATTTATCTTTTTGAAGATGAGCATGAATTTATTCTGATATACTAATCCAGCCCCAAAATGTTTTTATGATACCTACTCATAAAAGATTCATTCTTTTTTAGGGATGGCCTACAGTATGGAACTGCAGTGCCAAACAAAGCAGACAATACAGAGCTTTAAAAAAAAGTCTATCAGTGAATTATAAAGCTGTGATCAGGAACATTTAAAATAAATATCCATAATAATTTGAGAATACTTGGGTATTTTAAGGTATGAATCAATATTTCTGAAAAGTGCTTAAGAATCAAATGTTCACATATTCCTAAATACCAACCTCTCTCTACCTCTTCATATATATCGCAAAATTAACAAAGAAATGCACTCAATGCTTAAAGAATGGTAAACATATTCTTTATCCCAAGCTGACCAAGTGATGCTGACAGTATTCTTTCCTAGAGTCTAAAGCAGTGGGTTGCCCCGGGTTCGGTCCGGTTCTATAGAACTGATAGTAAAACCAGCGGGAGGCTCTGCCCACCCGCCACAACATCATCATGGGTGATCTACACATGCGCAGAAGCGCACACGCTCCCATTGCGAACCGGGAGTAAAGGGAAGTAGATCCCACCCCTGGTCTAAAGGCTGTAGTGGTCTGGTTGGAGAAGAGATTTCAGTTCAACCCTAGCAAGACTGAGAGACTTCGGGTTTTAGGACCCACAGATTTTTTTTTTTCATTTTCTATTGCGTAGCATTGCCCCAGACAGAATCAGTGCATAATGTAGGAGTCTTCCGAACTCTTATTTCCTTTTGAAGAACGGGTGGTAGGCATGACCAAGGCCTTTTCACTAATCCATCTTGTATGCCAATTGTTCTTTCCTGAACCAGGAATCATAATTCATGCTTTGATCGCCTCCCCAATGGATTAGTGCCTTGTAATTTTCAGGAGTCTGCCCTTGAAGTTTATCCAAATGATGCAATTTATCCAGAATGTGGCAGCACAAGTAGTTATGTGGACACTTCAATACACCCATGTCATACCACTGCCTTCATAGGCTTTACCGTCTTCCAACAGGCTTCCAGATGCATGCTACTATCAAGGTGCTACTTTCTCTAAACCAGAGATCTTCAAACTTGGCAGTTTTAAGACTTGTGGACTTCAACTCCCAGAAATCTCTAGCCAGCTATTCTATGTCTAGGAGCTATGCTGGCTGGAGAATTCTGGGAGTTGAAGTCCACAAGTCTTAAAGCTGCCAAGTTTGAAGACCTCTGCTCTAAACCCTTTCATGGCAAGGGCAAAGATTATTTGTGAGATTGCCTCTCAAATCGTTTCTTCCCATTCCGATAAGGGTGGGCATGGTATTAAACAGCACCAGTTGATAGAACCTAAGGAACATCCTTGGTTTGACATGAAGCACATCCTATGAAATACTATACCCTTATAATTCTCATGCCTCCACACTGAAAGTATTTGAAGTCTTTGTTCCCTCAGGCATTGGGCCGAGAGATGGTTGAGGCCATCGCTGTAATTGTGTTTTCTTGTGGTTTTTGAATTGGGTTTGTTCTCAGGCACCATTTATATGTAGTTTAGGAACATATAAACATTAAAATGGGGTTTAGACAGCTCATTATAGTGCTACCTAACTTTTATTACACTGCATTGTTTTTTAAATTTTTTATACATCATTATTGCACATTCTAAAATGTTGGAAATAGAAACTCATCCTCACCTTCCCCCTAGTTCAGGGGTGTCAAACTCATGTCATGTTGTCATGTGAAGTATCATGACTTTTTTCCCCTTCGCTAAAACGGGGGTGGACATGGCCAGTGCGACACATCTGGCCCACAGGCGAGTTTGACACCTAGTTGATGCATACATTTCATCAAAGTGCAACTAATGTTGCTGGGATGCCAGCACTTCTTTTGCCCGCTATACAGCTGCAGGTCCCCTGCCTTCTGGTCCTTCAGCACCCCTCATCCATGGCCATTGGTGCTTGGACAGTAGGAGAAAATAGAAATATGGTTTCTGCAGAAGACTCTGCCCACATAACATCTGGTCTAAAGCATTTGTTTTCTGGACTTTTTATACAAACGGTTGGTACACAGGTCAGTTTAAGCCAAGAAAATAAGATTCTGGCAAGTAGATGTTACCGAATTGGTCATCATTCTGCTGACAAGGGATTTCTCACAGTTGTTCATATTTGGAATGGGCTACTTCCAGGTCCTGCTAGTCACAAATGTTTCCTGATGACACTGACATTTCCTTGTGGCAGTAGTTGAAGATGGAGCTTGCTCATTCATGCTTTGACCCTCTGCAGTTGTGACCTACCAGTGAGGTTACTGTGTGACCTGTTGGGTAGATTGACAGATGGATATTCCACCTATCCACCCACTTCAAAGGACTTGCCTACACCATAGCTTTGTCTCATGTGTTAAGAAGAGCAAATAGTGGTTATTTTTTTTACCAACCATCACGTTTGGAGGGAGGAGAAACCAATCCAAGGAAAGTCATATGTCACTTTCTTTAACTTGTTCTTCATTATAACTGTAAAGAAAGTACTTTTCTCTGGGCTTCAGCTAGTAGGGCAGCTTGATCACTAGTAGTGAACTGTGCATAGGATGTCAACGGTAGTTCCCAAGACTGACAGGTTTCTGTACTCAGTGAAGCAGGAGATAGAGATGAATAACTATTCCCCTAAACAAATATATTTGGGTCTCTATTAACCTTAATCACAAGTTTTCAGTCCAGGATCAAAGAAATCTCCAATACAAAATATTTACTATGCAGCATAGCCAAGTAGTCCAGGAAGATGACCCATACCAAAAGTAAACATGTTGATACAAATGAGTTAAAAATGGTTACACTTTTATTGCAAGAATAATTAAGTTCATGTAGTCAGGCCTCTATGGTGTTACATGGAAAACAAGCCACAGAAACAGAAAAGCAGTGTTGACTCCAAATACACCTGAAATGACTTGAGAAAGTAGCTCAATCTAGTAAAGTATAACATCAGTTGCAGGCTATTATCATTATGCAGTGAAACATTTACTGTGCGAAAGGAGAAGTGGCTTTAAAAAAACCTGACAAATACAAAAACATGGATGCTAGGTTAATATTCTGCAGAGGTGCATGAGTAATAAAACAACAATAAAGAGACAAAATGCAACATCTGTTTTCAGAGGCAGGTGTTGCTTTCTTATAGTTTACAAACCACACTCATGAGCCAAATTAGACTTTTTTAAAAAAAGGAAAAATATAGCATCCCCTCCTTCCAGAAAGCATTTTTGCAACTTGTATTTGGGTTTACATTTCTATGCTGTAGCTTAGCTATTTCACCCAAGCAACTACCTTACCAGTATTACCACTAGGCCATGTGTGTATGTAAATTTGATCTTTTTGTTTGTTTTCTTTTGTTTAAACAAGCAGACATATAGAACAAAAGCTAGATACACTGATAAATTTCTAGCGCCCAAGACTGCTGCTGCTGACAGTTGTGTAGGAATAAGAATATGAAGAACTTGTGCCAGCATCAAAACTTCCTCTCCTTGATCCACTGCGTGATCCTGAACGAGATCCTGAACGTGACCCTGAACGTGACCCTGGTGCTGAAGAGACATTATATGGGCTGGATATGCCTTTGGATGAAACAGAAGATGCTTCAAGTAATCTGAGCCCTGTTTGGTCTTCTACCATCGAGCGATTCATTGCCTCTCTGTAGGAGATCTTCAGCTTTGTTTTGGGACAGGTCAAAATCTTTGCATAGTTGCCTATGTCTTGCAACCTTTGGGAAGTCCGGCCATCAATCAATCCTTTCCTAATAGCTTCTTCTGTACTTATTCTCCCATGTACTTCAGGGTCAACAAGGCCTCCTGTGATGAACTGGAATTCAAGGAAGCGTTGACCAGCCTCATAAGGCAGCCACTTCTCCTTCACTGCCTCTGCTGCCGACATTCTCTTTCTCCCCTTAATACCTTCAAAGCCAAGGAAGGCTTTCTGAGCTGGCTTCAGCCGTGTAGCCATCTCATGGTCAATGATGCCCTGGGCAACTGCATCCTGGAGGGAAAGACGCTGGCCTGTAGTAGGGCATATGATACCTCCTGTACAAGACTGGGCTTCAAGCAAACGTTGGGCAGTGATGGTATCAACAATCCCCCGTTGTACAGCTTCTGGAATTGAGATCTTTTCCAAATTTTCCGTGTCAAATATGGCTGCAATGGGAGTGGCTTCTTCTGGAGAATCAGAAAAGGAGCCAGAACTGCTTTTTAGCAAGATGGAAGAACTCTTGACACTCAGTACAGTAGGAGACCGAATAATGGATTCATGTTTGAAGACTTCGTCACCTCCATTTCTACTAGCAATCATGTCTGCAAACTGTGTGAGGCTTAAAGATCCAGAACGGTACTGCTCAAAAAATTTTCTATCAACAAGACCTTTCTCAATGGCATCTTCAATGTCATATTGGTGGCCTGTTTTCCTATCTACGAGCACAACTCTTGTGCTCCCATCTGATCCAGTAGTAGTAATTTCTTCCCATTCACATTCCTGGTCTGAAAGCTCCATGTAAGTGCTATAATCTATGAGGCCTTTATTATAGGCCTCCTGGACAGACATTTCTTTGCTTGTGTCAGGATCTACAATGACAACCCTACGTTTCCGAAGTGTATTTTTCTGTGAAGTCTGCACCACCTTCTTCTTCTCTCTCAGTGGTAATAGACAGAGCCCAGTTAATTCATCTATTTTACATCTTCCCTTCAATTGCAAGTAGGTCAAATTTTCTTCTGTGTTGGGATCAAAAAATCCCTTGGTATCATCACTAGGATCAGACAGAATATCATTCAGTTCTTCATTAAAGTAGCCTCGTTGATACGCTGTGTGCACCGGCAAACGATGACTCTCCTTAGGATCAATGATTCCACCAGTGGCAATCTGGGCCTCCAGTAAACGAACACCGTGGCCCTTTTCAATGAGTTCCTTGTTCATCGCTTGGAACAAGGAGATGATATTTCCTGTTTCTGGATCTCTGTACCCAGTGACTGCTCTTTCGGCAGACAGAAGTTTTTCTTTAAATTCTATTCCAACAAGGCCTCTCTTGTAACCTTCTTCAACAGGAAGCCTTAAATTATTTACGGGGTCTACAATGAATCCAGTAGCTGCCTGAGCTTCCAAAAGCTCAAGAGCTGTCCCTGGTCTCACCAAGCCTATTTTCATGGCCTGATAAACACCAAGCTTTTCTCCAGTAGCCTCATTATAAATACCAGCTATGCAACTGGAACCTTGCAGGAAATCTTTGATTCGATCAGTGACTTCTTCAACAGTGATTGCTCCAGTTTCCAGTTCATTTGCTGTCGACTCCCGAATTATGCCAGAATCAACCAATTCAGAAACGGTGATAAGCTTTCTGATTCCTTGGAAAGACATGCTTCTCTTTTGCACAGGAAGGAGAAGTAAACCTGTGTGTGGTTCAATTCTACATCTTTCTCGGAGCTTCATGTAACTTATGGCATTCTTACTAAGAGGATCAATTAAGGGCTTTGATGGATTATTCAAAGCTCTATACAAATCTCGATCAATCAGTCCACGGGATAAAGCAATGTCCTTTGGCAAGAAGATACTATTGATAGGGTCAACAATTCCTCCTGAAGCTAGCTGGGCTTCAAGTAGACGCATCCCAGTCTCTCTATCAACCAAATTTTTCTTGATGGCTTCTGCAACAGACATTGTTTTTCCTGAGAAGGGATCTTTAAACCCAGTGATAGCCTTTTCAGCCATGTAGATTTGTTCTCTGTCATCAAAATCAACCAGGTCTCTAGCAACAGCACTGTCCACACTCAATAATTCATTCCGATGGGGATCAATTACCCCTCCAGTGGCTGCCTGGGCCTCCAAAAGCAGGATTGTGTTCTCTGGAGTAAGAAGCTGTTTACGTTTGGCCTCCACCAGAGAATACTTCTCTTTGGTGTTAAGAGAAGCACCCGCTATAGCCCCAGCTCCTTTAAGGTAAGGTTCAAGTTCAGCAGCAACTTCCTCCACTGACTTCTGTCCTCTCAACAACTTATCCAGGGTACACTTGTCTATCAGCTGACACTCATACAGCTGTACTGCTGTGATTTTTTTCCTCAAACCATTGAAAAGCAATTTAGAAGGATCAATCATCAAGTCTTCTTCTGTCTGGGTGCTTCTGTGCGCCCCATATGGACGCTTTTTTAATTTGTCAATTTCCTTCTGCCATCGCGACCTCTCTGTCTCCATCTCTGCCTGGCTCTTCCTGCTTGTCTCTTCTAAACGGCATCGATACCTTTCTTCAATCCTTTTGATCTCTGCCTGCAGCCTTTCAATTTCTATCAACAAGGAACTTTTTTCCCTCTCACTCTTGTCTCGTTCACATTCGGTTTTCCTGATTGTCTCTTCCTTCCGGGAATATTGGCTTTTCCACTGATTTAAGTCATTCAATATCTGCTGCTTCTCATTTTCGAGCCGTGCTTTCAAGCGAGACTCTGATTCCAACATGCCTTTGGTACGATTCAGATCTTCCTCTAATCTAAGCAATCTTGCTTTGTCTTGTTCCAGGGTTTTTATTTTCACCAGCAGGGTTTCTCGTTCTTGCATGATATGATTACACTGGCTTTTGGATTCTTGAATCCTGTGGGATGTCTTTAAAAAAAAGAAATAGGAACAAAATTAATAGTTGTGCTAACATCCAGTATTTATTATTTATTCTCTATAGTTTATACTATAGAGTATATACACCACCTTAAGAATAGTGGATAAGTGCAGTCTGAGTAATGTAATGTAATGAGTAATGTAACACTGTATTTTGCACAGTTTTGTGTCTGTTTTACTATAGGTTGGCTTACTGATAGAAATGTTTCACTTTTTCAAATAAAATGGACTGGGTACTGTCTTGTTATAAATAAGAATATTAAATCTCATTTGTGTACAAACTTATGCAAAAGTTTGTATCCTTAAGTTAATGAGACTTACTAACAAGTAACAGCATATACTTTTGCAGCTGAATTTTCCTACTATTACTTTATTTTAAAAAGCCTTAGTGAAATCAGTAGTATTGTTCTGAATAAACAACCTTAGGAGAGAATTGTCAATCTCTTAAACTAATTTTAAGAATGAAAAGTTTTAATTTGAAATACAGAACATTCTCCTGGCATTTAGTGCTTCCTTTTTAACCTCTTACAATGTAAAATATAAATTGCAATGTCTTGATTTAGTGGTTTAGCAGTGACTGGGTTACTTTTTTCCCCCTTTGATAAAATTAGATTCGCTGAAAGAGATAAAAAAATTCTTGAACAATGCATTTTAATAAATTATTTCAAAAGAATAAATAGTCAACTGAATGTTCTTAATACAGAACTGTTAATATAAGAATATTCCTATCAATTTCAGGGAAAGGGCATTTTATGAATATGATTCAGGTGTGTTTAGTAAAGTTTACTTATTCTAATAAATTTACTCACATAATATATTTAGTGAAATCCTCATCATTTACCTACATTAATATAAATGAGTGACTGCAAGAATGTATATAATGGATACATGTTGTAAATGTGGATTCCCTCCATTGCTTTGTTAGTTAAATATCATAGTTCAATTATTATTAATGAGCTTTTCCCATTCTTTCTAAAATTTCTTCAAACAAATGAAACTTGCACTTTAGCGATACATGGAGGATTGCTCTTAATAATCAGTGTATGGGTATAAATTACAGTGTTGCATCAATGTTTCAGAAACCAAAGATAGATAGTAGAAAAAAGTAACTGGGGAATGTGTGATCTGGTTTAAAAATTAAGACCTAATTGGAAAAGGCTATAGACCACAATGCAACATGAGGCACATTCAGGTATGTATGTCTATGCTGGATTCTACCCTGCTTATTTAAAATGGACAATATCTATAATAAGCTATACATAACATGAATATACATTCATGTTCATAAACATGTATATATGTTTTTAAACAGAGGCATATATACATTAAAAGGACAACAGATAAGAGAAATAATAAGCAATGTTAGCTATATATTGCAGAGTTCTTAAAATGAGCATGTGATGTGTGTGCATGTGCATATATTTTATGTATGATTACATGATCATAGACACACATATGCTCTTGTAAAGAACAGGAAAGCAAAGCAGTTCAGGGGACACTTCAATATGTAACTGCATGAGTTATATATTGTGCATCTCATACCAAGCAGCTCAGAGAAAGTAAGATTGAAGAATCTATGGAGATATACATTTGGGGGATGAAATGAAAAGAAAATGAACTACAGATACACTCTGTTGCAACAACTTTTAAATGCATAGTATGTTCAACAGAGGAACCTTTAGGATATTTTATATCAAAGTCCAAAGGTTTTTTGTTTTGTTTTTTAAATAGAAATACAAAAAAATCAGTATAAAGGTAGACATAGTCTACAAAGTCAATAGTCTGGGAAATAGGACCAAGTGAAGTATGGCAGATGCTCCCTCTTTCCTTCAGAATATCAAAATAGGGAAAGGAAGAAATTCCATTAAATTGAGGAATTCACTGCCATCTAATTATGTTTTATATCTCATTTGAATTTATTCCCAGAAGGACCTTAATCTGATCCTAAATCCAATTAAAAGAGCAGGGGAAGGAGAGATTGGTCAAAATTAAGATGCACACACATTCAGTATTCACTGATTGAAAATGCATTGGGTGTTAATTTATAGAATCTGAAGGTGAATAAAGGTGTGATCAAATATTTGTGAATACCTCCAGAGCCTGCTTTTGGAATTTTTCAATTTCCTGTCTCAAATTTTCCCTTTCTTTCTGTAAACCATTTATCACACCCTGAAGTTCCAGGGCATGCTTGTTGCTTGTTTGTAGTTGATTCTTTAGGTCAAGAATTGTGGCATTTTTTTCCTCATCAACTTCACTTCTGCCCCTTCTTAGATCATCATACTCCAACCTTAAATTTCGCAACTCTTCCTCTAGCATCAAGTGTTCTTTTGTTAGATTCTCAGTAAGGCACTGAAGTCTTTCAATTTCTATCTTGCACTCATTGAGGCTTTTGCTCTTATCTTCAATAGCCTTCTGCAAGTGCTCATTGCGAATATGGGCCTGTTTTAAATTCTCCTGCTCTTGAACCATTTGGCGACGCAAGGCTTCAACCTCAGAAGTGTATTTCCTTATCTCCTCCATGTACCGCTGTTTATCTCTCATCTGGCTATCTAGCACCTCCCTTTGGTGCCTCAAGTCATCTTCACTCCGTTTCTTTACAATCGAGATCTCTTCTATCTGCTGAGTGAGATTAGTGATTTTAACAGCCTGCTCTCTCAAAGTTCTCCTCATAGCTTCTAATTCTTCTTCCGCATTTTTTCTTTTGGAAGTTTCATCAGCCGCAATTCTAGATTGCCTATTAAGTTCCTCCTCCAGCATGTGTTTTTGATGCTGCATTTCTTTTATGGTGCTCTGGAGTCTTGTGCTCTCTTGATCTTTCCCTTTCTTGTCTTGTGCAAGCCTTTCATATTCACTTTTTAGGCGTCCCAACTCCTGCTCTTGAACTTTTAATCTGCTAATGGTTTCTGTTGCATTGATGTTAGCTTTCTCCAGGTCATACTGGATCCTTTGCAAGCGAATATTTTCTTCCTCCAGGGACTTCCTTTGGCATATTTCTGCATCTAACAATTTTCTGTTTTTTTCAATCTCTTTATTTTTCTCCTTAAGTGTTCTTCCTGCTTCATCGAGGGACTGTTTGTAATGTGCAATCTCCTCTGTGAATTTCTGAACAGTCTGTTTTAACTCTTTTTCAAGATGTTGCTTCTTTTGTGAGATCTCTGAGCCAATTGCTATTTGCTGGTGAGCATTTTCTTCTACTTTTCTAAGGTTCTCGGTTGTCTGACTTAGTGTGTTCTTCAGTCTCCTAATTTCCTCACACAAGCTCCTATTTTCTCTTACAGCATTGTCCAACTGGGCTCTGTAATTACTGGCTTCCTCTTCTTTTTTCACAGTCACCTGATTTATTGTGGTCTTTGTGATATTAATCTCAGTTTCATACTTGTTCTTTAAACTAATAATTTCCTCATCATAACTGTTCCTTACCTTAGCCAATTCATTTTCAAGTTCCCATCGGCTTTTAGCCTCTTCTTGCAGTTGAATCTTTAACCTTTCAAGCTCTTTGACTTTTTCATGGATGGTCGAAGTTGCATCTTCAAGGGCCTGCTTGTATCTTGTATTGTCGTCATTACGCAGCTGGATGATCTGTTTCAATTCCAACTCTATCTGTTGTTTCTGCTGTATCACCTCTGAGCCACAAGCCTTCTGCTGAAGGACATTTTCTTCTGCCCTTCTTCGCTGCTCTGTTGTGTCCAATATGGCCTCATTGAGCCTAACGATCTCATCCTTCAGGTCTCTATTCTCTCTCTGCAATCGTTCGATCTGAGTGCGGAGATTTTTGGCATCATCTTCTTTCTGTGCAGCTATCTGATGAATGGTGGTCTTCTTAATATTAATCTCTGTTTCATACTTGTTCTTTATATTACTCATCTCCTCATTAAACTGGTTTCTTACCTTAGCCAGCTCATTCTCACATTCCCTCTTCCGTGTCCCCTCGTCCTGGAGAAGAACCCTTAACCTTTCTATCTCATACTCCTTCTCTTTGATGATTTTCTCTGATTCTATCTTTTGCCAACCAAGGGTTTCTTTTTCATTGTGCCTTGTCTTCTGCAACTGATCAAAATCTGACTTCTGCTGGTCATATCTGTCTTCCAACAGTTTCCTTTTTCTCTTCTCATCTTCAATCTCATAAGTCAACCTTGTTATCCTCTCATTCAGATCTTTTATTTGCGCATAGCATTTGTCTAGGTTTTGCTTGGCTGTACTGCCATCCATCTCAACTTGTCTCTTCATCTCTTCCAAACTTATGAATTTAGCTTTCAGCTGAGAACATTCCACCTGATACTTCTGCAGGTTTTGTTCCAGGAACTTGTGCTTATTGTTGCTATCAGAATTGGCATCTTTGGCCAATCTCAGTTCTTCTTCCAGTAGTTCTATTCTGGTGCTTTTCATCTGCAGAATCAAGAGACAGACAATTTGATCAACCTCATGCAAAACAATGCACAATGTTGCAAAAGAGGAAACAAAAAGTTGCACATGTAATATTATTATTAATATAGATATAATATACAATTATTTAGGGGAAGTTCCTCTGTATTCTCTTCTTAGCATTCTAGCCTTTTATTGTTTACAAGGTGAGTATTGTTTTATGAAAGCTGCATTTACACACACAAAATCTGTAGGTGAACTAGTTTTATTTTTCCACAAACTGGTATCTTATAGATACAATGGGATACACTTCACATAATATCAGGATTGTGGTTACACCACATGTATACGCTGGCAGATCATTGGAAAGCGGGTCTTGCACACAAAAATCTATCACACGGTTTTACTATTTGACTAGATTATATCTCCAATCTGAATATGCAATATTAACTATAACAGCAACAAAAATCAACGAAGTAACATTCTAAGAGTGCTAAGAAGTTTTTTATCATTACAGCAAGGAATTACTTCTAATCTAAAGTTTACTTAGAACCATTTAATATTTTGAGATACTGTAAAATTCACAAAAAAGTCTATGACCAAAGAGAAATTACCTTTATATCTTCCAAGCTTTTTAACATTTCACTCAAGAACTTGTAATAATCTCCTGATCTTGTAAGAAGCTCAATGTATCGGGATTGAATCTCTCCAGCCTGAATAAGAATGGAAGAAGAGAGAAAAGTATATTGACATCCTATCCCAAATATTGTTTTACCTTATTTGAATAGATTTTTGATTCTCATAAAACAAAATTGCCTAATCTTAAACTTGCATAATAATTGTGCTAAATTAGGAAAAATTATTATGGGAAAGTAATGGTCCTGTACTATATATGATCTCCCAAACTGGTGCCTTCCACAACTCCCATCACATTGCTGAAATTGCAAATAACGTGAAATGAGGGACATGTACCTCTTGTAGAATAAGGCCTGAAGGAGACTGGACCATGCTCCTCTTGACAGGAATGTTCAGTAAAGTTTCTAGTCCTGAACTATAAGCTGCAGCCTGGAGTTCATAATCCTGTAAGCACAAAGCATTTGTATTGGTGTACAATAGTTTCTACTGTGAATTTCAGTATTATTTTTTTTAAAAAAAGCAATATATTTCAAAGCCTGTGGAAAAATGAATACAGTGAAGTAGAAAGGGGTGAAGCTGGAAGAAATTAACCAAAATAAGGATTGTTCTTTAAATCAACAATATATGGCGATACCTAAGTAGAAATAGTTGGATAGACACAGGTCATTTTTTTATATTATGTGTGTTTAAACAGTTAAACTGTTTTATGAAAATATTTCTGAAATAGTTGATCTTACAATCATGTCAAAAGAAATTAAAAAAGAAGTTTTCACTCTCCCATTACCTGTTCAACAGACAGGACTAATTGATTTGACTGATATCTTACTCGGCTACATGGAGACTTATTTAAGTCTCAGTGTAGTTGAGTCAATCCTATTGTACTAAGCCATGTTTTCAAACAAGTCAATGCAGTTAGTCTTGAAGATAAGCAAAGTAATTGTGGTTCTTTCCTATTTTTTTTCTTTTGTTTTTATGAGATTTTTGTTTTACTGCTCATGCACTGATCCTACATAAGTTGGTTAAAGACTTAGACAAAACACAAAAGCAAAATGTAAATAAATGAAGAAATCCCAAACAAATCATGCATGACCAATCATGTTATGTAAATCAAATATTGTTTAAAACTGGTTTACCATGTTTAAACTGAAACAAGCCAAAGTAGAATCATACAATAGCATAAAATGACATGTAAGCTCAACCATTTATTTAGATAGCCCATTGAAATTGCACTTAGTTTTATTTCTAGTAAATAGTTATTATCAGATTAAAGGTGGAGATAATGGTGTCTGTCTGCTGATGAAATAAGATCTGATAGTAATAGTAATGGGAGGAGAAAGCCATTCTAACGCTGAAGCAGATTTGGAGCAGAGGCAGAGAAAGGAAGTCAAAGAGAAGTCTTAGCCCTTGCTCTGATTTATTACAGAGATTTATTAATTTCACAATGTGTACTAACGGCACTTAAACCATTGTTGTGAAAACATATTCTGAGAAAAACAGTTTGAATATCTTTACCTTGATTGCAAGTGAGCACACTTCTGCATTCTTGACCACGTCTTCGACTCTGTCGCGCTTACTTGTAATTTCACTGTGTAAATTCTGCCAAGACGACAAATGAATGAATTTTAATCAAATTTTTAGAATTCTAAAGAGTAGGCAAGCATCTATCCATTTATATAACTGGATCCTCAAAGATACAGTGATAGTGAGAATGTTTAGAATAGCTTATTGTAACTGGTTGCCCCCAGACGTATAGTCCAATAACTACAGAAGCCCAAGATAAGAGAAAATTTTGGCATATTGCATATTTGGCAAATTGGATTGAAGTCGGATTATAAGATATTATGAGCTCTTACTAACATACCAATACACATTAGAATGAATTACAAACTCATTCCATGATAGTTCTGAAGATCAGTTTGGTGTATTTAAGGCAAAACAATACCTTTTGCTCCTGCAGGTATCTCATGACAGTGCTAACATCTCCCAATTTCATGGATTCAATGGTATCCTGTCGGCGCCTGGCATCACAGATCCATTTATTCAAAGCCTGGTAAAGCTCCCGATAGATTCTCAGCTGCTTCACCTGTTTTTCTAAATCCCACGATCTGGAGGGGGTGGGAAAAAAGCAACAAATATAGATTGGTCCATTGAACCTGATTGATGCTGATTTCTATGACTGTATTAATGCAAGAAGTGAAGCGAAGTTCCCTTCTAATAGTTCTACTACCCAAGAACCACATTTGCATTGAGGATGCCAGTGATTATCTCTATGGTCTTATATATAAAACACAATAAAAACAAAATATTTCCTACCGTTGAACCATAGTCCCTTCTCTAAGAATTAGAATATCCAATTTACTTTTTGCTTATCTTGTAATGCCCGTTAATCTCAGTTAAACCACAATTGCAAAGAATGCAATTATACAGCAATATATTTACCAAAAAATAGTATGTAATAAGGCCTGCAACAATATATGCAACACTATTTTTAAGTTTAATATAGCTCCATAAATACAACTATCATTTGCAAAACACGACTAGTTGACATGGAAGTGCATATTCAGTTACCATGATGACAATTGTTATTTCTACCGCTATCAGCCAGAAAGGAATATATGCAAATACCGCAGGATCAAATTTAAGCTAGAGGTTTATATCTAAAAGTAGCCTAAAAATCACTTTTCCAGAAAACCTATTTGCAAGAAATAGCACGATTTCTAATTAAAAAGAAAGTTCTTTCACTAGAACTTGCAATGTTGTATTTACAGTGAGTGTAAAATTCATCACAAAGCAATGATGACATTATGAGAAAACCAAACACACTGCTTCAAAAAACAAACCTGTCATCCAGCTGTTTTTCCAGCCTTTGCCAACGGTCTCTTAGTTGGCTGACTCTATCAGCAAATTTTCCAAGATCTAAGTCATAGTGAGGGTATGTTTGAGAAGACTGGGAATGAACCTGGAGAGCCTTCTGCAGCTCTGCTTCCAAAGTACCAAGCAACGACTTCTTCATAGTAAGATCTGCTTTCATTTTCTGCAAAAATACAGGCAAAAAAAGAAAAAAAAGAAAAATTAATTATTTAAGCATCTATACTCTAAATATCAACATTTTTTTTTTAAAAAAATTCCTGACCAACTTAAAAATTGGCAGTAGCATAACTTGCATCTGATTAAGGTTCTGCATTTGATAATTTGGAGGAGGCACTATAAAGATATAGACTAAATCTTATCCACGGAAAATGGACTGTATTTTTATTATACTGTCTAATTATGATATAGATAATAACATTTAACTTTTCGATGAGGTCAACACATCACATAAAGTTATGGTTTGTTTAACTATGATATACTGAACAAACAATAATTAATTGGGGTCATTCATTATACGAAGGCAACTTGAACAGTTAAGTCATAATTAGCTGTGCTCACATCAGTGATAAGCCAGAATTCCACAGAATCCCAATTTATTGTCCATAAGCAGATTGAATTGTGCTCACAGTTTCTCAAGGAAAATGGCTATAGAAGTGAGATAATGATGCAAAGAAAAAAAATAGCAAAAGTTGGGGAAATCAATGTCCAATTTTAGACTTGTGAAATGAACAATCAGTATTATCCTATTAATTCTTCAATTCACAAGCAAGTCTGAATATAGACACTGGTTTCCCCAACTTTTGCTCTCTTTTTTTCTTTTAATGTAAGCTTTCTTACCATATTTTTCAGAGTATAAGACACACCTTTTTCCCCCTAAAAGAGGGTGGAAATGCTGGCATGTTTTATACACCGAATATATCCATTTTTGGCCTCTCAAAGCCCTGCCCCGCTCATTCCATTTTTGAAAAAAACAGGCCCATTTTTTGCCTGTTTTTTGCAAAAATGGGGGCATTTTTGCCCTCCTCCAGCCCCCAGGAGCACTCTGCAGGCCTCCCAAACCCTCTGCGTGCCTCGTTTTTTGCAAAAATGGGTGAAAAACAGGGTGCACAGAGGGTTTGGGAGGCCTGCAGAGTGCTCCTGAGGGCCAGGGAGGGCAAAAAAATTTTTTTCTTACTTACCTCTTCAAAATCTTGGTGCATCTTATACACCGGTGCGTCTTATAGTCTGAAAAATACGGTATATTGTACTAAGTATACTTAGTATGTAAAGTTATAAAGTATTTAGGATATAAAGTACCATAAAGTTATATAAGTGGCAGTAGTAGTTTTCTCCCATTGACAAGTTAGTGGTTACATTGGCTATACTCATTAAATAAAGTTCAATTCATAACTTCATGTAACCCATTTGTAATCCAATCCCACATTTTAAGAAAAGAAAAGAAAGACAAACCATTTTTTACTTTCTCACCTTTAGGCAAACTCGGTAGCCTTCTACTTTATCTGGGTCCAAAGAAAGAGTGTCCTCTTCTGTAAGCCTAATTTCGAATACTCGAATCACATCATCTGTCTGGAGAATTGCCTGAAGCAGTGATCGCAGGGCATTTAAGCTGTAAGAACAGGGACATAAAGAAATCAAGTACTAAAAAAAGGTTTAGTATTTAGCATTATTAATATTTAATATTACTAGATTTAGTATCACCTTAGTGCAAGACTCCACTAGAAAAAGACTATTTCACATGCCCCCAATTCAAGTATTCTCGCACTGCTAAATGTTCGTTTACTTGTGGGCATTCCTATTCACACAAATGCTTGGTGTCTAAGTGTTGCGGAATAATTGTACTGCTTGCTCCCTTGACTGGAAAGCTGTACACTTTGTTGTGTTGTTCTATTCTATGTTAATAAATAGTGTACCGTCAACTTCTGAAAAAATTGGAAAGGATAAGGAAGAGCAAACAAGTATCCTGATCTAAGGCAGGATAAGGAAAAGTAAGTCCTTTATTCTGTATGCAAAACCATTTGATGCATATATATATATAAGAAATGGACATATTTTTGAAAAAACATGGGTCACCTCATTGCAAAAAGTTATTTATTTATGAATAAGCCAATTACATGGTTTTCCACTTCCCTATTTTAGCCACAGTGGAACCTTGTGTGGTAGGTCCTCTAATAAGCTACCTGCCTTGGAGCAGACAACAGTAAACATACTTTGTTCTTTCTCTTTTTCTACAGAATATTATCAATCTAGAATATATGAAGGCTTTCAATCCTCTTAAAGCATATGCTTGGTTATATAAGAATATTAGCAGCTGAAAACAAAACAGGTTTCTAGAATACAGTTAACCAGGAGTCCTTTACATTGTTATTACCTGTCCAAGTAGCAAGCAGAAACCCCATTAATATTTTCCAACTTCTGAAACAAAGCACTGATTTCAGACTGCAAATAGTGATACTTTTCAGAGCCTCTAAAATTTGGAAGGTAATCTTTTTGCCTGTTGAGAGCTTCTGCCATTGACTGGGATTCAATTTGTATACTCTGGAAAGAAAAGCAAGTATCATTTGCATGTACGCACATTTCTTGTATTCAAAGAAACAATCTGAAACTCGCTCTTCAATTCTAACTGGAAATGCAAGAAACTAAATTTGGGGTCCTCTAAGAAAACTTCAGGGACTTCTCCAGGCAGCTGCCAGGAATCAACACTAACTTGAACGCACACGTATACAGACACACACATATGCACACAGTGCAAAACAAAACATCTAACACTGCTTCTCCCTGAACAATACTGTAACTGAATTGTATCACAATTACATCAAAAATGGTGCCCACTTCCAGGATAGAGTACAGCCTAGGGATGCCACGGGACAGAATGTCCTGCTCTTCCTTCCCAACATGAACTCTGGAGCTCCAGAGATCTTTCAAAGGTAAGTGTGCAATCAGTGTGGTGAGGAGGGTGTGGGAAGCAGCCCCAATGACCGCTTCAAGGCGGAGAGGGGGGAGCAGACTCAATGTCTGCAGGAATCCAAAGGGGCAGGAAGCAGCACACGAGGTGCTTCAGGGGGTGAGAGAAGCTTGGGAAGGCAGGTCTGGGCCTGTACTAAGTTTCCCAAGGCACCCAGTGCTCTGCTTAACAATTACATCAAGGAGAGAAGGAGTAAGGGAAGGCTCAGGTGATCAATCACTTAACAATGATCCTGACTTACGACTGTCATGGGCAGGCTCCATTATGGTAATAACTTGAGGACTACCCACAATCCCATGCCACTAACTTCAGTAGTATCAGATTGAAAATGTAGGCCCTAAGAATATGTCAAATGTAAAGAAGGGTAACGTGGGGTATAGGGAGAGAGGATATGGATGAATTTATTCATTGCAAATCACATGTACCTCTAATTCACTGATTCGGACAGACAAATTATGAGAGGCCCCTTGATCCAACTGGAAGGGAGTACGCTGCACCATCCTGAACTCACAGTTTTCAATCTGGCGACGAAGTTTCTGCAATTCCATGAGCAGCCATGCCTCCTGCTTTTCCTTTTCTATAGTTATAACTTCAGTTACTAGAAATTGGGAGAAAAATGGGGAAAAAAGAGAACTGGGAAAAACAAGTTTTACACTGAAAAAAAAAAGCTGTTTTGAAACACATTTGAATATATGGGCAATAAAGACATGTGTCACATTTCCATCAGCAGTATGGCTTGGAAAGTCAATCAGGTATATGAACAGTATGCTGAATATCCTTGTCCTTCTCTACCGTATATTAGGCGGATGTGAGAAACCATCATATAGAATTAAAATATATTTTCCTATAGTTGTCAGCATTCCATCATTGCAAATGCTTTTATTGACAAGTCTTTTTGCTTTTTGCATGAGGCCTATTTGTGAAGCCCACACCTGCCTAAGTTATGATACTCCAAGTTGTATTCAGCTCTCCAATCATACACTATAGCAAAGGGTGGGTTCTACTTACCTTTACTACCAGTTCGCAGAGGGGCCACGCGCACGCACTCACTTCATTTGCACGCTCTTCTGCGCATGCACAGAAGGTTTTGATGATGTCGGGGTTGGTGGGCGGGGCCTCCCGCCAGTTTTACTACCGGTTCTATAGAACCGGTGCAAACCGGGGGCAACCCATCACTGACTATAGCTTAACATAGGGGTCTGCAACCTTAAACACTCAAAGAGCCATTTGGGCCCATTTCCCACAGAAAAGAAAACACCGGGAGTTCCAAAACCCTTCCCGTGCCTGACTATTTCTTGAGCGGCCACAAAACTAACATATGTAGTTGAATTAAATTTTCTGTCTTCTTTTGAAACTTTTCTTTTTTTGCATTTACCCATGGTTGGCCTACCGGGGGTTGGAAAGCTCAATAAATCGTGTGCCGGTGGGTGTCGCATATTGGCGGTTGTGCCGCATATTTTGAGTGACAGGGAGTCGCAGCAGAGGGGTGAAAGTGCCACATGCGGCTCCAGAGCCGCAGGTTGCTGACTCCTGGCCTAACAAATCTTTGGCAAGCTTATGTAATCATATTTAATACAATGAAGAGGTCACTCAACCTCAGATGACTCTGGGCATCCTATCTTTAAAAATAAGAACAGTTTTTTTAAAAATCAGAAGGGTCCAAAAGGCAAACTATATAACAACAAAACAACATAAAGGGACCAAACTACCACTCTGCCGCAAGGCCTGTGAGAACAAGAAAGTTTTCAATGACTCTCTCAACATTTCTCAACCCCAAACAGAGGCAACCTCAGGAAAATGCTTATCTAGCAGATGTTCTGTGGCTGGATTAGTGAGTCACCAGCAGCTATGAAATATTACAACAGGTACAAGTATTTATTACATCACTAACCTATGGGAGGTCCTGTCTGTGTTTGACGCGGAAGCGTCATTACCAATGTCTGGTAATGCTTTTGAGCATCCGTGATCTGAGTCTGCATATTCCTCTTATCATCATCGCCAAACATCTCTGAGCCTTGGCTGTTCCTGATAAATTCTTGGTAATGGATCTCCAAGTCAGCAATTATTCTTTGATAATCTTCTCTGCGCATTGTCTTCAGCTGCAAAAAATGAATGCAAACAATTTCAGGAAAAGTAACCCCAACATGTTGATGGCAAATTTATCTCTACTTACTGCATTGAGTGGGGGGTTGAAGACTGGGGAGGAGTGGGAAATGACTAAAAATGACAAATGGCTTAAACATGTAGGTTTACGTTAGTATGAAGTGTCTAAACTAGAGACTATAGAATGGGCAGATAAGAGAACACAAAACGTTTGTGTCAGTAGAGACAGGACTGCTTGAGAAATTAAGAGCTATGTTATCAGTATAGACAAGGGCTGAGAAAAGGCAGACAGTCTTTTAAAAATCTGGAACGCTTGTCTTGTAATATATTAAGTCAGTTCAAAGTATCGAAAAATGGTTTTGCAAAGCATGGAAGCAGATTCTTCAATACAGTAGTCCCTAGTCTTCTATGCCAGAGGGCAGCCTGATTGTGGATAAGGTTGTAATTACATCCAGCTGTCTGTAATTGTAATTACATCCAGCAGTCTCCAGGTTAGGAAAAGTTGATATATTCGATTAGCTGAAATATTTTATTGTATCTTTACTGACAATTTCATCATAAATCAAACCACAGTGGACTGCAGGGGAGGCCAAAAAAGTTGCAGCAATGCAATGGAAGCCCTGCAATATTGGTGCATGTATAAAAAGGAGTGAGCTTCCATCACACTGCCACAAAAGCCATCCTGATTTTTAAAACCTGGTCCTACTGTAGACATCACAGAATCAGATTCCATAAACTCCTTCTATCACCTTGAAAAGCCAATGGCTTAGATCTGCACTTTATATATCTGAATACAGCAGAGTTCAGTTTTAATTTCATTCAGCCCATTTTCCTTCTTTCGCCACCCCTCAGCCCAAAAGCCTGCTCCTGTTGCTTGGTGTCTCTTACAAATGGTAGGCAACTTGGCCCAGGAGTGCAGATAATGTGGAGAGCTGATGAGAAGCACTCTAGCTTTACCTGAGTGCAACAGGAAATTGCATACAAACTCGGTTATTATTCAAAAGCATTGCCCAGCAATAAAGAAGTATGGAATGAATACAAGCTCTGATGAATATCAGAATATCAAGCGCTGATTTTTTTTTTTTTAGCCTATCACACTGAACATATTGTTTGTCAAACTGTACACACACATCACACATCTCCATAGACTCAGCAATGGCATAACTGAAACTTCAACCATAGATTTTCAAAACTAGATACATATGTATGGATCCCCTGTCCAGAAAGAAATCACTAACTATATGTATACCATAACAACAACTCCATAACTTATGATACCCACCTTGGCAATAGTCATAGCCCTGATTTTCTCAACGTCAATCATACAATAATGCCAAGACACCAAGCTCTTCATGTTGATGTAAAGTTGATTCCAGAGAGCCATAATAGCATCATAGTATTGTTCAATTCTAAAGAGTAAATGAAAAGGTTATTTACATTCAGAAAGCAACGTATCTCCCAATAATTGAGTGTCTTAGGGAGCCCCACACATAAAAGCTGTAATATTTCCAACACTAAATATTTTTCAATTTGAAAATCCAAATGTTTCTCATATTTATATTATACTTATATTATTTGGGAGGGTGGGTTTTTAAATGGATGGGTAGATGGCTGGTTGGCTGGCTGGATATTCAGGGATTGCTCACAGACTCAACTCCAATTATAACAATTTATGAACTCTGTGCTAAAAGAAAGATGGGAATGTGTCTGAAAAAAGGAACATCCACGTTGGATTCATTGAAGACACAAGCCTCTTGGGCTTTGAAGAACCTGGACTGTAGTGATTTGCCAGTGAACCAAAATTATATTTTACATGTGTACCGTATATTCCATGCTTACATAGAGATTGAAGGCAGGGTTAGGGATGCATAAGAATCCCATAAGCCACACTGCTCCCTAACTATTCCAACCTCAATCCCTATTATCTGGAATGCCAAGAGGATATATTGCAACACCTTGAAGGGGAGCTTTGCTTTGATGGAGGATTGAGCAAAGCACTCGTTTGAAACGGAAGTATCATGGCACCCTCATTCTATGAGGAAAGTAACCATACTGCTTTGTTCATGCAAGGGATATGACATATTATCTGGAACAGCTCCTCCAACAGCATAAACCCAACTCTGGCAAGCAATGCCAGATGGTATGCTGCTTAGTTTCTCCAGTAGGGTTCTCCCGATATCAGAAAAGGTTTCTGCTCAGATAGAAGACTTGAATATCTCTTCTGATTTTGTTAAGTGACAGGTAGGACAAGGAGAAGTATCAAACTTGCACAGGGCTTGTATTAATCCTGCATTCTTGTAACTACTGGGAAAGCACTTGCTCATAATTCAAGAACTACAAAGTTGAATGAATGTGGGTTATATATACACCCCTTTATAAAATATGTTTGAATCCAGAAACAGTGCTCCAGATCTCCCGAGTTTGAGAAACAGATGAAAATACTAAACTATTGTATATTTCTTAGTAATTTAAAATGTCTTTAATATGTTCCCATTCTAACTGAAAAACACATACACAAAAAAATCCAAATAGTGTCTTTTATTTATAAAACTAGCAGGTTCTTATGACTGCATAGGAAAAGTAAATTTTCAAAGAATATGTGCACCATGAGTCCAAAGCAGCTTTTCCCACCCAAGATAAAATCACTAATTTTATGCTCATTGGCTTTTGATGAGGAAAGGGTGGGATTTTCATTAGGAAGCATAGCTCAAGCAATAATTGGTAACTTACTTGGTTGCCAGATCCACAGCTAATGGGTTTGGAGGTGGGATAATAAGACTAACAGATGGCACTAGCATATCTAGCCCCCCTGGTCCAGTCACATGCCATTTGCTACGTTCACTGTTGTCTTTTAAAATGCACTCATCTCCTTTGCGCATTGTTTTCTGTAGAAAAAAAGGGAAAATGACTGCGGCTGGAAATAAATACAACTCCCTATTTTTTTTCCAACTTCCATCATTTTTTGGGCAGGGAAAGGATTTAAATGGAGTAACATTCAGCCCTTCCAAGTTCCATCAGTATGGCTAACAGTGAACATACCAGTAGCTCTGAAACAACTCAAAGATCATGGTTTTTTCAGGTTTAGAATTAAGGCTTGAAAGTTTGCACCTTATAGAAGACTTGCAAAAATGTTTTTATCTGATAAAATTACATTACTAGAGTATGTTTTATATTCTTAATCATTTTCCAGAGTCATAGTAGAACACAATAATGTACTACTCAATGCATTCTTGCTTACTCTAGAACAGTTAGTTCATTCATATGGATGAATCTCCACCAACCTCCAGAATTTGCTAAGAGGGATCTATGATGTTATATTTGTGAACAAAGATCCAGTTTTACCATTTTTGAAACATTCTGTATAATGTTTATAAGGACAGCAGTTGCATTTAAGTCACATAATTAATAGCAATAGCACGTAGATTTATATACCGCTTCATAGTGCTTTACAGCCCTCACTAAGCAGTTTACAGAGTCAGCATACTGCCCCCATCAATCTGGGTCCTCATTTTACCGACCTCGGGATGATGGAAGGCTTCTGCCACAAAAATACATTTAGGCCACAGAACGTTCTATGTGGCATTAACACAATAATAGGATTCTTACCAGATCTTGTTTGTAGTCACACAGAGCCCTGAGAATGATAGGCTTATTGGACTTATACTCAGGGTTACGGGGTTTCAATTGTATTATCTTCTTTGACTTATTCACCAAATTTTGCACCTGCCTCTTATATTCCAGGATTTTCTCTCGCTCAGCCTAGAAGGAAAAAAAGTTGTGATTAACAACTTTAAATACCAAACTGTCATTGTTATTATGTCAAATTGGATTTTAACTGAAATTATAGGCAGATATCAGTATTTCATTGACAATTCTAATTGTTCTAATCAAACATATTATTTTTATGAATACACTCCATGAGTGTATTATCAATGTATAATTAAGACGGCACTACTCTGATTTCCTTTCAAACACAGAATGTTTCGTATGAGGACAGAGTGATGGAATATAGAACAACACAGGTAGTTCTCATTTAGTGACCATAATTGGGATGGGCAACTCAGTTGCTAAGTGAAGTGAAACTAACTCACTAAGGGAAACTGCAGCTATGCTTGTTATCTTACTTCAGCTTTCCTTTGCTTTACAGACCGGTGCAGTTACATTTTCATCACCACTGTAAGTGCAAACAGTCGTTACCCAAGGTATTTGCTAAACAGCGATGGCACTGAACAAATGATGATTAAAACCGATTCTCAGAGTTCTGGCCATCCATGCACCCTCATGGTCACACTATCACAATGCACTTGGCAACTGGTTCACATTTATGACTGGGTGCAATGACTTTCAATCACGTGATTGCCTTTTATAATCTTTCCTGCCAATTTTCCCAGAAAGTCAGTGGGGAATGCAACAGGGAAAGTGACAAGTCACTAGAGTAAATGTGCCTTATCCATGCATCCTGTCCTAGCCCCCCTACACTCATGCAACACTGACCATTCACACGTCTCTGCACTGCCTCTCCAAGCCTTCCTCATATCCTGGCATCCCCTCCCTAACCTGCATCTGTCACATACCTCCTCACACCCTCACCAACTCTCCCCTGCCAACCTGGGACTTGCAACTTTCTGCCAGCTTCCCTGCTGATTTGGTTGTGGGAAACCAGCAGGAAATTGCCTTGCCAAACAATATAGGATCCAGTTAATGATGTCAACTATGACTGCCAATGCTAAATGGTGCAGTTGCACTTTGATTGCATCCCTGAGCAACAGAAATTCTGGACTGAATTGCCATCATAAGTTGAGGACTATCTATACAGACTCCTGAGCCTAGGAGAGTTTGTGGTACAATAACAGACAGTTGCATCCATACCTCTAATTCTTTAATCTGCTCCAGCAGAACTTGCAAAGACATATTTTTATCACAGATGAACCTCTTCCTGATGGCATCCTGTAAGTTCTTCAAGTAATTCTCAGTAGACTGGGCTTCCTCAAAAAACTACACATAGAACAAGCAAACACATTTAACAGTCTCTTTCATATATTGGGTTTTCATGGGATATATAGGGTATCCCAAAAGTCTTACTGCAGTGCAGATTAAAACTGCACTAAGACTTTTGGGATGCCCTGTATAAAACACAACAATTAAGAATGTCAATGCACTGCTTTTTCAAGAATATAGATGTATAAGAACATAATACATAATAATAATATTACTGAAGACAATCTATATGCAGTGGTACCTCAGTACTCATCGTTAATTGGTTCCAGGAGATATATTGAGTAATGATGAGTAGTAAACAAATTTTTCCTATAAGGAATACTGTAGTAAGTCACAAGGCAGCCGACACCAACAAATTCTAGTATGTGTTTTGAGTACCAAAGAAATAATGAGTACCGGGATAAAATTTTCACATCAAAATGTGTTAAGTACCAAATTCGATGAGTTTCAAAGCAGCTGAGTTCCAAGGTACCACTGTATAATCTTTAAGAATTGAATCTACCTTTAGACACTTTATTCCACAAATCATTACTGCAAGCAAAATTAAAAATGCTTATGTTAAAACAGTTAGTATGCACAATTATTGATTGGAATCTAATTTATCTGTATTTTTCCAACCACACAAAGCCAGTATTGGGTTAAATGATAAAAAGTACTTTTATAAATTACTTATTGCTTCTGTACACCAATACATACCTGAAAGTAGGCTGCATTTTCCTTGAGATGAACATCAATGCACTTGGTGATCTGAAGAATCCAACTCCACTGAGTTTGTAATGTATCCATATAGGCCTGCACATTTAAACAAATTGCCATTGGTTCTGAATTCTGATAATGTAATTTGATATATTTTTCAGCTAGCAACTCATTTTTTAATCTTCAAAACTATCTACCCTTACTTGGAGGATCCAAGAGTCAAAAATCAAGTCTACGTTGACCAAATTTCTGCTTTTCCTATTAATAAAATCCGATTCCTCCTTCTCTCCTAGTTTGCTTATAGAAGCCCCACTGAGGAAAGGCAATGAAAACAGGATGTGCAAGCAAAGGAAAATGTCTTCTTCTTCTTAGCATTCTTATCCTATTGTTCATCTTACGCTTTCTAGTTGGTCACTATGTGGAGAATGTAAGCCTCCTCTACAAATCCAAAATGGCCCAACATTAAGGATCCCTGATGATTATGATTTAATAGGTTAACCTTTTTTGTTACAGTAGCTGATTCTAAAGTGTGCTTTTGAAAATTAGCACTGGGCCCCTTGTATTTGCATTTAGCTTTGCATATTTTCAAGATTACTTGTTGATCAGAAGAGGCTGTCTGATAGTACAGTTCCGGGTACAAGACTTCATTACCAGCTTTCACTTCAATGAAATGTCATATTGTTCCAAAAATAATGTCAGGATAAAAATGTAGGAAGTTGAAAACATACCTCAATTTTGTCAGAAGCAGGGTGCTGGCTAAGCACCAACTGATCACATTCTTGCTTAAGTTTGTTGAGTTCTTTTTCTTTAACTTCAAGCTGACTCATGCGTTTCTGTAAGTAGGCAAGGACTTGGATTTAAATTCAGTTTCAATGGGAAAAAAGGATCAGTACATTTAGTGTTTATTAAATTAAGTATTTATATAATTGTGTCATAAGACTTGTCTGTTTGCAATCCCAGCAATTTCTTCTTTATGACCATAGGAACACTTTTGTTGAAATAAGCACTCAAAATATCACCTATATCTATCAATCATCTTCAACTATAAGTTGCATCCTATCTGTCTCCTATTCAGTCCTAGAAGAGATTAACCCTGACTGCTCTTTAGAAGGCCAGATCCTGAAGATGAAATTCAAATACTTTGGCCACCTAATGAGAAGGAAGGACTCACTAGAGAAGAATCTAATGCTGGGAAAGATTGAGGGCAAAAGAAGAAGGGGACTACAGAGAATGAGGTGGCTGGATGGAGTCACTGAAGCAGTAGGCATGAACTTAAATGGACTCCAGAGGATGGTAGAGAACAGGAAGGCCTGGAGGAATGTTGTCCATGGGGTCACAATGGGTCGGACATGACTTCGCAACTAACAACATCATCTGTCTCCAAGCCTATGTTTAGGACTCATTCCTCTCTCCTCTCATTGCTCTCATTTCCTCCACTTGACTTTCTTTTATTTCACTGTGGTGTCCCTTCTATTTTGAGACTGAATGCCTGTGTCCAATTTCTCCTAACATTACAGGGGAAGTTCCAAATGAAATTTTAATTAAAAAATTAAAATCTCCTTTAAAACCACAATAGGTTCATCACACTAGCATGGACAATAAAGTTGAATGGATTTATGCTGATTCCCAGATTGACAATTTTCTCTCCTAAATTTTTTCGTCTTCCCTAAAAGAAAGAGAAGCATATCTCCCAATGAAAGCCTTGATATTCCCCTATGCTAGAAAGGACATATTATCTGAGAGAAGTGTGTAAAAATGAAGTATCAATCATTATAAACTCTCAGAATAGCTAAAGAAGTTTTCTATCTTGAAACTAGTGAAACTTTTTGAAGTATTGCAGAATTTAAAACTTCTACTAATACCAGCTTTTATATTCTGCATTTTAAAAGACAAAATTGTTTGCAATCTTTCAAAAAGAAAAATAACCAAACTATAAGTTCTTGAATGAGTTTTATTTGTGAGTATCATTAACTCACAGAGAAGACTTCTTGCTTCCTTGCAATGTCAGTGTTCCTGTCACTCCAATCATAGAGAAGTTCTTCCTCCTCACAGTCATTGATCCACATGATTTCCCTGCTAGTGGCTTGGATGATGTTCTGCAGCTGACGCAGCTGATCCATTCTTTCAAAGGAGAACCTCTACAAAACAACATCAAGGAAATAATAAGTCTTTTCATTGAATGATCAAAGCATAAGAGTACAGAAAATGTGGTAGAGGGGGCAATGAAACTATCACATACTGAAAAACAAATGGCCAACATGCTTAATATACCCCAGCCATGTCTAGACTGTGAATTCTTGACATTTTACAAGAAAAATCAAAATTCTGTTCCATCTTTCCAAGACAGGACAAGTTGCCAGGTAGAAATTTCAACAAGTATTGCTACCAGACTTTAGACACAGAGTTGCTGTATTTACAGTTAATGAGTTATAATGAGTTAAATGGGATTCTCCTTGCCCCTCACATGAATATATTTGTTTTGCTGGTCAGTGATTGAAATAAAATGACTGACTGACTGGACTTTTTACAGTATTTTTGAAGTTTGTTTTTTTTAAGGAAAAAGCTTTTAACAAACTTTTCTGTCTAGAGCTCTAACAAAATGCAGATTTCTGTTTAAAAGGGTTCCAGTCTACCATGAAATTGATTTACTTATTGCATTTGCTTTATGTCTTTCACTTAGAAAGATAGGGACATATAGATGTTGTCCTCCTCCATTTTATCTCACAAAATCCGGGGAAGATTAGCTTTGGCTAAGAAATATAAATAATGGACACTGGAATACATCTTACTCTAGCATTACATTTGCTAAACTATCACTTATAAGGGTAAAAGATGGCAAATAATGAATCAGAGTATATTTCTAAAACCATTTTACATTGTTGATGATAGAAAAAAACAATTATTTTCATTTGTATGTAGCTCTTCTTTCCAAAAGAGGATAAATTGGATATTTTCAGTACACATAGTTGCTCCCATTGCTGGATTGCAGAGGAGGAAAAATATATCCAAAATTGTATTCCTCTTTAACTCCAATATTTCTATGGAAGTCAAACGATGCCACGGTTTTGGAATCACACATCGTGTGAGAAAATTTATGAATTTTCCTTCCTACTTAAACTTAAATGCAAACCTGATGTTGAAATTTACCTTAATAACTAGGCAAAACATGTGTTTTTAAAAATAAAATAAAAAATAGCTTACCAAGAGATATTCATATTCTTCTTCCAGCTGATGAACAGCAGCCTTCTCACGCTGTTAAGTAAAGAATAAAGAAAACATGTGTCTAGCAAACAGGGAAAACAGATGGAAATAGGAGATTTCCATTAAAGATAGGAGAACTGAAGGCAGTAGTATTTGGGACATTCTTTTTACTATAAAAGAAAAAAGGGAACATAACTCTGCAAGCAAATACAGATGAGTGCTGAGTTAAATGCAAGACACAGAATTGGAAATCTGTGATTATCCAGACTTGATTATACCATGTTTTTTTTTTTAATCCAACCAATATTGGACTATCCAATGGCCACATATCAATCCAACAAAAATCTTTTTTAAAACACTATTCAATTTATCCATCCAGCCAATGAGAATCCAGGAGAGAATGGAAGTGGAAAGAATAGAGCAGAGAATGATGGGTATAATTTGGTAGGATACCAGAATGTCTAATGTTCGTTCTGCACCCCTTTTCCATTAATTTCAAACTCCCTGTTTAATATAAAAAAGCAATAGTTAGAAAAAGTATGCATCATCATTTGTGTGTGAGGAAAATGTGATGGTAAAGAAGCTAAAGTTTTTTCTCAAAGGTGAAGACTCAGATTTTAGCAATATTTATTGTTAAATAAATTAGCAATAATAGGCACTTGATAATAATATATACAGTCAACAGTCTAAAAAAAGAAATACACATAGTAACTTACCAGATCAGTTTTCACCTTATCCAAGTGCCAACGATAGTCTCCAATAGAATTATGGAATCTTCTATGCTCAGCAATTTGTTGTTCAATGGCTGCAGCATCAAATCCCCATTTTACTAACTCCATTTCAGTCTGAAAAGAAAAATGCATTAATTGGTACTTCATTCATAAATGCACCAACCAAAAATTATATAAATCCCATAATTACTTTCCAAATTGAATTTGATTCCCTAACTTCCTGCTGACGGTGCTTGTGCTAACAGAGTTGTTAGTTACAATTTGTTCTTTAAATGTAAAGTGATGCAAAATCACAGGACTTTAAACTGTGAAGCCTCTTTTGCTTCGACACCAAAAACAGACCTAGATCTTATCTTGTTTCCTTGCTACAACATGATATATGCACTGCACCTTATGTTAAGCAGCTCAGCAAATACTTCATTGCTGGTAATGTTGTAAGCATATTACAATCTCATTCCTTTTTATGCCAACCTACGTATTGCTTTTTAAAAAAAAAATTATAGTTTTTTTGCTAGTAGGCAGAACTCAGTACTCAGTACATTCCCAGTAAACATCTCCTTGGGATGACTGCAGACTTAGAATTTCTGCCTTTGCAAGGAAGAGGTGCTCTTTCATATAAGTGCCGAGAGATACTCCACTCTCTCCTGCCATGCCAGACACAGAAAGTTTTATTATTCCTTTTTAAGAACAGATGCAGGACCGAAGGAGGGAACAGAAGAAGTTGTAAAAAGCACAAGGCAAAGATCTGAAACCTCAAATTAAAGTCTGGAATTTTCACAAAAAAGGGAAAATCAGGAAGGGAAGCAGAGAATTATTTTGCTTCTGGAAATTTGCTTCTGTGGATGATTGCATGATCAAGAACCACTGTATTTATCATTCTGTAGAAAATAGGAAAGTACTTTATATCAGCCTTGAATCATACTTCAGGCACATTCCAAAAATCTAGTATTTTTCTCTTGAAAAACCTTCTAATAATAATAAAAATATTTAGAATTTCCCCATCTCTTTACTATGACTTTAGGCCAGAGAAATCCTATCTGTAGCAGACCAACAGCATATTGCAGTCTGCCAGAAGTATATAAAACATTTTTATCTTTTGTTTAATCAATCTGCTGCTCTCTGTAAGTAACTCTGTAACTAATCTCTTTCATTTTAGATATTTATAGTTTAAAAAAAAGATTTACATTTTATCTGTCCTGTTTTATAATAAAATTTTACTGTTTTCGTTTTGTAGGCAAGAAAATAGGATCAAACTCTCTAGCCATGTTTCTACATAGCCAGGGAGTTTCATTACAGGAACTATTTCTTTGTTTACATTGCAAGAGCAATGTAAATCTCTTTCATTCACCTGGGTGATGCCAGATAACAGGAAGTGGCAGCAGGCACTTGCTACTACTCCTAATCAGGAAACAGGTTATGAGGAATCAGAGGACTTCTGGGAAAAATAATTTGAGACCTCTGGCCTTCTACCCTTCAGGTTCAGTCAATCTGCTACAACAGCTTTTCTCAACCTCAGCTACGTTAAAATGCGTGGATTTTAACATGCTGGCAGAGGGAATTCTGGGAGTTGAAGATCACACAACTTAAAGTAGGGGTGTCAAACACATGGGACACAGGTCAAATCCAGCCCGTGCCGGCCACGCCTACCCCAGCTCCGCAAGGACAAAAACAATCCCAATACGTCACAATACAGCCCGTGATGTGATCAGGTTTAATATCCCTGTCTTAAAATTGCAGCAGTTAAGAAACACCATGCTATAGGAACAGAACAGAATAACAGAGTTGGGGAAGGGACCTTGGAGGACTTCTAGTCTAACCTCCTATTCAAGCAGGAAACCCTATACCATTTCAGACAAATAGTTGTCCATTCTCTTCTTAAAAACTTCCAGTGTTGGAGCATTCACAATTTCTGTAGGCAAGTTTTTCCACAGATTAATTGGAAATTTCTCCTTATCTTTAGGTTGCTTCTCTCTAAACAGATGCTTCCATTTCCAATGCCATCCAACAAATCAAAGATCTAACTAGTATGAGAACAATTACTCCAATAATTCTTAGTCTTCAGTTATTTTGACCGTTTGTGAGAGCAAGAAATAGAGATCTGAGAAAACAATTCAATTCAATTCAATTCAAATCTTTATTGTCAGTGCACAACGTATGTACAATGAGATTGGTTGAGCTCCCTCAAATACCCTTTTAGATTTTCTGAAATTTTGCAAAACTTTGCTGTTGAATATTATCAAAACTTCATGAGGATCAACTTCATTGAGATGGGCATCCATGTTCTTAGTGAGCAATGGCTTCTACTCTCCCATAATCATTTTAATGAGAACCTGAATGGATGTTTTTTTTTGTTTTTGTGATTTCCTGAGTGATTTTATGCTCTTGATTTGAAGAAATAGTCAACTTTGAAAAGATTTGCCACTGCCCAATTTTTTTCCATTTCAAGACTATGTCCCTTATTATAGCTCTGTGTTGCTCCAAAGTTTTAGAAATTTTTGGTCAGTTTTTCTAGACTGATGGGCATCAATTAAAGGTAGTCCTGTAGTTGATTTGGGTCAGTACTGGATCTGGGTCAATCTTGTATATTTTGATTGATTATTCAGTGAAGAACTAGAGAACTTCATGAACCCTACCAGTTACAGGTATCTCTTACTTTAAATCACAGAAATAGGGAATGGTAACTTTCTTATATTGGCTTATCCCTTCTTTGATAATTTTATTTATTATACAAAAGAAATAAAACACAAAATGTTGATATCATTGGCTCTATAAGACTCCTTTAATATATTGCTATGACCACAGGAGGTTTTGATAACATTCACTGACAAAGGTATTCAAATATTTAAAGAAATCCAAAAGCGGATGTATATTCTTTTTCCATAAATTATATTTGGAGGCCATTTAGGAGATGCTGTTCTAGAATGATAGAAGAACTTAAAAGAAAAAAGTCTTTATGAGACATCATGCCAGTAGTGTAATGCTACAATGTTCATCCTTTTGAGCCACACCTGTGCTTAACTCATGCTGGAACAATTACAACAAGCAATGCCAATTTAGGTTATTAGCCTCCTGAAAGTTACACAGGACTTTCACCTTCTTCTTTTCAGCTTTGTTTTAGTCAAAGTAGCAGCAAGTTAAAACAAGCATTACTGCAGAACTACAAAAGGGTGGCTCTGTTCCAGCTTCCATTCCTCCCAGAGAAACCTGATCCAGCTGCTTAGCGCAAAGGTCTCCTATCTGCAAACCAACTGGAAAATAAAATTAAACACTAGCAAGCCTGCTAGGGCTACAGGGAAGAATTTCCCATGTATTGCGTTACGAGAGAAAGTATTACTTTGGCTCACTGGAGCTGAGCTTTGCAGACAGAATATTAAGCCAGAGAAGGTCAGTACGAGATAAGATAAGGAAGCTACATGCAACTGGCTCAAAATGCCTATTTATAACAGGCTTCCGAACACTAGGAAAAGCAAAGTCTCCTTTTGCTTCAAAATTTGAAAAGCTCCAATAGATTGTTAAATAAATTTCCCCATTTTTTTCCTCAAATTTTTTAAGTGAAGAAAGGAAGATTTTTCTTATGTATCAACTTAATGTTTTCTTCCTTTAAATTTCAGATGAAAATTCTCACACACACAAAGTTGAAACTGTTTTTCTTTTTCCTTCATCAAGAGTATCTTTATAAGAATGTAAGAAGAACAGATGGTAGAGTTTTATAAAGATGAATTAATGCATCCTTTCATTAAAGAGATTTCAGATTAGTGTGGGAACACTTATTTCCCTATCTCCAGCCATTATATTAATGTAGATGACTCCAAGTTTAGGAGAACTATAATTATATCACAACCCTAGGCTTTGGCAGAATCTATATCTTAACAAAGCAGCAACAAGAAAATCAATGTTTTACTACAACCTCTCCTATAAAGACTATTCAGATTATCAAAAACATCACATTTATTTAAATCTGATGTTTTATTTTAGCAGATCTCTATCTTGGACCAAAAAGGCAATTTCTAAGCAATGAGCATCTTTTAGAAAATTACTATGAACTGATATTTAAGTCACCTTTTCTTTGGGACATTGCATTTTTGAATTCTTTTTCTTCTTCTACCACTATGTTGTAATCATTCCAGAAGAGTTTCTGTAATTCCTCTCTTATCAGAAGCCCCTCCTTCTCTGCAGCTTTTCTGCAGTCTCTTGACAGACATACTGACTTTCTTTCTTTACACCATCTAGCTTATCTACGTCCTTCCCTCATCCCCTGCTTGCACTTGACCAGAGATTCCATATTCAGCTACTTCTAATCTTGTAGAGAATTGGCCGCAGTGAAGGAATGAATAATAATTTTTAATTTGCTTTTCATGCATGCATTGTGAAAAGCAAGCTTTTTGATTAAGACATTCCAACAACTCTTTTTTAATATTCAGTATCAGGCACCATGAAGGTTCAAGTTAACTGATTTATTGCTAAAAGCCAATACACAGGAATCTTCTCAACTAACAGTCAGTACCTGGTTAGAGTTAGATAAGGGTCAACAATATTTAAGGGGGGTTGACTTAGCTCACTTGTGTCTACATAAGGATTCTAAACTGATGCCTCTTTTAACTCCTCCCCCTGGTTCTGACAGTCCTTCTATATTCATTCAAGTTTACCTTCTGCTGTCTCATCCAGTTCAGACATTCACTGGTGACACGCCTAGTGTATTCATCCCAACCTGAAGCACTCTGAGAGCTGTAACCACCACCTTTGGAACTAGCCCTTCGGACACGAGGTACACTGATGGCCTTGTAGAGGGCACGCATCTGCTCTTGAAGTTGAAGCAGTCTAAAGGAAAAATGTAACAGTGAGGAAGAAGAATATCAAAGGTTGGAAGGGAGGGGTGAATTTTCAGGTTCTGAGCTATCTTAGCAAGAAGCTTGAAATAATTAAGAGAATAATAATTCATTATTGAATTCATAAAGAATATTGGGTGGAACAGAGCCTTCTCTATGGTGCCTAGTGAAAAAAATACACTAATTACCAACTTCATTAACATGTTGATTCCTAGATAAAAATTTAACTGTATTAATGACATTTATGAACGCTTAAGAGTTGTCGTAATAAATACAGTTTGTTTGCCTCTGCTGATGATTAGTTTACACCTTTTTTAATTTATTGACATTTCTAGTTGGTTTTACATTTGGGTTACCCATCTGTGATAGCTTTTATCAAAGTGAAAATAAACAGGTATAATCTTAAGAATTGCATTTGAGGTCCAGCTTCACAAATTTATAACATTCGGGAAAGACATTGCATCATGTCTTACTCAAGTGTTGATATTCACACAAATGTAATAGACTGTGTGGATGACCTTAGGGCGTGAGGGAAAGAGATCTTGCCAAGGGAATGACCAGACAAGAGGGGGAGGAGCCCATAGGCACTTAATGGTCAGAGAAAGAAACTTAGTAAGGACCTGTGTCCTAACTGATCAAACAGTTAAAAGTAGTGGAGGGAAGTTTGTACCTTTCAGACTTGCAACATTCTATTAATATAGCCTTACAATTAAGTAGATTTAATTTATCTAGCTGTGTTTCCTATCCAGGAAGGCTGACATTAGATGAGATCTGAATTATTTACTATTCATCTAGTACAGGAGTGTCAAACTCGATTTCATTGAGGGCCACATCAGGATTGGGTTTGACCTTGGGGGGGGGGGGGGTTGGCCAGCTTGATGTCAGTCATGTCAGGGGCACCTGTGGTGGCCTCCTGCAACTCTCTGCCAGTGAAAACAGAGCATGTGGCCCTCCAGAGCTCCGTTTTCACTGGCAGAGGCTTGCAGGAGGCCGTCCCAATTGAAAACAGAGATTGGGAGCCTATTTTCACTGGCAGAGGCACCGTGGGCCAGTCCTTTACTTTTTCCAGAGTGGCCCCACAGGCCAGATCTAAGCACCCCACGAGCCGGATCCAGCCCATGGGCCTTGAGTTTGACACCCCCGATTTAGCAAAGGTTGCATCACATGATTCTAGATGTACATCACCTAGAATAACTCCCATCATCCATATGTAATCATCCATATGCATCTACTTGTTTATTCAATGTGACAGAGGTTACTACTTCAGTACCCAAGTTATACTACTTAGGTACAAATATACCTTTTCTGGTAGAGATCACATGGCTGTCCCATTTGTCTCATTTCTCTGATCAACCCATCAAGGATGTCCATGTGTTCATTTGCCTGACCAAAGCAATCCTCCAGCTCTCGGTTCCTGCTAATTTGGATACCATCTCCATACTTCAGTTCCTAAAACAATTAAAATAAAGCATAAACCACCCTATCAACACACAGAGACACAGATCAATTTATCAATACTACTGAAAAATAAAAGACTACTATGACATCCTTTACATGTCTTTGAACAGAATTTGGACAACTATAGCTACTGCAATTTGCACTAAATAGACTACTTTCCAAAATATATACTTAAATCAGAAACTAAGAGATAACAAAAGACTCTAAATGTAGAAAATGATCAGTATTTTGTGTAAGAAATTGGATCAAGCTTCTCAATATTTCTTTCTGCAATTCCTTAATGCTACACTTGTTGTTTGAAGATATTGAAACCAATTAAAGGTAGAACAACGTAGAGAGCAGGAATGGGCAACTATGGAAACTTAACTTGTGGACTTGCTGGCTCAGGAATTCTGGGAGTTGAAATCCACAAGTTGTAAAGTCTGTAATATTGTAATACAGTAACAGACTTTGCTCCAATCTTAACTTCATAAATATATAGATAGGCTGAAAGCTAGCAGGGACTGATTAGGAAAGTGTTCTTGGGTTTGTATGAAGAAAATGAAAAACTCAAGACAAAATGTAGCTAATACTCTATGAAAACTTCTATGATGTGAATCACTAGTAAATACAGTAGGAGACTGGAAATAATGTCTTTATACAGGTAAGTCTTTGACTTATGATCACAATTGAGCCCAAAATTTCTGTTGCTAAGTGAGACATTTGTTAAGTGAGTTACGCCCCATTTTATGACTTTTCTTGCCACAGTTGCTAAGTGAATCACTGCAGTTGTTAAGTTAGTAACCCGGTTGTTAAGTGAGTCTGGCTTCTCCAATGAATTTGCTTTCAGAAGGTCGCAAAAGGTGATCACGTGACCCCTGGACATTGCAATCGTCATCAATATGAATCAATTGCCAGACATTCAAATTTTGATCACGGGCTGGTGCAATGGTCTTAAGTGTGGAAAATGGTTGTAAGTCACTTTTTTTAAGTACTGTTGTCACTTCAAACAGTCACTAAATGAACTGTTGTAAATCAGGGACTACCTGTATAAGATTGCTTTTGCCACTGTGAAGACAACTGGGTCATATTTAGCTTTTCTACATAAGTTTTTATTCTCATTCTCATTCCCCCCCCTCTCTCTCTCATTCCTCTCCCCCCCCTTCTCTCTCTCTCTCTCCATTCTCTTAGTGTTCTAATTGGCAGAACACTGAATTCAGGGGACAAAAAGAAAGAAAATGAGACATGAAAAAAGGATTCTGTATACAATGAAGGTTTCAAAAAGAAGCCACACCTAAAATTTTTATTGATGATGCATCTCTATAGAAATAAACAGGTATTGAATAAAATTACTCTTAAGAGCAGCTATCAAAAGATGTATATGCCATGACAAATTGGCATGTTTAATGTTAATTAATGTAGGAATCTAAAACAAATTCATGTTTAATGTAGGAAGCAGTCAATAGCAAAATAATTTGTGACTGGTTTTACAAACATGAAGTAACACAAGCATTGTTGACCACTTTGTGCGTTATATGAACCTATACAACTCAGATTTATTCAGTAATCAAGCACAAGAATGCTACATAACTATTTGGCTACTCTCTGTGTGAAAATGAACCCTAAACTTTTTCACTACAAAGCAAGTGTTCTATCGTTTTATGCATCCTTATTAATATGTTGATTTACTTTCTGCAATATGTGCCATTGTTCACTTATTATTAAAAATAGTGAAGCAACACCATCTCCCAACTTACAGGTTGCACTATGAGTTCAGCGCGCATGAGGCAATCCGAGCAAGCTTGCAGAAGGTCCTGAATGGTGTTCTGACGCCGGGACACTGTAGCAGTTCCATTTTGACTGAAAGACCAAGAGTGAGAAAGAGAATACCAATTACACTGTTGAAATCAACCATTAATTATAAATGTGTTTTCCGAAAGAACACAACACACCTTATTTAAATTAAGGTGTTGTAACCTGCTCGACTTCAGAAAGATCCTGATGATACTTGGGTCACTCCTTTTTGTGGTATTACAATGCTGAGTCTGCACTCTGTGAAACTACTGTGGGAACATGTCACAGCAGCTAACCTGCTGTGAATTGGATTTTTTTTCAATAGATCAAATCTATACAAATGATGAGCAAATTTAAGAGAAAGTTCTTAAAACAGCTTTCACCATTGAATCGGCATCTTTATGATGCGCTGAACTTTAACTCCTACTTGGCCAGTTAATGTAGCGAGAGAATTGCAAGGAATTAGAGTCTAGAGAATGCTGGGCTGAAGAAAACTGGGTTAAGTATCAGCTGGGGGGTGGGGGGACCGACATATAGGGTGTGATAGCACAGCTAAATCCCTAGTATAAAATGCAGTTTTCTTTGTCCCTCTTCCTAAAAGCTTCATTTTAGAAATCCCTCCCAGAATATTTCCAGCAGTCAATACTATCTCAAAAGTTGCATTTTTGTGAACCTTTTGGCTGGAGCTGTTGCTTCTCATTTCAAATACATATACCTCGTTACCCGTGATAGTTTCTCCTTTTATCTTGTTACTCATTCCCAATTAACTCAATTAAAGCTATCCATAAAACAATTTGTAATTAATCAATAAATGGAGGATATTTCCATTTCAAGGTCACTTCAAGGTTGGTGTGAACTTCAAGGTCACACCATCCAAAGTACACATTTGACACAAGGCCCAGATGGAAGACAAGTTTATACTGTATATACTTTCAGATTCCTGAATAGTTTGCAGTTTATCAATTTTCCTACTCCCAGTTGTACAGTTTTCTCCTGAAAACTGTACAACTCCATGTTACAAAAGGGTAAGGTGAGGAACCAGGAGCAAAAGATTCATTTGTTCCATTACTGCAAATGAATTTTTAGTTTGGCCATGTGTTCAGATACTCTCTTTGGGTACATATGTGCCCTAAATGTCAGGGACAAAATAGGTATATTATAAGCCTCAGGTCATATGATGGAAGATCAGATCAGATCTCTGAAATCTCAACTTTTTAAAAAATATTATGAATCTCATCTGGAAATTTGTCTTAAGCAATCTCCAAAATCAGACTGCCTTTCCAGACTCTGATAATTGACCTTTTGGTAAGGGCACTTTGTATAAGAGACTAAGGCTCTATTACAGTGTTGGCAAAACTTTTCAGCACCAAATGCCGAAACGGGAGTGCGTGCACACAGGGGAGCACCGGAAACCAGAAGAACAGTTCCCCAGCATGCACACACGGGAGTGCCAGAAACCGGAAGAGCAGCTGAGCTTCTGGTTTCCGGCATGCACATGAGCGCCAGTCACATAGTCTTCTGGTTTCTGGCATACATGCATATGCGAAGACCAGCTGGCCAGTGCATATGTGCATGCTGGAACCCAGAAGAACAACGGACAATGGCCGGCATACCCAGAGAGATGGCTCAGTGTGCCACTTCCTGCACGCGTGCCATAGGTTCGCCATCATGGCTCTATTAAAATGTTTGGTTATAAAGAAACAGCCATCAGAAATTTGCCAACACTGAACACACCCGTGCAAGCTCGCAAAATAAACTGATGGTGGAATTTTTAACCATCTATAGATTGTTTTGGATTTCATTTGTTAGTGAAACAGTCATGTGGTAGAGATCCAATTGTGGGATTCAGCCAGTTCGCACCACTTCAGGAGAACTAGTTGTTAACTTTCTGAGCAATTTGGCAAACTGGTTGTTGGAATAAATCATTAGGGCAGAGAACCGGTTGTTAAATTACTTGAATCCCACCACTGTAGAGATCCTTTCATGAGGAACTTTCTGTCATTTATTCTTTTCTAAAAATGAAAACCTTGCCTATTCAGCAAGTAAAAATGTAATATATAAGCCAGCAATTTCTCTTCCCAGAATTCCTTGCCACCAGCCATGCTAGCTAGGGAATTATGAGAATTAAGATCCAGAGACCTTAAGGGACTCCAATTAAGAAAAGCTATATTAGGAGACCAAAGCACCATCCAGAAAGTTGTGATACGAAGGAGATTCTGAAGGGCACAACATAGTTTAAAATGTTTTTGAGAGGAATGTACATATTCATAAAGATTAAAATAACATGGAAAGGATTTTACTGTGCCCCATTTCCCAAGTAAACTGACTTTGACTGCAAAATGACAGTCAAATTTGCGAACAAAAGTTGTAGTTGTAGTCCTGTGTCCGAAATTCACCCAACTGTGGATCCTACCTTCAGATTCAATCTACTATATTGTATACCATGTTGTTATATATGCAAATGCTGGAGTAATATTAATCTTTTTCTTTGCTTTACGAAGCAAAGGAGATAAAATAGAACAGCACATTTACCAGAGTGCCATCCTTTGGAATTATCCACTAGAATATTATTCCCAGCTATGAAGCTTAAAAATATATTTTGGATGCCATTCTAAATTTTTATTTAGAAAAGTTAAATAAAGTAGAATGCTGTCTAGTACAGTAATAATGGCAAAAAGACACTAGCTCTTTTATTTAAATCATATATTTTGTTATGCTCAAAGAACAAAGAACACTTGCTTGGGCTGCTTTTCCACAATACAGTCATCCTGAGTTGCAAGTCAGCACTAGCTGAATGTAGGCGAGGTGCTCCAAATGATGAACCATATAGTACCTCCATGGTAAAATCAGAGCTCTCAAACAGGCTCAGGCATCTCCCAAATGGAAGAATTTGTTATTAAGACATTTAATGCAGGAAAGTGCCCTGCAACTGGCAGAAAAATATATAGCAATTCTCTTACATACAGATGATGTAGTTCTGTTTGCCCAAACCTATAGTAATCTAAAAAGAGCATTGCAGGTCCTGGCTGAATACTGCCACTTGAAACCCTAGAAATTCACTATAATAATCCAAGATGCTGTTGTGTGTGCTAAGCACCCTAAAACATACGTTTGGAAAATAAACCATCATCCAATTGAGAAGATACTTTACTCATTAAAGTGTTACAGTATTGGGTTTCATGTCACAACTGCATGTAGGTTGTGTATATATATATGGATCACATATATATATACACATGTGGAAAAGCCCAAAGACCTGCTATAACCCCACAAACTTTCGTTTACAAGAGAACACTGTATATTCCCACTTCATTTCAAAAACACTCAGGCCAAGACTAAGAAAGCATTATTATTTGGCATCCAAATAGATCCATATATTTCTTCTGCCACCTTGGGAGAGATTCAGACTAAGTTCTTTCAGGCAACATTTTAAGTCTCATGTTGTATTTCAAATATAGTCCAATATCACCAGGTTGGGGTCAGTAAGATTAATTCCAATGCCTCGGTACACGTTTTCACATACTGAATTAAACTTTTCTTCTCCCTGGCAGATCTAACTCCTCTGGTCCTTTCTGATAATTTCACTTCCTTTGAGCCAAAGCAATAAATTAAAAACTGCTACTCTTCTTTTAATACAAATACACATGCTAGGGCATAAGTGTACAGTAGAAGCAACCAGGCAGTGCCTCAAGGTAACTTGATAGCCACTCAGACCTGAGGCTCCTCCCTAAAGACATATTTCTATGCAGTTTTCACACATGCTAGATAGCTAAACTAATTTACTAAGGTGAAAGTTAACATTGGCAAGTTCGTTGAACTCTCCTCAGTGGTTTTACAGAGGATTCAAATCCAGACTATGCTATTCAAATCAAGGCTACCTCATTCAAATCAAGACTATACCAATGTAAATGAGCCATTGAAAACATCAAATGTGTCTTATTAGAGTAATCGTTTTACACTGACACTATGAGCCCTTAATTTATATTCAACTAACTTCCCTGGTCATTCTGAATACTTTTATTACAACCTCTAATTTTCAGACTCAAAAGACTCCACTGCATTAAGTGTAGCCAAATTTTGTCATGTAATGCACAAGATATGCAGCAGTTTGACTGATACCTTCACCTAATTAATATTTTTTGGTATGCAATGTGTTTTATGAATAGGTCGTTGACTGTAATAAATAAACTTTCCCTATCATAGAAAAATTATCTAATTTTTAAGAAAGTATTTACTTTCCAGATCTAATTCAGCCTGTTAGCCATCATATTCATCTGTATTATTAAACTACATTGTATTGTGGCTTAAAAATAAAGGTCCACTTGTACTAAATGAATGACAGAAGTTGGGAATTCTGGTAATTCCAAACAACTGGAAAGCATTGGATTAGTATATGTTGGATTTTTTTTTTAACCAGAAAACTTCTTCAATGAATCTTCAGCCTTTCAATCAGAACAATTTTATCCAGAGAAAGCATCTGAGCTCACATATTGCATTTATTAAAGAATAGACATCAAGTGATAAATAGTGCAGGTGTAACACCTGTTGCAGATCTATAATTTTATCTACCATCACATTAATACTAAAACTTTTAATATTTATTTAATACTTTCATCATATTTTGCAAATGATACCGCAGCCATCTCATTACAACTACAAGCTATTCTTCCAAATCGCATTATCATCTACAGTACAGTAATAGACAAACGAATAAGAGGCGGCATCAGGAAAGATAAATGGATAGAGGTGAACTTGTAATTTACTCAAATGCCTGAAGACAAAACATTAATTTTGGGAAGTGCCACTGGTTGGCTGTAGCCATCCAAAAGCACAGTCTCTAATATTTTACTTGACTGTCACATTTCAGTACCAGGCAAAGACCTTCTTCACCCCATTTCCTGCAAGACTTTAACATCCTTTCAAAGCTTATAAACTGTTTTCTTATTCTTGGTTTGTTCTTTTAAATTTCAGAGTTTGTTACCATGCATATGCAAATATGAAATAAAATCAGCCTCAAATTTGGAGTCATTCAATACTGTATTCTCATCGTTTATATATATTATTTATCTCAATATATTTCTTATTAAGTTTCCTACATTGCCATCCATTCCATTATCACAAGTAGAATTCTGAATTTACAACAAGGAGGACTAGAACCTTGCTTCCTTTTACAAATACAAAATGGCATTATCCAGATACCCGAGATTGCCAAACCAGAGTCTAATAGCACTATTCCCAGTCAACCTTATATGTTAAGAACTTGCAATCATAGAAGCAACTATTAAGCTTTTTTGAAGAAAAAAACAAAGACTAATAATTGTATGCTCATGAAAATGATGGGATAGATAATTATGCTGAGACATAATTATTTTTCTAAAGACAGGTTAATTTTCTAATTAGCAGAAGCTGGAAGTAATGTACATTCTGCATTCAGATAATATATAATAGGGATAAGAGGTGTGTGTGTGTGTGTGTGTGTGTGTGTGTGTGTGTGTGTGTGTGTGTGCAAATAGATTCATTCAGAATTAAGCTATGACCTGGCTCAGAATGACATGCAAACAGACTCAGAACCTTCTAATACTAGCCAAGATTAGCATCAAAATAATACTGAACCAGTATCATTTTGAAAATTTATGCCATGATAACTTTTGACCCCTTAAGCATGGTCTAAAATCAGCAGATTAATATCTGGGCATGACTTCTTTGCATAGCAACCTAATCAGCTATAACAGATTTGATTCATTCATTTTGTAATGTGCCACTTGCACAACTCAATTTATGAAGGATCAGCAGAGCTATTGGGGTATGACATCTGTATTTGCTCAGACGTGCCAATTCTGCACACCAAACTGTACAATATCTCACTTATCTCCTAACTCTCTCAAAGAGGGGTAAAGTAGCTTTACCGTTTTTAATGAAAAGCTGAAATATCCTAGTTCTTTATTTACTTTTTAATTACTTTTAGTCTCCCCTACCTGCACAAACCCACCTAGAATTATTGGCTCTTTATATCTTGGCAATCAGGTTGCATGCTCTGTTTTTTATCAAGTGATCTTTTCATTAGTCATGGTATTATGGGACACTCCTTATTCTCATCTTGGAATTGTGATGGTGTAGCAGTCATTTTCATTAACAAACATACTGGTTGCATTTGTTCACATAGTCTGCAATGCCCTGCCCTACCCTGCCTTGCCCTGCCCTGCCCCAAGAACAAGCCTTTGGAAATAAGGAAAAGAAGAAATAACAAGGATTTTTTTTAAAAAAAAATATGAAGTTGTAATTCTAGTCTTTGTATGACTGTACAGACTGCTACTTGTATTCTACTTGTCTCTGCAAGTAAGTTCACTGACAAATAGATTTAAATGCATAAATATGTAAAAGACATTTTAAAAAACAACCTTGCCTTACAATAATTTTTACCTTATTTTAAACATTGATACATTAAGGAATTAGAAATTATGTTTTTGAAACAAATGCAACCCAGATTTAATCACAAATTAAATCTTACCACTACTTAATACGCAATATGAAAATGACTTTGCATATAAAGATGTAAGAATTTCCAAAAGCAACATCCAATATTGCTTGAAAAAATTCTACTTATGTGATACTAAATTTCCCCTGCTACCCCCTCCTTTGAAAGCTCTCAAAATCTATTCCAGAGGGCTTGATAGACCATATGAGATTTTTGTAGGCAAACACAAAAAACAGTAGTTGAGGTGAAACAATCCTCTTCCTCTTGATTCCATCAATGGAAATTGTTTCTATTGGCAAATTCTATTGGCTTTCTGAAAGTTGATATAGGTAAGGAGAGAGTGGCAATGTTGCCTGGAAGGAAGCTTGTACTCCCTGCTCTGCACAAGGAAAAGAAAAGAAAAATACAATTACAGGAGAAGAGAGAGGACATGGGAAACGTGCACACCACCCATCCCTCATGTCTGATACTGGAGAAAGCAAACTAGATAGTGGCTCCTCTGAGATAAAATGCTTTACAATGAAAAAGAAAGAGTGATAAAGGAACATTGGCTGGTGAGAACCTTTTTGCAAAGTGTGGAGTTAATCACTAGCCATTTCATTTGCATTCTCCATTCCTTATCAATGAAACTGCTACAGAAACCAACTTATTCCTAGATTCCCACAACTGAGAAGCTGAGAACAGACAGCTTACTCAACCCTTGGGGGAGGGAGAGGCTGACACTGTCATTTCAGTAAGTTACAAGCTGGAAGATGAACAACCCAAAATAGACAAAAATTTAACAAAACCAGACCTTAACCTCACAGGCAAGTCTGCTGAAACTTTGATGAAGAAATCGTTTGCATTCAGAAATATATGTACCAATACTTCTATATTTCAGTATACAAACTTTCTCAGATGTTACAACTATTTGTAAATGCCTAATGTTAAAGATTGATACATTCCTAAGAATTGAGCAAAATATGGTAGCCAGAGAAGATGAACACAGTAACAAAAACTACATACTGATATTGCTGCAGGCAAAAAAGACACTTAGGAAAATTAAGAAAATAACCAAAAAGAAAAAAAAATGTAACTATTAACATCTGAAATAAGGCTATATTACTGTACACAACTAAGCAATTCCATTCATTTTTGCATGAAAAAAGGTTGTTCAAATTGCATTCTTAAAAACCGGTTTCTCTTTCCAGGTGTACTGCCTCCATTCACAACTTCTGGCATCTAATTTTAATTTAATTCACACAATTTCTGCAGAGCTCTTTTGGTTTTTAACAATTAAATGACAGAAATTCAGCAGAGGAAAAACTTTTCTCCACTGTATCTGAAACTGGAAGGATGTTAAATCTATTAAATTTCTACTTATTTTGAATCCATGGAGATGTTTATAAAATGTACTGATTTTGCTGAATGTTTTCAAACAAGGCTGGGTTAATACTCTGAAGAGTATTAAATATAGAGCACAGCCATAAATATTATTGTACCAATGATAAGGCTATTACCAATGATGATTAACTAGAGTAAATTGTGTGTGTTTGTGTGTGCCTTCGAGTCAGTTTTGACTCCTGACAACTGCCAGGACTAGTTCCTGCAGTTTTTCAGAAGTTGCTATTGCCTCCTTTCTAAAGCTGAAAGAGAATGACTAGTCACTAACCCAAGGTCACTCAGCTGGCTTTGTGCCTAAAATGGGAATAGAAATCACAATCACTCCCACTCCCAATTTCTAGCCTGATGCCTTAACCATTACACCAAATCTAAGGTTTCTACAAGGTCTCAATATGCTCAAACATAATCAGAAGAGACTCTCAATAACCATACTATCAATGCATACCAAGGTAAGTATTCAATTAAAGCTAATATATGGTAAATTAACAATAAATCTAGAGTCTACATAGTTAGTAAATTGTCCACACCCAGTCCCATGGAGGAAAAAAAATAATACTGAGTACTATAAATAAATTTTTACCAAAAAAAGGAGGGAGAGCTGAGAAAGGAATTACTTCCCAAACATTAAACACAGTAAGAGATTAAAAACAAGCATGTTTTATCAGTTGCCTTTGAATGTATGCCATCCACAAAGGGAAGATTTAATTTTGAAATATAAATAGGTCTCTTTTAAAGTGGACTTTGTACATTTGTGTTTAGTGGTTCACAGACTTGGAATTAAGAATCACCATTCTTAACTACCTTTAATAGTTTATCAACACTGCTAGAGCACTACATCACGTAATAAACCACAGCAATGCTATGAGATAGACAAGATACAAAATGGAAGTAACTAAAAGAAACTTTCCAATTTTGTTATTCAAAGAAAGAAAAAAAGCTTTACTGAGCCCCATCATACAAAAAAGATGGTGGTTCTGAAAAGAAACCTTGATGACAAAATCAACTAATTTGGAAAGACAGAAGCCAAGATTCACACCTCAATTTTTAATCTTAAATATTCTTTGCTAGTTTTGCCAATGTGTCACACCAGTGAAAACAAGCCCCGCTAAGCAAGTGAAATAAATAGTACATAAACCAGACAGATGGGCTACTATTCATTATAATCTTTCTCTAGAAAGTTTGGGTGTCAGATATCAGACAGAATCTCATATATGTTACTTATACATGCACAGGCAAGCCACACATGCTTGCCCTATCTCATATGCATGTAAACACTCCTTGTGATCATATAATAACTATCTAGAGAGGGTAATATGTACAAAGTGTACAATGAAGGAAGAGCCAACGTCAATAACTGTTCCTGGTAAGTAGGATATGTTTGCTTGCAACAGAGTCTGTATTGTGCTTTTCAATTATAAATGGTTTATAACTGCATGCAGCTTCCTTAGCCAGCATGCAGTTATAAATAAGTTTCCACAACAGGAAAAATAAGGCATGTGAAGCAGTGTTACACATTTTTTTCTCAAGGATACAAATAATTTTTAAAAATCCTTCTTAGTGGATCAACAAAAGTGTAACTATTCTTTTGTATGACTCTTTCTTGAAAGCACAAAACAATGTTCCGGCCTTAAACTTAGGAGTTGGGTGTTTGACATAAAGAAAGGCTGCAGCAGTTCCATTATCAAAAGGGTAGTAATCACAAAGATGCAAGCAAAAAGGACATTACTCATCAGAAAACTTTATGCTCTCCACAAAGTTAAAACTATTAGTTTTAATCCCACAAGATACTGTACTGATGGGTGAATCATCTATCTGAGCTCCCCTTTGTCCTACAATTCAATAGCCATAACCCAAAACTACAGCCTGCCAAGAGCCATTATATTATCAAAAGTTGCAACCAGAACACCTCTGAACTCTGTCCTGAGCTTTTTTTTAAAGGTATCATAGGAAATAATCTTCCCTATAAGTCCAAATGCAGAGCATAAGAGGAGGAGTTCGGAAACAAGAGGATACAATGAATTGCAACTAGATCTTCTTTCTACACACAGATACACAGCTTAATCAGCAAGGTTAATTTATATTCCAGGAAGCAACGGCAGGTTTCAGCAACCAGTTAGAGCTGCCCATGATGGGACGAGTCCCGTTCCTCCTTAACAGGGCGACTCTTTATTTACTTGCAAAGAGAAAGAAGGAAAAATAAAATCTAGACATAGGTATACACCAGGAGACGTAGAAACTGCGAGATATTGTTTTGCGCTTACGTATATCCTTCGGAGTTGATGTCCCCGACATAGCTTTTCTGGACGTAATACATTTTATGAGTATGGCTGCTTCCCCCGCCGCCGCCGCCGCCTCCCATCATCATATGGGAGTTCATGTCGTAGCGCATATCCGGGCCGGACTCCGATCGGACCATCCTGCCCAAGGTGTTGAGCCTGGGATGGGATCCATTTATGCTCATCTTGAAAAGCTGTGTTTAGCTCAAGCCTCGGAGAAGGAAGAGAAGAGCCAGATCACAAGAAAAGCATCAACTCGGCACCGACGGAACTGAAGAAAGCTGTCCTGGAGAAGGGCTGTATTCTAGTTGCTTTTTTTTTTCCTTTTCTTTTTCTTTCTTCCTTTCTCCCCACTTCTGGCAAAAGCAAACGAGCGAGCAGCGCGAAACCCCAAATTAGTTCCCTTTTAAGGAATGCAGAAAGGAGAGGCAGCTGGTCTGAAAGGGGGGCGATGTGGGGGACGATCAGGGTGGGAGAGAGGAAACAGGGACAGGTATACAAAAAGTGGGAGGAGGGGAGATGAGGGGGGGCTAAAGGCAAAGGAGAAGTAAGCTGAAAGACTAGCTGTTCGAGGGAGAAAGAAAGAGAAGGCAGGTCCCAGTGGCGTCCAAGCAGCAGCGTCCAGGTGAGAAGGAAACCAAGCGGCGGCGTTACTGGTGGTTGTGGCGGCGAAGGAGGAGGAGGAGATCAGCCAGTCTCCTCCCTACAGGCACAGGAAGGACGAAAGCCGCAAAGTTTGGGAATCTTTTTGAACTAACAAGCCTGGGCGTGGAACCACCGCCCTCTGGTTCATTCCGGTCCTCTTCCCTCTCCACCCTCCCCACTCCCGTCGAGCCACAGACAATAAAACTAGAGGCTGCCGAAGAGAGAGAGAGAGAGAGAGAGACTCCTGGGCCGCCGCCTCTACGCCTTTACCTGGCTTGCCCAACCCAAAGACTTAGGTGGAAGCCAACGCCCCGCGCGCAGCTACGTCCTCGCTTTCGTTTGCGACTTCCCCCTGGTGGCCTTCTGCCCTTGACGACACAACAAGGGAGCCTGGCTGGGAGGGCCAAGTGAGGAGCGCTGGGCTCCCACGGGAGAAAGCCTTACTTAAAGAAAGTGGGGACTCTTCCCGCTGAGGGTTGAAGTTGCCGGTGAGGGGGGGGGGAATAATGGCTCTGCCTAGCGCCTGGCAATATAACTTGGGCTTCCGAGCGGAGTGGGTCGCCCTTTGGCGCGCGCTTTTATCCCGAGGCGAGAGTTTCACCAAAAGCTGGGAACAGTGGGGGAGGGAGTGGGAGAAGAGAGAGAAGACGGTGGAGAAAATTCCCGTCCGCTTCACAAGGAAGGGAGCGGGATTATGAACCCCTGGCTAGCCAGCTCCCCCACAGTGGAAATGGAAGACTCGCATCCACACAGCCCCTTTTCCTCCTCTGCTGCAGCCTCAGCAGCTCTCCCGCCAACACGTGTCCTGCCCGCATCTCGAGGTCAATAAAAGGAAATTTTATGTTGCTACATACTCTCTAACCATGCCTCAGGCAGTCACAAAGATCCCATTTGAGGCACTGGAATGTGGATTCCCTATTTAGGAAGTAGCTGCTATCAATTATTTTCTTGAGTGACGCCTAGGCTTTTATTTTTAATAGGTAATATCGTCCCTATTTCCTTGGAATACGCTGGGATGGGAAAGTGAGATAAATAAAGGAATAAAATACTGTGTTCAAGAGCCTCTGCTTCACAATAAAAGGACAATGGCCTCTCAGGACAGAGCTTGTCCTTAATTAAACAAAGAGTTTATCCTTAACTAAACAAAGACACTTCCAGATCTGAAGGCTTTTTGGTTGCCCTTCTGTTATAAACAATTTGCAGAACTATAAATGTTTGTTTGTTGAAGCCTGTCAGTTCATATAAAGCAGTAAAACATTGCAATGTGAAATTATAAAACTAGTTGGGATTTTTTATTTTAATTTAGCGAATTATTTTTCCATATAAGAATTACTGCTATTGCATTTAACGTTCCTGAAGTGCTTTAAAGATCAGGAAAACATTCTATTGGAAGAGTGACTTCTCATGCTTTTTCCATAATCTAAATTGTTCTTCCTTGAAATCTGCAAATAACATTAAAGGATTGGAAGGAAATATGGACTTAGATCAATAAGAGGTCTTATTGATCTTATTGTCTAATTAGAGGCAGAACTTAATACATGGAAATTTTGCAATATTAAAATTTTATACAAGCTGCAGTCCATATGATTTCAAAGTAGCTGAGAACAAATCTTATTTTGTAAATTAAATTTATTTGTAACTGATATTTTTATACCACTCTACTCCAAGTAATAGAGAAAAATTCTAAAGTCCATTTTTTGCTTCACTAGATAGCAAATGTTTATAAACTACCAGTAATTTGATAAATGAATGAAAAAGTAAATCTTTTAATTAGATCAATAACTGACCGCTATGAACAGTCTGTGGTCTTACATGCAATTGTCTAATTACATTATTTTTTTGACAGGCTTTTCTATGCAGAACAAACAAAGAAAATCCAACTAAAACAAGTTAGCTGAGACAAGATAAGGAATGCTAGTGATGTAATGCAAATGTTGATGTTATGAGCTACATTAGTGATGAATGTGATCTATTAACCCACAGTTTTTCAACCCACTATAGTAGAAACTTGCAGTATTTTGAATTTGGCAATTCTTTGTGACTGACTTTTTCATTAATATCCGAGTGTCTTCATACACAATTCTGAGAATCGTCACATTAGGTCCTATGTTTAACCAGGAGAGGGATAATTGAAATAGGATACAGGTAGTCCTCACCTTCCAACCAAAATTGAGCCCAACATTTATGTTCGGTGAAAAATTTGTTAAGTGAGTTTTGCCCCATTTTATGACTTTTCTCGCCACATTTGTTAAGTGAATCACAGCAGTTCTTAAATTGGTGACACAGTTGTTAAATGAATCTGGTTTCCCCATTGACTTTGCTTATCAGAAGGTCACAATAAAGGATTACATTATTCTGGGACACTGCAACCATCATAAATGTGAGTTGGTTGTCAAGCATCCAAATGTAAATCACGTGACCATGGAAATGCTGCAACAGTCATAAAAGTGAAAAATGGTCATAAGTCACTTTTTTCAGTGTCATAACTTCAACCAGTCACTAAATTAGCTATTGTAAGTTGAGGACTACTTGTAATGTAGGATATATTGGTTAATACTTACCCCTTGGAAATGAAAAGGGGGTGGACAACAGTGGTGGGTTCCTCCCGGTTGGGCCCGGTTCTCCCGAGCCAGTAGCAGTGATGATATGATGTCACCAAACCGGTTCTGCCCCCCCTGCCCCCCCTGCCCCCCCAGCCCCCCTGCGCCTCCCTCCACCCACCCACCCGCATTATTCTTACCTTTTATTTGGCCCCACCTCCAATCTATTGCTGCCTCCTGAGTCCTAGCTGATGGCTAGAGGGAAAAAAATTGTTTAAACTCTTGCCGCAGGGCTTCAAAGGGCCGCCCTACAGCTGATCAGTGTTAAAAGAAAACAAATGAGTAGACCAGTGCCTGCAAAAATACATGAGTAGACCAGTGCCTGCAAAAAATAAATGGGTAGATCAGTACAGCTCTTCAAGCAGTTAAATGCCTGGTAGACCAGTACCTCTGCTAAATCCTAAATAATTGTCACATGACCATCAAGCCACGCCCACAAAATAAGCCACGCCCACAGAACCGGTAGTAAAAAAATGTAGAACCCACCCCTGGTGCATAAACTTTTGCAGACATTTGCACGTAAGTTACAGACTGTATGAAATTCTACCCTTTTTCTTGCTTCTGTTGGCTCTTTAACCTTCCCTATGACAAGGCCATTTTAAATGTTTTTTATTAAAGCTCCACAAGTTTTAAGTATACTAGTCCTCACGATTGCAAGTGGGATTAGGACCTCTCTTGCTACGTGACACAGTCATAAAGTGAAACATAACAAGGCTTTACTGGCTTATGATGTCTGTTCTGATTGCAGTTGTGAAGCAAATAATCTGTTATTATTATGTGCGGCAACACATGATCATGAATTATGAGTTCCCGCCAGCTTCCCCATTGACTTTGCTTGTTGAAAGCTGGTAGAGAAGGTTGCAAATAGTGATCGTATGACTGCAGAACACACTTGACTATCATAGATGTATGCTGGTTGCCAAGTGCCTGAATCACAATCATGTGACTGCACAGGGATGCTGTTTTGGTCACAACTTCAGGGATCGCAGCTTCTCTTTTTCCAGTGCTGTCATAACTTTGAACAGTTGCTGAATGAGTGGTCAGTAAGAGAGAACTAAGAGCTGTGGTGGTGCAGTGGTTTGAATGCAGTATATTACAGGCTAACTTGCTACTCACTGTTAAGGAGTTTGATTCTGACTGGCTCAAGATTGACTCAGCCTTCCATCCTTATGAAGTCAGTAACATGAAGACCCAAATTGTTGGGGGCAATATGCTGGCTCTGCAAACCGCTTAGAGGGCTGTAAAGCAGTGTATAAATCTAAATGCTATTGCTATTCTAAAGTTCTTCTAATCTAAGGGAAGGTTCCATCATATGTTTAACTCTCCTGTTGCAGAAAATAGGATTTAAATTGATATGATTGTTTTTAATTTTAAATTTTAGAAGATGAATAAGAGGGTTTAAACATATGTTTATCAATAAAGGTTCACAGAATAAAAACAGCTCATTTTTAGCATGATGAATCTTGAAATTGCAATTATATTTAACAAAATAACAATACTAATCACAAACAGCACTTTTTTACAATTCATAGCTCATTACAAGCTATAAGCTCAAATGGTAAAATTATAAAATATCGTCCTATGATACACACAGCTACCCAAAAAACCTCTAAACAATTATGCAATTATACATTTAGAGGTGACGGGAGTGGTTTCAATTATGAGGCATCGTGGAATTCAGAGGTGTATAAAGAAAGAGCTATACTACTGTGCCTTAAACCCCTGGGCTTATCTCAAAGCATTGGCAAACCAGTTGATCTGAAAAAAAGTCCCTTATGGATCTAAAACTAGTTAGCATTTTAACATTTGAATTGAAACAATGGCAGCTGCCTTATTTATAGCCAAACCACTGTTTAATTCTAATATAATTACACATTTTTTTGTTTGTTCCTTAGAATTATATTCTTCTTCAGGAGATCAGGGTGGTGCACATAGTCTCTCCTCCCATTTTTCTCCATAACAATCCTGTGAGGTAGGCTCAGCTGAGATAACATAGGCAACCCATGAACTTGAACTAGCTCATATACTACACACTGGCTTACAGAAACACGATTTGAACAGAGGTTCTCCAGATCTCTCTGGAGTTGCTGGTTGCTGTACCTGGGGCATTTTTCTTAGAAACATAAGCCTTATTACTAAGTCACAGATATCCCAAACAAATTAGGTGTCTTATGTCCACTGCACTTTTAGTGTCTAATTAATATGTTGGATGTTGGTTCCTCAGGAACCATATAATCTTATCTAAGATTGGCCACAAATCATCCATCATTGTCAGTTTCCCACCAACAACAATTCCATTTTGCAGAGATTAAGTCTCAACATGCTTCAACGAAACATCCAAAAATGTTTCTCACAGAGGGTGTGCCAAATCATGCTTCAAGCCTGCCAGACCCGATTGACAGCTCAGCTGAAAAACTTGAAATGCTTAGCAATTTTGCTTCAGGTGGAGTACAGCAACGCAGCAGGCACTTTTTCTCAAAGCTGTATGTTACTTATCTTATAACAGAGCCTTTCAGCAGTGAGACAAGAAACATAATTATTTGCAGTTAAATTCTTTGCTTTTCTTGGTGTTTTCTTTAAGTCTTCTCTGTTATTGATGATAGATTTAGGAACAATTCCTACATGCAAGCAATGTATTACACCCCCAAAAAAGCAAAGCCTACTGTGCCTTCATGAAGAGAAGTTGTGAAGAAGGCTGCACAAAACCATGTGTGATACACTGAAAACTATACTCCAAAACTGACCAGGAAATTAAGATTGCCATGCAGAACATGGCTCAACTATTAGTATTAACAATAAATCTACTGGTAGTATCTGACATATAATGGTGACTCACTATGTACTGCTAAGCATCTGATCTCTACAGCATGCTGGGGCATTGAACAAGAGTTAAAAAAATTATGGGTTGGGTCCAGTCATTTCTCATAGTCTAAATCTACAAAACCTCAAATATATGTGTAACAATTTTAATGTCATTACTGTTTTGGACTATAGCAGCAGCACTAATATCAGTAGCTAAATTAAAACTTTTGGAGTTTTCATTGCAACTGGGTAAACAATGGGTGTTGTGATTAAACTATAGGATGCTTTAAGAAAGAAATTCCCTTTCCTCATGGGAACTGACCATGCTGTGTTTATATGACTAAGCCAGGGGTCAGCAACCTGCAGCTCTGGAGCCGCATGTGGCTCTTTCATCCCTCTGCTGCGGCTCCCTGTTGCTGGTCGGCTCCACAACTGATAGGGCTCTTGAGTTAGGACAGGTAGAGGAATAAGAATGCTGCGCTAGGAGGAGACTCTATGGTGGGGGAACTTCTGGTTAGCAGAGGAAAAAGGACGCCACACTAGGAGGAGACTATGATGTGGGAACCAGACTTCCGGTTGGCTCCAGAATTGAATGGGGGCTTCCGGTTAGGACCTTTGTGGCTCTTTGAGTGTTTAAGGTTCCCGACCCCTGGACTAAGCTGATGTCTAAGTGCTTCTCCTTGCTTACATGATTTTTACCTGGCTGCTTTCTGAGTAATAGCTCTCTTGAATTTCTCTTTTTAGCAATTTGCAAGCACCTGATTGTGATGTTGAAGAAAACAGAAAGAACCAGTATATGGATTCATGCAATACACTAAAGTCAAATACACAATTGCATTCAAATAAACCCTGAAAAAAGCTTGCAAAATAGAACAAAGCCACCTGAAATCTTGAGAGGCTGCCAGCAATGTTGTTTGCAGAACACTTATATTAAAATTATAATTATCTTTTTGAGGGATAATAGCTCACTTTCAGTGTAATGGTTCTTCATATCTTCCAAGTCTAGTCCATGAGCCTTACCACATCTCCACTCATTGGTTTCAGATGTTCTCCTCAGATGTGTCACTCACATTGCTGCAGAGCTGAGGAACAGAACAAGGACTCGGCATCCCCAACAGAAACACAAAAATGTCCATTTCTCCTGGAGTGTGAGTGTAACAGATTAAAAAACCTCATTTCTTGAATTTACTAAATAGCAGTAGCAAGGTGTTTCCCTTCCTTTCAACAAAAAACTACCAAATTACTGATGGTGGCAGAAGGAGCTATCACTCATTATATCACTCAACTACATAACATCATTTATTTTTGGCCTTTCCCAACCTGCATCTAATGATGGAACAAACATGTCCTGGCAACCCTTTTTGTTTTTCTGTTTCCATGACATTGCCTTCATTTACTCCCCAAATTATTTGTATGTATATCAGTATCGGTTTCCTTTTTCCGCCAACAGCAATTGATGACATTTTCAAGGTGTTTCATGTGATTCACCGACCATTCCATTGGTGGTGTGATCAAATAGTCTGTCTAGGGCAGGGGTGTCAAACTCACGGTGTCATGTCATCACATGGTGTATCGTGACTTTTTCCCCCTTCACTAAAATGCTGGTGGGCGTGGCCAGCGCGTGACGCATCCAGCCCGTGGGCCGCAAGTTTGACACCCCTGGTCTAGGGACTACTTCAGACTTGTGGATAGGCCTCCTTCTCTCTTTTCCCCTTTCCTGATTAATGCATATAAATTACAACATCCATAAAAAGTTGTCAAGAAGTAGACGAAAGCAGCATCCAAGCCGCCATTAAAAGAATACATTGGAAGTTGTCTGCAAGTAAGCCAGATATTGCTGTTTTAAGAGGGAGAATATAGTTTGGCTTTTAGACTGATTTAACTGTATTACCCATGTGCGCTTTCTTATTGAAGGAGAGAAAATAAATTCTAGGGCAGCTTGGGAAAAAAGCCTATATAAATTATTAGACAACAACTATTTGGACCCAAAGACTTTTCTTTCTGAATAGTTAATTATTTCCCATGACTAGAGGATTAGCAAAAAGCAAAGATTGCAGAGTTTGTAATACTATACAGTGAGGAGCAAAGAGCAAAGTGAATCAGAATTGATGTTTAGAAAAGAATGATATAAACTAGAGCAGGGGTCTGCAACCTTAAACACTCAAAGAGCCATTTGGACCCGTTTCCTACTGAAAAGAAAACACTGGGAGCCACAAAACCCTTCCCGTGCCTAACTATTTCTTGAGCAGCCACAACACTAGCATATGTAGTTGAATTAAATGTTCTGTTTTCTTCTGAAACTTTTCTTTTCTTGGATTTAGCCATGGTTAGCCTACCAGGCGTTGAAAAGCTCAATAAATCGTGCGCCGGCGGGTGTTGCCCATTGGCACTTGTGATGCATATTTTGAGTGACAGGGAGCCTCAGTAGAGGGGTGAAAGTGCCACATGCGGCTCCAGAGCTGCAGGTTGCTGACCCCTGAACTAGAGGTATTGCTTAGAGAGAACACTTCACAGCTTAGTTAGAACTTATAAAATATGTAAAAAAATAGGGGAAAGGTAAAATAGAAAGACAAGGTGGCAATCAATGTTGAACCATCTCTCCCATAAGCCTATATGTTATTGCAGGAGCTCAGCGAAGGTAGCAATAAATACTTTGTAAAAAAACAATCTATTTCATGTCTTTTTGAAAGATTACAACTGTGAGATGTCCAACAGCCTTGCCAAAGGAGCAACTGTTGTATCAGACGTTCTTGATCAACAGAAAGCTTCAAGAGGGTATATGAGTATATTCAAAGAAAATACCTGGGTGCATTATGAAAAAATACTCCTTCAATAATAGTGTCTCATCTGAAAGAATAACTTTGGTGCCCCTGTAAGCAATGTTTATGGGGGTGGGGGGGAGATTGCCAGGTGTAAAATCTCAATTTCAAAAAGAGCAAAGATGTGTTTCTATATTCTTTTTCCTTGCACAACCTTAATTAAAACAGCATGTGTTTAGGATCATACACTAAGAGGTTTGTGGACATTCTGGCAGTCACAAAAATCAAGGATAGGTTTGTAGCTCATCTGCCTTTTAAACATTTTTTGGCACATTCACTGGCAAACTAAATTATTTGTGCATACATATTTTCTTTTTCTGTTTGTACATTCGCCATTAAGAAATCCTCTCCCAGAAATAACTGATTCAGATAGGACTTCTCCAACAACTCTTTATGTTAGATCTGACAATATGGTGTTAAAACATCCTGACATTATAAAAACAACATTAACAAAAAGAAATGTTTTAAAAACATTGAACCAAAGATCAGTAAAATCCTACTGTCTACAAATATTTCCAATATATTTACACATAGAACAAGAAGAAAGTTTATGGTACTTTTTTAAAAGTTGTGGCCTATATCTGAGCAATCTGTGACAATGTAATGACATTAATCTTTCAGTGTTATTTGTATTCCTTTCCAGTTTCAACTCTCCTTCATTTGCAGTTATTTACTGCATAGCCAAGGAAGTCCAGAGAATATTTTGAAGACTTTTGGCACATTGACAATATTTTCTTTATTTACCAAAATGGAGCTAATAACTTAGTGAAATAAATCTTATTTCCTATAATCTCAGTTGCTTAAAAATGTGTCAGCTAGTGACAGACTTCCATGAACTCTGGGAAGGAGGAATGCTTGGGAAATCAAAAGTAGGTTCTTTACCTTCTCCAGATTCTGCCTCAAGATCACTCAGCTGGAAGGAGGAGAGAGCTGCATACCAAAATGCACTTGGACTGACCATTGTGAAAACATCTTGCATGGACTTGATTGGTTACATTGAGGTGGGCAATGAAAGACCAAGGGAAGGGGAAGTAGAACTTAAAAGATTTTGGCATGCAATTCTCAGTTCTGGCTATGCGATGCTGCAATATACTTGATGACTAATAAAACTTTACCTTTCTTAACTAATGGAGCCAAGGATCATTTCTATTTAGAGGTTCAAGTTGTGGTCAGTCCAGCAAAATGTGACCAAGCCATACCTGCTACATGTCTTGTATTTGTACAGAGTACACCTACAGTGTTCTGCTCATCTTGCTGAGATGGGCGTCAATAGAGCTCTGCTCAAATGATACTGCTGGAATCAGGAGGTATGTATTAGAGAGGCATTAGATGTTGTAGCCCAAGGGCTCTTTCTTCAGCCAACTCCCAGTTCTGGTCCCTTCTGTACTTTCTCATTCTCAAGGCAAAAACTGTGGTTTGTTCCAACTATTCATCTCCTCCCCTATTCCACTTCTGTAGGAGAACTGCCCATTCAGGAAAGTCTGCTCCTCCCATGCAGGTGAATAACCCATTCAGGAAAGAGCCACATGCATGAAAAAGCTATTTGATCCAAGATTCTGCTTCCTTATCAGATGTCTTTCTCAAAACAAAACATAGTGTGTAACTCATTCATGGTAATCATTCTGTAAATGGTGTATATGCTTTACTGTCAGGAATCCACAGAGCTGCTAGTTGTAACACGAATTACATTTCTTCACACAAGCAATTTTCTGTTTGGCATTCGGAGCTTGTTTCCAAGAGGTGTGTCTTTTTTAAAACAAGTATTAATGAGTCACACCTACAGTACTTGGATAGTTAAACTATGGGTCCTGCCCTAAGGAGTGCCAGCGCTTCTGTTTTTTTTCTCCTTGCTGCATATAAGTTTTAATTACTTTTTTTTTTTGCTAAAACAGTTTCATCCATAACTTTACCACTTAAACATATCCTAATCAAAGCGTGCCAGCAGCTTCTGTTATAATGCATTCATATGTTGTCAATATAGTTACTGTGGCTTAAAGATTTAAGATCAAAGCTGTGCTTTGAACTCATTTGTAACATGGGGTAGATAATTCCCAGTCTTGAGTAACATCAGCTTGCCAGTTGATTCTGGGCAACTTCCCAGTTTTAATTAGATGTCAGGTGTGTCTTTTTTAAATCGATAAACAGCATGGAATTCAAAGTTGGAAGCACCTAACTTAAAAAGTGGTTTTTTGTATGCCTCCAATCTGCACATTCAGATCCAAAGTTTTATTCACCCCCAAGAAGTTGCAGATAGAAATGATGTTGTCTGCAATGAAGTTTTCTGAAGGCACGAATGGGTGTGAACTAAGAAAGAATCTGGAAAAGGCAGATGGAAAGTTTGATATAAGCCATACAGACCCCCACGGGTGCAAGCAGTTGATAAAAGAGACAGCAACAAAACACACTGATACTTTGCCTAGGCTGTTGAAATGTTTTAAACTCTGAAAAAATTATAAATGACCTCCATGTGTAGCCATGTAAAGAAACAGCAGAGAATTGGGGTGAAAACAAAACCCACCAAGTTTTGAAAGATATAGAGTTGAAATTTTCATTTTACAAGAATAATCAGTCCTCCCTGTGGGATATGCCTCCTCCCTCCTCTGAACACCAATCTTGGGAAAGGCAAAGGAATGAAAAGTAAGTGAGGAATATCAAGAAATTAAGCAGGGTGGAGCAACATCAAAGGCACCCACAGAACTCTTGAGGTTAAGCTCTGCAGTTTAAAGAAAAATCACAGTCTTCCAGAACAATGAAGAGATAGTTTCAGGCTGAGAGGCACTAATTTTGGGACAAAGCATGGAGGCAATTGGAGGAGTGAGATTAATTTGGAGAATATAGCAGAGATTTAAAAATCTGAGAATTCTAAGGCAGAAAGTTGTCAAAATAGAAACCAAGGAGCATGCATAAATATTTTCAGGAAGGAATGGCTGCATGAGTTTACCATAAAAAAATATTTATATAGCTACTGCATAGTGTACCTATCAATGAAATCTTTCCCCAAAATTTGTGCTTGAGAAAAACCAGTTCCATAGCCACACTAATGTCCCTGGAGCAATTTTTTTTAATTTTTTTTTTATGGGGGTGTGATTTGCATTCTTCCTTGCATCATGTACATTAAATTAGGTAAAGGAGCAAGGCATGTTTAAAAAAAAAAAAAAACCAAGCACATTCCTTTTGTTTTTATTTGTTCAGCCCTTTAAGTCAAGAGTAGGCATTTTGAAGAATGCCAGATGTCTAAAAGTTTATCCCATTGCTCCACTCAACTTGCTAATAGCCAGAAACCATCTGGAGGGCATCAAGATCTTTGCCTCTGACTAACATTGAGTGGAGGGATGACCTAAAAACAAACATTTCAGTCTATAGTATTTGAAAATGTAAGGCGGGAAAAAGATAATCAATTCAGCATTCAATAGTGAAATATATATACCTGTCAAAAGCATCCTCCCCCCCAAAAAAAACCCCATTGTGAGTCTCCATTTTAAATTAGGACTGGATTTGCATTAATTCTGAAATTAACAGGCTACAGATACAAATAATTAAATGGGAACAAGCTCATGGGAAATTAAAGTTTTAAAACCTTCCTTTGCTGTCCTTTTCATCCAACGTCTGCTATTTGTCTGGTTGGAATTTGGCATAATGGGGCAAGTGGACTAAGGGTCCTCTGTATAAAAGTGCCTGCTATTTGAAGGTTTATGTAGTCCAAGTTTTTAAAAGAATGTTAGAAAATAGGGACCTTGGAGTTGCCAGTCAGTAATTAGCAATATTTGGATAGCTCAGTGGTCTTCTATAGTAGTTGTTACTACAGTTGTCTTTCTTATAAAATTGCATATAAAAACAGGATGAAAATATGGCACCTCTTCTCTAAAGTGGTCTATGAGGCAAGGCTCAGGGTAATTTTAAAAAGTAGGGAAGGTAGAAAGAATAAAAATCCAATGGGGGAATCTGTTGTTGCATTCAAATATAGCACAAGCCATAAGTGGATTTCTTTAATTTGGCCAAATATGATATACAGTATGAACCCCGCCATTGAGCTCACCTATTGTAATTATGTTTATTTAGCTATGGTTAAATAACTTGTATTTCAACACAACATATAAACCAAGTTTATAACTACAGTACTACTTTACCTATTTAATGTATGATGTGCTAGTTTCACACATACTATGCCAAAATATTGAGTCCAAAATCCAAAACTGGACTCACTGGAGAAGACCTAATACTAGGAAAGATTGAGGGCAAAAGAAGAAGGGGACAACAGAGAATGAGGTGGCTGGATGGAGTCACTGAAGCAGTAGGTGTGAGCTTAAATGGACTCCAGAGGATGGTAGAGGACAGGAAGGCCTGGAGGAACATTATCCATGGGGTCACGATGGGTCGGACATGATTTCACAACTAACAACAACAATGCCAAAATGTGTTTTACCCATTTGTGGCTTAGTGCAGGGGTGAAATCCAGTAGGTTCTGACAGGTTCTGGAGAACCGGTAGCAGAAATTTTGATTAGTTTGGAGAACCGGTAGCGGAAATGTTGAGTAGTTCAGAGAACCGGCAAATACCACTTCTAGCTGGTCCCAGAGTGGGGGTGGGAATGGAGATTTTACAATATCCTTCCCCCAGGAGTGGGGAGGGAATGGGGATTTTGCAGTATCCTTTGCCTGCCATGCCCACCAAGTCATGCCCACAGAACCAGTAGTAAAAAAATTTGAATTTCACCACTGGCTTGGTGTATTAGCCAATCTCTTGTAGTAGCAGGTACTGAACAAAAAAACTAGAAGATTGTAAGTTTTGCTTTACCTCATGACATGAAAGTCAGCTGGGCCAGGCATTCATTCTCTCAGTCCAATCCACCTGAAAGGACTGTTGAGGAAAATAGGAGGAGGGAACATTATTATATAGACCACCTTTAGTTGTACAAAAGAAAGGCAGAATAGAAATCTAATAAAAGAAATATGTGTGAATTTAATGTAAGGCCAGTCAGTCTAGTTTTAAATAATTTTATAGTTTAATTATATAAAGACAGAGAATAGTGGCTTATTCAGTAAACTCTGTTTTTAATATGATTGACCTTAAAAGTATAATTTGGTCATTTTCAGCTGTTTTATAAGTATAAAAAGGAATCCTGTCGGACAATTGCAAAGAAAAAAGTAACTTTAGTCCACACTGTGGGCTGAGGCTGCAATCTTGTGTCTGTGGGGAGTGGGGGAAGTAACCTTGTCCCCTCCAGACATTTTAGTAATAACTCCTCATTCCTTTCCCATTGAATCACTCTGGCTGGAGCTGATCAGTGTCATTAAACATTTAAAGGACACCTATAGTTGCTGCAAACATTTACATTTCCTATTAAGCATAATGGGATAGTCTGAGTAAATGAGTGATATGAATGTTGCACTACAAAATGAATTCATTTCCCACTCCCCCCACTTGAACAATGTAGGGATTACCTAATCCACAATGTGAATTAAGGCCAAGAAACTTCAATAAGCAGGCCAGGTGTAAAGAGAAGTCTGCAAGTAGGGCAGTGATAGCAAACATTTTGGGCTTGGCAAGTCAAAAAATTTGGAAAATACCTAATGTAACTCTGCTGGTGAATCACCGCCCCCTCCTCCTTCCCTGAACAAAAGAGAAACAATTCTGTACATATTCATTAGTAATTCAGTGCAGTTCTTCTTCACACAAATGCAAACGCTGCTTTCACACAATCGCTCATACCAGTAGTACCCTCATTTTGGAGATTGCAATCACAGATACATTCTTTGAAATTGAGGTTTGATGTCCAAAAACCACTTTATGCAGTGACTGGAAGACAACTACATTGTGTGGCTGCCACGATCTCTTTCATGTCCCCACAAACCACAATTCTGAAGATGACAAAATCACATACTGATACAGACAGTGAGAATCCATTTTAAGTTTTGGGTGGTGCAGGGTCACACATATCTTATATTTTTGTTTGTTCAGTTTCTTCGGCAACGCAAACAGGGAGAAGAGTTGTTGTCAGGAGTTGGTGAATGTTGGCGTGTCACCCAAAATGTTTGGCATGTCACCTTTGACATGTCGCTAAAATAGGAGGTGGAAAAAATCAAGATAGCAACCACAGCTATGCAATACACATTTAACAAGGAGCAGGGTTTTGATTGTAGAATCCTGGCCTCTGTCTTGATTTTTTTTTTTTTAACACCTCTTTGCATTCACTCTTGCAAATGTAGAAGTGGAGAGGGTTCTTGCAATTTTATTAATTGGCTAAAAAGTATTCTACGTAACTTTAAGGTATAAAAGCCTCACCGGTGCTTTTTTTATTATTATTATTCAGTCACACTCACATAAGAAGCAAATGTTGAGACTTTGCATTCAAGTTTAGTTCTGAGGGGAAAAAAGGTGCTGGCTCAGTTCTGTAGTTGATACAAAAGTTTCAGCCTCCAAATGTAAAAAAAAACTATTTGCACATGTTCTTTAATGTCCATAGAGTGACTATCTTATCCAACTCAAGGACAAATGTTTGCTCTCTAAGCCTGGCACAGTGAAAATTAAATATGCTGACAAAGGTATTTGTTTAATTAGACTTTCTCAAAGTTTCTGACTGTTATTATTCTCCAGTAAACCAAACAGAAAAACGAGGGCATGGGCAGGTTTTCTTTTGGAGGCAGGCAACAGCCGATGGAGGAAGGAAGCCTATCTCATGCTGGGTTGAAGCCAAGGTTATGTTAGTCCTGGCTGCTTCCTGGGTGAAAGTCCCTATTTTGGTGTTGTATCTGAGATAAATCAGTTATTTCCATCTCTGATAAAAATCTTCCTCCCTTAGATTAGAAAGGTCGGAGTATATGAGGGGAATTATCAAAGTTAAAACCATTTGGTTTTACACCTTGAATGGAGCTCCTCTGACGTTTTCCAGGCCTATTTTCAATGCTTTGAATTATCCCAGTAATAATTTAAGATGTTCAATGTTTTCAAGCAAATGCAGCCTGCTTCCGCACCTGGCTGCATCCAGTGCAACAAGCACATGTTTATATCAGAGGTGGTTTTCAGCAGGTTCTGACCAGTTCTGGAGAACCGGTAGCAGAAATTTTGAGTAGTTCAGAGAACCAATAAATACCACCTCTGACTGGCCCCACCCCCATCTGTTCTCTGCCTCCCGAGTCCCAGCTGATTGGGAAGAAATGGGGATTTTGCAGTAACCTTCCCCTGGAGTGGGGTGGGAATGGAAATTTTACAGTATCCTTCCCCTGCCATGCCCAGCAAGCCATGCCACGTCCACTAAGCCACGCCCACAGAAGTAGAGGGGTAAAAATTTTTGAATTCCGCTGTTGGAAATGAATTCAACCAACAAGCATGGGTCGATGAAAACAAAGAGACTTTATTAAAAGAAAATAATAAAAACAATTTTGCAAAATAGGGTGGCATCCCAGCAGATCTCAACAAGGAGTTTGAGCCAGGAAGCTACACCTAAAGTTTCAAAAGCATTACATTTTATAGTTCCCTATCCCAACACACACCCCATGCCCCTCCTACATCGCATCCAGTGACCGATCACGGGTAATCCTAAGCGCCTTTTAGAGAGAACATCATCTCTTTCTCTAATTATATGTTCATCAACACCTCCCTATAACTACCCATAAAATATTTTGCAAGCATGGTTCTTCCTTATCTCTATTGCCTTGGTCCCCCTTAGCTGGGCCTCTTTCTAATGGGCCTCAAACAAAAGAAGATCTATTCTAACACAACATTGTTACATATTAGTAAGCTTTTAGCATGCTCTCCAACTATCTTAAAGCAGAATAATGTCAGTACAGAGTCTGTAATACAGTGGACTAAGCACTGTTATTAACATCTGTTGCTTGCAATTACTGCAAGTTCAAATCTTACCAGCCTCAAGGTTGACTCAGCCTTCCATCCTTTCAAAGGTAGGTGAAATGAGGACCCAGATTGTGGGGGCAATAAGCTGACTTTGTATAAATATACAAAAGTATGAAGGCTATTGCTTAACGCATTGTAAGCCGCCCTGAGTCTCCGGAGAAGGGCGGCATATAAATTAAAGCAAATAAAGCAAATAAATAAATAACAGAGTAGCAGAGCGGGGAGGGACCCTGCAGGTCATCCAGTCCAACCCCGTTTGAGCAAAATTGAATCTTTACTTATATGCATTTCTAACCTATATACCTACATACTGTTTTATTTTTGAATTTTCTCGTATCCTACACCACCACTGGTTTATATGGATGTAAAATAGCTACCGTAAGGGAGGACAGAAAGAAAGTTCTAGAAAGAAAGGTCACACAATAGTGCCTGCAGTGTATTTCATTTGGGGGGGGGGGAAGGAACCCCTCCCACTTGGCTTGGTGCTACATTGCAGCTGCTACTGTAAAAATTGTGTCCGCTGCCCCGTGGCCTCTTCTGTGACTTTATGAACTAAACCATTAAGATTTCTTTTAAGTTTTATAATAGCTGTGGGAGGTCTTGCCCAGAACAGCTGGAGAAGGGAGCATTTATTTCCCCCTTCCCATGATATTTTCCACACCAAACTTCTCTCCTCATCAAAAGCTGTTAATATATAGGCACAATAAAACACCTGCCTTTATTAATTGTGTGTTGGCCTCTGTTTCACAGGCCAACACAATTTTAGGAGGTCAAAAATCAGGAACATGAACTGGAGAAACGGATTAAACATATGTTCCTTAACCCCATTGCTGAATCCCGTTAGTTGCTTTATAGTAGCAAACTTCAAGACTCAATTGTAAATTTCCCATATCATGTGAAGGTTGGAAATTGCAACTGAGTCCTACAATTATTTTTCCATGCCCTCCAGTTTAAAATGGTGAATGCATTTATGAAGGACAGAGTGGTTATGTAGGCTTTAAACATGGTCTGGCTCAGTCCAGAAGATGGTCTAGCTCAGGGATGTCAAACTCAAGGCCTGCGGGCCGAATCCACCTACGGGGTGTTTAGAGCTGACCTGCGGGGCTGCCCTGGAAACAACGAAGGACCGGCCCATGGTGCCTCTGCCCATGAAAACGTTGGCCCTCCTGAGCTCCGTTTTCAGCTGCGATGGCCTCCTGCAACTCTCTGCCAGCGAAAACGGTGCTTGAGCCGGCTCCTGAGCTCCATTTTCACTGGCAGAGCAGTAGGGCTACCAGAGGCACCCCCGATATGAGTGTCAAGCTGGCCATGCTCACCATGGCGACGCACCCCCCCACACACACCCGAGGTCAAACACAACCCTGATGTGGCCCTCAATGAAATCGAGTTTGACACCCCTGGTCTAGTTCCTTCAGAAGAAACATTATCTGGATATTGGACAATTTTCCTCTTGTCTTCAGCCTTCCCTTTCTAAGGAAGCTGTTTAGAAACTACTTTATAATTGCAGAAGATCCTGGAGGAAATGAGTTATCTGGACTCTTTATCTGAATGGGGAAGAACAGATGGCAAGTGGCTATGAATTTTGACCTCTCCTCCACATGCAAACACACAGATCTGGGGACTGTTAATTGTGTTCGAGGATCGTGCCCAATAACTCCATAGACAAGTTTTTAGCAAATCAATTATTGTTTATTGATCATACATCTTATCTTTACAGGTATAAGTCTGGAACTGCAGCAGGACCGCATGGCTGACCCTTAAGTACCCCCGGGGCGTGGCTAAGGTAAGGAGGGGTTATTGGGCTAGGGTGGACCTTGGGGGCTGGCTTGTCCAGCCCCCCTGCTTCCAGCTCTGGGTCAGAGGCAAGGCATTTATTTATGACAAAACCCCCTCTAAATGCCTGGCCGAGATGTTTTTGCGTGGTGTGTACCTGAGGTGTCCTTTTCAGTAGGATGCCTAATTTTGATGTGAGATACGTGTGCTGTTTATTCTGCAATGGCTTTGTTAGAATATCTGCTGTTTGCTCTTCCGTGTCACAGTGTATAACCTTCACAAATCCTATGTTCGCGAACTGCCTAACGTGCTTGTACTTTATGTCGATGTGCCTCGACCTTTGACCCACCGCTTCAGCCTTAGATATTTCCATGGCAGCTTTATTGTCCTCGTGCATGATGATGGGGTAGCTTGGCTCGGCCCATATGTCAGCGAGCAGGTCATCAAACCAGACCAGGTTGTTGGCGGCTTTGGACAAGCAGATATATTCGGCCTCCGTGGTGGATGTGGCTACCAAGTCTTGCTTGCCTGTATACCAATGAACTGGGCTGTTGTTCAGAAAAAATATGTAACCCGAGGTGCTCTTTCTGCACTTTACGTCCCCAGCCCAGTCAGCGTCAGCGTAGCACGTGAGTGTGGGTGTTGTGGTGTTCTCGGGCTCTAATGACAGGCAAGCCTCGGAGGTTTGCTTTAGATACCTTAATACCCTTTTGACGGCCTCCCAGTGGTACACAGTGGGCTTACCCACATGTCTTGACAGCAAGTTAACTGGCAGGGCGATGTCTGGCCTGGTCCAGTTTGCAATGTATAGTAGGGAGCCTATGGTGGATCTGTATAATGTGTTGTCCTTGAACGCCTCAGCCTCATTATACATGTCCTTTAAGAAATCTGGTTGCATTGGCGTTTCACACCCCTTGGCGCTCGCCATGTTGCATTTATGTACTAGTTCCAAAATTTTATCCTTCTGTGACAGTTGAAAGCCCTTGCTTGTTTTCGTGATCTGCACCCCTAAGTATTTGTCTACCTTGCCCAATACTTTTAGTGTAAAATGTTTTCCCAGCTCATTGGCGAAGTTATTACATTTGCTGGCTTGATCACCGATATACAATATATCGTCTACGTATATCAAAACATATTCGAGGGAGTTGTCTGACTTCTTGGTGAAGAAGCAGTTGTCGGCTGAAGTGGCTGAGAACCCCATGGATTTTAATGTCTTGGATAGGCACTCATACCAACGTTTCCCTGATTGTTTGAGTCCATACAAGCTTCGGTTTAAAACCCAGGTTTCTCCCTTTTTGGTGCTTTGGCTGGGTGGCGCTCTCACGTATATCTCTTTGTCGAGCTCAGTGTGCAGGTAAGCGGTTTGCACGTCGAACTGGTGCACTTCTAACCCTAGCAGTGATGCGATTACGAGTGCACACTTCACGCTCTCGGCCCTGACTGTGGGGGAGTACGTTTCCGTGTAGTCATCAGGGTATTTCTGGGCGAACCCCTGTGCCACCAGTCTCGCTTTGTAGAGCGCTTTGTTTCCCTCTAGTGTCTTGACTTTGTAGACCCACCTAGTGCCTATGGTTGTCTTTCCTGTTGGGACTTTAGAGGGAGTGTATACGTTTAGTTCCCTCAGGCTGTCCATTTCCCTTTCCATGGCTTGTTCCCATTTCTCTCTCTCCTCATCCGGTAATCCCAGCACGTCCTCATATGTGTTGGGGGTTAGTTGGTTAGTGTGTAGGGATAATATGTAGTCCCCTAACCTTTCTGGCCTTTTGCCCCTGTTTGCCCTGACTGGTCTGTCAGGAGGTGTCTCTGTGTCATGCATGTACCTAGCTTCTTTCTCAGTGAGTGAGTCCACTTTAATGTGCGGGTGGTTTTCCTTCCATCCCTTCACTGGTATTTCCTGCCCCTTGGGTTTGTTTTTTACCTGTTCAGTGTCCCTTCCTGCTTGGTGTTTTATCTCCCTTTGATCATCCCCTGGTCCGTCCTTGTTAAGGGACACCTCGTTGAGGTGTATTTTGGACCAGTTGGTGTTTTCGTGAAAAACAGCTGTTCGTGATATTACGAAATTGTTGCTGTTGTCTATGAACCTGTATCCCTTCGTCCCCGGCTCATAGCCCATGAACCTCAGCCTCCTGGATACCCTGTCCCCCTTACGCCTGAGTTGCTTGGGGATGTGCACATCTGCTGTGACCCCGAATATGTGTAAGTGTGACACCTGTGGTTTCCTTTGGTACATTAACTCGTATGGAGTTTTATTCAGTACGCTGGACCATAGTCTATTTAGGGTATAATTCGAATAAATGAGTGCTTCGGACCAGAAATGCTGCCCTAGGCCGGCATCATCCAGCGCGCACCTCATCATGGTCTGTAGCGTTCCGTTTTTTCGTTCTGCCACGCCATTTTGAAAGGCGGAAAATGGAGAAGTCGTGTAATGGACCATCCCGCGTGCTTTCAGCCATCGCGAGAAGTCGCTTGATAAGAATTCAGACCCCCGGTCTGTCATTATTTGCCTGATTTTGGTGTTGTGCTGTGTCTCCACCCTCGCATAGAATTCCTTAAATTTTTGGAATACCTCATTTTTGTGTTTCAGGGTGTACACGAAGCCATAGCGGCTGAAGTCATCCACTATGGTCAGGAAGTACCTTTTCCTATACTTGATGGAGGGCCTTAGTGGTCCCACTAGGTCCATATGTACAAGTTGAAAAATCGAATTAGTTGTGCGTACTGATTTCTTGGGTCTTGGTTTGGTTTTTAATTTGGAGCCCTTACAAATAGAACACTCGAGATAGTTCTCACAATCCTTTATTTTTACACCTTCAGAGCATTCCAACATTTTCTGCACTACGGGAAAACTAATGTGTCCTAGTTTTCTGTGTAATAGGTGGGCACAGTTGTCATGCATCGGTTTTCCTATCGCTGGTTTCTCCTTCCTGGGTGCTCCCTGTTCACTGGGTTCATCGGTGGTGTGTGTGTGCTTAACCCCCTCTACTTCCTTACTTGCGTTGTCTGTGCTACTGGGTCTAACCCCTCGGTGATTGTTTACTTCTGGCTGTTTGTCCTTGGCTGGGTGGAAGAATGGTAGTTCCCCACTGACTACTACTTTCCCTATCCTTTTACCCCCTCTGGTTACCTGTGCCTTTCCTTCTTTGAAAGTCACCTCTACATTGTTATCCTTGCTCAGTTTTAGGGTGGCAAGGATATTATATGGTATATTTGGCACTAGGAGTACTCCCTGTACCTCACCTATTCCTGGCACGTACGCGTTACCTTTGCCTGTTACTTGTACGTTATTCTGGTTAGCCACTTTCACTACGAAGCTTTCTCCTGTAAAGGAGGTTAGTAGATTGCGATCATGTGTGGTGTGGTTTGTGGCTCCTGAGTCCAGTAGCCATGTGCCTTCCTCCTTGTCTTGGCCTATGTGTCGCACTTGGTCCCCTATGCCATACAGTGATCCAGTGTGGCTCTCCCTGGAACTGTCCCTGTGGTCTCTCCTGTCCCTAGGGCTAGGGGAATCCCTACGCCTATGTCTGACCTCTGGTGAGCGTCCGCTAGTGTGTCTTGCCTTTTGCTCTGGCCTATCTCTTCTATGTATCCTGTCCCCTGTATTTTTAGGGCAGTCCCTTTTGTAATGGTTTCTTGACCCACATATGTAACACTCTGTGTTGCTGTGGCTCCTGCCCTGTGGCTCAACCTTTCTGCTAGGTCTTTGCTCCCTGCGACTTAGGGAGCGGTCCTTTCTGATGCAATCCTCTGATATTAGTTTGCTTGTTAGTAAGTCCAGTGAGAGCCTCCCTGTCCCTAGGTTGTCTATCTGCGTAATGAAGGTGTCCCAACTGGGGTCTAGGGAATTTACTATGATACTTATCATGGTCCTCTCGCTTATGACCTCCCCCCTTTGTGTCAGCTGGGCCCTAGTATTATTTAGAGATAGTAAATGCTCGCTCATGGGTGTCCCTGCCTTGAGTTTGGTGGCATAAAATTCCCTGGAGAGCCTGGTGGTGCTGGCAACGCTTTGGCAGTAAAACAATTTGTGCATTCTCTGTATTATTTCTAACGCAGTCAGGTGGTGCCTAATACTGGGGTAAATGCTGGGGGTAATGCTGGCAATTACAATACAGTAAGCTTTGTGATGAATGCAATCTAACTCAAAAGTCCAGGGTTTTTCTGGGGGGTCTGTAACCATAGATAATAGGTCTTCCTTAAGCAGGGTGGCCTGGAGTTGTTGATTCCAGTCCAGGAAATTCTCCCCATCTAGCCTTAGTTTGGGAAAGTCACTGGGCAAAGTCCCTGAATTGTAAGTTAAATTACTCACATTATGTCGCTGTCCATGGTTTCTCACGTAAGGATACTCGCAATAAGGCAGAGGGACGACTGTGGCAAGTCTGAACTGACTTGTCTCTATGTGTCTGCGTCGGTGTAGCTCTATGTTTTGTTCCGTTTCTTCTACAGGGGCGTGCTGCGCATGCGTGAGGTTCATTTCTCCCCAGTCGCCGTGGAGTGAGGAGCTCGTCCATGCTGCTCCCGGGTGAAGGCCCCAATCTTCCGGATGGGCCTTCAGTTCTTCTCCGGTCGGCCTTGTCTGCTCGGGATCGTCGTGGATCGTCGCCTGGAGTCTCGGGAAGCGGTGAGGATCGCCGGTGGGCGCTGGGAGTCCCGTTGGGGCCGCGAATGGTCCCGGGTGGCCCGGTCTCGTGCGGATGCCGCCTGTGGGTGTCGGGCCGAGCCCCCTGCCCGCCGATGGACGTCCCCTGCCAGCGGATGGCCTCGCGGTCCACGGATCTGGTCCCGGTCGTCGGTCCGGTGAGTAGTCCCATCGCCCTTGGTGTCCCGTTTTTGCGGGTGGGTCCCTTAGGGGCTCTGGGTGGTCCTGGGTCCACGCGATGGTGGCTGCCTTCCCGGGGTGGGCGTCGGCGCCGGCCCTCGTCGCGCTGGGGTCCCTTTTGCTTTTCGGCCTGGCACCGGGGTGTATGGTCGGTATTTTCACCTTGTCCCCTAGGGCCGCGGCGATTAGTTCGATGGCTTTATTGACCTCGGGCTCGGTAGGCGAGTCTGTAGGTTTGGGTTTTGGGCTTTTGTGTTTTTTGTGATATTTTTGGTCGGTAGTTTTTGAGTAGGCCCCGATTCCCGCCATGGAATTTGAATCTCGGGAGTCTATTGGTGGATGGTCGGCCATTTTTGATGACGCCGTCTTCCAAGATGGCCGCCGTGAAAAGGGCGCGAAGTCTCCTTCGGCCTTTGCGGTAGGTTTTTGGTGGGGGAAATTTTCCCTTACCGGGTCTCCTTCGCTGTAATCGGATTCGTCCTCATCTTCCTCACTCGCTGCTTCGCAGCCTTTGATCAGGCTTCGGAGTTCCGCGATGAGGTCGTTGTTGCTTTGCGACGAATCTATCAGCTCGAGGAGTTTTCCTTTTAGGTCGTGCATCTCTTCCTTTGAGGTTTCGTGCTTCGTCCACCCCTCGTTGCTCCTGGCCGGGGTGGATGGGTGGTGGAGTAGGCCGCTCATCTCGGGTGCCTCTCCTTGCGTGGCTTCGGGTTGAGTAGGTCGTTCTGCCATCTTCTTGGTGAATGCTCTGGTATTCACCCTGTCTGTCGTGGTCCCTTGCATGCTGTGGAGTATCAGGATTGGGCTATCCAACCATCCTCTGCTACCATATTGTTAATTGTGTTCGAGGATCGTGCCCAATAACTCCATAGACAAGTTTTTAGCAAATCAATTATTGTTTATTGATCATACATCTTATCTTTACAGGTATAAGTCTGGAACTGCAGCAGGACCGCATGGCTGACCCTTAAGTACCCCCGGGGCGTGGCTAAGGTAAGGAGGGGTTATTGGGCTAGGGTGGACCTTGGGGGCTGGCTTGTCCAGCCCCCCTGCTTCCAGCTCTGGGTCAGAGGCAAGGCATTTATTTATGACAGGGACTTTCCATGTTTAGTTCTGGATGGGAACTTACTTCATCAGATAGGATTGGTGTGCACCTTAGGGTCCTCTTGGACTTAAAGGTTCCTACTCGAAGACTGGTTGGCAGCCTTGGCCAAGAGTGCCTTTTATCTATCTATCTATCTATCTATCTATCTATCTATCTATCTATCTATCTATCATATTTGAATAGCAGCCAATCACACATGAAAGTGACTATGGACAGCCTTTGCATAAATCCCTCTTGCACATCCCATTCCTGACTCAGGAATTCCCGTTCAGACTCATTTTCTTGCTTGGATAATTGCAATACATTCTGTACAGAGCTGCTCTTGAAGACACCTAGAAGCTACAATTGATCAAAAATGCATTTGCCTGTGTGGTTATGGGCACACTACAGTGTACCCCTACACATTGTATTCATATATGAGAAGTGTTAAAGAGAGCAAAGTTCTTTCCAAAATGATATCATAATAAACAGCATGTGACATGAAGCCTCTTCATAATCTGATTTCTACATCAATCCTTTTTATACATTTTGTTTACATTTTCAGCACATTATTATTAGTAGACAATAGAGAGGCAAGTTTCAGATGACTCTGGCCCTTGGAAACCTGGTTTCCCTCAAATTGCTTGATGAGCCTCTCTTGAAGTTCTTTTAGAGATATGGATATGATTGGCCTTGGCTGGTTTATGTTGTGTTTTTTTTTATGTTTATTGGCCCCTTTGTTTTGTCTTTTTAATCCAAGGTCAGCTGCTCAAAATCTCTATTTGCAACTTGGGCAGCCATGTAAATTAAACAAGCAAACTAAAACAAGCCAAGTAACAGGCCATGGATTTCCATTTGTGGTCTACTATATTAGAGGCGTATATCACACATAAGTGTTATGTGTGTGTCATAGTAAAATGTGTATGTTTCATAACATGGAACATCTCTATTTCTTTCTAGCAAAGAGAGTGAACTACAGCAAGTGTAAATATTGCTTTATTTATCCCTCTTAAGAAGGAAAAGGAAGAACATCAGCTTCCTAAAATCTTCTTCCTGGTCCTCTGCAAGGGCTACTGCATCTTTGAAAATTAAATCCAAGCCTGCCATAGTAAAGGATTTCACTTCAGGGATGCCTGCAGGGCGTGGTAAAAAAATTAAAATGGCAACCACAAAAGTCCGATCAAAACTCTGGGCGTGCATATAAAAACTGGAGAAGCTTCAGTCACACTATTGCAGGCACCCTTTTGACTTTTTTTTTTAATCATACCCTTTTAACCATGACATGACAAAAATTCATTTATTATTATTGCTTTTTTATTTATTAAATTTGGGTGGGGTGGTGTCTCAGTGGTTAAGATGCCAGGCTTGTTGGCTAGAAAGCTGGCAGCTCAGGTTCGAAACCCGAGCTCCACATGATGGGGTGAGCTCCCATCCTCACCCCAGCTCCTGACAGCTTAGCAGCTTGAAAGCATGCAAATGCAAGTAGATAAGTAAGTACCACTTTGGTGGGAAGATAACAACACTCCATCATGACCATGTCATGATCAGCACAACAGTGATGTCATGCTGATCATATGACTGTGGAAATGTCTTAGGATAATACCGCTCAGTAGCCTTGAAATGGAGATAAGCACCACTCCTAACAGTCAGCAATGACTAGTGGAATAAAATCCACAGAGACTCTTTTATCTTTTTCTATTTATTAAATTTATATGTCACCCATCTTTGTCAAGCAACTCTGGGCAGCTTGCAGCATTAAAACATCAAATATTAAAATCAACCAAGATTAAATCAATTAAAAACCAAGATACCATAGGGTGGAGCATGGAACATGGAAAACATGTTCATGGAAAAACATGAACATGTTTTTGTTGAAGCATGGAGCATCACACTTGTTTTAAAAGCTCTATACAGGGTGGTCTGCTAGAAATGAATGTATGGCAAGCCATGTATTCAAGTCAGTAGCATTAAGCTGGCTTCAGTCCATGCATTCTGAAAGGATACTTGCAAAACAGGATGTGAAATGATGCATTTATTAAAGAACCTTCTAACTGAGATGAGCTCCCTTTTGTCTTTATTCTGCCCTGTAATTTGGAGTGAAAGAAATCCCTCAGTAAAGGATGAAGGGGGTAAATATAGAATTAAATAGTATATATTTATCAGATCTAAAATCAGCACCTGTTGTCTTCTTCCCATTACTAAAGGGTATTTGAATAATCATATTAACTTTGTGGATAAGAGGGTTAGAAGTACTGTACCTTTGAATAATGGTCTAAATTCAAACCTAGCGTATTAAAGTGTGTCAGACTGTGGCTGCAATATGGTATATTTTATTGCACAATGATAAAAATTTATCTACAGGTCACACCAGCTGATATTGCACCAGATGGAGTAAGATAATGGCCAACTTTCTGATCATGGAGTGTATCTTTATATTTTAATAGTTTCAGGAAGAAATTTAGCAGGTATCACATCATCTTTCACTGTGCAAAAAATAATGCTTGAGCAGAAATAATGCTTGGTGTTACAACTTCATTGAAAAAAGTGACTTACAACCAGTACTCACACTTAACAACTGTTGCAGCATCTCCACAGTCACATGATCAAAATTCAGGCACTTGGAAAATGGCATGTATTTACAAAGGCTGCAGCTTTGCAGAATCCTTTGATCGCTACTTGCAACCTTCCAAGCTGGCTTCTCACAAGCAAAGTCAATGGGGGAAGTCAGATTCACTTAACAACTGTATGATTCATTTAATTGCTGGGATTCGCTTAACAGCCATGGCAAAAAATATAAAATCGGGTGTGACTCATTTAACAACTATCTTGTTTAGCCATGGAAATTCTGGTCTCATTATAGTCATACGTCGAGGATTATCTGTAAGGCAGTTGAAAATAATTGCAAACCAATGTAGACTACTTTGTGTACATTGCTTATCTCTAACAATTGGCAATTGTGAAACAGGTTATATATTATGCTAATCCATATATTTATGAATGAGGGATTATGGCTTCATTCTGCTTATTCAGTAAACCATTAAGCAATGGCTCAGCTAGGGTTACCTGATCTGGGCTACAAAAATCCAGGTGGTGCCAGTTGTTTAACCATGGTTTATTAAATAAACAAAACTAAGTCATAATCATGACTTTTAAAAATATGGATTAGCACACTATAATAGACAAAACCTAAACAAATGCTTTACTATGATATGTGAACTCATTCTTATGATATGATATGAATAAATACAGCATCAGGAAATTTCAGTGTATTGCTATGGATATTAATTCAATGCAGTAGCCTCCAAATATTGGATTGTAGTTCCAATATTTCCCAGTTCGTGGTGTTTTATAGCTATTCTGTCCAATATATGTCTGGAAGCCCCAAACTGAAGAAGAAGGAGGTTATCAGCTTCCAAGCTGAACTGCTTCAGTGTACTTGGTTCCAGTGTACTTGGTTCATTCCATAGGCTTGGAAGGATCATCAGAAAGAGAATAACAGAATAACAATAGCACTTAGATTTATATACCACTTCAAAGTGCTTTTACAGCCCTCTCTAAGCAGTTTACAGGGTCAGTAGATTGCCCCCAACACTCTGGGTTCTCATTTTACTGACCTCAGGAGGATGGAAGGTTTGAGCTGGTAAGGACTGAACCCCCGACAATCAACAGAATTAGCCTGCAATACTGCATTCTAACCACTGCACCACCATGGCTAATAGAGTTTGAAGGGACCTTGGAGGTCTTTTAGTTCAATCCCAAATAGGAACAGAAGATCTGATAACCAGTTCATTTCATGCTTGGTGGGGAGCAAATGGTCGGAATCATTCATAATAAGATCCAAGGAGAACACAGGTAGAAGTCTTCCCGGGCTGGTGATCTCAGTGTCTTGCAATCCCTGCCCCTGACGCTGGACTCCTTCCAGGACCACACCCTCATTCCAAAGAAAGAGCAGCTCCCAGCCCTTCTCTTTGCTGCTGTAGCTTTCAGCAGCTTCTTATCTCTGCCGTTCCCACAGCTGAGCTACATACCGTAGAGATACAGAAAATACAGACAACTTCTGGGCCCTTTCTTCCAGCAGCAACACAAAATGTGGACATTTTTTTTCTCCCAGGTTGCAATTTGCTTCTTGTTGAGGTCTGCCTGTTCTCAAATTCCACATTGTTTGAAGGCAGCTAGTGATAATTATTGAAACAGAGCACGCAAGTTCTATCTACACATGATTATCTAACTCATTGTCGTAACAAAAATTCACATTTCTTCACATTATTTGAGAATTATTAATTTTTTTGATGGATTTGATTTAAATTATCTCATTGCACCTTATCATCATACTTCATCACATTCGCCTATTTGGTTGGCTTGTTGTTCGTTTGTTTTTGTTTTGTTTTTTATTTGATTTATATGCCGCCCTTCTCCGGAGACTCAGGGCGGTTTACAATGCGTAACAATGCATTTAAGGCAATGTGTAAACCTAGACATGGTGGCTTGTTCAAGTTAACCAGGGCTTAACATAATGCATAGACTGAGCCACAAACTATAGAAAGTTCTCTTAAATGCTTTCATCTGAACAGAGGCTGAGGGCGGATGAATGTCCTCACTGGAAGACTGTATTGGTGAGCCTTGCCCATCTATACATGCCAATGATGGCCTTGCCCATCTATACATGCCAATAACAATCATCCAGTCTGCCTGGTCCCCAATGCCTGCTTTCTCTCCCTTGAGTTGTCTATGCTGGTCAATCAGCATCCAAGCTGCACTTCTAAGTTTTCACATTTCCTAAAATGAAGCAAACCGAAACAAAAACATGCCTTTATTGCTGATCCCACATGTGGAATCTCTTCTTTTCAGTACCAAGCATACCATCTTACCAATATGTATCAAAGATGCTTTTTCCAAAAGGCAATTGGACTTTCTTGTTTTCCTTTTGCAAAGGTTTCGCTTTTCATCCAAGAAGTTTCTTATATGATGAGAAGCGAAATGTTTCAAATAAAAAAACAAAACCCAGTTGCCTTTTGGATGAAAGCATTTTTGGGTACAACCATGACCTGGATGATTGAGAATGCCTGTAGACCTCTTACCAATATGTTACACACACTATTTTTAGAGAATGAATCTGCTGATATTTTTCTTTCTTGACTATGCGACGTTGACTTCTAAGAGTTAAATGCTAGATTCGGTAGTGTACTTAATTACATTGCCTTCGGTGAGCCAGCCTGTGTTTGTTTTTTTTAACTGAAGAGCAGTACAGCTGCATTTTCAAAGTAAAGTAAACTTCTTTAGACCAAATGAGTAATCTGTCAGATTGAAAAAAAAAAAAAAAGTGTGTAGGAGTATCCTGGGATTCACTCATAAATGAGGCTGCTTTATCTCTTTGACCTTTACTAAATAAACAAAGAAGAGCAGACATTGCATATTGTAAGCTAAGTGGCCCATTCAAAATACATGAATGCAAATATGTCTGAGCTTCTGAGCTTTACTTTAAAATTAGTCCCAGTTCCAATTAAATATGTCAAAATGATAATTTTGATCACAGGTTGCCAGTGAGACAAGCAAGAGAAAAATGCCAACAGGAAAACTCTTATTGTTGTCACTTGCAATTTTATCCGGTGCCACCTTAATATGTTTTAAAAATAGTTTGCTATTGTTTGAAAGGAAATGGTTTGCCTTGGTTTGGGGGGAAAAAAAAGGAAATAATTCAAATGATTTGTTTCAAATATTAGTATAATTTGGTTTGTATGAATCTAGCTGTTGTGTATTGTAAACAATTGTTTACATCAGTGTATTTTGTGAATCAAATCAGTGTGATTTCTTTAAGAAATTATGGTTATGTAAGTTATGGTTTAGGTACAATGTGTGAACATAGCCAGAATTTTCTGATTAAAAACAGCTGTTTTCTGATACCTTTGTGATGAACACAATTGTCACTGGAGAAGCTTGTCTGGATTTGAGTTCTTTGCATAGAATTATGGCATAAATATTTAGCCTTTAACATACTAAATGTAATTTTTTTTACAGAAAGTATTTTTTTATTTTATTTTAAATTAAATTAAAATTTTATTTTAAATTCCTTTCTTCTGAAAGGTTTGTCATGGTTTTGCGTTCCTGCCTACCTATTCGCTAAGCTTTTTTAATGCTTGTTTTTCTCACCTCTTTGCAAATTACTTGCTTTGATGGATACATACATATGGAAGAAGGTAGTTTGTGAGGGAATCTGGTTCCAAGCTAGTTAGGACTTTGAACCATCACCTTAAATTGATCACAGAAATAATTCTAAAAATAGTATTTTTTTCAGTACACCTCCTTATTGCACCAGTTCGCTCAGAAAAAGATCTTGGTGTGTCTTCATTTGAAAATAATTTCCTGGACTTGTTGATGTTGATAGGATGTAGCATCTACTTGTCAATATTTATGGTAGTAAAGTTTTCTCAATACAGATTAAGGCCTTATTGTGTCAACCTCAGCCCTTTACAAACAAGGTACAAAATCTACTGTAGCCAAGGCTGCAGACACAAGAAACAGTGGCCTATCATTAAGTGACACAGTAGCCTCCTACAGCGTGAAATTAACCACAAATATTTCAGATAGAATTTACATTAAACCATAATGTAATAGATTATTGTTTCTTTTGGAGGAGTCACAAGGCAAATGGAGGCGCTTATTATTGATTCATCTTATGAATCAAGAGTCAATATTATTATTCCATTTTTAATACTAAGAAGGAAAAGATTGCCTGTGAGAGTTTCCTGCTTCAAGTCCCAAAACACTTTGATTGGACTTAAGTATTAATCTACTTTTAGAGTAGATGAATTTTGCTTCTTCCCTTTAGGCAGCAAAATGCCTTGGGCCAGTCTTGTCTCAGTGAATTATAAGCTTCCTTTCTAGACAAAGCAGTCAGGTAATAATAGGGAAGAGCTAAAGATGTCTCACCAGAACACTTTATGACACTAACTCAACATGACTCAAATATGAATATCAACAGCAGACCCTCCAGGCTGGATGGTAGTCTGCAAGCTACCAGAGAATTGAATTGAATTGAATTGAATTGAATTAATTCAATTTATATGCCGCCCCTCTCCGAAGACTCAAGGCAGCTCACAATACATTTAAAAAAATCATTATAAAAAAAATTTCAAAATTAAAATCATTAAAAACATTAAAAACTCATTCACACCATTCATGGCTGGATCTCACCAGATCACAAGAGCGAGATCAACGGCCCCAGGCCTGCCGGAAAAGCCAGGTCTTCACCGCTTTTCAGAAGGCCAATAGGGTGGGGATGGTCCGGACCTCAGGAGGTAACTGGTCCCAGAAAGCTGGGGCAGCTACAGAGAAGGCTCTCCCCTGTGGGCCCATCAGCCGACATTGTTTAGCTGACGGGACCAGGAGGAGACCAACTCTATGGGATCTTACCGGTCGCTGGGAGCTATGCGGCAGAAGGCGGTCTCGAAGATAACCTGGCCCTGAGCCATGTAGGGCTTTAAAGGTAATAACCAACCCCTTGAATTATGACCGGAGACCAATAGGGAGCCAGTGCAGCTCGCGGAGAATTGGTGTAATGTGGGTGTATCTAGGTGCACCCACAACAGCTCGCGCAGCTGCGTTCTGGACCAACTGTAATCTCTGAACACTTTTCAAGGGTAGCCCCATGTAGAGCATGTTGCAATAATCTAACTGTGAGGTGACAAGGGCATGAGTGACTGTGAGGAGAGCCTCCTGATCCAAGTAGGGTCACAATTGGTGCACCAGGCGAACCTGTGCAAAGGTCCCCCTAGCCACAGCTGTCAGATGTTGCTCTAATCTTAGCTGTGAGTCTAGGAGGACACCCAAATTACGAGCCCGTTCTGAGAGGGACAATTTCTCTCCCCACAGAACCAAGGATGGACAATCAACATAGTCTTTAGGAGGCAATACCCACAGCCACTCGGTCTTGTCTGGGTTAAGTCTGAGCCTGTTGACTCCCATCCAGACCCTCACAGCTTCCAGGCACCGGCACATCACATCCATCGCATCACTGAATTGACGCAGGGTAGAGATATATAGCTGGGTATCATCCACCTATTGCTGATACCTCACCCTGTGTCGTCAAATGATCTCACCCAGTGGTTTCATGTAGATGTTAAATAGGAGGGGAAAGAGGACCGAGCCCTGAGGCACCCCGCAAACGAGGGGCCTAGGGGTCGACCTCTGTCCTCCTACCAACACCGACTGTGACCGACCAGAGAGATAGGAGGAGAACCACCGTAACACAGTGCCTCCCACTCCCAGCTCCCTTAGTCGTCCCAGAAGGATACCATGGTCAATGGTATCGAAAGCCACTGAGAGGTCAAGTAGCACCAAAATGGAGGAATGACCCCCATCTCGGGCTCGCCAGAGATCATCCATCAGCGTGGCCAAAGCAGTTTCCATGCTGTAGCCAGGCCTGAAGCCAGACTGAAATGGGTCTAGATAATCCGTTTCCTCCAATGACCACAGGAGCTGAAGTGCCACCACTTTCTCTACAACCTTTCCCACAAAGGGTAGGTTGGAGACTGGATGAAAGTTCTTTAATTCTGCTGGATCCAGGGAAGGCTTCTTGAGGAGGGGCCTTACAACCGCTTCCTTTAATGGTTGCGGGAAGGCCCCTTCCCTCAAGCAGGAGAGCAAGGGTTAGCTTTTACAACAAGATTTTTATGATGTTGTTGGAGGAAAGCCTTCAGGAAGCCCAACAATTGATAGTACCCATGACGAATGAGGTTGCCTACGTTGTACAAAGTTATATCAAATTGGAACATGGAATATTAGAGACATGTCTCTTGGGAAACTCGAAATTGTAAAAAAAAAAGGATTAGAGTGGACATAGAGATCCTTGACATCAGTGGGTTACACTGGACAGGCAGTGGTCAATTCAAATCAGATGAGTTTATGATTTATTTTTCTGGAAACGATATCAGAGGAAAAGGAGTTGCATTCTGCATAAACAGAGAAATAACTAAATGTGCTGAGAGTCACAGTGATCGCATAATATCTATCCAAATTCGAGGCAAGCCATTCAGAATCACTGTACTACAAATCTACACTCCAACTGTAGATTCAGATGATGATGAAATTGAACTTTCAAGGACCCCTCATTTCCACCCTGAGCTACAAATATTCTCCGAAATTGAACTTTTTACAGTGAGCTTCAGTGTGCTCTCAAACAAGTACCAAAGGGATATTTTGTATATCACGAGTGATTTCAGTGCAAAAGTAGGCCAAGGAGAAGTTACAAGACTTAGTAGGCAAGTTTGGACTAGGTGAATGGAATGAAGCTGGTGATCGCCTAGTGCAATTTTGCCAGGAAAATCATCTCAGTATAATGAACACATGGTTTATACACATGGACAGCACCAAATGGACAACATCAAATTAGATGGACTTCATTTTATGGTGGAAGTGTTCAGGATTACCTTAGGCTGCACTGCGATGGTTAACATAAGATCTGGGAAAGCAGAGATATTGATATAAATACAAAAACCAGGCTACTTAGAGCCATAGTCTTTCCTATAATGATGTATGGGTGTGAGAGTTGGATACTAAGAATGGCTAATTGAAGAATTGATGCCTTTGAACTGTGGTCCTGGTGTAAATTATTGCATATACCATGGACAGCCAGAACAACCAGCAAAGAGGTGCTGAATCATATAATACCAGAAACATCATTAGAAGCCAAAATCACAGGGCTACATCTGATTTAATTTGGCCAATGTCATGTGTGCAAATTAATTGGAGAAATCATTGATGCTAGGAATGGTTAGTGAATCAAGAAGAAGGGGCAAGCAAAGAACTCACTAGCTTGATTCCATCAAAGCTGATTCAAAGATGAACATCCAACAACTGAAAGAAGCTCGAGAGGGAAGCATGGAGAGCACTTGCCTCTAAAATTGTCAAGAGTTGGGCATGCTTGAACGGTGGAGAATGAAGAAAGAAATTCTGGAGAAATCCTAATTTTTAAAGCTCTGTTCTTAGTACCCTTCATCTTTGACCACATGCTGTTTAATCATTGGGCATATTGGTTTATTTATTGCAGTAGAGAAACAAAACCAAATCTTGACTCCAGTAGAACTAAATGAGGAACAGAGTAGGAAAAATGGTATGATCCCTCCTGCCTTAGGCAAGATACCTAAGTAAGTAACCATGATGACTTTAACCAGTTAGGGTAGCAGTTGCAGTGCTCATGTGTGAGTCTTCAGAAGTAATAAAAGTAATGAACAAAGTTTCTTTAAAAATCTGCATAAAATACCCCGTCAGCAGAAAACATGGAAAATTGTAATGTAACCAATGGTGACAGAATTAGCAATATGCAGCTGGCACAATCCAGTCCTCTTTCCTGGCAAGAACCTATCTTCTAGGCAGCCCAGGATTAGCACTCTTTCCTGATTTATAAAGACATGTCTACTGCTGTTCCAGAAGAGTGCTAAAACTGTGGGGTTGTTTTTAAAAAAAAACAGATATAGTGTTCTAACTTGGATTTATAGCAGCTTGACTAGAACTAGCAAATGCTTTGGAAAGTGCCAGTCAGATGTCCTGCAGGCAGATGCCTCTGTAAAAGCCAAAGGTCCAATCCTTCCTGCAGTCCATGCTAAACTGGACATGGAAGGCAGTGGCCACTCATCCCCACTCCTTCTCAGCAGGGAAGGTTGTGTGAATAGCAGCCACAGGATCTTAGCCAATCCTAATCTCTGTCATCATACCAGGTACCTATCCATAGTAATATTTTGTTGGGAGAAAAGGGCACTGCAATTTCTAAGGTCACCTTTAAGCTCTTCACAGATAAAACTAGGGATGAGATGAGGACATAGCAAAAAACATTACAGGGCCCACTTAGGAAAAGTGAACCTTTAACTGTTTTGTTTTCAAGATTTCTATTACAATATTACCTGAATTTTCAAAGTTATTCCCAGCCAGCCCTGATACAGTAGAATACTTTTCATGAATCAGAATCTTCACAGGCCATAGGATAAGCATGATATAGGCCACACCTTGTCCAGAGCTGCTGTACCAGCTCATCTGGTGTTGCCCAAAACTACTTAGGCAGCAATTTTAATTCAAGCAATTAACATAGCTTGGGGCACACCTACACCTGGTGTTCTGATGAAACTGTGAGTGAAACATTGCAGATGGGGAAAGCTATTACTAAAAGAATTGCATGCAGTCCTCAGCACAGCTGCTTGTGCAAGCAAGGAGATTAAAAGAAAATGAGCAGTGGGGCTATAGAAGGCTTCTCTGATTCTGCACCACTCCAGAATCACCTCCAGACCTCTAGGTTTTGGTGTCTTCTGTATTCACCAGCCATCTTGATTTAATCTCTCAGGTGTAATGTATCCCAAGCTGCAAGAAAGCTACCTTACCATTTGCAGTTGTGAAGTTCTGCAAAGCTTGTGAAGTTCGGTTTTCCTATTGGGGTGATCCCTTCTCACTTTACTTCTTAGGTCTCCAGGTCTTCACAGGGGAAAGTGGCTTAAGCTATTTTGCAGATAATCACTTATTCTAGTTTGCAATGCAATCACAGTGGATCTGAGCTGTTTGGTAGCAAGTGCCTGCAGTTATGCCTGCACCCACAGTAGTCGGGAGCTGGCAAGAATTCAGACAGCTTTCTCTTTCTCATCACAGGGAACCTACCCACTGTAAAGAACTGGGCTGTTGTTGGGAGGATTTGTTTGGGTTTTTTTTTTAATTTTTATGACTCCTTTGTGGATTGGGGAGGTGTATTAGCAACCATTTATTTTCTACCTTTTGTACAGAGATTTTTTTTTGCTGCTGCAGGATGTTTCTCTCCTCTGCCCCATGAGTCACTTCAGTATCTCATTCTTGGTGTTATCTGGATGTTTCCAAAGCTCTCTCCCCTTTTTCTTTATTTCAGCAACCTTAATATCTCCTGAAAGCCACAACTCATTGCAAAATGGCCAGCATGCAATCTTTTCATCATCAGAGCTTGTAATAGGCGATTTAAATGCAACCAAGGAATGATGGCATGACAAGCAACCCTTTTCTATCAATTTCCTGTTTTGCTTTTTCCACATTGCCAGACAAATGTACACAGTACATTTTGGAAATGGGTGTGTATGTCTGTAGGAGAGTGCTTAGCAGTTTTGTCTTGTTTTTGAATTCTTTAAAATTAATAAGTGGCGGATATCAACTTCATTCAGTTGTTTATTCATTCATTCATTTGCAAATCAGCCCTTTGCTTTAAAATGATTTCCAATCTTTAACCATCCACCTATTTATAAGGCTTGATACTTGATATTGTCATTAGCCAATAATCATTCTAAACAGCCAGGTTTTCTAATCTGATCATGTTTAGGCACCAAAATAAGGTATCTTTGTACTTAATATGCTCAGGACTCTTTCCTATTTCTTTCAAACTATCTTTTGTTATTTTGCTTTATGATTAATCATTATTCTGACATGTCCTATGTTATTGCAGGGGAGCAGGAAATGTGAACCCTTCAAATGCAAATGACACATTGGATCTTTCTGTTTGTTCTATTACCAGTAGAGGCTGCCCACATTTTCTTGAGGGCAGGAATGGAGTTTCCCTATTCTAGCCAATTACAAATGTAATTATGGCTGCATTTTGAAGCTCCAATTCAAAAGTGGCTCGTGTGGTTAGGATGCTGGGTTGGAGGTTAGCAAGCTTGCATGTCAAACCTGACTCGACTCCATAGTTGCACCTGCTGTCGCTCCGCAGTTTGTCAAACAGCAACGGGAGTGAGTGGGAGAATTCTTAAGGAGGGAGGGAAGCTCCGGAATGCAGGAGAACCTTCTGTCGCCAGTGAGACATTTAGATACCAAGGTCATGTTATGAAATGTTTGAGCAACACTGACAATCTTTGCCTAAAACAAAAGAACTGACCCCAACTTTATTTTATTTTATTCTTAAAAGTCTTCCAATACATGTTTTGCCTGCTTATGAAGTAAATTTCAACATCAGGCTTGCATTTAAATTTAAGCAGGAAGGAAAATTCATAGATTTTCTCATGTGCGAGTCCAAGCTCATGGCATAATTTGACTTCCACAGAAATATTGGAGTTGAATAGGAATACAGTATTAAATATATTTTTTATCCTCTGCAATGCAGCAATGGGAACAACTATGTGCTGAAAATATCCTATTTATCCTCTTTTGGAAAGAAGAGCTATGTACAAACGAAAATAATTGCTCTTTTCCATCTTCAGTAATGTAAAATGCATTTAACAATTTACTCTGATTCATTATTTTCTATTTTTTACCCTTATAAGTGATAGTTTAGCAAACATAATGCTAGAGTAAGATTGGGAAAATTTGTATTCCAGTGTCCAAAATTTATATTTCTTAGCCAAAGCTAATCTTCCCTGGATATTGTAAGATAAAATGGAGGAGGAGAGCAACATCTATATGTCCCTGTGCTTCTTAGAGTAAGACATAAAGCAGATGCCATAAATTAATTTCATAGTAGACTGTAATTATTTTAAACAGAAAACTATTTAAAAAATACTGAACCCAACTGGTGAACTATGAACTATAGGAAGGGGAAAAAAGGTTTTATCTATGTGGGTTTTTGTGGCCAAATCCCAGAACTGACTTTGCTTCTGCTGTACCTAGATGGATTTTTCAATAAAGCCACACTCTTAGTAATTTAAAAGTTTGGTCTAGTGGTTAAGGCACCAGGCTAAGAAAGCAAGGGATTATGAGTTCAAGTCCTGCCTTAGCCACGAAAGCCAGCTAGGTAACCTAGCCGGTCACTCTCTCTCAGCCCAACTCACTTCATAAGGTTGTTGTTGTGGGGAGATAGGTGTTGTGGCCTGCCAGCTGCCAGCAGAGCTGGCGGCAAATTCGGATGATGAGGAAGGCTGGGGAGGAACTTAGGCCAGTTCTGGAGTCTGGGGAAGGCTCTGATGGATGCTCTGTGTCGGACACAGAGATAAGAGTCAGGGCCAACCGACATTTCCCAGCCACCAGAGAGGCAGCTGCCTTTGGAGGCTGATATGTGAGGAGGAAGAACAGCTTGGGCCTGTTCCAGATGCACTTATGCGCAGAGCAGTTAGGAGAGGGGAACAATGGAGGACAAGGAGTCAACTAGGGAAGCAAAGTACACGTGGACGCTGAATGGCCTCTTCCTGGCTGAGGAATAAATAGAAGGAAAGGGGAATAGTTGTCATAGGAGACAATAGTTCGTATTTCTGAAGATTTTGCTCATTGTGTTTCATGCCACAAAGACTGCTTGCCAGAACTTAATTTGCAGCCTTTCAGCTGGGAGCTCACGGCCTTGCAATTATCACAAGGAACTGATAAGGTCCTTTACTGCAGTTAACGCTTTGAAGGACTATTGCCTGGACTTTTTGATGGGTGAATGCAATTAATTCACAAGAGGTAAATAAAGAGGGGTTTTTCATGACAAGGAATCTGTTTCTTGTTTCTGCTAAGGCTGGGTCAGAACAATAGGAAGAGGAAGGTGTGGTGGATATGTTCACCACCTTGAGTTATTTATAAAAATAATAAAGGCTGGATATCATAAATAAATAAAAAATCTCTCTCCATGAGCCTTTTTTTCTTCCTGCGTTCATCCAGAGATTTTCTTTCTTCAGAGCTAGCTCCATGTAAAACAAATAAAGGAATAATAAATAAGCTAACTATCTCTGAAGGTAATTTTGCTAGTTCAGACAAGATCGTGAAGCAATCTCAATCTCTTGATTCTAACTCTTCTGATTCTGCTCCAATTTCCTTTCTCGCCTAACACATAAATAATATGATGATTCTTCAGTTTCTCACATGGAAGAAAATCATTCACAGATTTTCCCAGGGCGTTTTCTGGAAAGTAATATGAGAAAACATTTGATGGCTTGTTAAAAAAATATCATCAGCCCAACCTTGTGCATAGCTTCCAAAAGGTACGTTTCAGTGTTACCTCCAGTTAAGTTCCTTGTTCACTGCTTCCACAAAACTGCTGTCCTTGGCATGTTGGTTGTGGATGGGAAAAGGAAGGCAGATTGCAGATAGCCTAAGAAAATGTTCTCTAGTTAAAGTAGACATCAGTTCGGTCTCAACTCTTTGAGAGTTCAGTTAGTAGCAGCCTAATAAAAACATGACAAAGGCTCCACCTGCTGTGTTTCTGAAGATCACCAGCTTGCTAATAAGAGTATTAGAGCAGGTTAAAAATGTGTCTATGGCTAGTAAATAATAGAAGCACATTCATTCAGGTAGCCTTGAAATAGAGGGACTATTTGCGCCTCAGGAAAGATAAAAATCATCCTTGTTGGGTTAATTAATTAATGTCCTCTATACTGCAAAGTTCACTTTATCTTAATCCAGTCCTTTTCATAACCGAAACGGGAGAGTATGCATGGAAAAAAAAGGAGATGTTCACCACAGATGCATGGATTCATGGAAAAAATACTGTTTCCCCCCAAAATAAGACATCCCCTGATAATAAGCCCAATCGGGCTTTTGAGCGCATGGCAATAAGGCCAAGCGCTTATTTCAGGGTTCAAAATAATATAAGACAGGGTCTTATTTTTGGGAAAACACCGTAACAGATGCGAACAGGTACAAAGTAATAATATACATCAGCAGTCTCCAAACTTTCCGGCTTAGCAAACTGCTGGGAGGGGAGAGGCGATGGTTCCGTGAGTGGCAGGCACGTGCGACTGCCTGCAGCTCCACTTGCACAAGTGGCGGGCACACACACCTGCCACTCACGCAAATGGAGCTTCATGCACGAGCATGTGCGCTTGCCGTTCACACAAGTGGAGCTGCATGCATGAACTTGCCCACCCTTTGTACGGCCTGGTTCTGAATGGGTCGTGGTTCAGTTCCGAAAGAGCTGTGGCCCGTGGGTTGGGGACCCCTGGTATACGAGGAATTGTGCAGGGGTGCACAAAGCATACCAGACTGAACAGTTTGAGTGCAGCAGTATTATTCTGAATACAGAACCAAATGTTCTGTTTCACTGATAAGCCTACAATTAAGGTCTGTAACGTCAATTTAGTGTTCTATATGAATCAGTCCAATTTCATTTTGGCAAACCATGGTTAACCTTCCCTCCGCCATGTTATAATACACTATCTGAAGCCAGGCTCAGAATAATTATTCTCAGCTGGTCTTCTAAAGTGAAAGAGGAAAGACAGAACAATTAACAGAGGCGACCTTCTGACGAAGCAATCTTCTGACAAGGAGGAATGATGACCCTGCTGTATGATCCAATCCCATTCAATTGAGAGATTTAGCAGAATTACTGCCAGCAGAAGCTGAGGAGAGGCAAAAGGGATGCATTTTTAAGAGGAGATATTCTAGTTGGCAATTCAATGGCATTTAATACACATGTGAATCATACGTGATTCCTGATTGTCATAAAAACATATGTTCTACTTTGTGGAGGACATGGCATAATGGAATGTAGTGAGGAGGTGGCTCTCCAGGAGGGAGGGGGCACATTCCAGAGGAATAAGTGGCAATATAGCTCAGTTATTTATGTGTGAAAGAACGAGGGTGAACACAGCCCCTGTAGTTCACAGAGTATATTGTAGATGCAATTAGTAAAATCCTCAGTCTGGCAAGATTTTGTCTAGTGTGAAACAATAAAGAACTCAATCTGGAAGAAATACCATTCTCAGTTTTGGCTTTGATACATGGCCAGTAAAATGAACTGAATATGAAATGTGGTTAAAGCATTGAATTGGAAAGATGGTTCTAGCGGACATCTTTTATTATATGCAGGCTACATCTGGTCTGCAAAAATCCAAAGCATCACTACCCATAGGTGGTAGGAAACATAAAATATCTCTATCTCTTTGCTGCCATCTATTGGTCCTCTGGAATTCTGCAGCCTGGATAAACTATTCCTATTATTGTTCTGCAAATTGGATACTTATTCAAAGGCTACGCTAGGTACCCATGAAATAGAAGAATGGGTACAACATTAAGCTCAGAACAGTCAAGTGAAATACGCTGTAATAGTTTTAAACCAAGAATCTCTAGATAACTATATTTAATAGGTTTAACAATAATCTATAATAGCAAAAGCACTTATACATATCGCTTCACAGTGCTTTACAGCCCCCTCTAAGCAGTTTACAGAGTCAGCATATTGCCCCCAACAATCTGGGTCCTTATTTTACCAATCTCGGAAGGATGGAAGGCTGAGTTAACCTTGAGCCTGTTGAGATTCAAACTGCCGGCAACCGGCAACCGAAGTAGCCTGCAGTACTGCATTCTAACCACCACGCCTCATAATAAGGCACCATAACTCAATGTTTGAAGTAATATTCTTTGTCACAGGTTTCACTATTGGTTTTTGTTTGGCATCACAATTATATTATGCTAGTTTTAAAAAATGAATGGGATATCTGATATTGGTGAACTAATTTTCAGCATTCCCTTGAATTGGCTATGCTGGCTGCTGGGTTTCTGGTATTCATTCAACATAAACATCCAAAATGCCACAGTCCCCTATATTTATTCTCAAACCAGGGGATTCAAACTTTTTTAAAAATGAAAACAATGCTGTCAAATGTATCTCTATATGAAACCACTTTGTTATTATTCCTATAAAACTGGGCAGAGAGTGATAGTTTTTTTTTATAAATCAACAAACATAATGCAGAATGTTTTGAGTTTTATTTTCAAAGAAAATGACACCAGTGGCAATGGATTTATATCACTGACAGCTGTTAAAATACTGCTGCCCCTTAAACATCTGAGCCATGAATTGAAATTTGTAGTTTTTAATCAGAATAAAACCAATTTGATAAAGTTCAGTGATTCCATTAATAGTTCAGAAAGTTAATTAATAATGTTTTGGAGATGGTAGTGCCCTGTCATTGAACTTGATTTCAACTTTTAAAAACAATTGAGTAATGAATGTAAATTATTGATCTTTGGTGTCAACTCAGTTTGTAAGTATCCTTACAATGCTTCATCCATAGTGAAGCAAATTGAACTCAAATCAAGAACAGTTACAGAAGTATTCTCTTGATCACAGAAAGGTCACTCTTACTCATAAACTTGCACAATGAAGAAAGAACAATCACATTTCCCGAAAGAGAAGGAGAAATCTGTTAGTCTGTTACCTAGGCAACAGGACTCTACTGAAGCTCCCTCCCATGTAGCCAAACAGGCAAGACTGACTGACAAACAGAATCCAAGAAGTAACATGTGGAGCACTGTGCCACAGATCCAGATAGAGATGAGAGTGATAAAAACCGTGTTATTTATAAGTGTGGTTTTCCTCTGAAAACAACTCCCCCCACCCCACCCCTTCCCAAATGTAGTGTCAATGCTGCAGAGGGACAGGATGAGAAGGAATATATTTGCTAGCAAGACTTCATTAATTCTTCCTCTTAGTACAAGATGATCTTTCATGCAGACAATTCACTGAAATTGAATGAAGAGTTTTCATCACAAACAGGCTACTGTTTGGCCTTCTAGGTGTTGCTTAACTCCAATTCCCATCATCCTTCACATCAGCATGGAAAGAGAAATTTTAAGAGGTGGGGTCCAATGTCTGCAGGACCATCCACTGCACATCCCTGGCTTAAATGAACAAGACTATGTAAACTCCTCCCACACATTATTTACCCATGTATCTATCCAAATAATTGATCATGGAACAAGAAAGGAATTATTTACATGTTGGGGTCACTATGCAAGTACAAAATATACATTTGTATGTAGCATCAATTTCTCTGGATTTCTTTTAAAAAACACATTTGTGAAATTGTTTTCATTTCTCCACATGAAATATTCTTAGTGGGAGCTTCTGATTCTGCAGGAGTACACAAGAGCAAGTCAATCTGGTAACAATTTAGCCTGTCATGGTGCTCTGTTGATATGCATCAGAATGGACTCTGCTCCAAAATAGTGACTCGCTCAAACAAGAAAAACTTTTAAAAACGATCACCAGAATTTATTTGCCCTTTTTCATTTTTGCTACCTTCTCTTTTCGCTTCTTTACGTGCTTTGGAATCTTGTGTTTTCTCTTCTCCCTTTGAGATTCTTTGACTATTTTCTTCCTTTCCTGGAAAAGTAGACCCAAGTAAGAAACATCAATTAATCAACTTTTTTTCTGTTTTAAAGAACAAAAGAACAGCAAGGACGTTTCTATAGCGATGAACACGGTATTCAGAGCAGCCTCCCCTTCACACAAAAATATTTTCTCCAACTGAAGAAAGCTGTCCCACTAACCTTTTTGTCAACACCTGTTTCAGCAGGTTGGTCTTTAAGAAGCCCCGAGTCTTCCTTTTCCTTACAACATGAGTCTGAATTGTCAGAGCTATCATCCTCATCCTCATCATTAGAATCTGCCTCATCGTTATTATTTTCAAGGAGTGCAGGAACCTACAACAAACCAAAAGATTCATTTTTTTTTCTTCAATCTTGCCCTCCATCAGAAATTCTTTGGATATGTGAAGGTCAGCCTTCACAATGTTCTCCGAGAGCTGAATACTACTGGAAGCCAATGTCCAAGACATACAAAGAATTCCAAAAGGTTGCTCTAAGTTGGATTTTAAGAATGTAAGGACTGTCAAAGGAGAATCTGTATCAGTGTTGGCAAAGCTTTTTGACACCAAGTACTCAAACGTGCGTGCGCCCGAGCCCCGGAAACTCAAAGATCAGCTGGCCAGCACATGTGCATGCGCCGAAAAGCAGAAGAGCAGCTGGCGATGGCGCGCATGCCCACAGGCACGCGTGCCACATGTTGGCCATCACGGATTTATATGTTTGAACCATTAACATAGCTGTAGACAGGTGACCAGCAAGGATATTCCAAAAACATAGTTAAAGAATTAAAAATAGCTAGTCATAAGTCTAGATTTACAAACACTGATTATATTTGCACATCATTTTAAGTCACACTAAGGTTGGGCTTAGCACGATCCTGAATCTAAACTCTAGTCAGGAGAGGTTTAACTGTAATCAGAATACTGGTAATCCTCGATTTACAACAGTTTGTTTAGTGACCATTCGAAGTTACAATGGCACTGGGAAAAGTGACTTATGACCATTTTTCATCTTTATAACCATTGTAGCATCCCCGTGGTGACATGATCAAAACTGAGACACTTGGCAACTGACTCATATTTATGACGGTTGCACTGTCCTGGGGTCATGTGATCTCCTTTTGTGACTTCCTGACACAAGTCAACAGAGAAGCCAGATTCACGCAAGAATCCTGTTACTAACTTAACCACTGCAGTGATTCGCTGAAAGGTTGTAAAATGGGACAAAACGTACTTCACAAATGTTTCACTTAGCAACAGAAATTTTGGGCCCAATTGTGATCGTAAGCCGAGGACTACCTTTATTACTGAAAAACACAGCCCTGAAATATCACCATCTTACCTTTTGAATACCAGATAAATCCTTCTTTAATCCTGTCACTGTCTGGTAGAGAATCTGCACAAAACAAAGAACAATAGCAAAACAATCTGAATGTGGATTTTTCAAATCTTTGGTCGATGATCATAATAAAGATCTGACTTGTATACAGCATTACACTATATTACATTCTAGTGAGACGGAAAGCACCAATTACTTCACCAAAAAAGTATTTGTTGCTGTTACCATTCAACATGCTTCTAGGGTTGCAGCCATTGCATTCTGAGCTTCTGTCCAAAAAACCCTCAAATTATTACTCTAATATTTTTTTAGACCAAACGATTCTTTAAAAAATGAGAAATGAGAAGAGATTAATTTAAAACTCTTAATAGCAAATTTGTTGTTTTCATTGTCAGTATTAAAGTGACTCCAGTGGGGTATTCAGAGGATCTCTACCAGAGGTGAAATTCAAAATTTTTTACTACTGGTTCTGTGGGCGTGGCTTGATGGGCATGGTGTTGCTTGGTGGGCGTAGCAGGGGAAGATTACTGTAAAATCTCCATTTCCGCCCCACTCCAGGGGAAGGACGCTGCAAAATCCCCATTCTGGGACCAGCCAGAGGTGGTATTTGCCGGTTCTCCAAACTACTCAAAATTTCCACTACCGGTTCTCTGAACTATTCAAAATTTCCGCTATTGGTTCTCTGAACTATTCAAAATTTCCGCTACCGGTTCTCCAGAACCTGTCAGAACCTGCTGGATTTCACCCCTGATCTCTATCCAAGAAGAAAAGATAATTGTTACAACTCTTCCTCATCCCATAGCTTTGTATGTCTCATGAAAATCTCTACAACACTGGGACCCTTTGGGGCAACAAGAGAAACAAATACAGGGAATACAGGGAGAAAGGAGACTTTTCCTCCAGAAGGAAGCACCTTTTTAACACGTATATCCTACAAAATCCAGTATAAACATCTGCCTGTCTCTATGGCCAACCATAATAATTTCTTTGTTGCCTGATTCCCAACATAACCCTCGGAGCATAACCCTTATGTTCAAGCCAGTCTGAATCCAACCCAATATGTAATGTGATACACTAATCAATTCCACACACATAAATAAGCATATTTCTTTAGATGTTCCACTCAATCCAGTATTGCTTACATTATCTTGCTGCACACTGAGGACTGAATCGTCTTCCTTCAGCTTCATCATTATGTCCACGTCTCTCTCATAGTTCTTAACTTCTGTCAGAGTCCTAGGGATATAAGCTTTCCGGAACACCTAGAAGACGAATTAAGCATAATCTGATAAATCACTTGTTATGTTTTCTCTAGTTATTATTGATCAGCTAAGAGAGGAGGACATAAGAGGTCTTTCACTCATATGCTTGCCAGGATGGACTAAAGTGTAATTCAGATTCATTTTTGAAAAAGCAGAAACATGTTTAAGAACTGAAGAAGCTTCTTGGATGAGAAGCGAAAACATCTTCAAAGAAAAAAAACAACAAGAAAGTCCAGTTGCCTTTTGAAAAGTACCTTTGGGACATATTTAAATGGCTTTTTTTTTCTGAAATCATTTTGTAAGTGTAGTTGGAACCATTCCGATATGGAAAGCAACATCCTGTATTAACCATATTACACTCTTTCATTTAATCATGGCTTAGGGCCCGGTTATTTACGAGACCACCTTCTGCCTCCGATAACCTCCCACCGGCCAACACGCTCCCACAGAGAGGGCCTCCTCAGGGTGCCGTCTGTCAGGCAATGTCGGCTGGCGACCCCCCGGGGAAGAGCCTTCTCTGTGGGGGCACCCGCCCTCTGGAATGAGCTACCCCCAGGGATACGACTGATCCCGGACCTCCGGACCTTCCGCCGGGCCCTGAAGACTTTTTTATTTCAGCAAGCCAGGCTGGGTTAAAAATCTTTTAATTGGGGAATTTTATGGGTAAGGGGTTTTAAATTGGGGTAGCCAAAGATAAATTTAATTTCGTTTTAATGTATTTTAATATTTGTATTGTGTGTTTTTAATTTTGGCTGTTCACCGCCCCGAGTCCTTCGGGAGAGGGGGCGGTATAAAAATTTAAAAAATAAAATAAATAAATAAATAAAATGTTAACTCTATTGCAAATTAAAGGTATTTTCTTAGAACTAAAAAAAGACCACAAAAATTATGGCGATCAAGAAGAGACTTAAATAAAATATACTTCCAGGATGGAATCTTTATTGCACTTTATTAATTATTTAAACATAAAATTTATAATGGTGGAATAAATTACTGCAATTATTCGAAGGCTATAAAAATACAGACTCTGTTAAAACCTTTGATGAATCATTTGAAAATAAACATATTCCTGAATATTATCAAAATACAGAGGAATAGTTCAGGTTCTTTCAGAAGAGACATGATATATTTATTTAGGCCACTGGCTTACCTCTTCATCTACATTATTCTGATTGGATATTTCTTCCATTGTTCTCTCAGATGCAATTTCCATTACCTACAAAATATTGACAAATAAATTCTTAACATCAGAAAACTCATTCAAAAGAGCTAGTTAGGTTTGTTGACAGTTGCCTTTACCAAAGTGTTTTTTTCCCCTAAGCACAATTTCTACCAAGTTCTTTTTAGCAAGATTTATTGAGATGGATGGGTTAGAAGAATTCCCAGCAACTAATTGTGTTTAATTTGGAAGCAGTATATCTCCATGCACACTGGGATAGAGATACTCTATTTCTCTAACTGCCTTCCGCAAGAAAACCAATTCCACTCCCCCCCAATACTACTGAAATTTGCAACTGGTTGTTTATCAGTCTGGGAACCAATTCTTAGAGAATGACACATATTCTCCCATCCAAGTGTTAATGCCTCTTTTAAAAAAGCTCTGATGTTGTATAGCTCACTGCCACTACTAGATCATCACTGGCTCCATAACAGACCTGGAGAAACAGGACCTTTGAACAGTATTTGAAGGAATTTGCTGCTTCATTTATGGGGCATCATTTATATCAGAATGCTCAGGATACAAAAGCAAAACTGGCAAATGGAAATCAATTGCTCAGTCTGAAGCAAATGCACATGGATCTTATGTTTGCAGAAGGGACAGATTGTGGGGGGGAGCTGGCTTGCAATTACTGGAGAATCTAGTACTCTTAGTACGGTACATGACTGGGAGTGCACTGTATTAATTTGAGCTGACTTACCTACTATGTCTTTTCTGAAGCAGATAGAAAGGACGTCAGCCAACCAACCATGCTTATCATTTCTACACTAAAATACTGCAGTACATTAAAAGCGGTCAGTGAACTTCAACTAGCCTAAAATGTGGAAGTTAGATACTTTCTGAAAGCAGCAGATCAGGACACATAATTTAAATTCTATACCAGATTCATTGGATCTTGCCCAAAGTGGCTTTTGCTTAATAGATAATGCCACATTTGACCTTTAAAACTGTTAATGTGTTATGTTCGGTACAATGCTCATGGACACCAATGAGCTACTGCACAGCTTCCTTAAGTCCACCAGACTGCCTGATCCACTGCAGTTAACTTAATTTCACTTAATTTTAAACAAAATGAGAAGCTGGCAGGCTGTAGCTCATCAGTCCTCTAAATCATCTTTATCTCCAAGAATGCCCCTGGATTCCAGATAGCCCCATAAGGTTTTGATAAAGTCAGCAGCTACAGATAGTAGATAGATTGGTACCACTTTGGTGGGCAACTTAACGGGGACACGAAAGGAGCCTATGACGGGGCGTCCCCCGGGCAATGGTAGTGTCACCAATCAATCCTTTCAACCCAGAAGTGCTTTGGTCTCCCAACACGACTGTAGTAATAGTAGCAGCTATCGACATATTTCATTACTGTTCTTACACAATGGCTTTGGTTGCAAGTGAAAAAGGACATTTTCAAAAGATTCACTTCCTTCAGATCTCATAAACAAGATGGGGAAATCAGTTTTTATAGCATGTTATAGAGGCTAAGACACTGAACTTGTCGATTGAAAGGTCGACAGTTCAGCAGTTAGAATCCCTAGTGCCGCGTAATGGGGTGAGCTCAGGGGTGGGTTCTAAATTTTTTTACTACTGGTTCTGTGGGCGTGGCTTATTTTGTGGGCATGTCTTGATGGTCATGTGACAATTATTTAGGATTTAGCAGAGGTACTGGTCTATGTCATATTGTCACCGCTACCGGCTCGGGAGAACCGGGCCGAACCGGGAGGAACCCACCCTCGGGAGCTCCCGTCACTTGTCCCAGCTTCTGCCAACCTAGCAGTTCGAAAACACGTAAAAAATGCAAGTAGAAAAATAGGGACCACCTTTGGTGGGAAGGTAACAGCGTTCCGTGCGCCTTTGATGTTTAGTCATGCCAGCCATGACCAGGGAGATGGCTTCAGATAGCACTGACTCTTTGGCTTTGAAACGGAGATGAACTCCGCCTCCTAGAGTTGGGAATGACTAGCATATATGTGCGAGGAGAACCTTTACCTTTATAGAAAGTCTCAGAGGAGCCAGCTTCTCTTACCCGCAATAAACAAATACTTTCCCCTCACAAATAGTGAATTAAGTACAATATCAATACAGATAGTCCTATTTATTTATATCCTGCCTCTATTATTTTTACAAATAACTCAAGGCAGCAAACATATAGTCCTTGTTTAGGAACTGTATTTAGTTATCATTCAGTTATGACAGTGATGAAAAAGTAATTTTATGATCAATCCTTGTAATTATGACTTGCAGGCATGTAAAGCAAAGGAACACTGAGGTAAGATCATGAGAATGGTTTCACTTAGTGACCCTTCCCTTAATGGATAAGTTACTGCTTCCAATTGTGGTTGCTAAGTGAGAATTACCTGCCTGAACCTTCAATATGAATATATTTTCATAAAAGATAAACCAAGCCCTACCTTTTCAAGATAGGCATCCATATTCTCATTCGTAATAGATTGATCCGTGACAAACTCAAAGAGCTCTCTCACTGTCATCACCGCAACATTGTACTTATAAAAGAAATCTGCCAGAAAGGACAAAGATGACATTAAAATTATTATTACTTACAAAAAACTTTGTTGGCTCCAGTTCAGCTTCCAAACTGTCCCACAAGATTTAGAAGTTCATTTATGTGGCAGATGCTTTGGATGGCACTACAAAAAGCTTTCCTGGATAATCCATCTTTAAGCACCCCCACTCCAAGCACATCAGAATTACGATCTTAGTTGTAACCATCAGGATTATTTTTAAAATTGAAATATCCAATTATGCAGTTTAAATATGATCAATTCTACTGAATAGCTAAATCACACAAGGAATATTATTGACCTCCGCACCTTCCGCCACGACTTAAAGACATGGCTGTTCAGCCTGGACTGGGGGGGTTAACATGTATTTTAACACGCTTTTATTCAGATATTTTATTGTTGTGAGCCGCCCTGAGTCCTATGGAGATAGGGCTGCATATAAATCAAATCAAATAAATAAATAAATAAATAAATAAATATTATCTCCTCACCGTTGATATTGGCGCAGTCTTTCCTCAGGAATTCCAAAGCATGTGGATGATCATGCTCCACAGACTGGGACACATCTATAATATATACCTGACCACTGTGATACCTGGAAAAAGGGAAACCATCAATACCACAATATATTAGTATTAAGGAAGGAGGGGGGGGAAGGAAGGGGAAGTAGAGAAGAATAGGAGAGGAAGAAAGAAAAAAGTAGAAGAGGATAGAAGAAGGGTGGGAAGAGAAAGAGAGGAGAAGGAGAAGAAGGATTGTTGTAAAACAAGGGAGATGAAGTGGTAGAAAGGCAACCTCGAGCATGTTTAAATTTATTAGGATGAAGAACGAACTAATATGAAAGTTAAAAGAGAATACTGTATATATGATTAATAATGGATAAGATAACTAACTGAAATAATGTTAAGAAATTAGGATTTGAGGGCATATGGTGATGCAGTTTATATAATAAGCATAGAAATATTAAGATAAGATAAAAAAGTAGGGAAAAAGAACATTTTGGCAGAAACTGTAACTATGTAAAGTATATTTGGATATGACAAGTTGTGTAAGATATGATACGGTCAATACTCTGTTCACAAAATGTGTGTGTGTGTGTGTGTGTGTGTGTGTGTGTGTGAAAGAACAAATCAATAAAATTTGATTTTAAAAAACAAACCACAATACATTTATTTCCAAATACCGTATCTTATATCTATTATGGGATTTTTAGAAAACATCAGAGTCTTTGGGAGACATCTGGACGAATGAATGCCACAGAGTTTTAATTGCTGTAATGAAGCTGTCATTCTAATTAAATAATGCCAATCTAGCAAGTCAGTTTGAAAGAAGATGTTAAGACATTTAAATTTAGCAGCTGGAGCAGCAGGGTTGTGCAGTGAGCCACAACAGAGTTGTGGCTGATAGCTTGAAGAGTGCTAGCTCCTGTGTGAGGCAATCTGTGCTGTGATTAGTTGCTGTAGGTGGGGAAGGAAAGTTTCTCTGTTTTCCTGCCTTTTTCTTCTGTGTGCGCCCGGCATGCTCTGTGGTTCATTTCATGAGGCTCCTGTTTGCCTGACTATCTTATCTGCTGTAAATATTGATGTAAAATTTATTTATTTATATAAAACTACAGGTACTCCTCGACTTATGACTACAATTGAGCCCAAAATTTATGTTGCCAAGTGAGAAGTTTGTTAAGTGAGTTTTGCCCCATTTTATGATCTTTCTTGCTACCGTTGTTAAGCGAATCACTGCAGTTGTTAAATTAGTAACACGGTTAAGGGAATCTGGCTTCCCCATCAACTCTGCTTGTCAGAAGGTCGCAAAAGGTGATCACATGACCCCGGGACACAACAACGGTCATAAATATGAGTCAACTGCCAAGCATCTGAATTTTGATCACATGATCATGGGGATGCTACAAAGGTCATAAGTGTGAAAAATGGTGATAAGTCACTTTTTTCAGTGCAACGGTCACTAAGTGAACTTAAGTCAAGGACTACCTGTATAAGTTTGTGTCAGTGTTTCTGACTTCATTTGGATACCTGCTGCGCAATTCCCTGACAGAAAAAGTGGACAGACAGGAGGCAAATATGCAGTGTTTCAATTCTTCAACACTTTCAACTCTTATTTCCCTATCACTCTGTTCTACCAATATCCAGTATGTGATTTTGAAACCCAAGGCTACCTAGATTTGGAGCGACTTCCAAAACTTTCCTGAAAATTGAGATCTTTGCAAAGTGAGATGGTGTACAAATTGATCGGGCTGGATAACTAACAAACGCTTCTTCATTTCTGCAACAGTTCAGGTATCAACTGTTCTTCATCCCTGCAATGCAAGAACTAATTTCTGTGCAGTCTTGTCTGGGCAGAGGAAAATATGTCATCTCTCAGGTCAGAATGCATCCAGAGAATTCACAACTCAGCAGCAGATGGCTTAAATTACACTGGGAATCCAGAAAGTGTCCCAGAGAGTAGCCCTAAGAGGTCCCCAGAGAGATACTGACTGGAGGATATGCTTTCTGCTAAACAATACCTATTTTAAGGGGAGGATTGTAACCCACACATAGTCATTATGCAAATGTCTCAAGTCCCAATGTTAAAGTTGAAAAACAAAAATAAGACATACAGCATATTAAATTCACTGAGATCTGCATGAACAAGCTTGGCGTCCTGGTACATTCTTCTCATGTATTGTATGACTTGCAGATACAACTCTCGGGCTTTTGACTCTGATAACTGGGCATTTTTCAACAAAGGAGCAGGCCTTGGAGAAAAGAAACAAAGAATACAATGTTTATATATCTCTCCAACTGTCCCTTTCCTTAAATACTGCAATCGCTGTCTTTCTGTAAGGAGAATTACATAAGGCCAAAATAAATTCCCACATAAGCAGAAATATGAATCATACGACAAAAACAAAACATTTAGGAGGAAAAGTGAAAAACTCTTTATTTTTCTCAATTTTCGCATGCCTGCATCTAAGCGTGGTGCATCAGTCTACCTGCTTTGCACTTGCATCCAAAGTAATTGTACTTGCATCCAAAGTAATTCAGACATGCACTTTAAAAAAAACTCTGCTTATATGTCGTACTTTAATTCATGCATGGGAAGATCTTATTACACAATGTACAACAAAATGAAGAAAGCAATTTACCGTGTTTCCCTGAAAATAAGACCCTGTCTTATATTTTTTTGAACCCTGAAATAAGCGCTTGGCCTTATTGCCATGCGCTCAAAAGCCCGATTGGGCTTATTATCAGGGGATGTCTTATTTTGGGGGAAACAGGATATTAAATGGACATCAAGGATGAACTCCCCCCTCCTCCAAAGGACCTGTTAAACTAATATTTCAACTAGCATTTTAATTTAAAAGTAAGCATCAGCACTATTTAATTGAGTGTTAGGTAGCTTAAAAGACAAATTAAAGATGCTCAGCTGCCAAGGTCAATCTAGTTTCCAGGACAAAAATGCACTTTAGCAACTGAGTATCCTTGATTTGTTTTCTTCGGCTTCAGAAACAGAACTGTTGTGGTCCACCAGCAGCCTGCGGATCTGGCAGTGGAGTTGGTCAGTGAGGAGGCTGGGGAGAACAATGGGCCAGTCCTGGAGTCAGGGGAAGGCCTGGACGAGGGATCTGCATCGGAGGCAGAGATGGGGCCAGGGCCATCTGGGAACGATGCACGGACTCCGGAGCGAGCGTGTTCCTAGTGCACATATGCGAAGAGCTGCCAGAAGGCAAGAGCATCTGAAGCAAAAAGGACAACTCGGGAGTAAGGCCAGATGATGATTGGCCCCTCCCATAAGGCTTAAAAGAGCAGCAACGAAGGTTGGATTCTTTGTAGAAAAGCAACATTGATTCCAGTGCTTCTTGTCAGCGTCTCTTGAACTTTGTGGGGGGGTTTGCCAAGAAAAGCCTTTGGCAGGTTACCAAAGACATCAAAGGTTGGTGATAAGGCCAATGGACTGGTTATGAAGAATTTGTTTTGGACTAAGCTGAGAATGAATTAATTCTCAGCTGTTTTAATAAAATAAGTTTTAATAAAATAATAAAATAAGGGCTGAATTGTGTTTGGTAATCACTACTCGGGCCTAGGTCACAACAAGAACAATTAACCTGTTGTGGAAAGGGTTGCAATCTTCCTGCAGAGAACAATGCTTAATTTGGGGTGCTCAAATTAAATCCAACTTCGACACTGGAGGCTTCTGTTGCTCAGATAAAAATAATCAGCTTCAAGGTTTCCATGACATGGATAGCATTACAACAATAATCCTCCAGTTGAGTGCAAAATGTTTCAAAGTCAAAACATCCGGTTTCAAGTTTGAAAAAATATTTCAAGCCAAAAGCAGCTCTTTCCCATTAGAAATGTAATAATTTCAGTAGTGCTTCAGGCTGACTGAATCAACCTATTCCGCTTTTGAAAATAACACTCTTAAATTTGAAGCAGAATGTTTTCAATTTGAGACAATTCAGAGTCGAAACATTTTGCACATTGCTACTGCTTTCACACTGACTGTACTGTATTGATCAGCCATCTAACTAGTTTTGCTAGAATTGAGAAATGCACTAGAGGAACAATTCTTCTGAAGCTTTGATTCTACAAACTTGTGCCAGTGTTTCCAAATTGCAGCAATTTTAAGATATGTGGACTTCAACTCCCCATATTCCTCTAGCTAGCATGCTTGGAGTTGAAATGCACACATTTTAAAGTTGTTGAGGTTTATAAAACATTGACCAATGCAATGGAAGACACTAATAAATTAGTACTTGACTTCCTATATAGCCCTTTCCCATGCTATACTTTTTAAATAACTCCTATAGAAGTATGCAAGAATGTGTTTAAATATGTGAATCTATAAATCATAAATGTTTATAGATGTTCTGTGTGACTTTGGCCACTATGGTTTGCATAGTATACCGTAATTAAAATAAATCCTGGCTTAACACAAAATTTGAATCCAGCCGCACAGCGCTTGAATATACTTACATATCATTTTTGCCAATAAAGCCCATCACAAGAACATGACTTCTTAGCATAATGGGTTCTGGACATGGGATCTGTGCTGTATGTAACCTACCAAGCAAGAAATCAAAAAGACAAAACTGCTGTTATTTGATATATCTGATACCACCTATTTAAAAAAAGTTCTATGTGCAGAAAAGAGCTTAAAATTTTTTTCAGAAGATCATTTAGTCCAATAATATTGATCTTACCTTCATAATTATTTAGTCAGGAAATACTGTATATAAAGCAAGAAAATATATAAAGAAAGCCTCACAAGCTATTCCAATCTTGCTGACACCTTTCATTTTCATTTTCATTCTCATGTCTTGAAGCCAAATGTTAAGTATTGTATGTAAATTTTTAACAAATAATTATTTTCTTCCCAAAGTCTTTGATAGAGGTGCCTCTTTTCCTTTCAGTGTAAACTATTTTTAAAATCTCAAATGGGGATATGTGCTTCAATTTAAAAACAGAAACAATCCTTTTGTTTCAAGGGTTAACATGAATTGACTTGAGCACAAATATTCTGTGAAAGAAACTGGCCAATTTAAATTTGGAGCTCAGATACTTACTCCAAATTAAGGCCCTCTATTCAGACATCCACTTGAGAACTAAACCTAAAAATACCCATCGTTAAGTTTTACTCAATTCCTAAGAAGGGCCTATTGTAGAACTATAATTGAGTTTTTGGATTCCATGGCCAAATATCCATTACTTGTCAAATAGTGAGAAAACACATCAATGTGGTTCCCCAGTCAGTTAAGATTTTGTTCATGTTTTGTTTGTCAACTGTATGCCCCTTTTAGGCTTAGATGTAAAAAAAAAAAAAAAAAAAGGAGGGAATATCCTTCTTCCCTTCCTCTACTCTTTGAGACTGCTTGGCTGTTAAAGATCAAAAGCTCTTGAACTGGAGAAATGGGAAAAAATGTGGGAAACAAATGTGAAATTGACCATGTCAGCGGTGTACAAGGAAAATCAGTACAAGATGTTTTATAGATAGCATCTCCCGCCGGCAAGACTCGCCAAGATGTTTCCAAATATCACCAATTTGCTGGAAATGTAAGAAATCTTATGGAACATATTATCATTTATGGTGGACGTGTGCATCTGCAAAAAAATATTGCACTAAAATCAAAAAGTGGCTTGAAGAGATAACTGAATACCATGTAGACTGGAAACAGGAACTACTTTTATTGGGAATATCTCCAGAAACTATACCAAAGAAATACGGTATTTAATTTTACGTATTATAACGGCAGCCAGGATAACATATGCACAGAATTGGAAAAGCAACACTATACCAAAAGAAGAAGAGGTGATAAGGAAAGTCTTGGATTGTGCAGAGATGGACAAACTGACAAAAGAGATAAAAGAAAAAGATGAAATGGAATATTATTTAATATGGAATAAATGGTATAAATGGCTAGAGGTCAGGAACAGCAAGTAAGAAGGATTACTAATATGCCACTAAACAGACAATATATGTAAAGTAATATATAGATACAATAATATGTTATTATAACATAATAACATGATGAAGTACCATCAGTACGCTGATGACACTCAGCTGTACATCTCTACCCCGGATCACCCCAATGATGCCCTTGAAGTGATGTCCCGGTGCCTGGAGGCTGTACGGATCTGGATGGGGAGAAATAGACTCAGGCTCAACCCATCCAAGACCGAGTGGCTGTGGTTTCCGACGTCCCGATATAGTCAGTTGGTGCCATCACTGACTATTGGGGGCGAGTCATTGGCCCCCATGAAGAGGGCTCGCAATTTGGGTGTCCCCCTGGACTCACAGCTGTCTTTAGAAGAGCACTTGACGGCTGTGGCCGGGAGGGCTTTTTATCAGATCCGCCTGATTCGCCAGTTGCGTCCCTTTCTGGATCGGGACTCGTTAAGTACGGTCACTCATGCCCTCGTCACTTCCCGCCTGGATTACTGCAATGCTCTCTACATGGGGCTCCCCTTGAGGAGCACCCAGAGGCTCCAGTTGGTTCAGAATGTGGCTGCGCAGGTGGTTATGGGAGCGACGTGGTGCTCCCATGTGACTCCCCTCCTGTGCGAGCTGCACTGGCTCCCGGTGGTCTTCCGGGTGCGCTTCAAGGTTTTGGTTACCACCTTTAGAGCGCTCCATGGCTTAGGACCAGGGTATCTACGAGACCGTCTCCTGCCACCAGTAGCCTTTCACCGACCAGTACGCTCCCATAGAGAGGGGCTTCTCAGGGTGGCGTTGGCCAAACAGTGTCGACTGGCGGCCCCCAGGGGGAGAGCCTTCTCTGTGGGGGCACCTGCCATCTGGAACGAGCTCCCCCCGGAAATACGGAGGATTCCGGATCTGCGCTCTTTCTGCCGTGCCCTCAAAACATTCCTATTCCAGCAGGCTGGCCTGGCCTAACCTCTCTTTTAAATTGCTTTTTTAAATTTTAAATTTGTCTTATAAATTGGGGTGTTTAAATTTGTTTTCTGGGCCAAAAGATTTAATGTATTTTAAATGGTTTTTAACGTTTGTATTATATGAATTTATTTTCTGGCTGTTCACCGCCCTGAGTTCTTCGGGAGTAGGGCGGTATATAAATTTAATAAATAATAATAATAATAATAATAATAATAATAATAATAATAATAATAATAATAATGATAATGATAATGATAAAGAAATATATACATAAATAAGGAACAAGGGAACCACAAATATAAATATAACTAAAGACGGGGAGGGGAAAAACATGAATTTAAAAGAAGACTGATATGAAACTGTTGTAAAATGGAAATTTATGTTTTGTGTTTGTTTCTGTTCTTGTTTTTAAAGAAAAAATAATAATAAAAATTATTTTTTTTTAAAAAAAAGATCAAAAGCTCTCCTTACTCTGGGAAAGAGAGATGACTGAAAAATGCATTTGCCTGGAGTGGTTTGTCAGATATCAGTTTTTGAAGATGAGTAACATATGAATGTGATCACTCAATATGTATATTTTCCTGCTTTCATTGCCATATTTCTGATTCTGAATGTAGATCATTTGTACATGTTAGAAAATAAAAACAGAATTCATGGCTTTCTTTTTTTTAAAAAATGTTCTAAACCTGGAAACACAGGTATTTAAATTATTTTGCTTTTAAAAGAACAAATTTGTTCTGGAGTTCAGCAGAAATCCCTGAACAAGGCATTCTAATGTTGGGCCTAAATGAGTAGTTGAAACAATTGCATCTCCTGAACATTTTGCTTCTTAAAAACTTGCAATGCTATTATTTTAACTTCCGGAATATTAAAATCATTCCCTGAAGTCAAGCTGAAAATGGAAGAATGTCAATTCTCACCTGGTTAAATTCCTCATTTCTTTTTCTGCCCATGTCCTGACCATCTTTCTTGGGTTTCCTTTACAGTATCCATGACGAAACCTTGGAATGGCAAGAGGGAGATTGAATGTTTATTTTGTAAAAAAAAAAAAAAATCAATTGAAAAGTGAAATCCAGAAGCAAGTACGCAATACAGACTCACCTGAATTCTCCACTCACATATTTATCCCGATCTTTAAACATCAAAATACTAGTTTTATAAATCTTTATTGCTCTATTCTCGCCTTTTGCAGTGCTGGCATGGTACACATTAGCCTGGAAAAAATGCAAAGAAATATAACAAAAATGTGTCACTATATAGATTGATATATATTATTTGAGAAGTCGACCAATAGTTTTAAAATTACTTTGTTTTAATTAACTACTACATGGCACAGAGTTTAATACACGTAATAGAGTTTATTTTGGATCACTGGCTGTATTCACACTGTGATATATCTGAGTTTAATGAACCTAGCCACTATAGTTTATTAAACATGATTTATTATTAGGTTTAGCATTAATTTTGAGATCTACTGTATATGGTACTCTGGCTACAAAAACAGAAGGACTGTCAAAGGCCAAATGCATGACCCATGAATCCAATAACCATCCAGGCTAAATCTATAGATCACAGGGGTACAAACCACACTCTGTTCATATTTTAAATTGCCTTTACTCTTTTCCAAACAGGTGAATCCTGAACAGAATGGAAAAAAAAAGTTGCCCACACTTGAATCATTTTGCAGAGATATACCACTCCTATAATAATAATGCATAGCATTAATGACCTGAAATAAATACTTCTTTACCATGCATAATCTATGTGTAGAGGGGAAAATAGCTCTCTGTATTTGTAAACTTATGTCCACATGTACAAAAAGTTGTTTGGATTGTGTCCTCGATTTGGCGCAGAACTGCTTGAATGAAAAGAGGCATTTAATGACAGCTGCAAATTGTAATTCTGCAAATTATGTCATTGCATTCCACATCGGTCTTCTCAGGCATTATTTTAATACCTATTATTTTTGAAAGGGATAGCCTGCCTGGATAGCCCTCAAGTCTAATCTGACATCAAAAGCAGGATTTTTTATTTTAAAAAAGCCTAGAATACACAGACAGATTACATTAAGCTCTGGTTTATGAGGACGCAACCCAGGACCCAGCTTGTGAAACTATAGTTAAGTGTTAAGAAAAAGAATTATAGCAAAACCTGGACTATTATAAGATATAGGGGAAATTTTATGATTGGTTAAAAAGGAAATATAAAGATTGCGATAATTAAATAAGGAGAATGTTATATTAAATGTATTGTAATTTGGGGAAAATATCGCAACAGAGAAATGGAAACTATCAAGGAGAAATGAAGATGGGAGGAGTAATAAAAAGTAGTAGTAGTCACAGAAGAAACACCAAGAAGACACATGGAAGGATTGATGTATTATGTGTTTGTTTGTTTTAAAAAAAAAAATTATTAAAAAAAATTATAGCAAAACCTGCTTGCTGCCTGCTCTTCTACAGTCACTACTAGAAGTGATTTAGAAGGTGTTTAATTAATCACAGGAAAAGTATGGAGGTAGAAAATTTGCTCTCCTCATGTCAGTCTTGTAAAGTAAACCAGACAGGAAAGATGGTCAAATGAGCTAATTCTACTTTATTATATTTCTTTATTATAACTTTGTACATTATAATATTAACAGATTCTTTCAAGTATGAAAGTATCTCCCCCCCACCCCCCGAAATGCCATCCCCTTTACAGCCTAAGAAACGAGGGAGGGTTTCTTCTGAGCCTTTTGACTCATCCACATTTCTGCTATAGGATAAGTTGGCATCTGATTGCTCCCTTCGCTGTGTCTCGTTGCCCTATCTCCCAAGGACATTCCTACACACCATTACATCTGACAACTGAAACTGAGTGTTTTAGTGTTTTCAAGTCCAAGCCTTACTGCATCTTAGCTTTTCAAAGCTAAACCTTAGGTATCTATGAATCCTTGCCAGTCCCGATGCAGAAGAATGGAGCCTCTTTGTTCCAAAATGACTTTTCAGAAAAATTATAGAGAGCATGTAATACAAATCACAAGACTTTTAAAAATGAATTGCAAGATTACTTTTAGCAAACTATAGGTTCAGCCAACCTCTTTTCCAGTACTGACACAACCGTTGATCTCGGATATCACACCTCTGCTAAGCATCTTGAACAGAATCATTCGTGTTCTTGGATCCAGGACCTTAGAAAGACAAAACACCATCAAATCAAATCCTTACAAAGATGTGGATAAATCACTTTCAAGTTTAAAATCTAAGAAAGTCCTATTTGTTCAAAGCCAAGATTTTTCTCCTACAAAGTTTATACCAATTCTTTTTCCAACTTGTTTTCTTTTGCAAATTTTTAGTCTGCAAATGCTTTAAAGTTTAAATAACATTTCACTAAAATGTAGGAGCAAAACATGACTACATCATAAGCCTTTATAGAATGAGGCCAACACTGTTGGATTCATGAAGCATCTGAGAAATATCAACTTTTTGAATGAATATGTGTTTCTATCCATTATTGTCTGATTACGAAATTACAGATCAATGCAGGCAGTCCTCATTTAATGATCACTCATTCAGTGACTATTCAAGCTTACAACGACACTGAAAGGATAGTACTTATGAACTGTTCTCGTAGTTGTGACTGTTGCAGTGACCTTGCAGTAACGTGATCACAATCTGCAACTTCACTCCCAGCTATCAAGAAGCAAAGTCAATGGGGAAGCTGACAGGAGGCTACAAATGACAACCATATGATGTCTTTGCTAAACCACCTATGGTGGTTTGCTTATGACATCATATGACAGCAGGAAGTGACGTAACTGCCATCAGTAAGCAACACAGTCATGTGATACTGTGCTTTAAGATCATACCGCTTACTTATAATAATATTACTATGCTAAACCAGAAGTTATTACATAATGTTATAGTAGAATGTTTTTTTGAAATGTATAGTAAAAGGGGGATATAATAATATTATTAGAAAGAAAGGGTCAGTATTTGGGGGACGGAGTAAGGGGATGGTAAAGTATTATATAATCTGTTATGAATTTGGATTTTACTTTGAAGAAGTCACAGGGGGAGGGGTGGAGAGGGGGGGGGGTAGGGAGGAGGGGGGAGAAAAAAGGGGGAAAAATCTGTATTTGAAAAACTTTTCAAATAAAAATAAATAAATTAAAAAAAAAAAAGATCATACCACTTACTGACTATAATTCCAGTCCCAAGAGAATGAGGGCCACTTGTACAAATACACATATAAGTGTGTTGGGTCTTAAGGACTACCTTATTTCAACTGAAGCAATTCTTTAAAGAAGCCAATTAATCATGGTTTATATTACTGGAAGTCTATAATTCTCTGATAGAGCACCTGAAATCTTACTGATTTTTTTTCCTCTGAAGGCAGAGAGATATAATTATGAAATATTGGAGAATATAACTGGAGAATAAAACTTCCTTTCTGAGAAAGCTTATATTATTATTATTATTCTATCCAAATAATAATTAACTTGGACAGAATATAATCCAAAAGCATCCATCAATGTGATCTGGAAGCAAACACGTCTCCACCTATATTTTGCCCTCCCAACATCAGACCAGTAGTGCAGTAAAAGTTTCTAAGCATTCTCAGAAAGGATTTTGGAATAACCTGATGAAATGGAGAAAACCCATCTAGATAAAGCATAACTGTATAATGTAAAAGGGAGATTTCACATTGACATTACAATGTTATGCACTGCTATTAAAGAATATAACTAGCTGAATAGTTTCCTTTTAAAGGATAAATACTTTGAATTCTCACAATACATTTTTTTACAACTGATAATTCACATCACTTACTTGTTCTACTGTTGCCCTGTCTGATTTATCTTTTACCCGGTACCTAGCAGAAACAAAACATTGTATTGATCCATTGTACTGGAATAAAATACAAATAACTCAACACTTAAGCTACATGCCAGCAATATGAAAATATTCTGGGCCAAGAAACAGGACAGAAAACCTAAAACATTCTCCAGGAATTAAAACCAGGGAGCTTCATAATGCAACTCACAGAGACTTCAGTCAAGCAATATTAGAGTGGTTTTCAGGAACATAAAACAGTATCACCATTAGATAAGAACATGCCAAAACAAAATTGGAAATAACTTAATTTACCAAACCAATCTTAACCTCACTTTTTAGCAGGGTGGATTTGATTTAAATCAAGTTGATTTAAATCACAATTTAAATCATGATTTAAATCACTAGTAAAAAGGCTTGATTTAAATCAACTCGATTTAAATCATAATTTTTAAACAGCAACTGTAATCTCTGCTACTCCTTTGACCCACTGTTGACTCACCGATAGTCCCAGTGTTGCAGAATATACAGCCTCATGCTACATAACTAAGCTCCATTTCATGCTGAATAAACTAAATTATTTACACATCTTAAATAGAAAACTATCTTATGATAGATTTTTACCCCAAAAGTTTTTTATTAAAATAAATTCGATAAAAATAAAAAAAATCCGATTTAAATCAAAAAAATCTGATTTTTTTGATTTTTTTAAAAAAATCATTGATTTTTATCCACCCTGCTTTTTAGGAATGCATGCCTAGTCCTAAATGATCAGGCAAAAAAGTCTGAGGAGGCATCTGCAGGACTGCAATGTTAATTTTGCAAGGCTCTCTTAGAATGTAATATTATATCAAAAAATAATGTATTATTATATTAATTGTACTACAAACCCATGTCAATCAATTAACAGCTATATATTCTCTACAACATTTCTGCACATCCATATTACTTACATATGTGCTTCTCTTTGCCTAGACTTCTCTGTAACTTTATTTATAACAGAATCAGCAAAACGCAGCTTGTCTGGAAAACACATATACACACATCCCACTCTTTAAAAATTGCTTCAACACTGCTGTCCAAAAACAACATGCATAATTTCATTGTGAACATACTTCTAGAAAACGAGCAATGCATTTATAACATTTAATGCAGGGGTCTGCAACCTTAAACACTCAAAGAGCCATTTGTACCCGTTTTCCACAGAAAAGAAAACACCAGGAGCCACAAAACCCTTCCCGTGCCTGACTATTTCTTGAGCGGCCACAAAACTAGCATATGTAGTTGAATTAAATGTTCTAGTTTCTTCTGAAACTTTTCTTTTCTTGGATTTATCCATGGCTGGCCTACCGGAGGTTGAAAAGCTCAATAAATCATGTGCCTGTGGGTGTTGCACATTGGCGGTTGTGACGCATATTTTGAGTGACAGGGAGCCGCAGCAGAAAAAGCCACATGCGGCTCCAGAGCCGCGGGTTGCTGACCCCTGGTTTAATGTAAGCACTGTTTTCCATTCATATATATGTCTGTCAACTGTTTTCCCCCCTTATATTTCTGAAACCACTCAACTTCTCAATGTCTCTGGGAAATGTGCAAAATTAAAAACTGCAAAATATAAAGGAAGCTGTGTGTGTGAGAGACAGACAGACAGACATAGAGACAGACACAGAGACAGAGAGTCATCCTGAGGGAACGGATATAATACCATCTTAGAGGAAGTCCTCATCCTACTTTGGCCCGAAGCTAAGAGAAAATCAGGTCTTCAAGACATATTTAACAGAGAACAGAGTTGGGGGATTGCTTGAAATCTGGAGGGGATTGTGGAAGGTTGAATTGCCCCAGTGAATTTGGGGTGATGCAATGGTACCAAAACTCTTTTTTGTGGGCCCAAATAAGTTTAGTTTAGTTTAGTTTAGTTTAGTTTAGTTTAGTTTAGTTTAGTTTAGTTTAGTTTAGTTTAGTTTAGTTTAGTTTAGTTTAGTTTAGTTTAGTTTAGTTTAATTTAGTTTAGTTTAGTTTAGTTTAGTTTATTTGATTTGTATACCGCCCTACTCCCGAAGGACTCAGGGCGGTGAACAGCCAAGCAATAAAATACATAAATACACAAAATTTAAAACCAGATAAAATCAAATTAAATCATTTTGGCCCAGACAGATTAAAACACCCCAATAATTTAAAAACAGATTAAAATTTACATATTAAAAGAGGGAGGAGATTAGGCCAAGCCCGCTTGATGGAATAAAAAAGTCTTCACAGCGCGGCGGAAGGTGCGCAGATCCGGAATCCTCCGTATCTCTGGGGGGAGCTCATTCCAGACGGTAGGTGCCCCCACAGAGAAGGCTCTCCCCCTAGGGGTCGCCAGCCGACACTGTTTGGCTGACGGCACCCGGAGGAGTCCCTCTCTATGAGAGCGTACTGGCCGGTGGGAGGCTATTGGTGGTAGTAGGCGGTCCCGTAGATAACCAGGTCCTAAGCCATGGAGCGCTTTGAAGGTGGTAACCAAAACCTTGAAGCGCATCCGGAAGACCACCGGGAGCCAGTGCAGCTCGCGCAGGAGAGGTGTCACATGGGAGCGCCATGACGCTCCCATTACCACCCGCGCGGCCGCACTCTGCGCCAGTTGGAGCCTCCGGGTGCTCCTCAAGGGGAGCCCCATGTAGAGAGCATTACAATAGTCCAGGCGGGAGGTGACGAGGGCATGAGTGACCGTGCGTAACGAGTCCCGATCCAGAAAGGGTAAATCAGGCGAACCTGATAAAAAATCCTCCCGGTCATGGCCGTCAGGTGCTCTTCTAAAGACAGCCGTGAATCCAGGAGGACGCCCAAGTTGCGAGCCCTCTCCGTGGGGGACAGTGATTCGCCCCCAATAGTCAGTGATGGCGTCAACTGACTATATCGGGACGTCGGAAACCACAGCCACTCGGTCTTGGATGGGTTGAGCCTGAGCCTGTTCCTCCCCATCCAGATCCGTACGGCCTCCAGGCACCGGGACATCACTTCAAGGGCATCGTTGGGGTGATCCGGGGTGGAGATGTACAGCTGGGTGTCGTCAGCGTACTGATGGTACTCCACCCCGAAACCACGGATGATCTTGCCCAGTGGCTTCACATAAATGTTGAACAGGAGAGGCGAGAGGACCGACCCCTGCGGCACCCTACATATGAGGGGCCTCGGGGTTGACCTCTGTCCCCCTGTCAACACAGACTGCGACCGGTCAGAGAGAAAGGAGGAGAACCACCGCAACACAGTGCCTCCCACCCCTAACTCTTCTAACCAGTGCAGCATGATACCATGGTCGATGGTAACAAAAGCCGCTGAGAGATCTAACAGGACCAGGACAGAGGAGCACCCCCTGTCCCGAGCCCTCCAGAGATCATCAACCAACGCGACCAATGCCGTTTCCGTGCTGTACCCGGGCCTGAAGCCCGACTGGAACGGATCCAGATACGTCGTTTCATCCAGGTGCTGGGGGAGCTGTTGCGCGACCACACTCTCAACAACCTTCGCCACAAAACTAAGGTTGGAGACCGGACGATAATTTACCAACATTGCCGGGTCCAGGGAAGGCTTCTTGAGGAGAGGCCTCACCACCGCCTCTTTCAAGGCGGCAGGAAAGACACCCTCACCCAATGAAGCATTTATAATCCCCTGGAACCAGCCTCGTGTCACCTCCCGAGAAGCCAGCACTAACCAGGAGGGACACGGGTCCAATAAACAAGTGGTCGTGTTCAGTCTACCCAGAATCCTGTCCACGTCCTCAGGGGTCACAGGATCAAACTCATCCCAGATAACATTCTCAAGACCTGCCCCAGTCCCTCCCCCTGAGACTACCCAGTCAGAGTCCAGATCTTCCCAAATCTGAGTGATTTTGTCATACAGATATTGAACAAAATCCTCGGCTCTACCCTCCAAGGGGTCCTCCCGCGCTTCCTGGTGGAGCAGGGAGCGGGTCACCCTAAACAGGGTGGCCGGGCAATTATCTGATGATGCAATAAGAGCAGCAAAATAACTACATTTCGTTGCTTTTATCGCCACTACGTAATTCCTAATATGAGATCTTACCAGTGTCCGGTCAGATTCAGAGCGACTGGCCCTCCAACTACTCTCTAGGCGTCTTTTCCGGCGCTTCAACTCCCTCAGCTCCTCAGTAAACCAAGGAGCTAAATGAGATCGGCGCTGGGTCAGAGGCCGCAAAGGCACGACCCGGTCCAGAGCTCCAGCGGCCGCCCTATCCCAGGCGGCCACTAGGTCTCCAGTCGAGGCATGTGCCAGAGCCTCAGGGAATGGCCCAAGCTCCATCTGGAACCTATCAGGTTCCATCAGGCGCCTGGGGCGGAACCATCTTACCGGCTCCGCCTGCCTGCGGCAGGGTGTAGCGGTTCGAAGGTCGAGATGAAGGAGAGAGTGATCAGACCATGACAAGGGCTCGGTGACTATATCCCCTATCTCGAGATCACTCAACCACTGTCCAGAGACAAAAACCAGATCCAGCGTGTTTCCCCCCGTGTGGGTAGGGCCATGAATTAACTGGCTCAGGTCCATAGCTGTCATGGAAGCCATGAACTCCCGAGCCACCTCAGACGCCTCGCCCACGGACGGCAGGTTGAAATCCCCCATGACCATAAGCCTGGGGATATCAACCGCCACCGCGGCTGAATAAAGCTTAATGTCATAAGCTTGATGGCTTAATAAAACATCTTGTTTTCTAGCTGTAAACTTATAAAGGAAGCATTATGTAATGGAGGAATAGGTCTGTTGTGTATTCTGGAGTTGTTTTTGTATGACGTGGTGATACTGCGTCTACCAAGGAGGAAAAATCTGTAGTTAGAGATCCAGCAAGAGTAGCCAGGACCTGAAAGAAGGATCTGCTTAAGTTAGTTGGCTGGTGGAATGGTTTCTGAGAATAGACTAGATGACAGTGAGGACAGCTTGATAATGGTGGTAGAATCCAGGAAATCCAGGTGTGGTTTGTTTTTCAGCTACAACTTGCAAATCGTAGTGTTTTCCTATCCCTTCTTTCTCTTTAGGGAAAGATATGACTAACAGAAAAAAGAGAAGCTGAGACACATGTAGACTGGCCTACCCTGAAAGGCACCTGTACAGGATGACCTTCACCATTTCATAATCTTATAATCCTGCTATAGTTCTTAGTAAAATATGATTTGAAATGTGGAACAGGGGACTATAAGTCTATTTTTGATGAGCCAAAACTTTATTCCATCACAGAAACAAATAAATCCAATTTTTGTACATCTTCCAGAGGCATTTTAATAGTTTTCCAGGACAGATTAAGTCATTAATCCATTGAATTTCATCTTTTAAAAACTATCACCTGATTCAGCCCTTCTGGAATCCTGGAATTCTAAATGGTCTACTTACCTAGATTAATTTTATTTTCAAACTTTCTTAATGCTTTATCTGTAGGTGTAGACATTTTGGCTGCACTGCTGCTGGGAATCTGTTTGTTTGGCTGAAAAAAATGTTATTAAATCAAATTCCATTTTAAAACCATTCTAAAGGCACACTTTCACAGATTCTTAATCTGAAAAACAATAAAAAAGGCAACTGCCTGATTATGTCCCCCAGTATTATCCGTATTATGTGCAAATTCCCCAGGCCTGCAAACACTAGTTAGCATGTATAGTCAAGTGCTGTTATAACCTTATCCATGAGTAAGTTTGAAGGGTGAGTCTCAAGAGGGAATGCAGAATCCTGTGGCCCATTCCAAATGCATCAGTCACGATTAAGGCCATAGGAGCAAAAGCATATATACCAGCTAGCCTAAGAAACACATTTCATCAAATTCAGGAAGTATAGTAAGACATGTAACTTGACTTTTAGAAGGCTAAAGACAGTGGGAGTTTTGCACTGAGTTTTGTGCTGAGCCACAGCATAACGAAATGTACCCAGTGAAAAAGAACCCAAAGATTTTAACTGATGCACCTCCTTTCCCTTTTTTAGTCCTTGTGTGGCCAGAAAAAAACAGATCAGAATTCCATTTTAATTAGTTGGTGGCTTAGCAATGCATGCACATCAAAGAACTGGGGTTTAAAATAAAATATAGGCACATACGCTAAACCACCAAAATTCCTAGATTCTTTAGCTGGCTAGAGTTTATTTTAAACTACAACTTGGTTTGCGCATAACAAGCTGAATTAGCTAAAATGACACAGAATTCTGGTTTACTCTTCCTCTGGGTTGTGTGAATGGGAAAGAAAAGGAAATGCTCAAGCCTCATACTTTGCATGCCTGTCATTTATGCAAGTAGCACTAAGCTATGGCTCACCATCACACATTAAGACAGTAATTAACCTTAGGTAGTATTAGGTGCAAAAACTCCTGAAACTATCAGCTAGTCTCTACAAGAGGCTAGGATATTTTTTTGTTATTCAAAACAAAATGGAATACTTAAGCATTCAGACTACTGACTTTCCCAATGCACTGTGACTACTTTCCTATAAAATAATTTTAAAGGTTCAAATTAAAATGCCCACAAGTGTAGCTTACATTGTCTGAATACATTGTCACATAAAAACTAAATCCACTCATTATGGTAAACCAGGATAGTGGCCTGGTTTTATAGTCATGTTATACTACAATTTGCTACTAGGTCCAAACAAGCTATACCCACAGTCATATTAAGTCAATAGTCTATAGCAGGGGTGTCAAACTCACATCGCCATGGCAGCGTCATATGATGTATGAGAACTTTTTCCCCTTCACTATACTTGGCATAGGCGTGGCCAGCGTGAAACACATCCAGTCCGCACATTTAATAGCCCTGGTCTATAGGAACCAGGGCAAATACATCTAAAAGTAATACATAAAAATCCACTTATTACACACCTGTAGGTTTCTTCCACCAGCCATTGGATTCCGTTTTGTCAGCTTTCCCATATCATCATCCCAATCCCATTCATCCTCCTCGTCCTCAGAGCTCTCATATGATTCATCCGCATCAGCTTCCTCATTCAGATGGGACTGTTGCATTTTAACCATCACCTTCTCCTCCTGAGATGGCTGAACAACCTGCGAGGCTTCGCTATTTTTTTAAAAAGAAGAATATTTAGTAAAGGCTTAATAGGCTGACTCTATAATGGTTTCAAAACAATGGAGACAACATACAGTGGACACACTGCTATAGTGAGCATAACTAGTCACAAAACATCCATTTACCAGAAGACGCTAACTCTCCTGGGATACTTTCTACAATCTCAGTGGGAACTTTATTAAATTCATAAGTATTGATGCAAATACATAAAGTGATGTTGGTTTTTAAAGTATATTTGGCTCCTTTTTATAAGGGACGCGGTGGCTCAGTGGCTAAGACGCTGAGCTTGTCAATCAAAAGGTCGGCAGTTCAGCGGTTCAAATCCCTAGTGCCGCATAATGGGGTGAGCCCCCGTTACTTGTCCCAGCTTCTGCCATCCTAGCAGTTCGAAAGCACTTAAAAAATGCAAGTAGAAAAATAGGGACCACCTTTGGTGGGAAGGTAACAGCGTTCCGTGCGCCTTTGGCGTTTAGTCATGCCGGCCACATGACCACAGAGACGTCTTTGGACAGCGCTGGCTCTTTGGCTTTGAAACGGAGATGAGTACCGCCCCCTAGAGTCGGGAACGACTAGCACGTATGTGCGAGGGGAACCTTTACCTTTTTAGTCTCCTTTTTACTTTGTTTTAGCTAAAAACACATTTAAAAGGGCAGATAAGTCATAGTGCCTAGAGGTCACCAAGGGATGGGTCTGAAGGTGCATGGATGTATCAGGCCTACAGTGTAACAGAATTCTCCAGACTTGCTGGAGACTAGCTCCCACTCCCCAACCTTTAACTTGGCTAAGGCTGATGGAAGTTGGGATGTGATGAACTCTACAATTCTATGGTACATAATAATATGAATAGCATTTTTTCCCATTTAATTTACTGTACTATAGCCACCCATATTTTAGTGGCAACTTTTATAAATATCCAAGACTTTCAGGAACTATGTGCCAACCTAGACTTTAAGTTGTGCACAACTGATCTATAAGAAACTGCTGGAGGTAGTCATTTCAAGATTTGGAACAAGATATCATTTGTATATTATAGTATCCATCCCTCACTTACTTTCTTTCCATTCCACCTGAATCAGGTGAGTACATGGACTGGATCAGTATATGGATGACAGTCAATAACCTAAGATTGAATTCTGACAAGATGGAGGCACTGTTGATTGATACTCTTAAGATCTAATGACATCCTCTTTACATAATTCCTTAGCTTTGATGGTGTATCAGATATTAAAATTCAGTTCAGTTGACTATTTAACACAGGAGTGTCAAACTTGCTTCCCACAGGCCGGATGCATCACACGCTGGCCATGCCCACCCCCGGTTTAACGAAGGGGGGAAAAGTCACAATACATCATGTAACAACGTGACGTCGTGAGTTTGACACCCGTGATTTAACACATTCTCTTCATGTAGGTTTCTGGGTTCTTCTAATAGAAAGGGAGTTATTCTTTGTTTTCCAGTTCACTCCATTTGTATCTTCCATTCGATGTATAGCTTTATAGCATTTCATTTATATAGTTCATTCCATGTATAGCTCAAATCTGATTGGATTTATAAGAGATGTGGATTTCAACTCCTGAATGCAGGCTGGGAATTTGGGACTTGATGTCCACATCTGTTAACAGCGGCTAAGTTTGAGAAACACTGATTTAGGGGATTTTATTTGTGTACGCATTATCTCCAATTGGTTATGAAAAATAGAACATCTTTAATAAAGAACAGCGCAAAATTAACTTCCTCACATAAAGGACGAAAGTGGCAAATGGCATGAACACTGAGATGACAAGTGCAAACATTTTTTATTATTAGATCATTGTTTCAATCATAGTATTTTTTTATCTAAAACCATTGTAATAACACTTTGCAAACATGGCAAATCAAGTAATTATTTTCTTAGATGTGCACAAAAAAACTGGGACCTGTTTCTGATAATAAAGGACCAGAATAACAAATAGAAAGTGAGCAAGGTTTATCTAAAAAAGCTCAGTTGCCTTCTATAACCTGAAAAGCATTTCTGCATTACCTGTCTGAAGTGTCAGCATCATCAAATTGTCCTGGGACTATCAAACTCATAATTTCTTCTCTGTAATTCATTACTGTTGTTACAGGATCTCCGATACCGTCCTGTGCTGTACTCCCAGTCTTCTATAAAGTATTTTTATATATGGATGCTATAAATAGAAGCATATTGTACATTATAATGTATATGATATATGGATATATATGGATTACACAACATTGCAAGTGATGCCTTACGCAGCAGACCCTAATTCTGCATGTTCTGAGTTATGTGTAACTACAACACAATATCTGTGGATAACCAGTCAAATGTAACTCACTATATAAGCTGCCTATTAGGCACGAAGTTTAATGCAAAACATTTAATACGTTTAATTTGTACTAAAGAGGATTTTATACAACTGAAATTCAGGCATTTTTTTCAGGCAATAAAATCACTTACCCTGACTATGTTTAAACTTTGTCTGAAGTGGCTTCACTCTTCAAGGGGAAAAAACCCCAACATGAAATTCCCCCCTCCCTTTCAACCAGCCTTTGGCGTCAGGAACCTCTGATTCTGGAAGCCATTCCCAAAGAAAGCATAACAGAGATTGGTGGGCAGGATATGATAATTAAGGAGCTCAAGGACTTGATTAAGGACTTCCAGTTTTTCAGTGTCCATTGCATTTGGGTGAGATAATAGCAGTAATCTGCTGTCAAGCAAGAGGCATAGAGATGATCACGTTTTCCCTTTATATTTCACCAACTTTATTCCAACACTGGAAATACTTATTCTTCCTTCATTTTTTCTTCAGGAAAAATAAATGCCGGTATATACTGAAATCATACTAAAGCAACCATAAGAATTATTTTTAATGAAACCTGAAGGAGAAGCAACATAAACCACCTTTTCAAAAAATTAATTTCTTTTTCTCTGGCCTACAATATTCCATCTCCTTTCCAAACCTATTCATACTTCATTCATAGTTCAAGCTGATCAGCTTGCACCAATTTCAACAAAGTTCAGTTTTTGTCTCTGCTCCCAATACTCAGCGCGGGTCTTCAGAGAATTGGCATTATGTCCCAAAGGCAGTCTTGTCTTTCCTTTTAATATCCCCAGCAGTGTACAATGGAGACCTGTATCATAAAACCAATATGCCATTCATATCGTTTGCACCTGGATTCCAATAAAATGCATTTCACAGCATAATGTGTGGAACAGTGTTAACCCGCATACAATATTTGGAAGTTGAGGTTCTCTGCGCTAGTGATTTATAGGCCATTGCTATTGTGACTTGTAATTAGCCAGACGTCTTAGTATCACAGTGTGTGTGTGTGTGTGTGTGTGTGTGTGTGTGTGTGTGTGTATACACACAAGTCTTGGCATATTCGGATCTTTTCCCATGTAAGATTGAGAGTATCTTGGCGACGTTTCGACGAGGTCCCACTCGTCATCTTCAGGCTTCGACGAATGGGACCTCGTCGAAATGTCGCCAAGATACTCTCAATCTTACACGGGAAAAGACCCAAATACGCCAAGACTTCCATACCTGTACCCCTAAAAATCTACGAAAACAAATATATATATATTGCTCAAAAAAATAAAGGGAACACAAGCAGAAGACATCCGAGATCTGAATGAATGAAATAGCCTTATACTTTGTTTTTTACATACAGTAGTTTATACACTGCTCAAACAACTAAAGGGAACACAAAACTACTATATGTAATGAACAAAGTATTTAATTCATTCATTTATTTCATTCATTCAGATCTCGGATGTCTTCTGCTTGTGTTCCCTTTATTTTTTTGAGCAGTGCATATATGTGTATGTATGTATATATAAGTATATGTGTGTGTGTGTGTGTGTGTGTGTATACATACATACATATGCTTATATATATACAGACATACACACATACACACATACATACATACATACATACATAGATTTATACATATGCTTCCCAATTTAGTATCAGCTCTGGGATCCTATCAGGGGATCCCCGGGTTGAGACTAAATTGGGAAGCAGGGGGAAAAAAACCATTCTGGAAGGCAGCAAATCACTTCCGCCAATAAGACTTGTCACCAAGAGACGAATTTGATCGACATAGTATTATGTTTATTCCGCTTTTCAGGACCGGGGGGGGGGGAAGCTTTCCAAGGGAGTTCAAATAAGAAATTAAACTACAGGGTAGCATTCATTCATTTCCAATGAATGGAAAAGCCTAAGAGCGACCCAAAATAACTTTACCGTCCAACAGATCACAAAGTGCCGAAGCCAGTGCGACCATTCTCTAAAAGCAGGCTCGCTGCTGGACTCCCTGCGCTCTTCACACTGCCAAGTATTTTAATCCAGCGCTAAAGCGCATTGTACTCACCAGCCTCGGGACTGGCTCGCCCGGAAAGATTCCGACCCACGAGGTCGGAACCAAGACGCCTTTCGGACTCCAAGCGTCACAACCTGCGAGCTACGGTTCCTCCAGAGGCTCACGCGCAGTCGTTTACGAACGCGTTTCCCGAACCGCAGCTGAGACGTATCGGATGCTTTCGTTGAATTTGCGGATGACACATTCATTATTTTTGGCGAGAGCTTCGAAAGACTCTTCATCCTGGATTACTTAAAATTAGGGAGCTTCCCCCAAATGTGGATTGCAAATATCCGAAGGAGCGCGAAATGGACTAAAAGGTTATTTCTTGCCATCTCGTGGTCATCTGAGGCTTTGCAGTCCGACGTAATTGGGATGAAGAATATAGATGCCTGTTATTAAATTATTATTATAATGACACTTCAATAAAAAATTTTTAAAAACGGGAAAACGGAAAACATTTTAATGAAACGTCGAGTGCTTTAATTTTTGAATACTCAACGGAATTCAGGATTACATTGTTTTGAGTATAAGTGCAGTGTGAAATAAATATATTTTATGGGTGATAAAATATAAATTATACATACATACATATATACAGTGTGTGTGTATACACATACATATATACATATATATAAATATATTTAATATACTATAAAATATTTTTTTTGACAATAGTTTGACCATCATGGCATATGTCATCTGTGATGTTAATATCCTTACTGAGCCATAATTTACTCAACCCTGTTTGGGGGTTTGCATGACACTCAGAATCATAATTGACAACAATGATGGACTGGATTTACTTGGTTACATTGTAGTTCAGGGAGTCAAAGCTGAACACATGTTGACACTTCTGTTTTCCGCATAGGAAGCAGTCAACTGTTGTTTAGTCAGATAATTGGCTGTACTATCTCTTGGAACACTACTGCAGAAGTATCTGGAAATTTACAATTTGGAAAGTTTTCTCAACATGAGTTAAGAATTCCACGCACCCCTCGTTTTAGAAACCCTTCAATTCCCCCCCCCCGGGCGTTATTAGCAAGGCCCAGTAGAATAGAGTTGAATATATAGCATAAAACAGTATGGAAAATTGCCAAGCATCAAAACTATTTTTAAAAAAATGTTTTAAAACCTGTGTTTGCCATCTGGTAAGGAAGCCAAACTGGAGCAGCAAATATGGATAAATAAGAATAGAGGATTGTAACCATTGTGATTTCAGAGAAGCTCCTTCTTAACAGACAGTCCAGCTAAATATTGAGGTTAAGGGAGAGATTTCACAGCTGTGGCCTAAACATAAACTAGAGTGGTGAAATTCTGGGCTGCAAAAAATTTGGAATACTAGTTGGCAGAAAAATGATACAGGTTACAGAAGCCTCAGTCTAAACTTTTATCTAGGGGTGATTCAAATTTGATAGCCTCATAAAAGCACCTCAAAAATTAAGCAACAAACATGTTCACTATTTGCTACCATGAAATGTAGTGCTAGCTATCACTTTGGCTGGCATCAAAAAAGGGTTGGACCAATTCATGGAGGTGGTGTAACTCCCTCTGAAGGTCATCTGCTGGAAGACTTAGTAGGCTTCCCTATGCAGATGATTGCCTACTGTGAGACAGACTTCTGGACTAGATAGGCACCTCTCCAGCGGGGCATTGCTTATCTTCTGTTGTTACAAATTTTATAGCTTCCAAGCAGCCAATGCTTCAGCCAAGGCTCAGACCTTAATTTCAGAGTCAACTTGGTCAATATTGGGAATCATCATTATAATGTTTCTATAATCCAAGCACTACAATGATCTTCAAGCCCATTTCTTGATTGCATCCCGCTAATTTTGAAAAGCTCAACAAAGTCGGATCTCAGGACTATGCAAATAGAAGACCAACAAGAAAATCCAAACTTGTTCTGTTGTTCCGCCAGGCAGGGCTGTCAATTTTAAATTGGGGTATTTTAATTTTTAGGGTTTTAAATCGGCCAAATCTATTTAATTATTTTAATTTTTAATTATTGTTGTGTCTTGTGTTTTTAAACGCCCTGAGTCCTTCGGGAGAAGGGCGGTATAGAAATAAAATTATTATTATTATTATTATTATTATTATTATTATTATTATTATTATTATTATTATTGCCAAGATTGGGAAATCAGAAAAAAATATATATCCAGAAGCAGTAATAGGAAACATCTCTGCTAAGAATTTTACAAGGTCCAATGTCTTTGAAGTCATAGGAACCAGATTTGACTGGAAAGAATCCATTTATTTATTTAGTGTTTATTTATTTGGAGGGAAAATAGCCTGGTAACTTTACAGTATTTTGCAAATGTTTGGCCTGGATGAAAGACAGGATATATTCAGGATGATCATCTGGATAGCCAGCTGGGTGATTTTGAGCCAGTCACTCTTTCTCAGCCCAACCCACCTCACAGGATTGTTGCTGTGGGGAAAATAGGACAAGAAAGGTATATTGGATATTTATTTATTTATTTATTTATTTATTTATTTATTTATTTATTTATTTATTATATTTCTATACCGCCTTTCTCCCGTAGGACTCAAGGCGGTGTACAGTCAAGAAAAATATAGACACACAAACATCATAAAATTGCTAATTAAAATTATTACTTAGTTTGGTCAATCAAATAAAACCCAGAATTAGATAACATTTAAAAAATCATTCACATGTTCGTATGTTTAGCCCCGCCTGTTGGAACATCAGGGTCTTGAGGGCACGGCGGAAAGCACGGAGATTAGGGATATGTTTGCCACCTTGAGTTATATGTCTAAATAAAAAAGACAGAATATAAATAAATAAAATAAAAATGAGCAGATGATTTGGGTAGCCAAAGGTATTATTTGACTAAGGGTTCCACACTGGAATCAGTGGTGGGTTGCTACCAGTTCACCTGAGTTCGGGTGAACTGGTAGTGGCGGTGGTGGGAGGCTCTGCCCATCCGCCCATCCGTCATCAAAAATGCTCTGCGCATGCGCAGAACCTTCTGCACATGTGCAGAAGCACCACACACATGCAGAAGCACCGCACACGCACAAAGCGCACACCTGCAAAGCATGAGCGTACTCCCAGTAGCGAACCGGTAGCACCGGGAATTGACTGGAATGTGTCAAGAGTATAATTTACGCTGAGGTGCAGCCCAGCCACATTCAAGAGAGTCTATGGAGCTTGTGGGTGCATGATTTGGGGTGGCCCTGAAGTTAATTGTGCAAAGCAATATCTTGGGTGGCAAAGGTTAATTGATGTATGGATTGACTGGAATGAGATTTTCCTGTGCAGAGAACAATCATTTTTATTTTCTTTTGTTGTTGTTTCTTTTGGTGGGTAAAATGTCCTCATCGGAGAAATAGTTATGTTCTATGCTTAATTTTAAATGATGTATTTATATTAATTTTAAATTGAAACTACTTAGAATATGTACCACTTTCAGCATATTCTGCTTTAGAAGGGGATCTGCCCTCCTCTGTCTTCCTTCCCTTCTCCAAGATGGAGTAGGCAAATCTGGGGTTGTGTCTAGACCGAACACAAAGCCTAAGCCTTAATAATTTTGAATCTCATTCTGAGGCCCTCTCATAGTACAAGTAGTGGGCTTATTAGGGGCTCTGCTCCATGGAAAAGGTGCCCCACTGATGCTACTGCCCAAAAAATGGGGGAGAGGCTCCTTCTCTTATCTGCTCACAGCAGCAGCCTGGAACACAGCTACTCCTGGGCAGTGGCTCTGGGTGGGGCAACTGAGCCATTGATAAGCAGGTGGGGCCTGGAAGTATCTTTCTTACTGCCTGGAGGCTGAAGAAGGAATGGCTGTCGTCAGCCAAGTTTAGACCTATTTGCCTAACTAAATAAAAGCCACAATTGACTGGTTTCACTCAGCACAATAACCCTAACCCATAGTTCATAAGTTGTATTTGACATGTTCCAATGTCAAATACATAATAACTAACTATGGTTTAATTGACTAAATCACAAATGGCTGGATTGACCAACTCCTGCCTGCTGAAGGTAGACAAATCACTTTAATCCTGTTCCTGATGAACAATGTTGCTTTGCCTTTTTCTGTTTGGTAGGCATAATCTCTATCTAGTTGATAGAAAGACAAAAGTGACCACCATCTCAAAATAATCTCAGAATTTTCTTGTGCAACAATAGTCTGCAGATTATCTGAAGGGATATTAAGAAGGGGATGAAGGATTGCAGAGGAGTTTCTGCTCAAGAAAAATTACCTCATAAATATGTCATTTCTACAGTTGTTACCATTTCATTATTTTACCATTTCATTATTTTACAATCTTCCAATGCATGTTTTGCTCTTAATTCTTTCTGTTTCTCATTGAAATGGTTGCACGTTCTGGAATTTATCCTGTGGTTTTGCCTAAAAAAACTATCCCTCCGGCATAGGTAGGACTATCAAATCTGGACTACAAAAATCTGGATGATACTAGATGACAGTAAGAATAGAAGCAGTAGATCAATGTTTCTTAAACTGTTTGAACCAATGACCCCTTTCCCCCAAGCCCAAATGTTATTATCACACACACACACACACACACACACAATCACAGACTCTGTTATTTTACACAAGTGGCTTAGCAGTAGCATCCCACCTGGATCCTAGTCTTAGAAACAAGCACAATTACAAATTATATCATTACTGTCAGGAGAGGTCCAAATTACCCCCAGTTTAAGAACCACTAGACTAGATGATAGCAAAATTTTCAGTATTTCTGTGTTCACCATTTAATGGGTATTTATATTTCTGCAATCCAGAGCTAGATGGGACAATTTAAGTAAAGACAGTGGTGAAGAATTAATTTACAGTCTAAGATCTATCTTAGGTCACTTGCTATACTGACATCAGCTGACCATAAAAGATGTCAGAAATGTGCAATGTAAAATGTTCAGTACTGTACTGGAGTGGGTTTTTTTAAATATAACTGTTGCAAGAAAATACAATTTAGCCTGCCTTTCTGTAAATGTCAGGAACCTTCAAATCCTCCAGAGTTCAGGAGGTCATGAAAATATTTGCATTATTGTCATTAGCCTTATAGACAATTGTTAATATCAAGAATACAAAGGAGCAGGAACCTGGCACTGCTACCACATCCCAATGTTTGACTCTCACCATAAGAGATTTCCTAGAGCAACTGCAAAGCTAGAAAAGCACAGAAGAAAACCATATTTTGCTAGACAGCTTTGACAGTGGTAGTGCCTAATAGAAAGCAAACTGAGAAATATCAGATAGGCTGATTGGAGAAAAGATGACGCTTTAGAAGCAAATAGGATTTTTTAAATTTATTTTTTATTTTTGGATAAGATCAGCAAATGAAATAGAAATCCCAAGTATCCCCAGTCCTTAAAGAGTACTTTTGTCCATTAATTTCCATGGGACTGAAGCAGGGTGCTTCAACAAGTGCCAAAAATGTTAAACTTTTCAGAAAGAAAATTTAATCCAGGATTCCAACTTCCAAACCCAATCTAGGTTTTTTTTCTCTCACAGTCCCTCTCCCTGACCACCACCCCCTCTCCCAAGATGTGTTCACTCAATATACTGAGATGTACCATAAGGTTTAATCTAATACAGGGGTGTCCAATCTTTAAGACTGAGACATGTTGGCTGGGTAATTCTGGGAGCTGAAGTTCACAGATCCTAAATTTGCCAAGGTTGGACACTCCTAATATAATCTAAAGTATATTTCAGGATTTCAGGTAGAATGAACCCAGCTAGCTGTAGTTTATTTCATTTAATGATGGTTTAGTATGATGCATGAAATTAGTCGATGGCAGCCATACCCTTTCATGCCTGGGAAATAGACTTCTGCTTGCTTATCAGGGGCCTAACCGCCCAACCCAAAGCCACTGCCCAGGCACTGAGACAAGCCTCCCCTTGCTACAAATTCTTAGGGGAACTCTGCTTCTATTCAGCCTTGTTAGCATAGTCCTGAATCTCATCCTCATCATGTATGCTTTATAGCTGATGCCCTGCAGATCATGCACATGCGTATCCACAGAAATAGTGATGGGGGAGCCATTTGTGTTATCTGTGGCCCTGAGGGCAGCTTATAAAGTGTTATGATCATGAACTGGGAATAAGGCAGGGGAAAAGGTAATACTAACATTTTGCCATGAAGTTGCAGGGACTCTGTTGATGACTGAAGACAGGCATTAGGGATATGTGGGCAGGTGAAGAAGTTTGTCCCCCAGAAATATCTGCTTGTTGTATTTATTTGTTGTATTTATTTATATTTCAGATTTCTAAACCATCCATCTCCCTCAAGGAGGGACTCTGAGCAATGGTGCTTGTGCAAAGAAGCATTCCTCCTCTGTATAGCCAAAACTCCCCAAGTGAGATTCTCTTCTTTCCACTCCATACTTTGCACTTACAATATCTTAGATAATTGAATTGGGATTAGTGCAGAAAAGAGAGGAAAAATAGGGTTTGTGGAAGTGATAGTTTATCCCTCCGTCCCTGCTAGCCAAGGGACCTCCTCCCAGCCTTAATAAGAGCCCTTTATTCCTCAGTAATGGATAAAAGTTTCTAAAGGGGATTATGGGAGAAGAATCAGAAGGGCAAGAGGAGCTAACTCTTCCAGTCTGAATCACATTTGCATCCCCATAGACTGACTTTCGCCTTTGGAGTCTCTTGCCTTGCTGCTGTTTGAACCCTCCTGGCAGTCCTTAAGGGGTCACCATGTGATTCCACCAGTTTTATGATTTTTTTTTTTTTTTTGTGGTAGGCATCAACCAAATGCCATGTTAATTAAATCAACAATCTCCAACATTTCCAGTGGAGGAGAGGCAGTGGTGGCGATGGGGGGGGGGAGGGAGGGATGGTTTCACACACCACTTTCATAAATGCAGCTTTGTGAGCACACATGCACATGCACGCACTGGCCCATCACTTCCGTGGTCCTGTTCTGAATGGGCTGAGACCCAGCACAAGGCCACAGACCGGGGATCTCTGCATTAAATAGTCTGTTTTCCCCAGTTGCACCTTTTTTGCCAGAAACTGGAAGTAAATGCTGGAAACAGCAAAAGCCACCAAAAGTCAAAGTCACATATGCTGCAAGATGCTGCAAACGGCCATAAATGCAAACTGGTTATCCCGCACTCAAATGCAGTCATGGAAAACCATGGAGGGTGCAGCCATCAGAACTTTGAAAACAGGTCATAAGTAGCTCTGGGGAGATCCATGGTAACTTCCAATGGTCGCTAAGCAGCAAGTTGTTAAGTGAGGACTGCCTGTAATATTTTGAAGGAACCAGACCAAGGAGAGGTTTTTCAAAACTTGTGTCCGCCCTCGCTTTCTTCTGTAGTGTCACCATCTTCTAGTCATGCTTAGGTATTGCTGTCTTCTTCCTTGGAATCACATGCCTGATGTCAATCATCCTGACAATCTTCCCATTATATAAAAATGGCTATGGGGATAAGGAAGCCTTTCATGATAGCGAAAGAGAACCAGTTACTGATTAAGGTGCTGCTAGAAACCAGGAGACTGTGAGTTCTAGTCCTGTCTTAGGCATGAAAAACTGGCTGGGTAACTCTCTCTCACACCTTACAGGCTTGTTGTTGTGGGGGAAAATAGGAGAGGAAGGAATATTATGCAGTTCACTATCTTACTTATAAAGTAATAAAGGCAGGATAAAAATCTAATAAAATAAATAAATGTCACATGCATTAATCTTGAGGAGAAGGACTAATAATAATAATGGTTGAGAAGGACCCCCCCTTATCCTTTTTGTTGGCGCTACAATTATTTCCAAGAGCAACCTGCAAGGCAAAAGAGCACTGAAGGTAAATGCAGGTAATCCTCAACTCAGATGCAACTCTTCTAAGCCACAGGTTGGATGACAGACTTGAATGCAAGCCAAGGAGGCGCTGAATGGTCCACTAAAAGTTTCCATGGACCTGGTTGTAATAGCCATATTTATTATTACAACTTTTTTCATAAGGTAAACAAAACACTTGTTTTGCATTTCTTGGACTTTCCATTAGTTAGTTAAAGGGATTTTATTGCCATGAGTGCCAGTTTGAAGAGACAGCTAGGATGTAAATAAACAATACCTTGGCTTCTTTCAACAACGTAATGACACTTTTTAGCTTCCTTCTATGCTCTTTTCTCTGAATATGCAGAAAATTACTTATGTACTACTTTATACATATAATACCTTCACTAAGTTCTGAGTAGCTGCATGCCCTACAGAGACAGCATGAAAGCTGCTGTAAGAGAGAGTGGGCAATCTATCCCTGAAAGGACTTGTGCCTTTCTGTTTAACAGCAGATAGCCATATATAAGAATCTCCTTTGGTCCTTAATAAATTGCACTGTATTTCAACTAACTTCAACTCCACTATTTTGAAACAAAATTTTTGTTATTCTTCTCTGCAGTCTTTCTAGAGTCTCAACATCTTTTTTATATTGTGGCAAGCAAAACTGGATGCAAAGAATGCCTAGGTTCTAAAGGACTCAACCCAAAAGAGGATAAGATGTGTGGGCCATTTGAAGTTATACCAGCAAGAATGCTAAAAAGAAACAGCTGCACACTTAATTTCATACCCTGATACAGAGTAGGAGGCAAAGAGGAACAATTCTCCTTTAGTCCTTCTAAGCTAGGCTCTAGGAGCTCTGTAGTGTAATGTTTCCAAACCATGTTAATCATGGAAGCCCACTACAAATTCAAGGCAGATTACTGTATTTGGAAGTAATGGGGCATGTCTGCTTTTGCAAAAGTAGGGCTATCATACCTGGGCTGCAAAAATCCAAATGACTCTTAGATGGCAACAAAGAAATAGGGTTTCTTTGCTGTCATTTGTCAACATCTCAGCAGTCCAGATCTGGTAGTTCAAAGTTTCTGTTTCCACTATAAGTGAGCATTTGTTTTCCTCCTAGGATCACCCCATCAGATAAGGTAGCCCCTTCCAAAGAAAGGACCTGACTTTTCTATTGAAGGACGTCACATACCTAATGCTAAAGAAACTTCTTTCAATGTATCCCCCAACACACTCATCATGGCTTCATTCGTGCAAAATGCTGAACCATAATGTAACTGTTTGGGTTTTGTGCTCAATGTTATGTTGCTTGTAACTTACTGAATAGGGACACTATATTCAATGAAATATATTTCTATTTGTGGTGACTTATTTAGTGCAGTATATGAGGCAACCGATGCTGGTTTCCATGCTATAGGCGAATCCAGCCAGTGGCATCCATTCATTCTGGGCTTAGTATTTAGAAAGAGACTTCAAGGCTGCTGTGCTGCTTATCAGGCTCAGCTGCCCCACCCAGAGCCACTGCCTAGGGGCAGCTATGTCCCTGCAGCTGCTTTATGTAGATAAGAGGAGGAGCCTCTCCCCATCTCTTGGCTGCTGCTGGAATTGGGCATCTTCATCACCCCCAACGAGCAAAGCCCCCCCAATTGAGGGAGGGGGGGGGTGAGTAGTTTGAAAAAAAAAAAAAGCTCCAGGAAAGGATATTTTTCTCTCATCAATAGTAGAAGGACCCATACTCAATGGGCAATGTCTCAATAATTCCAGCTCTACAATGGCTGGTTGTAGAATACTTGGAGATGGGGGTGGGGAGTGGGGGGTGGCCAGGAATAGGATGACTTGTCTCCGAACTAGACTTTCGTCCATACCCCCCAAACTGGATTTGCCTTCATGGTCTGAACTCACTTCAACTGTCCCTCTCTTTGAGAGAGACTAAGGCTCTGTCAAACCTGCTCTCCTCCTTCGTCCCCCACCCCTAATTTCCCCAAACCCCGTTCTCCAGCAACTCCCCATCGCGGTCTCTGACGGGGCTTCCTGATCTCTTCTGACGTGGGGGGGGACACTTCAGGGTAGACATGGGGGCTTCCCCTTTTGGGGGGGGGAAAACCGCACCATTTCCAGACAGAGGGGCACGACAGAGGGGTGGGATGATGGCTTAGGACAAGGCGGGGGAAGAAGACCAAGCGAGAGGCTGGGATCCCCTCCGGAGAAAGCTCGCCAGCGCCTTTACCCCCCACCCCCACCCCGTGAGGAGGGGTGTGGTGTCTTGGGCGGGAGGGGGAAGGCGTGCTCGGCTGGGCCTCCCCGGCCTGATAAAAGGGCAGCCCGGCTGTCGAGGGCACGAACCTGCCAAGATGGTGCTCACCGAGGAAGACAAGGCCAGGGTGCGAGCCAGCTGGGGCTCTGTGAGCAAGAATGCCGAACTCTACGGATCTGAGACCCTTTCTAGGTAAGCCGCTCCCCTCCCTTCCTTCCACTTGCGGCTTGCGCGAAGCTGGCCTGGGCGATGCTGCTGCTGTTGCCCCCGGGGCTTCCCTTCACTCTCCCTTTTTCTCCCCCGCAGGTTGTTCGCCGCTTACCCAGCCACCAAGACCTACTTCCACCACTTCGACGTGAGCCCCGGCTCCAGCGATCTCAAGAGTCACGGCAAGAAAGTGATCGACGCGATCACCGAAGCCGTCAACAACCTGGACGATGTGGCGGGAGCCCTTTCCAAGCTCAGCGACTTGCACGCCCAGAAACTCCGCGTGGATCCCGTCAACTTTAAGGTGAGTGGCTTTCTCCCGGCGGAATCGGGGCGCCCGTTTCACCTTTCCCTTCGGGGGGCCGGGGGAATCCTTGTGGTCGTCTTTCCGCTCGGCGACTCGGGGCGGGCTATGCTCTGCCTCTCTTAACGGCACCCCTCTCCTGTCTGCAGCTGCTGGCCCACTGCCTCGAGGTAACCATCGCCGCTCACAACGGTGGGCCCCTCAAACCCGAAGTGATTTTGTCCCTTGACAAATTCCTTGACCAAGTCGCCAGGGTGCTGGTGTCCAGGTACCGCTAGAAGGAAAGTGCACGCCCTGCCTGTGCTCGGAAATAATGGCCCTCTTCCTCTCCGGTCTCTCTCCTACTTCCTGGATAACCTTGCCAACATCTCTTGCCTGCATGTCTTCTACTCTGTGGGGTTCACTTGTGGAACCCTAATTTGGGTGTCTCCTTGGAGCCTGAATTGCTAGTTGCCCTGCAGCTGAATTGACCAAGCCAAAGTCTGAGCTCTCTGCAGTGGGACTGAGCAACTGAAGATCTAAAGGTGTGGATGATTTATCAACCACCCTAATGTCATCCACCACCATTAATTTCTGAGCTGGTTCTACTTCCACTGTTGTGCAAACTATTGTTTCCACTGCTTTCTCTCCCTTGTTGAATCTGTCTTCATTATTACAACAAATTAATAAAAGCACAGGAAAAGAGGTGCAATAGCCTTTTTCGGTGTCTGTCTAATGTTCCAAGTTGTTCTGCTGTGTTGTTGTTAGTACTGCATGTGCTTCTGAATGGGGCAGAAAACATTTGTCATCTTGATGTGGGTGGGCAGTTTGTAGAAAAGGAGTCCCGTTGCTGTTTTTTTGAGGCAGTATGAATGAAATGGCTCAAATGTATGCCCTTTGTTTGGGAATGTGCATGGCAACTTCTTAGAGAATTTGGGAAAAGCTTAAGCAAATTAAGCCAAAAGCAATACGTGGGTTCGCATAACATTGTAAAACTTAAACTCAGGTTAATCAGAGTAAATAGTCGGAGTCAATAACAGCAATACTCAGAGAAAACATATCATGGCTAAAGATAATTGTCTGATTCACACAACATGGTAAGATGATGACTGGGTTCCTATAATTCCCATCAACTTATTGTTGATAATAACTAATTATGAAAATGTAGTTTTTGATCAGCCTAGCTCAATGACAGTATGTTTATCTCAAGCACATTAGTTATAACAGCATTTTCTGGAATATCCAGGCAAACCTATTTAAACAAAGGACTGTAGGAACTTTTAACCATCACTTTTTGCAGTTGGACTTTAAATAACAGGCATCCCTCTAAGCAGAGCTTAGGCTAGAAGACCTTCTCCCAATGTTCCTACATTGGTGAATTCTAATTATTTGGAACATGGAGCTCATGTTCCAAAGAAGATGTTCAAAAAAGAAATTTTGAATAAGAAAAGATGTGGCAGTTTGAAGTGTTTGTGTTCATTTTATAACAGTACACCTAGAATGAAGGTGTTGTAGTACAAAGACTTTTGTGGATTAGCTGGGAGAGCCTAGTATTAGACTTGGTGCATTCTAGAATGGGATAGATTACAAAGTGGAAAGAAACAATGGAGTCCTAGCAATATCTGGACATTACTGAAGATAATTCTTTAAAAGTCTGTTAGAATTATATCTCACCTTTCCTCCAGGAGTTGTTTACACAGGGAACTCCCTTCATTTTATCCCACCATAGTAGTGATGCTGTGAAATAACCTGGGCTGAAAGAGAGTGAAGGGACCAAAGTTACAGTTTCTGTGACGATGTGGAAGCTTGAACCTGGATCTCGCTGATCTTCCTCCAGCAATTTAACTAATGTGCCTTTTTTAGGAGTTGATGTGGTGCAGTGATTAGAATGCAAGTATTGCAGACTAACTCTGCCCATTGCCAGGAGTTCGATCCTGACCAGGTTGGTAAAATGAGGAGCCAGATTATTGGGGGCAATATACTGACTAAACTGCTTAGAGAATGCACTATGAAGCAGTGTATAAATACTATTGCTATGTTTCACAAGAGAAATTGGAGGAGGGGAAATGGGGGGAAGTATTGCAGCTAGTTCAAACAGAGAAGAATACAGTGGAGATGAAAAACCTACAGACTTCTGTATTTTCAGCTGTATTTCCAGTAGGAGAGGTATTTCAAAGACTTCATAATTTGTAACACCGATCAGTTTGGTGCTAATAGAATTGTCAGAAATAAATTTCATGAAGATGAGAGGGAAGCATAGAAGGGTATCAGGAGGAAATGGCAGAAATGTCTTTTGAAGGGGAAATCTTGTCTGATCTTTTTCTAGAAATGGGTTGCAGGTGAGTTGGCTACAGTATACCAACTATACTTCTATACAAAAAGGCTTTAGGGGGAGCAAGAAAATATCTGTATTCCCAACAAAGCAAGTCCTGTGATCCCACATCTCATTATTCTCAAAATCTTTCCGTCAAAACTTATAGAGGGCTATTACTAGCAAAGATAATACTGTAATACTTGTAGATTTGGTTGCAATACTCCCAGAAAAAGGGAGTCAGTTTTCAATGGATGTTTTTTAGATAGAAGGGGAATTTTTATACCACAAAGAAATGAAAGGCAGTTTATTGACATAGGAACCAATTAAAGAATTAAGCAATTTCTAAAACTTGTTTACTGAAACAATTAAAGACAGCCTATTGATATAGGAACCTTTGACACTAAACTAATATCTTTGATATTCATTCATTCATTCATTCATTCATTCATTCATTCATTCATTCGATAAAGCTAATTTGCGATCGACAATTTGCACAACATCGGGAGCTGTCTATGGAGATTCTCAGTCATCCAGGTCCAAAGGTGCTTTTTCAAGAGGGTTGAAGAAGCTTCTTGGATGAGAAGGAAAACGTCTTCAAAGAAAAACCAAAAAAGTCCAGTTGCCTCTTGAAAAAAAGCAATTTGGGACAACATCGGGAGTTTAAGCAAACCAAAAAAGAAAAAGCAGTTGCCATTACTGTAATACTATGGCGATGACCCACCCTCTGCACAGTCAGTTTATCTATACTGTACAATTTAGGCTATAGAAAGGATGCAACCTAGGATTTCGGGGGTCCGCCAGCCCACAGGATAAATGGATCGGAGGCAAATGTCTCCTTATGCCGGGATGCTGGATTTCCCTGACATTTCTCCGACGCCGTCTTTCGCTGCTTACAGATACACCTCGTTCCTCACCTCAGCAGCGAGAGAGAGGAAGTTAGCCAAAGAGAAATAACTTGGTTGAGCTGCCTTTGAATAGTAGTAGCTCGGATTGGTAGTTATGTTGTTGGTTTGAGCTCCGGACTTGGCGATTTGGTTGCAAACGTTTCGACCCCATTCGATGAGGAGATATCTTCAGTGCGCCCTGAAGATGTCACCTCGAATGGGAATGAAACGTTTGCAACCAAATCGCCCAGCTCGGAGCTGAAACCAACAACACAACAGAAATAACTTGGGGTACTGGGGTTGGGGGGTGTCATTGTTGTTCGCGGAGACGGTTACCCAGATGCCGGGGTCAAACTTCGGCCAAGAGAAAAGCGTTGGAAAACGAGGTCCAGCCGCCTATAGAAGCTGGGAAACCCCGAAGAGGAAAAGCAGCGCAGCAGGGCTGGAAGCGGGGTCCACCTACCAGCCTACATTCGGAGAAAATGGTTCCCAAAGTGAAGGCGGGGGGGGGAGGGCTGGAGGTTTGCTAACTTTCACTGCGATAAACTTACTGAGGGGAATCGGGCATGGCCAGCCAGCATGCTGGCTGGTTGGGGAATTCTGGGAGTTGAAGTCCACCATTTTCAAGTCACCAAGGTTGAGAAACACCGAGACCGCAGACTTTGAGCCATTTGGCCAGTTTGGCCTTTGCGCGCCGTTGTAATTGGCGACTAAATCCAAGCGGGTCTTGGCGGACGGGTGACCTGCGGATCGCTTGAGAAAAGGCGAGCGGGGAAGGAAGCCGGAGAGATCACAGCAGCGGTAGGTAAGCAAGCGGGCCTCGCGCAGGCAGCCGAGGCGCTCTCAGATCCCGGGAAGGCTCGCCTGTTGAGAAGTTGCGGCATTTTTCCTGAGCCCGCTGTTGTTCTCAAGCTCCCAGGGCAACTTTGAAGCCGAGGACGTTGAATTGAGAGCGCTCCTTCTAGGTCGCCCGAAGCCATATCGATCTACCTCGTGAAGCTTGGAAAGAAGAGAAGCAGGCCGGCCAGGAAACACTGGCTATTAGGTAAAGAACGGGCACAGAAGCCCCTTGGATCTTTGGGTCTTGTTCCCTCCTCCAGTTCCGCCCTTAACCTCTGTCAGGAAGTCTCTGGAGGTGACTCCGTGTGTTTTGTGGCATTGTGTTGTGTTTTGCAGAGCAACACCCCAAGATGCCAAAGGAAACTCCCCCGCCTACATTTCCACTCTCCTGTGAAATATGTTGTCCTTTATTACCAAGAGGTTGTTCTGATGGGGTATCAGGCCCTTAAATTTCCAGGAGAGTACAGATAGTCCTCGACGGCAACGGTTCATTTAGTGACCATTCAAAGTTACAATGGCACTGAAAAAAGTGACTTATGACTGCTTTTCACACTTAACGACGGTTGCAGCATCTCCATGGTCACTTGATCAAAGTTAAAATGCTTGGCAACTGACTCATCTTTATGACGGTGGCGAGTGTGGTCACTTTTTGTGACCTTCTGATAAGCAATGGGGGAAGTCAGATCCACTTAACAAGAGTGTTACTAACTTTAGAACTGCAGCGATCCACTTGACAACTGCTGCAAGAAAGGTCACAAAATGGGGCAAAACTGACTTTAACAAATGTCTCACTTAGCAACATAAATTTTGGGCTCAATTGTGGTCGTAAGTCGAGGCCTACTTGTATGGCAAAAGTGCTTAGGAGAGTGGAATGGCTGGTACCAAAACACATTGAGAGGGAACGACAGCAGTTACCTCAAGGTCTGCTCCTCTCTCTGGCTGCAGATCACAGATCACAGAAAAAGGACACACTGCAGTGTGTGATTGCACAAATGAAAGGCTCTTGGTTGGATTGATGGCTTTTCCATGATACTGTAATGCTTTTTGCTTGAAGTTTCCTTGAAATGCTGCCTGATTCCACCCATCCATGATCCAAAATAAAACTATACTAGTGTAATATTTGCTGCCTCCATTGTTCATCCCTATGCTGCCATAGGCATGACACCCTCAATTGATAGTTTCTTGTTTCCTAGTGGACAAGGAAAGAGTTTTCCTCTAACTTTGTTGCCTCACGTACACTTCCAGCTGATGAGGAAAAAAATCATCAGACTGAGATAATAGATGACCAAGCATTGCAGGTTTTACAGCCTTTGAAGCCGTGATAGGGCAGATATAAAATAAAAGAAAATAGGTAATAAAACCTTTCCTCTGCCAGCTTGCTTCTCTCAGATTGATTTTATGGCAAATCAATATTTAATTTTTGTAGACGTTTCTTTGATATATCCAAACTTACACATCAATAAAAACTGGACTCCCTTACTATGCATTTTAAGATAGTATAGATTTTACACACTTGAAACTATAATAGGACAGTAATGAAATAAGAAAGGTAATGCCACTGTTATACTGGTACAGCTGATGATTTAAGATTTTCTTACTTACAGGATGGGGATAAAATGAGAGCAACTTTGTGCAACCAAGGATTTATCAATCTACCACCAAACTGGGTGGTAAAATTATATTGCCTTGAAATGTCATTGTCCTTTTTTCAGCCCCTATCTTGTTTCTACTGAGAGTCATGGCTGCAGTCCTTCCAAAGATTCTGAATTAAAAGGTCTAATGGTGAAAGAAGGAGTGGGAACTTGATTTTTGTACTAGACAGCTACAGAAGAACTAAAAGAACCTTTTTACTTGCATACTTCAGAGAGAGTTTGGCTTCTGTGTCTCCCAGAATTTACTGGCAACACCAAGATTTATACATCCTCATAATGCCACCCTTTTCCTGTGTTCAAACATGATTTTTAAGTTATCCGCCACACCATGGACAGAATTAATGGAGTAAAGTTTTAATTTTAGAATGAGCTATTTAGGTCACTGAGTGTGTAGTACAGTAATCCATATTTTAATATCTCTGGCAAAAGATTTCCTAGTTTCCACTTGAACATACCAGCAAAAGAGAGCCCACTCTATCAGATAAATTACCTTTGCTGTTGAACTGCCTATTGTTGGGAAGTTTTTCCTACCATTCAAGTGGAATCTACCTTCTTGCAACAAAAATATTTAGCATTCTGGAACGCTGAAACATCTTTTTTTTTTATGCTCTTTTTGTGATACTTGATATTATCATAGCCCCACTCAGTTTTATTATCTTAAACACTAAATATTCCCAGTTCCTTTACACTATTTTTGTGATATTTGGTTTTCAGACCTTGGTAATTGTCATTTTTCTTCTGTGAATCTAATCCAGATTCTGTTAATGGGGAGACTAGAAACAAACCTCTAATGCAGATTGAAGTAAAAATAAATTTTGTGTCTGTGTGTATTTCTTCTTCTAGTTAAAGACCCGATAATGTCTTGTGCATTTTGCAAAAATACCCAGTAGATGGTAAAACAGAGTAAGAAAGGCCAGATTACTGAACAATGACTTGACTGCTTCTGATATAATGAGGACATCTTCAGGTTCCTTTGATGAATTGTTTCTGCCTTCTATCTGGAGCAGTGCATCTTGTGTCTTGAGCCCTAGTTAAATTAGGTGACCCAGTGCTTTATAAACTAGTCAATGTGTGTCCTAAATAAAGCCACATATATGTAGCAAAGAATGAAATTAATGTTCAGAATATTTCACAGAACATTGTGTAGACCTTATGAGGGGTTCTAATCAGGATAAATTTAAAAAGCCATATTCATATTTAACAAAATGTAAAAAAACAAAAGTAGTGAACATCATGGAAAGCATATGGAAGCATTTTTGAAAAAGTATAATGCTTTATAGTTTAAAAGGAATTTTATTCAAAAGGAGGTAGGAGTGCAGTTTAGCAATGTTCTCAGAACCCACTTAGCATAGCATAGCATAGCGGTTCATAGTCTTCTCAGTCAATTTGCTTCTCAGCGCAGCTCTCAATTCAAGCAAAAATAAGAGAAAAAAACGGAATAACTAAGTTTGTAAAGGGTGATATTTCTTGTAATATTTACTCATCTGATCCTACTGATCTCTTCTTTGTCTATGAAAAACAACAGCAATTACTTAATATCTTACTATCTAAATATCTTAGATTTAATATCTAAATACTTAATTATTTTCTACACTTTTCTCAGATTACATTCTAGAAAATATTTATATTCTTAAAAAAAACCTCTTACTTAGCATGAAGTGAATTTGAAATCATTGTATATCCTACTTATTTTATCAGAAAAGGACTGAGCAGAACATAGGGGTGGAGGTCATGGCGGAGAATTAAGTCACTGTTAACCATATTCATCTACCAGCAATCCTAAATCACTAATAACAATAGTATAAGTGTCCTGTTGAACAATTCTACAGAGTTTACAAAAATGGAAAGAAAGTAAAGAATTAAAGAAGAGAATTTTTATGATGTTAAGGCCAACTGTCACTCTAAATAAACAAGAAAAAGTAATATGGAAAGAAATAAACCAATTGTAGTTTTAAACTTTTACAGAAGAAAGAAAGAAAAGGATGTGACTTTTAAAACCCATCATGTCAGTGGATGGAATGACTAGAGGGCTTTTATTTTTTGTAATGGCACTCAAGCATGTGGTCAGGATATGTCTTAGTGGTTGGATAAGCATATCAATATGGATATGCAGAAGTTGCAAAATCCTGAGGAAGATTTGGAACGTCTTAGAATCCCCTTTGGATAACCTATTGACACAGCAGTTTTGTTACAGCTGAAAGAACTGTGAAGAGTGGGACTTCCACTTCAGCCAGAGTAGAAGACCCGCTCTGTAACTGATGTTAGATCTGGTCTGAACTGGGCATGAATCCAACTGTCATTACCTGGGAAGAGTTTGAGCTTCTCAGTTCCAAGAAAGTGATCAGAGTCCTCGGGTTGTAATTATGGCCACCTTTCTGTTAAATTAATATCTCCCTTGACTGTTTAATTACATGTTAATGCCTTTGACATGTAATTGGATCCAGGGGGTAATGAATGTATCATTGAAGGAAGGAGTCATTTTGCTGGATCTTAAAAAGATGGTACAGTCTTTCTTCCTGAAGAAACCATCTCCACATCCAACAATTCTGTACAATTTTTGTTTTGTCCAATGTTTCTTTTTACTGATAGATGACCTGCATCAGGGCAGGTGATGCATCCATCCAGGCCTTCCTTAACCTCTTTAGCAGCTTTAGTACCATTAATTATGGTGTTTTTCTAGATTAGTTTCTAGAATTGGGAGTGTAGGGCATGGTGCTGAAGTGGTTCTCTTCAATTTTCTATGGCTAATTTGTGTTGAGTTTTCGGGGGAGGGGAGAGAGATTTAGCTTTAGACTCCTACTTGGGTGGTTTCCTCAGGTTTCTACTCTCTTTGCTATTATTTAACTTCTATAGGAAGCTACTAAATTAGGGTCCATCAGCACGGGACTAAGTATCATCAATATATGTAACCTTTATATTTCTACACCAGAACAATCATGTGATGCTGTCAGAGTTCTTTTCCAATGACTGGTTGGCAATCTAGGTCTTAATGGGAAAGGATAGTTCAAGCAAGACCGACTGGCTACTTGACTTCTGAATAGAGTAGCACTCTCTCAGATGGATCTGGTGTACAATTAGGAGTCTTAATCCATTTGTTTGAAGAACTGGTGGCAACTGAAGTCAAAAGACCCTTTTACACAGCCTCATCTTGTTATTCCTAGATGGGAGCGTTTCTGCTTATCGTCACTCACTTCCACACAGTATTTGCATCACACCATATGGGGATTATTTTTTAAGACAAGATGGAAGTTGTAATTCCTTCAGAATGAAGAGGTGCAAGTAGTACCATACCATTACTTTGCGAGATGCACTGCCTTTCTATAGACTTACGGGTGCAATTCCAGTCACTGATTATTATCTATTAAGCCCTGCATGGTACAAGGCCATAAGCTATAGTTTCTATGTCTCCCATCCCACAAGATCTGACAAACAGAATATACTTTAGGCGCCTCTAGGAAATAGCGCCATCTAATGGGACCTAAGAAATGTGCCTTCATATGTGTGAGGTGAATCGCAGAGGCGTTTGGGTATTAGGAGCTGAAGAGGCAGCAGACGGCGCGCCACTCCTGTCTTCTGTGGTGAACAAGGCGGCACCAGTCGTGATCCTTAGCCTGCAGTAATCGCCGCCAGGCCGGGCAAAAGCCAAAATGGCTGATCAACTGACAGAAGAGCAGATCGCAGAATTCAAGGAAGCCTTTTCACTATTCGACAAAGATGGAGATGGCACAATAACAACAAAAGAATTGGGGACAGTGATGAGGTCACTTGGTCAGAATCCCACAGAAGCAGAATTACAGGACATGATCAATGAAGTAGATGCTGATGGTAATGGCACAACTGACTTCCCAGAATTTTTGATGATGGCAAGAAAAATGAAGAATACAGACAGTAAGGAAGAAATTAGAGAAGCATTCTGTGTATTTGATAAGGATGGTAACGGTTATATTAGTGCTGCAGAACTTCGTCATGTGATTACAAATCTCGAAGAAAAGCTAACAGATGAAGAAGTTGATGAGATGATTAGAGAAGCAGATATTGATGGTGATGGTCAAGTAAACTATGAAGTGTTTGTACAAATGATGACAGCAAAGTGAAGACACTGCACAGAACGTGTTAAATTTCTTGTACAAATTGTTTATTTGCCTTTTTCTCTGTTTGTAACTTATCTGTAAAAGGTTTTCCCCTTCTGTTGAGAGAGATGCATATATAGTAACAAACTCATTCCTCCATGTTTTCCCCTTTATCTGTCATCCTGATATTTTGGGAAAATGATCAAAGTAACAAATGTTTGCATGTGGCTTATTCTGGATATTTAAGCCCTTCCACACTTCTAAAGTTAGATGGTGTTGGTTAAATGAGAGATCATCTAGGTTATGCCTGTGATGGAAACTTGGGAAAAAATATGGGTTAGAAATGTAAAATTTACGCAAGTATAAAATTTAAGAGAAAATTTTTATAAAATGTTTTACAGATGGCATTTAGATCCTAAAAAGTTGGCTTGTATGTATCCGAATTTGCAATCTAAGTGTTGGAGATGTGATTGTGATGATGCTACTTATTATCACATATGGTGGACTTGTAAAAAAGTTAAAGCATTTTGGATTAAAATATGGTGAATTATCCAAAATATTCTTAAAAAGAAGATCCAGTTTATTCCACAATTGTTTTTGTTGGGTATAATCACAGATTGTACTGTTATAGAGACTAAATTGATTTTAAATTTAATAACTGCAGCTAGACTTTTGGTGGCGCAATACTGGAAGAAGGAAGAATTGCCTACTATTGAAGAATGGACATTAAAAGTGGCAAATTTGGCAGAAATGGCGAAAATTTCAGCATATTTGAAAGATCATTCACAAGAAAGATATATATCGGAATGGAGAAGATGGACTGATTATATTCAAAACAAATATCGAACTAAAAAGTATCAAATATCTTATGAATGAATAGAAAAGTTAAGAGTATGTATATTTAGTTAAGTAAAAGGCGAGTTAAAGTGTCGAGGGGGGGGATAGGAATCTGTAGTTAGCTTAGCTTAACTTAGCATATGATTGTTAATTGTTTTACCCTGTATTTTGTTCTGGGAAGTCCAGGGGGGGGGAGGGGGGGAAGGGAGGGAGGGAGGGGGGGAAAGGGGAAATATTTGAAATTTTTTTTTTCTTTTTTGTAAAACTTTTCAATAAAAAAAAAATGTACCTTCACTCTTCACTTTGGATGGCGTGTCCCTGCTGTCTTTAAATACTTGGTTTTTGTTTGTTTGTTTGTTCCCTTGGTTAGGATCAAAGATGACCCCAACTGGAAAATTGCTTTAGGATTGTTAATATATTTTGGGCCCTTTGGGGCCCTGTTTTTGTACTGTATTATGGTTCTTGTATGTTTATTGTTTACCTTGTTTGCTTTTAACCATAACGTAGTCACCCAGAGTTATATTTTGCAAGTGGGGCAACCATACTATACAAATCATTTAAATACATAAGTAAATAAATATTCTGAAATAATGGGAATCCCTCATATTCATTCTTAGATGTACTATGGAAACTAAGCAACCTTGAGTAACATGTCTTTATCCAATTTTGAGTAAGATGCTTTTACCCAATTTCATTCATTTAATGTAAAATAGAAACAGACTGTATTACACAGCTGTTGAAGGAAACAATAACTGAGTTCATACATTTGTGCTAAATCATGGCTTATTTTAACTAAAGTTTGCCAAGTAATCCCCAATGACTGAGTTCACATATAACCCATGCTAGCTATAGCCCATAGTTTATAAACCAAACTGTCCAGCTTTACATAATACATAAGCCAAAACTAGACAAATCACATTACTGTTTAGAGAATGCATGAACTTAGTTATTTCCTTGTGTACCTGAAGCAGAAAGATAAAAAATAATCTTTACCATCAACAAGTTTATGGTTCATTATAGCTAATATTATAACTTCTGCTAAACAGTGCTGAATTGTGTTAATAAATAAAAACAGGTACTCAGACTAATCTTTTGTGTGTACAAAAAGACTATTTTTAAATTATTATATATTTTTGGAAAAGTTCAAAACATGAAAATATAGTTGTAGAAAATCAGGTGGCATATAAATGTAATGAATAATAATGTATTAACTTGAGAACATTGATTTTTTAAAATTATAAATTATAATAGAAGGGCAAGTTCTTCAACTTTCTCTCTTTATTTTCCCAGCATACTGTCTCTTCTATCAATTTGCACAATTCCTAAATGCTTTTTTCCCTACTTTCTTCAATCCAATTACTGTATTTGATAATATTCTAAACCACCTTTATAGTTGGTTTACCATATCCTCTGAACTCAGATAAAGGGGTCAAGTTAACACAGAACACCTTATTCACTAACAAAAACCTTGTTTTTCAATATTCAATATTTTATATCATCATGGCTAGTTGAATCCTCTCAGAAGATTGGACAAACTTCCACAAAGTAGATTTGCTTTGCTACAGCATCTCTGCTGTTTGCTCCTACTTTTTTGCCCCTTATTAAAAAACAAAGATCTGATTTTGAAAACACAGAGGCTGTAGTGTCTTGTTGATTTTTACAAAAACAGTCATCTCCCCCCTCCCACATCTATCATGTTAAATTTTGCATATTGTTAAACAGAAATCACATCCCAATCTTCCCTGATTTTCCTCTATTTTGTTTTTTCATTAAATACCCATTATGAACTCACCTCAAAATCATGCTCTTCAGATGATTTCATATTAATAATCATCTCTCTTAGAGTTGCTATCTCTTTTTTATGTTCTTGTAACTAGAAATTAATAATGTTATACATAAGAGAATGATCAGAATAGTGCAACCATTGGTTTTCCTTGGGATATTCCATGGAAGCAAAAGTTGGTGAAGCAAGATAGACAGTATTGACGTTTTGAACTTTGGTGTTGGAGAAAATTCCTGGGAATACTGTGAACAGCAAAGTAAACAAGCAAATGGACCATCATATAAATCAGAGTTGTCACTCAGGGTGTAAATAACCAGGCTCAAATTATCCTACTTTGGACACACTAAGCCAAGATAACTCTCTGGAGAAGGACATAATGCTTGAAAGACAGAAGGAGCTTGCTGGGGTACTTTCTAATAAACAGGCAAAACCACAGTATAGAGTTGGTCTCAGTACAGCCAAAATTTGATTTAATCTGAATTATGATATAAATTAAGATAATTACAAATAATATTAACTGTCATGCATTTAATACATTTTTGACTTTAGTGGCATTACAAATTAGAATTTGGTAGTGAGTTCTGGAAGAGTTATGGAGGCTACAACTGAAGTGTTAGAAGACACATGTGAACATAAGGTATCGATTACAGGCAGTCCTCGATTTATGATCATAATTGAGCCAAAATTTATGTTGTTAAGTGAAACATTTGTTAGGTGACTTTTGCCCCATTTTATAGCTTTTCTTGCCATAGTTGTTAAGTGAATCATTGCAGTTGCTAACAAACCAGTTATTAAGTGAATCTGGCTTCCGTATTGACTTTACTTGTCAGAAGGTCAAAAAGGTGTTCACATGATCCGGGGACACTGCAACCGTCATAAATATGAATCAGTTAACAAGCATCCAAATTTTGGTCATGTGACCTTGAGGATGCTGCAATGGTTATAAGTGTGAAATAAGTTACTTTTTTCAGTGACATTATAACTTTAAATGGTCACTAAATGAACTGTTTAAGGCGAGGGCTACTTGTATGGACCTAGATCACTTAACATCATAAGTAACAAATACCCCTACCTCTTTTGCCAATAATTTTTTTTTAAATATCAGTCTCTTCATTTTTTCTTTTAATTCGGTTTCCAAAGAGGTAGTCATCATCTTCTCTACATAAGGCATAGTTCTTCCCTGACATCTTTCCTATCAAAAACAATCAATAACTCATATTGAAACACAAGAAGGTCTCAATTCTGAGAGCAGATAATTAATTTAAACATTCAGAAATGGTGTTGGTAGGAAATCTATTGCTGTGTTTGGTGTCTGATAGGCATTCAATACCAGTAGAAAAGTACATTCCCAAGCTGAGCTGCCTTTGCCCATTCACAAAATAGCTGCCAGAAAGTTTATTTGTAGAATATAAACTAGCTAGGATGTTCCTTACCATGGCCTTCACTGCCAGGGTTCCAAGTAACACCCCCAACAAAAAAAGTCTCGAGGCCAGAAGTTCCTCAGAGTTCCAGTTTATTAGAGATGTCATATTGGCACATCTGGGAAAAATCCCAAATCTAAAAGTTTCCAGGTTTTCCTCACCCAAAAGAAAGTCCAAGTCTCTTCCCCCTGCACCCACATGTCCATTACATGGTCCAATCAATGCACTGTCCCAACTGGAGATGCCTCCCATTCACACCATTCCAGGTGCAGGCTGGATGTCCTTGACTCTCAGAGAAAGGAATGGTATTATGGCTAGATGTCTCTGCTACTCCATGCAATCCCCCCTCCCAGTTTGCCACAGCACTAAGCGTGGCAGCCCTGAAGATCCAAAGAAAAAAAATGGGCTTCAGGGCTGACATTCATTTTACCTCTGACTTTTTTTGGGGACACTTTTTGTTTAAAGCAGTGGTTCTCAACCTGGGGGTCGTGACCCCTTTGGGGGTCGAACGGCCATTTCACAGGGGTCGCCAAAGCCCTCTCTTGCCCCCCCTCCATGCCTTCACTAACCCTCATCCTCTGCCTCTGTTGGATCGCCGGTCGTCGTTCGTTTACCCCGCCCACTCCCAATCTATTGCTGCCTCCTGAGTCCCAGCTGATGGCTAGAGAGAAACAAACCGTTTAAATTCTTGCCGCGGGGCTTCAAAGGGCCGCCCTAGAGCTGATCAGCATTAAAAGGAAACAAATGAGAAGACCAGTGCCTGCAAAAATAGAAAAAAAACAGCCCCTTTCAGCTTCAGCATAGGTTAATTACCATAAGTTGATTTGATCAGCCTCCGGACTCTCAGCTGATTTGTTCTCAGCTGTTTTGCGGAGGGCTCTGTTGCTAGCTGCAAGGAGAGGAGCAGATTTTTTTCCCCCTAGCTATGCTGAAAAAGCGAAACTGAAAGTAAAGCAGGGTCTTTGCTGCAACATGACAAAATGAGGCAGAGAGAGATTTCTTTTTCTTTTTCCTCACCAAAAAAGGTAGGTGCAAAACTGCAAACAATGGGAAATTTAGGGCAAAAGAGAAGGTTCAAGATTTTAAAACACAAAAGAAAAAAAGCTCTATTTAACTAGGGAATTGTAATAATTGAGATACTATTAATTGCATATTGTGTTGAAAGCAGAAATGGTTAAGTTGTGGTTTGGAGGAATATATGGGGAAATTATTTGGTTTATTATTATTGGTAAATATAATTAATTGATTTGTAAGAAATTGGATTGCATGGAAATAATTGGAATATTCATGTTCATATTGATTGATATATAAAAAAGATAGTTATATAACTAATTGATTTATATTAAAATGTTGAATTTGACTTCCTGTCTGGCTTCCGGCGCCGCCAAACGGTCCTCCATGACCGCCGCCCCGTTGCCTGTAAAGAGCCGCCTTTACACCTGAAAGGCGGCTCGAAAAACTCCATTTCTTGACAGAAATGTGAGTCTGAGCAGGCGAGGGCAGGTAGAGCCCTCTGCGAAGTCCCCAGAGGTTTTTTTTAACTCTTGGGGACAAGCAGGTTGAGGCTCCCTATTTCCCCTCGCCGTTGCTCCGGGCATCGGGCGCACTCTGCCTTTTTGCAGAGCTAGGCGCTGGAACCGGATTAATCAACGAACCTAACAGATGGATTTATTAAAAAAGATGAGACTTGGACTTGGGACCCTAAATTGCAAGTATCCTTAATGAATTTATAAGCATTTCAGAGTGAAAGAGAAAAAAAAAATTTAAAATGGCGACCGCTGAGGCTTGGGAAGTAGAAGAAAGCCGAAAGTGAGAGTCCTTCCATAACAGATTCAAAGTAGCGGAATATATAGTGCTGGCTACAATTTGGAAGAAAATTAGTTATTTTAAGTTCCTCTCTTCTTGGAGATTTGTACTTGATCTTGTTTGGGGAAAAAAAAAGTTTGCTGGCAGGATGGCGTTACTAATAAAGCCTGATAGACAAGAAAGGGGGGGGTGCTCCCCCACTCACAACTGTTTGAACAAGCTCTGAGCTTACAGACTCTGCAGAATGGTTTTAATTTAAAAGAATTTATTCAGGAGGAAATGGCAAAATATCATGAGACTGTGAACCAGAAATTTGAAAAATTAAGGCAGGAAATTAAAGAAATGATACAACTAAAGTATGATAACTTGCAACAAAAGATTGTAACAGTGACTAATGGTTTTTCAGAAGTTGTTATAAAGTTGGATACAAATATTAAAGTGCTAGAGTCTAAAATGGAGAAAATTGATGATAAGATTTATAATTTGGACAATAAAATATTAAGAATTGAAAAGGATTTAATAAATATTCAAGACAATAGTTTAGAAATAAAGTCTAAAGAGGAAGCTGGTCACGAGACTTATAATGCAGAAGATATAAAGCAAGGAATTGAAAGAGAAGTTGTAATGATGCAATACAGGCTGACAGAATTTGCAATCAGAATCAGAGGTTTACAGGAAAATAACAGTGATGATCTAAGAAAAACATCTGCTCAAGTTCTGGCTGGGATCTTAAAGGTTCATCCTGAAGAGGTATTCTGTAAAATTGATAAGGCCTATAGAGTAAATTCTTGGATTGCAAAGCAAAGGCAACTGCCTAGAGATGTGGTGATTTATTTTATAGATAAAGAAATAAGAAATGACATCGTGCAAAAATCCTTTAATTCTATTCTACAACTGTATGGGAGAAAAATTTGGATATATAAAGAATTGCCGCCTAAGATGTTAAGAGATAGAAAGAAATTTGGACTTTTGGTGACTGAGCTAAGAAAACAAAATATTTTATTCAGGTGGGATGTCCCAGTGGGTATAATATTGAGATATCAAGGAGTAAGATATCAGTTAAATACTGTTGAAAAAGCGGAAGAATTTTACTACAAGGTCCTTAAAAAGCAAAATCAACAAGAGTCAGAAACTCAAGAAAAGCAGAAGGAGATGGAAGTAATGAAGAAACAACAAGTTATAGAGGTCTCCACAGATGAGCCGCTTTTGGATTCTCTCTCAGAGGTCTCAGATGGATTATTTAATATAAGAGAGGTGGTTCCGGACCCTAACGCAATGATTTATCAAGCCACAAACCAGCATGGAAGTCAATCAGTCGATATACAATTTACAGAACCAGAAAGATTTCAGCCACAAAAACAAAACCAACAAGATCAAGTTATAGATCAGCATGAAAACCAAATAGTCGATACACAATCTACAGAAAGAAATTTAGGATGGAGATCCAACCCACAAAAAGTCAAGAAAAGAAGAAGTAGGTCTCACAAAAACAAAAACTTTTAAACTAAACAACAGTGTAATGCCAGTTACTTATGAGAGGACTGAATATACGAAAAGATAATGGGCAAAGTATTGGTTTATTTTATCCTGAGGAGAGTGACAGATCTCTGCAGTGCTGAATTTTTTGGGATGTGAAAAAGGCCTTAAATTGAATGGTTGGAAATATCTTGTTTGTTTTTTGGATTTCTTGATAAATATATTACGTGTATGCTGAGTTATATGGCAAGAGATCTACTGGATTGGGGCACGCAGAAGATCTGGTTGTTACCCTATTATGGTGGTTGGAATTAATAATCTGGATAAAAGACACCTCTATAGACATTATATGGAATATAAATATAAAGTCACTCGGGTGGTTGTTGTGTTCTTTTTTTTTTTCTTTTTGCAATATGAAGATATTTGTTACTGATGGGGGCAGATGGTAATTGAAGATACTGAAAATACTGTTGGAATTAGGATGCGATGTTACCCTAACATGGGCGATGGAGTTTATTATCCAGTTGAAAGACATTACAGAAGATATTATATGGATTACAAGTCTAAAGTTTTTTTCTTTTAGGATTTTATTTATATAAGGGAATATTTTTCTAGTGGAGTGGGCAGAAGAATAAAGATATTAAGAACAATCATGGTAGTTTTGTAGGAAAGTGGGTGGAGACAGGTTAGGTTATTGATTGTTTAGTTTAAAAAAAAAGGGATATTATGTTTAGATGTGAATATATGTAAAAGATTTGAGCTAAGAGACATAATGATGGGGGGGAAGGAAATGGGTAGCTGAACTGAATAAATGTTAAATTAGGATTTATTGTATAGTCTTATAGTGGAAGTATGTTCTGAAATGTTATATCGTATGGGGGGTAGTAAAAGGGTAGATCATGAGCGGAAATCGTTAAATTGGGAGATATAATAATATTATGTTAAATTAGGAGTTATTAGACAATGTTATAATAGAATGTCACTTTGAAATGTATATTATAGTATAGTATAAGGGGGATATGATAATTTTATTAGAAAGAAAGGGTCAGCATATGGAGATGGAGTAAGTGGATGGTAAAGTATGATATAATCTGTTATGAATTTGGGTTTTACTATGAAGAAGTCAAAGGGGAAGGGGAGGGGGAGGGGGGTTAGGGAGGAGGGGGGGGAAAAGGGGGGAAAAATTGTATTTGAAAAACTTTTTCAATTAAAAAAAATGTTGAATTTGTATTAAACAACTGTATTACATAATTACATAATTAACCAATGTAAGGATGGATATAAAAATAGATGACAATGAGAAGGGGTATAATATAGAATAGAAGGGAAAAATTGAATTTGATTAAGATTAGAGATAAGGATGAAGGATAATATTGGTTTTTTAAAAAAATAGATGAGGAATAAATATGGCAAAAAGAAAATATAGAAATTGTAAATTTAATTGAAATGACTAAACACTGTTTAAATTTGTGAACCGGCCAAATACTCTGTTCAAAGAAAATACGTTGTATGTGTGATTCTAATTATTGCTAATTATTCATATTTGTTCTCTTTTATTCTTTAAAGTTTAATAATTCATTCTTTATCTTAATATCTTTATATTTGTTTGGGGTTGGTTTTCTTCCCTTTCATCTTTTTTATTGTACAGCAATCTTTCTCCTCAAACCTACCACCTCTCTCTTTTCTTTCCTTCTTACTTTCTCTTCCCTCCCTCTTCTCCTTCCTCCTTCCTCTTCCTTTCTCCTCCTCCTCTCTTCCTCCCTCTCTTACCCTCACTCCTACTCTAATTACCCTTCCCTTCCTTCATCCCTCTCTATTGCTGTATCCTTTTATGCATATGGACTACTCAGAGGGCTGAAAAAGTTATTTTTGACTGGTCCTCGCACTTTTGACCAGTCCTCGAACTTACGACTGTCCTCACATTTTACGTTTTTGCCCTATCTTGTCACCATGGTGAAGAGAAGCAGTTGTGAAATGAGTGACACGGTTGTTAAGAATGCTACAATGGGCATGATGACCAGTCATAAGTGCGAAGACCGGTCAAAAGTGTGAGGACCTGTCAGAAATCACTTTTTTCAGCCCTCTGGGTAGTCCTTTTGTGCACATGGAATGCTGCACGGGCATAAATGTGAGGATGGTCATAAGTGTGAGGACCAGTCAAAAGTGCGAGGATCTGTCAGAAATGACTTTTTTCAGCCCTCTGAGTAGTCCCTATACACATAGCCATGGCCACCCGGTCACATGACCAGCTAGCCATGGCCACCCAGTCACATAACCTCCAAGCCACGCCCACAAAATAAGCCACACCCACAGAACCGATAGTAAAAAATTTTAGAACCCACCCCTGGTTGGGGGTCACCACAACATGAGGAACTGTATTAATGGGTCGCAGCGTTAGGAAGGTTGAGAACCACTGGTTTAAAGTATTGGGCTATGTAGTCATTTAGAAATTTAATTTCCTAAGAATGCCTGTGGGACCAATAATAAGTCCTAATACTCCAGAAAAAAAGGATATTGAAGATAGGTGCATTGCAAGATTCTAGAAATGTATTATTTTAATGTATGCTGCTCTGGAAAAGGCCACCCCTTGTCAGTTTGTCTTTCTCATCATTGTATTGATAGAATTTATAATACAGCTAATCCTCAACTTACAACAGCTCAATTAGTGGCAAAGTTACAACGGCACTGAAGAAAGTGACTTATAATCATTTTTCACACAACAGTTGCAGCATTCCCATGATCATGTGATCAAAATTCAGATGCTTGGCAACTAGTTCATACTTATGACCGTTGCTGTAATTCCAAGGTTACCTTTTGTGATCTTCTGACAAGGAAAGTCAATGGGAAAGCCAGATTCACTTATAAACCCTGTCACTAACCTATCCACTGTAGTGATTCACTTAACAACTGTGGCAAGAAAGGTCATAAAATGGGGCAAAACTCATTTAACAAATGTTTCACTGAACAACAGAAATTTGGGGCTCAGTTGTGGTTGTAAGTTGAGGACTATCTGTAATAAAAAAAATTGACCTGCTAGTGTATCCACTGTCTTAGAAGTTTCTTATCCTATTTAATATATAGATTTATAGATTTAATGTAGCCAGATCTTAGGAATTGGATATTGGGTGACATAGCATACAGTATAGTATATAGATATTGGCATAGATCTCACATTGGAAACTAAAGCAAGATTTTTGCTATTTCAGCATTCACTGTAGGAAACAGGATGTCCTTAAATAAATTGCAACCAATATGGGGACATGCTACAAAGTATTGGAATAATAAGAGCCTGGTCATGGGGTTATCCAGTCAGTGAGGGAGTCATCTCAGTCCCTTATTATATCTGTATTCATCTGGAAGAACCAATCAACTGAGGATCAAGTAATATGTATAATCCATTATTTTCTAACAGCCCTAAAATATTCATCACTTTCTTTTCATTTTTAAGCACACGATAGAAAAACTTACCATATTGCTTTCATCACCACCAGACCCTGTAGTAAGAAAACTTGCTATCATTGGTGACTCCTTTACAATGGACTCCAATAATGACTCCTCCAAAATGTTAGGTGTATCTTGCATTTCTGCACATGATCAGAAATAATGGTAAATAAGTCCTTTAATAATTGATGCATTTTTACCAGATCTGTAGAATTTTTCAATAGTTTCATTCTTCGGCAATTCTGTGAGGGCAGTTTAGGGCAAACTGAGCCCCAGTATTCAAGGGTTACTTCAATGTTAGTAATTTACTCTGGAATTTCAATAGCGCAGTTGTGATACTACCAGATACAGTACTACTTGTTGGTCTCTAAAGTCCTTTCAGGGCCACAATCTCTATCACTAGAAATTTCCTTCTAATTAAATCATTGACTTCTCTTTTAGTGAGCATTTAATTGTCCTGTTCCCATCATTTACTATACAACCAAAATATTGTAGTACATTGTTGACTTTATCTTTTGATATTTTACATCCTCTTTAAGGTACAATTCATCATTGTAGTGATTATTGCCAAAAAGAATACTAAGAAATTTATCCATGGAGAAAGAAATCAGAAACTGGTAAAGCACTACATTAACTGCCATGTTGAACTGAAAATAGCTAATGTTCATTTCCTCAGCATTAGGGAACCTCCAACTATGGCTCATCTAGTATACTCACAATATTAATGTACTAATTATTTATGTCACGATTTTCAAGTGATGAAGGAGTAAGCTACTCTTTTTGCCCAACATACAAGGCATTAAAGTTCAGGGACTAAAGGTTGGATCCAAATCAAGACTTTTAAGTGGGGGGGGGGGGGGATCCTGTTGCCTCCACTTGTTTGCAATTTAAAGTAGACAAAAATCTCTAATATGCTTTACTGTGAGAGGATGTCCCCCCCCCATGCAAGTTGTGAGTATACTAGACCTCCTGCAGGTCAAGAACTCAAGGAAGGGCAAAATATTTAAATTCTTTCTTATGCAATACAGATGTCACCCAGATTGGGATATCCTATATTGCTATTTGCTTATACTTAATGTCCTGAGGGATCAAATTGGAGATTTATTTCCAGACAAATTATTTACAAGTATGATGTTTCGAAATGGTTAAAACCCACACATCATCAGAGAAACACATGCTTTAGAGAGTCAGAACAGGAGTATGTGAAAAGCAGAAGTACAATTTTTTCTTTTAATTCGGTTTTGAAAGAGGTAGTCATCATCTTCTCTACATAAGGCATAATTCTGCCCTGACATCTTTCCTGTGAAAAACAATCAATAACTCATATTGAAACACAAGAAGGTCTCAGTTCTGAGGGCAGATAATTAATTTAAACATTCAGAAATGGTGTTGATAGGAAATCAATTGCTGCTGTGTGTTTGGTGTCTGATATGCATTCAATAGCAGTAGAAAAGTAAATTCAGTTTACCTCTGACTTTTTTTCTGCACACTTTTTGTTTAAAGTATTGGGCTATGTAGTGCTTTAAAGAGTCGGAACAAGAGTATGGGAAAAGCAGAAGTACAATACACATATGTTATGTGTGTGGACAAAATATAGGAATATACCTTCTGTTCACTAGCTTCCACTTCCAGATATTGGCTATCAAGATGGTGTCTACAAGTATTACCATAACCCAACACCCCTTACAGCAGTTTTTCATCTTTTAAACAGTAATTACACAAAGGGGTTTTAACTTATGATTATATCTATGAGAATTACTCAATACTTCAGGAATTGTGCAAGTCAGACAAAAAGAAAATTCAGCCACTGTCCTTTCTCCCTAAGCAACAACTAATAACTGAGGAAGGTGTGTCAGTTTTCATATGACAGTTGAAGGTTTAAAAATGATTAAAACTTGCATTTCTACTTTTCAAACATTTGTGAACAATATGCAGATGAGAATTGGAATTAGGAACCCATCATGTTCAACCAGTTGTTAATTTTTAACCCTAACCCAATTTTATTTGGCATCATAAGAATTTCTGAAGAGAGGGGTCAGAATTGTATAAGGCTGCCTCCATGCTTAACTTGATGATTGAATTAACATGTTTTTGGATCTACACAATAAGTCGAACCATAATTCATCCACTGGACTAGATTTTCCACTAGATTAAGATACAAAAAAACCAACATTAACCTAGTGTGTTTATAAATGTGGCTATCACTTCTTAATTGATCTTAATTGATTGAGCATACTGTGTGAGTATCAAGTCACATGAAATTTACTGCCACTTAAATGCATAAAGCACTAAGCTCAAACATACTCTTTACTTTTTCCTGAAAATTTTGTCTTCACGTGTCCCAAATTCCAATTATAGTTGATCATTACAGAAATGGGGAGGGGAATGATTCATGCCCTTCCATAGCTTTCTTTTTTATTGTCATTATTTCTAATGGTCTTAATACCAAAATGTAGACTGTTTTCTGGATCCATTGAGACTGTCCCAGGTTTTTCAGAGGAGTCTGCTAACTATTGCTCTGCCTCCTCTTCAGCTGTGTGTATATACTTTTCTTCAGAAGAAGTCACTAACTGATTCTTTTCAAAAACCATGACTGTCACTTTGTGACATCACAAGGAACTTTTGTCACCACAGGAGAATACCAAGAAAATTCATCTTTTCTAACAGAACCTGCTAGGTAGCTTGATTTAAAAGCCTGGAAGAAATAGTTATCTTTAATAGAGAAATAAAATCCCTCAGGGTCAAGCATTTCTAGGAGAAAACTGACTTAAAAGTCATTTCTTTACATTGCAACTGGGTCCAAAGTGAATCAACTCAGCTGCCAAAGAAAAAGAATGGAATATGGGTTCACATGGATGAAAAGCTAATCCAGGAGTGATGCAAATGTGACATGTGGTAGTGTTCATAGTTAAAAGTCTAGCTGTGTGTAAAACATTCTGGTTTAAATAAATGAATCCAGTATGACAATTTTGAGGTTTGTGTTGAATGTTAATGTAATGAAGATAAAAGAAGAAAATTATAAGGGGGAGGGAGGGGTTCAAGTTTTATATAAGTTTTATACAAAGGGTTTTTTTTTTTTACTTGATATGAGTATACTGTGTGGAAGTCCGGGGGGAGGGGAGGGTTAGGGAGGGTTAGGGCGGTTGGGAAGGTTGGGGTGGGTTGAGGGGGGGGGGGGAAAGGGGTGAAAATGTAATTGTAAAACTTTTGCAATAAAAAAAAAAACAAAGATGGTAAGAGGAATACAAGATAGATTGGTATCAATAGGGGAAAAACCCTTACAAAACAAGCAAATAGGGACATTTACCTGGAGTCTATTTGTAGAGCTTGGTAAGAGACTTGCAGTCCTGATAAAATGTTCTAAATTAATTGCTTATACTTGGCTAACAGAAGAGACAAAAGTAAACAAGAAGAAAAATAAGATTTTATACTAGTGATGATCCAAGAAGATGAATCAATGACCAGCAATGCTTGTGGCATGTTTGTGGTTTTTTCCCTGAAGTACATCCTGGCGTATATTTGCAGTTGCTCACACTTACAAAACCTAATCCTTAAGAAAAAACAACAACAAAGGCAACAAACTGAAGCAATTAATGTCCACACTTCAAAAGTATGAAGATTTCCATCCAAGAAATGAAGCACTAGAATAGTTTACAAATCTCCAAAAGGAAAGTTAGGAAAGGTACAAGTGCAATTGATAACAGTAATAAAGAGTAGTAGGACACAAAGAATATATTATGTACCACTGGAAGTTAGAAGAGGTCTTAGCATTTTATAATAGAAGAATAAATACTAGAATAGAATAGAAAATAGAAGAGACTAATAACTTTATTGTCACTTTGAATGTATACTAGTCAGCATACAATAAAATGAAATTTCGTTGCATATAGCTCTCAAAGGGTCACCACCTCCAATATACACTACATAAACATGACAAAATAAATAAATACAAAATTATGTATATACCCATATATATTATATGACACAGAGAAACAACGCAGTCTAGTTGGGATATATATATATGTACAAGGCGAGGAAAAATTATAGATTAAAAGTTAGGATGGGAAATGTACCATTTCCCCTTTAAGAAGACAAAGAGAAATAATAGTTGGTGATTGGGATAGATTGTCAGGAAGAATATCTATGTAGTTGCTAGCAATCAAAAATGATTTGATGGCACATAATCTGTCAATCAGTGAACCTCCAACCTGTTTTCTATATATCACTCTACTGCGTTTCACAGCCAAGTCACTGAGGTCTGATGAAAATAAGTCCAATGGAGGATCTGGGGAATGACCAGACTGAAAGAGTGGTCATGGGGGTAACAATTTCACATATAGTCCTTGAGTTACAACCGCAGTTGAGCCTAAAATTTAGGTTGCTAAATGAAACATTTATTAAGTGAGTTTTGCCCCATTTTGCAACTTTTCTTACCACAGTTGTTAAGTTAATCATTGCATGTGGCAAGTTAGTAAAAAATATGGTTGTTAAGTGAATCTGGATTCCCCATTGACTTTGCTTGTCAGAAGGTTGCAGAAGGTGATCACATGACTCCAGGACACTGCAACCGTCATAAATATGAACCAGTTGCCAAGCATCGGAATTTTGATCACATGACCATGGGGATGCTGCAATGGTCACGAATGTGAAAAACATTCATAAGTCACTTTTTTCAGTGCCGTTGTAACTTTGAATGGGTACTTATTGAACTGTTGTAAATTGAGGATTACCTGTATTTCAGTAAACGTCTGAGGTATTTTCTTATCCATGCCACAGGGCAGCTCAGAGTATACCTAGGGCATTAGTTACAAGCACATGCACCATTATTAAATTTTTAGATAAAAATGCTTAAGAATAGAAATTTTAAAGACTTCACAAGAGCTCATAATAAAGCAACTTAAAAATAAAATTAAAAATAGAATTTAAGAAAAAAACCCTACAACTAAGTGTAGCCTGTATTCAGAAAGGGCACTCTGCCCCCAAAGCCAACTTGCTGGTGTTGAAGTTTGATTTTCCAATCAAATTCGCTCGGGATACTACTGAATTTCATATATATATTAGTACATGTATATATACTATACATATACAAAAGTATTGTATTAAAAACTTTTTTCCTTTTCCTTTTCTTCCTTGTATTAAAAATAGTTTAATACAATACACATTTACAAATATACACACACACGTGTGTGTATATATGTGTGTGTGTATATATATATGTGTATGTGTGTGTATATATATATATATATATAATTTAATTTGTCACCAAGTACAACAAAACAAGTATTAGTATAGACATAGACATGGACATATGAAAAAATGGTACTAATAAATGGATATAAATAAGCAAAACATAGCCATAAACACGAGTACATATAAATGGGGACAGTAGGACAGGGACGGTAGGCAGTGGCACGCTGGTGTGCTTATGCATGCCCCCTTAGGGACCTCTTAAAAAACATGTAAGGTCCACGATAAGAGAATTTTAAGGTAAAAGGTATAGGGGTTAGGGAAACTAACAACAGGATCAGGTAAGTTCCAGACATTTACTACTCTACTGCTGAACTGGTATTTTCTGCAATCAAGATTAGAGTGGATTACATTTAGTTTGTATCTATTGATAGTCCTTGTGTTATTGCGTTTGAAGTTAAAGTAGTCATTAATACGTAGGACGTTATGGTAGATAATCTTGTGTACTAAGCTTAGGTCAGAACGTAGACAGCGTAGTTCAAGGTTTTCCAGGCCTAAAATTTCAAGCCTGGTGGTATAAGAAATTTTATTGCGAGCAGAGTTGAGTACTCTTCTTGTAAAATACCTCTGGACCCTCTCTAATGTATTAATGTTCGAAATACAGTGTGGGTTCCAGGCAGGTGAGCAGTATTCAAGGATAGGTCTGGCAAAGGTTTTATATGCCCTAGTTAGAAGTATAGCATTACCAGAGAGAAAACTTCGTAAAATAAGGTTGACAACTCTTAATACCTTTTTAGCAATGTTGTTACAGTGAGCTCTGGGGCTTAGATCTTTTGAAATGAGTACTCCTAGGTCCTTGACAGAGTGTGGGTCATCTTTTAGATCGTTTCCGCCCAGCTTGTATTTGATGTTCTGATTTTTATTGCCAATGTGCAGGACTGTTAGCTGAGATTTGGAGTTGCCAATTGTTTGACCATTCAGATACATAATCTAGGTCATTTTGTAGGGTAGTAGAATTGTCTGTGGTATTAAAAAGTTTTACATTGTCGGCAAAGAGGACGCAGCTGCTTATAATATGATCACAAAGGTCGTTTATATAAAGCAGAAAGAGTGCTGGTCCTAGAAAGCTGCCTTGGGGAACACCACTGATAACTGGTGCGGGGTTTGATATAGCGTTTCCAATTTTAACTACTTGTTGCCTGTTTGATAGGAATGTAGCTATCCACTTGTGCAAAGATCCAGAAATGCCGTAAGAACTTAGTTTTAACAGAAGTTTGTCATGTACCACTGAATCAAAGGCTCTGCAGAAGTCTATGTAGATTGCATCTATTGCTTTACCCTGGTTGAGTTTTTGCAGTGTATGAGTTGCAGATTACATGAGAAATTTTTCCTGAAACCAAATTGCTTATTAGAGAGTAGGTTATTTGTCACTAAGTGGAGGGTGATGTATTGGTTTATGATGGATTCCATGACATTACAGGTGATGCAGCAAAGGGAGATTGGTCTATAATTCTCAACAAGGCCGGGCTCACCTTTTTTGAAGATAGGTATGACTGTTGCTAATCACCATAGGTCAGGCAAGGAGTTCATTCTAAAAGATACTTCATAGATGGTGCTTAGATGTTCAGCTATGGCGGAGGAGAGCTTTTTTAGAAAGTAGGCACATATACCATCAGGACCAATAGATAGAGATGGCTTTAGTTTGTGTAGTGCCCTTTTGACGGTATCTTCAGTAAAATCAATGTGGATTAGATCATCGCAGTTGCATACACACACACACACACACATATGTATGTGTGTATTATATGTGTGGCTCAGTGGCTAAGACACTGAGGTTATCAATCGAAAGTTCGGCAGTTCAGCGGTTCGAATTCCTAGTGCCGCGTAACAGGGTGAGCTCCCATTACTTGTCCCAGCTTCTGCCAACCTAGCAGTTGGAAAGCACGTAAAAAATGCAAGTAGAAAAATAGGGACCACCTTTGGTGGGAAGGTAAAGCGTTCTGGGCGCCTTTGGCGTTTAGTCATGCTGGCCACATGACCACGGAGACGTCTTTGGCCAGCGCTGGCTCTTCGGCTTTGAAACTGGGATGAGCACTGCCCCCTAGAGTCGGGAACGACTAGCACATATGTATGAGGGGAACCTTTACCTTGTTGTATTAAACTTCTTTTTTCTTCCTTTCAACGGTGGCTTACATGATATATACACCGGCATGTAAATAAATAAATATATATTTTCGTGGAACAAATCTGCCAGCGTGGTGGTTTTTTTTTTCCGAAAGCCCCGAAGTTTAAATGCTACCGCGACCTCTACAGTACAGCACAGGGCAAAGCTACGCGCGTGCGCTGCGCGAAGATCGCCGAAGGTAAAGAAATGCGGCGTAAAGGAACCAGCAAGAGCAGAGAAAGCTTACGAGAGAGCCCACTGCGCATGAGCACCTGCGGACAGCCACGCGTTCTTGAGGAAGCCTCCTACCGGGGGAGGGGGGGGAGACTTTGCGTCACGTGCCTCTCCCTCCTCCTTCCAGGGGAAGACACGTCTGCCCTACCCCGTTCCGCTGGAAGAAAAAGGCGGGGTTTAACCGGTCTTGCGTGCCTGCCCGGTGGCGTCAGGACGTCACGGCGTAAGGAAGGCGGGACGTCGGCCGGATGGAAGCTTAGCGCCATTGCTTAGTGGCAGGAGAAAAGTAGAAACTGCCACCGAAGGGCGCTAGTTGGTTCGCGACCATGAGGCGGTCCCTGCCCCAACTGTTGGTCCTGGTGCTGCTGGCCTTCCCCGCCGTCCTCCTCCTCGGCGGCGGCGCCAGATCTGGCCCAGGTGAGAGAGAGAGACAGAGAGAGAAGGAGCGAGGGCTGAACCGACACGACTGTCGGAGGGCGACCGTTGCAGGCTGCCGTTGGCGCGTGGGACGGGGCGGTGGGGGGGGGGGGTGTCGCCAGTTTGAAATGGGAACGGCGCGTGAGGAGATTTCTCGAGTCGGTGGATCGTCGGAAAGCGGGAGAGACTCCGCTCCGCCTCGGTGCTCTGTCCGTGGTCTGGGGGTGGTAGTGATGGTGGTCTGCCCTGCACCCCTCCCCCGCTCGGGGCTGACGTGTCAGATCTCTCCGCCGACACCCCTGATTTTCATGAGTAACTTGGAACTTAAGTGTAGTTAAAAGTCTGGTGCGGCTTCTGCTCGCTTGTTGAGGGCTGACAAAAGTGACACATGCTTAAGCCGAAGGCGATTCCCCCCCACCCCAAACATACAAACACACTGCTTTAATTGTTGACAGGAGTGTGTGTGTGTGTGTGTGTTGCTTAACGCCCCGATATTGCTGTGATTGCTTTTTCCTTCCTTCTCTTGAAACCGCATGCAGTTTCTCTGAAGTCATTGTGCTCGTCTTTAGCCCGAAATCGCCCCAGAAAACTTAAATGGTAATTCAAGTAACGTACCGTTCTGGCTATTGAGCAGCTATCAAATAGCTTCTGTCGGTTTTTTAAAAAAAATAATTAAAAAAGATGAGAGGGGTTGAAATACAAACAGCAAATAGAAATAATGTTTTCAGGATTTTAGCCAACAGTTTGTTGGGTAGGTATTAAGTACCCAAGCAATTTGTTAAATTCTTTTCATCCTAATAGAATTTTTTTAAAAAAATGCTAACTTGTACTTTCTGTAACATTTGCACTGTTCGGTCCAGTTTTCTTGAAATAATTTTAATAACTGGCACCAGTTTGTATATTATGAAATATGGCAGACTTAAGAATTCTATTCAATATCAACCGAAAAGCAGTATTGCTGCAGGTGCTTGTAGCTAATACTCTAGGCATGCTGAGAGGTAGCCTGGGCAAGGAGGTAAAATTTCAGAAAAAGTTGCTGAAGTTATGTGAATTGAACCTGATTCCAGTACTAACTCATATTCACTCTTTGGTATCGTGTTTCCTGAAAATAAGTCCCTGCCTTATATTTTTTTGAACCCTGAAATAAGCGCTTGGCCTTATTGCCATGCACTCAAAAGCCCGATTGGGCTTATTATCAGGGGATGTCTTATTTTGGGGGAAACAGGGTAGTTTTGTCATTCTCCAGATCTTTTGGACTATATTTTCATTTTACTGGGCTAACATGGTGGCTGTGACTCTGTAGGGTAATACATCTGAAGGAAAATAAGGTTGGAGGACAAAGTGTCTTCGCCCTGTTGTCAGAGTTAAGCTCTTTTTGCACATGGCTACAGTGTCAGTTACTATGTATTGCTTACCTGAAAATGCTGACAACATGCTATGTGTAGTCTCTTACAAATTATTTGTAGTTACCTAAACAACATAAAACATCTTCCAGACCTTCACTTTTGTTTAAAAATAGTAAATAACCCATACAGGTGCTGTAATGTTGAATAGTTGACTTTGTGTTATATATGTATACGCATATGGAGAAGCAAAAGCATAATATAACACCATTCTGGAAGCAGTAATAAATTGTTGAATGAGCTAAACCAATGACTAATAAAGCAGTAGAGTTATTTCTTCTTATGACATAGCAACTCTGCATATTATATGATCTCAATATTTTTTTTTAAGTAAAATGCTCTTAAAGTTGAACTCAAGTCTTGGTGACAGTGTTGTTTTCGTGGTAAAGGTGTCTGGTTCCTTTCTCTGCAGATATTTTGTTTTTCAATCTAGCCTCCAGTCTTGGATTTTCTGGCAGTCTTCCATCTAGTTCTGATCTTTCTGCTTTTCAAGATCAACCAGGGTTGTCTAGGTGTAGCTGCAGGTGTCTTATCATGAATATTTTAACTTTTTTCTGAATTATATATCAGATATCAGAGAGAGAGAATTATTACAAAATTGGGTTTTATATATACATATTTTTACTATGACCAACTTGCCATGCAGGTTAATATTTTAATTGACATAACCATCACAGCCCAACATCTTTTCTATTTATCATATGTACATTTATTGGTTCATTATTTTTTTATGTCAAGGTTATTGGCTGTTCTCGGGTCAGACTATGGGGTCGGAACTTTGGGAATAAAAAAAAGACTTAAGGGAGTAGAGGTCACATTTAAAAAATCTTAGTTTTGCCTAGGTTAAATAGGAATACTGACAAAATTTGCTCAGGGATTTGCTTGAATCACTGTAGTTATAGTAGAATACCTATATTATGTCCTTTAGTTATTTTCCAAAGCAAGCTCTTCTGACTGAGAATTAACTTAATACCACAAATGAATGCTAGAGGATTTCATTTTCTTTTAGCCATCAAACATTATTCAAGCTTTTTTCCCCTTGACAGTAACTATTTATACCAGAAGAGTAGAAGTTACCAGAACCCTAAATTTTTGAGACTTGTCTGGCTGCCTTAATAGATGTTCAGTATCCTATATTGTGATGCCACATCATCATTCTTTCTAAAATACATACTAGAGAGGCTTTTTAAAAAAATCTGAAATGAGCTGAAGATTTAGATGCCTATTCTGCTTCTTTGCAGAAAAACATTAAAGAATATTTGGTTCAAACAGTAACTAGAAGTAAATAAATAAAATAGTTTAATCTGGGAAATAAAATATTTTACATATTTCAATATATTTCTGTCCTTTAATGCTTTATTAGGGGTTTTACGAAAGCTCAGCATTTTGAAGCTACTGCTGATATATGTTAGGTGCTGTAAACCGCCCAGAATACTTTCCAAATGAGATGGGCAGCAAATAAATTAAATAAATAAATAAATTTAATAAATAAATTTAAATAAATAAATGTTCTGCTCAATACATTGAAAATTAAATTATTGACCTTCAGATTTCATTAGTCAAATTGAAATGTACTGAAATTTTTCAGCAGTGCCTGCTTGGTGGACTAGATTTTTTTTTCAAATTAATGTCATAAGAGAAAGGGAAATTTGATTGTTTCTTTTCCCTACAGACAAATTTGCTTTGGCCCCTCTTATTTGTAGATGTCTTAAAATTCTTTATTGCATTTTTTTCATTTAATGCTATGCCTAATTTTGGCAAACAAGTTCGTAGGAATCATATTTTTCTGTACATTTTGAGATCATAAAAAGGACACCCTCACAAAATAGTTATCATTGGTAGATAATGCCTAATTACATGATATGTATATAATAGAAAGTTTTAAAAACCATTGAGCTAAAATTTTTATGTTAAATAATTTTTATTTTCTAAGAAAACGTCTGGATTATATGGCGCTTAGAAGCAATACTGGTCATTTGAGCTGTGCTTGAGGCTGATCTGAAGAGGTGATGATCCATCCCCTAAAAAGTTATCCTTGGATCTAATAGTTTAGTACTGTACAACTTTTTTCTTCAGCCTTCTTTTTAGGAAAAGTTGTTGGGAAGGTATTAAGTGCACAGTTTAAGGTCCCTGGGAAAAGCAGATTTCTTAGGGGTTTTACGAAAGCTCAGCATTTTGAAGCTACTGCTGATATATGTTAGGTGCTGTAAACCGCCCAGAATACTTTCCAAATGAGATGGGCAGCAAATAAATTAAATAAATAAATAAATTTAATAAATAAATTTAAATAAATAAATGTTCTGCTCAATACATTGAAAATTAAATTATTGACCTTCAGATTTCATTAGTCAAATTGAAATGTACTGAAATTTTTCAGCAGTGCCTGCTTGGTGGACTAGATTTTTTTTTCAAATTAATGTCATAAGAGAAAGGGAAATTTGATTGTTTCTTTTCCCTACAGACAAATTTGCTTTGGCCCCTCTTATTTGTAGATGTCTTAAAATTCTTTATTGCATTTTTTTCATTTAATGCTATGCCTAATTTTGGCAAACAAGTTCGTAGGAATCATATTTTTCTGTACATTTTGAGATCATAAAAAGGACACCCTCACAAAATAGTTATCATTGGTAGATAATGCCTAATTACATGATATGTATATAATAGAAAGTTTTAAAAACCATTGAGCTAAAATTTTTATGTTAAATAATTTTTATTTTCTAAGAAAACGTCTGGATTATATGGCGCTTAGAAGCAATACTGGTCATTTGAGCTGTGCTTGAGGCTGATCTGAAGAGGTGATGATCCATCCCCTAAAAAGTTATCCTTGGATCTAATAGTTTAGTACTGTACAACTTTTTTCTTCAGCCTTCTTTTTAGGAAAAGTTGTTGGGAAGGTATTAAGTGCACAGTTTAAGGTCCCTGGGAAAAGCAGATTTCTGGAGTCTTTTTAGTCAAGATTCACAGTGGACTATGATGCCAAGATAGCATTGGTTGCACTGATGGATGAGCTTTGGTGATGTAGTCATCTTTGTCCTCCTAATCTTTCAGCAGCTTTTGTTATTTAGTGTATTCTTCTGGACTGCCTTAGAAGGTTAGGAGTAGAAGACAGCAGAATAGTGGGTTGAGGTGAGTCTCCTCCAGGGCCAGTTCCAGTCAGCGTTGGTTGGTAGGGGCAGAGATTTCTTACACGGGTGCCTCAGAACTTCGCTTTCTCCCCACTCCTGTTTAATACTCAATGAAACTTCTGGGCAAGGTCATCCACTGGATTTGGTTGAGGTTTGTTTAGCTTTAGCTCTCAGTGCATAGCACCCTCTCTGAATAGAGTTGGTTAGAGTTACAATTTAGGAGTCCTCCAGAATTCATGGCTCAGCTCAAAGAGCACCTGGCAGTCTGGGGGGTGGGGAGCTTTAGCACAAATCCACTTTCTGCACCAGTTGTGTCCATTCTTGAGCCAGAAGACTATGTTTGCTGTCTCTCATGCTTTATTCATTTTACATTGGATTATTGCAATGGGGTTGCATAGAATTTATCTTGAAAAATACTCTGAAATTTCAGAGAATGCAGCTGTTCTGGGCAATATTAATCCATGCTACATAGGTATTGCGCAAACTATATTTGGATCCCAGTATGTGTCTAGGCGGAATTCAAAATGCTGGTTGTCACCTTTAAAGCCCTAGCTGACAAAGGATTAGATTACTTGTGGGACTGCCTATTTCTGTGCATTTCAGTCGGTTTCATCAGATCTCACAGGCTACATATACTCTAGCTCCTTTCTATTAAACAATTTCATCTGGTGGGACCTGGGAAACACGCCTGCTTTTTGGAAAAGCCGTCTCCTTGAGATTCAGACCTTCCAGAAGGCTTTGAGGTTCTGGCTATTCTAGAAGGCCTTGAAGACCTGGCTATTCCTCCAAGTACTGAGCTTGGATATCAGAGGAAGCCTATATAGGTATGGTTTTGTTATGGATACCGTTTGGGTATGGTATCTCAGTTACTGTATCATTACTGTATTCTTGCTTTTTGTTTGTTGCTGGAGGTTTTATTGGGTAATTTTGTGGATTGTTGTTTGCTATCCAAAATTGGATATGTAAAATGGGTAGCCCATATAAAATTTCCAATAATAGTAGTAACAGTACTGTGTTTCTCCAAAAAGATGACCCACCTTGAAAAGAAGCCCTATCATGTTTTTTAACGCATGCGATCAAATTAAACCCCACCCACAACATTAGCCCTAATTAAGATCCCACCCACTCGGGGGGGGGCGAGGCACACAGGTAAAAAAATAAGCTAGGGTAGGAATGGGGGGGGGGGAGCTGCCCTACTTACTAGGCCTCGCACACCCTGACACCTGCCTTGCCTTTTGTGGCTGCTTGCCGCCACTTGCATGCATTGCCCCGGCTTCCGTTTTGCCTTCAGATGCCTGCTGGAAGATATCTGCAGCCTATAACGGAGCTCCAGATTCAATTCCGGCATTCCTGGTTGCTGTCATTTATGGGAAGCTGGCAGGGAATGTCAGAAATAATGATCTCATGACCATAGCTGATTGCCACAGTATAATCGTGAGCTGGGCACCAAGCCCCTACATCCCAACATGTGCCCTTGGGATGCTGTGACAGCCAGAACCCTTGAGCTGTCATAAGCCCCACTTGTTCAACATTGTTGTAACTTTGAATGATTACTGAACAAATGGTCCTAACTCAAGGACTATCTGTACTGTGAAGTCATTTCAGTACTGTAATTTCAAACTGCAATAGAACTACAGTAACATAAATGAAATAATGTGGTATCTTGTATAATAATTACTACTTAAATATATATTAATTGTTGCATACTTTTGAGAGTAGTTTGATTAAAAAAAAACTTGCTCCTTTTGAATTGTTTTCTAGTGCTTTTTCCAATTAGAGCAAACTTTCATTCTCATGTCTCTAGGTTCTGGCTTGCTTGTGGCTGCCCAAGATGCTACTGAAGATGAAGAAGCGATAGAAGATACAGTAGTTGAAGATGAAGATGATGAAGCTGAAGTTGAAGAAGACGAACCCACAGAATTGGTATGGCTACAACATTTTTAAAATTTCATGCTGATGTTTCCTATCAGCACTATTTGAACAATAGATAGGTTACCAAGAATGTTAATATTGTCACAATTGTTTGTGGGCCCCAACTGAAATAGAATATACTGTACTAAGTAGTTTTCCTAGCTGAAATATGTCACTTAGTTATTAAGAAGCATTATGCAGCTATAGTGAGACAAATATAATTATACATATAATGCCAAATGTTATAATGTAATAAATCTAAAAGTCTGATTTGATGAAACAGCATTAAATATGCTTTATGAGTTTAACTACTTGGGTTCAATTACCTTACAATGATTTCTGATACAGAGGTAGGCAGTACTCATAAAATAAATACCTCTTAATAGAGTTAAATATAATTAATTTGATCCCATTTGGTTCAGGACATCAATACTACTTTTAGACCACTGGCTACTCAATTTGGATTACAACCGAGTTTTAAGGAACCGCTCAATTAAATACTAATATATTCAATGTTATCGAGCTAACTGCAGCAAATTTTCAGTTTTAACAATCTTGTCATCTGGTTTAGGAATATCTAATCAATTTGACTTAGTTATAGTCTATGCCTGTTTCATTACAAAATATGTACCTAGTTCATCATCTAGGGCTAGGCCAAGGGTTTTCAAACATTCTCCAAACAACCTGTCAAAAACAAAATTTCTCAGAATCCCTGATGACCAAGTAGAACACTGTTATTGAAAATTGGCTACTTTTGGGTAAACTTCTTTTGAGGGATCCTTTGGTTTTCACCAAATCCAGTCATATTCTTGTGGAAATTTTGTGTTGTCCAGAACACAGTTTGAAACCGAAATATCATTTTTGTAATTATATCTTTAAAAACCGTAGGTTTGATGGAAATTAATGTTTTTGTATATTGAAGTACTTTTATGTGGGAATATACAATAAAACTTATATATTCTGGGTATTCATTGCTTCACTGTTTCTCATAGGCTTTTCAAACATTATTTTATATTAGACAGAAGAGAAAGAGGAAGATGACCTATCAGGAGAACCTAAAGCATCACCTAATGCTGATACAACAATCTTGTTTGTGAAAGGAGAAGGTAAAACATACTTTGAATTCTACATCATGCCAGCTTATTTTACCTATTTTGTTTTTTAAATTACAATTTAAAAATGTAACACTAAAAATTTTCATTCTTTCCCCCTCCTAGATTTTCCAGCAAACAACATTGTGAAGTTTTTAGTAGGTTTTACTAATAAGGGTACAGAAGACTTCATCATAGAATCACTAGATGCTTCATTCCGGTACCCACAAGATTATCAGTTTTTTATTCAGAATTTCACTGCTCTTCCTCTGAACACAGTTGTTCCACCACAGAGACAAGCCACGTTTGAATATTCCTTCATTCCTGCAGAGCCTATGGGTGGCCGTCCCTTTGGACTGGTTATCAATTTGAATTACAAAGATCAAAATGTAAGTGAGGATATGGGATTTGGCTATCTGTAAGGTAAAGATATTCATTTAGTATTTGTGTTTTTGTGGCAATGTCACCTGATATTAATGTAGAAATTGGTCGGCTAGTTAGTCTCTCTTAATCCTTGGGGAGCTATGCTGCTAGTTCTGTTGTCTTGTATAAAGATTTGTGCTGCTAGTTCTGCTATCATATATTAGGATGATTTTTGAATATTATAGGTTTTGACTTGTTTTGTAGCCTATTTGGATTAGATTAATAAAGATATTATGTTAGATATTAGCTACATAGAACAATGCATTTTGAGAAAGATAATAGGACAGTGCATTTCAAAATTCCATGTTTGCCTCATCCAATAATATCCATGTCAGTTTATCTTTATGCTTGCATATTTTAAATCTTCTTTTGATCACTATGGAGGCATATTTTATTGAGAGTATTTACTGAATATTCTATTTATTACTTCTTTTGTTACTGTATTTTCCTCACCTGACCAGCATTCCAGTAGAAAGTTTATTTGTTTTCTTAATCTTATCCAAAACAATTTCTTAGTAACTGCTGTGGCTTGAAGAGAAAGACTGTTTTAAAAAGTCAAAATCTGAGGTATTAAGAGCTGCTATTATAAGGCAATACTGTACAACCTGTAAGCCTCATTCAGCATTCAGCTCTCTCTTCAGGCTAAAAAAATACATCACTAGAATTTGATAGTAAGCTGCTAAATAATGTTCAGTCTTCCACTAAATTAAGAATATTAAACATCTACTAAGGTCAATGTAGTTATAAACCTATTCCATTCACCAAAAATAGCTATTGTATTTTAATATTTAGGGGAAATATTAAAATGATTTGAAAATCTTATCTTCTATAGTGATACGAGTAATTCTCTCATTGAAACATTTGACAGCTGAAAAAATAACTTTAAAAGTTTGACTGCAAAAAGATTGGCAATCTCAAATAGTTAACAAATATTATTCATACTTTGCATCTGTATCTATGTCTGTCTGTCTATATATCCAAGTATAAATATAGGTATATTTATACTATAAATATATGTATATAATTTATTTTGCAGAAAAACTAGAAACAAGTGCAAGGAATACACTTTTTTTCTGGAGTCACAGCAGTGACTGAGAAAAAGCCACAGCAGTTACTAAGAAATTGTTTTGGATAAGATTAAGTAACAATGCCATCTGATGGCCTGAATCTGATAGCCTTTTTAATATGTTTCATTTTAGGGGAATTTCTTTCAAGATGCTGTTTTCAATCAAACTGTTACAATTATTGAAAAAGAAGATGGATTAGATGGTGAAACGTAAGATTAATTATTCTGCTAACTAATTTTTGTAATGGTGATAACCAGATTTTTTATGCTATTATAAAAGAACATACGTATTCATTTAGGTTTTGAAAAGGTTAAGATTTTCCTTGTTTTTTAATCACCAAACCCTGGAGACAGAGAGAGAAAAATCAACTTGCTATCACAAACACTAAGAAACTATAACATTGTACATCCTTCATTATTTGTATATTAAATCAAACACTGATTGCGATTAGCAGCTGGTTGTCTCACCAAGGTTATTTAGATAGTGATATCATATATTAATTTATTATAGAATAATCCAGGCATTCCAACTATAATTTGAACTTGTTGGACCTAAGAAGTGAATAAGGTCCTTAGGACTTTGAGTTCATTAAAAATGTTTGTCTTAAAAGGATTGAAATCTTATTAGACTTTCCCATCTTTCTAAATAAGGATCTTTATGTATATGTTCCTGGCGGGACTTGGCCTACTTGTCATTGTTGGTCTACATCAATTGTTGGAATCTAGGAAGGTAAGTAGCTATTTTTAATTAGTCTTTCCCCTGACCATAGAATACTGTCCTTGTTTCTTTTGAGCCGAGAGGATGGTCTAGCATTATGTGGATTGGTGTAGGACCGTGAAATTTGTATTCCTTACTCCAGGACCTCCAAGCTGTGGGCCATGGCCCACTTTGCAACTGGGCCCTGAAAATGGCTGGCAAGCGTGAGTGCACACGTATGCGCATATCCTCACTCATGCAAACCATCCCTTCTCCCCCCACCCCCCCACCTCAAGTTCGCAAAGCTGTAAACATTGGAGAATTCTGCCTTACTCCAAATTCCATAGAAGAATGATGATATCATCTGGCTTGCTAGTGCTTTCCTTAACAAATCTTTAATAAAATGTACATACAGGAAAATTAAGATAGGCTTAATTAGAGAACTAATTGTATCTATGCTGCTCAGTGCTGAAAATACTGAAAAATTCAGTCAAGTCAACACCTTTTTGTCTAAAAATTACAGTTACTAGAACTGTAAAAAATATTACAAGTTGAATATCTTCCACTGACATCAATAATTTAATAGCCACAGCACTTCAAAGAAGCCTTTTTATATTTGAAAGATATTTTAAATGATAAACGATGAAAGGGAAACAATAAAATAGCTATTATAAAAGTGGATTTTTAATTAATATATCTGTTTTAATGGTTGGATAATGCTTATTTCATTTATTGGGTATCATGCCCAAATAATTTAAGTCTTTGTTAGTGACTTTATAGATGATAATATTTTATTTATTACTTTTGTTTCTAATCCCCTCAGAGAAAAAGACCAGCTCAAAAAGTAGAGATGGGAACCTCTAATCAGAATGATGTTGACATGAGTTGGATTCCTCAAGAAACTTTAAATCAGATCAGTAAGTATCAAGACAGGTTTTCTGTGGTAAATTTATTTACATTATAAAAAAGTGTATCTCTCAGTGGAAAATTGACTTCCAAATTGACTTTTTAAATACATTAGACTGTTTTCAGTAAATGTATTTAATGGCAAGTGCAGTTGGGCAAAGCTTTAGACTATATTCAGTGTTGAAAAAATGCAACAGAATTTCCTGTTTTCCTCCCCTTTCCTTTCCTTTGTGTTTTGGAGATTTCCCTTCTGTCAAGAGCAGATTTAGAATGTTAAGATTCCATTAGTCAGAACGGCATCATTAGTGGCATTGTGTCTATCTCTGTAATTCCACAAGTATTGATGATGTAGCCTCTGTAGATTTGAGGACATTGTGGGTTGTTAAATTTTGCTGCTTCTATTTAACTCAAAGATAAATTCAAATACATTACATTTTTAAAATTCTTATAAACTTTGTTAACATCTTGTTTTGTTTGTTTTTCTCTGCCTTCAGTGCAAAGTAGAAGAGGTGAGATACACTTTACTGGGTTGAGGCTTTTAAAATTTCACAGAGAATTTGTTCCTGGTGATTGATTAGATAATAACTGCATGCAGTGATAATACTAAAGTTTGATGGATTTCATCAACTTTAATACAAGCTTGGCAAATAGCTGCTGCATATTTTGTTGGAGTATTAAATAAATCTTATTATCCAATTAGACGTTGAAATATTTTGACCTTAAAGTAGATAATTCCCTCTTCCAGTCTTGTTGGACTACTTTCAGCATGCTTTTGGAATACCCATCCCATTCTTTCGGCTTCAAAATTATTTCTGTTCATTCTAGAAATTATATAATGTTATGAGATTTACTTCTGTGTTTTTTTGAGCATGGCCATGAATTACATGCTTGATATATGCCAGCCCATTAATTTCTGATTACTTAAGTAAGCCTCTTGCTTACTTAAGATGGAACTATATTTGTCAGACCAAAAGGTGCCTTTTCAAGAGGCAATTGGACTTTCTTGTTTTTCTTTGAAGACGTTTCGCTTCTCATCCAAGAAGTTTCTTCAGCTCTGAGCTGAAAAATCATCGTTGTGACAACCATGACCTGGATGACTGAGAATCTCCATAGATATTTGTCAGACTTGCATCAGAAATTAATATGATGAAGGAAAGGGCCAAGAAATATATAGGTTAATAACCCAAGGACGTAAATTATAAGGCTGATATTACAGTCCACTACAATTTTTTTCTGGGCTGTATTAAAACTACACTGATAGAGATGTATCAATTACATCCAAACTATTTTGCCTTGGATAGTGTTGGACTTCAGGGTTTCTAGCTAACAGATTTCTAACATTTTGTCAACAACTGCAACTGGCATCTTCACAGGCACCTTGCTTATGTTGCTGGTGAAATATCAGGAAATTTGTTATCTAGAACAGGGGTGTCAAACTCAAGGCCCCAGGGCCAGATCCGGCCCATGGGATGCTTAGATCTGGCCCATAGGACCGCCCTGGTAACAGTGAAGGATCGGCCTGCAGTGCCTCTGCCAGCGAAAACGGGCTCCTGAGCTCAGTTTTTGGCTGCGACGGCCTCCTGCAACCCTCTGCCAGTGAAAACAGAGCTTGGAAGGGCCCTTCCCAAGCTCTGTTTTCACTGGCAGAGAGTTGCAGGAGGCCGTCGCAGCCAAAAACTGAACTCGGGAGCTGTTTTCGCTGGCAGAGCGCTCGAGCCACCACAGGCGCCCCGACATGAGTGACATTGAACTGGCCATGCCCCCCCCCCCCCCCCCCGAGGTCAAACAACCCTGATGCGGCCCTCAATGAAATTGAGTTTGACACCTTTGATCTAGAACATGGTCACTAAACCTTGAAGTCCAACAGATACCAGTTATGAAAGCCTACACCAGTATTTTATTTTGCTTTTCTCTGAAATTGTACATAGTAGGAAAATTGCATACTTCACTGGCTGACAGCCATGTTGTTTCTTTATTTGTATTTTAAAAAAAACACTCTCAAATTGTATAGTTCAAAATTTTATTTCTACAAGTAGTTGTCAATTTATAACTACAATTTAGCCTGGAATACGTGGTTGTGACATTGTGGTCATTAGTTGAATTACCATGTACCAGTCTTGATTTTATGACTGTTTTTATGATGGTCATTAAGTAAGTCATTGTGTCTGTTAAATGAAATATGTGGTTGTTAAAGTGAATCACATGATCATAAATTTGAATTGGCTAATCCAGTGAGCATTTTTATTGGAAATCAGAAAATGGCAAAATACTTTGAAAAATGTTATATCAGATCTCTTCTCTAGAGGAGGTAAAGGAACTTAAGTGTAGTATATGCCCTGAATAGATTGTTTTAAAATATAAAATATTTTAAATATAGACTGCTATATGCTTTCATTCAGTGCAAAGCTTATAAATAGTATGCAATGATAAAAGTATCTCTTAATGTAGTCTTTCATTTCTGAATTTTACATACTGTATTAGAATTTAAATGACAGAGAAGTTATTTCTGCAGGGAAAGTAATATGTATTGCTGTAAGACTTACTGTTTCTTAAATAAAGTATAAGCTAACTAAAGGGATCATAGCTTAGTGAAGCTTCGGCAGTGCTTTTCATGTATTTTTAATTACATTTCTTGTGCTGGCAGAAATGCTAAGGTGTAGGAGTTGGAGGGCATCAATTTAGGGAAGGCTAGCTTAGTGATACTTACTGGCAAAATAACAGGCAGGATTCCTTTATTTAATTTTTAAGTGCATTAATGTACCACCTGAGCATAATTCAGAATTAGAAATCCCCTCTGTAATGTTTTATTTAGTTTGCTACAGTGTTTAATATATAATTTCCTAACGAAAATTCAAAATTTTCTTTAAAAAGAACTAAATAAAATCACTAACAATTTTCAGAAATTCTGTGGCATATTTAACATTATTATCTTACATTAATTCTATATTATGAAATCAAGGATGTTAGTGTGTAGAAATTCATTATGCATTTTGAAAGATTATAGAAAAGATTTAGGTTGACTGAACTTGGTATTTATGTTTTTGTTAGGCTAGTATGTGGGCAATTAACACAGAAGAAAAGTCTCTAACACTGCGTTAATTGGTGCAAACATCAAATAATTGGTTGCTTCCAGAACTAAATTAATTAGCACAGCATTTTCTGTGAGAGAATCCTAACTAGCAGTGATGAAGTTGAGTATATGGCTAGGCAAAATACTGGGTAATAGATAAGAGTTATAAAAACAGACAGAATGCAATGTCAAAGTAGGTTTGGAGCAATTTGGTTCTGGGAGTTAACAGATGGAATTAGATAGCTACTCCTGCAGTATGCATCAACTTTCCTCAGGTTATCAGAAAAAGACTGCTATCATATTTAGTCAGCATGATTTATTCTGCTAATTACAAATTCTGCTATTATTGCAGCATTGTGAATTGCCAACTTTAAGAAAAACTCAGCCCAAAAACTAATTGTGGCTAGATAAACAAAAATACAAAATTATAAGATGATTGGTTGCATTCAGACTTCTGTTCAAAATGTTATGTGGCTCCTTGAATATTGTCCCAAAGGTGTTTTTTCAAGAGGCAACTGGACTTTCTGTTTTTTCTTTGAAAACGTTTCACTTCTCAGAGCTTTTAGCTTAGAGCAGAAGAAGCTTCTTGGTTGAGAAACGAAACGTCTTCAAAGAAAAACCAGAAAGTCCAGTTGCTTCTTGAAAAAGCACCTTTGGGACAACCATGACCTGAATGACTGAGAATCTCTATAGACTCCTTGAATATTAATTTGGCTTTTCCAAAAACGTGTAATATGTTAGCGTACATTTTGTTTGCTCCAAGTGACTAACAATATTTTGCTGTATTATAGCATCCTTTTTACTTAGTGCAAAGTATAGATAGGATATTCTCAAACATATGGATATGAAGATTATTTTTAGAACTGACTGCCCTGAGCTACAGAGGAAAATAGGGCATCATGCATTCTTCTTCCTGATATTCACTTAACATAGAGTACATTACCCCTGTTGAAGGTAGAGGAAATGAATTGGGCAAAAAGACTTGACTCAGTGCTGTCCCATTTCCAGACCAGAGCAAGCACTGGATATCTAGTTTCCCATTATTTTAGGTATATATCAGATAGCAGTTGCATGTTCCTAACAAGTGCATACCATATTTTTGAGTGTGATGTTTGCATAATAATTTTTTAAATAAATACTGTATCTTTTGTCTGCCAAAGAATGTTTCTTTAACACATAACATTAAGTAAGGGCTGTTCATTTTTTTTAAACTACAGATAAAGCTTCCCCAAGACGGTTGCCACGCAAGAGGACACAGAAAAGATCAGTGGGCTCCGACGAGTAAATTTTGTTAGCCCAGTCAACCTTTACTAACCCAGCCATCAAAACCCTCTCTAGTGTTTGGCTTGAATTGGGAGTTGAAATATGCTGAAAGCCATATTGACTGAGGAGAATACTATGAAATATTTGGACTAAGCATTTAGTTGTGTTCAAAGAACATTGCTAAAAATGCACTTCAAGTTCCTTTTAAAGAAACTTTTAATTGCAAATCATTGTGCTTTCTGAAACGTGCCTTCAGAGTCTCTTCATAATACTGATTTGTCATTTGCATGCTTTTGTTTCTGATTCTTTGTCACAAATGAAAATGTCATTTCCCATCTTGTTCTAATTGTGTCCTGTTATACAAGGTCTTTATGCATTTTCTTATTTAGTACTTGAGTCATTGATCTCACTCTTTGCTACATGTATGTAACTATTTTCAGTACGCACGTTGAATCTCTCATAAAGCACTGAATCATAGTTTTGTATTCTAAAGGCACAAGCAGGAATAACTGCTTTTAGCAGTATTTTTTTAATGGCTGCTGATGTGATAAAGTGCATAGAATCTGAGATCCCAAATGTCCTTGCATATATGTCCAATACTTTCTACAGCAGCTGCAGTTCTGAAATTTGGGTTGTGTGCTCGTTTTTGACATCTGTCTTCTTTTGATTGCAATATAACTGTGCATTTGTAAATGTTGGAAATATTACTTCAGTCAAGTGTTTGACTGTGAGTTTTGAATGCTAGTTCAAATTGTTTAAAATCGAGCCTCATCAGTATAAATTCAGGGATTCTCCCACCATTCAGAAACACAATCATGGATAACAAAGTCTGTCAAATTTCATAGATAAAGCTGGATATAAGGTTTGACATACCTGAAAGTTTCTTTGGATAACAACTTGTAAACCATTCAGCAGAATTGTGCTCTTCTGTTTCCCATATTTGATTGTATATGAAAAAAGTTTTGAAATGACAGTAAAAATGTAACTTACGTTTTATTTTTGTATTTTGTGGTGCTTCTTTTCTTTTGAAGTCTTAATTTCCAGTTAGCTTGAGTATTTGAGAACCAGAAGCTACATTAATTCCATAATTTGTATTGTTTAATATTGATCTCTTTGGTCTGTAATAACATGAATACTGCTAAAATATAATATTCTGTTATACAATGCAATTCAGTACCTAAAAGTAGGATAGAAGATTAGAAGCAGTATTAAAGCAATGTGTTAATTCCTAATACAGTGGTACCTCAGTACTCACAATTAATTGGTTCTAGGAGGTGTGATTGGTACCAAAAACAATGAGTATCAAACAATTTTTCCCATAAGAAATAATGTAGTGAGTCACAAGGCAGCTGATACTGACAAGTTCCAGTTAGTGCATTGAGTACCAAACAAACGAGTACTGGGACAAAATGTTCACATCAAAATGCATTGAGTACCAAATCTGATGAGTTTCAAAATAGTTGAATACCAAAGTGCCACTGTATTTGATTCTTTTAACCTTGGCCATGGAGCAAATCAAGCAAGCAAGAAAGCAAGCAAGGATTCAGGATATGATACTGAGACCTAATACTTTTGTATCATCCTCTCAGAAGATACTTCAAGGACTCAACCAAATCTTGGAAGACTAAGTTATTTCATCACTTACATAAAATAGCCAAAAATCCCTGGTTATCCCTATTTTACTCTTCTCCTCTGAAGAGGTACTTACTTTAAAACTAATAATTTGTATTGCTCAGTGTTCCATTTAGCAATATATTTTCTCTATCGCTCAGAGAAATTTACTGAACGGACTTAAGATCATGAAGGTTGCATTTTAATTATATATTATCAAAATGCTTACTTCTAATTATTAGAATAATTATCTGTATTAATAAAACTGCTCACTGTGCATAGTAAATGAGATGAACAGTCTACTACTAAGGATTATTGAACAAAGTTGACAGTTCTGTCAAATTAGTAGTTTTCACAGAGGCGGAGAGATATGTTTATCATTCTCTATTGCTAGGAAGGAACTGGTAAGGCAAATACAGGAATGAGAGAGCTCTCCTGACTAGAAACTATGCATTGTCCATCTCTGAAATAATTACTCATGAAGGAATAGGACAAAATATTTTCAAATTCCTTTTTGGTGAAAAAACTGAATTTGTAAGATAGTTTTCTGTATTAAAAATAGTTATTGTTAACCACACTAAAATGTAGAATTATTTATTTCTCCATTAGTAGAGAGCTTTTGCAGACTATAATAACAAAAATACGTGTACAGAATTTTGCAAGATTGTGGGTAAGAAGATCCCACTCAAATTTAATTGAGTGCACATTGCATTAAGCTGAATTGTTCATTTGTTTTTGCATTAATATGATCTGTCAATTCACTCTAAGCTGATAATTATCTAGTCTAGGTCTGGGTGACATTTTGATACTTGGGACAGCAACTTAGGCAAGCATGTATGTGAAGTGGATGAAAGCGTGGCATATGGACAGTGTCTTGTTTTACAGATTTTTTAAAAAATCTATATGAAGTCTAGGTTACATGTTTATATGAAATTGTGCTGCTTTTCTTTTCAAAAAGGATAAACTAGGCTGTCAGTTGTCCTGGACAGAAGGGATTGAATGTTTTAGTCTCATTAAAATCAAATCAACTGTCCCATTAGTCTAATTAAAATCAACATATTTATTGATTTTAATGCAACTTAATCTGGATTTATACCAATCTACTTTAAACAATCTTGTTTGTCAAATTCTTCTTGCTGTTTTAGCAGGGTTTCTGCAGTTGAAAGCATCAGGCAAAAATCATAATACACTAGTTAATTTATTATTATACCAAAGTGAACTATTAAGCATAGTTCAATGGAGTTTTACTTGTGGAATACTGGTAGTAGTTTTAATTTATGGTTCACATATAAAATGTTTCCTTATTTAAGAGCATATTTAGAACAGTCTTTTTAACTGATTTCTTAACATTTCTAAATTGTTTAATCTTTTTTGAACAACACTGGTAATTTACATGCTCAAAATTGCATGATAGTTATAAACACTATTAATTTAAAATGAATTGAGATAAGTAATAGACAACGCCAAAAGTTGCAGCTACTTTAAAAAGTTATATACAACTATTGCTTTTACATCATTTTGGAATTTAATCTGAAGCTTTACCATGAAGTAACTATATTTAAGCTGGAGGAAGTACCTACTTACGGTGTTGTAAGCTTGACATGCTACTATTTCCAATATCCTTTGTATATCCTACATCCAGGCTAGAGGTCAATATAACTTACTAATCAGCTGAATCTTGATCTGTTGACACCAGTAGTCTAATGGCTTTAAATGTTTAAATCTTTTCCAGATGATTCCCCTGGCTTTAATTACATAAATATTACACAGAAATTTCATACAAACCAGATGGTTTTTTTTAAACAACATGCTTGTACTTTGAAGAAATCAAATATTCTTAATATTGTACTTTTGTTCTTATTAAGATTTGTCTCTCTGAACTACCACTTAACTGGAATTACAAAACGGCTCTATGGAGTGAGATTATTTCACAGTGTGAAGACTCTTAATAATAGCGTGTCCCACATAGCTTCCCACAAGAATTTGTATCTACTGCATGATTATCATTGCTCCTTTCTGGTTCCCAGAATTAGCTACTGATGCAAGCTCCTGTCAGGAATGAAGAATGGTAATAAGATACCCATAGGACATGCCTTGTTGTTTAATACTGTGGAGCCTTACTTTGGATACAGTTTTACCAGCGTAAAGCAGGTTCCATCCAAACTTCCATTTTGCATTCCTTTGCTCCTTTGGGCATAGAGAAAATGATTTGCTCCATATCTTACTTTGTGTTAAGGAAAGAACTCTGTGGATAAGTTTTATTCAAGAGGTCTTGCCTACTAATGTCATCTGCCTGTATTCATATGTGGACAATTTAATGTGTGAGCTAAATTAGGTTGTCTATTCTTAGAGTTAAATTTTCCCTCTAGGTGTACAAAACAGATAACTTTCCTGAAAAAGTTGATGTAACAATTACATATGAAGATTACTTCTAATTAAAACCAATTAATTGCATTTACAACTCTGGTCTGTTGAACCTGTATAGATTGTGTTGGGGAAAAAAGTTAACATACTTCCCTGACAGTAGACTAGTATCTGTACAACAAAGTCAGGTCTCTAAGCCAAGCCTGTTTCATGATGACTTCATAAATACCCAGGAAGTCATGGATATTCATGAAGTCCATATAGATTTAGCTACAGTATGCAAATTCTTTTCCATTTCTTTCAGGGCTTTTGTTTTATAAAAAAAAATTACACCAGTCTAACCTATACCAAGAAGTACTAATGTTAACCTAACTTTAGTTCTAACTTTCCTTAGGTGTTTTTTGATATCACCCATCACTGTTATCAAAATAATTCCAGGGATCATTCTTCCTCAACCTCTGATGCCTTTTCAGCTGTATTTGTGTCATAATTCCCATATGTTGGCTGAGAAGTATGGAAAACCCCACATATCTAGAGAACACCAGGTTTGGGAAGGTGGTGACCTATAAAAAACAGAAAGGAAATGGGGAAGAGAGCCTTGCTGGTCATGTTTTGCTGCAATTATTGGGAACAGCAAAGTATCAAGACCAACCACATGGTGGGGCTATCTAGAAGCAAACTTGAGTTCATTAAACCAAGTTCAAAGAGCTAGAGCAGCCTGCAGGAGCCCATAGGATTACTTCCTCTAGCATGGCAGAAGTGATTGGTTTGGAAAGAGAAGGGCAATGAGCCAGACTACTTGTTTGGGATTAGGTTTCTTGAAGATAGAATTTACTCAAATGCTCTTGAGATAATAAGATTTAATGTTGCAGACTACTTCAAATGTATGTATATATGTGATTATAATAGTTGCTTCCTTATATTGTATGTTCGGGTCTTGAACCAGTAAGCATCAATTTATTCTGACGAATTATTTTACTCAATCTGTTTAAATTATCAAGAAAGCTACTGTCTTAAAGCCTGAGGCCTTACAAGTAGGAATCTCCACAAGGCAGTGGTTCTTTTATATGTAGCTGCTTTTATCAGACAGCAGCTGGTAGTAGTAGATTTTGGCAGAAAGGTTTTTTTCTTTCTTTTTTGTTAGAGTAGGATGGAGAGACATACACTTTTCTACAATGAAAGTATTCACAAATCTAGGCCTACCAGCTCCCAAACAGATGCTCACTTCATATGTAATATTGCGTTTCTATTGATGCATCTCTCCGTTGCAATCAATTAACAGGAATGTTTGAAATCATTCTTCTGTTGCCACAAATCTGTATTTCCAAAGCCAAATTATTTAGCAAGCTGGGTGGCATAGAGGTTCAATAATAAAATAAATAAAAAAGTCATGCCATACATTTTCAGAAGAACACATAGCATTAGTAATCGCTCTTAATTGAACCATATATGGGGGAAAGGTAGGTGGCTCTAAATTGCATTTTAATATATTTCTCGGCTGTTATTGGGTTTCCTCAAAAAACAGATCGCTCCCCCTCCCCAATTGCCACATTTTGTTTTAGGTCACAAATGTTACTGAATATTATACATAACATTTATTAGAAAAAATGTCCTTGAGGCAGCATGCAATATTGTAAACTAATTATCTGGTGCAGAATATAAGTGTAGGTTTTTTCCTTCTTAGCTTTTTTTTTTTTTTTAATTTGATTTATATGCCGCCCTTCTCCGGAGACTCAGGGCGGCTTACAGTGCGTTAAGCAATAGCCTTCATACTTTTGTATATTTATACAAAGTCAGCTTATTGCCCCCACAAACTGGGTCCTCATTTAACCTACCTTAGAAAGGATGGAAGGCTGAGTCAACCTTGAGCCTTGGAGAGATTCGAACCAGCAGTAAATTGCAGGCAGCTGTGTTAATAACAGGGTGCTTTAAACCACTGTAGTACCAAGGCTCTTAGCTTAGCTAAGCTGCCCTTAGCTAAGAAGGAAACAACAGGCAGTGTACATGTCAACAATTGCAATATAAATCTATATGTTACACAATAATGAAGTTAGAAGAAAACACTGCCGCCCTCCCTAATATGCATCACCAGTTTTGTTGGCTGGTGCTTCTACCCCCATTATTCTCAAAATGACATTTGTTTGGAAGTCATGTTACAGGAGAAGGAAGAACATCTTAAACTGGTCAAACAATTATTGAGCAAATTCTCATGTGTTTGGTCTCGGTGAAAAACATAAAAAAGATTTTTCTTTCTGTAATCTGTGACTTGGAGTGAAGTAGGGATCAGAAAAGTCCTTTTGAAAGACATAGTCCATAAAAATCTTAACTCTTGGCGTGCTGTACCACTACATGCAGGCATTTCTCTGCATCAAGTTCTGCAGGACAGACAAAATAAATAGAATTTTCTCCTTTTTTTTTTTTTTTTTGCTTTTACTTCTCAGCAAAGAGAGCCTGCTTCAGATACAGAGTTATTCATAGAACTAGTTATTTAATGTCTACTAGAGCTAGTATGATCTATTGTTTAAGATGCCAGTCTAGAAACCAGGAGATGGAGTTCTAGTCCCATTTTAGGCATGACTAGAACTCACAGTTTCTAGCCTGGTTGAGTGACTTTGGACCACTCTCTCTCCCAGCCCAAATCACCTTGCAGGGTTTGTGGGGAAAATAGGAGGCAGAAGGACTGTTATGTATTCTTTGCTGGCTTGAGTCATTTATAAAAATAATAAAGGTGGGATAAAAATTTTAAAATGCACATCATATAGTAGATTTGTTTCTCTTAATCTTTCCAGTTCTCCTCAAGGACTCAAACATGGATGTCAGAAGCTTCACTGAATTGAAACAAAAGTTGTGCTTTCACTCTAAAAGCTCACTGAATTTAGGGTTAAATTCACTAAATGGACATGTGCTGCACCCTTTTGCAGGATCAAACCTTTCCGATGTGTTGAGTGACAATTCCCATCACCCTTTGATCAGCATGACATTTCAACTGTTGGTTTATTGTACCCATGTCACCCTTCATGAGATGGGTGGCAATATAAAAATGGTTAAATAAATAAATAAGCTTTCAGCCCCTGCTTAGGAATTACGGGAGTTGTCCACAGCTGAGGAGAGTAATAGATTGAGGAACGTTGACGTACAGAATTGGGTTTTCAGACAAAAGAGCACAGGATCCCTTCTCTACGCCAGATGAAGACACCTATGCATTGGCTCCATTGATAAATGTGAATAATGATATCAAACTCTTTTACACAAGGTTTGGGTACTCTGGATTCTTTTTTGTATAAGAAAAATCATGTTAGCTTTTTAAAACATTCCAATAGTACGACTGTGGTTCAAAATGGTACAGTATCCAACAGCTTCTGCATCTCCAGAACATGTTAAAGGGACATCTATAGCAAATAAAAAAAGTGTTGCTCTTTGAATAAACCCGGTTAAGTGATCTGAGTTGTTTTAGCTAAAAAGTCCTGACCTATAATTGACCTCATATACTGTATACAAGGAGAAACTATACAGGTAGTCTTCGACTTACAACCGCAATTGAGCCCCAAATTTCTGTTGCTATGCAAGACAATTGTTAAATAAGTTTCCCCCATTTTATGACATTTCTTGTTACAGTTGTTAAGTGAATTACTGCAGTTGTTAAGTTAGTAACAGTTGTTAAGTGAATCTGGCTTATCCATTAACCTTGCTTCTCAGAAGGTTGCAAAAGGTGATCACATGACCCTGGTAACAGGATCAAAATTTGGATGTTTGGAAACTGGCATGTATTTATGCATCATAAATACATGCCAGTTTCCAAACATCCAAATTTTGATCACATGACCACGGGGATGCTACAACAGTCATAAGTTTGAAAAATGGTCATAATTCACTTTTTCCAGTGCTGCTGTAACTCTGAATGGTCACTACAAATAGAAGTGGATGACTATGTAAAAAGTACAGAAAAAGTACAGAACTTGGCTGATCTAAGAGGCTAGTTAGGGTTGGACCTGCTTAGTATTTGGAAGATAATACCGTGTAACTCCAATATCCAGAGGCTGAACTCAAGGTGTAGGACAGTTTACAAGAGAAAGAGTAGTCCAGAACAAAAATCTTGCTATGTAACAACAGGCACATTCCACATTTTGCTCTCTAGCCATCTAATTATCTTTGTTCCTTGAGCTGCCTGGATCAGCCTTGTGTCTGAACCAAAGCTTTAAGCATCTTACATGCATCTGTTCCATCTAATCCCCAATAACTGGGGCCTGTGTTTCAGAAGAGTGGGGGAGGGAAAACGCTGGTAGCATTCCCAAATATGCTGCCTTCTAACAAAAGGGAAATCTATGCCATAAAAATTCTTTACATATCCATTTAAAATTATGGAATTGGTCAGCAGTAACATATTATGGAAAATTCACGTGGATCCATAGTATTTTTATAGGACAAAGGTACAGGAACAACCTGAAGCCCAAACCACAGAAACTCTCTGAGGACCCTCAATGTGGTCCTGGAGTGGCCACACTGTAATTTTTAATGTACAACAGAGGGGAGGGGGGATCATAAAATCCTATTGTAATCATAATTACTGTATTTAATTGTAATTTTAAATAAGAGCAAGTTTAAAATGCAATGCTTTGCCTTCTGTTTAGTGGATTCATTCTCAAGAAAAAGATGTACGATTGTAATCTTAGAGTATATCTTAATAAAATAAAAGTGTATTTATTTGGCTCCAAAGAAAAGTGTGCGACTTACAAACAAATACCGGTATGTAGAGTAGTAGAATTATAGGCAGTGAAAGAGATCAAAGAGTCTCTTCCTGTTTTATCTCTAATTCAGTTAAAATAAAGGGAAGACTTGGGCTTAAATTTCTTAGTTGCTTTAAACTCCAGTGTCCTCTTTGCTGTAATCCTGACTTTGGTATTAAGAAAAACCTTTTAAGAACAATTAAGTCTCAGAAGAAAATGCTTGCAAATTGTTTGTGTCATTTAGAACATTTTTAGGAGCGAGCCATTCAAGAAGCTGAGCACCAGTGAAGAATTCAAGGGGAATGTTTTCTGAATATAAGGAAACATGGTTGGAGTTTTCAGGGAATTCTAACAATGGGAGCAATCATGTATGCTTGCCATCATGTATGCTTGTGACACATCTGGAATTTCTTCACATAGAGTAATACTATAATTCTTATGCCTGATAATAAAATGTGTTAGTGGTTTAAGCTGTTGGTTTTTTTGATACAGGAATTAAGATGGAAAGATCCCAGGCTAAGAAAGGTACATGCATTTTGATTTTCAGGCATATCCCCTTATACTAGCATAACCTTTCCTCACATAGTGTCCTCTGGATGTGCTACATTTCAATTCCATCGTTTAGTTTTTGTAGGTTTGAGAGCTGTATGGTTGTATACAATACCAGTTGAAATCTTAACTTAGATTTTGAGTGGTATCCAATAGAAGAGCAGTAAACCACCACTTACATGCAATAAAACAATGCATCCAATCAGGTCCATGGGGTTCAGCTGTTGTGCTTGCAACTATCTGGGATTTTCCTTGCTAGACAGGGGCAATAACATTTCAGACAGAGACTAATGACAGGTCCACACCAGAACCAAAGTTCAAATAGCTTCCTCTGTCTGAGTCCTCCTTAATCAGCAACAGCAAAGCACAGTTCCCTTTGAAAAATATCAATTTATTTAACTTCTTAAGCAAGGAGATGTCTCTGGTCTGTGAAGCCTGTATCCAAACTGAGTGGTAAAAGGGCAGCTGAGGAAACCTTTATTCCTCAAAAGTTTGTGAGCTCCGCCCCCATAGCGAGCTCGTTTTTATCTGATATCTGTCAGCCCTAGTCAATACATCAAAACACACAATTCCCAATTCTTTCAACAGCAATTGCATAGCTAGGATGGATAAGCATAATCAGATCCAGCAGCTTTGATCCCTAAGGCTCTGAGCAAGACACACACAGCAAATCTGTCACAACCAAAGAATAAGTGAGGACTGGTGGAAGCATTCCCCTCACGTTCTGCCTAGTTTCAATCTATCGCACATTAATCTGAAATAAAAAGGAAATCCTAGTTGTAGCTTAACCCGGCGCTAAACATTGGATCTGAAAGTTTTCCTTATATTGCAATCCTTTCTATGTTGAACAATAAATTTCATGGTGTAAAATGGTGTTTTTATGCAAGGTAATAGGATTGCAGCCTTACTGCAACAGACTTGGTGCTATCAGAGAGAATTAGAATAACTAAACAACCTATGCTCTGCTGGATCATCATTTCAAAGATATTTCCTTACTTAAACAGAGAAACAGAATGACGGGGGTGGGGGGTGGGGGGGTGGTTGCAGGGGAGGGGGAAGCAGGAGAAGGAGAGGAGAAACTTCTGGCTTCCTTCTTCATTGAATTTCCTTGTTGGAATCTGGCAAGGAGCATCAGAAATCCGCTTGCCTTCCCTTCCCTGCCCTGGTAAGTGGCTGCTGCTGGATGGCGGGGTGGGAACAAGGGATTGTAAGATTGGCTAGGAAACTGTCACGGAACATTGAAAATGAAGATCATGTGACAACACCAGCAGCACAGAAGCAGTCAGTAGCACTGAAGCAGCTGCAACGTTTCCAAATTTCATTCCCTTGGTACTCAAAGGTCTCCGATTTTGGACACATTCTGTAAGTTAGCTCATTTGAGGTACCTTGGTTCAAAAATTGTCACCCTGTGATGCATTGTTTTTCCCCGTTAAATGTCATGACAACAAGAGTTTTAGTAGTATATAGATGCAAATTTTGGGTTGTATTCAGCTAGCATCTAAGCCAGAGACATATATCATAGATTTGAGGGCCTACAAAATACAGAAGAGAACTGGGGCCATCCTCAGTCACTCTGGAGGTGCTGGGTGATCTTCAGTTAATCACTGACTGGGATCATATATTGCAGTGCACCGCAGTAGGTTTTGATTACTTGCAGCTAAGCACAAAGTATGAACCCAGTTTATGGCTTTGTGCTGAAGTGCAGAATTTCTGCAGAGATCTTCACTGGGCTTTGTGCAATTTGTCTAGGACCACATTTCAAAAAAGAAATTCTGGATCTGAACTTTTTTAATTGGGGGGGAGGAAGATTGGCACCCTATTCAAATCCTACTTTCCAAAAAGTGCAGAAGAAAATAAGTAAATCTGGTCAAATTGTTAAAACAGAGGAACATGATCTGTAAATCGTATTTTACAGTGTAGAGTGATTTTGAAAACAGCCAACTATGGTTTATTCCACAAGTGTGACTAAATCATAGTTTTGCCATGAATAAACCCAGCCTTTCTCTCTCCCTCCATCTGTCTATTACTTTCAAGACTCACATCTATTCTGTCAGCCTTTCCTCTAAGCCCTGTGGTCCTGGACTCCTGCTAATCTCTGCACACTCTTATGTACACTAGAGCAATGGAAAATATAAATAGGATGTAAATTATATGGCCTACAATTAATTTTCCAAATGCATTTAAGTGCAGAATTGGAGCCGTCATGGTACCACATTCTTTCTTCCATTCTATTTTTCTGTTAAAAAGCTGCCTACATCTGTTGAGTCCAGGAAACTTAAGAGTTCTTGGCCAGGCCAAGCACGTCATTCACAATGAGGTTGAATTTATGAGCAATGCAGCTGATGCTCACAAATCTGACCTCAGGAACAGCCTTCAACATAGCTTACTCCCATCTGTGAGTATGAAACTGTATGAGCTGCTGCTGCCAAGCCAACCATCTGTCTGCCATCCATTTAATGGCAGCTCTGCATATCAAAGATCTGTTAAAGGGATAGAAATGGAATTGACTGAAAAACCGGACAGGTAGTTTTAAGGCTCGCATCTTTCCTGTGACAGTTTTTAGTCTCACAAGGCCTCTGTTTCTGGACAAGAAGCTGCTCTTACTAGCCACCCAAGCACAGGCTCACAAACAAGGGTGAAAAATATAAGGAGAATTAAACGATGCAACCCTGAACAATGTATATGATTTATTTTAAGAAGAGAATTTGCTTGTCCTGGTTGCAAAAATGATTTCTTCCTTTAAATAGCAACCAATCTGTGGAGTTGGCTAACTTTTCAATCATCTTGTGAAGTTGAAATCTGTTTATTAAACTTCTACTAAAAGATCAGAAACAGGTATGTATTATTATTTTTGCAGAGACAGATTATTGTTCTTTATCTACTGTAGTTAGAAAGAACTCCATCTTGGACCAGTAATTTAAGTTAATATACAATTTGATGTATCATAAAGATACTATTCAAAAGTACACTGTTGCAAATTAAGACATGTGATGGCTTTTAAGTCTGTCACAGGAAGGAAGTAAGGAACATAGCAATTCATGTTTGCTTTATGGAGCAAGGCCCTTAAGATGAGAAGGAAGCAAAACAATAACTTGATTGTATGCCACAATTAAACATCCAAGAGCTGGTGGAAGTTTCTTCCTCTGAATTCATAAAGCCTGTTGATTTTTTGAGTTTCATTCTTGAAAGTAACTGCTTGATACTCATTATAAATGGCAGAGACAGAACTGTTCTCTCTTAAATTATCTGCCAAGAAAAATTCTGGGACTAATCTAATCTAAAAATTCTGGGACTAATCTATACACACTGAACAGATATTGCACTTTACTTTCAAAATATACAGGGTCCTTCCCTGAAAAAAATGGATTTCAATATTATATACAAACAGTAAAGTTCACAACAATAAAATTAATGCAATTCATAAGAATAGTAAGTAAAGCAAGACTTAATCTTAATTGAAAATCTAGAATAGTAATAAATAATATTAATACATCTGAAGAAGAAAAAAAGGCATTGGAAGAATATCTGAAGGATAGTAAAGAAGATGCATTGAAGCTAGTAGTATACAATGAAGGCTTACTGAGTATTGGAGAGAACAAACTGGCCTACAAGAAAGACCAAAGAACAGAAAAGAGACATGGCAAGCTATAGTATTATATGGCATGTACACTACAAAAACAAAAAAACCCACCAGCCAGCCAAGCAGATAACAAAAAGAGCTGGCAATGGCTAAGTGCAGGAAAGTTGAAGAAAGACACAGGGGCTAATTCTGGCTGCATAAGACCAAACCTTAAGAACAAATGCATACAAAATTAGAATTGAGAAGACGGCAACAGACAGAAAATGCCACCTCTGCAAAGAAACTGAAGAAACAGTGGACCTAGTTAGCTGCAAACAAATCACACAGATGGACTATAAATAGTGTGATAAAGTAGTAACAATGGTGCATTGAAATATCTGCAAACAAGAGATTTGTTCAGACCAGAAAATGGACAAAGTCTTAGAAAATGAAGACACTAAAGTACTCAGAGATTTTAAAATTCAAACCGGCAAGGATTTGCCACACAGCACTCCAGACTTAACAATACTTAACAACACATCTCATACTGGACGTGGCAGTACCTGGAAACAGCAGAATAACAGAATAGCAGAATAGAAGAGAAAGAACTAGAGAAAAATCACAAAATACAATGACCTGCAAATAGAAATAGAATGACTATAGCAAAAGAAAGCAAAGATAGTATGGATAGCGATAGGTGCCTTGGGTGCAATCCCAAAACATTCTGGAGGGACCACTTGAACCCCTTCAGTGTTGACAAAATCACCATCAATCAATTGCAAAAGGCAGCTTTTCTAGGAATAGCTTACATTCTGTGATAACACCTTTAATACCATCAAGCCACAATCTCAACAGTATAATCCAATCTGTAAATGTTGAATGTAAAAGAAAACGTCATAATGTTACTGCCTAGCAAATATCCCTGGGAAGAGATTTAGGAGTAAAGATTACCACAGAAAAGATGATTGTCTTGGCCTTCATAAAGTGCAGTTTTTACCCAAAGTATCTGAAGACCTCATCTTCTGATCTTAACATACACAGGTTAGTCAATTTAAGGAGCGATGCTACTTGGGTTATTTAAATGATCAGGTCCATATTTATATCATTGTATTATATAATGTATGAATTAGAATTAGATAATGTTGAGTAGCCCCTTGCTCAGTGCAGGAACTCTCCCTTGTAGCTGGCTATTCAGACATATTTGAAAGCTTCAAGTCAGGGAGAGTCCACCCTTCATGTAGGCAGGCAGATCCACTGCTTAACAGCTGTTATGATCATAAAATTCCTTGCAATGTCCAGCCTGTATCTTTTTTTCTTTTCATTTCAACTATTGATCATTGTCCTTCTCCTGGTTTCAAAAACATTACAGGACATCTTTTTTTTAGACCACATTCACCTTTTACCACATTCATTAGTCTTCTCTTTTGCAAGCCAAATTGTTTCCAGTTCCCCATGTCCTTCATATATTTGGTTTCCAGACCATCTAGTAGCTCTTCTCTGAACTCATAACAGTATCTCTGTGCTCCTTTTAAAGGGCATTGCCCAATACTTGATAGGGTGCTCCAATGTCCAAAATGCAGCCTAACCAGAACAGAATAAAGTAAAATAGTTACCAGAATGCAATGACTCTACCAACACAGTCCAGATTACATTGGCCTTTTTCATTGTTGCACCACCCTACTTGCTCATGTTCTGCTGGAGATCCAGTAGCATTTTTAGGCCGTCCACTCCTGAGTCAGAATGTCCCAGTCACATAGTTAAACATTTGATTTTTCCTACCCTGAGGCAGGAATGTAACTATCACAATTAAACTTCATCCTGTAAAATGTGGTCCTGTGTACAAGAGTGTCAAGATCATTTTGAATTGTGATGTTCTCTTTATAAGTATTAGGACAGTTTATCAGCTGCTCACCTGCCCAATTATTCTTCCAGTCCATCCCCTAGAACAATTTGTAAAGATTCTAAGTAGCAGCAGGCTGAGGAAGGAACTCTGGAGTGCTTCACTTTATTTTTTAATTTCAATGCAGATTAGAATGATTCTTAAACTAGAACCATTCATGGAAACTGTCAGTGATGCCAAAATGCAGCTGAGTGATTTGTGATTTGTGTGTTTTTAATGTGGACTTCATGCATCATATTCACATAGAAAGGGGCAGGGCTTCAATTGTCTGGACACACCCACTGTTTTTACATTATTGACTGTAATTGCAGATGCCCCATCTATACCCCATCTATACTATGATCAAAGGACCATGCTTTCAGTCTACCAGATAGTAATCTATCATGCCATCCCCACATTCATTAGCCACCATCTGCCTCAACTTCCCCTCCTTTTATTCAACACCAGCTACTCAACATTATTTATTTTATTTATTAAATTTTTATTGTGCTCTTATTATTTTTATAAATGACTCAAGACAGCCAAATACTCCTTCATATTCCTATTTTCCTCATGACAACAACCCTGTGAGGTGGGTTGGGCTGAGGAAGAGTGATTGGCCTAAGGTCACCTAGTCAGCTTTCACACCTAAGACAGGACTAGACTTCATAGTCTCCTGGTTTCTAGGCCAGGGGTCAGCAACCTGCGGCTCTGGAGCCGCATGTGGCTCTTTCATCCCTCTGCTGCGGCTCCCTGTTGCTCAAAATATTACAGCTGCCAATGTGTGATACTCGCCAGCACACGATTTATTGAGCTTTTCAACCCCTGGTAGGCCAACCATGGATAAATCCAAGAAAAGAAAAGTTTCAGAAGAAAACAGAATGTTTAATTCAACTTGCAGGACTACCTCCTACCGGCCTCCCACTGCCCAGTGCGCTCATATAGGACTGCCCTCCTCCGGGTCCCATCGGCCAGACAGTGTCGGTTGGCGGCCCCCAGGATGAGGGTGTTCTCTGTGGTCACACCAACCCTCTGGAATGGTTTACCCACTGGGCTCCGGATGGCCCCCAACCTCCGCACTTTCCGCGCCGACCTAAAGACATGGCTCTTTCAGCAAATTCACTGATCTGCCGTGCATTTTAATTTGGGGCATTTGGGGTTTTTTAATCGGATTTTAACATTTTAATTATATTTATTGTTGGGTTGTAGCCACCCCGAGTCCCTCGGGAGAAGGGCGGCATATAAATATGACAATAAATAAATAAAAATAAATAAACTACATATGCTAGTTCTGTGGCCGCTCAGGAAATAGTCAGGCACAGGAATGGTTTTGTGGCTCCCGGTGTTTTCTTTTCTGTGGGAAATGGGTCCAAATGGCTCTTTGAGTGTTTAAGGTTGCTGACCCCTGTTCTAGGCCAACATCTTAACCTCTGCACTAAACAAATAGATCCCAATTGGTGGGGACTACACTTATATGTTTGCAAATATGGCTCTATGGCTGAAAACAAGTTCACTGAGGTGTACACATGATAAGGCAAGTAGGTTTAGGAATGTTAAACTTCATTAAACAATGAGCAAGCTTCAAGTTAAGTTACTGACTGAGGGAGTTCACATCTGCTGCACTAAATAGAACTGTCATCTCTTGTGACCAGCACGTTTGTGCTAAGAATTGTTTTTAATATATAATACCAAGTATATTCAATTCAGAGAACCAGAGCCATGGTGACTTGGCTCTTCAACCAGGCCTTTGATTAGGGAGAGTGACACTTCATCACACTTGCCATTTTTTATGTTTTTGCATTTTATGGGTTTTATTATCTTTATTATCTTTGATTGATGTGAGCCACCCAGAATCATTGAGAGCTGAGTAGCATACACATTTAATAAACTATTAATATTTATAATTAAATACAACTATAAACATTGTTTTATTTGCCAAAAATGGTAAACACTCATGCTTGTAAAGATGAATAGCAAATGGCTTCCAAGTCCAGAAAGTTTTAGTCTTTTTCCCCATGTACTCAACCAGCCTCTGAACAGGCCCCAGCAAAACTATTTTCTGCTCCTGGGTCTGTGTGGTGTTGTCTTCATGTTATCCCCAGCCCATGAGTAAGAAAAGTTTATGTCATCTTTAGCTACGCCTGCACTATTTTTCCTCTTATTCTGGCAGCAACTAATGGCAAATAGAAGAGGTGAAAAATCTGTTACACTTTTATCACTCATTGTTCTGGAAAGAAGGCAGTCGACTCCAGGAGAGGCGGGAGGCAGACTGACAGCCAGTTTCATGCCAGGATAGTTTTTTGCCAACTCCAAGATGGGTGGGGAGTTCTTTTCAGCAATGAGGAAAGGCCCTTAAAAGAACAAAGAACTGTATAAACAGTTTTCAAATTTTCAGTGAAGAACAAAAGGGCAATTGATTTATCTGAACTTATCTCAACAAAGAGTCCCAGACACTGGATTATTATATTTTGATGTTTTAGAGGTTCCCCCAGACTCCTGAGTGTTTGTTAATGAATGGCAAAGTGATATCCTGATTGCATTAGAATGCAGGGAAATTTGGCATCTAGGAGCTTCTTAACCCAATGGATATAAAATCAGGAATGCTCTTGAGGATGGCAACAAATCCTGCAAGTATATTTTGTCCCGGCTAGCCAAGTTTGGCCAAGTATTCTTCACAGACGAGATGGAGAGTGAAAAGCAACGCTGGAATTGTGGGGGACAAAAGATTGGCAGACTCAGTTCTCTAAGAACAGCATCTGGGCACTCTTTACCTTTTTTCCATTTTGCATTCCAGTTGACACAGTGCACATGCCCAAAATAAAACATGGTATTTTGGGTTATTCCAGAGCAATGATTCACAGATTATGGGGGATTAAAGAAGACAGACGCTGGGTATACAGTAAGAGAAGACCAACTATGGTGCCATCTATAGAAGGGGTTATCATCACATTACCTAGGTGGCAGGAAAGTTTTCCACATCTCTTTTTTGCGATCTAAATGATTATCTGGATTTGTGCAACCCAGAAATGGTAGCCCTACATATGTACAAACTAAACTTACTTGGTTGTACATTTGCATTTCAAGAAATAATCGGGACTGGGTCTTCCCTTTTAGTTTTCCTATCACTCCTATCTTTATGATTGTCAGTAAATTGGATCTATTTTGAGATTACGACCAGAGATGACCCAGTCCCTCTGCAGATGAAGCTTCAATTTGTCAAGCTGGGCTTCTCTGTAACTTCAGTATCCCAGTGGATATTTTCAGCTTATGATCTTCTCACACTGGGGGAAAAAAATACAACTCTTAGAAGAATGGCAGGAACAGGTGCCTGGTTAATTCAGCAATTGCCTTTCATTTGAGTTGGGGAAAGAACAGGCTGGGAACTTTGCTTTGTCTGATGGCTTTGCTAGAACATCCCATCCATGTTACTCAGCTGGTTGCACAATTTAATTATCACTTTGCAAGCCATGCAATAAGGGTCAGATGACTCTGCCAGGGAGTGAGCCAGCAGTTCTGAGAAATGCCTTCTTTTAGTGAAAGGTCAAGGAAACCTCCTCTTCCTCATGAAGATGAGCTGGTCCACTCGGCATTTATCAACCACAGAGACAGAGACCCACTCAGTTATCAGGGCTATGTCAGCACTTCCTGTCAGACAGGAAACCATCAGAATCCTGTATCAGGGGACCCATTCTACAGGTGAAGTTACAGACTCACATTAAAATATGCCTGCGTTTCCTAAAGCTTAGCTTGAAGCACAACCACACTTCTTATAAACAGGGGCAGGGGAAACAGGGTCAGGAGCCAGGTCTAATCATACATCCCAGGAGGGGGCAATTTTCGGGATGCATCCAAGATCTCAACTTGTACTGTTTGGCAGATGTTGAAGTATAGAAGAGTCTGTTTTGGAGAGAAAAGTAGAAGGGACAGTCTTCTTTTTTCAGTCCTGTGATTCTGTGCATTGACCTTTTGTGCCCTCTTGTACAATATGTTAACTCTTTGGCTGACGTCCATCTATTTAACAACAGCCCTTGGTCCTTGGAACAAATACAGTGTACACTTCAGAGGAGGGTCTCTGAGCAGCTTCACTCGTTAAACAAATCTACTTCCCTGCCTGCCTGCAAACTGCTTTTTGCATTCTTTGAAGAGAAAGGTGGTTAGAAACATAATCATAAAACAATATTTGATAACTAGCATAGGCAGTGATGCCGTTAGATTGTCACCACACCCATGTGCCGTTTCAAGCATTCCAGCCACTTGGAAACCAGTTTAGATAAGCCCCAAGCAAACATTACACGGCAGCGTTGCTAAGGAATTATAAAAAGATACATCAAGGTTCAAAACCTATTGGAAAGTCACACACTCTAGCCTAAAAGATTTCAGGCTTGTGGGCTAGCAATAACAAACCAGTGAAAGGAGCACTCTGCACATGGACATGCGGAACAGATTGTTCACCACACGTGAAACCCAGTAAGGATTGCAGAAGGCCATCCTTGAATACTGAACAAAGCACAATAAGAATATGATTCAGCTGCAACTTTTGAAGATCTGCAGGCCTCTGTGGAGGGTTGGTACTATGTTTGGCTTTAGAGTGCCAGTTGGGGCAGCCTGCTATTGACTCTTGGCCATATCCTAAGATCATCTTCAGAAGCCCTCTAATTTCATTGGGTATCTGCTGTCCAACAACACAACTGATGACATAGAGCAGGTTTTTCTTCATGATAGAGCCACATATGTGGAATATTCTCCCTAGAGCAGTGTAGTAGCTTGAAGATGGGTGGACTTCAACTCCCAGAATCCCCCAGCCAGCACTGCCTTAAAGAAACTTAACCTGATGCCTTGTTGGTTTTTTGTTATTATTTATTTTATTTTATTATTTATTTATGTCCCACCTTCATTACTTTTACAAATAACTCAAGCCGACGAACATATCTAACAGGCCTTTCACTCCTTTTTTTCTCCACAACAACCATGTGAGGTGAGATGGGGCTGAGAGAGTGACTGGCTCAAGGTCACCCAGCTGGCTTTTATGGCTAAGGCAGAAGTTGAACTCACAGTCTACTGCTTTCTAGGCTGGTGCCTAGAAACCTTTAGCCAGGTTTAATAATATTATTATTATTAGGATTTGTAGATGTTGAGACTGGATTTGGCATTTTTATCCATCTATTGAGTCCTTCCCAAGGACTCAGATAGGCAGATGTAGATGTTTGATGGTGTTACAGATATTGTCTAATATTACTATAGCACTATCAAGCATCCACATCTGCGATCACAAGCCCTTGGGAAGGACTTGATAGATGGATAAAAATGCCAAATCCAGTCTGAACATCTGGCCGACTGTGCAATAAACCATAATAATGTTATATATATTATTATAATATTAGTATTATTAGGTTAAGAGCCGTGGTGGCACAGTGGTTGGAATGCAGTACTGCAGGCTACTTCTTCTGCCTGCTGGCTGCCTGCAATTTGGCAGTTCGAAACTCACCAGGCTCAAGTTTGACTCATCCTTCCAAGGTTGATAAAATGAGGACCCAGACTGTTGGGGGCAATATGCCTACTCTGTAAACCACTTAGAGAGGGTTGTAAAGCACTGTGAAGCGGTATATAAGTCTAAATGCTATTGCTATTGCTAAAAACCTTTCCATTTTCCAAGATCTAAAACTCCCCCGTTTTGTATTATTCTTAGAGTTGTTCTCTGAATTTGATTGTTTGACTTCTAATTCATCCTATGAAAGGGAGGCATGGAATTCCTTTTCTCAGAAGTAAAACTTTCCAGTCAAAATTCTTTAGTGCAGACCTATATGGATGCTTAACTGGGGGACAAATGGTCTGGTCTCAGCTTGTTGTTTATATGGCCTCTGGCAAGTGCTTTCTTGAAATGCTTATGTATACAACTTGTCGATTAAATTGGGCTCTTCTGTGGATCACATTTTGAGACAAGATCGAGTCTGAAAGCTTAGGAATCCAGCCCAGGAACAGATAGGGATGACATCCATCCAATTAACCAGAGGCAGAGTAGGCTACGGAGGGTCCAGGTTAAGACCTGATCAACAAAGCTCCCTGAAAGTCAAAAAACATGCAGCCACACCAAAGCTTTAATAGCCATCTTTACTGCAGTTACAGTAATAGTCTTGATGGCTGACAACACAATTTAAACACTTTTATCTGGGAATAAAGTCCACTGAGTTCAATTGGATGCAATTCTGCCTAGGAGTAAACTTTTTTTGCATGTATTACATGCAATGCATATAGAAAATATACTCGGGCTTCAACTGACTTGTTCCAGCCACCATCTCGACTTTTTAAATCTCCTTTGCTGGTGCCCTACCACAAAAGGATATAAAGTGATCTTATAATGCTCCCTGATATCATTCATATATTTATCCATTTGTATGTGCACATTACAAATCATAGCATTCCTCCAAAAGTTGCCACCAGAAGAGATAATGTATTACATCTATGAGGATTAATTACCTGGATTGGCACACAGGTAACCCTCGATTTACGACAATTGGGAGCAGAATTTCCATTGCTAATCAAGGCAGTTAAGTGAGTCGCACCCAATTTCATGACCTTTTTTGTCTTGGTTGTTAAGTGAATCATGCAGTTGTTAAATGAATCCCACATTGACTTTGCTTGTTAGAAGCCAGCTGGGAAGGTCACAAGGGGTGATCGAAAGATCCTGGGACATCATAAATACATTGCCAAGCGCCCAAATTCTGATCACAAGATCATGGGGATGCTGCAATGGTCATAAGTGCAAGGATTGGTTATAAATCACTTTTTCAGCGCTATTATTACTTCACATGGTTGCTAAGCTACTGATTGTAAGTCAAGGAGTACCTGTAGTGGTTAAAGTGCTAGCGTAAAAACCAGGAAACTCTGATTTTTAGTCCTACCTTAGCATGAAATCCAGCTAGGTGACTTTCTTTCTCAGCCCAATTCACCTCACAGAGTTGTGATGCAAACAGGAGGAAGAGAAGGAAGGAGTAATATGTACGTTCACCACCTTAAATTCCCTGTAAAGTAATAAAGGCAAGATAAAAAAGTCAAAATCAAAATCTAACCAATTTTAAATTTAGTTACATGTTAATTATATAATCTATAACTGAATTTGGTCCTATGCCTGCCCATTTCTGGCACTCCACTCAAAAGCCAAGTATGCTTCTAAGTCTGAAAAAATGCACTCTTGCCATATGCTGTGAATTCATTGTTTGTCTGAGGAAATAAATCATTGACAAAGAGAAGGCATTGCCAGGTCCCAAACTATTTCGAAAAAAGAAGCTTAAAGCAACAACAATTAAATACCCCAACAAAATATTTGCCAAAATATTTGGCAGCCATAGCATAACTGGTGTGTGTGGAAAATTGGGAGTGGATTGTAGCTTTGAGGAATAGGCCCAAAAGGTTTTAAGCAGGGGTGAAATCCAGCAGGTTCTGACAGGTTCTGACAAGAGAACCGGTAGCGGAAATTTTGAGTAGTTCTGAGAACTGGCAAATACCACCTCTGGCTGGTCCCAGAGTGGGGTGGGAATGGAGATTTTGCAGTATCCTTCCCCTGCCACCCCCACCAAGCCATGCCCACCAAGCCACGCCCACAGAACCGGTAGTAAAAAAATATTGAATTTCACCACTGGTTTTAAGGGAGTGCTGGGATGATCATGTAGGGAGAAATCCTGCCTGGTGCTCATTTGCTTCTGGGCCCCATCTTGAAAATGGATGATTTTCGTTTGACGAATCCTGAAATTCCAAAAATGATCTGACAAATGTAACTAAAGGGCTCAAGAAAAAACAGGCCTGTGTACCGTTTTTCCTCAGAACCTGCTTAAGAATCCAGTAGCAATCCAGGAGAAACTAATAACTTTGAAAATAAATTTTGAAAGGTATTCTAATCACCGAATATAGAGCGGAAAAACATTTCTATGGCCTAGAATTCATTTTTTCTACTTCTTTCCTCACACTCAAACACATAGAATTAGGGGCAAGGGGTGGTATTTTTGCTTTGGATTTGCCATATAGAAGAGACTAAATGTGGACATACATCTCTTCTTTAGAAAAAGAAATGCCAGCTCCCTTCTGCACTGCTGTCTTCGCAGTTTGAGCAATCAAGCCCTTACATAAATCAATTATAATTAGTATTTACTTCAAGAATGTCTAGGGTGTGTTGTTGCCGCCAAAACAGGATCCAAAGGGATGCAAAGATATTAAAATATCTACCTAACTGCACCTCATAAAACCATTTTCAAGCACTGACAACAGCTGTTAAAACATGGTCATAAAAACCATGCTTATCAAAGCAAATATGACGGAAATGGTAGAAAAGGAAACTAAATCATAATCACCATTTAGGAGGACCCACTACCTAAAACATTGATCTTTAATCCTTGAAACACCGAGAGAGGGGGCTAAATACACAATTGCAGACAACTTTTTCTATACCATGTAGCTTATTTGGAGTTGGCCCTTCCATGCCTGATAAAATGGTCCTCCGTTTTTTCTTTCGTAATATTCATTTTTATTAAAGTCAGGCACAAAGGAGCCCATTTTCCTAGCAGTAAGGGTAGAGAGAAAAACTACTCTGAACAGGAGGTCAGTACCCAAAATGTGCCTCAAAGGTACAGGAAGCCATCAAACCTCCTTTTGTCCTCCTCTCACAATTGCCAAAAACCAGCACTATTGTTCTTCCCCCACACTGAAACGAAAACTACAGAAAAATAATTGTACAGGTAGTCCTCAATTTACAACAGTTCATTTAGTGACCATTCAAAGTTATAACAGCACTGAAAAAAGTGACTTATGACTTTTTTTACAGTTACAACCTTGTAAGCATCCCCATGATCATGTGATCAAAATTCCTAGGCTTGGCAATTGGTTCATACTTATGACCATTGCTGTGTCCCAAAGTCACATGATTCCCCTTTGGCCACCTTCTGACAAGCAAAGTCCATGGGGAAGCCAGATTCACTTAACAACCAGGTTACTAACTTATCAACTGCAGTGATTCATGTAACAACTGTGGCAAGAAATGGGGCAAAACTCACTTAACAAATGTCTCACTTAATAACAGAAATTTTGGGCTCAATTGTGATCATAAGTCAAAGACTACCTGTATAAGCCCTACAATAATCTTGCATAGTTTGAACAATTAAACCTCCAAAAACAACAGGAGGGAAAAAGAAAAAGGAAATGCTGTCCTTGCCTTTAAGCAAGGCACAACCACTCGGCAATATGCCTCCATGCACTACAAAATTTATCCCCTATTATTATTATTTTTTTAAATGTGGCCTTTGGCCATCACATGATTCCCTGCCTCTACATCAGCGCATCACTGAAAACAATAACCAGCCAGCCCTTTTAACTGAGTCTTGGAGCACTGAAACAACCAAGGCAGTGGTGTCATCTCAAGAGAATCAAGAGAATCAAGTAAGTTCCTTCCTCAATGTTACCCTCTCCCTTACCATGTTTGGGGAGGAGATCAGGGTTTGTTGAAAAGAGCTACCTGTCACAAGAACAATGGTTATTCAATCCGGATTGAACAAAGTTTAGCCTCCTCATCGGCCACGTTATGCCGTTGAAGGAGCACAACTACCTGGAACTGGGAAATCACAAGATCTGAAGGCAGACTGCAGCCATTTCTTTTAAATATGCTGATTGGCCACTGTAAAGTGCCCTTAAGGCACAGATCCTCTCCCCCTCTTCCTCCACCCCATAACTCTCTCTGAGATGATTAGAGACAGATGGTCAGGCGATAAGATATTTAAAAATTGACTAGGTCACCCACAGAGCTGTACATCTCTGGGTATCCCGGCCAACAACATTCCTTTAAAGTCAGAACTGGCTTTTCCAGATAGGGCAGATGTAGATAGCCATGCAGGATACTTCTGCATGATGCAGAGAAGAAAAGAAAGGGCAGGATGGAGCTGAGGAAAAAGATGGTCGAGGAAATGAAAATGGAGCCCTGGAAGAGAATCCCTATGAATTGTCTCCCCCTCTACCCTGTCATTTAAAGAAGGGTCTTCATCTTGAGCTAAGTCTTCCCCTTGGGGGCTGAAATTCGCCATGGGAGAGGAAACAGCAAATTAGGGATCCTCAGACCTATTTCATACTGACAGCAAAATAGGAAAAAATGTGCCCATGAAACAGATCTTTGTCCGCCTTGCTGTACATGTGTTAGTTTCTCTCTTTGAGGCAAAGGTGTGATGGAGCTCAGAGTCCTGCACAGCTAGGAGTCTCTCAATAAAAATCCTATTCTTTTCTTTCCCAGACCCCCTCCAAAAAGGCTACTCATTTCCATCATGGTTCACGTGGCAGACTTTGAAACCATTTAGCTATCTCTGTGTTTACCCCTCAAGTCTCCCTAGTAAATCAGTCTACAAGGCCATGTTAATGTTCGCTACCAAGCATGCCTTGGCCAACACCTGCTTTTCACATCACACTCCAGCATGCACAACTCTCTCAAATGGGTCACATAAGGGCAGATGTTGATCACACGGCATCACAAGAGCTGCCCTGTTCTCAGATCGGCATCACAGCACACTTTCCAGAATACCCTGAAGCAGATGGCCTGAGCCTCACCTCCTTAAATGTGTTGGATTATATGACCCACTATCCCAAAACAGCACTACCCTGGATAGGGAGGATGCAATTTTGATCTGACATATAATAGGGAGGTGCCAAGGTTGGATAAAATTGAAATAGAGGGCAAGTTGCAGCACTGGTAAGGGGAGGATAAAGAGGTTTCAGATGGGAGGGAAAAAAATTCACAATACTTAGGCCTGCTCTTAAAATTAAATTAAGGATTTAATCTGCATTTAGCTGCATTTGTTAAAATAGCAACAATACACTTTGAAACAATGTTAGAAGTGTTTATTAAAGCAGGTCTCAAAAGCAATTGCAGCATTGCCTAGATTCCACAAACCCCATTTCAGAATCTCAGGAAAAATCTCACAACACCCCTAGGAGGTAGGCTGAGATTGATACTATTAGCATCGGCCACATATCAATTACAAGAATGCTGAGGCTGAGAAAACAGGTGAAGGCCATCTGGAGAATTTGGGATAGATGCAATAAGGGCTTTGTGACCTGTCAGTCATATTTGTAAGCACTGCATACTGCTTTTTGCTCTTCCTTCTGCTCAGAGGAATTTGTAAGCTTCGCATGAATCCTTATAATTCAGTTATACCTATTATGAATAACAACAGTATTTAAAAGGTAGAATTATTTAGGTCTACAAAAAGAGGTAGAAAAATTAAAATAAATACATTGGCACACATTTGCCAGAATTCTGGGATCTGCTAAGAAATCATCACATATGTTCTGAACTCTTGCTGACCTTCCCTAATTGCAGCAAACTCTTAGACTTTCCTTTCCCGCCTTTCCCAAAAGGATTGCCAGGTTGGTGTAGTGGTTAAGGAGCTGGCCTAGAAACCAGGCGCCCGCGAGTTCTAGCTTCACTTGACTGAAAGCCAGCTGGTTGACTTTGGGCCAATCACTTTCTCACCTATCTCAAAGGATTGTTGTTGGGGGGGGAGGTGAAGGGGAAGAGGAAGGAGTATTATGTATGTTCCCTGCCTTGAGTTACTTATAAAGCAATTATAATTGAACTACACATAGTAATAAAACATAACAATCTAATAAGTAAATAATAAATTACCTTCCACTCAAGTACGTCTTAAACTCTATCCATAGCACCAATCAGATGCAGAAAGTGGAGGGAGACATTCCAAATAGAACAGGGATGTTCATTGGGACCAAAGGATTTAGCTGGTGCTACTGGGAATTGCGATCACATTCCCTCTGGAGGTACCAGCTAATTCTCTCCAAGCTCTGTAGGCCTTGTCAAAAGGAGGTTGGCAATCAGAATGTCCCTTTGCTCGTATACATTTCTGGGTGCAGTCCAAGAGGTTAGGACCACCATTTAAGGCCCAGAGTTCTTTTGGAGCATAGTTATTCCTAAAATGTTAATTCATCTCAGTGCCCAGCCAGTCAGCTCAGCTCAGCTCGTAGGCATGTGCTGCCAATAGCAGCATTTCTCACCCCTCGGCATGGATTTACCTCTGAAGACCTGGGCCTTCACAGTTTTCTCTTTTGGCTGACAGCCAGTCCTTGAAGGGAGTGACCTTAAGAACACACAGTGCAGGTCCCATTCATGCAGTTAGCATCTGATTAACTTCGGGGGTTTTGATTTAATCCCTAGTGTGATCTTGCTGCAGAAATACAGAGACGTTTGCTTCACGTTATGCCTTCTCAAACAGCAGAGTAGCTATTGGGTCTCTGTGTCCTTGACTTCCGGCATAATACTTTAGGACTTTACCGGTGGATCAGGCAAAGCAGCCCACAATATTTTAGCCTTTATTGAGATAGCCAAACCAACAGGAATAATACAACCTTTCCAAGCGATTTCACACAGAACTGGTAAATTTGTAGGAATGGTGGGAATACTTTCTGAAGGCTGGGAGTTGCATCAGACAGAGCTGAATTCTCCGATGTCTGCAGTTCAACTCCCCCTCTAGATGGTGCAGAAAGATCAGGTGCTGGGAAGGCTTGGCAGAAGAGCAGCTGCAGCCAGGTCAGCCGTTCTACGCTTGCCATAAAGGCTCAGACTATCTGTAGCTTTAACAAATGCATGGCATTTAGTACGTCCAAGCTAGATCAGGATATTGCACATTGGGGTAAGGAGATTTTAAATCAGAGATGTCTAATCAGATCCTCCTCCCTCCAAAGGTTTCTGAAACTTTGAATTTGTTAAAGTTTCCTGACAGAACAATTAATCAGTGGAACGGCTTGCCTCCAGAAGTTGTGGGTGCTCCAACACTGGAGTTTTTAAAAAAGAGATTGGACAACCATATGTTTAAAATGGTATAGAGTTTCCTGCTTAAGCAGGGGCTTGAACTAGAAGAACTCCAAGGCCAACTCTTGTTTTGTTATTCTTCCAAAAATGTTCATTCTCTAAGCTTTAAGGGCAGAAAATTATTAAAGGCAGGGCAAGCAATCATCCTAAAAGTATTTAATTAACTGAACTTCATTTTAATTGAGCTTATACTGATATGAATTCAATTTCATTTTTGCCCTGGCCCCACCTATATTTTTGGAGATTGACTCTGAACTTAAAAAAAAATGACTCAAAGGCCAGCACAGCCCTCAATCCTGGAATATTTTTGGTTTTCTAATGCAGATTGATTCCTTGTGCCTATTATTTGCATTGCCAATAGGTGATCTTTTGAAGTAACTATGCAAAGCATCTGTCCTACTCTCAAACTGCAGCCCTTCCCCTGGGGGCTAACTGAGGCATCTCTCCTCTATTCCCCCTGGTGAGGGCTCAAACAACTTCCCCACCCTGTGCTGTGTGCAATGAACCAATGGAGCCTGCTGACCTTGTCATTGTAATAGGTCTTCAATTGATGGAATGTGAAACTTGCTGCTGAGAGGGATGTGCTGGGTACAAGGGTAGCATTATTCACCACGTTTAGTTTTTATTAAAGAGGGTCGATATGTCAGACCTTGAAAGCACAGCTATATTTTATTTGAAGAACTATACCAAGGGATGCACCAAAGGGCTGAAAATAGGGATTGCTTCTAATTACAATTACTAAAGGGCATTACTGAAGCAGAGTGTTGTACTAGGCATTGCTAAACTACTACTAAATTCAGTACATCTCTGCAACATTTGTGTAATCACATTCAATACATGGAGAAAAGAGCTGCATTTTCCCAAGGCCAGCTTTCAGAAATTATATAGAAATTAGAAATTATATAGAAATTATATAGAAATGTATAGACTTCTATAAATTATATGCATTTGGTTCTATGAAGGGGGATACTAAAAGCTAAATTAGTGTCTGGCAGTACACAGCTTACATTTATGCAAAATAAGTGCAATGTCCTTTCACAGTAGCAGGTAATCATTTCAGCATTGCAAAGAAAATTAACATCTGTCGTAAGAAAGAGCAGGATGGCCTCTCTTGATAGCCCAGAAGAATAGATCGAAGCCTCAGTATTAGATTTAATTCAAGAACTAAAAACATCATGGCCTTTGAAGATGATGGCCTTAAGCTGTTAATCGTCTGGGGCTGGAGTAGTGGAAGCAAACAGGATGGCCACCAACAGCAAAAAGGGAAGTCCAGAAACTCAAGGCCGGAAGCAGATAATCAGGCAAGATATTCAGAGTGGACATTAATTTATCCAGATTAAAGTATCCCAGATAAGGACCAGGAACCTAGGAATTGAAAAAAGCTATAAGATGAGAGGATCAGCAGTGAATAAATCAAGAAGCCCAACAGTATTTGAATGCAAAGATCAGTTGAGACAGCTAGTTTTAATTTTCCCTCTTCAGTGACATTGGAGCTAAATGTAGTTATATCTATTTTAAGGGAACCGATTAAAATAAGTGTAAGTTCAAGACATCCCTTCTTTTCCTTCTCTATCTTTCTAGTGTAAGGAGAATTTCTCACTTTTCCAATCTTGGAAAAATAAGCAGATGAGAAGACTACATTTGCAATTTCCATTCAGTGGAGAGAAAAAGAGAAGAAATAAAAGATCTGATGGATTAAGAGTCCTCAGACCTTCCATACGGACCTCACATGATAGGAAGTAACACCAGGCTGACTTTGGCTGGATTCCAAAACCAAGTAGGGGCAGATTTAGCTAATTTATGAATAAGGACCGAGTAGGAATGCTAAATGAAGAATTTGGAAAGTATCCCAGAAGAAAGTAGTGATAAACTAACATTTGAGCTGCTCCCAAGATTACGTGGTTATCTTACATTTGAGCTTTTCCTTGGAGAGTTTACTTTCACCTTATAAAATACTTTCCTCAAACGATGAAGGAATAAGTACCGGTAGCTTATTTACTTTTGTTCTAATGCCTTTGACATTTCTAGAGATTTATTTCTCAAATGATTAACATGTAACAAGTTTGAGTTAGTACCATTTCTTCAAGTTCTTCTTTCAGATGCTTGGTTAAAAGAAAGCCCACAAGCATATTGGTTCTTGTATGAATACATTTATCTCAATAAAAGCTAACTAAGAAGGGCATCAGGGTCTGCCTTGCCAAATAGACTTAAGGAGTTAACCTAACAAAAGAGCAGGGCTTTTATTGGGCAGCCGCAGCTGCCATCTTGACATTTTTGATCCTTGTAGACACTTCTGCCAGCATGACCACTTCAAAACAGAGAGCCAATGCTGAAATTTAGTGGTGCAATCTTCTGGTAGCATTTTCAAAAGAAAGAGGAAAAATTTAAAAGGTGTGAGCTAAGCCTAAGATGTTTAGTTTACTTCAATAAGCGAATGTACTTTTACCTCACTCTACCTAACCCAGGAAAAATCTAAACCTTCCAAATCTAAATCTGTTCATCGTATTTTTATTGCATATATTGCAATCCTCTTGACCACTAGAAAAGAAATTTATTTTAGAAAGAAATGATGTTGATAGAATGATGTTGCCATTAGCTATCTGGTCTCAATCTTCTCCATTATGGTGGCAAGTATTGCATTTCCGTTTAAATCATTATTTCAGTTCTGAAAAAATGTAACATATAAACTAGCACATGGACATGTTATGCAGATTGGTACTGTATGTGCCATTTGGGTAATATTTTTCTTCTTTTGTCAGTTTTCTTGTCAAAATTATCTTTTTTTAAATTTATTTATTTTTATTTATGTGCCGCCCTTCTCCGGAGACTCAGGGCAGCTTACAATGCATTGAGCAATAGCCTTCATACTTTTGTATATTTATACAAAGTCATCTTATTGCCCCCACAAACCGGGTCCTCATTTTACCTACGTTAGAAAGGATGGAAGGCTGAGTCAACCTTGAGCCTGGTGAGAATTGAACTCGCAGTAATTACAGGCAGCTGGAAGCTAAATACTACCTTTAACAGTAGCATTAGTCTGCTGCACCACTCAGGCTCCTATAGCCTTAATGGCACATCTTAATGGCACAGAAATGCTGTCTTTTGCAATGGGTAAACCCCTCCCCCAGCTGAAACATTTTTTCTTAACTCATAAGTACATAAAGTGTATGGATTGCATTCATTTATTTTTAGTGGCCCAAACATGAGCCAGCCACTTTAAAAACAAAGGATCATATAATCAAATTCAAGCATGGCTACAGTTCAGCCAACTAGTCTATTTATACTTGAAAAAGCTGCTGCTGCTGCTACTACTACTACTACTACCCTGTTTCCCCACAAATAAGACATCCCCTGATAATAAGCCCAATCGGGCTTTTGAGCCAGGGGTGGGTTCTAAATTTTTTTACTACCGGTTCTGTGGCCGTGACTTATTTTGTGGGTGTGGCTTAGTTAGGGGGGGTAATGTGACTGTGTGGGCGTGGCCAACTTTTTTTTTTTTTTTACTTTTAAAAGCATTTTTTCTACAACCTTAAGAGGTTGCAGAAAAAAATGCTTTTAGAAGCCTCTGGCGATCAGGCAACTCAGCTGGGATCGCCAGAGGCTTTTAAAGGCATTTTTTTCTACAACCTCTTCGGCCGATCATCAGAGGCTTTTTTTTTTTCTTTTAAAAGCATTTTTTCAGCTGAAGAGGTTGTAGAAAAAATGCTTTTAAAAGTTTTTTTAAAAAAGCCTCTGATGAGGTGGGCGGGCTAAGTGAGCGGCGACCAGGCCGGGGACCAGTTCGGGGGCGTGGCCAGCCAAAGTTATTACCGGTTCTCCGAACTACTACAAATTTTTACTACCATTTCTTGCGAACCAGTGCGAACCGGGAGCAACCCACCACTGTTTTGAGTGCATGGCAATAAGGCCAAGCGCTTATTTCAGGGTTCAAAAAAATATAAGACAGGGTCTTATTTTCAGGAAAACACGGTACTACTACTACTACTACTACTACCACTACTACTACTACTACAACTACTTTCCTTGCTGGGCTAAAAGGGTTCCTATGAGGCATTCAACTAAAAGCCAACTGCTGTTAAGTGCCCATTGGTCAGTGTATTAGAATATAACTAAAACCTTGGGAAAATGCTGTCCAAATTATCAAAATACAGAGTATATTTTGTGAGGTTTTTTTGGGTGTGGGGGATATCTTCAAGTCAACATTGACTCCTAGTGACTGCCTAGACTACTGTAGTACCTGCAGTTTTCTCGGCAAGATTTTTCAGAAGTTGTTTGCCATTGCCTTCTTCCTAGGAAGAGAAGCAGTGAGAGAGTGTGACTGGCCCATGGTCACCCAGCTGGTTTTGTATCTAAGGCAAGATTAGAACTCATGGTCTCCCAGTTTATAGCTTGGTGCCTTAATCACTGCATCAAGCTGGCTTAATTTAATACAGTTGTTTAAATTATTATAAAGAGCAGGTGATCTCTGGCATGAAAACCTGGCCTACCTTTATTCATTTAAAAATGAAATTGAGTACAGCAGTGAAAAACAGCATTATACTATATACTGTATTTTTCGGAGTATAAGACGCACCTTTTTACCCCCCAAAAGGGGGTGAAAATTTAGGTGCGTCTTATACACCGAATGTAGCCCTGCCCACCCACTAGCCCCCACCCTTTGGCCTGTGCCTCGCAGCAGTTACCTCCTTGCAAGCAAACAGCAAGAAAAAACAGCTCCTTTCAGCTTCAGCATAGGTTAATTAGCACAAGTTGATTAGATTGGCCTCCCGACTCTCAGCTGATTTGCTCTCAGCTGATTTGCGCAGGGCTCTGCTGCTTGCTGCAAAGAGTGCTGGAGCAGATTTTTTCTCCCCTAGCTATGCTGAAAAGCGAAACTGAAAGTAAAGCAGGCTCTTTGCTGCAACATGGCAAAATGAAGCAGAGAGAGATTTCTTTTTCTTTTTCCTCACCAAAAAAGGTAGGTGCAAACAATGGGAAATTTAGGGCAAAAGAGGAGAATTAAAGATTTTAAAACACAAAAGAAAAAAAGCTCTATTTAACTAGGGAATTGTAATAATTGAGATACTATTAATTGTATATTGTGTTGAAAGCAGAAATGGTTAAATTGTGGTTTGGAGGAATATATGGGGGAAATTATTTGGTTTATTATTATTGGTAAATATAATTAATTGATTTGTAAGAAATTGGATTGCATGGAAATAATTGGAATATTCATGTTCATATTGATTAATATACAAAAAAGATAGTTATATAATTGATTTATATAAAAATGTTGAATTTATATTAAACAATTGTAATATTAAATAATTAACCAATGTGAGGATGGATATAAAAATAGATGACAATGGGAAGGGGTAAATATAGAATAGAAGGGAAAAATTGAATTTGATTAAGAATAGAGATGAGAATTAAGGGTAATATTGGTTTTTTTTAAAAAAATAGATGAGGAATAAATATGGCAAAAAGGAATTATAGAAATTGTAAATTTAATTGAAATGACTAAACACTGTTTAAATTTGTGAACCAGCCAAATACTCTGTTCAAAGAAAATACATTGTATGTTTGTATGTGTGTTTGTCTAAAAAATAAAACTTTTTTTAAAAAACAACAACCAAAAAAGGTAGGTGCGTCTTATACTCCGGTGCATCTTATACTCCGAAAAATACAGTAGGTAGGAGATCAAACTGCAACGTGTTATGGCAATATTCCCCAATATTTTCTCTATTATTCCTGATTAAACATGGCAACTGATGACTTTATGTTCAGGATTTTCAATATGCCACTGGATAGCATATGTATAATAATTCCTAGGAACTCAGTTCTTTAAATAGGACCTTCTCCCAATTCTCTGGACACATGACTAGATTTTTATTGTATACACTTTGCATTTTATCTCCCTGTTGTCTCTAGTCCTTCTGCCACCAACTTTCTGGAACAGCTGTCTGGGCATGCAGGAAATAGGGATGGGGAAGGAGGAGTTTGTTCAGTAGCTACCATTCCTTCTACTGATGGAATTGCACTGGATTCAGATTTCCTTGGCTAGTTGGATTAAACACATTAAATGCATTCCATAATCATTCTGTCAAAAAAAGCATACAACAATTCTAGAAGGTAAGTTAATTTTATTAACTTTGCACATGGGACCTATGAAACACTGGAATATTATATGCTCCTGTTCCATCAGTTGCAGGGGTGGGTTCTACTTACCTTTACTACCGGTTCGCAGTGGGGCCGCACACGCAGAAGCGTTTTGGTGATGTCGGGGTTGGTGGGCGGGGCCTCCCGCCAGTTTTACTACCGGTTCTATAGAACCAGTGCGAACCGGGGGCAACCCACCACTGATCTGTTGGATACATCCTCACATTTTCCTTCTCCCAGGATTTCTGATTTTTCCATTAGTCCTCAATTGGTCCTCTCTAACATGACAGGAGGGCCAGCCCTTTGTGTGTTGGCTTTGGTTCCCAACCCTCTTTATTCTGTTCTTGATTTTTAATAACTGTATTCACAAATATTGAATATATCTTCTAGGTTGTTTTCGTCTTCCTGTGTGCAAATGGTAGTGTTTATATCACAAGAGAATCAAATTTCCTTATAAGGTAACAATAATTTGCCTTAGATTTAACTGGCTTGATGGTCCTTGGTCAAGATGATTGGGAATATTGTGAATCATAATTCAGCAACATCTGAAAAATCATAATGTGAACCATAAATTAGGAATTTTTTTCTTCAGTTTTCAATTTCTCTCTTGTGTTTCTTTTCACCAGTTGCCGATGGTTTGAAGGGTTGTTAGTTTTTGTCTACTGAAGACATGAGATACAAATGTGATAATAAACTGTTACGATCAAGGAAAAAAGATGCATTTATTAGCCTCTGTACATGCACACCTGTAATTTGTAGTGTAAATTATCTGCAGTTTGTTCATGTGGAGTGTTCCTGGGAGAGACAGTGGCAAGAGTAAATGCAATCAGAATGAGGTAGAAATAACTTTATACTTAGGGTACCACCAATATTCTGGTACCTTCTTTGGGCAAAATTACAAAACAGAGCTGAATGTCCTAAATATGAACAGAAGTTTTTATTCCCCCTTCATTCCACCACCAGTACGCTGATGACACCCAGCTGTACATCTCCACCCCAGGCCACCCCAACGATGCCCTTGAAGTGATGTCCCAGTGCCTGGAGGCTGTGCGGATCTGGATGGGGAGGAACAGGCTCAGGCTCAACCCTTCCAAGACTGAGTGGCTGTGGCTCCCGGCATCCCGATATAGTCAGTTGACTCCATCACTGACTATTGGGGGCGAGTCTTTGGCCCCCACTGAAAGGGCTCGCAATCTGGGAGTCCTCCTGGATAGGCAGCTGTCTTTGGAAGAACATCTGACGGCTGTTACCAGGGGGACCTTTTATCAGGTTCGCCTGATTCGCCAGTTGCGGCCCTTTCTTGATCGGGATTCCTTGTGCACAGTCACTCATGCCCTCGTCACCTCTCGCCTTGACTACTGCAACGCTCTCTACATGGGGCTCCCCTTGAAGAGCACCCGGAGGCTCCAGCTGGTCCAGAATGCAGCAGCGCGGGTAGTGATGGGAGCAACATGGCGCTCCCATGTAACACCACTCCTGCGCGAGCTGCACTGGCTCCCGGTGGTCTTCCGGGTGCGCTTCAAGGTGTTGGTTATCACCTTTAAAGCGCTCCATGGCATAGGGCCTAGCTATCTCCGAGACCGCCTGCTGCTACCGATGACCTCCCATCGACCCGTGCGCTCCCACAGAGAGGGCCTCCTCAGGGTGCCATCAGCCAAACAATGTAGGCTGGTGGCTCCCAGGGGGAGGGCCTTCTCTGTGGGGGCTCCCACCCTCTGGAATCAGTTGCCCCCGGAGATAAGAAGAATCCAGGACCTCAATGCCTTCCGTCGTTCCCTGAAAACCTATCTTTTTCAGCAAGCCGGGTTGGCTTAAGAAGAAATTTTTAAAATTTTTAAATTCTTTTAATTAGTCTGTGATTCTTAACTTTCGGGCCAAAATTTATATATATTTTTAAATGTTTTAATATTTGTATTCTATGTTTTTTATCTTGGCTGTACACCGCCCTGAGTCCTCAGGGAGAAGGGCGGTATATAAATTGGAAATTAAATTAAATTAAATTCCAAAATAAATTTTGAACTGTCTCTACCATACCTCTATTGTTCTGCCCCAGCTATGGACCCCAAAGAACGCAGCACACACAAAATCCATTTAACCTTAGTTTACTAAATAAACCAGTTTTTTTTACAACAACGGCTGTTAATTAACTGCATTAACAGCCACCAAGAATTCAAAGAATAATACTGAAAGCTTACTGTGGTTGGCAGAATGCCCAGAAGCAATTTGCAGGAAGCTGAAAAGATAAGCAAGACAAGACACGAAGGTATGTGAACGAAGTTGTTCCCTGCAAATTGCTTCAGTCGGCGTTCCTCCTTAAATAGGCTAAGGGAGTGGCCAATTAGCCCCAAGCCTTACTCTGGAGGAGACCTCCTCCTGAGGAGCCACTCCTGCCTTTTGGCAGCTCTGCGCGCCCATGCATCGAGAAGAGGCTCCTCCTCTTTGTCCTCTTCACTTAAGGGAGGTTCTGGAGGTTCTGAAGGCCCTGGCTGAATCCCTGCCTCTGGCACCACATCTCCTCCAGCCTCCTCATTGTCTGACTCGAGTGCCAGCTGCACAGGCTGCTGGCGCAGCACCACACCAGCCTCCTCGCTGTCTGAATCAGCTACTAGCTGCACAGGCCACTGACGGGCCACAACACTCTATGTACTATGCCAGAAGTGGCTTCTACTTACCTTTACCACTGGTTCACAATAGGAGCGTGCGCAGAGCGTCAATTATGACGCCTGGGCAGGTGGGCAAAGCCTCCCGCCACTTTTCTTACCAGTTCTCAAGCACCAGACAGAACCGGGAGCAACCCACCACTGTACTATTTATTTATTTATTTATTTATTTATTTATTTATTTATTTATTTATTTATTTATTTATTTATTTATTTATCATATTTGTATACCGCCCTACTCCCGAAGGACTCAGACGGTGAACAGCCAAGATAAAATACAGAGACATACAAAAGTTAAAAAACTATTAAAAATTAAATAATTTAGGCTCAAAAGACAAATTTAAGAACTTCCAATTTATCTAAAAATATTTAAAACCCAATTTAAAAGGGAGAGTTAGGCCAGACCAGCCTGTTGGAATAAAAACGTTTTTAGGGCGCGGCGGAAGATGCATAAGTCTTGGATCCTCCATATCTCCGGGGGAGCTCGTTCCAGATGGCAGGTGCCCCCACAGAGAAGGCTCTCCCCCTGGGGGCCGCCAGTCGACATTGTTTGGCCGACGGCACTCTGAGGAGCCCCTCTCTATGGGAGCGAACTGGTCGGTGAGAGGCTACTGGTGGCAGAAGGCGGTCTCGTAAGTACCCTGGTCCTGAGCCATGGAGCGCTCTAAAGGTGGTAACCAAATCTTGAAGCGCATCCAGAAGACCACTGGGAGCCAGTGCAGCTCGCGCAGGAGGGGGGTCACATGGGAGCGCCACATCGCTCCCGTCACCACCCACGCGGCCGCATTCTGGACCAGTTGGAGCCTCCGGGTGCTCCTCAAGGGGAGCCCCATGTAGAGAGCATTGCAATAGTCCAGGCGTGAGGTGACAAGGGCGTGACTGACCGTGCGTAACGAGTCCCGATCCAGAATGCCTTACAAACTATGGCTTACAAACATCCCTACATGCTAACTTAATGCTCCCTGAATTATCTTAGTCAAAAACCAAAGCTTAGGCATCATTATCATTTTCTTTGTTATTGATTTTCAGACTTTTACATCATATTATTGTTTTTGAAAAGTCACATCTTAAAACCTTGGTACTATTTTTTTTTAAATGTACAAGGTCAGAGAATTCACATCTCAACCAGGAGATATAGTGCTCCTCAACCAGTACAATGTTAAAGGAATAGTTATCAGCCAAGAAATGTGCACACATTTTGTCATGAAGAGTGCCTGTGTTTAAAAATGTGAAAATGACATACGTGTAGCCTGCCTGTAAATAACTGATTCCAGAAGACTCTTGGCATATGCCAAACACAATTTAATGGTTTCACAAACAGAATTTTAAATGTCTGCTGCAGTCCTAAGCAGTGGAAAATACTGTATGCATTTTACTACTTTTTGTCCAAGTAATAGTTTGTGTTCTCTTAGCCTTCGATAGCAGTTTCTCACCCTGAAATATAACAGGTGGTGCTTTTTCTTGGCTTAGGGACAGAGTGATACAAAGCTGTGGAACATTTTTTATTATATCTGTATCTTTGCCTCCTCCCTCCAAGGTCAGGGCCAAACCCATGGGCACGTTCTTACAACGGCCTGTGTGGTAAGTAAAGCTAAGAGATAATGAGTTCAAGATCACTTTGAGGCTTGTAGCTAGTTTTTATGGTGATGCTGTATTGTGACGGATTAGTGGTCTTGGCCCTTTTATACAACACCTTTATATTCTAGGAGGATTATGGCAGGTTAAAACAGGACAGATAAAACGTGATGATTCCAATTATGTTCTCCCTAGTATGTGTCCAGACTCTTATGGAAGAATACGGCTTTTAATGGTTGTGTTGGATGATTCTCATCCTGCTTATAATTAAGCCATGTTTCTCATTGTTTCTCTATTAAAATCGATTAAAGAGCTTATTGGGAACAGATTATTGTTGGAAGTCCATCTCCAAGGATTGGGCTGTTTTCTTTTTCATTCTCTCAAATCAATCAATCTTGTCCCTATTCATTCTGCACATTTAAATTCATGCTGTTTTCTGCTTCACTTGATAAGCTCAGCAAAAATTGGGTTGGGTTGCTGAGCCCCATCTAGAAGCATCTATCTGTGCAGCAGGTTCACAGCAACTTCTCCAATTGCTCAGAGCATGCTTTTTAGGAGGTTTTGCTGACTTATTTATTAGTTATTTCCTGGGAAAACGGGTTGGAGCTCTGGAGGAAAAAAGATAGGCAGCAGGGAGGTGGAAAAGTAGATATCCCAGGCTGGAGATAAGATATTCTGTACATCAACTACATATGGTCCATGGCTGATGTAACAGCACATACGCAGTTTAGAATGGAAGGGTTACCGTACTTTATTTGGAAATATGTGCTTGGTTTGGGGGAATCTGGACAAAGGGCTGGCTTTAGGTTTGGAATGTTCTGCTGAAAAAGTAAAAGAAGGTTGTCAGTGTGAATGATTCAGAAAAGCAGCTGCCCACTATCAGGTTACCCTGGGTAAAACAGAACTAAAGCAGAGCTGAGAAAGGGACTTGATGAGTGAAGGCCCAGACGAGGATGTCATGCTTGCCCAGAGCTCCTTAGCTAATTGTAACCGTTCAGCCCAAAATAAAATAAACTGAAGGAATGGAGATTTGGCAAGTTTTTTTTTTAAACATTTCATAATTTGGTTTGTTTGTTTGTTTATAAGAATTTTAATCCTTTTAAGTCATTTATGCTACAAATCACTTTATAACTGCCTAAGAGAAACAGAAGTGCACCTCTGATGCATATGGGGGATTCAGCAGTTTCTCCTCTTTTTTATGAAACCAGAAATGTGCATAGCATAGAGTAGATGGCTGATGAAATGCTGTGGTGTTTTCCATTTGGAATTGTTCATCTAAGTGGTGCCTGGCTTTAATCTTGGTGGTGAAGTCTTTCCACAAATTAATCTCAAATTAATCGTGATTCATGATACATTCACAGAGTTGCACAAACGACTGTAGTGATAATCCAGCAAAACTGGTGAACCACTGGTGAGCCAAACAAAAAGCCTCCTAGAGCCTTAAAATACAGCCATTTCTCATACCATTTGATTTCCCATACCATTGGATTTCTTGGGCCAAAACCATATCATTTGATGATGGTGGAACACTGACAATTAAAAAAAAAAGTAGGTAGTTGGAGTAGGACGAAGGGAAAGTTACTCCACAAAGTTACCAGCAACACAGGAGACCGATGTGTTATATTAATCTGTAAAACACATAACCTCCGTCCCCGCTCCCCAAAAAGACAGCGATCCAGTCAAGAGGATAAATTAGCCAATAAAAATTGAACTGGATGGTAAAGCTAGACCATCAGAGTGTGTACTCCAAGGAGGACAATTGCTTTTTGTGGCAAATGCAAGCCGCTCCCGAGTCTTGACTGAGCTGAAGTCTCACCCTGTCCAATCTGCAAATTCCAGTTTGCTGTAGAAATAGCTTCACGCTTCAGCAAAGTCAGTCATGACTAACCACCAGATGCTGGGTAGTATTTGCTCCCTCCCTCCCTCCCCACCCACCCACCCCCTGCAAAAAAGTCCCAGCGCAAATTATTTCCAAGTGAGTGTAGGAACGATTCCATCTGAAAACAACAGCTGCAGCTCTGCAGATGCAGAGAGGTGCACTGCACCATGTGAATTCTCTCTTAAATTATTGCACATGATGCTTCGGAGAGATGGGACGTTTTGATGTGGTGGCTTTAGGGTAAATGTTCACCCTCTCTTCTCTACGGGTTTTACAAAGCTTTACGGGTCCTCCTTCATGGGGTGTGTATTGTCCTTTTCCCCATTAGATCAGCTTCCCGATTTTTAGAGCAGCTTTTAGAAAAATCAAGAGCAAAAACAATGACTCTGCTCATATTGCTTGTAGGGGGGAAGGAAGCAAGTTCCTATGTTTTCTGAGAACCTGCTTAGCTATTTAAAAACCCCATAGTGTATCATAGTTTGGTTGAAACTGGGGAACTGTTAAAACTGTCCATTTTAATTTCCCCCTCCACCTCTTTTTCTTTAACTGGAGCACTGATATGTAATTAAACTGTTATAGTTTGGGGGGAGTGATTACATGGCTTGACAGCTCAATTGTTTTTAAGTACCACTCCAAGCTACTCTTAGTCTTCCATTGTTAAATACCTTACCACAGATACATTTTTCAGCCTACAGATAGTACTCGACTTGCAACCATTGTTTAGTGACCGTTCAAAGTTGCAAGGGCCCTGAAAGTGACTAATGACCATTTTCACACTTATGACCGTTGCAGCATCCCCACGATCACATGATCAAAATTCAGATGCTTTGCAACTGGTTCAAATTTATAACGGTTGCATTGTCCTGAGGTCATGTGATCCCCTTTTGCTATCTACTGACAAGCAAAGTCAATGGGAAAGCCAGATTCACTTCACAACCTTGTTACTAATTTAACAAAAATGCGGTGATTCACTTAACAACTGTGGCATGAAATGTTGTAAAATGGGGCAAAATTCACTTAACTTCTACCACATAGCTCCCAGCGACCGGTAAGATCCCACAGAGTCGGTCTCCTCTGGGTCCCGTCAGCTAAACAATGTTGACTGGCGGGCCCGCAGGGGAGGGCTTTCTCTGTGGCTGCCCTGGCTCTCTGGAACCAATTACCTCCTGAGGTCTGGACCGTCCCCACCCTATTGGCCTTCCGCAAAGCGGTGAAGACCTGGCTCTTCTGGCAGGCCTGGGGCCGTTGATCTCGTTATAATGATCTTGCGAGACCCAGCCATGAATTGGAGTGCATGTGTTTTAACATTTTTAATGTTTTAATGTTTTTCTTTTTAACATTTTTTATGGGATTGTTCGCATTGTTTTATTCTTTGTTGTAAACCGCCCAGAGTCGCTTGGGAGTTGGGCGGCATAGAAATGTGACTAAATAAATAAACAAACAAACAAACAAACAAACAAACAAACAAACTGTCTCACTTAGCAACAGAAATTTGGGGCTCAATTGTGGCAGTACGTTGAGGACTACACGTATTTGAAAATGTTCTATTTTATTCCTTTGGTTCTGCTGCAGGCACTCTGGAACACTTGGCAGACTCTATTAATTTACAAAGGGTGCTATCTGTACTGCATTTACAAGATGTTCTTTTTTAAAAAAGAAAAGCTGATTAAACATTAAAAGAAAATTTCTGTATACTGAAAATACAAAAAGTTTACCCGACCACCAATGGCCAGGATTTAGAACCATCAGCTAAAAACTTCAATGAAGGACCACTGTTTTAGTTGCTTCTTATAAGACAGAAATAAATTCCAGGTTGCAAATGATTCCCTTCTGAAGTAGATTTGTGTCATTTTTGTTCCATTGGGAATAATTCTCCTCCCCCCCCCAAAAAAACCCTAATCCAGCAAAGGCTGAATGCCACTGATGCAAATTATCCCAGTCTCTATGAGTTTCTTAAGATTCCCATCTCACCATTTCTTCTCAATGACTATCACCTGTGGGAAAAAAAACCTGTATATTTGAGGTGGGAACCCACCCTGTCAGTAACCCCTCCCACCAGAGGCAATTTGGTGGCAGATTCCAGCAACAAGCCCAAAACTCCTCAGTACCTTTGCTTAAGAGAGTTCTTTGCTGCGGAAAACTCCCCTTTGCACACTTGTCTCTGGCTTTAATTTAGCTTGTAACTTAAAAACAGCAAAAGGTGAACCTTGAACCAAGAGCTCCACCTTAGCCTTCACAGTGGAAAGCTTCCAGGATGAATGTCTATGGAGATTCTCAGTCGTCCAGGTCATGGTCATCCCAAAGGTGCTTTTTCAAGAGGTAACTGGTAATTCTAGGTAACAAAGATTTTTTTTCAGTCCAACACTGATCACCCATATGTGCCATCCTCTGATAGCCTCCCCATTTACATTTTTCTTCCCATTCTCCCATCTTCTCCCATTTGCAATTGAGTAGACCATGTAGATCTTCATGGATAGACCCCTCCCCCCCACTAGTGCCACAATGCAAGAGAAAAGTGGGGAGGAAACAGGTGCGCACCACAAAGTTGGCTCTGAGACCTTTTTTCTAAAGAACATGAAGTATGGTAACAGTTGCAGTAGTTGAACTTTTAGAAGAGGCTGTAGCCTTCATTTTCCATGGCTGGGTCTCCAACCTTGTGTGTTGGGTGATAAAAGAAAGCATGGGAGGTGCCAGGGAATAGACAAAACCATCCAACAGAAGACTGAGGACCATGTGGGAATCATGCATTGCTTATTGCCCTCAGTAAAGAGTAGATTATTGCTTTCATGATTTGTACACTCACTGTTAATATACCTGAAATTTTTATCTGGGAACAGAGCTGAAATGTATTAGATGTAGTTGCACTTTACATAATTAGGGGGATATTAACCATTGACCAAAGATCAGGTTGTACATCACTATTATTACAAGATGTACAATATTATCCAAATTTCAATTATTGTAAGGTTGGCTAGATTCATCCAATTAAATTTGGACAGCTAGGTAGTACTATCTAGATATAGTACTAGGCATGAGTGACAAATCGTGGCAGTAGTGAAGACGTTACTGTGGCTGAATAAATGTATAAAGATATATAGATAACTCTAAGCAAAGGTAGAGTGTTAAGAATAGATTTAGGCACTAAAAGAGGCAGAACAGAGCAGTCACAGCAAATTGAGATAGAAAGAGAAGCAGGTAGATATTTATCTTCAGAGTAGAGAGATTATAAAAAATGGATCAGAATACTCTTAAGTCTCAGTTCCACTGCCATATGCAATTGGAAAGTTTGCAAACTCTGTGTGGCATCAGAAAGGGCATCCGGCCAGTAAATGCTCAGCTCCATCCAGTACCCCAACTTTACCCCAAATTAAGGGATTACTGTGTCATAAAAAAGGGGGGAATATATGCAATTGGAAAGTAGAAGTTAGAGAGAGCTCTTGTATCTGGACTGCCATTAGATGGCAGCAAAAAGCTAATGTTTTCTGACATCTAGTGGTCATTTGGACTTTTGTAACCTCAATACAGGAAAGCTTTTTCACATCTCATTAACCTTTGCATGTGCTAATGCAGCTTTAAGAGCAAAGCAATTTTCTCCAAAGCCTTGAGCAGACTAATGGTAAAATAACGTACAGAGATGCAGCAAAAGCAAAGTACAGCAACTGCCTATAAGCAAGGGATAACCAAATATAAATAGAATGTGTTTTCAAGAGTCTTTAAAATAACAAATGTTATTCTTGGAGGAAAAAGTGTCTCTTGTATTGACGCTGAATTGTAAACTAGCTGATCCTTCAGCAGTTACAAAAGAGGCATTATGTGTAAAATAACCCTTAATGGCTCTTTATCCCCATTAGGATTCTAGATTGTCTAAATGAGGATAGACTTTGGTTAGAGTATTGATTCAGCTAACAGTGAGGCATTTAAAGGTTCTGAAGTTCCTAGGCTTTATATAAGAGCAAAGGTTATTCCAAAGGGATGTGTTAGGTTAGAAGTCAACAACTGTGACTGATGACATTCTCGTCCTGGATGATTCTGAGCTCTTGCTTAATCTGCTTCATCAATCTCCCAGAACAAAATGGACATTCTAGAGACAAGAATCTTGTGTTTAAAACAACCCCAACAGTGTAGACAAAATTTGGGGGAACGATGTACATTCTATCAAGTCAGAGCAGTGATTTTAAATCCTTCAAAACTCACAAAACACCCACAGCTTTCCATTTTAGTTGTCAAATTCATGAGGAAAGCCCTGGTATTTATTTATGAATACAATGATCAAAACTCAAAAACGATGTAAATATACACCCCACGGAATCTCTTTCACAAATACTTCAAGATACAGGATGCCACTTGGTCAAAACATCCCAAGAGCAGATTCATTGCAAATGTTGGTTCAGCTCCCCCCCCTTTTTTTTAAACTGAGCAATCCTGAGTAAGAATAACAGAAGTTCTGATCTAGCCATGAGATTCAAGTGAAAGAGAAGAAATGAGATGACTTAAGTCACAATGCAATCTCTCTCTTCTTTTTTTTTGCACGGAAGATGAGCAAGTTGCAACAGGAAGGCCTGCCTTTTTTTGGGGGGGGTGTTGATGTGCTTTTGAACAACTTGGGCAGCCTGCCATCAGCATCACTGCTGGGAAACATACAAGAAAAATGTAATTAATAAAATCAACCAACCTCCTATGCCTATTCAGCACAGTGTTCTAACAAGCACTGGAATGAGATGAAACTAACATTCACGCCAATAACCCTGTGAATGCGAGTTTCCCTTCTAGACGACAGTGATAGATTTTAATTTCCACACGCACACCTCGAGGAAACTTGCATGTTGAAAACCCTCAGGACTGCCAACATTAGTAATAGCATTTGAGGTTCTTCTCTTCTTTCCAAGTGATCTGAAATTCAGGGAAGCTTTTTTGGGAGTGAATTCCAGGAAAACATCCAGTTCCAATTCTTACATTAAAGAACAGTAGTTGTTGCTTCCCTGCAGAACAGCCCCAACTTAAATATAATAATAATGCAGAAACCTGGTGGGAATGTGGGAATACATGAAAAGATTTCATAGGATCCAGCTTCCCCAATCTGGGAACCAGATATGTTTATACTGCTGCTCTCACTATTCCTGGCAACTTGGCGAGTGTGGCGAGTGCCAAACTACTGAGAATTTTGGGAGCTGCAGTTAGATCTACAAAAGCTGTCTTACACTTATCACACACTTGGCTTGATTGAGACAGTGCTAATTAGTTTAATGATGGATCAGGAGCCATGACGTTCATGGAGCAGGCAAATGGGTCTTCCAATGTTGGTAGCCCAAAATCAAGAACTGAAAACCCAAAGTCAAGCAGTTTCTCCTGTTGGTCTTTTTATACTTGCCGTGATTGATTACTTCAGACCCAGTCTTGGGATCCACTTTTCCAAATTAAGAAAAAGAAAAGGAGCAGCAGTCAGGAGCATTGTCAATTTCTTTTCTTTTCTTTTTTCTTTAGGTTTTTTGGTTCTGTAGATATCATCTACTACTACTGCAGGCAGCATGTGTCAGAATTTATGCTTTTAATTTGCTTCTGCCCAGTCCCCCTGACAATCTATTCCAAACTATTTGGGTAAATGAAAAATAGCAAGCTCTGGATTTGATTTCTCAGAGGTCCCAAGTACCTTACATCTGCCAAACAATTTGCACAGACTCTTGTGCAAATTAAGGCAGTGTAATGCAGAGAGAAGTATAGGGATTTTTAAAAAAATTAAAATCCTGATCTTATTATCAGCCCAGCAGGAAAGTACTGTAATAATTATTTTCATTAAGTAGTGTGCAGCTATGTCTTCCTCCTGGTGGATCCAATCAGAACTTCTTTGTTTTCAGTGCTCCTTATTAGGATATCCTTCGCCAGGATATTTTAAAGATCTGATTCCAAGACACTAGAATCCTACTGGGGGAGTAGGTAATCCTGAGTTTGATTAATCAGTTGCTCCTTTCAGTAATAGTTTAAGGCGGGACATTCAGGAAACCGTTGTACTTTATTCTTCGATTTTCTCCTATTTGGTTTGGGAAACCTGTCAGGCTAGTGATGACTCAGTTATGTGTTCATTGTTCAGTAATTTTGAAAGACACTCCCACCAGTCCTGAACTTCTAATGCCAGCTCATGTGCTGTTCACCCTGCCTCACTCCCTCATACTCCTTACAACACTGAGACTGGAGCACAGCTAGGGAGACAATGAAGTTGGGGAAGAAGGAGAGTCACTGAACTGGCCCTGTTGTGGACCATCATTTCAGGTCTCTAGAACATCTCGAGAACGACCAAGCTCTCTCTTTTCTGCTCAGCAGTGGAAATACATTAGTTTCAGCAGAATCAGGGCAGGAGGAGAGAGGAAAGATGACATTTAACGCTTCCTGCCTGCCCAAACTACTTAGCTGTTCTCAAAGTATAGCTAGGCATTACCTGAGGTCTTTGTGATGTGTGTGTGCTTCCTTACAATAACTTCAATTTAAAAAAACTCTGTCAGCTTCAGGTGCTCCCTTCTGTGCAAATCACGAGTATGCCTAAGTCAGTGTATCTGCAAAAATATCTGCATGTGTTTGTTTACATCCCACCTTTATTTTTAGAAATAACTCAAGGTGGAGAACATATTCAACACACATTCCTCCTCCTATTTCCTACTCTGTGAGGTGGGTTGGGCTGACAGAGAGTGACTGGCCCAAGGTCACCCAGCTGGCTTTCATGGCTAAGGCAGGACTAGAACTCATAGGCTCCCGCTTTCTAGCTTGGTGCTTTAACCACTAGGCCAAACTTTCTCTCAATGTTTGCAGGTGTCCTTGAATGAGAAGGAAGGGCTACCATATTTGGGCTACCAAATTCCTAACAATAATTAGATGGGCAGCAAAGAGATATACTAGATTTACAGCCTATAGAAAGAGATTACTTGTCTAGTGTGTGTTAAAAGAAGGGTATCTGCCAACATAATATGAGTGCACAACTAAATTGCCAGCTTTTGCCCTGGCTCCATTTATAATTGGTCCTCCCCCCTAAATTATAATTTTCTATGCAACCTTGACTTTCTAGAAGTTGGTCAAAATGGAACTCTTCTGGAGGGCTTCTTGAAATTGACAGGATAGTGCCATAATTTTTTTTTAATTGTTATTTTTATACTCTTCTGATTTTAAAATAATAATTATATATCTTTACTTATGTTACTTTGCTTACCTTATTTTGCTGCTGATATTTTTATTTTGTAAAATGCCAAGGGTCACAAGATTGCAGTGGTAAAAAAACTGAACAAATAACCATTTCTGTATTATTAACACAAATATTTATATCCATTTTTCCACAACTAGCATCAAGACAGTCTACAGAAATCAGGAAAAAAATCTCATAGGAACAAAAGTCCACCAAACTCAATGGAAACTTAATAGCCATTACAGTATTGATAATGTAATGGGGGATACTCACCATCCAAATGTTTAAATCTGGACCATCCAAAAAGGCAGTTTAATGAGACTTAAGTCTCATGTTGTGGGGGAAATAGGAGGAGGAGGAATGTGCGTTGAATATGTTCTCCACCTTGAGTTATTTCTAAAAATAAGGTGGGATGGAAACAAACACATGTAAAACATTAAAATAAACAAAAGATAGCCTTAAATTCCTCTCTTCCTCACCCCTACATGTGGCAGATGTATTTACGCATTTACTCAAGCATGCACAACTTATGGAAACAAGACATACAGTATGTTCCACCTAGACCACAATTTCCCCCAAATTCTCTCTTTGCAGTGCTGTGGCCCTTTGATTATGGTTAATATAAACCATTTAGTGACATAAAACACATGAAAACTATTACTATAAGGGCTAAAAAGAGCCATGATGGCGCAGTGGTTAGAGCAGTGGTGGGTTGCCCCCGGTTCAGACCGATTCGCAAGAACCGGTCATCATAGGTGATCATCATAGGTGATCTGCGCATGTACAGAAGAGTGCGTGCAGGCGCGATGCGAACCGGTAGTAAAGGTAAGTAGAACCCACCCCTGGGTTAGAGTGCAGTACTGCAAGCTACTTCTGCTGATCACCGGCTGCCAGCAGTTTGGCAGATCGAATCTCACCAGGTTCAAGGTTGACTCAGCCTTCCATCCTTCCGAAGTCGGTAAAATGAGGACCCAGATTGTTGGGAGCAATATGCTGACTCTATAAACTGCTTAGAGAGGGCTGTAAAGCACTGTGAAGCAGTATATAAGTCTAAGTGCTATTGCTATTGCTATTGCTAAAAAAAGGTTTTAAAAAATCCCCTCGACTTTTTTGATACAGTCCCATCTACATAGGAGATACAATTGTACCCATTTTACACCATCAACCTATCCCCAAAGTAGACCTGCAACCCATGGCCATGAAAAAAATGGCCTGCCTCCACATTAGCCACATGTAATTTAATGAATCGATGTACATGTGCCTGATTAAATCTTTGATTTCAATTAATCTGTGCTTAATCAACTGAATTAACATTGGTTGATTCAGCTGGACAATGATGGTCAAGTCTTATCCCCATATGAGTTGATACCTTTCCTTAATTAAGTGTTTGTTAGGGCAAACTGAATGAAGAAAACCCGTTCATTTATTCATCTTCCAGGAAAAGGCACTTCCCTTTATGTCACACCCTTGAAATAATGCTCGACACACCAAAGTAATTGAGAACTTTGCCCAGTGGCACTGCTTGAATAGGCAGGTTGATGCTTGCGATGGGTTGACAACCCTTGTACAGAAAGCAACACAGGAGAGTCAATGTGTCAGTATGTAGGAATTTCTTCTGCTGTGATTCACAAGCGTATATAACACCTAGGATACCAGTGTTCAGATATTAAGCTGTACTGGCTGCAGCTAAAGCTATTTGAGATATATAGACAATGTTGTTAAGAAGGCTATAAATGAGGTCACATTCATTTTCAGCAGAGGCAAAACTGAACGATGTGCATCCCATATCCCAGTGATGGCTAACCTTTTTGCCATCATGTGCCAGGAGAGTGGGGGGTGGGGGGGTCACGCATGCACATGCCCACACCCATAATTTTATGTACCCCGCCCCTGCGCATGCAACCCCCACCCCCCGCTCCTGGCTCGCGATGGCCCGGTAGGCCCATTTTTCTCTCTCACCTGGCTCCAGAGCCTTTCTAGGAGTCTGGGGAGGGCAAAAATGGCCTCCCCTCCCCGAAGGCCCTCCAGAGGACAGAAACGGCCTATTTGCCAACTTCTGGTGGGACCATAGGTTCACCATCATGACCATATCCCATTACTGCATAGCAATTTTTAATCCAAGAAAACATATTTTAATATGGACAGTACTATTACATTTCAAAACAATTTAATTACAGAAAATGTAATTTTTATCTTGGCCCTCCTCATATCTTTATCCTGACCTAACCACTTTTTAAGTGCAGCCTCTAGCTCAAATAATCTTTGTTCTACCACTACCATCTTTGTGGTAGTCTTCAGCCAAGGATTAGTTGCATGTCTCTGATGAATGGCTGTGCAGACTTTTAGCATATCATTTTACCTAGATAACCCTCCCAGAATTCTCACAACCTAGGGGTTAGCAACTATGCCCCTTTACAACCTGTGTACTTCAGCTCCCAGAATTCCTTAGCTTGGTGGCTCAGGAATTCTGGGAGTTGAAGTCCACAGGTCATAAAGGAGCATAGTTGCCCATCCTTGCTCATATCCCAATACTAAATAGGCACATCTATTCTAGTGAGAGGAGGGAGCTGAGAGCTACGACAGCAAAATTGATTGTACCATTTTAGATACTACCTGGGGATATCCGTTCTTTCAATAGAACCATAATTTTTTTTATTTAACTCTTCCCCCTTTCTCTTATATTAACAGGTGTCTTCTTGCTCAAGATAGCTGAATACAAATGAGCCTTCTTTCCTTTTAAGATTCAAATACAAAAGGTACATTTACCAAAAGCCAAGAAAAATAAGGAAGTACAAATACATGCCTGATGAATCTTTGCCCTTGGAAGAAACTTTTGAGATTAAATTTACCATTTTCATTCTTAACCATTACTAAAACTTTTGTCTTATTATTCCTGTCCTCCTGAAAAAACCTTAGTGGAATGGGATGTAAAACGGATACTACCATCCATACAATCGCTTGTGTATAAGCAATTGTGCATAATTGTGCCATGGTGGCACATGATTAGAATGCAGTATTGCAGGCTGACTCTGCCCATAACCAGCAGTTCGATCCTGATCCACTCAAGATTGACTCAGCCTCCCAAGGTTGTTAAAATGAGGACCTGATTGTTGGAAGCAATATGCTGACTCTGTAAACCGCTGAGAGAGTGCTATAAACATTGAGGAGTGGTATATAAGTCTAAGAGCTATTGCTATAACTACATTTTCCTGCTAAACGTAGTTATTGCAATAACTGTTGACCTGAAATAAACTGTTGGCCCTTTAATCACTCACTACTTGTTCAGGAATGAGAATGCATTAGAAAGTTTCCATATTGGTAAGAAATGTACAGAACAAGAAAGCAGGCACACCAAAAGTTATTCCTGCCTGATTTTCAAACAGTAATTTTTACATACAGTTCCATCCTAATTCCAGGTAAGATGTTCTATCTTTGTGTCAAATTCTACATTATGTTTCTCTGCTTGGGTGTCCCTTCCCACCCCCTTTTTTTTTGTCCAAAAAGATTTAGATAAAATATTTCAATAATCAAGGAACATCAAAGTCTTTTTGTGATCTAAATAGGATTCAGGGATTTAATAAATGAGACTGGAGGGATGAAATCTTTTAAGATCCTGAGTTGAACTGGAAAATGGTCACAAAAACAGTCTGGCAGGCAGACGTCCAACTGTGCAGATCCAAAGTCACAGTGGTTTCCACTTGCAAGATAACCTTCTCCTAAAACAGAGTATATATTCAAATAATAACTAACATTCATGGTCCCCTTTCCTTCCCAAGTGTTGTATCCAAATCTGTTTATTTGCTTGGACATAGCAGGGAGAAAATGTTCAAAACGCTAACAGAGAGCTGAAATACCAAATAGTAGCAATGGATTCTCTGAAGCACAGATGGAATTTGATCTGCTCCAGAAACCGACAGTCTTTTTAACTTCAAGAACAGCAACAGAGCTGCTTTAGAGAAACAGATCCACTCTAGAGATTAACGACGTCAAAGAAATAATGAAGACTCTGAAGATCAGAAAGTTCTCCAGAAGTCTTTGAACTGCTTTCAAAAATAACCTGCCAGAAATAACCTGAAAGTCAAAGCCCACAGAGCATGGGGTTTCTGGTATAATATGCAAACCAATTTTAAAACAATCCTCCCCAACTCTGAGATAAGGGGTTATGGAAAGGTATGACACATAGGAAATCTTTCATGAGCCCACGTCCTGTGTGATATGTACTGGATTCATCCTGCGGCGAGATACTCACTACTCTTGTATTAGAAATATCTAGTGAACGACCTGTTCTCTCTAAACCAGGGGTCTCCAAGCTTGGCAACTTTAAGACTTGTGGACTTCAACTCCCAGAATTCCTCAGCCAGCAAAGCAAAGCTGGCTGAGGAATTCTGGAGTTGGAAGTCCACAAATCTTAAAGTTGCCAAGCTTGGAGACCCCTGCTCTAAACAGTCACAATACGATCATTTCATTAATACAAGTTGGGCTTCCACTTATATTAAATAAATTAGAAGTTGTGCTACTGAATTTAAGGGAATCTAAGACAAGTTCCTTGCTCATCTTGGCATCAAGCCTTATCTAAACAAGTATAAGGAAAATAGAAGCAAACTGGCTGTTTTTCTTCTTCCAAGAGGACAATGATAAGTTTGACCAGTTCATTGGGTACTGAATTTTTATTCATTCCTCCTTTTGAGTCATAGTAATTACCAAGACTTTCTCCTTGGATATTTGAATTTTTTCAAACAGCAATAGCTAACTTGCAATCCAAAAGAAAGCAAGAGACAAATTAACCTATTGTAGTTAGACTTTGGCCCTTTCCTTCTTTGATAATGTGAAGTGCTTTGTGTTTTATATTCTTTGAAGCTATAACATGAACCAGTAACAGAAAATCTAAAGTTAACTCATTCTGAAGATAGATCTCTGCATATCTGAAATACACTTTAGTTTACCACCTCCAACCTTGTAGGACTGAGCCCTCACACTGCAGTCAAGTTACAGAATAAAACCCAAAGGCAGAAAGAGATGGATAGCATTCCTGTTAAAAATAGCTTGAATTTCAAATACCTATAGATTCTTGGTCACATCTACAAAATCTCTGCAGCATGCATGTTAGAAGGCTTTCTGATACTTGCTTATCAGGCAGTTGATACTTTAGGGATAGGATGCAAATGTTAGATGAAGCAGTACATTTTTAAAGAGAGAAATGTAGTCTTGATGATGTTTATTTAAACCATTGACAAACTTTTGAAGTGAAGTCTACTCCAGTTAGTTTACATAGCAGAAATCTTAAAACAGTAATAGAAGGCATATGTAATGAGAGCATAAACCTTGCATTTTAATATGAAAATAATACTATCAGCAACTCTTAAATCTAGGTTGTCAATATAGCCCAGCAATATATGGATTCAATACTTCTTATGCAGTGGATTTTCGGGGCATTTGCACTATACACGGTTAGGAAGACATTCAGACTCCGAAAAAGCCAGTCCTTTGGTTCTTGAAAATATGTTTAATTAATAACAATCCTATAGCAGTCTCAGGATTACATTGTGATGCAACATATAGGGCTACCAGGAATGACAGTAATTCAGGAAATCTGATGCCTTTTAATGACAGCTGAAGAAGTGCTACCAAACTTCTGCTTTTCGGCTACCATATACCGGTACTAACCTGCCTCTCCTCCTACGATGTCAAGAATAAACATGTGTGTAAGAAAAAGTATGTAAGAGATAAAGAGAAATGTCATCCAGAGAACATAACACTGTGCAAAAGGCAATATACATTTAATTTTGATCTAATCTCATACAGGTTAGATTGTATAGTTCAAAGAAATAAAAGAATTAAGATCTGAATCTGGGTTTGAAAAAAGATAAATGAAAAATATATACACTGACAGGTGTTTACTACCGTAGTTATGTAAAGCATTCAAGTAAAATTAAACTTCAGAAGTATCTTACAATTGAACTCTTAACTATTTAAACTTGACATTCTGTTCCAATGCCTCATTTGAGGACAAACTGAGTTGAGCAAAACAAAATATAAACTCAAGTTAACTTATGTTTGAAGAAAAAATACTGTCCGAGGCTGGCAAGTATATGGATGGATTATCATGTTCATCTTCTGGACCCCTTGGGATGGCCGTTGCTTTTATTCATGTACAGTACTTTATTTATTAAATATTTATATCCTTGTTTGCTGTTCCCTTATCCATCTTTTTCCTTCTGGCCTTTGCCCATTTTCCTTTGGCTCAATTGGTTTCTTAAATTCAGGTTTTTGCACACTACCCACAATGGAGCATCTACAATCCAAAACAGGTTACCCAACTCTTCCTTTACAGCATAATTTAAAGAACAAAGGACCCCGATCTTTTGAGTCAATGAGCAGACCTGGAATTTTAAGAGCATGTCCAAGTTCATTGCCAGAAAATGTTTTATGATCATGATGGTCATTCAAGCCATGATGAATGACTCCTTTGCCAAAAGAGAAACATAGTGATTGGCTCTAGTCACTGGCTATTTGATTTTCTGAGTATGCCTCTGGGTCCCACAGATCACTGAAATATAAAGTTATTTTATGGCTGATATTTTACTCCGCAGCATGTTGGCTTTCCATTTCCATTTTTAATTAAAAGAATCACCCAGGAACATGTTATGGGCTCATTATTACTATAAGCAACATATTAGGGAACCAGAATATGGCAGCCATGTACTGAAATCTGCAGTCCCCATGATACATATTTGTAATCTTTTACCTGTCATTGAATATAAAACAAAAGGTATGGAAGAAGAGATGCCACTAAAACTAACCCTACAATTTGCTTTTATTTTATACAGTTTCACTTTAAGGGACGTTTTCATTTACAGTGAAATAAATTAATCTTATCTGTCTCTGCAGTCTAGTGAATGTTCAAAATTAACATTTCCACCACAAAAATTCTTCTCCACATGGTGGTGCTCCTCTCAGCAACTACAATGTTCAAAGTGCATAAAATGAATGAAAAAAAAACCCCACAGTAAACAAACAAGCAAACCACAGAGGTGAAACAGGCACCAACTACAGTCCCATATATTTTATCATGTGGAACAACTAGGGTAGGGCAAGGGGGAACCTCTGTTGTGAACTAGGCACATTTGCTTAAAAATAATATCTACAGTGTACAACAGCACTCACTCCAAAGTTAAGTGAGCCTAAGACTGCAATTGTAGCGGTAACAATGGAACAGAAAGAGGAAGTCATTGCTCGTTAAGGTACACTGCTTTACAAAGCCCTACTGTTGACGTCCTCCTGCAGCAATGTTGTGTACTTTAATCAGCAGCATGGAATAAAATATTCTCTGGTTTCCCAGTTCTTCAGGGAAGCTTCCATCCGAGACCTGGAACCTTCAGGTGACAAAATAAAATGAAAATAAAGCAGCAGGTAAGTGCCACTATTCTTTTTACACTTGACATATTTTCATATACACAGGCATCAATACACCTTCAACACTACACTGAATGCAGTGGGGCTTACTGATAATTAAGTAAGATTTAGATCTGCAATCTAACCTTCTCTCACACTATTTAGGCCATGCATAAACACCCTTTGTTTGGAATTACTTATGAAAAGAATTAATTTACTTCTGGACATTTACTTTTCAAATATGCACTGCAGATCCTTTTAGAGCAAATCTTATTAAAATGCCATGCATAAGAACACACCTTAACATGCTAATTGAAATGGCCCTTTGTAAATAAGCCCAGAACTGTGCATAGTAACCTTTCCTTCTTTTAAATCTCAGCTGCAGCTTACCCATCTATGGGAGAGATTGCCCTTTATCAGTTGAGGGTGGGCAGGAGCCTAGTTGATCTGTAACTGGATGTGACCAGTCATGAGACCAGCTTAAAAATAATGTAATTTGCTAACACAGGCTATCTAGGTTTCTTTTGTTTGCTCAAGATTTGGAAACAATTGTCACAGGATTTCTTTTTGCTATCAGAGGGAAAACCAGTGAACTCTTAGTTGTGATTCAGTATCCAACTGAGTGATCAGTTCATACATCATGCTCAACCAGCCTGATTTGGTTTTAACGCTTTTACCATGAATGGGTTAGAGGTTACATCACATATACAGTGACTCCATTACACGGATGTCACAATAATGTAACCTGTGTCAGTTGCGTCTTGATTTATGCAATAATTTGACACATGTGCAATGTCACTCTGATGTAGTCATAGTTTCTAACAGTGTTTATTGAACAGTACATTGTATAAACCTACCGGTAGCAACTGTTTGTGAACCATGCTCAGTAGCTTCATCAACACATTCAGTTAAAATAAGTTACAGCATGACACAATATATAAATCCAGCTTTTACATACAGTAGATAGAATTATGTGTCACGTGCCTTTCCTTACAGTATAGTCAAAGTCCAATAAATTGTTTAGCCTATGAAACATTTTTCTTGCTGAGAACTTCGTTCTGGAAGAGAAAGCAAGTACTACCTATTTTATACAAAGTTTTCAAACAAAATAGCTGCTTATATTACTAACTATAAGGACAATATGAAATTTATGTGATGACCTGGTCACAAAACATCTTCTATGGGAAAATTTAGGATCAAGTCAGAACCTGGGGATGGGAATTCTGGCTTTGGCTCAATTCTAGGTCATACTTTATGATGGCATAGTCCTAGCATAATATTTCTACCATCACCTATGAACTTTCTCAAATTTGGTTGATTTGAAGAATAGAGCCTAACATTCACATTAGAGTTATAGTCCTTGACTTATGACGTCAACTGAGCCCAAAATGTCCACTGTTGAACAAGACAGGTGTTAAGTGAATCATTGCAGTTAAGTTAGTAACACAGTTGTTAGTGAATCTGGCTCCCCCATTGAATTTGCTTGTCAGAAGATTGCAAAAGGTGATTACATGACCCCAGGAAAACTGCAACTGTCATAAATACATGCCAGTTGCTAAGCATCCAAATTTTCACGTGACCTTTGGGATGCTGCAATTGATGTGTGAAAAATGGTCATAAGTTGTTTTTTTTACTGTTGTAACTTTGAACAGTCACTAAACAAAAATGGTTGTAAATTGAGGACTGCCTGTGTTGTAATGTACAAAGTGAGTTAGCTATAGGATGGTGAATCTTACAGGTAGTCCACAACTTACAACAATTGTTGTAACTGTTCAAAGTTACAATGACACTGAAAAAAGTAACTTATCGTTTTTCACATGACCTTTGCAGCATCCCCAATGTCATATGATCAAAATTTGAGATGCCTGGCAACTGACTCATATTTATGATGGTTGCAATGTCCCAGGGACATGTGATCCCCTTTTGTGATCTTTGGGTACAACTGTGGTCGAAGACTATCTGCACTGTACTCCGAGGAACTCCCAAGACATTTTTGGTGATAGTTTCCCTATAAGTATTTGTAAGTTGAGAAAATTATAGTCCTGAAACCAAACTGAGAAAGGATCTAAGAAACTAGAGTTTAGGTAACTAAACTAAACTAAACTGATGCCCAGATGAAGACAGAAGAGTGAAAAGGGTGGCATGAGGCCCATTAGCAGTTACTGTCTCCTAGTTCTCCTTTCTGCTATGAACAGCTAGATCTGAATGAGACCTGTCTGCACTGGCCACCATGTGACTGGGGATCCTAATGCAGGTAGGGCTTCCTGGAACTCAAGAGAATTCACTCAATGCAGCAAATTGGGAGGACATGGGCCCACATGGCACTTTCTCATCATCCACCTGCACCTTCAATGTTTAGGGCTGCAGGCTGTGTGTGTGTGTTTGAATTAGTGTTAGTTTCTCAATTCAGTCAAGGACTAAAGCATGTGGGGGAGGTGCAAGCAATGGGAGAAAATTGATTTGCTTGAAGCAAACTACTGTAGGTATCCTAGCATATCCCAGATATTTTTAGATTACCCTCCCAACCTCTGCTATGAAGGGGTTGGAAGTCCAAAACATCTGGAAAGCATCAGGTTGCCTGCTCCTGATATAGCACTACAATATTTTGAAAGGAGGTGGATTAAGGAGGTTATGCATGCTATGAAATTAAGATATGCACCCTGCACAGAAGGGGAAGTTTCAGAACAAAACAGAAAAATGATGAGATCTTTTCCTACCAGAAGAATTCCATGTAATGCCAATCTGAGGGACTATATAAGGCAGCCCAAAACGAAAAGGAATAAGAAATGCATTCCTATGCTTTGTGCAACTCTGCCTGTTTCACAACAATGACCAGGTTCTGCTGACACTACTGTGAAAACTACCTTCACAATCAATAACCTGCAGCTGGGGCTGCCAAGATCCGTAAGACAAGGCTCCAATACTTCTGTGCAAAAAAAAATAAAGACATTTGAACAGGTGTAGCTTATTGTGCAAACAACATCTGCTGAAATTCTCAACCCTGAAAACCGTAAGGAGCCCTGACTTTTTGTGACTGGCCCACTAAACTCATGGAAAAAGACAGCTCTGTACAGATCGTGATGTCACTGCAAACCATCTGCCATAAACCAGATTCTGCCCCGGTGCCAAAAGCACCAGAACTAACCGCGGTAACAATAAGGCACAATCTCATCCCCAGACCATGCCATAAAAACACGAAATTCACATACTTTATATTAACAAGAAATTTAAGGATTTATTACTGGTTTCCGGATAGGGAATAAAGCTATTTTACATATGGAAGGCGTTCGTTGATTTTTTTTTTAAAGGCTAATTATTTCCTCTGTGCAAGTAGAGCAGGATTCTCCTTAACCAGTCTTCTTCCTAAAAGTCATACACTTTCGGCACACGCGTTGGAAGTTTTAAAACAACAACAACAACATCCACGCGATCCTTCTCGTCGGAGCTGCCATACTGCGGAGGAGGACCTTTCGATCTTTTTTAGCACCCAGGCAATCAAAACACGTTGTTTAAATAAATAAGCAAATAAAAATCAAAGGACGCTTTCCTTCAATCCGTTGCCTTTGCCGGCGAAACTGCACCTACCGATGTAACCCGCCTTGAGGGACAGGTGTCCCGCAGAAAAACCGAGGATTTTCCTCCTAACTCCGCTGCTGCTGCAGCACGGGAGTCGTCGTCCGTCTCTTTTTTCCTGAAGGGAAAACGGAGCGGGTCTCCCCCTATCTCGTCAAAGGATAGTGAGGTGCCGGTCCTTCTTGCAGGGCTGCTGGTTTTGCTTGCAGCCGCTAGGCCGAAGAGGGAACGGGGTTGCCAAACAGCTGCAGCTCCGGCTCGCGCCGCCTTCCCCGCTCTTAAGCTTTGCCGCGCGCCTTGTTCGCGTCCGGTCATTCAAGCGCCGCCACTGCCGCCCAGCCCGAGGCGGGAGAAGAGGGGAACGGCTCCCGCGGGTAGCTGGTGAGCGCCGTAATCTCAATCCAGCTGCGGACGACGGAACCTTTTGGCAAAGGTTATTCTTCTGCAAAGCGGCGCTCCCGGATGGTCTCCCCCGACGAGGCGGCGGTGGGAAACGGAGAAGGCAGAAAAAGCGGAGGAAAGGACACGCGGCTGGAAGAGGGGGGGGAGAAGAGAGGAGGAGGAGGAGGTGGAAGGCTGGCTTGTACACGCCGCCCACGCCCGAAGCGGGAATTAAAGGCAGGACCGGGTGGCCCCAGGGTTGCAGACCGGACTGCTAAACGTTAACATTTGCAGCCTCTCCTGAGACGGGTTTAATAAACAGAACAACAGTTGGAAGGGACCTTGGAGATCTTCTAGTCCAACCCCGCTGTTCAGGCAGGAAACCCTTTACCATTTCAGACAAATGGTTGTCCAATCTCTTCTTAAAAAACCTCCAGTTTGGAGCATTCACAATTTCTGGAGGCAAGTCGTTCCACTGATTAATTGTTCTAACCCTCGGGAAACTTCTCCTTTAGTTCTAGGTTGGTTTTTCCCTTGTTAGGGTTTCCATGCGTTGCTTCTTGTCCTGCCTTCAGGGGCTTTGGAGAATTAGCTTGACCTCTTCTTCTTTGGGACAGCCGGTTAAGTACTGGAAGACTGCTATCGCGTCACCCCTCGTCCTTCTTTTCATTAAACTAGACATCCCCAATTCCAGCAACTGTTCTTTATATAATTTTAGCCTCCAAATTCCTTTTAATTCGGAATTCAGAGAGACTTGCCCTATCCACGGGACGGAAATCTCCCTGTTTCCGGGGGTGAGCGAGTGGGTGGCTGTCTTGCTCCCGAGGATGTGGTTTTATGGGTTGCCGCGCTTTGCAACCTAACCCCCTCCCTCCCCCCCTCTCGTATTTTTCACACGCACGAGATGCGCGGGAATTGCTTTTTGAGAAGCGCGGGAGCGCTAAACTCCTGAGGGAAAGTCTCTCAATGGAAGGGGTTCAGCAGCCTCGCTGCGTCCGGGGTAATTTTGAGAAGGGTGATCTCCCCGTCGCTTCCAATGGAAAGTGCCACAGTTTTATTTTTTGCAGGCGGTTGCAGGATTGCAGAAACACTCGCGGTTGTGCAAACAGCAAAACCGCTAACTCGGGCTCCCCCACCCCGAACGCCCCCCCCCCAGGAAAAAGCCCGCCGCCTCGGGTTGTTGGGTCTTCTAAACAGCTGCGTGACAGGCAGAAATTAAACGGCTGCTGCTGTTCGCCTCCCTACTCTAATTAGTGGATTTCCATGTTGGGAAATCTTCAGCTGTTAAAACTTCTCTCATACAACTGCTGGTGGCTCAGGAACCCTGCCAGATAATAAAATAAACCCCATTTGTTTGCAAACTCTGCCTCACTTTTTTTTTTGGATAACGTGTTTGCCGGATTTGAGCCTGAATTCAAGCGCTGGGGCATTATAAATTCTATAATGATTTTAAAAGAGTTCTTCCGTGCCAATGCTAAACACATTTCTCGGGGCATCATGAAGTCGTATCCATACTGGTTAGACGGGCGGTCACGTTTTATAGCCTAAAAGGACGAGACTTCCAGGCATCTTTCGGTTTCAAAATAAAGGAACGTCGTTGCAACAGTTTTGCTTTTCTTTTTGCAGAAGGCTTTCCCTTATAGGAAATCACCCGCCTCAACAGAATGATATTTTAATTTCAGCATGCTGGTGGCATTTTATAAAAAAAGTATCTGGCTCCAGAACTGCAGGTTACCTACTGCTACTCTAGAATAAAGATGCAAATGTCTTGATCTGTATGTGATGGTGAAGAACTGGAATCCTCTTGTCTCTTATTTTACACAGATTTCTGTGTGTCCACCAGCTGTCTTACAACAGTGTACAGAGAAGTATAGACATTTTAAAAATATTTGGCACTTTTGAGCTGGAAAGATCATCCAGGGTAGAGGATCCAAGGTATGTACTATATTATGGTGGACATTTATGTAAAAACACCATCACTTGACTTGGGAAAAAAAGCATAAGGTAGTCCCTGACTTAACAATCATTTGCTTTTTGTCTGTTCAAAGTTACAAATGACACTGAAAAAAAGTGCCTTATGACCTTTTTCACACTTTTTTTTTTTAAAAAAAAATTGATTTATATGCCGCCCTTCTCAGGAGACTCAGGGCGGCTTACAATGTGCTAAGCAATAGCCTTCATCCTTTTGTATATTTATACAAAGTCAGCTTATTGCCCCCACAACTGGGTCCTCAATTTACCTACCTTAGAAAGGATGGAAGGCTGAGTCAACCTTGAGCCTGGCGAGATTCGAACCTGCAGTAATTGCAGGCAGCTGGTCTTAATAACGGTGCTTTAGACCACTGTACTACCAAGGCTCCACTTACGATTACAACACTTACAACACTTACGATTGTTGTAGCATTCCCATGGTCAACATGATCAAAATTTGGACACTTGGCAACAGGCATGTATGTATGACAGTTGTACTGCCCCGGGGTCATGTGATCTGACGAGTAAAGTCAATGTGGGAAGCCAGATTTGTTTAACTGCATGATTCACTTAACAACTGCAATGATTTCCCTAACTGGCAAAAAAAAAAGAAAAAAAAAAGATTGTAAAGTGGGGCACAGCTCTCTGAACATCTGTCTTGTTTAGCAACCGAAATTTTGGCCTCAATTGTGGTTGTACAGAACCTCTATCCTGTGTTTCCATCTCCCCCATCTTCTGTGGGGTGCAAGTGATTTTTATTTGTGCATAAGATCTACACTATTGTATCTACACTATTGTACACTACACTGTCATAGGAGCTATACTGCCTGACACTTCACATTTGTTTGTATAATTTGTCCTCATTATGCAGCATGTTCTGAAATGAATTGTAGTTGGAGAAGGAACTGCTAAGAGGCATTTCCACAGCTGAGAAGCAGACGGCTTATGTACACACACCACCTTGGATCTCCTAATCAGAAAGGATGCTCCTACAGCTTGGACTGGTTTCTCCCTGAGAGAGGAGGAGGGAAAAGAAGGGAACACGAAAGTGGGTCAGGAATGTAACTAGACTCTACCCACCTCCCCACTTGGTTTTAGAGACAGGCGGCGGCACTGCTTTCTGGATGGAAAGCAGGCCTTATGCTGCTGCTGTTTCCCACCAACCAGGCTCCCTGATGGTTACTAAGGGATACTGAGGGATGTGTTTCCTTGTGACTTTGGGGGAGGGGGGGATGACCAATTTTTTGGATGCAATCAATGTCCTTAGTTGAGTTTTTCTAAACTGAGGAGAGGAAATCTGCAACAGGCCTTAAGCAAGATGGAAACGGCAACATTCTGTTCAGAAGGCCGTAAACCTCAGCATGTGAACGGTCCTTGCAGTTTTTAATTCCCCCCCTCCCTTGATCTTTTCTGTTCTTGATGGGTAAATAGTTTGCCTTGAAAGAAATACTGTTTTCTGCACCATGTACATAAGCTTCAGAGTTGGGCCAACTGGACAACTTTCCGTTTAGGGCCTTGAACGTTAAAAAAAAAACCTGTTAGCAGCTGGACAATGGCTTCTAGCTTGTGTTTAGCATTCATTATAGTCTCACCAGGGCTCAGGTGTGCCCATCAGAGAGAATTTTTATAGTAGTTTATACTCTCTTATATCTGTCCACAGAACATTCTTCCAACAACCAATTGGCTTATAAAACTGTAGATGGGCAGAAATGTTCTTTTTGAAAAGTAGTGGCTTTCTCCTCCTATTCTTGTGCATATTTATTCAAAAGTAATACTGACAATTTTTTGGTTCTTATTTGCAGCCATGAATGCTGCAGCTTATATTTGAAATCCACTTGCATATTTGAGTATATTCTCATTATGGTTTTCTTCTGCCACTTTGCCTCAAACAAAAAAAATCAAATAAATTTTGGTATCTGACAGGCAGGCAGGCAGAGGCAGCCTGTTCGTATCTCAGAAGGATTGACTCTGTCTGCCTTCTTCAGATTCCAAGACAGACTCTGAGATGCTTCCAGATATAGATAGAGATCACACCTGGCACCTGCACAACAGGTTTGAAGGCAGACACTAGAAAGATGTGACAGTGGTCCAGATAATAGCATGTGAATCATGTACAGTAAAAGAGTTTCTGTTCACATTAGAAACGGGCAGATCATTGTTCTAAAGCTTAAACAGACGTGTCATTCTTTTGAATCTGAACTTCATAAACAGCAAGTGGAAGGAAGGATTATTTTGCTTCTTTGTTTTTCAGAACTACTTCAACGAACTCCTGCTTATCAGTCTTGAAAAGATGTGTTGAAACCAGTTAGACTACTTTTTCATAACACCCATCTGGCTAGAGGGCCTTGAGAAAGGAGTTGTGTAACACTGCTGAAGTTCTGAGACCTGAAATATTTCATACGCAAATGATGTTCACCCACCATGATTCCTTAAAGGTGTTATTATTTCTGACTTCTTTTAAAATAGGTATTGATGTTTTTCAATACTTCTCTCGAAAAGGCATTTGATTTGAGTAAGTAAAAACTGTAGACTGAAATCATGTTTGAAGGCAGTTTTTCACATGAAAAGGATACTTCTGTTTTTAAGATCCACTGTGAAGTCATACTTAACCAACTATTTCAATTACAACAGTAACCGAATTCTATAATTCACTAAATTTCAGCCAGAGTGCTAATGATGGGTTACAAGCAATTTGCTGTCAGGAATATGCCTGGATTAGTTTACAGTCTCCTCTCTTCACATGTTTTCTATCTTCTTAATCTAGTCAAGCCTTCCTAATCTACTCAAGCCACTGTTACCAATACACTTTGGTTGCCTGCTGTATGGGATGATGGGGAGGCAAATATTAGCATCTGAAAAGCCAGTGCTTGGGGTACAGGAACTAGACAAGTTGCCACCCTGCTTCTTATCTAAAATTGAGTCTGGCCTGTTTGTGGTTTGAAGTTCATCTATACAATTTTGTTCTTTTTCACCAGAGCACTGGTGCAAACTACTGCACTCTTTGGAACTGCCTCTCTGTAGGCTCAATTAGTCTAAGGATAATAGAAAGATAAATTCCTCAAGCCAGACCTGTAGGTTCTATTAATAATATTTTTAAAGGTAACTTCCATTCCCATATGCAAGCAGCTTTCTATTCCCATATGCAAGCAGCTTTCTATTCCCATATGCAAGCAGCTTCAACACAGTTGGTATCCTGAAAACCAAGTGGGATTCTTGCAAATAGCCAGGCTGGCCAGCCATTATGGCACTCCAAACCCCACCATTTCAGAAAGGTGTTAGGATGGAAAAGGTTGTCATTCCTTCTTGGTGATGACCCCTCCACCCATATGAAAGAGTGATTCTGATCAGAGCTGTCTAAGAAGCATTAACCCTCTTCATGAATTGGGAAGCTTAGTGGGATACAGCTTAGTGGGAAGGAATGGTACTTTGATTAATGAAGTTGGTGGGTAACCTTTGCCAGGCACAATTTTTCAAGCAAACCAGATTTTACATTCCACACAGACCACATTGCAGTGAATGGAAAGAGAAAAGCAATACAAATGTGATCATTAAACAACATAAAAATTGGTCAGAATCGAACTCCTGGCTGTGGGCAGAGTTAGCCTGCAATGCTGCATTCTAACCACTACCACTATGGCTCCTTCTATTATTCATTATTATCAATAGTAATGTGATTTTTAGCAAAAGCGACTTCACAAAATAAAAATTGGTATTCTTGAAGTAATCGTACACAGTAGTTATATTCACAACCCTCATTTATTTATGCTTTAACTAATGGTTTATTTTGCAGCATGAGAGAAAAAACATGCCTCATAGCCCCAGAAGGAAAGTAATTCAAGGCCAAAGATGCTGTATTTATTATCCATATTTCCAGTCCCTTTTCCTCTGTGAATTCCGTTGACATCACTAATGGATCATCACTGTGGTAATCAAAGTCTGTCAAGCCTATTGGCATCATGCCAAGTTCCCAAATATGTATCAGTCAATAAGGAATGAGGGTGTATCCCAAATGAAAATTTGGGATATGTCAAATCCTATATCCAGAGGATAGCAATTTGGTGCCTATGTTGATTAATTTAAATATTTTGGAATAGTTATTCAAAGAAAGGTTTCTTTGATGACAGAAGATACTATTTCCAGTACCCTCTGCCAGATTAAAACAGATAAGGAGAAGAAGAAATATTAAAATGGATGTTACTCCATGGTAGGCAGTTAGAGAGATAATCCTGTAATTGATTTGTTTAAAAAAAACCATTATGGGCACAATAAAAAAGGTATTAGCTTGCACCATTAATATCTTGGCAAAGATTTGGTTCCTCTTCTAGCTATACATCAGCTGGGGGGAGGGAGGTGATTAAAAGTGATTTTAAAAATACTTCTTTCTTCAATGTAGTCTGAAGAAAATGGAAAATGGCGGACAGAATGGGCAATACCCAGTTAAATCCAAAAAATGCTACAAACTGATAAAAGGTAACTGTAAGAGGCAGAAAAACATTTCATGGCCCTTTGTCACCATGTAATAAATTGTCATTATGAATATAATTTGTAACATACACTGTAGCAAAATAAATATTTAGATTCCCGATGGGTTTATTCATAAAACAGGAGTATGGCCACAGCCATGATTGATTATTTTTATGTCCTGAATGCCTATTTATACAGTATCATTTTGCACGCAGTACCATATAATTGGCTGGTTTATCTGGGTTTTTTTCTTTGCTGTTTGTGATGGGTAGAACATTTTTAGAAGGCAGCATCTTGCCCTGTTTAGCAACCACTTTTAAATCATGCTCTTGCATGTGTATTTGTATTTAAAGAAATTAGTGTGTCATATTACATCATGCATATACACATGCTTTGTTATGTATTGTTATCTACATCCACTTTAAATTTATTTTATTTTATTTAATAGGCAAAATCCTGAGAAAGCATTTATTTGAGAAATACTTATCATTGTGTACTGATGTTTTAACCCACAGTGCATGATTTAGTCAAATATCCTGAGTTAATTGGGCATTAAAACAAGGAATATTGACATCCCAGTATCCCATGGTAGGAGATGCTGGAGGTTGTAATACACCACATAAATGTTCCCATCCCAATAAGAAACAAGGAGGAAATAGGCTAGCCAAGAAGGTCTACCGTATTTTTCAGATTATAAGATTCACTTTTTCCCCCCTAAAAGAGGCTGAAAATTTGGGTGCGTCTTATACTCGAAATGTAGCTTTTTCAAAGCTTTTTTCCAGCCCTAATGAGGTGCTAATGAGTGAAGCATCTTTCGAGCTTAGCCTGCTTTTCTCATTGCTTCTCTCTCCGAAGATCAGCTGTGCTTTAGAAGCTGTTTTTTATTCCCCAATGCTCAAAACCAGCGAACTAATGTGCTGAAGCTGACCAGACTAAGGATGCTAGCCAGATGAATATTTGGTAGGCAGAATTTTTTCCCTCTATTTTCCTCCCCAAAAACTAAGGTGCATCTTATACTCTGAAAAATACGGTATTTAGCACTCAGAAATTTTACTGTATAGAAAGTTTCCAAGAGTTGAAAATCAAAATAAGATTTATCTTTAAGACAATTATTATAGAGGAATGCAGAGATGGCCCTGAAGATAGAATATAATGGCCATTAAATCAATAATAACAATAACAATAACAACAACAATTATTAATAATAATAATTCTCAGATGTTACCTTAACAGCTCTTAGATTCTTGGTTAGGACTTGCACTGTTAAGTTTTTATGAGTCCCAGACTGTGAATCAAATTGAAAATTAAATCAATTAATAATATTAATAATGTTGATGATAATGATTATGAAGCTAGACATGAGATTACAAAGCTAGACATGACCATTTGCTAAATTAATCCACTGGTCATTATGTAAAAAATACGATTTACCAAAAAGTCATGGGAACAAAGTGGAAAAAGTTGTCAAAAATGAGAAGCTGAAGATCTTTATGGGACTTTCAAATACAGACAGATCATCATTTGGAACACAACACACCAGATATCGCAGTTGTCAAAAACCGAAGCGTACAATTTATTGATATCACTGTACCAGGAGACGCCAGAGTTGAAGAAAAAGAACTGGAAAAAATCACGAAATATTGTGACCTGGCCATCGAAACTATGTGATTATGGATGAAACATGTAACAGTGATACCCATTGTCATCGGGGCACTTGGTTCCATGTCCAAGAATTTTACAAAATACATCAATAAATTGCAGCTTCCTGCAATAACACCAATGGAACTGCAAAAAACCGCACTACTTGGAACAATGTAGATCTTAAGAAGGTACTTGGTTGATACCTAGAATGCTGGCAGCAACCTGTATCAACTCAGCGCCACTCAATAATATTTGTGATACATTTTTAAATATTCAGTTGACTTGAGTTTCATCTTTAATGAATAAAAGTTTATAATAATAATATAGTACCAATAGTGATAGGCACCTTGGATGAAATGCCAAAAGATTGGAGATCTGGAGCATCATTTCACATCATTGAAATTGATACAATCACCGTCTGTTAATTGTAAAAGGCAGCTTTACTTGGAACAGCTTACATCCTCTGGCAATACCTTTAACTCCATGAAAGAAAAATACCTGCTTAACCCAGGTTCTTGGGAAGGACTCGATAGCTGAACAAAAATGCCAAATGCTGACCATTTGTGAGCCATTCTGGGCAGCTAATATCAATCAAACAAATCACCCAAAAAATCAAACTACAAAAAGATAAAGATAAAAGATAGCAAGCATGATGAAGTGAATGTCGCACTCTTCCTTGCTAAAGGGTTGGGTGAAGAGCCAACTCTTCTAAGCAATAATAGAGTGGGGGTCATCTGGATCTTTGGGGGAACTTTATTCTAGAAGGCAGGCAATTCTACAAGAAGGTGCATTTCTGGATCCCAATAGATGGTATTGTTCAATTGAAGAAATGTGCAAACTTGCAGAATTGAATCAGCTGGGGAGATGTTATGGGAGATAGGCGATCCACAAGTAACCAGGGCCTATGCCATGTAAACATTAATTTAGCCTTGATATTCAAAAGAGGCTGAGGAAAAGTCAAGATTGCTCCACCTTAATTTTCTTTAGTGTAAGATGAGAAAGACAGAACATCTGTCAGTTTCAAGATTCTGCTAAACACCCTATAACAACAAAGTAGAGTTCTTGTAGTTCATATGGTGTCTGTTTTCTAATCTGGTGTACCTTGAGGTGCTAACATATGGTTGGGGAACAAGAAAGAAAATAACAAATAAGGTTATATGAAAACTGTGTATATTCTGTTACTAACTGAAGCGTCAGTCTAGCTAGAACATGAACCATATGATGGCAGTTGCATTCCATTACAACCCAAGGTGTCAGATTGGAAAAGACTGCTTGCACATAATGGTGTATGAAAGTTTATGGCAGCACACAAATCAAGGGGAAGTATTATGCGCATGTGTACTTCTAAAGCATATTGCAAATATTGGAGAACTATAGTTTCAATGCTCTTCGATTACAGATCAGTAGTGGGTTTCAAATCCTGTCGCTACCGGTTTGCTCGTGGACACGCGCTCGCTCAAGCACAACACTTCTGCGCCTGCACAGAAACTTCTGCGCAGAGACATCCTGGCGGGTGGGCAGAGCCTTTCACAGCCGCTACCATTTCACTCGATCCGGGGTGAACCAGTAGCAACCCACCACTGTTACAGATCCTTAAAAATACATCAATCAGGAATAATGTTTAGGCTTAATTATGATATACAATAGGGCTCCACAACCCTCTACCGTGGCTCACTACTGGGCCGTGAGCCATTTAGATTAGGGCCACAGAAGTGGAGGGCAAGCATGTGCATTCATCTCCACTTGCACGAGTGCATGTCCACACACTCCATTTGTATGAGTGGTGGGCGCGTGTCTGCTGCTCATGCAAATGGAGCTGTGCACGCGTGCTTGCTGGCCACTCCTGCAGAACCATCTCCTCTCCCCCCCCCCCGTCCCCTTGCCGGTCCACAAAGCCTGAAAGGTTGGAAAATCTGATACACAATATGCCACATGAAAGTTTGGCAACTGATATGGCTAAAGAGGCAAAGGACCTCTATTAAGATTATTCTATATTATTTTATATTTCAATATTCTGCCAATATTTTGCATCTCAACTGCATTCAAGTCCCCAGTCTTTTGTATTTTAATCTCAAAAAGTTAGCTTGCCAGCAACACACAAAAGGCCCAAAGAGAAACTGACAGTTTTTCTGCATTTTCCTCTGATTTTGGTCCTGGGCCAAGTGAAAATGCGCCACCTGTCACGGGTGGTCCCTGGCTTTGCTTCGTACTTGGTGAATTTCAAATAGTATTTCAGGGCAAACTAAAATGTAAAGTTTCCAGTTGAAGTGAATAGAAAAATGATGGATACCCAAGAAAAATGTCCACTGTATAATATGATACCTACAGCCTCCGGACAGATAAAAAATAGATCCCTATGCCAATGAATAGTTTTAGACAATATACCATATGTAAAGTCCTGTTAGGTCATTACAAATTTAGGAAACCAGACATACAACACCCATTGTACATCCTGTCTCATACTAAGACACGAACCATGGTTTGGAAATTGCAATGACTAGATTCACGCTTTGCACTGATTGATAAACAAGTAAGGCATTTTGTCACTGAGTTCTCATTACTTTCATATATTGAACCATGATTTGCTCAATCTAGTTTTGGGAGTTCATATAGCAATAGCACTTAGATTTATATACCGCTTCATAGTGCTTTATAGCCCTCTCTAAACAGTTTACAGAGTCAGCATATTACCCCCAACAATCTGGGTCCTCATTTTACCGACCTCGGAAGGATGGAAGGCTGAATCAACCTTGAATTTGGTGAGATTCAATCTGCCAAACTGCTGGCAGCCAGTGATCAGCAGAAGTAGCCTGCAGTGCTGCACTCTAACCACTGCACCACTGCGTCTAATAATGATCCACTGGTTGGATACACTTAACATGCTGGGGCTATATATAGTTAAGACTTTAGAAATGAGTAAAAACTGATAGCTTAACAATCTTTTGGTTTCAGATTATCTGAATTAGAGCATCTATCATAGGCAAAGTAGAATGATACTGTTTGTTCATTCTGTAATTCTTTGTGCGTGTGTGTTGTTTTACACTGCCCAAAATCCTTCAGAAGTCGGGCAGTTTATATATACTGTAAACAAGCAAGTGAATGCATAAACGTGTCTGTTAACTATTGGGTAGACCCTGTCATTGTTAGTTGTGAAAACAGGAAGCCTGATTTTGGGAGGCTGTTGTTTCCACAACATGCAAACTCATGGCTAACTGATCCATGTTTTAATGACTTCACCTAATGATCTAGATGTGGCAAGATACGGAATCATAACTAATTATACTACCTGTGGGTTGTGTGGCTCCAAACTTCTCCGTTCCTAGATCCACACAGTTTGTGATGCAGTAAAACAAGAGTGCCTGAAAGCAGTGAAGCAGGGATTACAGATATCTGATACAAGTCGGTGGTATCATATACATCTTTGTACAAATGATAATTATGTAATTTGCCTCAGTTGTGTTTCACAACTGATTCACACAACATTATCTGTGTCATTTGTGGAATGACATCATAATATTTGTGAGATTTCTTGCCCCTTTTCCCTCCTATGGATAGTCCTGACATGAATGGTAATCAGCAAACCCCTTAATTGTATTGCATGTCCAATGCTGCTCAAGTAGAGAAATATACACTATTTCTTTGTTACATCTTTCACCTTTATTTCTTCAATTACAGCTTTACTAGCCAGTGTCCTATCCAAGTATTGTCCAGATATAGACTTCTTTATTGTTAACCAAGTGTACTTAGGTCATGTTTTAAGACAGTGCTAAAACAATATTCTTGAGTTGATGGGCTCACTTGAAGTGGAAAAAGTGTGTGGGTGTTTACGGTATATGTGTGTCTGATGATCCCAAATCACTTTCTCCACATTTTCCTTTGCAAAACAAGCAAGCAGCTTAGGTGCATATACAAACTCCTACTACTGGTACCTTCCAAGTGAGGACCTCCTACGTTTTAAGAACAGGAAGGATAAAACAAAGGTGGTGAGAGAAATACACATATGCAGTCTAAAACAATCAGTATGCTGCATGGCTGTATCTAAGGTAGCCATCGAGTTTAACAGACACTTCCTGTTTCCTGACTTCCTCCTAAGTTCTCCCTGGAGGCTCATGGATGCAGTATGGTTGGCCAATCAGACATAGGGAACTATTTCTGTAGATCTGTCTGCTCTATGCTTACGGTATTCTAGAAAATAGTATTTGTTGTCAGCTTCTGTCTGTGATAACATTCATTTGGACTGTATAGTTTTAGATTATTAAAGAAAAAGCAACCTCCCAGTTCTTGACAGCTGAACAGATCTGAATCATTTTTACTAAAATGTGTTTGGATCATACTGCATTTGATTGAAGGCATAATTATGGAATAAAAAAAATCATCTCAAACATCATGTATAGATCCACTTTGGACATTTGTGGGTAGAGAGGGTGGAAACAAAAATGCAAAAATCAATTCTAAACATATTGGTTGTTTTGTGGCTATATAGTTTTTTAAAGTGAGAATAGGAACTGAATAGTAGATTGTTAGAATATTGGATTGTTTTGCAATGTCATGATGTTATGATCTGGGAAGAAGTAATTGCATATATGAATTTGATTTTGAAGCAAAGATTAATATTTTCAGAGGCACACAGGTTTTTGTGTATATTCTAATGAAATTGGCAGCTGAAAACTGAAAATGGGTTCTCCATACTTATTAATGCCAAGAGGATAGTTACGTAAAAATTATTTATATACAGTATATTTATGTACTCTTTCTCGTGTACACACATGCAGATCTTATATGCATGAGAAACCTTTATAAAGACAATTTATTTGAAAAAGTTCTTTTTTTTTCTATTGCTATCTTGTTTTATTATAAGAATAATAATAGATTGTTAAATTATGCTACAATCATTCCAACAAAAAAGATTCCTTCTCCCATGCAGGTAATAAATAATATAAACATATGTAATATTTACTAAATATGGAATATCTATGCCTATTTTTTTAATGTTTTCATTTTATTTCTACATCACTTCTTTGCATGTGTCTTTTGAGTTACTTACATACTAAGAAGAAAAGACAAATCCTGTCTTGCTTTAAGCCATTATTAGACAAACTGCATCATGGCTTATCCCTTTTCCCTTTTTCTTTTTTTGGTTCAAAAATTTGCTTTTCTGCTGGGTCAAGATAATAGCAGATTGCAAGGATTCAAAGAGGAAAATAAAGCTTGCTTGCCCTCAGTATAAACTCATCCTAATAGTTTTTAATAAAGTGCTTTGAATTTTGTCTATATAAAAGTTACAGTATGGTGTATTTCCTACATACATTTATTTTGCGTGATTACTCCAGGCTCATATGGTTTCCAAACTTTTATTAAACTGGGAGGAGGGAGAAATTCAACATGCCCAGTGCTCCCAAGGCATCATAATCCTTTTTTTTTGTTTGTTTAAATTGCCACTCCTTTTCCTACTTTTCATTTGGTATGTAATCTAGTGCTTCAAGGATCATTACGTGCTTAACTCCACCATGCCGACAGAACAGCTGAACATGCAGAAAACCGAGAACCCACCCTCTGAACTTGCTCTTCTATTTCTGCTGTCAAGGAACCTCAATCACAAGCTCTGATTAGCAGAAAACAAATCACTGCTGACCTGCTGGTCCATATGCAAGATGAGACTGGACCTACCTTGCTTGCCGTTTGTGGACATTCCTTAACCAGCCAATTCCTTAGAATTTAAAAAAGACTTTGTACATTTAAATTGCTCAAATTTGCTTAGGTGCCTGCCCGAGTTGATGAATGCTGTTCTAATGCATAAAATTTAAATTTGTGAATACCAACAATGATTTGAATTCAAAACAAAAACAAAAAGTCCCTCTTTAACAAAATCATGGCAGATATTGTCATTATTTAATAAAAAGACTGAATGCTCTTAGTGCGTGTGTGCACACACGTGTGTAATAATATGTAATACAGGTGTATGGATACACGTAGGCACAGATCTACCTAGTTTCTTTTAGCAGGTACAGGTGCTCTTCTTTTTCTCATGCAGCCATTAGTTGGAGTTAGGAGAGAATTCTCAAATGTACAGTATTTTTTGCTTCTGCTGACATTTATGGTATGTATAGTTAACTTTAACTGAGAAAATGTAATGAAAAATAGTGCTATGGTTAATATTAATTTGCAATAAAATATGGACCATGAGGCAATACATCAACATTTTGATGAGGCTATGAATACTGAGAGAAAAAGAAAAACATTCAGAAATTGAATGTATCTCTGCATCACCATTTTTGTTTTATTTGTCCCCACTGATATATACTAGTGGATAAAATTACTTCACAGACAATACATTCCATGCAACACATTTTATGCCACCAAAGAGGCATCCCTGATAGGGCGTGTCAAATTTTTCAACTTTCAATTTCCAAAGTTTAGGGATGCTCAAAAATTGTGACGTGCCTTGGGGATTGTAAATTATTTTTGTTACTTTAATGTAATTTAGGTGTGCTTGGTAAGTAACTACAAAAATATAACTTCTTAACATTTTGTTTCATTTGAAGCAATAATAGCACCATCATCTTTTTCCCTCTGGTGCACCAAACTTTGCAAATATTTATTTTTATCCTGCCCTTCCTCCAAGGTACACATTTATAAGGTCTATTGATACCTCCTGTGGACAAGTTGCTTACAAAACCAGTTGTAGCGGATTAGTGGTAGGAGACAGCTATATCACCACTGCCATCTCCTGCTTGAAAGCACCTCAGAGGTATGAGAAAAAAATATAGGCCTCAGCCTAATCCAAAAGGGCTATTCTTCCATACACAATTATCTCACTTCTTCACTATAGGTAGACTTTGACTTAGCACCACAATTGAGCCCAAAATTTTTGTGCCTAAGCAAGACAGTTGTTAAGGGAGTTTTGCCCCGTTTTACGACTTCCTTGCCACAGTTGTTAGCTTAGTAACATGGTTATTAAGTGAATCTGGCTTCCCCATACACTGTGCTTGTCAGGAGGTCGCAAAAGGAGATCACATGACCCTGGATACTGAAACCACCATAAATATGAGTCAGTTGTGTCTGAATTTTGATCATGTGACCATGGGGATGCTGTAATGGTCATGTGAAAATACAATACCTTCAGAAGTAGCAATCGCCATCATTGTAGAGCGTTTGAAAAGGGACAAAATAAATTTGTGCAGTTAAATTACTACTGAATATTAGTCTTGATCTGGCTTCTGTTCAAATGTGAGAGATTCCATACAGAAAGATACACTGATAGAAATATAAAAGAAAGAAAAGAAAGAAAAAGTACACTATTTAAAACAATAGAAAATGAGAAAGAAGAGCAAAAAAGTACTTAAAAGAAACAATTTGTTTAAACCAGTTTGCTCCAGAAATTAAGGCAGCAGGCTAGAAACCAGGAGACTGTGAGTTCTAGTCCCACCTAACGCAAGAAAGCCAGCTGGGTGGCCTTGGGCCAGTTATCCTCTCTCAGCCCAATCTATCACAAATGGTGGTTGTGGGAAAAATACCCTGTTTCCCCCAAAATAAGACATTCCCTGATAATAAGCCCAACTGGGCTTTTGAGCGCATGGCAATAAGGCCAAGTGCTTATTTCAGGGTTCAAAAAAATATAAAATATAAAAATATAAAAATAAGACAGGGTCTTATTTTTGGGGAAACACGGTAGGAAGAGGAAGTATTATGTTCACCACCTTGAGCTATTTATAAAAAAGTATAAAGGCAGGATAAAAATCAAATACATTTCTGATCTTCTGTATAGCAGTTATAGACATACTGTATAATATCATCTTCCCCTTTCAAAATTACCTGATTCAGTTTCCTTTTGCTCATATATGCCCCATAATTTAATTGGTAGATCCAGAAATCATCTGTTTATTTTTATCCATTTTCAGCAAAAAGTCCAAAAAGGGTTTTCATTCTTTTAGAAAAGTAGTGGTTGTTCCCTCCCTGATCAAACAAGTCAACTTAGACATTTCTACAACCTCTATCACTTTCACAATCCAAGTTTGTGGTGCATATTTCTGCATTCTTCCATTTTTGTGCATTTAATAACCTTGCTGCAATTGCTGCAATTGCCATATAGAAAACCAATCATCCACGAATCTTTTCAAATTGACTTTCTGTTAAGTCCTACTGTGTTTCCCCGAAAATAAGACCTACCCCCCAAAACAAGCCCTACTGAAGGGGGTTGGGCATGGGCAGCACAGGAGGTGGCCAATGGTGTCCAGCAATAGCCACAGCCCGCACAGTGCAGGTTGATTACCTGTTGAAGAGCAGGTGGAGGCAGAGACGGGGGAGGCGTGCGATCTGGATGCACCGTGCAGGCCTCAAGAAAGCTGAGTCAGTGGGTCAGAGCAGCAGGTGGCCGTGAGAGGTTCGTCTTCACATTTCAGCTTGCCTGCAGTCTGTGTGGCACGTTGAGATCACCTGCCTTCCACCCCGTGCCTCTGTCTCCGTATATGGCTGGTGCCACCACACGAATACAAGCCTACTGCAGCCGCCTGCCCGTTCCGGCCCACTGACTCTTGGTTTTCCTGCAGCCCACGCCTCCCCTGCCTCCCCCCCCATGCCTCTGCCTGCTGCTTGGGCAGGGAATCAACTCACCTGCGCTGCACTTGCTGCGCCACATGGGGTGCCCAGCCCCAGAGTGTGCCAACCAAGGGACAGCTGCAGCTGCTGCCAGATACCATTGGTCCCCGCACACTTGTTGTCTCTTGTGTGCGCACTGAGGGGCAGGGCGCCCAGCTGAGCTGATTACCCTGAAAGCATGTTTCCCCAAAAGTAAGCCCCAGTGCTTATTTTGGAGCCTCCCCCCCCCCCAAAATATAAGACCTGCTCTTATTTTCGGGAAACACAGTAGTAAGAAGTATTCTGGTTTTATCTGAATGATCAAATGTGAGAGATTTCTAATGACCTTGTTGGCCATAAGGTGATACAAAATGCCGGATGCCCTTGATATATTTTGAAGGATTTTTTTTTTTTTTACCTTTTGAACCATCAGAAATACTAGATTATAATATCTTGGATGGATGGACTGAGGCAGATACTAATGAAAAACTCAGGCAAGCTTTGAGTGTGATAGTGAAATACTCTTTACAGCAGCCTCATCTTCTATTGGAATTGTAGGAGACAGGAGACAGATGTTAGTTTCACACTCCTGTCAGCTCAATAGATCTTTGGGATTGCAAATGAAAACTGCATATATGAAAGATGGAGCAAGATGGATCTGGTAATTAGCCTTATGTATAAGCCAAAGTCCTGGCTTACTTCAGCTGTGGATATCTATCCTGCATTGGTGCACAGCCTAATAAGGAGAGTCCTGCTGAATATTTTGCCTTTACATTTTGATATTGCCCTCTTAGTGGCATTTTTCATTTTTTGGAAGCTGCTTGTTCCTTTCCTTAAGGAAAGGCATACATTTTATTGCTATAAATATGTAATGGTAAAATAATAAAAAGAACATGTAGAATCAGTTGACTTGAAATTTAATCCTGTGGAACCTGAAACCCTGAGATAAGGCAAACATCCTTTTTTCCCCATTGTGAAATGCCAACACAGAGCCCAATGCTGCTTACTCACAACATAATTATTGCTGGGGTTTTTTTTTTTAATGGCTTGTGGCTGCACAAACGTACTAGCTTACCATTTGGTCAAAATGTGCCAATCTGGGTGGAGTTAAAACACGGAGTAGAGATACACAGTGTTGTGAACATTATTTCTAAGACGATGTGGCTGAAACTGTTATCTTCTTTGCTGCCTGGGATAAAAACTAAATCAGGTAAAGTTGTTTACCGCTCACCTAAACCATGTCTGTGGTTTAAATGCCTGGAAGTCATCGTTATTCACCTGAAATGAATATGCAGGTAGCTAAGGGCAAGGCTATACTTGTGAGGAGTCATTAAGATCCACCATGCCCTCTTTTCGCCTCCTTTCCTTCCCACAGGGTGCAGGTAGTACAGGACAGCAACATTCTTCCTGCAAAAGGTCTAAAGATCAGGTGAAAGTAGACTTGGTGAGGCAGTTAAAAAGGAAGAAGTTCTTTTCTTCCAAACTGGTCCATCCAGAAACAGAAACAGAAACTCTCACCCAGGCAGAAATTTGACTTGGTTTAATGATAATTAAACTGATGTTCAAACTCCTTCTTTGCAAGTGAGGGTTTCTGGGCTAATCACCATTTCTCAGTCCAGCCAACCAGAGAAGAGAGTGAGTTAGAAAAGATAGAGAAGAGATGAGTCTGTGAAGAAGTAAGAAACTTTTTATGATAGAATAACAGAATAATAAGAGTTGGAAGGGACCTCAGAAGTCTTCTGGTCCAACCCCCAGTTCAAGCACGAGAACCTATAGTATACCATTCCAGACAAATGGCTGTCCAATCGAGTGATGAAATCCAAATCTTTTTAGTACCTGTTCTGTGGGCGTGGCTTAGTGGGCATGGTGTGGCTTGGTGGGCGTGGCAGGGGAAGGAGACTGCAAAGTCTCCATTCCCACCCCACTCTGGGGCCAGCCAGAGGTGGTATTTGCCGGTTCTCCGAACTGCTCAAAATTTCCGCTACCGGTTCTCTAGAACCTGTCAGAACCTGCTGGATTTCACCCCTGGTCCAATCTCTTCTTAAAAACCTCCATAATACCCACAACTTCTGGAGCCAAACCTTTCCACTGATTGTTCTCACTAACAGGAAATTTCCCCTTAGTTCTAGGTTGGGTCTCTCTTTGATAAATTTCCATATGTTACTTCTTGTCTTGCCCTCAGGTGCTTTGGAGAATAATTTAACCTTGTCTTCTCTGTAACAGCCCCTCAAAGATTGGAAGACTGCTGTCATGTCACCCCTAGTCCTTCTCTTTGTTAGACTAGACATACCCAGTTCCTGCAACTGTTCACTGTATGTTTTAGTTTCCAGACCCCTAATCATAAGGTGACCAGATTTTAACACTGGTAAAGAGGGACATTGTGGGCGTGGCTTATTTTGTGGGCGTGGCTAGCTGGTCATGTGACCGCGTGGGCGTGGCTAGCTGGTCATGTGACCGGGTGGCCATGGCTATGTCTATAGGGTAAGGTGAACAGATTTTAACATTGGTAAGGACACCATTGTGGGCGTGGCTTATTGTGTGGGCGTGGCTTGGAGGCCATGTGACTGGGTGGGCGTGGCTACCTGGTCATGTGACCGGGTGGCCATGGCTATGTGTATAGGGACTACTCAGAGGGCTGAAAAGTCATTTCTGACAGGTCCTCACACTTTTGACTGGTCCTCACACTTATGACCATCCTCACATTTATGCCCGTGCAGCATTCTTAACAACCATGTCACTCATTTCACAACTGCTTCTCTTCAACAAGGTGACAAGATAGGGCAAAAATGTAAAATGTGAGGACAGTCGTAAGTTCGAGGACTGGTCAAAAGTGTGAGGACCAGTCAAAAATAACTTTTTCAGCCCTCTGAGTAGTCCATATGCACAAAAGGACTAACCAGAGGGCTGAAAAAAGTCATTTCTGACAGGTCCTCGCACTTTTGACTGGTCCTCACACTTATGACCATCCTCACATTTATGCCCGTGCAGCATTCTTAACAACCATGTCACTCATTTCACAACTGCTTCTCTTCAACATGGTGACAAGATAGGGCAAAAATGTAAAATGTGAGGACAGTCGTAAGTTCGAGGACTGGTCAAAAGTGTGAGGACCAGTCAAAAATAACTTTTTCAGCCCTCTGAGTAGTCCATATGCATTAAAGGATTACAGCAATAGAGAGGGATGAAGGAATGGAAATTAGAGTAGGAGTGAGGGTAAGAGAGGGAGGAAGAGAGGAGGAGAAGGAGAAAGAAAGAGGAAGTAGGGAGGAGAAAAAGAGGGTGGGGGGAAGAGAAAGTAAGAAGGAAAGAAAAGAGAGAGGTGGTAGGTTTGAGGAGAAAGATTGCTGTACAATAAAAAAGATGAAAGGGAAGAAAGCCAACCCCAAGCAAATATAAAGATATTAAGATAAAGAATGAATTGTTAAACTTTAAAGAATAAAAGAGAACAAATATGAATAAATAGCAATAATTAGAAACACACATACAAACATACAATGTATTTTCTTTGAACAGAATATTTGGCTGGTTCACAAATTTAAACAGCGTTTAGTCATTTCAATTAAATTTACAATTTCTATATTTCCTTTTTGCCATATTTATTCCTCATCTATTTTTTAAAAAAACCAATATTACCCTTCATCCTCATCTCTAATCTTAATCAAATTCAAATTTTCCCTTCTATTCTATATTATACCCCTTCCCATTGTCATCTATTTTTATATCCATCCTCACATTGTTTAATTATGTAATTATGTAATACAGTTGTTTAATACAAATTCAACATTTTAATATAAATCAATTAGTTATAAAACTATCTTTTTTGTATATTAATCAATATGAACATGAATATTCCAATTATTTCCATGCAATCCAATTTCTTACAAATCAATTAATTATATTTACCAATAATAATAAACCAAATAATTTCTCCCATATATTCCTCCGAACCACAACTTAACCATTTCTGCTTTCAACACAATATACAATTAATAGTATCTCAATTATTACAATTCCCTAGTTAAATACAGCTTTTTTTCCTTTGTGTTTTAAAATCTTGAACTCTCCTCCTAAATTTCCCATCGTTTGCAGTTTTTCACCTACCTTTTTTGGGGAGGAAAAATAAAAATAAAAATAAATCTCTCTCTGCCTCATTTTGTCACGCTGCACCAAAGACCCTGGTTTCGGTTTCGGTTTCGTTTCTGAAGCTTAGCTAGGGGAAAAAAAAACTGCTTTACACTGATTGCCTGTAGGGCGGCCCTTTGAAGCCCAGGGCAAGAGTTTAAACAGTTTTTTTTTCTTTTAGCCATCAGCTGGGGCTCAAGAAAAATCGGGACTTTTTTGAAACGCCGCGGGACGCGGGACAAATTGCTCAAAAGCGGGACTGTCCCGCCAAAAGCGGGACGTCTGGTCACCTTACCTAATCATCTTTCTTGTTCTTCTCTGTATACTTTCTAAAGTCTCAATGTTTTGGGTTGTTTTGATATGGTGTTGAGCACAACTGGATGCAGTATTCCAAGTGGGGTCTTACCAGTGCAGTATAAAGCGGTACTAGTACTTCATGTAATCTTGATACTATCCCTCTGTAACACTAGAACTACAGAAGGGCAATGTATTAAACATACTGTACTGAGAGGTCAATAAAAAAATATTCAGCACATCATACATATATAAATTAAGTCTAAAAATACATGCAATCAAGATAGGGTGGGGTTTTTTTTTTTTTGAGACAGTGTAATTTAGTAATAAGAAAAATCACAACTGTTCAGTCCACATCCCACTATATTCAATAGACAGGCCTTTCAAACATTTTCATCATGCCTCAAAAGCTGTTAAACCCGTCAGAGTAGAAATTATAGCAGGGAGAAGAAATAAATGGGGGTGAACTTCAGGCAAACACATTTGGGTGCAATGTAGAGTGCTCCTGAATTACACACATAGGGTTGTCCAACGATGATGTGATGATGGGCAAAACCATCATGTTCAGCTTACCTTTGCAATACATTAATTAGGGCCCTACTTTACTCAAGCAGTGACCCACCTAGGAAACAAGCCAACAACCCATTCAGAAGAAAGCCAAATTCTTGTGATGAATTTTGAGATGAATCTTGTGAGTGGATGAACTGAAGGAAGGTTATCAGGCTTACTCGCTTTTAAAATAAAAAGCAGGGAAGAGTATGAATAGGTAGAGCTTTTCCAGTCACAAACTTGATCAAACGCTGGAATTAAAGGGGTTAATGGGCCTCTGGGAAACCTACATACAGGAGAGATAGAGTCTTCAACAATGCAAATCTAAAACAACAGTGTTATCACTGTTTGGTGAATAAGAGCTGGGCTATTTATACCATTGGGCTTTAAATGATCAAGACTTCACCAATGAAAATAGGATCCACTCCTTACTGTTTTCCTCTCTAGAACTGTGCGTTTGTATCCACACATTCTTACTTTTCAGTTGAAGACACAGATCTGATGAAATGGATCATAGTTCACACAATACATCGGCTAGCCTTTAACGTTCTTAAGGTACTTTTGCCATCATGGACTAAGAGAATTACTGTATATTCTGGAATTTATTTTATTCTCAGGCTTTGAAGTTCCATCCGGCTTGTAGTCTTAGACCAACTCTACAGAGTTGATCTAATCATTCTCAAAGACCATCTACCCAGCAGCCATTCCTCTTTTTGTCTGTTAATGGATTCAGATGTCCTGATTAATAACTCATTCACATAGTGATAACGGTTATCAGGAGGAGACGTCTTTCACTGAAAACTATTGTTTCTCTAAAGACGGAGTGATACTACTGATTGCCTTCTTGTGAAATGTTGAGATGACCTTATAAATTCAGGGCCACTCTTTCCTTGCTGGAGGGTGCTGCTGAGAAACTGATGCCATGATTCTGAAGGACATCATCATATGGTTTCCCCCCTTAGCTCCACCCTGCAGAAGCTTCGGAAGATTCTGGCTCATTAAAGATGTCGAAGCAGATTGGTAGCCCAGTTTGCTATTTTTTTTTTTTTTGAAATATGTACCAGTCTTGAACTTTAGTGCAGGTAACAGCATATATCATCTAACATCTGCAGAGTCGTGTGACTAACATGTGATTAAAGTACTAAACATATATTTGATATATCCTCCTCCTCCTAAATGAATGCATAGTAGGATGAAGACTTCTTCATTAAAGGTTATGGGGAAGATCTACCATATTCTGCAGGTTGGTAGATGTTTTTGAGTTATCCAATCTAGGGCTAAAAGCAATTTAGCAATTTAACAACCAGTTCTCTGCCCTAATTATTTTTTCCAACAACCAGTTTGCCAAACTACTCAGAAAGTTAACAACCGGTTCTCCCGAAGTGGCTGAATCCCACCACTGGCTAAAAGATAGTGACTAGTTCAAAGTCACCCAGCCAGCTTCTGTTTCTAAGGGAGGACTAGAACGTGGGTCTTTCCACTCCTAATCCAGCACCCTAACCATTAGACCAGGGGTCTCCAATCTTGGCAACTTTAAGACTTGTGGACTTCAACTCCCAGAATTCTGGGAGTCCACATGTCTTAAAGTTGCCAAGATTGGAGACCCCTGCATTAGACCATACTGGTGGTCATCTATCTATCTATCTATCTATCTATCTATCTATCTATCTATCTATCTATCTATCTATCTCTATATGAATGGGTATATAAACATAGATAGGGGCATCTGCCCTTTGAATTAATAAATAAGTTTATCATTTATATTTTACAAAAATAGATATTTCAATAGGAAGGTTTCACTTATACAGTGGTACCTTGGTACTCATTGTTAATTGGTTCCAGGAAGTGCAATGAATACCAAAAATGATGAGTACCAAACTTTTTTTCCACATAAGGAATAATGTAGTGAGTCACAAGGCAGCCAACACTGACAAGTTCTAGCTTGTGCATTGAGTACCAAACCAACAATAAGTACCGGGACAAAATTTTCGTGTCAATATGCGAGTACCACATTTGATGAATTTCAAAGCAGTTGAGTACCAAGGTATGGCAAAATATATATTTTAATATTCATTTTTATTTTTAAACATTTATTAAACTAACTATGCAAATTTGTAATGTTTGGAGATTGTTGGGCTGGGAGTGAAATTCCAAGAGGAAAAAAGCAATTCTGTTGCAATATAATTAGATGCATTTTTCTCCCAAGTGTTGTACTAAATGAAGCTGCAAAGGAATAGGGAACATATGGGAGCTGCTGGCCTATATTAGTGTTCCCTCTCCTTCCTTTCCTGCAGGCTGATTATAGGTGTGTCTGTTTCTAATGTCTAAATGTTGAATTGGCATCCCAAGCTGTAAATACTTATTCACACAGTAGCAGATTGCATATTGTATATAGCCGTTTATAAAGACTTTGTATTATCTTGTGCCAAAAAGATGGCTATGAGAGGTTAGGAAGTTGGAAGATAGAGTGAATTTAGAAGTGTATTTGATTCAACATGAAGTTCCAATGGGACTTGTTCTTTGGTAACAAGTCCCATTGGCTTCATCATGAAAGCCACTGTTCAGTTTTAGAAACAGACCTTTGAATATTCTTTTCCAAATGCTCTTTTGCAATCATCCCCCAGACCTAAATCAGCTCAGCTATCAAAATGTGCCCTCAGTTTTATGAGATCACGAAGTAAAATTGAGTACCAATTAACTTGCTAAAGCTACTGCTGGTGAATCTGTCATAAGTCAAATCTTGCTGCAATTTCTAGAGCTTTTTGCATGGATTTGTATAGATTTATAGGTGTTTCCATCCACAGTTTAGGGCAGGTAACAAAAGCAATAGCACCATCACAGGATAAAACTTATTCTATTGTTAAAGTAGCCCAATTGTTTAAATTCTATTTTTGTTTCCTGTTTAAAACTGAGCCTGAAGTTTAACAGTTTGGTTTTCATTTGTTTCAAACCATGAAAAACTTTGTTGGATTATACCCGATTCATCCTGTATAGAGTTCTCCTTCCAATTAATGACAAATCAATTATTGGAATCTATGGATTATAATGGGAAACTGTGGTTTTGAACCATAATTTAATGCCTACATTTAGCACGGTTTATAAATTAAAACCAAGACAATCAGATTATGGTTTAGTTCAATGTGTGAATTCCATCCACAGTAAAGAACTATGGGACAGAATTTGGGTATAGTATCTACTTCCTAAGGGTCACATTGATATCTAGTTTCCCCATCCAGTAGATGGATGCCCCCCATCCCCATGCTCCCAATCATCCCCATTTATCTTGTTTTCTAAGCAAGTAAACAGACTTTACGAAACCATGCATGTTCTAAGAATATGTGTGGAATAGAGAGATTCTGCAGAGATAGTCCGAGAGAAAAAACATAATACTGAAAACGAAAGCCTTGAAGTCTGTCAGCTTCCCATTTTATTTTGTTTAATTAATCCATTGCAAAAAAAATACTAAACAGTTAGATTGCATCAGATTGGTTGGCCCAAATGCTGCAGATTACTTGTCCATGTTTACAAGGGTGGATATGAAATGTAGAAATTTTATTTTTCAGGCTCACTGTGTAGGTGTCTGATGTTAAGGCAGTATCAAGGGCTTCTTAACAGACAAGCTACAGAGTTATTCATAACTTTTTCAGGAGCATAAAATTGCATCAAGATAAAGTAAAACTTGCTGCTCCATTAGCAATCTGTGTGCACAGACACAATGCTGCCATCGATACTGTCCTTGTTTATGGTGTACTGGATGCTTTAAGGACAAGTATAGGTGTATAGTATCTCTAGCTCTGTTTCCCTCTCCTTTTACCAAATGTCACTAATCAGTAGGAAAACAATTAACTGGTCACACAATAGGATGGAGATAGTAGGATGGAGACAGAGAAGAGTCCAATTTTGATAATTACTACACCAGTAGATTTAACTCTTATTAAAAATTGCTCTAGTTATATGTGTCTTGCACACGTATGTTTAGAAGGACTCTCAGTTAAAATAGCACAATTCTAGAATAAGACATTCAAGAGTAGTCTGCCAGATGTAGCTGACAGGCATAGAAAGAGGTATGTGAAGCAGCAGAAAAAGAGAACTGTCATTTTCTTACTATACTGTGTAGTTGTCCATTTTGTGACTGCTAACCAACTGTTGGTTGGTTATCTGAGCTTGGGAAGCTGACAGAGAGAGAGAAATGCCAGCTTTGAAGGAGCCAAATTCTGAAGTGCCCATGCATATCTGAAAGACAGTACACAAGGAAGAAAGAGACCATCCTTCACCAATCTAAAATACCCAATAAATGTTGATTGAACCTTTGACTGTGGCATTGTCTTGAAATGCCAGTAAAATATATCAGATTGCACCCAGGACAGAATTGCCATAGTTTCACATGCTTTATGGTCAAGTACTGCTGTAACACCAGAACAATGAAGGGCAACTTTTAAACTACATCAGGTATGGGTTGAAGAGGAGATGAAGGTAGCGTTTTGAATACATGGCATTAAAAAGGGGGTGGATGCAAATAGAGAAAGGCCTTCAATCCTGCCTGTTTGGCCCCAACATAGAGCTTATACAGTAGATCAGTGTTTCTTAACCTGGGCAACTTTTAAGATGCATGGACTTCAACTCCCAGAATTCCCCAGGAGTTGAAGCCCATACATTTTAAAAGTTGCCAGGGTTGAGAAACATTGCGATATTTCACTGAGTAATTCAGAGCTGTATCTAATTGAAGATTTGTGTTATCTGCTGCCTTAGATTCCCTGTAGTGGTTCCACAATTGAGAGAACTGCTTAGGTCTGGCATTTATGCTATTCCTTTCCTACAGGCATTTTAGAAGGCCTTAAAGCCATTATTTTATTAGTGCTTTCCTCAAAGAGAACTGGGAGCTACGTAATCCAACTTTACTTATGTAGGTAATGCTGTGTATTTTCTTTGCAACGTATTATTGTTCATTTGTTTTCTGCACATCATCTTGGCAAGGCTTTGCATTAGTATGTGGTTTATGAACGCCTTACATAAAGAACTAATAAGCATACCCTCTATTAGTCAGCATAGCAGATTTAACTAGCTCAGCAATCTAAGAAGACATTTTAAAACAAGCACTGTCAAATCAGTTGCTGTAATTATTTATTTACTTGCTAAATTTATATCCCAGCTTTGTTTTGTAAATTTAAGGTGGTGTACATAATGCTTTCTTCTCCTGTTTTCACACAAAAGGGACAGGTGTGAGGTTGTGACACTGAAAGAGAAACAGCTACCATCTGTTAGGTAGAACAGAGCTCTCCAAGTTGGTAACTTTAAGACTTGTGGACTTCAATTCCCAGAGTTCCCCAGTCAGCATGACTTGTTGAGGAATTCTGGGAATTGAAGTCCACAGGTCTTAAAGTTGCCAAGTTTGGAGACCCCTGATGTAAGACCACTGGAATTCAGTTATTTACCTCTGTAGCTAAGAAATTCCACAAAACTTTGGGAAGAGCTGCAGTATGTCTTAACATATAAGATGACCTACTAACACACTCACTGTCTTTTTGTGCTACTGGGAGCGAAGAGTTAATGATAAAGAAACAGTTTCTAGATGAGAAAAGCTTTCCTTTCCTGCAATCTATTTTCCCCCTTTTTCTGAAGAAATCAAATAGGAAGAGAAGATTCTGAAAGGAGAATCTTGCACAGTAATGCAATGGCTAAGCTTGGTTTCCTAAGAACTAAAGGAAAAAGGGAAGGAAGAAGACTTCTCAGATAGAGGTGTCATCTTTCTCTGCCTGGCATTTTCCAATTTTGCTTGTTTCCTCTTCCTGGTATAGCTTGGAATCTGAACTTTCTACCCCAGCATCTCCAGAAAGAGCTTAAGTAGCAAAAGAAAACTAAACATGCCAAGTTTCCATCGTTCTTTGCCTTTGAGGTGTTTTTTTTTTTTTTTTTTTTTAAAAGAAGGCTGGATAGAATTTGACAGCTGATCTACTGAGGACAGTCCTGTTTCAAGACTAGTCAGTGGACAGTCCTCTATCTGAAGGCTTCCTCTGTCTGGAAAGTTCTTCAAATCTAGTTGGAAGATAAAGAACCCTAACAAGAGAGAGAGAGAGAAAGAGAGCGCGCCTGGGTCCTTAAGTTACCTATTAACAGTGAAGCACATAATTAGCAGGACATAGTCTTCTGCATTTATGGTAAGGGATGTTGTACTTTGTTTAATTCATAGTAATCATCTCTAAATTTAAGTCATTGGGATCAACCCAAGTACATTTAATGGAAATGTATTCAATTTTTGTGGGAATCCATTTTCACTCTTTTGGCAATGCCACCTAAATTGATCACTCTGAGCTATGGTGTGGGGACTGAATTAGCCTTTCTTATGTGGTTGCCATCTCTGCTTCCTGATTCAATCAGAAAAGGTCCTAAGCATCAGGAGACCCATGGACAAATGACAGTGCTTTATAGTGAGACAATCTGTTGATCACTGGTAATCTGAAAACCAAGATAAATAATTGTATGAGTCTGAACTTAAGGCCTTCTCTCCCATAGGTGAATTATGGATTCTCTCCCTTTTCTTTCCGAATACGAATATTCAGGAATATCACAGAAATAGCAACCTCATTTTTTTTTAATGCTAATCATTTCTGAAACCACTCAGTGATGAACAAAATAATAGTATCTGCAAGGGAACCCAAAGACCTGTCAGATTTTAACACCTACTCCCAAACCAGGAGCATCTCAGAGAACACAATAAAGGTTAAGTGTATGCACTGGTTCCAAATTACTGACTTATGCCTGGCTGCGGGGAGGGGGAGAGAAGACAAATATACTGGAATGAGTGGACATTTGAACAGGAACATTTTTCCTTCAGTTATTATTTGGAAGGGTTTGTACCAGGTCTGGATAATCTTAGGTTTGCAAGGCCTCTCCTTTCCAGATGTTCTCTGTGATCACCAGAAATAAAGGAATGACGAGGAAGCCTGACTTCATAGCGAACAGCTGTATCCACAGGACACAATGAACCATCTTTTAACAATGTGTGTGTGAATCCAAGCAGTGTGGTTAGTTCATACTTCAGTGTATCCTACAAACTCTGTGAATATTTTAGGGTACCACGTGAACATAGCCTAACTGGATGAATGTAAGGATGTAAGAGCCTATGTCAGTTGTATGAATTTGAGTAGAAATTGTGTGCAGGAATAGCACATTGAATTGGTTGTATAAATGTGTCCATGTGATTTCAGACCAGTGTACTGCAGTTACAGTAGAGAGCCCTCCTCCCAACACACTTGCCTGGAAACAATTTAATAATGGAAGTGGTGAAATCCAAATTTTTTTACTACAGGTTCTGTGGGCGTGACTTGGTGGGTGTGGTGTGACTTGGTGGGTGTGGCTTGGTGAGTGTGGCAGGGGAAGGATACTGCAAAATCTCCATTCCCTCCCCACTCCTGGGGGAAGGATATTGCAAAATCTCCATTCCCACCCTACTCTGGGGCCAGCCAGAGGTGGTTCTCCGAACTACTCAAAATTTCTGCTACCGGATCTCCAGAACCTGATGGATTTCACCCCTGAATAATGTCATCAAAAACATCCCCATACAGTTCTGTAAACTAGATTTATTAGTGTAACCCAAAGAGATTCTTTGACTCCTGTTGAATACGGCACTCTGCCAAATGTTCATTTTAAAATTATTTTGCAAATCAAATGTATGTGCTTCCCTACTGTAGACGATGTTACTATATGCTATCTATTGTAATATCCCCAGTACACATTCATTGGAAATCCTGTTTTACTCACCAATTCTGATAATCCACTTAGCAATCTTTTGAGCTCTTGAAGGCCTAATACAGGTAGTCTTCAAGTTACGACCACAATTGAGCCCAAAATTTATGTTGCTATGACCCCAGGACAATAATAAATATGAATTAGTTGCCAAGCATCCCAATTTTGATCACGTGACCATGAGGATGCTGCAACCGTCTTAAGTGTGAAAAATGGTCATAGGTCACTTTTTCAGTGCTGTTGTAACTTAATCAACTGTTATAAATCGAGGGCTGCCTATATTCCACTAGTCTGGGACAATGGATGCAAACCAGGGATGAAATCTAAAATTTGTTACTACCGGTTCTGTGGGCGTGGCTTGGTGGGCAGTGTGTAATGTGATTGGGTGGGCGTGGCCACTTTTTTTTTTGCCTTTTAAAAGCATTTTTTCTACAACCTCTTCGGCTGAAGAGGTTGCAGAAAAAAATGCTTTTAAAAGCGTCTGACGATCCCAGCTGAGCCGCGCGATCATCAGAGGCTTTTTTTTTACTTTTAAAAGCATTTTTTCCGCCGAAGAAGTTGTAGAAAAAATGCTTTTAAAAGTAAAAAAAACAGCCTCTGATGATCGCATGGTTCAGCTGAGCATGGGTGTGTGTGCAGGATTTTGCTACGGGTTCTCCGAACCACCTGCCGCCATCGCTACCGGATTGGGCTATCCGGTCCGAACCGGGAGCATTTCACCCCTGATGCAAACCACTTGTCCCACAAATAGTGGAACTTTTTTCATCCCTAGTATAGCTCAAAATTCAACAGAGCCTCTGTATAGGAGAAAAGAAAGTGCTATTTTATATTATTCACATATCCCTTCCTCATGGACCTTTATCATGCTTATCATCATGCTCTGGAGTTGTCCCCAAATGCTGCAATTCCTGCACCCCCATTTCCTTTCTTGTGGCCTCTATGTTGGATTCAAACCAATAAGAAACTATTAAAGTATTAACTTGGGTACCTGAGCTGAACCAAAATTAAATACTTTTAAGCCCAACTATTACATTAAAGGACTAAACAGCATGTCCTTAAGGCTACATTCTAAAAATGCTTACTTGGGAGCAAGTTCTGCAGCTATCTATGGAACTTACTTATGAGCATCCAAAAAGATCAGACAGCAGGAAGTAATAAAAAAAAACAAGTTAAGGGCACAGTGCATTTGGACATAAGGCCTGATGAACTTAGAGGTAATTACGTTCAAGACTGAGCTATGCTGGCATGCAAGTTATCCTTGGGCACATAGTTTTACAAGGCAGCTAAGAAATTAAATTACAGGTGATCCCACCTAATGCAGAACCAAGATTTTCAATCAGCTTGTCAGATATGACAAAATGCTCCCATTGGCACATCATGCTAAGTAAACCCTAATGAAAGCATTCTCACTTTATACTATGCCCCAACCAACCAAATTATACTTTCAAAAAGTGAATTAACCAGATAGCATCCCGCTCAAAAATCGACATAATGAGACTACTGAGATACTACTTTGTAAGATTCCCATAACAGGTTTTTATTTAAAAAAAAAAAAATAAATGAAGAAGCAGCAAGTAACATAAGCCTGGTACAAAATAAAGCTTACAAATAATAATTAGAACATCCTCTGCAAAACATCTTAGCATGTTCTGGCCGCTGAAGAAAAAAAAAAGGGGGAATCCTGGGTGAATAACATCTGAAGTAACATGGAGGAGCCTTCCTCCTGTCCATTTGTCTGGATGGCGCAAGGGATGAGAAAGCCTCCTGCGAGCCGCCCTGAACCTAGTTTACGTATCGAAGCTTGCAAGCCTATTGCTAATTGCGCCGACTTGTTGCTCCATCCAACCTCACGGCTTGGAGTAAAGCCACAACATACACGGGGCTTCTTCGCCTTTCTGGTTAATTAGATGGGGGGGGGGGGAGAAAGAGAGATGAATGCGTGGCACCTGGCTGACAATGGATTAAGCCGCTAGAGAGGCAAGGAGCGGGGCAGCCCGAGATCCCTTCAAAGCTGATACTGCCCGGTCTGCATCCCTGACGCTTTTATCAGTCGCTAACACCCAACTGCCTCTCTCGGCGCAGCAGCAAGCGCTTCCTCCTTACAACTGGAAGTCTGTGTAATGGAGGGGAGGCAGCAGTCGCCACCGCCGCCAGATGGTACGTTACCGCCAAGAGCCTTTCTAGTCTGCACACTTCCTCCTTCGTATCCCCACCATCATTCGAAGGAAGGGAAGGGAAAAGTTATTTATTAATACGCGCAACGCTGCAAAGAGGGGTGGGGTGGGGGGGGGCGTCAGAGCAAGAGGCAGAAAGTTGTTCTCTGATGCTTTGGCAAAGTGTCGCCCAAGTTGCTAAGTAGGACGCTTCCTGGCTCAAGACGACCGGAGGGGGGGGGATAAGAAAAGAAAGAGAGGGAGAGAGAGGGAGAGAGAAAGGAGGAGGAAGGAGAAAAGTTGTACTCACTTCTCTTCTTGGAGGAGGAGGAGGAGGAGGAGGAGGAGCCCCTCCCAGCCAAAGAGAAGGAGCGAGAGAGAGAGATAGGGATGCTACCGCTCGCAACCAACAAGCGAGCAGCAGCCTGGCTGAGTAACACGTCCCCTGGAGACTAGCAGGAGCAACACGTGATGTGTCTACTTAGGGTGAGAGGGGGAGAGCGGCTGAGAAGTGGGCAGGGGGGCGAGGACGGGGGCGCATTCGAAGCGCCGCTGTAGAGCCGAAGGTCCATAACTTTGTCCATCTTCTTCCAGCGGGGAAGAGGAAGAAGGGAACTTATCGTAGAGTTGATGAACTTTGCACATCCATAGAAACGCCATTTTGAATTTGATTCCTCTCTCTCTCTCTCTCTCTCTCTCTCTCCCCCTTCTCCCTCCGGAACAAACTTCGTTTTTCTCTCTCTTGGCTGTCTCCCCCTCTTTTTCCCTACCACCTATTTTCTCCCCTCCCTCCATTATTATTTTTTTTTTAAAAAAAACCGAACCCACCACTCGATCGCACCATCGCCAGTCCAGCTTTCCATCATGGCTCGACCCAAGCAGCCCAGTCTGGAGCAAGTCAAACGTAAGTCTACGCCAGAGCGCAAGGTCAAATTTCTACCTGCGCCTTGGAAAGAAAAGGGAGGAAAAAAAAAGGGGGGAGGAAAAAAAAAAGTTTCGGTGAAGCCGATGATTTAAGAAAGCAAGCACGGCGGGGAACGTATTTGCTGGTTGATGAGACGGAAAGGGGGGGGAGGAGGAGGAGGAGGAGAAGTCGCGTAGGGAGCTTTGACCGTTTTGAGAGTGACATGACTTTTTTTCTCGGTTTAATGTTTGCATCGTAGCTTTTTACGGAAGGGAGGAGAGGGGAAAAAAAAAGTTTCGAAAAAGTTGTCTGGCAGCAGCGTCGATGATGCTGAAAAGTCCATGCAGCCTTTTCTGCTTTTCCACCCCCATCCCCCGCTCCTCCTGGCCTCCCCCCGCCACTCTCCCCCCCCTTCTTCCGTGTTGCAAACTGTACCAACCAGCAACACCCGTTGCAGACTGTTGCCTGCAGGACCTGATGCTCATCCATATTAAACCGTCTGAGCTCAGGAATTCATCCAGATCATCTCTCTCGCCTCCCCTCCTACAGCAAAGTTTATTTTTAACCAGCGAAGTTGGAAAGGGCCTGCGAGAAGCAGCATCTTTTAACCCAATTGGCCTCGCTCGCGTCAAGCACATCCCTCCTCTGGCTCGTCGTTCGCTTCCCCCTTTCTCCAGTTGGTGAAGTTTTTATGATTTGTTGACAAAGATGATGGGGAGCGAGATGGCGTTGGGCTCCCCTCTTTTTATGGGGAAGTGGAGTCGTCTTTCTCAAGGTAGAGAAGCGGTCGGGAGTGGTGGTGGGTTGGATTGAAAGCGGGTGTGGGGAGGGTGGGGGAGAGAGAAACTGGTTTGGGGCTTTTGCTCTTCCCGGGCATCTGTTGCTGCTAACTTTTCCGCCTTGTTTTAGGGCGCTCCGCTGGAAGCATCTGTGTTATGTGTGTGTCTTTTTAATTCGCAGTTCGGTACTTCTGGTTCCCCTTCACTACCCTCCCCTCCACCCTGGGCGGGGAAGTGGGAGGTAGGAACTTTTACGGAGATCATGCCAGCTCCTCTGGCTTTTTCCTTGGCCTTCCAGGGAAGGTGCCAGGCACCATCAAAAGAGCCCTTAACGCCCTGTCTGAATTTCCCAGAAAGTTTTTAGGGAAGAGGGAAAGAGGAGATCGCTTCCTTCCCCCCCACCCCACCCCACGTATGCCGTGTCAACTGGACAGACATCTCTCTCTGGGTATGGATCATAGAAGGAAGCGCACACTCGCATTGTCACGAGTACAGGAAAAGCGCCCGAATGTATCCGAAACCAGGAAAACGGGTCGCGCGTTCTCTTTCTGCGGGGCTGTTTTTACTTAAACGAGCGAAGTTTTAACATCTTAAAAGAGTGGTCCAGATCTGTGGTTCCTTTCTCACCGCCTTTCAACCCATCGCCTAAGCGCCCCCCCCCTCCACCCCGCACCTCTCCGATCGCTACATCTAAAACGAATTGCAAAACACTCCCCTCTTTCCTTCTCCCGCCGCCCCCCCCTCCCCCCAGTTCTGGTACGTGTTGATGCAGACTAGTCGGGACTCGTCTCTTAGGAAGCTGCGACCTTAAACGTTGCTAAGAAGCGGGGGAAGGCTTTCCTCTCCCACGCCCCTTGCAGATCGGAATATCCCCCCCCCCTCCCCACTTCTTGACTTGACAGACAGGGATACAGTTCCTCCTTTCTTTGAGCGCTTAAGCGAAAGGTCGGCCTGATCCTTCGTTCTCTACAGCCCCCCCCCCCCCTTTTCGCTCCCTTCTAGTTTGTAAAAGCAAACAAAGTGAGGCTGCAAAAAAAAAAAAAAAAAGAATTGCTGCTGGCTGCTTCGGGGCGTTGGATCTTAAAACTTCGCCGCCGCTGACTTTTGCTGCTCCCTGCCCATAGTTAACGAGGGGCGGCCTGGGGTGGGGGAGAGAGAGGAAAGAGCAGCAGCCGCGGGAAACGTGGTTGCTGCTCCCGCTGCTGAGCTTCTCATCAGTTCCTCGTCCGTTTCCAGCAGTTGTGCAACAGGCGAAACGCATCTCGTTGCTGGGCAGAGGAGGCGAGTTGGAGATGCTGAAAACTTAGAAGAGGGAGGAGCCGGCTGCTGCTGCTGCTGCTAATGCTGCTGTAGCGGCAGCCTGTTGATGGTGGAGGTGGATTGAACTTTGTCATGTCCGTTGATAAGTTTGTTCTGGCTCCCCCCCCTCCCTGGCTTCTGCGCTTGCTCTCTTTCCCACCCCCTCTTACCTCCGCGCGTTACACTATCTCTCTCCCTCTCTGGAGTGCTCTGCAATGCATCCTTGATAGGTTATAAAAGGGGAGGGCAGGCGTTTCTCCTGGCTCAGCAGATTTTTGCCCTCTGTGGCTCCTTGTGGCTCAGTTTAGAAGATAGAACTAGAGGCCAGATCCTGATGAGCAGCCCCTATTCTACCGCAACTTCACAACACATAGAACCAGCACCGGAGGACACACTTCTGGAAGGGGGGTGGAGGACATAAATTTTAAAAAATTCACTGGCCTGTCCCAAAATCTTTGCTTACATCTCTGCCATTTTAATATATATGATGACTGAAGACCTACATATATATATATATATATATATATATATATATATATATATATATATATATATATGGGAGGAAAACGATTATGGGTGGAGGAGGGAAGGAACAGATTAAAAGTGTATTTTCAGTAAATCTGGTACTCTTTTTTTGCACTAAGTAGATCTACCGTGTGGCAATTTTGGTTCACTTGTCCTACTCTATGACTGCTTTACCTTTTAAACAAGCTGAAGTGCGGTGAATGTAGTTGGTGAATGTAGTTGGTGAATGTAAATTGCATCAGTGTGAATATGGTAAAGGACCAGAATGGTTTCCTTTTGATCTGAAAACCAGCAGTCTGGATTCCTTGGTGGCATTTTGGGTAACTCATTAAATTCTTCTGATAGCAGTTGCCCCACCAATTTTTAAGGCTTTGTCAGTGAGATGGCTATTATAATTTTTTTTTAGACATTCTAGAAGAGTTTGGAAAAGGTTAACACTGGTCCCAGTTCCCAAAGATCAATTTATGTGTGCATATACAAGAAAAAGAGGGAGGTACCTTGTGACTCATGATCACACAAGCCATATTTGTTTTATTTTCCTGTTTGAAGGCTTAGGGGTATAGTCTTCTCTTGATGTGTGTATATAATGCCCATTAGCATTAACTGGTGTTATGTACATCCCTCAGAGAAAAGACCCTTTTGTGTGTTAGAAACTCAGAAACAGCATGGCTCCATCATCCAATCAATCAAGTTACCACAACATTTCTTTTCATCCTTTGCTTTAAGATGCACCTAATGGTTTTATTTGTTTTAGTGCAATTGGCCCCCCGAAACTGATGTTTGGTGTGTGTGTGAGTGTATGTCTCAGTTCCAACAGTATATTTAAGCAGGAAAAATTCTGTTTTGCATAACATTTTGCTTAGGAAAATAATGCATGCCATTTCAGTTATTTGCAATTTCTACGAACTTGCATTTTAATTTCAATTTCACTCTAACTCTTATGATTTCTATTTTAAAGCAACATTTCAAGATAAGAACACTTTTGATTTTGCTCTCTAAAAATTAAATAGTTTGAAAAAAATTAAATCCATCTTGAGCAGGAGATGCTTTCATCCTTGCATTGTTACATCACTTATTTTGTTTTTTGAGGGCCGAGGATTCTTTGGAGTAAAACTTTCAGATGCAAAAGCTAAAAGTCCTCCTTGCATAGCTAGTGGCTTTGATAAACTTGTTTTGGCCTGGGGCAGAAGGTGTGCTTAAAAACTCCCTCTACTTTTTTCAGGAGTTTTATGGGTTTTCATCACTTACTTGATAAGCTTACATTCCAGTATCCTCTTTCCATTATTGAAGAAATATATTGTTCAACAACATTGTTTTTCTTTTCCTTGTTGTGCAAAGTGATGTTTATACTAGTCACAGCTAGTGAAAACTAGGTATCGTTGCTAGATATCTCAGGTTGTACTTATTATCCTTTGTGAAAGTAGGTGGTGCATAGAAGGTCATAGGATAAGTGTTGCTAAGCAGCTAAACAGATGCTAAAATTAACCCAACTGCATCTAGCAGGGTTTCACTCTCTTGCTTCTTTTTGTCAATGAAATGCAATTGTCTAACATTTTAATTAATTGAATTGTATAATGATACATCTACTGGAAGAGCTAGCAAAACATAACCCAACATGACAATATTTTACGTTGGAAGGTCATTTAGGAATCAGAATAATAACAGTTGAAAGGGACCTTGGAGATCTTCTCATCGAACCCCACTGCTCAGGCAGGAAACCTTATACCATTTCAGTTATCTAAGCTCTTCTTGAAAACTTTCAGTGCATTGGAAAATTCATTGGAGCATTGTTCCAGTATTGGAGCATTGGAAAATTCTAAATTACTGTAAATTAAATGTACAAGAGGGTTTCTTATACGTAGTGAGTGTGTGACCTGTCTTTGGTTCCTGAAATGAGATGTTTCATTTGGAAAGCAATGTCAAGAGAAAGTACTATACTAAAAAAGAAACAGGGATAGTTCCTTGCTTAAAAATTTGCAATGGTATGACACACTTTAAACAAAAATTCTGTAAGAAAAATCTTACAGAAACTGGGCATCATGACCCTAATATTAGAAGGCTGGGTAGTGAATACCTTTTTTGCATTAGGCTCTGTTGCCTCAAAGTGGGGCCAGAACCTTAGGTGGGTGGGACAACATACTCTCTCTGTCTTAACCTTTTATTCCCCTCCCCATCCACCCCCAGCAGACGGCTGGAGAGGAAAAAATTCCACTCTTGATCTTGCAGAAGATTTCTGAAGGGCTTTGTATGGGCCTGCTAGGGAAGGTTACCCACTCCAACTCCAGAAGATAGTTAGGACAGAAGTCTTTGGTGAAGCTGTCGCTCAAGGATTTGTGAGATTGTTGCCTTAGTTACTACAGTAGTAGCTTCAATGCAGACTGCAACTCAGCATGCTTCCATCCAAGAATACTTTTGGAATACTGGGGATCACTTATCAGAAAAGTCTAAATATGTCTTTGAATGGGAGGTTGGTGTTTTCCAAATGCTTTTTTTTAACAATTAAAACAACAAATCTTACGAAATTCTTAGGGGTTTTTTTTTTTTTTTGGTTCTGTCCTCTAGACTCCTTGATCCATGTGATTTTGAAGCACAGGTGGAATATAATTTTTCTTCCTCAACCAGATGTAAGATGGGTGGAGAAAGTAAAACAGGGCAGTATAGTAGCATTTTGGGTTCTTCCCATTTTTGCATATGATTTAAGTCTGTTCTTTTGTATTGCTTCATCTCCAGCATTCAAACTAAAGAAAAATAAGTTGGTTTACTTAATTCTTTTACTTCTGCCCAGTTGGTTAATAGAACTTTTTTACATTGCATCTGATTATTATAACTTGATTTTTTTTTTTTCTCTTTTACAGATATAAAGTGCTTTTCTGAAGAGCAGTTTGAAGTTTAGAAAGGGTAGGAATTGCTTTAAGTTTCTATTCATCTTCTCTTAAAGATCTTTCTAAAAATGAGTATATAAAGGAGAAAGCATATAAGAGGGATGGCAAAAAAAGGGTTTCTCCTCTGCCCCCTTCGAGAATGGCAAAAGTGAGAATTTGAAGGAAATCTTATGGGGGCTGGTAATTCTGAATGAACAGATGATTATGGTATATGACAAAGTCTCTTATGTGTTTTTTTTTTAAATAACTTCATTCTTATTGATGTTAACATTATATGTATTGGTATTTATTAATATTAGAGTCAATTGGCCATTGTGAGAACAGACTACTAGACTAGATGGGCCAAGGGTCTGATCCAGCAAGAAACTGCTTATATCTTTTAAACAGAACATTATATGGCCTACAGAATTTCATAGGAAGTTGTGGAGTTTCTAGCTCTGATGGCAACGATAAAAACAATGAAAACTAGATTTGAAACAGTGGAAGACATAGCAAAGTAATTGGCAATTTCATATGATAATGTTAGATGAAAACATAATAGAGACCATATTTATGCAACATTTAAACTCTTGTTTTTACTTTTAAATATGGTTTAACTTGAATAAAGAAGTGGGGAAAATGTTTTTTTGTTCCTGTGTTGGTAGCATTTATGTACAGTGGGTAGTTGAGAAATTGCCATTGTTGCACATGAATCTAAAATGCCCATTTTTTTTTTATCTCTTTGCCTAAAATACCTGCTACTTTTACCTTCCCCTCTCTAGCTATTGCCAACAACAATAACAATAATGTATGGAATGTTTGTGAATTTCTTGCAAAATTGTAACCTGTCAAATGATTTGCTGGATTGGAAAATGTTATTTGGGAGTAGGCACAAGAGGATTGATAAAAGCTAAATCTTTTATTTTTACTGCATGGGGTTAAGGATATTTGGAATTTGCTTTCTTGCTGTTACCTGGGTATGGAGATACTGTATGAGAAGGTGCTGCTATATAGGAAAAAGTTAGATGTGTGAAAGATGAGCTTTTAATTTGTTCAGGAAATCAGTTTATCTGAAAGATGATGAAAACAAGTTTAGTGTTTGGGGCAGCCTTAGAGGGCAATCTATGTACAGGTGGTCCTCGACTTACAACAGTTCATTTAGTAACCGTTCAAAGTTACAACATCAGTGAAAAAAATGACCATTGAAGCATCTTCATTGTCATGTGATCAAAATTCGAACGGTTGGCAAGTGACTCATATTTATGATGGTTGCAATGTCCTGGGGTCATGTGACCACCTTTTATGACCACCTGACAAGCAAAATCAATGGGGAAGCCAGATTCACTTAACAACCGTATTACTAACTTAAGAACTGCAGTGATTCACTTAACAACGGTGTCAAGAAAGGGGCAAAACTTACTTAGCAAATGTCTCACTTAGCAACAGAAATGTTGGGCTCAATTGTGGTCATAAATCGAGGACTACCTCTAGTTGTACAGAGAACATCCAAGTGTGTTTAAAGTTTCACTTTTAAATGAAGGCCATTAAAAACCAGCAATCCGTCCTCAAGAGTTATTGGAGTAACTGAACATGGCTGCAAAAATCATCCCTGTTTCACCTCCTTGGTTATTTAATAGGACCAAATAATAGTACCAAAGTACCAAATAATAGGACCAAAGTGCTGGTCCTATTAAAAGGACCAGCACTTTGAAGGTAGCAATACATAAAACAGCAACAGCTGTAGTGTGCTAGCTTAACTGAAGCATCCTTGCCTTTGTTCTTTATGAATCTTCTTGAGGCTGTTCTGATCAAAGTTATGGAACTTTAAACTCTCCTGAAATATTACAGAGTTTTGCTAGAGATTGAGGCCCAAGCATTATGGCTGTGCTGCACTGTGCATGTGTACACACATATATAGGAGGTAGGCTATTGTGCAGTTTGGATTTAGTGCAATGGAAAATGACTGAGCGTAAGCTAACTGAGAAAGGTCAGGCTTGCTAGTTGAATCACGCAGATCCATGTCTCCTGGCGAGGGCAATGATTCTGGAATTACACCCAATCTCTCTCTCTCTGTAGCTGAAGAACCTGTGGATTTTGTTGCCTCCAGCAGGATGGAAGTCATTCTAGTGCATCTGGTTCTAACTACCTCTCCAGTTTTTCATGCAAACCTGCTTTGCAGTCAATAAAGGTAGTTCTCTGAATAGGAGCTGTGGACAAAAGAAGTAGGTGATGGGTGGGGATTGTTTATTCAATGTTATTCAAGTAAGTCATGTTAAGGGAATTGGAGGGCCTCTGAGATAGGGTAGCTGAATAGTTTTAAGAAGGATTCACCTCCAGACTTCCAAGGGGGTAATACCAACAAGACCCGAGGATAGCAATTGAAACCCCCCAGACAAGCATTGTTAGGTTAAGGACACCCAGAAGAGGATTATGGATTGCTTTGAAGCTATTTTCTTTCCCTTTGCTTTAGGCCAGGGTCTGTATTGCGTCTCCCGATGCAAATGGTTATTTGTATAGGGTCAGATTTGTAGTTTGCGAATTTAAAAATATCACTTTTAATTCAGCATCAGATTTTGCTATGTCTCCAGTATGTCTAGTATGTCTAAGGAAGTCTTTTGAAAGCATGTTCCTTTTTTTTTTTTTCTTTTTTCTTTTCATGTTCAGTCATTCACAGATTTATACTATTTGGGCAGCAAGCCACAATGTTCAACTAGATCACCTCCAGGTTAAAATTCTTTACTCTCTCCAGTTAGCTTGGCAATTCATTTGGGTTAATGAAATTGTAGGCCAGGACATCTGCAGGTATCAACTGTGGAATGTCACTTGTAATATCCTTAAAGTTATCTTTTAAATAATTTTATTAATGTTTATACAAGTAAGGTAAAGGTAAAATAACTAATACAAACTAAAAGAAAGTAAAGACAAAGAAGCATGGGAAGTGAAAAAGAAAACAAGAAAAGATATATAAATTTGACTCTTCCCTCCCTCCCTCAAATATAAAAGTATTTCAATGACTTAACGCCTTCACTAATATTTCAGTTTAAAAACAATTCTCCAGTGTGGTTGTGGCATCGGCCAGACATTGGTTGCTACAGTAGGATCTGCCTAGAGACTGAGTCATAGTTTTTCAACTTCACCTTTTTATTTTAGAAATTTTGTTTCTCCAGCGTATTTTTACATTAACAGCCCCATTCTGAGAAATGGTCCTTTATTGGGGCCAATCTGAATAAATTTCCAGATGCGAGATAACCTCATGATTAGTTTTTGCTTAGCTACGTAGGATATTTATCCAACAATTTAAAAGGCTATTTCATAAGTGGTCATATGAAAGTAATATTCATATGACTACTAATTTCTTCCTTTGTGTATTATTTCAAGAGTAACTTTTATTAGAAGTTCTCCTTTCCTTAGAGAACATCTTTGTGCATACACGGAAGTGGATTGCCCTTGTTAGTGTGAAAAGCTTGACTGAATTCCCATATTCACAATGAAGTTGCTTGATTTTGGCTTAGCATGTAGGGTAATCCTAAAGCATTTTGGTTTTTAAATCATTGCTTATGACAGCTGTTTCATCCACAAATCATGGTTAGTAAAATTGTGGTTTGGTGCTGTATAGAAAGTAGGCCATTATATTCCTCAATTATAATTAGCAAACGAATTCTATAAATGGAGTGAGAACAACATGGCTAAAATAATATTAGTTCAGATTTAAGTTTCAGCAGAGATTTGGAAACTGAGTGCTAATTGTTAATGCTGTCTAGCTCAAAAATGCATCAGAGGTTTCCACAGGAAGCAGGTCATAAAAATCAAGATGGCAGGCATGACAAGGTAATTGGAGCCTTGCCTCTTTTTATGTGACTTTCCCAGGTGTTGCTTGCGTGTGATGTTATACATTTAAAGAAAGGGTGGGGCTTTGATCTTACAATTGCAGCTGCCATCTTGATTTTTGGCAGACTTCCCCTTGTGGACATTCCTGGATGCTCCATTAGAGGCATCATTACTGCTTATCAGAACTGACAACTATCCAGTCAGTTTGACAGCTGCATCTGCACACAGTGGTTTTGTTTTTCCTGCCCTCCTGATGACTTACTATGCGGGATTTTCAACTGCAGTTGCCAAGATTTGAACCTTGCTGGTTCAGCTGTCAGAGCAATGATCTTTTCAATGGTTTGGTTCTCTTGCAGCCTCCCTTACCCACTTTGCAGGCTCTGATCATTTCCTTTCCTCCTCTTAGATTTGGGCACTGAAGTGAAGGATAATGATGCTTTTCTCTTGGGAGAACACAAAGCATAAAACAATAGTGAGCTGAGATACAACCAATAACAATAAACCTTCAGTAGTATGGTATTGTACTTACAGGTAGTCCTTGACTTACAACCTTTTGTTTAGTGACCGTTTGAAGCTACAACGGCACTTAAAGTGACTTGTAACAGTTTTTCACACTTATGACTGTTGCAGCATCTGCATGGCCACATCCTCAAAATTTGGATGCTTGGCACCTGACTCATATTTACGATGGTTACAGTGTCCGAGGGTTATGTGATCACCTTTTGTGACCTTTGGACAAGCACAGTCAATGGGGAAACGAAAATTCATTTAAGAACCACGTTACTAACTTAAAATTACAGCGATTCCTTTAATTACCGTGGCAAGAAGGGTAAAATGGGGCAAAACTCACTTAACAATTGTCTCACTTAGCAACAGAAGTGGGCTCAGTTGAGGTTGTAAGTCGAGGACTACCTGTACATCAGACAAAAGAAGTAAATATAATATAAAGCCATTCCAAAGACAATGAGGATGGCAAAAATTAAAATAAAGGTCTTTTCTTGCTTTGTGGACATAAAATGCTGGCTGCAAAAAATTGAAAAAGTGGAGGCAAGTCTTGTATGTGCAAATTGATAATTGTGTTCCTAATTGTCAAAAGGATGATTAAGCAGTGTTAATGCTGCATTACCTCCGACAGCTTCAGTAGCTTGTCTGTTACATGGGGAAAATGTTGTCTTTCTTTTGCGAACATCTTATAATAAGTAATAAGAAAGGGAGTGGATAATGCCAAGGCCTATACTAATCGGTCAGTGTTTCTGAATTTTGCATTTTTTATATTTAACCAAATGTATAGGTAAGGTCATACCCTGTTTCTCCAAAAATAAGACATCCCCTGATAATAAGCCCACTCAGGCTTTTGAGCGCATGCGCTCAAATAAGCCTCCCCCCAAAAATAAGCCCTCCCCAAAAATACTTAAATGCATGCGCAGCTTGTCCCCACCATTTTCTCTGGTTAGGGTTAGGGAGACAGAGCTGGAAATCAGATAAGACGGCAAGAGGAGCCCTGTTTTGATCCACGCGATCCAAAATAATAAGACCTCCTCGAAAATAAGGCCAAGCACTTATTTTGAGGTTCAAAAAAATATAAAACAAGTCTTATTTTCAGGGAAACACGGTACTTTGATGTGCTCCTCTCCTTGGCTTCTCTAGCTGATATTTTTACCCCTTTTTATAAATGCTTTTCTGCAGCTTTGTTGCTGAAGCTGAAAAAAAAACTGGTATGATATCTTAAGAATGGATTGGCTCCTTTTCTTGTGCTGTGGCATTGGAAGATGAACTAATTCAGCCAACAGCCATTTCATGAGTCCTTTACTATTATTTTAATGAATTTAAGTTCAAGGCTGCAGAGATGAGCTGAACTGCTTGATGGAAAAAGCAAAACGAAAATTTTTAATCTGTAGAATGGTAGCTTCTTGGGAATTAATAGGTAGATTGGTTAACATATTAGAGATATATTTGTCCCTCCACAAAGACAATTTGCAAGTTAATGATGCTGAGTTTCCTCTTACAGTATATGGGAAAGAGTTTACAGGATTTGAAGCACATGACTTTCATGTGTCCAGTTTCTGTTCTTTTGTTTTGCATCAATAGGCACATGCTGTATATCTTTGGAATTTTCATATTGTGCATGATTTAATGAAGTTCACGAAAATTGCATGGCATTTATGAAATCGGCAGTTGGTTGCTGGGAATATGCAAGGCGCTTCTGTTTCCATCCCAAATCCAGATCATGGCTGGACTTGTTTTTGCTTGTCAAAGTCAGGCTGAGATATGAGTTTATATCCCTTTTTTGGTGGTTGCAACTTGTGTAGACACATTGTGGTATTGGTCTGTTCTGGAAGAATTAGTGATGTAACCTCATGTTATAACACTTTGTCAGCACTGGACCACTCCAGCCTTGTTTAATAATTCAAAAAAAAATCATGGAACAAGGCAAATTATTATCCTCTGGTTACCATTTGAAAATGATTCCATTTACAGTGCAAGAATGTATTGTTTGGGTTTGACAAACCTACTCTGAAAAACAATACGGTAGCATCCTATTTGTTTTTTTAGGACAAATTAGGTATTGTAGGTTATTTGGAGCCTCTTGTATTAAAGTTACGTTCACACAGCGTTAAACCATAATATTCTTTCCTTAGCATAACATACTAGCTTAGCTTGTTCTGGCTTATTCAGTAGACCATGGTTAAATCATGAGTTAACCTGGTGCTTGAAGTCACCTACAGGTAGTCCTCGACTTACAACAGTTATTTAGTGACCATTCAAAGTTATAACGTCACTGGAAAAAATGACTTATGACCATTTTTCACAGTTGAGACTTTTACAGCATCCCAATGATCATGTGATCAAAATTCAGATGCTTGACTCATATTTATGATGGTTGCTGTGGCCCAAGTTCAAGTGATCCCCTTTTGCGACCTTCTGACAAGCAAGGTCAATGGGAAAGCCAGATTTATTTAACAAGCGGGTTACTGATTTATCAACTGCAAGAATTCACTTAACGACTCTGGCAAGAAAGGTCATAAAATGGGCCAAAGCTCACTTAACAAGTGTCTCACTTAACAACAGAAATTTTGGGCTCAGATGTGGTCGTAAGTTGAGGACTACCTGTATCACATTGGTCAACATGAACCTCTCATCAGATGGCAATGAAAAACAAGTTTCCATTTAGGCCGAATGTTTTGAAAACCGCTACACCAACTTCGGTGGATCTTTGGTTGCTTCAGTTTTTGTATTTTATAAGAGGTGTTGTGGTGGTTGGAGGAAGCTCTCATCCCTAATTTTAGAACTGTAGTTCCATATGATCTATTGGTTCCAGATGACTCACTGAAATTTAATACTCTCTCTATTAACTTCATGATTATGGTGGTTGCTTCACATAATCTATGGAACATTTTGTAATTGATTGCAGTGGGACTTGTAGAGTATTCCTGCAGAGAGATGAATGAAGGTATTATAGCTGTGCTTGGTTATTTACTTCCTTCAATAATTGTGGTTTATTTCTCTTGACATCACTGAGATTTGGTATTTCCAAATAAAGGTAACCCTCTATAAAGGCAAAAGCAAGGAAGAATTTTGTTTATGTGGTTCCTCCTATGTGCCCACACTTCTAAATAGCTATTAAAGGCATCACAAACATTCTTTCCATTTGCTCAGTCTAGACTACAAGTTCCATAATCCCTGATTATTGGCCAATCTTGTTGGGATGTGCCAAGCCCTACTGGAAAAAAAAAAGAATTGTCACAAAGGGGTTATAATTAAAACTGCTGTGTTCTGCTTGGCATTTAAGTATTCCATGTCAGTTCACAGGGGATGGCTATCTCCTTTAATAAGATTGCTCTCTGTGTATTCTCTCTAAACAAGTCTTTCTCAAAGTGTGGCCCCCTCAAGATCCTCTCACGTATCCACAAAATCAAAATTATTTGTCATCCTATGTTGAAAAAGAATATAATATCAAAGTCCCCTCAAACACTTGTGAGAAGCATAGTGGCAGCTAATATGTCAAATTTAATTTTCAACGTGGTAAATGTCAATAAATATAACTCACAAACAAAACACTTTGCAGGGGTCTTTCCTAATTTTTAAAAGTGAAACAGGGCCCTGAGAGAATTTTTTTTTTACACTGCTCTAAACAATTTGCTTTCCTGGGAAATATTTTTGTTTTGTAAACAACAGTGGTTAGTATTGTATTTTTGTGCTTAACAGTTTTGTTCTAAGTCTTTCCTAAGTCATATAGATGTGTTGCAGTGGTAGGTTTCAAATTTTTTTACTACTGGTTCTGTGGGTGTGGCTTGGGGGTGTGTGGTATGGCTTGGTGGGCATGGCTTGGTGGGCAGGGCAGGGGAAGGATACTGTAAAATCTCCATTCCCACCCCACTCCAGGGGAAAGTTACTGAAAAATCCCTATTTCCTCCCGATCAGCTGGGACTTGGGAGGCAGAGAATAGATGGGGGTGAGGCCAGTCAGAGGTGATATTTATTGGTTCTCCGAACTACTCAAAATTTCTGCTGCCGGTTCTCCAGAACTGGTCAATACCTGCTGAAACCCACCTCTGATGTGTTGTATTATAACACTATAATTTCTAGCCAGCACAGCCATGGACTATACTGGCTGGGAAGAATGATACTTTTAGACCAGTGTTTTAGATCAGTCTGCTATGTGCAACAAGATAACAGGAAGTATATAACCGAAGTGAAAAGATGGAAGAACTCTGACTAACAGAACATTTCCGATGGCATTTTTGCTACCTTTAATCCACTAGACTTTTTTTTTAAAAGAGTGTAATTTAGTAAATGAGGTTCAGCAATAAGAATGCTTTTTGTTCTTGCTTTGTGGTTGTCAGCAGATGCTTCTTTTCCCTAGGGGAAGAAAACGTGTACGAAATTGTTTAATTTTTTTTTGGGGGGGGGGAAGAACACCAATGTCTGATTGTTATATTAATTCCTAGTATGTAAGCCTGCTCATGGTTGTAGCAAAAAGTTAATTCTGAATCTGCTCAAGCATTTACTTTGTGGGTTCCGCCCTCGTGTATATTAAATCTAGGAAACTGCAGACAGGAGTTTTATAGTTTTAGAAGCTTGGTCTCCTGTTGTATGAAACTGTGATGGCTTAACTATGGTTTACTGTTGGCTGGAATCATGTTCGAAGTCATAGCAAAATAGACCATGTTATAGTTTAGTGTAATGTGTGAACTAGATGAGGGGGTGTCAAACTTGTGGCCCACGAGCCAGATGCGTCATGTGCTGGCCACCCCGACCCCTGGTTTTTCCTCCACGAAGGGGAAAAAGTCGTGATACGCCACATGGCAACAACGTGACGACGCAGGTTTGACACCCCTGAACTAGATCATACTGTAGCTACCACTTTCATAGCTGGGTAATTTTTCTCTGTCTCACTACTTTTTGCCTTAATAGATACACTTTTGCCTTAGTAAGAAGTGATACTAATCTCCTTCCTCTTTTTATTGATTGGTTTGCAGTTTTATTGATCCACCATTTTCTTAGTTTTGGCTTATCAAAAAACTACAATCCACTGGATTTCTTTACTGTAGAGCAGTGTTTCTCAACCTTGGAAGCTTGAAGATGGGTGGACTTCAACTCCCAGAATCCCCCAGCCAGCGCTGCTGGCTGGGGGATTCTGGGAGTTGAAGTCCACCCATCTTCAAGCTACCAAGGTTGAGAAACACTGCTGTAGAGGCTTAGTGTTACAGCAGCAGGTGGCTGCAACTCACCAATCTTGGCTGATTTCAAGAAAGCTAAACAAAATTAGATCTAGAAAAAAATGGTAAGTGTGTGTGGGGTGGAGCAAGATGGTTGACTCGATAGGGAAGTTGGAAAAAAAAATTCAGAAAAAGAAAAGTACATAGAAGTACCCATGTAATTGCCCCAAATCAAGCTTGACTCCAAGGATTTTTTTGGTCACTGTTGCAACTAGTCTTTAGTTATATGGGAAAAAGGTTCTTACGTACCCAGGTATGCCCTCCAGTTTAGAACACATCTTGATTTCAGCACATGCATTAAAGTAGGGCATCCAGTGTAAAGATTGTAGGCAGGTGTGGAAATTGTTAAGCAATCCATGTTGTAGACATTTGATGGCCTGCCACACCCTGCGTATACCTTTCAGATTTGCTTAAGTATGTCGGCCACTGAAAATTCTGCTGTAGAACCAAAAGGCAACAGAATGAAATATTTATACCACTATGTAGTTTTGAAATTCTCTATGCCATTGTGCGTTGGTTATTTATTGCAGGTATATGGGCTATGCTGGTCACCTGGTTTACACCTTATATTTTGTTTGCTAATGGAATATGTACTCATCAATCCCTTCTGCTGCATTGAGTTCTGTATGAACACTTGGTGCTGCAGCTGGATCCAGCAATACTCTATGTTATCAGTTGCATTTCTGTAATGAAAAAGAGAAAATTCTGAAGTGGAAAGAATACGGCTACATAAAGGATGCCAAAGCTTAAGATTTTGGCAATTTGGTTCTGAATAGCTGTCATTGCTATTCTAGTTCTAGTGAGATCATAACAGTTAACTTGATACAAAATGTTTGGATTCAGTTCAGTCTGTTTTCTGACTAGATTTTGAGGGTAGAAAAAACCTTGAACACAAGAGTAGAAGACTTAATGTAGAAAAGTGGAAGGTGGACAGCTGTCTAGTTCTCCTGTCTTTAGTATAATCTCTTATCATATCCTTCTTGGTCAAGTGATACCACAGTATATTATAATGGTTTCAGTAGTACCCCAAAAGCAGTATTTAGAAGCTGAGGCTAGAGACTGTAGCTCAGTTCTGCAGCTTTGAATTGCCTTGAAGATCCATCCTTTTCTTTTGTTACCACAAACATCAAGGGTTTAAAATATGTGAGTAGCTCTCATCTATACTTCAGAGCCCCTCCCCCCACAATTGGGCTAATTTTATGCATTTGGGAATTTGAATTGTTTTTTTAAAAGGAAAAATGGATGCCTTTAAGTTTTGCAGAAGTATAACGTTCCAGTGTCATCCTTTAAGCCGAGCTTAATTTGGATCCTTTGTTTGTCTATTTTGGGAGTATGACCCTGAGCACAGTATGAAAATCCAGGTATGGTCTTTGAGCTGATGAACATTGCATATTCCTGATGTGCATGAAAGTAACTTGAATAAGTTCTTCTATTTTCAAATTAGAAATCCTAAGTAGAATCCTAGCATTCTTCAACAGATTTTTGGAGGCTATTCTAGGTCAGATGAGTATTTACAGTTTAATCCAGGCAAGACTTACTCTGTGAGTCAGGAAATCTGCTACTTTGGATAGAAATGTTGAGTGAGATTGAAGTTTCTCTGAAGTATCAGGAGTGTAGATTCTTGGGAATGTAGTTGCAACCCCTATAAGCCTTTTTGAAGACTACTTGATGTCCATCAGTGTAGCATCAACGACTGAGAGATGGTTTGAGTTATCTTGTTGAAATAACCATACTGTCTACACTGCTGCCTATACCAAAATGACTGCAATCTAAGGAGATTTCTTTCTGAGTGGGTTCTCTGTACATAGTATGTTTCAAAGAACTTTCTTACCTGAAATTTCTTCCACAAAATTTCCAAATTGCTCTTAAAATTGCCCTGAGTTTAACAAAATCCAAAAACGCATGAGGCCAGCTGATGATAACTCAAACTTTTAGAGCCGTGATGGCAAACCTATGGCACGCGTGCCACAGGTGGCACATGGAGCCATATCGGTGGGCACGTGAGCTCAGCTCTGATTTCTGGGCCTTCTGGGCCACCCGGAAGTAGGGAAACAGGCTGTTTCCTGCCGCCTAGGGGGTTGGGAAGGCCCGTTTTTGCCCTCCCCAGGCTCCTAGAGAGGCTCTGGAGACTGAGGAGAGCGAAAACAGCCTTTACCACCCCCCTGGAGGCCCAACGGAGGCAGGAAAAGGCCTGTTTGCCTACTTCCGGTGGGACGGGGAGGCCCGTTCTTTGCTCTCCCCAGACTCCAGAGCCTCTCTAGGAGCCTGGGGAGGGCAGAAATGGCCTTCCCCACCCCCCAGAGGCCTCCGGACCGTTCAAAGTTACAACGGCACTGAAAATAGTGATTTGTGACTGTTTTTCACAGTTATAACCTTTGAAGCATCCCTATGATCAGGTGATACAAATTCAGATGCTTGGCAACTGTTCATACTTATGATGTTGCAGTGTTCAGGAGTCATTTTGTGACCTTCTGACAAGCAAAGTCAGTGGAGAAGCCAGATTCACTTAAGAACCATGTTATCCAATTTAACAGCTGCGGTGATTCACTTAACAAATGTGGCAAGAAAAGTCCTAAAATGGGACAAATTCACTTTAACAAATCTTTCACTTAACAACATAAATTTGTGGCTCAATTGTGGTTGTAAGTAGAGGACTACCCATATAAGATTTTGGCTAGCTGTGTACTATGGCTCTGTGGCGATTACAATGCTGAATCCTTAATCTGATTCAGTTCAAATGGAAAGACTTGATCATCTTCTGCCCATTCCTTTTTTTACCCTTACCATTCTCCATAGTAGTGGAGACAACATCTAGGAATGGGTTGTCCTCGTCTGTTCAGTTGAAGGACTAAGTCGTTTAAAGTTGTTAAGCCACACCCCTGTTGCTAGGGCTTCCCCGCTTTTGACTCTTCTCAGAATGGAAAACATTATATTTGCTCTCCCACTGAAACAAGTTATTATTATTATTAAGATCCAACTTATTAAGGTTGGATCTCTGGGCCAGCATCGTGTTCTAGAAAGTGATGTAGGTTATAATGCTATTTTGAACCTGCATGTGGAGTTTGAACTACAGAATTTATTAAGAGATATAATAAGCATAATTAATTAGCACTGGGATGGAGTTGGATTCTAAATATATTGATGATGATGATGTTATTCGTTCAGTCGTGTCCTGCTCTTGGTGATTCTATGGGCCAGGTCTCCACACCTTTCGCTCTTACACTAATTATCTAATATATGATCATTAATCAAATACATTGGAAGATACATACAATATGGCAAGGTAACTATGAATCAGTTGCTTTGAACTGGATTTTGCTTCCGTTTCAGACATTGGTATAGATCAGCATTTTTTGAAACAGAATCTTACACGAACAATTAATATCTCAATTGAAAATTAAATCATAATAGTGGTATTTATAGAAGGTGAATCACTGCATAGTATATAAAGAGACCAGTCATCAGTATATGAAAAGGTGTTTTGCAATTTATTTATTTTTTTAAAATTTGATTTATATGTTAATTTGAAAATAAACACTATATTGATCTTGTTGAACTAAGGCTACACACTTCAAAAGGATTTCATTGGTATGTCCAGGTCTTATTCTCAAGAATGCATGTAGATATACTTTCCCAAATTAAAATGATGTGATGGTTAAAGTCATTGTGGAACCTGGGGGCCTGTGAGTTCTAGTCCTTTTTTGGGCATCTGAGTGACCTTTGGCCATTTACTCTCTGTCAGCCCTAGGAAGCAGGCAATGGTGAACCACTTCTGGAAGCTTGCCAGATAACTGCAGAGATTGGTCCATGCAGTCATCAGGAGTCAGTACTGACTCAAAGGCACAAAACAAACACATTTAAATACTTTGCCATATTCTAGTTGCCAAAATTACTCGGGCCAGTACATACTGTTTAAAAAAAGGAAGTACATATCTTTGCTGAACGTGTTTTAAAATTTGGACAAACATTAAGCATGAATCTTCATTAGAGAAAATGGAAGTATGTTCATAAAACAATGTTCATAAAAGGAATAGATTTTGTATTTAATCTGTTTAATAATTTAGATAAATGTGACTGATGACTTTTGAACAGGTATATCTTCAGATTTCTAGACTTTTGGGGGAATATTATTCCCGGTTGATACCATACAAACATTTCTCATGTTTAACTCTGTAGCCCCAAATATTTAGCTCACATTCATTTATTGTTCTGCAGTTAGTTATAAACATTTTGGAAATATCTTACTTGTTGGTCCATTCACAAAAGAACTGGGAGGAAATTGTGTGAATTGCTTTCTTTGTTACACAGAAGAACCTCAATTCTGAGTACCTAACTTGAATTGTACCAGATCTACAATAATGGAATGTAGTACATCACTTATTTTGGTTCATCATTTTTTTTTGTATGCAGTGATTATGATTTAGCAGAATAGTGTTGAATGCAGGTGGTGAATTATGATATATATGCTTCTACTGTATATATTCACTGTAGGAATTGTATTTCTATCATAATTGGGAATTTTGATTTGGAATGTTTACTCGAGATCATTTCGCTCTTAAAAACATTGTGTCTGAATTCTTTTGGATACAATGGCGACTTTTGCTTATTTTTTTCCAGAAAGAGTGCACAAAGATTATATGGTGTACGGTATCAGTAATTCTATGATATATTCCAAATGCTGTTATTTCTAACGGTGGCCTCTAGACCAAGCAGAGGAAGAAAAAAAAAGGGTTGTGTATATATCCACTCACAAAACATTGGACTGGTTTATGTATAAATTTTGATTAATTGATTATGTCGCATTCAGTCAAATTTCATCTCCTAGTGACCATATAGTTTCTTCATGAATAGTTTTTCCTAGTAACTAAAAATATAACAATTAAATGAATATATTATTTTATATAGATTGCACTGAGTTGGAAAAACCAATTAATATTCCACTGCCATCAGTAACAAAGTCACTGTAAATTTCTTCAGAATAAATGTGGATATATTATTGATTATAGTCTAACACAGTGGGAGACTTACTAACTTTTGGGGTCTGATTTCCATTCTTCAATTGCTCTGTATTGACTTCTAATTAACTACACCCAGGCTATCTCTGTCTACAAGCTACCATCTTGAATATGTACTATTGGCTTATGTATTTATAAAGGTACTGAAAGTAACGTTCTGTGAGAGTTGCCTATCTCTTTTGGGCCATATTCTTTCTTTGCACAATCCTTCCCTCCCTAATTGTGTTGGTTCAGTGTCAGATACTTTTCTTGAGGAAACAAGCACATCCGTCATTCACCTTGATTCATAATGGCAGATAAGTATGAGACTAGATTGCTGGTTTTGTAAGTGGGAAGAATGCTAATGTCTCAAGTTATTGTTAAAGCAAGATAGAGAATAGAAGATGAAATGTGTGTATATTTTAAAATAATGGAGGATTAGTGAGGTAGCTAGTAGCCGTTCTTTGTTGTCAATATGTACTGTTTGAATTTGTAATGCAGCTTCTTCCTAGAGATGAGTTTCACATCCTGTTAAACCAGAAACAGACAAACTATATTTTGGCTTAATAATATATGTAAACTTCTCAGTTTAAACTCTTGTCTTTGTAAACTTACCATATATAGTGGTAACTTGGAACTCAGCTGCTTTGAAATTCATTGATTTTTGTACTGAATGCATTTTGATGTGAAAATTTTCTCCCAGTACTCATTGTTTGTTTGGTACTCTATATACAAGCTAAAACTTGTCATTGTTGACTGCCTTGTGACTCACAACATTATTCCTTATGGGAAAAATTTGTTTGGTACACATTGTTTTTGGTACTCATCACATCTCCTGGAACCAATTAACAATGAGTACCGAGGTACCACTGTGTACAATAAATAATAAACTACATATATTTCATTTCAGACTTGAGTATTGAATTTTGAATCCAAATGGGTAACTGTACATTTCCAAATTGTGCAGTACAGTAATGTTGAAGCAAAGTGATGGTACAAGAAATTCAGGAAGAAGCATAGGCACAAAGACTATATGTGATGGATTGAGTAATTTTATCCTATATTCTGAAAGCCGTTTATTTGAAATGAAAACAACTTCCAGTAGGTAACATGCCCATTCTCCTGTGTGACAGCGAAAGAGTCCAAGAATGGGATTCAACGATGTCCTTACTGCCCAGGGACTGAGTCATCAAAATTCAGCCTCTCTCTCTGGCTCCAGTTTTTGACTCAGTTTAGCCCGAGAGAGACACAATTCTGGACAGATCAGACATCGAAAACCATTCTTGGATTCTTGGACTAATCAGGTTTTTCTTGTGATTACTGGCTATTTCGGAGCAATGGAAGCAGCAGGAACTCTTACTCAGCTTCATCCTGAACAGTCGTGCTGGCCAATCCAGGTGCTCTGGCAATGCCGCCGACCCATGGAATTATCTTTCTATCAAGCAGCCTCTGGCGCCGGCTCTGGCTTTACAAGCAGCCTGTGATTTGCTGGCTAGCTTGGTCCAACACAGCCGCCAACATTATTTTTGCCGCTGTCAGTTGGGCTGACCACCCATCGGAGGCCCTGCCTTTCCCGGCATACTCCACTTGTCCTGTTAGAGCCCGGGCTGTCAAAATGGCGGAGCACTCCTTTGAAGACAAAAACAGAGGTAATGGTCGCTCCCCAGCTTCGCTGGAGCCCGCCAGCTAAGGCTCGGCTAAATTGAGGTCGGCTTCCAAGAGAGCAGCCAAGAAGATTAAGACTAATGCTCTCAGATCCTCCAAGAACACCAGCGCTGAGGAGCCAACAACGGGAGCAGAGGGGACCAATGCCCTTCACAGCCCTTGGCCCAGCAAATACTGTATGCCTTTCCATCCCTTCTTCTTATTCCGGGGGTCATCAGGAAAGTGCTAGAGGAAAGGGCGGAGGTACTGCTGGTGGCTCCTCATTGGCCCAGGTGTCCGAGGTATGCGGACCTAGTGAGCCTATCGGTCTCCTGGCCCTGGAGGATCCTTCGGGAGAAGATATCCCTCAACCAGAGGATCCTGGTACATCTGGAGCCTCAGTGGCCGTCTGGCACTTGAGGGAGGACAAGTATTCCTCCAGGGTAATACAGACTACCCAGGCCTCCAGGAGGCCTTCAACTACCTGGATTTATAATGCCACCTGGAAGGCTTTTGCCACTTGGTGTTTGAAGAGACCCATTGACCCCATTGCAGCTTCAGTGCCACAAGTACTGGACTTCCTCCAGGATGGTTTGGATTTGTTTCTTTGTTGTGGGCAGAACAGTCTTTCACACAACATCATCTGCAGGCAAGTGGTGGCCCTCTCCACGGTGTTGACTACTGGGGATCGGGACTCCCTCTCTTTGTTTCCTCAAGGTGTGGCTAATTTACATCTGCCCATGGTCCATAGATATCCCACTTGGGATTTGACTACGGTACTGCGGCCACTCAGTTTGGCACCGTTTGAGCCTCTAAGGACTACTACTCTCCGTTATATGACCCTTAAAGTTGTATTTTTAGTGGCCATCACTTCAGCAAGGCATGTTTTGGAGTTAGCGGTCTTGTCGGTTAGGGACGACCTCTGCTTATTCCATGCAGACAGAGTGTTCCTCAGACTAGATCCCTCCTTCATACCAAAAGTAAACTCCTGGTTCCATCGAGTCCAGGAGATTATCCTGCCCAACTTCTGTCCAGGGCCTTTCCATCAAGGGTGAAATGTAAAATTTGTTACTACCGATTCTGTGGACGTGGCTTGGTGGGGGGGATTAATGTGACTGGGTGGGCATGGCCAACTTTTTCTTTTTAACTTTTCAAAGCATTTTTTCTAATGCTTTGAAAAGCCTCTGCCAATCAGGCAACTCAGCTGGGATCGTCAGAGAGGCATTTTAAAAAATACCTCTCTGCGGATCAGGCAACTCAACTGGGATCATCAGAGAGGCATTTTAAAAAATACCTCTCTGTCGGTCAGGCAACTCAGCTGGGAGTTGCCAGAAACTTTTCAAAGCATTTTTTTTTTATCACCTCTTCGGCCAAGAGGTTGCAGAAAAAAATGCTTTGAAAAGCCTCTGATGATCCCAGCTGAGTTGCGCGATCATCAGAGGCTTTTTTTTTTTTTTTTACTTTTAAAAGCATTTTTTCTTTGGAAGAGGTTGTAGAAAAAATGCTTTTTTAAAAAAAAGCCTCTGATGATTGTGCGGCTCAGCTGGGCATGGTGGGTGGGTGCCGCAGGGATTTTTGCTACCGGTTCTCCGAACCACCCACCTCCATTGCTACCGGATCGCCCGATCCGGTTCGAACCGGGAGTATTTCACCCCTGCTTCCCATGCTCTGGAAAGACAATGGCATACATTGGATGTACAGAGGGCTCTCCGGATTTACATCAAGCGAATGGTCAAAGATAGAAAGACAGACTCTCATAGTAATTAAAAAAAAAAAAGAAAAAAAAAAGAGAGAAAGACAGACTCTCTTTGTTTCGTTCCAACCATCCTCCATGGGATCTAGAGTAACTCCATCAACAGTTGGCAGATGGTTGAGAGCTTGTATAGCCAAGGCCTACCGATCTAAGGCCCTGAACTCAGAGTGCAGCCATGACGGCAGCTTGGTCAACTCAGGCTTCCATTGAAGAAATTTGCAGGGCGGCGACGTGGGCTTCCCCGTTGCCATTAATTCGGCACTATAAGTTAGACACCTTCACTTCAGTGGATGCATCCTTCGGGAGGAGGGTCTTACAGAGGGTGCATTCCTCAGGGGGGAACTCCGAACCAAACGGCTTCCCGCCTTTAGAGTAGTAGGCTTTAGTAAATCCCATTTTTGGACTCTCCCGCTGTCACACAGGAGAAGGGGCGTTGATCTTACCTGACACGCTCCTCTGTGGATAGTGGGAGAGTCCAAACCCACTCTGGTGACCGTATGGTCAGGAGCCGGGAACACCTAATGGCACGAGAAGACTTTATTCACAGCTACACCATCATCAAAAACTGGAGGCAGAGAGAGAAGCAACTGGGCGTGGCTGAATTTTGATGACTCAGTCTTTGGGCAGAAAGGACATTGTTGAATCCCATTCTTGGACTCTCCCGCTATCCACAGAGAAGGAGTGTGTCAGGTAAGACCAATGCCCCTTTTCATCCTAATAGGACACAAAAGTGGCTGATGTTATTTCCTTTTTAGAGTTGTACTTTCCAGGAGGGCATTCGCCCATGTAATTTCCTGCCGATATTGCTAGAAGTAGGAAAAGATTCTAAGACCATACTTTGTTTTAGTAGTAAGTCCTCTCTGCTACTTAAGTTCTTCCAATTAAGAAATAGATATTATTCTCTTCTCACCCTGAATGTGCCCTCCAAATGTCTGAGCTTAAACTCCTAGGATGTTCAGTAATTTATTGAAAAATATGATATTTGACTGCCGAATTTAAAGCAGACAATTTATAAGTGGTTAAAAGTACAATAAAAACACAAATAAACCAACAACAAACAGAAAAAAAGCAGGAGGTCAAGAAAATGGGCACCCAATGCACAATATAACCAATCCCCAAGTTCCAACCTTACTGTCCTATTTTGGAAGGATACCGTGATCCAGGGATGGCTATATTTTGGCATCCTGTTATATCACTTGGTGTTTCTTCCTCCTGCAAAATGACATTTGTACAACTTGGGACATCTTTGTTCCTGTGGGTTTAACATATTATGCCCTTTCTAACCTTGGATATGTATGGGTTTAAACTTAAAACATAAATACGGTAATTTGTTGAAAAATATGTACAGGTACTCCTCAATTTACAACAGTTCATTTAGTGACCACTTGAAGTTACAAGGGCACTGAAAAAAGAGACTTATGTCTTTTACACTTATAGCCGTTGCAGCATCCCCATGGTCACATGATCAAAATTCAGATGCTTGGCAATTGATTCATATTTATGATGGTTGCAGTGTCCCAGGGTCATGTGATCCCTTTTGGCCACCTTTTGATAAGCAAAGTCAATGGAGAAGCCAGATTCACTTAACAGCCATGTTACTAATTTAACATTTGCAGTGATTCACTTAGCAACTATTGTAAAATGGGGCAAAACTCACTTGACAAATTTCTCATTTACTAACATAAATTCTGATCTCAATTGTGGTCATAAGTCGAGGACTACCTATATATGGCTTCCCTTTTCTGTGGTACATTGTCCCTTCCTTTTCTCAGTTTACTGGGCTTCTGAGATGGTTTCAACATTACCAGGTAGACCATACAGGAAACATGGCCAGATAAGCTAATTCTGCTATACTGTAAAGCTACATTAACAAAATTTTGCAAGCCTGAAACTGCAAGTCTCCTGCTCTTGCCCCAGTTAATTAGGGAGCCTCTTGCTCTGTCTATTATGCAGTAATGAGCTATACTTCCTCTTATCTGACTGTTCCTTAGGTAGCATCTCTTCCCCTGTCTTCCAAGGTCATTTCCCCAAACCATTACAGAAAATGACAGCCTCTTTTTGCCAGTGACCTGAACCCTTCATTTAAAACAATCTTGAGAATTGCAAGTTGAAGAGAGAGAGAGAAAAAAAAACCTTGATTTTGGTTTTGTTGATTAGAAAGATTTGGTGTTACAGAAATAGCTAGTTATATATTAATATATAAGGGGATGTGGTGGCTCAGTGGCTAAGATGCTGAGCTTGTCAATCAAAAGGTCAGCAGTTCAGCGGTTCGAATCCCTAGTGCCACGTAACAGAGTGAGCTCCTGTTACTTGTCCCAGGTTCTGCCAACCTAGCAGTTCGAAAGCACGTAAAAAATGCAAATAGGAAAATAGGGACCACCTTTGGTGGGAAGGTAACAGCGTTCTGTGTGCCTTTCGTGTTTAGTCATGCCGGCCACATGACCATCGAGACGTCTTCAGGCAGCGCTGGCTCTTTGGCTTAGAAACTGAGATGAGCACCGCCCCCTAGAGTCGGGAACGACTAGCACATATGTGCGAGGGGAACCTTTATATTTACTTTATATTAATATGTAAAAGCAAAAAGTTGAGGTTGGAGTGTATTTATCTTGTACTGTGCTAGGAAGAGTTGGAAGTGAATGCCCCCTTTTCTTTCTTTTTCTCTTCCTCGTATTTCACACCCCCTTTTCCCATTCCCTTAATTTCCTATTTTCTTTTTTTTATATTTTATACAGTAAAAAAAGAAGAGAGAATTGCAAGTTGGTATGGACCAGTATGCTTTCTCATATGAATGTCTACCTAATCTTGAGATGAATCCCAGTGTTGAAAAGTTATACATCTCTGATGCTTAGAAAGTGGTGCAAAGTAGTGTATTTTGTGTGCAGGTACCTATAGGCAAATGTGTGCAGATGTTGCAGTTTCAGGATGGAGGTGCTGTGCCCCAAGTGTACTGGTGCGATAGGGCACTGGTTTATCTTGGATAAAGATGGTCAAGGCCAACAAACTAGGATGCTTAATCTAGTAGGGCTAGGCATATGAACCAGGGTTAGGGATGCTTTAGGTTCAGTTGATGTTTTTCTGTGTTTAAAGCTTAATACCAGGTGCTAAAGACAAGTTCTGAAGCTGAAAGTGTCTCATTGCTATCATTAATAGATAAAATGGTAAGAAAAAGTTTATAACAAGCTACCTTGTGAGTGGCAGTGTACTATTCAAGATCAGGCAGACAGTCTTTTCCATAAATTGCTACCAGTTGTTGTGCTTACTATTAGTTCCCACTACTGAGATTCAGTCCACAATGGTAAGCAAAAAGCTGGACTTGAATGTGACAAACATATCCTGTGTCATCCATGGAGTCACTCAAACTATAGTGGATGTAATTTGGAAAATGAAATGGAAGAAACCAAGTACCTATGTATTTCAAACTGAAAACTACAGTATTAGACTGTAATTTAATACATGGATTGGTAGCACACCCCAAACTGGACTGAATTTAATGCAATAAATTGATTATAATGTATGATTTTATTTGATAATTTACATTGTGTTAAGCATCATTTTTGGCATTCATTTTTAGATGAAATGTAATAGTTTTTAATCTTTTAACATGATTATATAACTCTCTCTCTCTCTCTCTCTCTCTCTCTCTCTCTCTCTCTCTCTCTCTCTCTCTCTCTCTCTCTGAAGAGTTTGGACAACTGTTTGTCTAAAAGGGTAAATGATTTTCTGCTTGAGCAGGGAGGATGGACTAGAAAACCTCCAAGGCCCCTTCTGTGAAAATACCCATAACTATTTACAATAAATAAATAAATAAAGATTTTTCCCGAACGCCATCACTCTGCTAAACAAATAATTCCCTCAACATTGTCAAACTATTTACTAAGTCTGCACTACTATTAATCTTCTCATCGTTCCCACCACCCATCTCCTTCCACTTATGACTGTATGACTGTAACTTTGTTGCTTGGATCCTTACAATTTATATTGATATTGTTTCCTGATTGCTTATTTGTACCCCATGGCTATCATTAAGTGTTGTACCTTATGATTCTTGATGAATGTATCTTTTTTTTATGTACACTGAGAGCATATGCACCAAGACAAATTCTTTGTGTGTCCAATCACACTTGGCCAATTAAAAAATATATTCTATTCTATTCTAAATTAATGGTATATTAGAAAGCTATTATTTCCATGATATTTTAAAATCCCTGGTATATTCAGCTGTTTTACATTCATTTATTCTTTTATGTTTATATATTTTCTTTAATATGTTCGGTTAAAAAGGCAAATAAAATATTAAAAATTTGCTTGCTGAGTGAGAGATATAGGCTGAGAGCTTTGGCTTTTGAGGATATGGCAAATCTAATGCATCTGGTTAATTAATCTGGTTTATACGATTCCATTTTGGGAAGGTGTTCTGACTAATGCTGCTGTAATTAAAAACAGAGAGGGAACTTTGGGCTTTCCAGTGACTCTGTTTTCTATTTAATTATTAGATTTAATCTGTTTAACAGTGGATTATTAATATATTTCAGTATATAGTATATAATATATAGTAAGATTTTATAATGCTGGCTCTTAAATATAATCTATTGAGCAGAAGCAAACAAAAATATCTTAATGTCAAAAAAGGCTATTCTCTTAATGCTTTCTTAAATGCAAGTTTAGATTTGTCTTGGGGTTTTGTGTTTTTTTCACAAATTAAAGATAAAAATAATATCTGAAAACAAATGAATCTTTGTAATAACATGTTGAGCTGTGTAGTGTTCCAAATTAACCATAGTTCTTACTAAGGTGGATTGTTAAGCACACTTGAATCAGTAAACTTTGCTAAATTCAGTGGGGCGTGCTCAAATCATGATATATTTGATATCTAGGTGACTGGTTTGTCGATGCTCGCCATGGTGAACAGGGTTCATTTGTTACTTCTTTGAGAACTGCCAACTTACCAGGAGAAAAATCTTGTCTCACCTGTTTTTAGTATCTTGTAACAAGAGCTTGCTGTGTAAAAAAAATAAATAGGTGAAAATGTTTGCCACATAAAGACACAGTTGTCTGTATATTTGCTAATAATCCTGGAATCAGATGAAAAGTTAGCAATCTCATCTGGACAGTATCTGTGTAACTAATGTAAGTGAATTGTGCTTTCCAAATCTTCTCCCATTATGTCATCCTGCCTGTTTTTAATATCAATTATTTTGACAGTATTGGTGAATGTATAAGATGTTTGGACTAGAAGAAAAAAGACCCACATTCTAGTCCAGCTTCATTCATGGAAGAACACTGGATAATTTTGGACCTCTCAGTGTTTTTCCACTCAGGCTACCTTCTAGGGTTGTGTTGTAGTGAAACATAGGAGAAGGTTGCCATCCTGACCACCTGCACAAAAATAATAATAATCTATTATTAGATTATTGGACCAGAATTCCAGTTACTAAGCGATGCAGTCATTAAACAAATCATCATTTGACTGGGCCAGATACAAACCTAATAATAAACAGAGTTGGAGAGCGAGAGATTGCTGCTCCTATACAAGGTGTACTTTTGAGGACCAAATGTGTGTTGTATCAGCAACTGATATAACACACATTTGATGGAAACACACATAAATGGATGGAAACTAATCAAAGAGAGAAGCAACCTGGAATTAAGGAGAAACTTCCTAACAGTGAGAACAATTAACCAGTGGAACAGCTTCCCTTCAGAAGTTGTGGGTGCTTCATCACTGGAGGTTTTTAATAAGAGATCGGAGAGCCACTTGTCTGAAATGATCCCGGGTCTCCTGCTTGGGCATGGGGTTGGAATAGAAGACCTCCAAGGTCCCTGCCAGCTCTATTCTGATTGAACTCTGATTTCACAGCATCATTTTTCCCCCTGCATTTGATCTTCTTGGGCAGGAGGGCACTAAGGAAAGAAAACAAGAAACTAACCGAAGGGGAGACGCACACTGAGATGCAAAGAAAGCCAAGAGTAAAAGTTTTTCATCGCCTTTAAAAACCCCACCCATAGAAAAAACACCTCTGAATTGTGAAGCCTGACAAGCTGAAGCCACGGTTACACAGCAGAGGTACTGAAGAAATCTGTCCACCTCCTCCTCCTCACTCACACTATCACAAATCCTCAGGCTGCCAGCTGGGAGGACTGTTTATAGGGCAGGGAGAGGGAAGAGGTGTTGCAGCCAGCACCCCCCACCCTGCCCCACAGCTCTGCTGTGCCTCTTCGCTGCCCTTGCCCTTCACCAATGAATGAACATCCTCCACTTCTGTGGAGCCCCTCCCTGTTTCTGCAAAGCAATGATTATTTGCTGCTTTGCACGTAACAGTATCTAAACTCCTGCAGCCTCTTTTATATGCGCACAGAGGTGTCTCCCCACCCCAGATCCCACCTTCTCAAGCCAAGCAAGAAGGCCTCCCCAATTCTACTTGCCAACCATGCGGCCTACAGTACTCATTCTTCTACTCTAATCTCCCTCAGGCACTTTTCCTATACTTCTCTCATAATACTGTTTTTAAGGAACCGGAGGTTTTGCCAACTTTTTACCAACTCCTCTGCTGTGAAGAAATTTACCCATTTCTGCAGCTGTTTGGTGCAGAAACACATCAAGCTAGGATTTTCCAAATAATTGGCAACTTTATATTGTACGTTTTCTCAAACTATTCACAAATAAGTGCAAGTTAACCTGTAATTTATATTCACTGGCTTAGATTTGAATACGTTCCTTACTCAGCATAAACTTATATACACATCACCTAACTGAAAAGATGCTTAGGATCAAATTAAATAAATTTTTCATACCTACAAAACAGAAGTCCAACAGGGAAAGCTTCCATTTTCATTGCAAATCCATGGCAAGAAAACTTACTGCAAAATTTGTACTTCCTTTTTTTTTTTTTTAAAGCAAAGGTATTAGAGCTTTGGTAGCCCACCGTTCAATGGTAGATATGTGGCAAGAAGACATATGCAAAATTTATGCTTAAAAAAAAAACAATTAAAGGTACTATAGATAATCTTCAAAGTTCAACCACAATTGGGACCAGAATTCCAGTTACTAAGCGATGCAGTCATTAAACAAATCATCATTTGACTGGGCCAGATTTTATGACTATTTTTACCATGGCCATTAAACAAATCACCATGGTCATTAAGTGAATCACATGGTTGTTAAATGAATCACATCATTAAGCGAATCTGGCTTCCCCAATTGACTTTGTTGAAAATCAGCTGGGAAGGTTGCAAATCAGGAGCACATGACCGCAAGACACTGCAACTATCATAAATGCAAGCCAGTTACTAAGCTCCAAATTGCAATCACAAGACCACAGTGGTGGTGTGAAACTTGCAACTTCAAAGACAGGTTGTAAGTCATTTTTTCTGAGGCCATCATAGCTTCATTGATAAACGGATAGTCGTAGATCTAGAACCTTGCTGTTCAAGGCAAGCAGGCAGGTAAGCAAAAATTCACCTCCATCTGGGTCTTGTTCTTCTCTTCATTCAACTTCTTCTTATGCAGCTTCAGCTTCAGCAAAAAGCTTCATGGATGAGAAGCGAAACGTCTTCAAAGAAAAACAAGAAAGTTCAGTTGCCTCTTGAAAAAGCACCTTTGGGACAGCTATGACCTGGATGACTGAGAATCTCCATAGACATTTAACAATACTGTTTCTCATTTCCACCCCCCCCTCAAAAAAAAAAAAAAAACCCCAGATAGTAGTGACAAGAAGACTCATTCTCTGTTTTTCCTCGGGTGCTGTCAAGTGTGAATTTAACACCTTACACTCACTTTTAATTCCTTCCTCAGCCTCTGTGGGTTTGCTGAGAAAAGGGATACTTGAATTGACTTTCCAGGATTGTGGTGATGAGGGCAACTGGGTGGTATCACCCTTTTAAAGTTGCTTTGTTTCTTTGCAACAAGGAAATTGACACAGTAGGAGTTTGCCAGAAGTAATACTTTTCAGGAAGGGATAACCAGGATTTCAGAGCGGAGTTGTTTGGTGATAAATAAAACATCAATATGTTCCACCCAGATGGCCTATGTGGAACTTCAAAATAACTTACTTCATCAGTTACTTCCATCAGGGAAAGCAAATATTTTATTTATCAGATTGTGTATTCAGGATGCTTTAGCAGAAATTTTGGCATTACTGGGTTTCTGGTTTTTTCCTCTGTTTTTTTTTATGTTAATTTTTGTGCACGTCTATCAAGCAGCAACTATTTTTGTTCAACCTGGAACAACAATATACTTTCATCTTATTCATTCTAGAGATAATTAGACATTTATCATTAAATGCAAAGAAGATATCAAGATATCAAGCCTTAATTGAATCAGCATAATCCTTTTTCTGCTACCTGTTATTTCTTTTATGCAAAAGGGTTAATTTTATATACATTAAGGATTGAGGACCAGCATATTATCACTATTTACAGAATGCCTTTATATTTTTCTTTTTCCAAGTATAACAGTTTTGTTTTCTTTTTTTATTAGAGATTAAGTAGCTGCAGCTCTTTAAACAATCTGGTTTTCTGGTGTTTGACACTAGCATTGTGACCTGAATTCTCTGTGTGTACATTCAGGATATGGTTTTGAATCCCTGTTTTTGTCAGCTGAATACAGAAGCAAGTGTCTGGTTCATAATATATCTTCATGCACATTTTTACATTACATTTAAGGGGAACTTTTTACCCTCAACTTGAAGAACAGTCGACAATCAGAATAACAAGAGTTGGAAGGGATGTTGAGTCTTCTAGTCCAATCCCCTGTTCAAGCAGGAAAATCGCCTTTGTGGAAAGGAGTTGTGAATTATACAATATATTTTGTATAGGGGATTCAAATCTCTCTCTCTGTGTGTGTGTGTGTGTGTATATGAAGAATGAGCTGAAAAAATTAACCATCTGCATGAGGCATTTAGAAATAACACTTGGACTCAACAATGGCGTAAAGATTGCATACACATTGCGAGTCTGGGCTGATCTTCTCATCATCTTGTCTGGCTGTGGTTTCCAGCCAAAGATTCACTCTTTTGGAAAGAATCTCTCTTTTGGTGCTGAAGTATTTTTTGACTTGGTGAATGAATGCAATATGTTAACACTCCTGTAAACCCTAGAATTGCTTGACTGCCCCTTGCCCTGCCTGCTTCGTACTGGCTGAAAAGGTACCATTGTTTGTTCTGCAAACACTGGGCAATGTTTGTTTCCAAGGTGACTGTAGTTCTATTGCTGCTGTGTAGGGAAGGGGAAAAAAGTTGGTTTAAACACCTGGGAGCATCTTGCTTGAAGAGGAGAAATGGGGGAGAGCAGGAAAAAAAGGCACATTTTTTTCCCACCACTGTTTAGACGTCCAGATTATTTCCTTTTTAACTTTTGTGATCAAGTAGTCTCACATAAATAAAAGCAATGATGAAGGCAGGTGTATATTTATGTTATCTTAATAGAGAAGTGTAGACCATTACTGGATTGGTAGTGCAAAATATGATGGCATTTGGTGTACAGTGCTTTCATTCTTCACGGTTCCTTCGGATGAGCAACAATTCCCTTTTGGGAATATTCTCAGCAGTTGCATGAAGTGCTGATCGATGTATAAAGCTATGCTGAATGTAATATGTGAATAATTTGAATTGGGCCTTCTCTTTTGATGTGCTTGCTTAATAGCTGACAGCATCTGTTAGATATGGATGAAGAATTCAATAATTTTGTGACCCTGATCCTTGATCTTTGGCTTGTATCTTTGATGCTTTTGCTAGGATAGCAATATGATACACATTGCAAAATGAAATGTTTGTACCTTAAAGCCATGTTCTTGTGCAGTTTAAAATGCGTATTTGCCCTTGATGCCCGTAGCCCCTTTATAGGAGCGACCTTGTATTGATTTGGACCATGGAACCATCTGATCCAGTATTGGCCACCATTAATGTGTTGCAGGATCCAATCTTGAATCGGTCACCAGGACCAAAGGTTTATTCTTACAAGCTTTTGGGCCCATGCTGGAGCCTATCCTCAGGGAACTTCTCTCTCTCTCCAGAATATATGCATTGGGCTGTACGCGTTGTATTTATATGGTGCCTTGTTGTGTGTAACAGAGTTAACGTGTGTGGCTCACTAGAGTTTAGGGAAGGAGTTTCTGCAGCCTTTCTTGGGAATTCTGAGAATATAATTTGGGATCTGCACCTGTAATTTGAGCCTGTGATTAAACCTCTATACAGACAACTGTTTCTTGTTCACTTGCACGCGTGATGAGTGCTGTCATTTCTCACTTTCCTCTGACATAATTATCTACAGTAAAAAAAGAGTTGCACATATTTGTCCATACTCAGTTATTGGGTCCCCATATCCTTCTTGTACTTTTATTTGATAATGGTTCATTAGAAAATCATAATTTGCCCAATTTTTAAATGGTAATAGATGCTGTAAGCAGAACTTTGGCTTTTTCTTTAAAAAAAAGTTCTATCAGGTCTAGTACAGTTCATGCACAGGTTTCAGTAAACATTAACTTCTTTTATCAGGGCTCACTGTGCCTTGAATGGTTTAGTAAAGAGACTGTGCTGAAAGACACCAACGAAATGAACAAGTCCAAGGTCAGAAAGATGGAAGACTTTGTATTTTTGATTTCAGTGAAGAAACTTAGAAATCAGGCTTCATAATTGTTTTTTTTCCACATGTTGGTGTAAACTTTTTTGAAGCAAAGGAAGAAGCAACACATCTCAATCCCAGCATCCCAGGATTCCCCCCCCCCAATTTAAATTGACCTGCACTATAAATGTCCTTGTCAAGGATATGTTAACAACAGACTCTTCGGGTATGCGCTAATATAACTTATGCTTGAGTTAAAACATTTAAATGTAATTTTTTAAATTGGATCCTAGTTTTGGTGAGTTCAGATTTAACATCTCCTCTGAGGACTGATTCATAGTATTTATACTCTGCCATTTCTAGAGCCTCATGGCCTCTCTAATTTTGTCCTCACAATTGCCCTGTGAAGCAGATTGGTTTAAAAGGGAATACAGGTAGACCTAGTTCAGTGACTGCCTCATTTAACAGAGAAACAGAATGCAGAGTTGGAAGGAATATTGGAGATCTTCTAGTCCAACCCCCTGCTCAGGAAGGAAGCCCTGTACCATTTCAGACAAATGGTTCTTTAATCTTTTCTTGAAAATGTCCAGTGTTGGAGCACATAATAGCTTCTGGAGCCATGTTGTTCCAATGATTATTTGTTCTAACTGTCAGGAAATTTCTCCTTAGTTCTAGGTTGGTTCTCTCTTTGATTAGTTGTGAATAATTTAGCAATCATTTGCAATTACGATGGTGAAGAACAAATAAGTTTTTGACAAATTCATGCATTTATGACCTTCGCGTTTCTATACTGCAAAGCAAAGCACAGTTGCAGTTTTACTGAACAACTGTTTTAGCAACCAGGTTTGCAGTCCCATTGTGGTTGCTAAATGACCCAACTCATTAACTAACCCAACTCATCAAATGAGTTCCATGATTGGCTTGGAAACTGAGTCTGTTTCCTGGCTCACTGGATTGAAAACCTTGGAATAAAATTGTCGTGACAATTTGGTTGCTTTGCAATCTTGAAACAAGAGGCAAATTTAGTGCAGAATAAACAGGTTGGTTGGTCACTGTGTTCTTTCCTCTTTGAGTACACTCTGTAACCCCACTGCTATTTCATCATATTTTCTGCTCTGGAATTTTGCAGGATTTTGATTGGAAGATTGTTTTAAATTGTTCAGAGATTAGTGTCTCTGTGTTAACATTTTGAGTGACATAATACTAAAGTCATGGGAGGGGAATATCGTACAATGCAATCAAGGTGAAATCCTGGGCATGAGAAAAGTAGCATTCATTCAAAGAAATAATTGGAGCCCAAAGATTGAGTACACACACACCCCCAGGAATATTCCTTCTGCTTTTGCCCTTTGATTAATCTGTTAGTTCTCCATATCTAAGTTATAAAAAAAAAAAGAGAAACGAAAGCTTATGGAAAAGTTTGGGGGTGCATCTTGGATGCTGTTAATAGATTTAAATGTTTTTTTAAAGGCACTATAACACAATTCTTGGAAGTAAAACGTTAGGAACTTCATACATACCGTTGTTGCATGTGTGCATACAAGTTCAAAGTTCACACCCATGCATGTAATTAATAATTTAAAAATACAGTTTCTGTAGAGAAGTTTGAAGAGTCTTCAGATTAGAAGTACTAGCTGCCTCATTCTATAAGCGGTTTGCAAATTTGGTTCCAAAATTCTCAGCAAGCCGGCATCCTCTAGGTATATTTTTCGTTTCGCCACATTATATTTTATTTTTACAGTGGCATCAATTGAGAGACATGTTACAAATAATTCGTTGAATTAGCTTTCACTTGGCCCTTTAAAATGCTGGAGGAAAGAAGCCATATTAACTAAAAAGGTGCTGGCAGGCAGTTATATTGTTTTGGGGTTTTGGTAAGTGAAAACCAGCTGCCTTGACAGAAAGTTTCATGAATGTTTTGATATTTTTTTTCTGTTTATTCTTCTGTGTGTATGTGCATTTTCTGAACACCCCCTCCTCCCAATTTAAAAGAGTGCCTTGTGAAAGGAGAAAATGCAGATGTTAAGATGGATTTAAGCTGTCTAAAGTTTCTGGTACACTGCAAAGCTCTATTTCTCCAGTGATGGATGACACCTTCTGCAGTAACAGGGCACTGCTGTCAGTCATTGGATGCAGGCTCAGAGCAGAACAGCTGGGTGTAGCATAGTGATTGGCCCAGATATGCCACATGGGGCAGGGAGGAGGTGAGCCTCTTCAGCTACGGTTGGCTAAATTTTCTTGCTTGTACTTTGGCCTGCATCTTTAGCTGCAGCACTGAAAAGGAAAAGAGAGGGAGAGAGGGAGAGATTATATATAAAGGCAGTCATGCAATTTCAGCCTTGGTAGAAAGACATGGTGCAACTAAAAATACAACTGAAATGTCTGTTTCAGATTGTTCGATGCTACGAGTACTTGACAAATTATTTTGAAACCAGTAAATAGAGGATTTGTAAAGGTTAAGAACCGGTTTGAGCAGCAGTCTCTCATAAAACTCCATTTACATTTGTGTTCCTTTTTGTTCAAACTATTTTTTTCTTCTCCACAAAATAAAGCTTCTTCTCAAAAACTTCACCATACACTAATTGTGGCATGTTTTACTTTGCAACTAAATTAGTTAATTTGCATTGTTTTATTTGGGGAGCTTTGTAGTTTTGTCATAGTACTCTGTTAAAAAAGATATGGCCATCCATTTTCTTTAAATGATCTTGTTAAATACATGTTTGTATTAATTATTGTGTTAGGGAGGGAGGACAAAATTGCTGGCATAGAGTACAGAAGAGATCTTTGTACGCACTGTTAACAGGAAGAGCAAGTATACCTCTGCTAAAAATACATTGATTGCAGAGTTGCAGATATACCCATCACTTCGTATGTTTCAAGAGTTTGCTTTGAGAAACTATCCATTTTATCTCTGGATGAGTGATTTTGGTGATGTTTGTGACCAGCTGTTGTAAAACTGACCATTCCACCGCTAGGTTTTACAGTGGCATCAAAAGTACCAGCAGGATATTTTCCCATATGGCAAGTCCTTGAATATTTGGAAGAGGGCTTTCTTACTTGACTTGGCCGTTTCAGCCAGATAAGCAGAATACAATACAATGTCAAAATGAAAAATGAAAGGAAAACAAGATTTTGTTATGCCATGCTGTGCATTTCAGTTCAGTGAATCCATGTGATATATTTAAATTGATGCAGAATGAGTCATGTGATTGATGTGTTTATCTGCTGTGGTGATCAGCTTGCTGTTTTTGACAGGCAAAGCTGTGTCTTGATTGCATTGGGGGCAGAATGGAAGTGGCTCCAGATTTGGGGGTTTGTTTGTGGTCCCCTCCCCGTTAATAGCAGCAAGCTGCAAAATATCCATTTTCTTTGAAGCATCTGTAGTAACTGGCATCAAGCCTAAAGAGCTGCACTGTGCAGGTCAGGTGACAGTTCTAAGTGAATGGGGTGAAGTTCTCCATCTTTGAGTGTGAGCATGATTTATTGATAAGTTAACAGCGAAAACCCCTTTTTTTGTGTGTTTTACACAAAAATAGCATTTCCATTTTTCAGTAGTTTTCCAGTAAAAGTAAATGACATGATTTCATTTGGGCCATACTCTGCATTGGGTAGTTCACTGCATGAATAAGTCTGAAACTTGGATCATTCCTGTACCTTTGTGGGCTACTAAGGAGGAGTTGCGTATGTGTGTGTGACATATTAAGAATACTTAGGCCATGCAACTAGTCTAGTGGCTATTGTATACCACCCTGGATTCCATCTAGTTAAACCGTGTCACTGGCAGCAATAGCAATGCAACGGCCCCTGGCATTTGCCCAGCAGGATGAGTACTGAAGCAATGCCTTGAGCTGAAGGACAGGTTGTTCTTCCTGGTGCTGCAACTGTCCACCTTGCAAGTCTTACAAGTTCTGCTCCCATGTCCTCCTAATCATGAGGTGCACCCATTCTGTCTGGGTTAGATACGGGAAGGAAGCGATCACACAGGAACAAAATGCTCATTGCAGCAAGACAGCTGCAAAATGGAACCATTTGAGGGGAGGGTGTTGTGAGACAGAGTGCAGCTGCCACACACTTGAGAGTTTTCCATGCTTTTCCAGTGGGCTGAGAATCAAAACTGTCAGGTTTGTTTCCCCAGTGGAGCACAATTCTCGCAACTACCTGTCTGCTTTGATACACAAAGCACTTCAATAAGCCAATTTTTGATGGTTAACTGTGTTGGATGATAACTAATGAGAACTAGGTTCTTGCCTCCTGTCAGACATGACATTGGATAATTTTGAACACCCTCCCCCCATTCCTTTTCTCAACTCAACCTACTTTACACCCTACCTAAGCAATGCTGAGCTCGAGGAGAAAAAGCAGGATAAAAATCTTATAACAAAAAATAAGTCAGGTTGGACTGTTATGATATACTATTCTGTACTGGTGAATCATTTGGGGCAGAATGTGTTAAACTGATGCTGCATTCTTTATAGAGCAGTTGTACCTTTTGCACACTGGGTGCTGAGACTGTCCAACTGGTCAAGCAAGGGAAGGGAGGTAGCAGACTCCTGTTGCTTAAAGAATTTCAGTTAGTGGGATCTAGGAAGAAAGCCTTCTCTGCTGTTGCCTCAGCCCTATGGAATTGCCCCCGAGGTGAGGCAGACCCCCCCCCCATTGCCAGACTTCCAGAAGAGCATCAAGATATTCTGCCAACTGGCATGGGGGAGGGATCTGAGTGTGGCATGCAACCACACTTGGCTTCAGGACACTCCCTCTGCTTTTTAAAACGTTTAACCTTTATAATTCAATTTATAACTCTTGCAAACCAAAATAAACAACCTCTTGAATGCTGTTCTTAACTCTGTTGATTTTCGCAGTCACTTAGGTGAGATGGGCGGTGTAGAAATTTGATAAATAAATACATTTGAAAGGATGCACAGTACCGTTTAAAACTTTGAGGACTCATTTCCCAACCATTGAATGCTTCTTAAAAGTTGCTGAGGAAGCTGTTCTTTGGGTCCCTATGATAGCCTTTAGAGTTATATACCGCGTCATGGTGCTTTACAGCCCTCTCTAAGCGGTTTACAGAGTCAGCATATTGCCCCCAACAATCTGGGTCCTCATTTTACTGACCTTGGAAGGATGGAAAGCTGAGTCAACCTTGAGCCTGGTGAGATTCGATCTGCCAAACTGCAGGCAGCCAGCAGTCAGCAGAAGTAGCCTGCAGTGCTGAATTCTAACCACTGTGCCACCACGGCTCTTAATTCTGCATTCTAAACAATGCAACACTTAGGCATCTTAAGCATGTCTGGCTGAGATGCAAAAGGAATGTCTTTTAACCAATCACATCTTCATTTCTAAATCCCGACTTCCAGCAATCCATATAGCTGACCTGTGCGGTTTTAAAATTGGTTTTATCTGCTATTGCTATTGCTTGAGAGCCGTGGTGGCACAGTGGTTAGAATGTGGTACTGCAGGCTACTTCTGCTGACTGCCGGCTGCCAGCAGTTTGAATGTCACCGGCTGAATGTTGACTCACCCTTCCATCTTTCTGAGGTCGGTAAAATGAGGACCCAGATTGTTGGGGGCAATATGCTGACTCTGTAAACCACTTAGAGGGCTGTGAAGCACTGTGAAGCGGTATATACGTCTAAATGCTATTGCCTATTGCTTTATTTTTGGGGATAGATTTCTGTTGCTTTAGACCAGGGTTTCTCAACCTTGGGAACTTTAAGATGTGTGGACTTCAATTCCCCAAATTTCTCAGCCAGTACCACAGATAGAGGGGAGGCCTCTTGGATGCATATACTAGTGTTGAAGATTAGGTGTTGCTACCAAGCAAACTTCTTTTGGCAGCTAGCATAGAGAGATGGTTAAAGAGAATATAGTCTGTGAACAAGGAAGCAGCTGATTTAAGCTTCACCTCTGCTAATAAACACACAGACCTTTGGCAAACAGCTGCTTCCCAGATGCACTCCCTATATTTGCCATACAGAGAACAAGGAGAGACCATGTGGTGTAGGGATTAAAGTGTTTGTGCTAAGGAGCTGGAGATCCAGGTTTTAATACACTGTCAGCCCTGGAAGCTTATTGGGTCACTTTGGAGTTTTTATTTTATTTTTTAGACTCTTAATATTTTTAAACAGTGGTTTTTTTTTTTTTGGTTAAAAACTGCATCATAACTAACAGCTCATTTTTAAAATAGGGTTTTTTAACTGTAAATTTTGCAAAAAAATTACATGATGTATAGAAAACACTAACAATTTAAAATTGCAATATGTATTAAATACATGGGAAAAGTCAAATAATTTTGTGTGTGTGTGTGTGTGTATACGAATGATATTTGTGATTTTGAGAAGTAAAAATCTATTAGTTTTTCATGCCCATTGTCAATCATAACTGAAATTTGAATAGCTAAATACAACCTGTTAGGAAAAATATTAATATCTTATATTAATATAATTAATTCTAATATTTTAAATACCATTGATCCACTGAAATATGCAAAATGAAACACTGAATTATATACATCTTTTTGGTATGTCTTCCTCATGCAGAGAGCACTAAATTGCAAGTAGTCCTTGACTTATAACAGTTCATTAATGACCATTCAATGTTACGATGGCACTGGGAAAAAAGTGACTTATGACTGTTTTTCTCACTTACGACCAGTGGTGGGATTCAGCCAGTTCGCACCACTTCGGGAGAACCGGTTGTTAACTTTCTGAGCAGTTTGGTGAACTGGTTGTTGGAAGAAATCATTAGGGCAGAGAATCGGTTGTTAAATTACTTGAATCCCACCACTGCTTACGACCATTGCAGCATCCCCGTGGTCATGTCATCAAAATTCAGATGCTTGGCAACTGATTCACATTTATGACAGTTGCAGTGTCCCGGGGTCATGTGATCAACTTTTGTATCCTGCTGCAAAGCAAAGTCAATGAGGAGGCCAGATTCACTTAACAACCGTGTTACTAACTTAACAGTGGCAGTGATTCACTCAACAACTGTGCCAAGAGAGGTCATAAAATGGGTCAAAACTCACTTTACAAATGTCTCACCTGTTTCTCATGTGGCCTGTACACTATTGTGGAGTGGGGCTTCTGTATTTTGAGATAGAGCATTTTGTGTAAATTACCTTTAGTTTACAGGTAGTTCTCAATTTATGACACAATGGGAAGGCCACACATTGCAATCATATGACTAAAAATGCTCTAAACTGTTGTAAATGCACCACAAATGGCAATCACTTGACTGCGGGGTTGTAACTTCTAGGATGGGTTGCAATTCCTTTTTACAAGGCCGTTGTAACTTTAAAGCTTTGTTAAACAAATGGACGTAAAGCGAGGACTACCTGTAATAGTTACAGCTCTAAAAAATGTATAAGGGAGGTCTACCACAGCATTTAATTTGTACCAGATGTTTCCTTTTTGATGTAGTTAAGGATGAGGCCTAGCTAATAATGACTAAACCTGACATCAAGTAGTCTTGTTTGGCTGATCAAACTAGGAATCTGTTTTGGGAAGGGGGTCTTTTAGAAGTCTTACATTTCTTTAAAGACAAAATGTGTGCCCTCCCCTCCCTCCCCCACCGGGACTTTCCTTCTTTATTCCATCTTTATCCAGCCTTCTCTCACTGCCCTTGCAACCCCCCATCTTAACTTTCCATGTATTATCTATTATGCTATGCTTTGTGCCTTTGGGCAACATTTCCTGCGTTGCCAACTAAGTCAGTAATGGGTGACAGTGTGCAACAGTAGCTCTTATTCATCTTGTGTGTCTGTGGGTTTTTTAAATTGGTATTTCTTTTGCATATAACATTTTCTGCAGCTGAGGCATCCCTCTCAGAAAGAGTCTTACCCCTACCCCTCGGTCTATTTTTTTTTTTAACACTCCCTCATAAAAGCATCAGCAGTGGATTGTTTCATTTGCAGAACTTAAAGCCTCAGAACAGAAGCTCTTCCAGTTTTTATGAATGCCCTATTTGTTGCTGGAGCACAACTGTTCAATATAACAGGCTGCATCCCACTCTGTTTGGGATCAGTTTGAGCTGCAGAAGGTCTTTGCGCAAACCAGATTTTTGTATCCCAACAGCACCATTTTGTCTGGGATAGTTGGCTGCTGGAGGTTTTTTTTTTTTTTTTTGGAAAGATCTCTTTTTCTTAAATTTGCATGCATTCTTTCAAATGAAGCTGAAATAATCCTTTAAAAATTACAGCTCCGAAGGTAAAAACTGCTATTTAGCAGACAAGGGTGATGCTGTGTGGGCTGGATTCTGGGCATTTGCGGGCATCTTAAATAAAAACAGCTAGGGATGATCACTTGGCGATTTGCTGAGGTTACTGTGTAAGACACAGTGGTTGACATGAAGCATCTGCTAAACCCTACCTCAGATTAGAGATGGAGCTGTCTAATCTAATAGGCCAGGTTGTCATTCTTTATATATGGCTTGGCTGCTACTACAAGTGTTGAAATGCCTGTATTATTTCACTGACCCTATACTTAAACATGATTCTAATATCATACTCGCTTTATCTTAAGAAAACTGGGAGAAAAAAACATAAAGCAGATCACTAAGGAGACTTTATACCATGATTTTTCAATTCCCTCAATTCTGAGTTAGTGATGAAATGTTGGCAAGTTAGGGGGGATTGCTCATTTGCACATCTGAACATTACTAGAAAGATGTTTTAAGTACAGGTAGTCCTTGAGGTAGGACCACAATTGAGCCCAAAATTTATGTTGCTAAGTGAAACATTTCTTAAGTGAGTTTTGCCCCATTGTGCGACTTTTCTTGCCACAGTTGTTAAGTGAATCATTGCGTTCATTAAATTAGTAACATGGTTGTTTAATGAATCTGGATTCCCCATTGACTTCGTTTGTCAGAAAGTCACAAAGGGTGATCACATGATCCTGGGAAAGGATCCTGGGAATATTGGGAATACCCTTTCGGATCCTGGGAAAATTGCCACCATAAATTTGTCACTTCATTTGTCACTGAATCCAACTGAATTTTGATCACGTGACCATGGGGGTGCTGTAAGATTCGAAATGTGAAAAATGGTCATAACTCACTTTTTTCAGTGCCGTTGTAACTTTAAACAGTCACTAAATGAACTGTTATAAGTCGAGGACTACCTGTATAACCACAGTAGTTGCTGTGACAAAGGAGATTAGAATTAGGTTGGTAGTTATCCAGTAACATTGGATCCAACACTTTCCTCTTGAGAGGCGGCAGACCAAGTGTCTCTTTGAGGTAACCAAAACCTTTCCTTCCCTCATGGTGACATTGATCTAGATTCAGATTCTTGTCCTATCTGTGGTTGCCTTAACTAGCCAGTTCAAATAGAGGACCAGTCTATGTTTGGCAGAATGAAACCAATGCAAAGAACCCAGCCTGCTTTCTCAAAATTCATAGGCTCAGACACCTCCCAGATAAACCTCTATCTATACAACTTCTATCAGCTCTCCCCACAAACTGCTGGCAGGGGTAATGAGAATACAGCAGTATCTGGAAGTCATTATGTTGTCCATTCACCCGTCTTAAAATATAACACTGATTAAAATAGTTTACATTCACAGTCTTAAACTATTAGCCTGTGGGATGTCCTCTGTATACTTTCTCTGGTTTGTTAGGGAATTATACAAGTTGGGTTTTTTTCCCCCTAAATTAAAAAGCTTCACAAACAATAATGTGTGTTTATGTGTATATATCAGTGCATATATGTGTGTTATCTGTGAGACTTTAGGTTTTTTTCTTCCTATTGGGGGAAGAGAATCCTGAGTTAAGACTGTAATATATTTAAGAACTGAAAATGATTCCATGGCCTATTGAGATTAAAGATCTTCTGCTGTACCTTCTATAAGTTGCCAGACTGTTTTCACGTCCAAGCAGAAAACCACGCTTCTTCCTTTCAACCTCTGAGGATATATATCAAGCATATTTTAGTTGCATAGAACCTCTTGATTGCCAAGTAGAAAGTTCATTTCCTGGAAGAGCCTAAGTATTTGCCTGGAGAACCCACTGGCTCTTACTGACTTTCTTCCCTTTTCTTTATTTGCCTTGACTTGGAGTAACAGGTGTCAATCCATCTAAATCTTGAAGGAATCAGAAAACTGAGCGGAGCACAGCCACGTTCTGGTTTTGGTTTGGTATTAGAGATAAAGATTAAAGGTAAAGGTTCCCCTCGCACATATGTGCTAGTCGTTCCCGACTCTAGAGGGCGGTGCTCATCTCCATTTCAAAGCCGAAGAGCCAGTGCTGTCCAAAGACTTCTCCGTGGCCATGTGGCTGGCATGACTAAACGACAAAGGCGCATGGAATGCTGTTACCTTCCCACCAAAGGTGGTCCCTATTTTTCTACTTGCATTTTTTACATGCTTTCGAGCTAGGTTGGCAGAACCTGGGACAAGTAATGGGAGCTCACCCTGTTACATGGCACGAGGGATTCGAACCGCTGAACTGCCGACCTTTCGATCGGCAAGCTCAGTGTCTTAGCCACTGAGCCACTGCTTATAAAGATAGGGATCAGTGAAAGGAATATAGGAACTACCGTATTTTTCAGAGTATAAGACGCACCGGAGTATAAGACACACCTACCTTTTTTGTTTTGTTTTTTTTATAAAAAGTTTTTTTTTATTTTTTAGACAACCACACATACAAACATACAATGTATTTTCTTTGAACAGAGTATTTGGTCGGTTCACAAATTTAAACAGTATTTAGTCATTTCAATTAAATTTACAATTTCTATATTTCCTTTTTGCCATATTTATTCCTCATCTATTTTAAAAAAAACAATATTACCCTTCATCCTCATCTCTAATCTTAATCAAATTCAATTTTCCCCTTCTATTCTATATTATACCCCTTCCCATCGTCATCTATTTTTATATCCATCCTCACATTGGGTTAATTATGTAATATTACAATTGTTTAATACAAATTCAACATTTTAATATAAATCAATTAGTTATATAACTATCTTTTTTGTATATTAATCAATATGAACATGAATATTCCAATTATTTCCATGCAATCCAATTTCTTACAAATCAATTAATTATATTTACCAATAATATTAAACCAAATAATTTCCCCCAAATATATTTCCCCCAAATATATTCCTCCAAACCACAACTTAACCATTTCTGCTTTGAACACAATATACAATTAATAGTATCTCAATTATTACAATTCCCTAGTTAAATAGAGCTTTCCCCTTATGTCACTCATTTTCGCATCTTAAACTCTCCCAATAACCCAAAGTTTTGCCCATATAATTCTCCAAATCACAACTTAATCATTTCTACTTTCATCACAATATATAATTAAAAATATTTCAATCGTTACAATTTCCCTAATTAAATTTAAAAATGTTCTGTTAACCAAGCTACAACTTAATGCTTTTTACTTTCACCACCATATACCATTAAAGGTATTTCAATTGTTACAGTTTATACTTATTCATATTTCTAAAAAAAATAAAAAATAAAAACTTATCATTGTCTAGATTTCAAAAATACAAATATTCCAATTAATATTCATTTCATTTTTACAGTCATGATTTCCCATTTATTTCTTACTACTAATCTTATTTCAATTCTAAATATGTATATCGTCTTTCTCTTTCATTTCTTTTTCTCCCTTCCCATTTTTATTTTTGCCTTTTTCTTTCTCCTTTTTTTCTTTTGTATTTTAAAATCTTGAACTCTCCTCTTTTGCTCTAAATTTCCCATTGTTTGCACCTACCTTTTTTGATGAGGAAAAAGAAGAAAAAGAAATCTCCCTCTGCCTCTGCCTAATTTTGTCTCATTGTGGCAAACAGCCTGCTTTACTTTCAGTTTCGTTTTCAGCATAGCTTGATTAGCACAAGGGGAAAAAAAATCTGCTCCAGCCTTGCAGCAAGTAGCAGAGCCCTGCGCAAAACAGCTGAGAGCAAATCAGCTGAGAGTTGGGAGGCCGATCTAATCAACTTGTGCTAATTAGCCTGTGCTAGAGCTGAAAGGAGCTGTTTTTTCTTGCTGTTTGCTTGCAAGGAGGTAACTGCTCAAGGCAGAGGCCAAAGGGTGGGGGCCAGTGGGTGGGCGGGGTACATTCGGTGTATAAAACGCACCTAAATTTTCATCACATTTTAGGGGGGGAAAAGGTGCCTCTTATACTCCGAAAAATACGGTATATTGAATACGTTGGATTGAGTCTATATAATACATAAGATACTAATGCTTCTGTGAAGCAAGATTCCCCACCCCCCTTTTTCCTGGAGAAGGCACCAAAGAGGTTTTAACAAAAGCTACGACAAGAGAAGGGTTGAGTAATTTAATGCTGAAAATACAGATGCTGTGTGTTGATAATGCAGCTCTTGCCAGGTTGATATACTTAGTGTGATGCTTCTTTTAAAGTGTCGCCTTCTCAGAGGCCTGTGTTGTGTTAATATGTGGAAGAGAGGAAGGAAAGGGGCTGTGATCTTCTTGCCAAGAAATGAGAAGAGAGGGAGGGAGCGAGCGAGGGAAAAAACACATACAGTTAAACAGTACATACCGCAAAACAGGTTAGACAGGACTCTAAATCCAGTTATGAGTCGGTTCTCTGTGCTTTGAGGCATCTTCCCTAAATTTTTCTTCCTACCTCTTTCGATACCCCTCCCCAAATTTTCTTTTAAATGGTCTTATGAAGTCTATCCTTGCTTGCATTTGGGGTGGTCGAAGATCAGCAGTCTTCTTTGCTGCTCCCAGCAGTTCCTTGAGGAAATTCTGTACCTTGTGTTCTTGCCCTCTGTTGAAATTGTCTTGTGACCATGTAGAGAGGAGGAAAAAAATGGTATGCAGGGTTACAGCTAACACTGCTGAGGTTTTCATTTGTTTTAATAGTTGAAAAAAACTTCAAGGAAGCTTTTCAGTTATTGGCAATTCACATCTAGTATCAATGCATGCATATCTATTCAAGGAATAATGGGGGAATTTGTGACCAATTCTGGGAAGTCGAGTTTATTTTATTTTATTTATTTTTAACATTTGTATGGCTGGCTGCCCATCTTAAACATAACTCTGAGTGGCTGACAACAATTAAACCAATACTATAAGTCAGTGATAAAATGTAAAATTTGTTACTACTGGTTCTGTGGGCGTGGCTTGGTGGGGGCCGAAGAGGTTGTAAAAAAATGCTTTTAAAAGCCTCTGACGATCCCAGCTGAGCCGCACGATCGTCAGAGGCTTTTTTTTTTTTTACTTTTAAAAGCATTTTTTCGGCCGAAGAAGTTGTAGAAAAAATGTTTTTAAAAGTAAAAAAAAAAGCCTCTGATGATCGCGCGACTCAGCTGGGCATGCTGCAGGGATTTTTGTTACCGGTTTCTGAACCACCCACTGCCATTGCTACCAGATCAGGCGATCCGGTCCGAACTGGGAGCATTTCACCCCTGCTATAAGTACAGGTAGTCCTTGACTTACGACCACAATTGAGCCCAGAATTTACATTGCTAAGTGAGAAATTGCATGCATAGCTCAACGGTGAGTTGTGTCCCGTTTTACGACTTTTCTTGCCACATTTGTTAAGGGAATCACTACAGTTGTTAAATTAGTAACACGGTTAAGTGATTCCCCATTGACTTTGCTTGTCAGAAGGTCGCAAAAGATGGCCACCATGACCCGGGACACTGCAACTGTCATAAATATGAGCCAGTTGTCAAGCATATAAATGTATCTGGATATCCCCATGTAACCATGGGGATGCTGCAACGGTCATAAGTGTGAAAAATGGTCATAAATCACTTTTTCCAGTGCCGTGCTAAATTCGAACAGTCACTAAATGAACTGTTGTAAGCCGAGGACTACCTGTATAAAATCATGAACTATAACAGCCAGAAACAAAAAACCCGGTGCTTCGGTCATCTCCTTAGGATGTCCCTCAACCAACTCCAGATATCCAGATAACTCTTATCCCAGCACCTGGGTCTTGATCTGGGTCCTAAAAAGCTAGAAGGGTTGGGGGCCTGCCAGATCACCTGTGGGAGGGTATTCCATAAAATGGGGCAGCCATGGGAAAGGCAGACCCAGCATCTCGCCTGAAGTGCTTGTTGTCCATCCTCTGCAATCTGTTGATACCAGATGGTTTAGTAAACACACCATATATATTCTGAGTTTTGGTTTGCTACAGCTTCCAGCTGCCAGGTACTCTCCTAGAAGTGCATACACACAGTTGTGTTTGTGTATACATAAAAATGCACTGGGGGCTATATACTCACTTGCCATGGTTTTACGGCAAGTAAAGAAGACATTGTCCTTTTTTGATGTCTGCAGTGCTCTGCTTAATTACTAGAACTTGGATTTCAGGCTAGTTTCAATAAAATCACACATCTGGCAGGAGATCCTTCGGTGGGTAGAGTTTCTAACACCATCCCTTTTAAGTTCTTCATTCTCCTCTTGTTTCTTTCTTAATATATACTCCCAATATCTGGCAGCTAACTGCCTTTCCTTTTGGTTAGTTCATGTGTATGTTCTTTTACTCTTGATGGCAGTGGATGTGAATGTCTGAGCCTCCATCATTTGACTGACTGTTCGACAATGAAGCCTGTAGTTTCGCTGCGTGGATCTTGACCTGAAACTGGTGTATGTGAATGGAAGGAGTGACTTAAATTTGGGGAGCATTGGCTCTGTTGCTATGGGAAAATGGTCAGCATTCTGCTTTATTCAACCTGAAAGCTGCAGTTTTAGCTATTGCTGTGATCTTTGGTTCCTAATGATGAACACTTTCAGGGCAACTGTCTTACAGAACAGCATTGGTGAGCTGCTTTCCAACAGATTAAGTCCAGCCTGTTTCTCCCTAGTATTTGGATATGTGTTTCCTTGTAACCAGTTCTGGGATTTTGTGGCATATCAAATGGTTTAGCACAGGGGTGTGAAACTCAAGGCCCGCGGGGCGGATCTGGGTGCTTAAATCTGGCCCATGGGGCTGGCCTGGAAATATCAAAGGACCTGCTTGCGGTGCCTCTGCTGGACAAAACGGGCCGCGGGCAGGCCCCCATGGCCTGTTTTCGGCCTTCCTGGCTTTCTGCAGCACTCTGCCAGCCAAAAATGGGCTGTGCGGAGGGTATCTGCGCGGCTTGTTTTTGGCTGGCAGAGTGCTGCAGGAGGCTGGGGAGACTGAAAACGAGCAGCCCCCCCTGCACCCCGTTTTGGCCGGTAAAGTGCTGTAGGAAGCCGTTCCCGCCAAAACAGGGCAGAGGGCCCCACGTGTGCATCCCCGCTCCCCGTTTTGGCTGGCAGGGTGCTGCAGGAGGCATCCGTCCCTTCTCCCCCCGCTCCTTGCCCCCCTCATGCCAGCCTGCGGAGAAGAACTACAATGCTGATTCAGCCCTCAAAGAAATCCAGTTTAACACCCCTGGTTTAGCATTACTCTGTGTTTAGGTACAGGAAGTCCTCAACTTATAGTATGTCCACAATTGGGACCAGAATTTCTGTTGCTAAGCAAGGGGATTGTTAAGTGAATCATACCTGATTTTACAAGTTCTTTTGCCACAGTTAAGCGAATCATGCAGTTAAATGACTCTTGCTTCCCTCATTGACTGCTTTGTTGGAAGCCAGCTGGGAAGGTTGTAAATGGCCCTGGGATATTGCAACCATCATAAATATATACTGGTTGCCGAGCCCTGAATTTTGATCATGTGACTGTGGAGATGCTGTGATGGTGGTAAGTGTGAGGCCTGGTTACAAGTCACTTTTTAAATGTTGTTGTAACTTAAAACAGTCACTGAATGAATCGTTACAAGTTGAGGACTACCATATTATATAAAACAAACTGTCTTTCTATGTGGTAGATACTGAATTCTCATTTCCCCCTTTGTCTCTTTTGGAATAAGGGCACTTGCTGGTATATCTGTAATTGAATATTTAAGACACTTGTCTTATCATATATATGTATTATAATTGCAACTGGCACACTCATATATATATTATAATTGCAACTGGCAAACTCCTAACGTCTCATAGTGGTTGTTAATACTTAGCCATTTTTGTGTATACTTTTCCTCAAGCCAATAATGTTGTAGGTGAACGCTTCTTGCATGACAGTTTGAGGTAGTGTGGGAGAAAACTGCCCGATGGTTGTGGTGAGCCACTGTGTGCACACAGTTCATTGCATAATAATTTTGGCATATGCTGCAACTTTTAAATTGGGTTTCTTGTGCCAGTTCTAACGCTAAACAGATCATTGCAAAAATAATGAAAGAGAGGAAATCTTGATATAACAGTCCTGAGTTTTTGAATATTCCTATGTCGAGTCACAGTATAAATTCAACTCAGATGATTAGTTTTAAGAAATGGCAGCTACAAGCAATATTTCATGAATCCTCTAATGTTGTTGTAGATCGGGGTGGAGAACGATGGCCCTTTTATGACTTGTGGGCTTCAACTCCCAGAATTTCTGAGCCAGGAATTCTGGGAATTGAAGTCCTCAAGTCATAAACGGGCCATCATTCTCCACCTCTGTTGTAGATGATGAAGTCCTTATTTACCCCTTTTAACAGCACATCATTCCCAAGATGTGGCAAAGACTGAAGCATTTCAAAATATAATGCCAGTTATATTATCTCTGTCTCTCTCTGGCTGCTAGCATATCATTTGTTACCACAAACAAATCAGTTGAAATCACAGATGAAGACACAATATACCATAATGCTTTTTTTCAACAAATGTTTTTTCTCAGGAACAGGGGCATGCTGCTAGCAGCTCCAGACAGCAATATTGGAAGGGAAAAAAATCTAATACAACTCCCAAACAGTTAATATTTTCACATTTTGGGTGTTGGAGAGTTCCACTGGATTCAGTGACTGAACTGATATTTAGAAACTTTTCATAGTCAGGATGGAAGCAAAGCATTGGGAAAATATTTGTTATTTGGGATTCATAGGATTAGCTTTCAAGTGGATTATTTTTCTCCACAAAGGTAGCATAACCTCGCTTCGACCCATTTTCGTGTGATTTAGGAAAAAGTGTTGCCTGCAGTATTATGAGTGGTTGAGCTTTGCATTTCCTCCTCCTCTTCTTTGATTGGCCTCATCAGGGTGAATTATGTCTGGCTGCTTGGTAGTTAATTGGACCCTCTTTCCCATTCACTAAGCTGATAAGTCCTTCTCTGTCTGCCTTCATCAAGCATCTTTGTTTGAGAAGTTGCTGAGGCTGAAGCAATGTAGCAGACATAGGGAACTGTGGTCCTTTTATGACTTGTGGACTTCAACTCCCAGAAGCATGGTTGGCTCAGGAATTCTGGGAGTTGAAGTCCACCAGTCACAAAAGGGCTATCGATTCCCACCCTTGCAATACAGAATAACTACTTTCTTATTTGGTGTCCTAAATGAAGGTAGCTCTGTGGTTTCTTTTAATAGCGGCCTTTTTCCGTGTGCGACATCCTCCAGCATTTTAACTTTTCCAGAAGACCTTCCGAATTAACCTTCTGTTGATTCTTTCAAAGCAAACTGTCCAATTACCTAATACACGAGGTGAAGGAGCAGGCTTGTATAGCTGATGAGGCTTTCTTGGCAGCTTGTAAATACAGGTTTGTGCAGTCATTACAAACCTTTTCTCCCCATTTCACTGTTGTTTTTGATTCTGCAAAATGCTCTGGAACTTCATAGAGGCTCCCATTTAAAGCAGTTGATTGTTTTGCAGATGCAAAAGAATATAGGAATTGAATCCAAAGTACCTTGATCCAAGTGTAGAAATTTAATGTGGACTAGTGTCCACATGTGCTCTAGTCTTGGAGCACATTTTAGGTTCCCATAAGGAAGAGATACTTTCTTTATCCTGCTCCCTGTTGGAATCCTTTGGACCGGTTAGGCTTTTTGCCATGTCACTATAATAGTACTACTTTTGTTTTTTCCCCTCTTTCCTGAACAGCTCTAAGCCTCAGCTTTTCCTGTTCAGCCCTGAAGCCAGTGAGTTTAAGGGCTCTTCAGTGGTAAACACTAAAGATTTGGATTATCTTCTCTGTAATTAACCTGTGGAATTCATCACCACAAGGTGTGGTGATGGCCATTAATTTGGATGGGTTTAAAAGAGAATTGGATAAGTTCACAGAGGACAAGATGTTACCTCTGAGTTGAGGATAGCTTGCCTCAAACCAGTTGCAAGAGAATGGCAAGAACCGATGGGTATAACTTTGTTTTCTGTTTGTAAGCATCCCACAGCCATTTGCTTGGTTATTGTGAAATCCAAACTGATGGAGCAAGATGGTTCTCGGCCTGATCCAGCAGACTGATCTTCATGTTCCCAGAGTTCAGCTGGACTGTCCAACCACGCCTTATGATATGGCATTCCTCTATCTTTAAACAGTAGGGAATAGTAAACTTTATGTTATGGCTGATGATGAACTTTATGTTATGGCTGATGATGAAAGGGTAAGGAAAGTTGTATTTGCATCAGCATTGGAAATAAAAGAGTTTGTTGTGATTGCAGCCAGCCTTGCTGTGTTTATCGCAATTTTGGAATTCCACACATCTACCAGCTTTCTGCTAGCCTGACCTTCTCTCCATACATTTAAGGTGGAGAGGTCATTCTTCTGGGTAAAGTCAAATTTTACACATAACTCAGCCCCTACAAAATAAAAGATAATTATTTGGAGATGCTAAAATAACTTGAGCTGCCTCTGCCTTTTGAATGTTCAATTGCAAAGGAATGAAAACACAGTCAGTGTATTGAAGATTTTTATGCCTGCTTTTGGAAGCAATGTCTAGTTGTAAGCACTTGGGGGAAGAATTGAACAATTTTATCCCTCAGTTGATGAACTTTAGATGTCTGAAGGCAGTATCAAATAAATTACCAATATGATTTTTGCCATGAAATTTATCTAGGGTTATTTTATTTTGTAATTATTCTGACTCCTTACTGTTAAAGATTATATTTGTTTTTAATTGTTAGTTGCTTCAAGCTTTTAGCTACTGTTTTGATCTTAAAGTGAGAGGGCTTTGGAAAACATATTTCCATATTTCTTCGGAGAAAGGCGGCATACAAGTTGAACAAATAAATAAATAAATATTGATGTATTTTCAATCTTACGCCTTAGTTAATCCTCATTTAACTATCATAATTGGGACCAGTAAATCTGTTTTTAAATAAGCCAGTTGTTAAGTGAAACCACAACTGTGCTGATCATACTTCAGCTTTCTTGGTTTTGGCCTGCAAAGTTTGTACATGTGGAGATTGGTCTTAAAATTATGTTTTTCATCATCCTCGTAATTGTGAATGATTGCTAAATGGGGACTACCTGTGCTGGTTGCATTTGATCATTAAAGAGACATTTTTATGGTTCCCAAGCTTGACAAAACTGAATAATGGTACAGTTATATTTTCCTTATGATAACAGTAGTCTATTCTTTTTTTATATATGAAAAAGTTAACCTGTTCAGCAAAGCTAATTTAGCTGTACCCTCCCAAAACAGAATTTGTTGCCGAGATTTTGGCTGGTTTGAGAATGTGGGTCAAGAGTAAGAATAGTAGTAGTTTCCTTCAAGAGGCTTCTTGTACATATTATTTCCCTCCCTGCCCCAAGGAAAAGCATATGGAAAAATGTCAATTAGCACTCCCCACCCCCTGCAGCCCTGCTAAAGGTCAGGGATTGAGTTATGACCCCAATCCTTTCAACAGTATGGAGGATTATAAAATTCACTCCTTTTAGAATGTTTGCAAAAGTCACTGCTATGTAAAACATAGGAAGCATTATGCTCCTATTGCTTGAACATGTGTAAATACTATCAGGGGCCTGTCATTTATGATTGTTCTTTTTTTTTTCCTTTTTTTTAAACTGCATGTTTGGCCTGCAGTTCTGGATATAATCTGTTTGCTTGAATCTCCTTAAATTTTTGTAGGATTTCAGTGGCCTAGGTTAGAGGAACAATATGCAAGCTTGTGATTATGTTCTTGTTACTAATAATTTTTGGTTTAAAATGAGTGAGATTTAAAACGTTTGTATAAGATTTTTTGCTGAAGTCAAACTAGAGCAGGGGTGTCAAACTCTATTTCATTGAGGGCCACATCAGGGTTGTGTTTGACCTCAGGTGACGGGGTGGGCGTGGACGGGGTGGGCATGGCCAGCTCAACATCACTCGTGTCGGGGTACCTGTGCTGGCCCGAGCGCTCTGCCAGCGAAAACAGCTGTAACGGCTTCCTGCAACCCTCTGCCAGCGAAAACGGAGCTCGAGAGAGCCGCATATGGCTTCATGAGCTCCATTTTTGCTGCCAGAGGCAGTGTAGGCCGGTCCTTCACTGTTTCCAGGATGGCCCCATGGGTCAGATCTAAGCACCCTGTGGGCTGGATCCGGCCTGCGGGCCTTGAGTTTGACACCCCTGCACTAAAGGAAGTTTGAATCCATAGTTGTGGGTTGATAAAATTCCTTGTCAGTAATAGCATTCTAATACATATATGTTTGCTGTTATTATTTATTAAATTTGTTTGCCACTCATCTCACTGCAAGTTAACTCTTAGAACATGATCAGCATTACATAGGCTTTAAGACATGGGTGTCAAACTCGCCACGTCACATTGCCGTCACGTGATGTTTCACGACGGTTTTCCCATTCGCAGAGCTGGGGTGGGCATAGCCTGCGCGTGACTCATGGGCCACCAGTTTGACATTCCTGCTTTAAGACATTGTTTCTCAAACCTGGCAACTTTAAGATGTATGGACTTTAACTCCCAGAATTCTCCAGCCAGCCATGCTGAGAATTCTGGGAGTTGAAGTCCACTCATCTTAAAGCTGCTAAGTTTGCAAAACACTACTGTGAGATGTCCTTATAGCATCTTCTATAGTATATGAATATTGTTATCGCTTCAGTCTATTGTAGATTGGGTTGTGGCACACAAGCTATGGCTTGTTTAAGGCTCTCAATTTCATATCTAAGGGAACTTCCTGATTTACACAATTTCTTAAACATAATAATTCCTATATTCCCTATCTTAGGAGCAATTAATATAAGGTATAATGTTTATTTAAAGCCAGCCTGTATTGATCCTTGATAGGGATAGGCGTGCCAGTGGTTAGACAATCTGGATTTGGGAAGGAAGCCTTCGGAAAATTTCAGATTTAATCCTTGACATGCCTGATGAAAAACAAAAAAACCCTCTTGAATTGGTTCCAGACAAAAGTTGATTGTGGAATCAACATGACTCATTAATTGAACTCAGCAATGGGAGGGATACTTGACATGTTGTTCATTTAGTAACTCTCCTGTATTTTCCCAGTGCTGCTGATATCTTTTTTTTTTCTTACCACAAAAAAACCTGACTACTTGGGTAAAGAGGTAGATGCATTTTAGATATCTCTCCTGTCTCTTTTTAAAGACATATGGTTTTGCAGTGGGCAGATGAAGTTATTCTAGCTTACCACCTGTGTGTTACTGAATTTGCGGTTGATGTTGTTTTAATCTTCTATTTTTCCCATAGAAGGAGCACTGAAGTCCTTTTCTATCCTTTTATTTTTAACCTTATGAACTCATTTAATATGTGACTTATTTTTGTTGCTCTTTTTTAATTAAACAGTTTAAACCACCCAATACTGAAGGTTTATAATACAATACAATAAAATATTATTCATTGATTTAAAATATTTAGTTGCCCATCATTCCTAAGATACAAGGCACTAAACAAAGAACCAGATATGCCAGAAATGTAATAAAGCAATTTAAAATCTCAATCTATCTCTCTTTCTCACTCTCTGCAAGAGATAAATAAATAGGGGGAAAGGGTGTCCATTCATGAGCAGTATAGCAAGATCGAGAGGAGGTTGAAGTAAGTTCAAGATGATGTTCTAATTAACTAAAAATAGTCCTTGTTTAGCTACCACAATAGGGACTGGCAACTTGGCCATTAAGCAGAATGGGGTTTATAATCTTACTTAAGCATTTCTTTGCTTTACCAGACCTATGCAAAAATTGGTAAATGCAAAAATAAAATTACTTTTTCCACACCATTATAACAAGGCAGTTGCTAAATGGACTACCACAATAAGGAATAATTGAAAATAATACATATATGGATAGATAGGTAAATGTTGCTGATAACATTCTTCAACAAAGTGTTGCTAACTATCTGATTCAAATAGTAGTGATTTGCCATTTATTTATTTTGAGAGCACATTACCAGGCTAATTTACCTCAGCCCTCCTTTTATGTAAGGGTTGTTTTTGTGGATATAATTGTACCATTTCTCAGTTTTAGGACTGATTAAAGAAACAGGTGATAAAAGAGTGGAATCCACTCAGTTGATTTAAGGAATACATGAACTGGAGTGAGTCTGGCTGTTGGATAAATCATCATCATTGAAGAAAGGCACAAGGGGTGCTGAGAGTCTTGAAGTGAATGAAATACAGGTAGTCCTCAACTTATGACTACAATTGAACTCAAACTTTCTGTTGCTAAGTGAGACAGTTAAGTGAATTTTCCTCATTTTATGACCTTTCTTGTCAGTTGTTAAGTGAGTCATTGCAACTGTTAAGATAATAACATGGTCGTTAAGTGAATCTGGCTTCCCCATTAACTTTGCTTGTAAGAAGATCACAAAAGGGGATTGCACCCTGTGACACTGCAACCGTCATAAATGATGAGTCAAGTTGCCAAACATCTGAATTTTGATTACATAACCTTGAGGATACTGCAAGGCATGTGTGAAAAATGGTCATGAGTTTACTTTCTTCAGGACTGTCGTAACTTTGAATGGTCACTAAATGAACTGTTGTAAGTCAAAGACTCCCTGTATTTGCTCAAAAAAGGCTATCGTCCTCCCATAATAGAGAAAGCCCATCGCAATTCCACAAACAGAGCAGGCCCAGTTGTTTATGAGGGCAAGGAACTGTAGACGCTCCTCACCTGGCAGGTGATGAGAAAGAGATTTCTGCCCCTCTCCCTCCAGGAGAGGCACCAAGGTTGAAGGCAACGCGGGCCCGGCCTTGTGAAGGATTTGGCAGCAAATAGACTGTGCTGAAACCCAGGCAATTTCCCTGCAAGCGGGAAGTTTTCACCTTTCTTGGTGACTAGGAAAAAAAAAAAAAAAAAGAAACAAGGAGTGGCTCTGCTTTTGAGAAAGAATTGGGTGTGGTGGGAAGAACAACTTTGAAAGCATTACATTTCCCTTTGGAATTACTTAGAAGGAAATGGAGGCAGTGTGCTGCTGTGTGGTGACAAACAGAAGTTGCACGTAGCCGTTGCCTCTCAGCTTCGACTTGAAAGTCTGTGTAGGTTCCATCTGAAAGACGGGCTGGATGAATGCTGCTTCTGCCGCTGCCAAAAGCAAACCTGTCATTTTGGCTGGAATGCTTGTACAGAAATGGGCCTAGCTAGGGCTGTGCAAAGAAACAGAGGCGCTCTCCCTGCCCCTCCCCACAGCTGTTTTTCTGCATGTTTTCCTGGACGGTGCCAAGTGAAGTTGCTGTCTGTCCTTCTTTCAGATTCAATAAATCATGAAAAGGGGGTTCTGGATGGAAGGCTTGCAACCGGGATCATTTAATATCAATTACTTGGGCCCTTTAAGTCCTCCCCCCCACTTCACCACAGTTATGGAAAGTGCATTAAAGATCCACCCTCCTTCCCAGCTCTTTCTTTCCTTCTGTTCTTGCACCTCAATTTTAAGACGGTGTCAGCTGCTGTAAATAAGTCTAAAGTCTAAATACGTCTACCAAAGCTGCTGGTCTGCTTTTTTAAAAAGAAAACAAGAGCAAAAGTGAGGTTTCGGAGAGCTTAGTAGCTTCTCTGGCCCTGGAGATGAAGAAGCCTTTTCTTCATGTCATCTTGGAAACTGAGCACAGATGGAAATTGTGTTCCTCCTCAGCCAGAGGCCCATTTTGCAGCCTCAGTGAATTTCTGCATCCAAATCTGCTATCAGTAGCAATTCTGACTTGTGATGATAAAGGGGAACTTTTCCACTTTCTACTTTATAACTTATGTTGGTTATAAATTAAGCAATACAAAGGGAAAGATTTTAAAATCCATCCTTTAGTATTGACATGGGAGATTATAGAGCAAAAGCAGCCTTTAAAGCCACGCTTGTTTCTAACTTCTAAAATCTAAGCCCTGAATTTAGTTTTATTTAAACAAAAGTCTTCTATGATTTTGGGCAGCAATCTGTGAATCTCTTAGCTCCCCAAGTGAAAATAATCTGCTACCTAAACTCAAATTTTCCACAGCTAATTCATCTCTTCTGCTGGATGATGCGAACTTTATAAGGCGGAGTCTAAATTATTGTCTGGCTATTGTGTTCATATGTAGCAAGCACCTGTGGATATACTGGTAGACCAGTGTTTCTCAACCTCAGCAATTTTTAGATTTGGGAATTCTGCAAATTGAGGTTTGCACATAGTCAAAAAGAGTCATTCCAGAATTTGTTAGAAAAGGGAGGGTCTTCCTATATATCTTCTTAACAATTTCTCCCCCCACCTTCCGATTATTGAAGAACTAACATGGCTTTTGAAAAAAAAAATAAAGTAATAAATTCACTACTTTTAATTTTGTTTCTAATTTCTAAGGCAGCTACTTCCATTTTTCTCTCCCTCCCTCCTTTCTCTCAGTTTTTTGTTCGAGTCATTATTGAGTCCTGGACTAGTCCATGCAATTTTCTTGCAAGGTTTTTGAAGAGTTTTGCCATTGACTCCTTCCTAGGGCTGAGGGAGTGACTGGCCCAAAGTCACCAATTGGCTTTGTGCCTAAGGCAGGATCAAAAGTCACAGTCTCCTGGATTCTAATCCAGTGCAGCATTGCACCCAACTGGCTCTCGCTTTTGTTCTAATGACTCCAAAAAAATTTAGATTTTGATTCTTAAAATTGGTTGTGAACTCTGTGAACCAAAACCTATGGAAGCTTGCAATGACAATGTCTTTGAGAATGGGACAAGCTTGACACAGATTGATAATTGAAGGTGGTCATTACTCTTCTTAGGATCCCACTGTGATCCACACAAGGCTGCAAGTCAGTTGACTTAAAACAAGGTTGGATTCTGGATGAAATTACAGTGCCTTTAATAGCTAGCTGGCGAGAGGGAGTGTTGGTTCTTCTGTAACATCCTTCAAATTATTCTGTCAGGCTGTTAAGGCAAAGGAGTCCTTCCTAATAGGGTTTGGCTCACTTACTATTCACTGAGTTATATAATCCACTGATCAAACATGTTTCAAACTGCCTTGTTCGGTTATAGGCCTGTTTTATCTTCCTTTTACAAATATGAACAGAGCTATGTGCATTTTTAAAGTTTCACTACATGGGAAATAACTTTTTTTTTACAGGAATGACACTACAGCCCTCAGAAAGGCATTTTGTCTATGATAGTGAGTGCCAGTGCAATTCTGATATATATATAAATTTAGAGTTTTCCATCTTCTGATATTTCTAATGAAAGTGTAGCTGGTAAGCTGCTTTGCAAGATTTGTAGGGAAAAAACATTGATAGAAGTAGTTTCCCGTGTACAGTGATCGCTGAACAGGATTTGGTAATTTGGCACAAGGATGTTTGTTCTTCACCCAGCAAGTGTGTCAGTTCCCTCTTAACTGGAGCAAGCCACTTGGAAATTTGGGTGTTCCTTATCTTTTGAACTCCACAATTTTTAATAGTAATTATAAATATATATTGTATTATTATCTCTTTGAATTATCCTCCCTTAATGGTTTATATGATTGCCATAGGGCATCAATTCTACCAATGTATTTAAGCTACAAATCTGATGCTCCATCCTTTTTTTTTCAAAAGAAAAAATGCATGGCTAATTATGGATTATGTGGAAATATTATTACTCCCTGCCTTCTTTTGGGAGGAGCTGCCTATTTCTAATTGCATTTAGGGTGAAGAAATTTTAATAGAATTTAGAAGGATCTATCTATCTATCTATCTATCTATCTATCTATCTATCTATCTATCTACTCACTCACTCACTCACTATCCAAATGACTCTGGGCACCCCAACTCCCTCACCTCAACTCATGAAAAGAAAAATACAACAGAACAGAAGAGCAAAGTACAAAAACAACTGAAACAGAGCAAACCAAAATAAAATATAAATAAATAAGGTAAAATAAAGGAAAACCAAACCAAGAGGGATTTTTACAGTAATGGGATACCTCCAAATTTGGGTAGCCCAAACAGTCAAAGCTGCTTGGTCTTGTCAAAAGATGCAGAGGGAAAGGCCTTGAAGGATATGAGAAACCAAGCAGTGCTCAGATAAAGGAGCCTGAGTCTGGAGCAAGAATGTAATGTGAGTAAACTCTCAGGCATCCCTCCCTTGTTCACACAAAGATAAAGGGAGGGAAGGGGGAAGCACATTTAGACCTGCAAGATTCTGTTACTAAAGATTTACAATAAAAGGACAGTGCATTGGTTTCCGGGTGATCTACTTTATGAGCTGACAGGTTTTAGCCCAAGTCTGTTTCTCCTCTCCAGACCCACTTGGCTTCCAGGCACTGGGTCAGGTTTTCAGCAGCTAAACTTGATCAGCCAACGATTGAGATGTATTAGTATCATCCATTTGTTGATGATATCTGACCCAAGCTGGCAAATGTCTTTTCTCAGAGGTTTCATGTAGGTTTTAAACAGAAGGGGAGTGAGCATTGATCCCTCTAGCACCCCACCCACTGCCATGGATATGATCTCTTTCTACTTATCAATGCCAATTAAAACCAGCCACAGAGAAAGGGAGAAAAGACTGTAAAACAGTATCTCCCACTCTCAACCCCCAAAGCCAGTTTTGGATGCTGTGGGGAATGGTATAGAAAGCTGCTGAGAGCAAAATCATGGATGCAAAATCATGGATGCAATACTCTTATCTTGGCTCCATCTCAGGTGGAGCATGACCAATGGGATCTCAATACTCGGTCCTGGCATGAAACTTAACCAAAATAGGTCCAAATAATTCACTTTCTCTAGGGTCCTCTGGAGCTGAAGCCTGATCGCCACCTCAAGCATCTTCCCTAAAACATCAGTCCTGGACAAAACTTCATGTTAAATCCAGTGATGTCTTCTTGAGGAGAGTATGCACCACATCTTCCTTCAGGGCTGAGCGGACCATCCCTCCCTCAAACAAATTGACACCTACTGCATGGACTCAACCACACATCACCTTGTGGGTAGTCTTAATCAACTGGGAGGGACTACAACAAGTGGCTGAGCTAATAAATTGGAAAACCGTTTTCAGTTCCTTGGGAATCACAGTTGGAGTCAACCAAATGATTTTATCTGCCAAATAGTGAGAACATTTCTCAAAATGACCTTGCATATGGCAGCCCATCCCCCAGCAAGGAACGGGTCAAATGGGACCACTGAATATCTGCTGGCAGATGCAACAGGGGCAGAGAAATGAGCATGTTTTGCCAACCGTATTATCATGGTGTAATTCCTAGTATGGCTTCTTACTTGCGCTTGATCAGGTTTGTTCTTCTTATTTCCAAAACCAAGTTGGATCCATTAATTGCTTGGGATAGACCAATCTAACAGACCTTGATCCTTTGAAGTGTGGGGATGACACCAACAAGCCAAACAGCACAAAGTGTTCTTGCCACAGTAATAGAAATATAGCTATATCCTCCAATACCAGATCACATTTCAACTACCCCAAGGCAGAACCAAGGTCTAATTTTTAACCTCTGGTATGCATCACCCTCATGACCTGAAGCAGATCCAAGATTGCTCCTGAGCCACCCCAAAAGTTCAAAAATTTCCAGGTGGAAGATTGAAGTCCCCAAGAACCATAAGCTCAGGATTCTCAACTTCCAGCCCAGCGACAGGATCCAGCAGTTCAGGAAGGGTATAGCAAGGAGATGGTAGAAAGTAACAATCCCATCTGCTCCCTGAGCCCAACTTTGACCAGAGAATCTCCTTATCTTTGGGATGAAGCCTCTGAAAGCCCACAATGACTCATAGATGACAACTTCTAAACAGTCAATGATTTGGTATTTGTTTGGAACCCTCTTTTCCAGGCCATTAGATGCCAAGGTACTGTGGTGGAGCCATGGAAAATAGTTGCATCAGACTTGGGATAAGGCACTAGCTTTTACAGTACTGCAAGATCACTGGTTCTCAGAAATAAATTTCCAATAAACTTCCAATAAACGTGTCATGGCATGGTAGCTGTAGTGTAGTTTCTTCCCAGGCTGCTCAAGTCATGTCTGAAAAGGTCTAAGCCCAGGAGGCAGAGAAATCTCAGTTTCTGGCTGTTTTATTCTGCTGTAAGGATGCGTTTCTGGGATTGTCTTTTCCCATGTGGTCCATGCGTCAGACTTGCCAGACGTGTTCGAAAGGAAACTTGGAAATAACTGAGAACCTTGAGGTTCCAAATTTCACACGACACAAGCGAATGGGTTTGTGTCATTTTAAATGTTAATGCTTTCCGTGTTAATTTTCGATTTACAAGGAGAGAATTGAGCTAAAGCATTGTTTCCTAGTGTAGGTTCCTTCTCCTCAAGAGGGAGTAAAAGTTGTACCGTTCCCCGAGGTGGACTATCTACATTCTCGGAACTCGGCACCTCCTTTGGCTGCATCTGGCCCAAAGGATTTGTGTATCAGTCAATACCCATGACTTTTCCCTTGTGAAATCTGCTGAGGATGTAATTCTTATATTGCTCTTACTCCTTGTTTGCTTGACAGACAGTATCTTCATAAAACAGTCATCTCTATGCACAGAGCCTATTGCAGCAATATTTACATTCCCTTATGCACAGCAGGAATGCTTAGAAAAAGGAATGTGGCACACCTAGAAGCTCTGAGTCGTTTCTTGGAGAAGATTTAAGAGTTTGCTACATGGAAACAAGATCTTTGGGAGCAATCAATTCCATGCTCACCCCTCCCTTCAGATATATCCATAACTGTTAAATGAAGTGTACTTTAGGAAGTGCCAGGACTAAAATGGGAGTTTGACAAACCTGGGGATGCTAAAATTATAGATAATTTATAAAGGGTTTGTGTGTGTGTGTGTGTGTGTGTGTGTGTGTGTGTGTGTGTGTGTATCTTTAAACCATATTTGTTCAATTCAGTCAATACAATAGCTTCCAAGCTACATCCATAATTGGCTTATGCTGTTACAGCTTGGCAAATATATTCCTATGGGGATGAAGTCTGTGTTCATAAAGAGTAAGTGATCTTAATTTTATGTGGGGTGATCGGAGTTGCTAAAATGCTGCACATGAATTCCCTGTATGCAGTGTAATAGGGAAAGCCCTTGTGACATAGTTAGCTTTTCAACCAGATATATAGGTTGCGCATCACACTTCACTGACAGTTACAATGCTGAACTTCTCAGAATCCCCAGGTTCTAGGAAACATTGGGATAGAAAAAGTCTTGTACACAAATATTTTCAGTAAATATTGGGAGGGTGTGTGTATGCTTTTGTGGGTGTTGTTAAAGGGACAGGGTTTTTTTTTTTTTTTTCCAAAATTGAACAAAGATGTGTATATAAAGCTTCTAAAGTAAGCCTGAAATTCATAAATAACAACACATTGATGTTAAATTGTTGAGAAACCCTTCGTAACTGCTTAGTTGATAGTGTCCATTAATACTAAGGAAAGAATGATAATAGATTTCAGCTAGTGAAGAAGTTGCAGTAACCTCTTTAGTTGATTCTGGGCAGTTAAATATACATTAGCCAATTTTCTTTGACACCCCCCCAAGAATAGTGATTCTGCACCGTAATCTTCCCCAGCCTGCTGTTCTCCAGATATGATTGGCAATCGTTTGTAATATCTCCAGCCATGTTGTCCATAAATTGTTGGTTATGTAATTTGATACAGCTGAAGAACATCATATTATAGTAGCTATTATACGACAAAGAAAGTGGTACAGCAAGGTGGCAGTTGTAAATGAACTAGTGCAGTGTTGGCGAACCTTTTTGACACTGAGTGCCAAAACAGGAATGCACACCCGCATGCTGAAAACCAGAAGAGCAGATGATCTTCTGGTTTCTGGTGCACATGTGTGTGCGAAGACCAGCTGCCGGGTGCGCATGTGCTGACCTTGGCCTTTTGGGGGTCCTCACCAGGGTGGCGGGACATCCCGGTTCCACAGCCTCAGATACAGAGACAAAGTTGGTGGGGAATGCTGCCTCCCTCTGCTGGAAAGCTGGAGCCCCTTCCCCGCCTTGGAGAGAAGGGGCGTCAGTGTTCCCGGGGCTCAGGTTGGGGGGCCAGCAGGCGGGAGAGCTTTGCCCCAACTCTGGATGGGATGAAGTGCCCCCCCAGTCCACCACCAATAAAAAGCCAGCACAGCCCCCCACTCCCACCACTTCTGCCAAGGGAGCACAACTGCTTCCCGGCCACCACGCCTCTTTCCCCGTCACCAGACAGAGTCCTATGCAGACTCAACTCCTGTGCAGCCCCACCACCCCAGAAGAGCAGCAGCAGCAGCGGCAGCCACAGGGCAAGGGGCAGTAGTGACCAGATGGTCTCCACAGCCACTCCTCCGCTGGTGAGCCAGGCCCTCGGTGGCGTCTCCATGTGTAAGGATGCTCCTCCTCCTCCTGGATGGTCCAGCATCCCGGCGTCGCCTCTGGTGGCTGCAGGAGCAGTGGGCAGGGCAGCTAGCCACCCAACCAGCAAACGGTGCCCTACTACCCGGTGTGCCCGAGCTGGCCAGGTGTTCTGGACCGTGGATGTGCGTTGGTGCCGCAGGCTTGAGGGCTGGGCCTGCAAGAAGCCTGCGAGGGAGGGAGGGAAGCCCTGTCCCGCCTGTCCTGGCCGGCAGCTCTGCTCCCCTTGCTCTTCTGGGATCTGGCATGTCGGCCAGTTGGTCTTCAAGCACCCAGGAGTGCCAGAAATGCATGTGCTGGGAAGACAATCTTCCGGTTCCCGGTGCGCACATGTGCAGTGGCCAGCTGGTCTTCGCATGCTCTTTTCTGGAAAACCAGAGTTGCCGGGGCTCTTCTCTGGAAGACCAGGTGGCCGGCGGCTGCTCTTCCGGTTTCTGGCACTCCTGCGCACATGAAGACCAACTGGCCGGTTCCGCCGGAACCCAGAAGAGCAATGGGTGCCCAGAGAGATGGTTCTACGTGCCACTTCCGGCACCCGTGCCATAGGTTCGTCATTATGGAACTAGTGTCAAGCGAAAATTAATTGAATTAAATGCATTTATTAGATTTGTTGCTGTCACAATTAAATGATGCTTTCCTGCTTAAATATTGTCTAATATATCCAGAATCTAATTTAATAAAAATGGAGAAACTGAAAACCCCTCCTAACATATAGCAAAAAGCACAGAGACCATTAAAATAAGTAAGAAAAACCCAACAAATCTTAGATAGTAGCAATCTCAATTCAGATCTTTTTCTAAATATTTCTTTTTGGAGCAACTTCAGAAATGCTAAGTGAAGTGGGAGTTGATTATATTTCGAGGAAGAGATATTTTACAAGGCTAATGGAACAACTGAGATATAGCAGTTAAGAACCTCCACCTTGCAAAAGTTGAGGGACACCAACAAGTTCTTCAAGCACACCTGGCCCCAGGTGTGTTGAAACTGGTTAAAAAAAAATCTTGCAAAATACTTTAGTGCCAAGCCAAATAGCACTTAACTCAAAAGCAGCACTTTGGATTGCTCTCAGAAGTTAATACTGTAGGGATACAGCTCAGGGCCTAAAGCACAAGTTGAATATATTGATGTCAATGGGTACTCACTAGTAGCCAGAATACTGCATTCTAAACCAATTGAAGCTTCCAAATGATTTTCAAAGTTAGCTTTTTCATTGCGGTAGACCAAATGAATGGTGATGAGGTTGTTCGATTTCAGATAGGACTGCAACCAGTATACCAGTTGACTGTGCAACAGTTCTGGCCATGGCCTGTTCCTACCAATCTAGCAGTAGCCATAGAAACAGTGGACTGGCCCACAGTGCCTCTGCCAGCAAAAATGGAGCTTGGGAGGGCTGCCTGCGGCCCTCCTGAGCTCAGTCTTCACTGGCAGAGGATTGCATGAGGCCATCGCAGCCGAAAATGGAGTTTGTGAGGGCCGTGGGCAGCACTCCCAAACTCCGTTTTTGCTGGCAGAGAGTTGCAGGAGGCCATCACAGCTGAAAATGGAGCTCAGGAGCCCATTTTTGCTAATAGAGTGCTCAGGCAACCACAGGCACCTCTGATACGAGTGACGTCGAACTGGTCACACCTACCATGGCTGCGCCCACCCTGGCCCCCCAAGGTCAAGCACAACCTTGATGCAGCCCTCAAAGAAATTGAGTTTGATACCCCTGCTCTAGAATGTTCAGAGGTCATAGGCTGACCACAATCTCGGTGATTTTCCCTAAAAAGAGGAGCTTTTAGTCAAAGTGCTTAGAGTGCTAGTTTGGTTTAGTGGTTAAGGCACCAGGCTAGAAAGCAGGAAACCGTGAGTTCAAGTCCTACCTTAGCAACGAAAATCAACTGGGTGACTTTGAATCAGTTACTCTGCACTCAGCCCCACCCACGGTTTGCCTGAACTGGTAGGATTTCACCACTGATGCATACATACATACATACATACATACATACATACATACATACATACACATAACACACATACACACACACACACACACACACACACACACACACACACACGTCAAATGTACCGTACTTTTCGGAGTATAAGATGCAGCGGAGTATAAGATGCACCTTAATTTTGGGGGAGAAAAACAAGCAAACAAGAATTCTACCTCGGCCTACCAGCATTTAAGATGGTGCTGCTTTACACCGCCTTCCTCCTCCTTCTGTAAGCGAGAGGTGCCTCAGAGATTCGGCTGGGAAAGAGGGCGTCGATTACTGATAAGTTCTTTTCCAGAAAACTTATCAGGGTGCTCCTGCGATCTGCAGGGACTACTCGCTTTCCCCCAAAGAGACCCCAGGCATGCTCTGGGGGAGGGACAGAGCACAGCCTGAGGAACAAACCTCTTTGGGACGGTCTGGGGAGGGGGAATCTGCCCGGCAGCTTCGGGGAACAAGGCGGGCGCCACGATTTGCAGCTGGTCACCCCTCTGGTCGCCCAGCGGGCAGTTCAGGGCAGACAATGGTCGCAATGACTTCACTCCCCAGCAGTGTGAGGATCTGCCACCGCTGCTGCCTAAGCCTTCTCCGCGCCCAGGAGCCAAGCGAGCTGAACGGGAGTTCCTAAAGTTAAGCATCCCTCCTTTCCAGCCACCGCTGTCCGGATTTCCCAATGCAATTCTCAGAGGCGCGTTTCCTTTGGCATCAGGATTCCAAAGGAAAGCGTTTTCGGGTGGCAGACCTGCAATCTCCTTCCCGATTCCAAACATGGGGTGTGCAGAGGCAAAAAAAGTGCATCACATTTCAGGCGGCGGATCCAGCCAGGAGGAAAGAGAAGGTGAGTCTGCTGAGAAGGAGGACGAGGGCGCGTGGCTCTGCAATGTGCAATAGGAAGAAAAGCACTTTCAGGCAGCAGCGCTGCAATCCCCTCCCCGAATCCAAAATAGATCCCAGTTCCCTGCTGCACATTGCAGGGGAACTGGCTGCCTGCCACCTGAAACGTGGCTCTGAGAATTGCATTGGGGAATCCGGGCAGCGGTGGCTGGAAAGGAGGGACGTTTCGCTTTAGGAGCTCCCGTTCGGCTTGTTCGGCTCCTGGGCGCGGAGTGGGCTTAGGTGGCGGATCCTCACATTGCTGGGGAGTGAAGTCATTGCGACCATTGTGTGCCCTAAGCTGTCTGCTGGGCGACCAGAGGGGTGACCAGCAGCAAACAGTGGGGCCCGCCTTGTTCCCCGAAGCTGCTGGGCAGATTTTCTCCCCCCCAAGATCGTCCAAAAGAGGGTTGTTCTTCAGGCTGTGCCCCAGTGGTGGGTTCTTTCCGGTTTGGCCCGGTTCGGCCAAGCTGGTAGCAGTGATGATATGATGTCACCGAACCGGTTCTGCCGCCCCGCCCCCCACCCCCCGCATTATTCTTACCTTTTATTTGGCCCCACCCCCAATCTATTGCTGCCTTCTGAGTCCCAGCTGATGGCTAGAGGGAAAAAAACTGTTTAAATTCTTGCGCGGGGCTTCAAAGGGCCGCCCTACAGCTGATCAGTGTTAAAAGAAAACAAATGAGTAGACTGGTGCCTGCAGAAATACATGAGTAGATCAGTACCTGCAAAAATAAATGGGTAGACCTGTGCCTGCAAAAATAAATGGGTAGACCAGTGCCTGCAAAAATACATGAGTAGATCAGTACAGCTCTGCAAGCAGTTAAAAGCCTGGTAGACCAGTACCTCTGCTAAATCCTAAATAATTGTCACATGACCATCAAGCCATGCCCACAAAATAAGCCACGCCCACAGAACCGGTAGTAAAATTTTTTAGAACCCACCCCTACTGTGCCCCAACCCAGATCCCCGTCGCCTGGAACTGCCCGAAAATGTCTGAAGGATGGGGGCCAGCGGGTGGGCGGGGCTACATTCGGAGTATAAGACGCACTCAGATTTTCACCCCCTTTTTGGGGGTAAAAAGGTGGGTCTTATACTCCGAAAAATACGTTAGATGGATCAAAAGAGGGATTTTTTTAAAGGAGAGATTGAACCACAAACTCTTTCAGGACTGTTGGCCTTAATCCAAGTGAGGCATTGGTCACTTCCACGATTCAATTTGGTTCCCTGAAGGAGCCAGGAGGTGCAAGAATCAAGCATACATGTGTACAGGGATTTATGATGGAGAATCCTGTCTGCTTTATCAAAGTCCACAGGTCAGGAGGAATTTCAGATAACATGGCAAGATGTTGCTGCAATCACTACACTGGGCTGTGCCCAGGAAGACTCCGTTAATCTGAGTGATGTTATTGGAAAAATATTCTGCTTAACCAGACATTAGCAGCCAGGCAGGAGATTTCCCTTTTGCTCCCTAGAATTGTTCCTCTAGATCAGGGATGTCAAACTCGATTTCATTGAGGGACGCATCAGGGTTGTGTTTGACCTTGGAGGGGCGTGGGGGGGGGGCGTGGGCAGCTCAACATCACTCCTGTCGGGGGCGCCTGGGGTGGCCCAAATGCTCTGCCAGCGAAAACGGGCTCCCCAGCTCCATTTTCGGCTGCCATGGGCTCCTGTAACCCTCTGCCAGCGAAAACGGGCTGGTCCTTCGCTGTTTCCAGGGCGGCCCCGCAGGCCAGATCTAAGTACCCCATGGGCCGTATCCGGCCTCCAGGCCTTGAGTTTGACACTCCTGCTCTAGATTAAAAGCAAACTTGATTATGTATGGGGTATTATCCTTCTCAAGTTCCAAGTCCTCAAAGATACTGAACGTGCTGCACCAATTTTTCAGAACTTTATAGTAATGAGGAATTGTGTTCTTTTTTTAAAAAAGTTATAAGATGAATTCAGAGATATATTAGGCCCACTAATTCTACATTGCAGAGTAAGTTATTTTGTGACTTGGCTTGCATTGTTGGATTCCATGCTGGAACGCATAGTCCCACACTTGAGAATTCCAATGTGGAACGATAATAGACTATAGCAGCTTTAAATCTAAAACTGAATGTGCTGCTTTCATATAAGAACTGATGCGGGGGGGGGGGCAGCTTTTTGGATCAGCTGTGGCATCAGGTCTCCCAGCATAAAACTCAGCATAAAAAAATATTTTAAAATATTCATATACAAAGCAAAGTGACTTCTTCTGATGCTAAACGGTTTGCTTTTTATGAATAATGAATATGGATTTTCTGGATAATTAAATGTAAAATTACAATCTGTAATGACCATGCTGGTATGTCGGCATTCTAGGCAGCAGGTTTGAATATTTAGTGAAATGCAATTTACTATTTTTGAATAGTAGCTTTTTTCTTATTCTTAGGAAGGAGGAGGAAAAACAAATTTAACTTAAGGGAGGAGGATAAAGATGGGGGCAGGATAGAGGAAGAACATCATAAGATTCAGGACAAATGAGCTTGCACTTTCTTGTTCCCTATTTTTCTGTGCAGCAAAGCTTTGAGAAACCGCTCTCTCTCTCTATTCTAGCAGTGTTTGGTCAGAAGATTTGCTGTTGATTTGCAGCTTTAATTGTTGTTGGTTTCACAGTTAGCCAGATGTTTAGACTGGATTTGGCATTTTTATCCACCTATCCAGTCCTTCTCAAGTCAGCCTCAGATAGGCAGATGTTGTTTGATGGTGTTAACGGCATCGTTGCAGGATGGAAGCTGTCCTACTTCCTTTTGCAATTGAATGATGGTGATTTTGTTAACACCAGTGGTGTTCAAGTAAGGCTTCCCGTGTTTTGAGATTGCACTGGTACCTATGAACTATTTTTGTTGTGTCACAACAATGTGAAGTCACAGCTGCCAGTTCTTTGTGCCTTCATACACATCCAGTGCTTCCCAAGAACCTAGGATGTTTTAATGTATTGGGGTACTATATGTGCAGGTCTAAGCAGTGTGGAAATTTTCTCACTGAACAGATTTTCTCAGTACCATGCGGGCTTTTTTTTGCTATGGCACCAAGTGTGCCAATAATCCGTGGGACCACCATAATCTTTCAGTTTTCAGATCTTGATGCTTTGTGATCTTTAGATCTCTATTTCTTTGTGCTCTATTTTATTATCCACATCAATTGTTCACACTGTCTTCTTTTCATCCACAGTTATATCTGGTGCGTTATGAGCCAAGATTTTGTCTGTCTATGTTCGGAAATCCCAAAGCATTATAATTTGTTCATTTTCTACTACTTTTTCAACTCTTACATTCCCACAAATTTTTCATTGCAGGCATATGATCATTTTCACAGATGTTCAAGTAAATCAGTTTAGCAACTGTGTAATGTCATTGTTTATAACTAGTTTGTGCAAACGTTATTGCATGAGCTGAGTGTGTGATCTACTTTTTTTCCTGCCTCTTTGCACAATCTACAATTTGAATCATTTGATGATTTTTCGGTCACCTGACAGAGTGAGATGGGTGACATATAAATTTAATAAATAAATAAAATTTCAATTATGGCCTTAATTGCATTAGTTCAGTCAGAGTAATCATTTTACATGCAGGCTGTATGATGCTTTGAACATGTGATTATTATTATAATAAAGATTTAGTACGCTACTACTATAGTTTGAATTGCTGATTCTAGTGTTGGAACAAATTGTGTTTCTGAAATAATAATGTGTACATTGTTAAAACAATACCTTTATATCACATTGTTAAACTCCATTGGTATTTCATCGCTTCTTGTTACAAATCCATTAAAAAACATTTTGTGCCTCTATGCTGTGTGAAATCACTGGCTGTTGTTTTTATGTGCCTTGGTATTTTAAGGCCATAGTTAACTCAAAGTTCCTGATGGAGTAAAGTATGTAGAAGAGACTGCTATATTCCATTTACAGATGACATTGGTCTGTCTCATTTAATAAGAGTCATCTTAGATATGTTATTGTTAATAAATGTATTTGATATTTTTTTTAAAAAAAACATGTTATAGACCAGGTCTTTGTTACTTCATTTTTATAAAGTGGTAGTCAGGATGGAAAATAGGACTGTATTACCACATTTTGAACCAGAACGTGGGGAGACCACATTTTGGTGGTCTCCCCATGTAGAGCACCTGGTGATAATCCTGACGGGAGGGGATCCAGGCAAGACATTCTGATTCAGGAATGAGCAATTGGGGGACATGTTATATTTGTGCAAGGCCCTCCTCGCAATAGCTGCCCCAGGAGCTGAGAGTCTTGGAAGACCCTCAAATTAACTGCCAGTTCCTTCTGAGGGTATGTAACTGCATTCAGAAACAATGGAAGAAAATCCCCACATTTAAGAGCCTGAAAATCCCCAGACATTTGATTCTGTTGGAATTGAGCCTATGCTTGTTTCTCTTCATCCAGGTCTCCAAACATTGAAAAAAAAACCAACTTGACTTGGTTGACCAGGGATCAAGAGATACAATTGGGTATCATCAGACAACCAGTTTGGTGGTATGGTTAAGGGTAGAAACTGGGAGACTAATTAGTAGTTCTGCCTTGGGCACTAACTATCTGGGTGATTTTGGGCCAGTCACTCTCTCTTAGCCCTAAAAAGGAAGCAATGGCAAACCACTTCTGAGAAATCTTGCCAAGAAAACTTCAGGGTCTAGTCTAGGCAGTTGCCAAGAGTCAAACACTCAGTGTACTGATGATACCTGACTATATGCTGTCAGATGTCCTCACCTAGTAGTTTTATGTGGATGCTAAATAGGAGTGGGGAGAGAGTAAAATCCAGCAAAACAGGCGTTTAGATCTATCTAGCCCTCTACCAATATCAAACTGGAACCAACCTCAAAGGAAGAAATAGAAAAATTGCAACACCATGTCTCCCGCCTAGCCTCCTGAGCCAGTGCAGATGGAATAACATGATTGATATTATTGAAAGCTGCTGATAGGTAAGGAGGACCAGGATGGATTCACCACCTGCATTCTGATCCAACCAGAGGTATCCACATAAGTGCAACCGATGCTATCTCAATACAATACTCAGGAATGAAATGCAACCAAAAGATCCAAATTATTAGCTTTTGCCCAGTTTCTCTGTAGCCTGACTCTGTTCTCAATAACTTCTTTGGCCCTCCACATACCGTCCCCCAAAGGGAAGGTTGAAAACAAAAGAGGCAGTTTGTTGTAGTGGATAAGATGCTGGCCTGGGGACCAGAAGACTGTGAGTTCTAGTCCCGCCTTAGGCATTAAAAACTGACTGGATGTCTTTGGGCCAGCCTAACCACAACAGGTTTGTGATGGGGAAAATAAGGAGGAAGGAATATTGGTATGTTAGCCACCGTGAGATGTGTATGAAGAAAATGGTGGGATAAATATCTAAAATAAAGAAAAGATGAAATATGTCTAGTACTGTTGAGTCCAATGATGTCTACTTGATGAAAATATAAACCACCACTTTTTAAGTGCAGGTAAGTCTACTTCCTCTGTCAAGGATGAATTCACTACTGCTTGGACCTAATGACATGTTGTGTCTTGGGGCCTCTGACCTGTTAGCAAGAGATGCATTTACCAGCAGTGGTCCAATCATAGCCTCAATAACATACTCATTTCCTTAGTACTATCAAGCTTAAATTTCTTCCAGGTAAAGAAGCCTGGCCATACTTCAGCCAACTCCATAGGACTTGTATAGGCTAGTCTCCAAGTAAGAGCAAATCTGAAGAACTATATTAGATAGATACCTTGAATAGTCCTTACAACAACACTGCATATATTCCATGCCCAGAGGGTCTGGATTATTTTAAACAGGGCCACCTGTTGGCAGTCTGTAGGCTTAATAAGAATGGGAAAACACCTTCATTTTGCCTAGACTTATTGCCATGAAGCAATCTTTAAGAATCTTTTGCCCAGACCAGACATATTTGATTTGCTCTTCGTCCTCCTCTGTGACACTTTAGAGGTATCTCTTCTCTTGTTTAATTTCCTAGAGTTCCTATGAAAATTGAGGGGATCTCCGAGATCATTGTTGCTGTCTAATTCCAAGTGATGACTAATGTGTCAGTTGCATCAGACAGATTTCCTCTGAAGCCTGATAGGGGTCCATCAGTGCCTGGAGCAGACCAATTGAACAGGTCCTGTCTCCCTGTGGCAAGGAGCAGCCATGAAGAGCTCCGGGGCAATCAAAGAGTGATAAGACCTTGACAAGGGACTGATACAGACATCAATATCCAGATCACGCTACTATTGCTGAGGAAAAACTCAAATCACACTTCCGTGGGTCAGAGAGCCCAGCCAGGGAAGCAGCCAGAGCGTGGCAACCCCCCTCCTCCCCATCCTTAGACCCAGCTTCACAAACAGGATCTCCGGTTATCTGTGAGTCAGCAACTCTGAAAGTCACCAGAGCCTCCCAAATGACACTTACTCCTCCACTGAATTGAGTAAACTGCTAGTATCTTGAGCTATTTATAAAACTTATACAAGAATTCTGATTAAGTTTTGGACTCAAAGCATTTTGCTATTGACATCTGCTTAGGAACAATACCTAGATAGGTGGCAGTTAATTTTAAGGTGATCTGGTCTGAAAGAATTTAGCATGTGTTGGTTAAGGGGTCAGGAATCACAGATCTTTTTTAGTTTTGTAGCAAAAAATAAATATTCAGAAAAAAAAAATAGAGCTTAAAGGTAAGTCAGTTAAGTCTAATGGCACCAGGCCCTTCCCTTTTGTGAGACAATGTGCGGTTGCATTAGAGAGGCCTGTACAATAACACTGCTTGGGCAAAACTCCAAAGCGCTCAATATGAACAATATTTACATAAGTTGAACCGGCCTCCTTTCAGAGAGCTAGCAGGAAATCCAAAGACTGCTGAGTGGTCAGCAAAAGATAAAAACAGACAAGACTTGGGCTGCTGGGGACTCCCTTGTACTGCTGGATGCAAACTTAAGCAACAACTGAGTGGAACTTTCCTGCATTCATGGATTCAAAATAGAAAGAGACGTGCCTGCTCTCAATTTATGCTGACTCAGTAGTGTGGTGGTGTCAGGAACACCGAGAATGTGTTGAACCCTCAAACCATTAAATGTAGTTGCTTTGCATAGAAACGCCACATGTAACGTTCTGCTCTATAGTTCATGGGTTGACTTTGTCTTTTCATTTCGAAGGATTGGTAATAAAAAATATATTGTTCCCTCCGCAATCCAACCCTCCACATTCATTTAATTTTGTATGTTAACTTTCCCGTTGAGGACAGCCTTTCTAAATGATTAATGCAGTTTTGACAACTTCATGGAACCGCTATGCGAGAGACATCTGATCTCTTATTCATTGCATCCTTTCTTTAGGTTTTTCCCCTCCATCTCTCCCTCCCTCCCTCTGTTTTTGCTCATCCCTCGTGCTGCCGCTTTATGAGAAGGGGAGGATGGGAAACTCCAGCACATTTGTTACCAATTAAGCGGCCAGTACATTCTCAAAACATAGTAGGTCTCACGAGTGGTGTTGTGTGTGTGTGTGTGTGTGTGTGTTTTGTTTTTGTTATGTTAGTGGGTAAGTCTGTAAATGAAACAGAAAATCATCACCCCTAATCTTATGTGACTCAGACTGGCATGGCCATTTTTTGTTTCAATAAGCCAGTTAAGCAATTAGGCACCCCGGGGAATGGGTTATTATGAACTAATCATTCCCCTGAGTTCAGGAAGGTATGAAATATAGCCAGGATACAATTGCTTGACATCTTCTAAGCATGGTAATCCCTAGAATCAAGCCACATTCTTTTGAACTGCCCTACTAATATTTTAAAGCCTTTTGCTCCTCAAGAAAGGAAATTTAACAAATTTCTTTCAGATCAGGATCTCTAAAACTCAGGAGCGATCTGCAGAATTGTTCCAATTTGACATAAGGAATGTGGCAAGGATCCCTTTGTAGGGGAACAGCTGTGTTACTGTGGGGTATAATAATCAGAGGGAATCTAGCAGTACATTTTCTAACTAATCCATCCCGTTAAGAGGCATCAATTTTCAAGAGTTGCAACTTATTTCTTCATATGTTATCAGATGTCTTCGGATTATTATTATTATTTTTTGGAAATACAGGTAATCCTTGATTTACAACAGTTCATTTAGTGACCATTTGAAGTTACAACGGCACTGAAAAAAATGACTTATGATCATTTTTCACACTAATGACCATTGCAGCATCCCCACTGTCATATGATTTACAGTACATTCGGATACTTGAAAACTAGTTCATATTTATGACGGTTGCAGAGTTCTGGGGTCATGTGATCACCTTTTGCAACCTTCTGACCAGTGAGATCAATGGGAAAGCCAAATTCACTTAACAATGTTACTAATTTAACAACTGCAGCAATTCACTTAGCAAATGTGGCAAGAAAGGTCATAAAATGGGGCAAAACCCACTTAACAAATATCTCAGTGAGCAACATAAATTTCTAGCTCAATTGTGGTCGTAAGTCAAGGACTACCCGTACAAGTAAAAGGCAGTGTTAAATGAGAAGAAAGGTCCTTAAAGGTATTACCTCTGTCAAACCAATTGAAATACTACAACATTTCTACAAGCTTGGAACTCAAAAGCTTGCAGCAATTTTGTACAATTACACTTGACCTAACAAAGGTATTGCCTTTTGCCAGTTTTATTTACTGTTGCTGGCTCTTGGATCTGCCTCATTTGAGCAATATAGTCTGGAAATAATTTGAGCAACATTATTTGCTTAGCTACCTAAAAATGTAGTGCTGAGGCTAGGAATTCCAGAAGACCATCAAAAGGAGGGTTTTGCTTTCTCTGTTCTCTGCTCCCCGCCCTCCAGTGCCTTTATTTATATTCAGAGATCCTTGAGTGAATAAGTAGAGTTTCCAAGTAAGTAAAATAGGATTTTGCCTTCTACCACAAATATGGATCTGTGCTGGAGTACAAACCATACACTGGAGCAGGAGGCTTGCTCGTTTCTTGTTTCTTAATTTAGACATTGATCCTATGAAATTTGACTGCTGGGCTTCAGTTTAATATTCAGCTGGTATGTTGTGCCACCTGTTTGCAGTGATTAAGATTCACCAACTACTTCACGATGTCATAGTGAGCACTTGGAGATGATGGCTTCATCTTTCTCCCACATCTTCTCCTGGTTAGCACCTTGTAAAGCCAATCTGGCAAAAAGAAAATGTTTAAAAATGCTCAAAAGTGCGTAGACCAGAAAGATTTTTACCACCTCTCGAGTCTACGTATTCTGTTTGGGTTTGGCCCCCTTTTGGCTTCAAATAAAAAACACAAGCTATAACAAAACAAGCCTGAATTGAATTTTCTAAAGTTCTTTTGCACCATTGTCTAAAAATTATCCCTGGGTGAGTGTCTTACTTGAAAAGCCAGTTTTTAAAAAGTTTTTTTCCTGCAAATAATGATTTAATTTTTAACAGCATTCTCAAAAAACAACAACAAAAAAAAAAAAACCAATGCATTGAGACTTGTGTTTGAATGAACTGAGGATATTTCCAGGTAATACTTTACATGCTGTAAAGCCTGCATCTCTGAGAGAAAAATGGCACAATATTTTATATCATTAAGAATTACCCTTTTAATGGTGAACTTTTTTTTTTAAAGAAAAGAATTGAAAGAATAGTCCCTGGCTTGCCAAAATTGCTTATAGTAGGAGAAAGCTATTAGACTTCTCAAAGTCTCAGATATGATGGGAATTACCGACACAACTGAGGTAGCAGGTTATGGAAGGCTGGAATATGCCTTGTTAGACATACTGAGACACACTGAGATTGTAGAAGTAGATTAACTAAATTGAACAATCAGGCTAGGGAAACAATATGTTGCATTCCTGTGGTGTTCAGCATGCATTGTATTAGGTGCAGGTACTGTAAAAGTGCCAGCTTTGTTTATGTCTCTTTCAAAGTAGAAGTCCGTAACTTAGCTTACTTCCTGTGGACGGAGTCTTCCTTTCTAAGGATGCTTCCTCCCATATCACCTGCCTATGGTTGTACAGTGGTACTTTGGTACTCGGCTGCTATGAAACTCATTGAATTTGGTACTCAGCATATTTTGACACGAAAATTTTGTCCCGGTACTCATTGTTTGTTTAGTACCCAATGCACAAGCTAGAACTTGTCAGTGTCGGCTGCCTTGTGACTGACTACATTATTCCTTATCGGAAACAAATGTTTGGTACTCATCGTTTTGGTGCTGATCGTGCCTTCCAGAACCGATTAACGATGAGTTCCGAGGTACCACTCCTCCTCCTATGAGGAGACTCATAGAAATAGTGAGAAGACTGAACCCATGGTCTTCCGCTTCAAACAGTAAAGAAAGGCTGGAACTGTGCCTTCTGTACACTGTGTAGCATGAGTGATCTGCGCTCAGCCTTCAGGCAATCCCACTTCCCCAGTTTACTCAGGTTAATCATCCCTAGAGTTGTGCTAGCTTTCTGAAATCCTGAGAAGTCTAGTGCAACCATCAAGATCTTACATGCACACCAATCCAGTTCTCCAATATGGGATTGTCTCTGGCTTCAAAGCATAAGGCCTAGGTTCCAAGTACCGGTATTTCTCACTAAATTAATATTAAGAAAGAGTGCAATAATTTTGTGGACCTAGGAATGAGCCTCACTTAAGTTAATGACTTATTGCAAGGAGATGCATTTTGTAGTGATATATGTGGTTAGGCTGTGGCCAACGCGGCCACTGTCTATGTACAATGTGTGATGGCCAATTGCTTTGACTCTTTTTCATACTGTTGGGAAGGGGGACAGGATGAGTGGCAATTACCCATCTTAATGAGTTGACTTTTTGCTCTTTCGGAGACCAGAAGGTTAGCGTGGGTTACAAGAAATAGAAGGCATCTTGATAATTTATTCAGCTAATTAAAAGCAAATAAAGCTGTGCATATATCTCGCTGGTATCTCAAACTATTTTCCCAGTGAAACTCATCTTCAAAAGGTGGGAGACGTCTGTAGTAAGAGACAGCAGACTGGATCACTGTGTGTGTTGGAAGTGTGATGTCAGGGAGCTGAAGACAAAATGATGCGGATGATAAGAGGGTTGGGGGGGGGAAGTTGGAGAGGCATTTGTTTAGGAGACGCCTAGTCACTAAAGCCGTCCAAGCAAAGAAACCCCCAGGGATAAAACAGCTGAAAATAAGAGGGTCTGTTTCGCTCTTGACTTGAGAGGAGTGGCGCTTCGTAATAAATGACTGTGTGGCAGCTGTCTCCCAGCTTTGTCCCTTAATCCCATCAGTAAGAGCAGCCAGGATTGCAAATGCTGCTTTCAAGCAGAATTCAATTTGGGGGTGGGGGGAGGAGGAGAGAGAATAGGAGGTAGTGAGATGATGATGAATCGAACCAATAAATCGAACCAATAAATAAATGACTTTCATATAATCAGCAGGTTTATATCGTGAAATTCTTTGGTTATTTTGTAAGTTTCACAGGGTTTTTCTTCAGCCACCGTTAAAAAGAAAAACACCAAGAATAAAATATTCTCTCATTTTATGTTGCTTTTTTTTCTTTTTTTCAAAAAAGTCAACATCAGTGTCACTGAAAGATAGATGTGATGGAGAGGATTTTAAAAAGCCATAATCCTAGATTAGGCTCTTTTTAAAGCAAATGTTAATTGGGAATGGCTTGATTTTAAGACATAATGAGGTTTATTAATTTCTTCTTAATGAGCTGCTACTCATTTAAACAAGCCAATCTTATTTCAGAGACATCCCTTTAACTAAGATGTATCTGGAATACCAACAAATGGTTGTTATTGATGCTGCTGTTTCTTGCTTTTCATCCCCAGGTATTTTCTATTTAGAACTTGTAATGCTGTTGTTTACTTTGTTTACATTAGATGCTAGAGATAAAGCCTCCCTCAGGTTTATTTATTTGTTTGTTTATTGAATTTATATAGCCTGATGTAACTCTGGGCAGTGTATACAGTTAAAACAAACATTAAACAACCAGTATAATTCATCTACTTAAAAAAAAAAAAACCTGTAATAACAAAAATGACAGAGAAGAATTCAGTCATATTTATACCAGCCATTTGATGGGCTCCATGCTTTCTGATGGCAAAACCAAGTTCTGAGGGCCTTCTGGAGAGCCAATAGGGTTGGGGCCAACTTCACCTTGGAGGAGATGATGCTCCAAAGGGAGGGGGCCATGGCAGAAAAGGCTTTCCTCCTTGGTCCCGCCAAGTGAACCTCTTTGGCTGATGGAACTTCTTGCAGGACCTGATGGGATGGGTGGGTGTAATTGGGGCCAGGTGGTCCCTCAAATAATCTGGCCCAAGTAATAGTGATTATACAGTGTAGTCCTTGGCTTACAACAGTTTGTTTAGTGACTGTTCAAAGTTACAACAACACAGAAAACAGTGCCTTATGACTGTTTTTCACAGTTACGACTTTTACAGCATCCCCATGATCATGTGATCAAAATTCAGAGGCATGGCAACTGACCTATATTTGTGACCATTGCAGTGTCCCATTGCATGTGATCCTTTTTTGTGACCTTCTGACAAGCAGTCAATGGGGAAGACAGTTTCACTTAACAACCGGGTTACTAACTCATCAACTGCAGTGATTCACTTAACAACTGTGGCAAGAAAGGTTGGACAAAGTTCACCCAACAAATGTCTCACTTAAAAACAGAAATTTTGGGTTCAATTGAGGCTGTAAGTAGAGGGAAACGTCTAACATGGAAATGATTTGCTATTTTCATCTTCTGCAGTTGTTTCCCACATTTCTTAGGTTTCAGAGATCAGCCGGCATTGACTAAGGGGCTACCAACTCTTTTGACTCTGTGACATGTTTGTCTTGTTTATTGCAATGAATTTCTAAATTGGTGTGAGGGAAGCAAAGCTTAGTAGAAGTAGAGTGGGAATTCAAGTGTCAACTAAAAGACAACTGCTGTACTCTTTTTAATAAATGCCAAAATACACATCTTTAAAAAAAAGAGGATGAAAATGCCCCGAAGGATGCTGAACTTCATAACTGAAAGCCTCTGTTTTTGCACAACTCGAGTTCACGTACTGTCTCTCCTTTCCACTTAGGGAAACTTGACTTTCTCCTTTATTCCAGTCAGTCCCATATTTGTTTTTGGAGTGAGTCAAAAATTGGATCACTGGCTATTGCCACATGAATAGCTTTGCGGTCAGCCATTGGTCACTTGATTTGTATTTGGATGCTATTTGTAGTTCCTGGGCTGGAGAGATTTTATTTTGGGGGGGAGTGGTGAGGTTTATGCATTGTTAATGAGCTTAAAGAGGCTTTTGATGGGGAGTCTGGAGAAAATCACAAGTTAGAATAGCATGCAGAAAACATTAGAAGCAGCCTTGTTGCTTTCTCTTTGGGGATCCCTGAAAAGATTTTCAGCAGAAAAAAATGTAGTTAAAAAGATAGGCAAAAAAGATTTTGAAGATGGTTAAAGGTCATAAAAGCAGTGAAAAGTGAGCATTGATTGGTTAACTCACTGCTGTCGGTGGGTGCGCTTTAAATCCTCCCCTGTCAATTAGTGAGGAAAAATACCTTAACTTAGTGTGTAAGTGGCTGCGTAAATATGCTCCTTCCATGTTGCTTCAGTGTATAGTTGTGGAGGAAAGCATCTTTGGCTACGAAGGTCAAAGTCAGCCTTCCTCCCCTTGCTTGCCAGGCTCCTAAGCCAGGGGTGGGAAGGGAGATTCCCTGCCTTTCTCCTAGTTAACAGGTGCAAGGAGCAAATGCCCAGAGAGATTTCTGACATCACTGAATTGCAGCTTTTCCTTCATCAGGGCATTACGGCTTCTTCAGTTTCCACTGTGGCTTAGTAAGAATAGCCAGACTGATCATCCCTTGGCTGTCCGTTGTGTTCCAGGTCTTGGCATTTGCATGACCAATTGATGGTCAAACTGGGACGTGAAAGCCATGAATATGGCAGGGGCTGTCATTACATGGCCTGTGGCAGCCCCAGTTTGTCCACAGTTGGGGTGCAGTGTTTTTAAAGCTATATAACTATAACTATAAGAATTAGACTTGTGATACCACGGTTATGGTTCTCCTTCATCCTGCTGTTGTGTTCCCTATTCTGTAGTCTGGCTACTTACTTACTTTCTAGAATTATCTGAAATATTTCAAAGTTGGGTCACCTATCACAGGAAGATTACATCCTTATTTCAAATCTGTACATTCGATACAGAGATTATTTTCAGGCGTGGAATCAATTATTTTTGTTCGGTTTTCCTTTCTTTCTTTTAAAGTTTGCTAAAATATTTTTGGGCCTTGATTGCTCAAATACCACATTTCAAGTATAAAACATTGCAGTAAACACACACACACACACACACACACACACACACACCCTTCTATATATTTTAGCTAAGGCTGGAAAAGGCTATTGTTATGAAGATTCTAACAGCTTGTTTTGTGGATAAGCTCTGTGTTATAAATTCTGTGCAATGTAGATATATAATATGCACTCACGCACACACACACAATGTTAACATTCATTATCCTGATGTTAGCTTTTGGTAGAAATGCTGTTATTGTTGAATGATCTCAGGATGAAAAATTAGTTATTTAAACATTGTAACCTTCAACAGTCCAGCAAATAAAATTTGGCTAGAGACACCTGTTGGTTTGCATCTTTCCTTCATTTTCCTGTTTTTTTGGCTTCAGTCTCTTTCTTACTGCCCCTGCTACTTCAGTCATTAGAGTTGAGTGGCTGAAACAGCTGCAAACCCCATGCTGTGCAATTTTTTGGTTTTTTGGTATTGCAAACTTCAAGAGATCCTGATTCAAGTTGTAGATAAATCCAGGTGGGTTTGCAGTGAGAAAGAGGAACTCTGCAGTAGTGATAAAGAATAAACTGTTAAGGAATCTGTTCTGGATTAGCATTTTTGACACCAGATCTGCCTATTGGGAAGAATAGCATTGTGTAAACAACAACAAAAAATAGATGTGCTTCAGGATAGTAAGCAAATGTTGCTAAGGAGCAATGACAAAAAGTTGCAAATACTTCATGCAGTAATATCGAAGTTGAGTTGACAGTGCAAAAATCTGAAGATGTTAAGGCCCAAGTCCAGCCCAGATTTCTCCTCTCAAAAGCCAAAAAAAATAAATAAATTGGTTTTTGCTTCAGGAAACCAGGAAGCCTAATCCCAAAATGGTGTGTTCACTAAAAGCCTTTGTAAAGCATGTAAACATTTGTAAGCAAACTTAATCCAAGGAATTGTTTCTTTTCAAAGAAAGAGGCAATGGCAGTGTTTTGCCTTAAAGTTAAAGAGGATAAGTCTGCATGTGGTTACACCAAAGGAACAATATAATGTGTAAGGAGAGTGAGTTCTTTTATATGTCCCCATTAATTGCTTCTAGTCTGGAGTGAAAAGGACTAGGAGAACAGAGTGTTTGACTTTGATAAGTTGTTGCCTGAAGTAGTGGTGTGTGTATTTGAAATTCTAGTGCTGTTCTAACTTGTGCAGTCCATGATGCTGCTAGCAACCCTACAAACTATCTCTCTTTGAAAACCTCGATTTCTAGTTTGCCTGGACATGTTCTTAAAAGCAGGCTGAAATGGGCCAAACCCTTGTTTTATGGCATTCTCTTAGCAGATAAAGATAAGTCTGACAACTGATTGAACAATGCAGGCTGTGAAGCAACATGCTGAGTGGAAGTAGCGTTCTTTTATGGACTCAAGGTGGGGACTCTGATAATTGGACTGCCGTTGCATATATAAGGTCTTAATGTTCATTTTTTATCTCCTTGATTATGGGATCATTGGCAGTAGAACTCCTTTTGTTTTGGAAACAATACAGTGTTCTCTTCAAATGTATTGGGCTACAATTTCTGCCATCATGTATAAGTGCTATGGATAAGGAAATCAACAGTTTTATCATTTTACTTAGAATTTCCAATTGAAAAAAAGGCGATTTTTTTTTTTAAATCTCCAGAGTTCAATCAGGTTAATGTAGGTATTGGATACAAAATCATACGTAGTAATGTTTTACTGTAAATGACTGTTTTTGTTTTAATCGCATTAATATGCGTGCTAACAACCTCTTTAAACTCAATGTAAATTGTTCTAAACTTGACCGTAAAAAATATGATTTCTGTAATAGAGTTGCCAAAGTTTGGAATGCTCTACCTGATTCAATTGTTTCAGCTACAAATTTTCACAGTTTCAGTCACAAATTGACTTCTGTGGACCTTAGGTAAATGTAAAGGTTCCCCTCGCACATATGTGCTAGTTGTTCCCGACTCTAGGGGGTGGTGCTCATCTCTGTTTCAAAGCCGAAGAGCCAGCGCTGTTTGAAGACATCTCCGTGGTCATGTGGCTGGCATGACTAACGGAAAAGACACACGGAATCCTGTTACCTTCCCACCAAAGGTGGTCCCTATTTTTTTACTTGCATTTTTTACGTGCTTTCGAACTGCTAGGTTGGCAGAAGCTGGGACAAGTAATGGGAGTTCGCCCCATTACGCAGCACTAGGGATTCAAACTGCTGAACTGTCAACCTTTTGATCGACAAGCTCAGTGTCTTAGCCACTGCATTCCTTCCGTGGACCTTACATCATACTTAAGTGGTCAGTAGAGGGGGCATGCATAACGTGCCTATCGCCCCTGTCATTGTATTTTTATTCTTTTATTCTTGTTCTCATTTTTGTTTGACAAATTCAAATAAATAATAAATAAATAAATAATAAATAAATAAATAAATAAATAAATAAATAAATAAATAAATAAATAATAAAGTAAGTCATCAAGAAATGGAATCTAGGCTTGACACACTGCATCAGAAATATTCATCAATTCAGGAACTACTTTGAGAGGATGGCATAAAATGGTTCAAAACAAATAGACCAAATATTGTTTTTCTTTAAAATGTATCTTGAAGATATGAAAATTTCTGAATTTCAGAGGTGCACTGTGGGCTTTAATTTGTAAAGCCTCTTATGATCCGAGTTACTGATGAATTTATAATGTCAGTGAAAAATATTTTGCATGTTTTGCTTGTACTCTTCTGGTACAAAAATGATGCACCAAGTACCAGGCACTAATACTTCTCAAAAATTTTTTGGCTTAGATTATCAAGTTTTGTTTTCCATCACATTGTAGGTCTGCCCCAAAGGCTGTAAACTGGTCAGTTTTCTCTAGATATTTGTAGTGCTTGTATATTACATCCTTATATGGGTGTAAGCTTTACAAATTGCTGTTGTAGATTTCAAAGTATGAACTCTGGTAACTGATTTTTTTTTTTTTTTGGCTAAGAGAAAAACAAAGCATAAACATTAAGCGTGGTTCTGAGGCAGGTGTCAGCTTCCTACAGGCTTTATTCTGAGAGGTTTGCCAATACTAAATTAAAACAAATCAATTTAATTTTCCTACGAGTCTGAAGGAAAATGGCCTGCGTACTAAAAATGCAGATATCAAGTCATCCACTGACAAAGAAGTGGCAAACGTGTAATACAATTAAAAAAAAATAGTTGTGGAAGACCCTTATCTTTTTCATTTTCTCTTTTCTAGGCAGTTTTTGTACTAATCCTTCATTTGTGCTGACATCATCAGGACTCAACTTACACCAGCAACTCAGAATTCACATTTTAAAGGTTAGTTTGGATCAACATGGCTTCTTTCTCATCTCTCCCCTGCGCTGCTTTTTTTCCTGAAGTGCCTGTATCACTGTCTGATGTTATCCTTAATCCTCAGAGATCAGCAGAATGTGGAAGCAACCCAGTCTGCTGAGTGATTGCTGCTTGGGTTCAGGTGGGAAGGGAGGAATTTGACTTGTATATTGGGAAAGAAAGTCTATTTTTGTGCTGCCACAGGGATCACCAAAAACACAAATAGGGAAGAGAAGGGATTGGGAGTGTGTGTGAATGGATGGAGAAGCGATTTCCATGGATTAACTTGTAAAGCAACATGACTAAGCAAGACTCATTGTGAAAACACACACAATTGCCAGCTAGTGTAAGGCGAGAGATAGTCCTAGTACTTCTAGAGAGGGCACTAGATGGAAGAATTCAAACCTGTACGGGGTGGGGGGTGTCTATGATAATTCACCACAGCCAACTCACTACAGGACAACTCGCTGTGGAACAAGAGTTACACTAACATCAAAGAAATGGTGGAATAGATTCATTAAAGAAAGGATGCAAAAGGAGGGACAAAAATTAAAATATTTTTTATTTATTTTAAATAATTACATAGAATTGTTACATTGTCCTGCAGAGAGTTGGCTGCAGGGGTGGGTTCTACTTACCTTTACTACCAGTTCGCAATGGGATCACGTGCGCACACTCGCTTCACTCGCGCATGCGCAGATCACTTCTGATTACGTCAGGGTCAGTGGGCGGAGCCTCCTGCCAGTTTTACTACTGGTTCTATAGAACCGGTCCGAACTGGGGGCAACCCACCACTGTTGGCTGTGATGAGTTGCCTGCAACAAGTTGCCTGTGGCGAGTTGGCCATGGTGAACTGGCCTCAGCAAGCTGGCTATGGCAAGTGGTCCAATTCCCTATATAGGATTAGTCCCAAATTCTCAATCTCCATCAAGCCAGAAGTTATATACTAGCAATAGTTATTCCTCTTGGCCATATAAATTCTCAGTCCAGTGATCCAAAAGTAATATATCATCAATAATTCAATATATTCATCAGTATTATCAATATTATTCCTTTTGACTATATACGGGTAGACCCCCAGCTTACAACAGTTCATTTAGTGACCATTCAAAGTTACAACAGTACTTAAAAAAATGATTTGTGTGAAAAATGTGACCATTTTTCACACTTACGATCTTTCCAATATCCCCCATGGTCACATGATCAAAATTCAGGCATTTGGCAACTGACTTATATTTATGACCATTGCAGTGATCAGGGCTCATGTGATCACCTTCTGACAAACAAAGTCAATGGAAAAGCCAGATTAACAACCGTTTTACTAATTTAAAAATTGCAAAGATTCACAGTAACAACTGTGGCAAGAAAGGTTGTAAAATGGGGAAAAACTCACTTAACAAATGTCTCACTTAGCAACAGAAACTTTGGGCTCAATTGTGGTCGTAAGTTGAGGACTACCTGTACATTCTCCAAAGGGTAGGTTCACTTCCAACTCATAACTGTGAAGTCTTTTATGTATAATTGGGGATAGTGGAGTTTTCCGTTTATACATATGTTCCCTCTATGGCCAACAGGGCCTTGGCTATTGCCAGGATCAGGCAGATGGGGGAGGATTTGTAGACTACAATGGATGTGAAACTTTATGAGGAAATGCTCCCGTCTCTTTTACCAAAAGTCAACATTTTCTCCTGAATGGGACACTTATTTGCATACCACCTTTCCATTGACTGAACAGAATTCAGCAATTGGTTTTCCTACAGTTGTTTTTTTAATCATGTGGGAAGAAGTGGTAGAAGTGTAGAACAAATGCTAGTAAAATTGTTTGTGAGAAAAAGCGCTTTGCTCAGGGTTTTCTTGGGTTCCTGAGATTGTACACTGGGCCTTTCTCTTCCCTCCCCTGATTTAAAGTTGGTTGAATAAAATAATAATATTCATAGATTATCCAAATCAACAAATGGAAAAGAATTTCAGGAAAGGATGCAATATGGTTCATTGTACAATTTGGTTTATGCAAACATATGGAAGCAATAAAGAGAAATAACCCAAAATATTTCAGTTGCATTGATTGGCTTGTGACACATGAGACAAAACAGCCACAGTATCTGAGATTGGTGGGTGCTGATCAGATAAAAATGATACATAAATACAGGTAATCCTTGACTTACAACGGTTCATCTATTGAACTGCACTGAACAAAGTGATTTATGACAGTTTTTCACCCGATCATTGCAATATCCCCATAGTCACATGATCAAAATTAAAACACTTGTAAACTGATTCATATTTATGACAGTTGCAGTGTCCAGGGGTCATGTGATCACCGTTTGTGATTTGACAAGCAAAGTCAATGGGGAAGCCAGATTCACTTAACAACTGTGTCACTAACTTATCAACCACAGTGGTTCACTTAACAATTGTGGCAAGAAAAGTCGTAAAATGGGACGAAATTCACTTAACATCTGTCTCACTTAGTAACAGAAAATTTTTTTTATTGCAAAAGTTTTACAATTACATTTTCACCCCTTTTCCCCCCCCCACCTCCCCCCCAAACTTCCCAACCTCCCTAACCCTCCCTAACCCTCCCCTCCCCCCAGACTTCCCTATAATATACTCATACTCATAAAGAACCCTAATATAACACTTATATATAAACTTGAACCCCTCCCTCCCCTGTATAATTTTTCTCTTTATCTCATTACATTAAAAAATTTCTAGTACATTATTTTCAAATAAAAGCTATTTGATACTTTCTAGTTTGATATTTGTTCTGAACATATTCTATCCACCTTTTCCATTCCCACTCATAAGTCTCTTGTAAACAATCTTTTAAATATGCTGAAATCTTCGCCATCTCTGCAAAACTGGCCATCTTCAAAGTCCATTCCTCAATAGTGGGCAAAGCTTCATTCTTCCAGTATTTACCTATCAACAATCTTGCTGCTGTTATCATATACAATATCAATTTTGTTTCACCCAATGTAAAACCCTTAACTATACCCAATAAAAACAGTTGTGGAGAAAATTGAATTTTTTTCTTCAAAACATTCTGCATGACCCACCAAATTTTTATCCAAAAAGCCTTAACTTTCCTACAGGTCCACCAAACATGATAATACGTAGCATCCAAACATTCACATCTCCAACATTTTGGCTGAACATTAGGGTACATACATGACAACTTTTTGGGATCTAAATGCCATCTATAAAACATTTTATAGAAATTTTCCCTCAGGTTCTGCGACTGTGTAAATTTAACATTCTGAACCCAAATTTTTTCCCATGTTTCCAACATTACTGGTTCTTCAAAATTTTGTGCCCACTTAATCATACAATCTTTAACTAATTCAGTTTCTGAATCCCTTTCTAGCAAAACATTATAAAGCCTTTTGATATGCATTGGACCTTTCTCTTTTATATGTCTAACCAATTCTTCCTCATGCAACATAATACCAGTTTTTTGGTCCTCTTTCCATCTCAATTGTAATTGGTTATATTGTAACCATGTTAAATTAATCCCTTCATCCAACAGTGTCTGCAATGTCTTCAGCCGCCATCTGCCCGCATCTGTAAAAAGAACCTCTTTGTATAAAAACCCCCCGAGTGACATTATATTTTTTTTCCACAAAGTATGACCAAGATCCAGCCATTGCGGTATTTTATAATCCCATTTGAGTCGGTGCTTCTTCCAAACTCTGATCAAAGAAACAGAAATTTTGAGCTCAGTTGTGGTTGTAAGTGAAGGACTACCTATACATAAATCATAAATACATTAATCAAACACATAAATACATTTTTTAATTTCAAAAAAGGAGAGGAACCTGAATTTGCTCTTTAGAAACAAATCAAAACATAAAATATTCCCCACACAAGATATCATCAAGATGTTGAATTATATGTTCAATATGAAATTGTTTACTTATTCCCTTCTGGAAATACTTAATTTCAGCTAGAGCCTAGAAAGCAAACGTAAGATACGGTGTGAATTTGTATGACAGTTAATTCATTTCTCTGTGCTTCCTTTCAAAAACAATTGCTGGAACAGCAATAGTGTTAGTCCAGTGGTGTGAATTCCACACTTTTCTAACCTGTATCATATCATCACCATTCAACATCCAACATGGCGTGATGTTTAACTAAATGTACCTTATATACAGTATCTGGCAATGGGCTTCCAATCAATTGCAGTATTGAATGAAAACATTGAATTGCACTAAGATGTGTAGCCAGATTCTCTGCTTTTTATAACCAAGTTTGTTAAACAGGACTTTGAGGAAAGACACACATGAGCAGACAAATAAGGTTTGCAGCAAAGAGCTTGATCACGATGCCACAAGTTTTGTAAAAAAATGTGAATGGTCACGCTTTGGTCTCACTTCTCAAGTATTGAGAAAATCTGGAGGTCTTTGTAGTATTGTAATCATTTTAGTCACAGATCTTGGCAGGTTTGTAAATTGCTAAATGAGTAAGAAAAGTTATAGGAAAACACACACACACACACACACACACACACACACACACACACACACTGATATCACATGGCTTGATTTGATTCACATATTAGTCTAAGCTAAAATCTGGTTTGTAAAAGTTGATTAATAGTTTAGTATTTGGGAAAATAAGCCAAACAATAGTTTAATCTGTGAACCTAGCCAATTAGCATTATTATTATTAATAATACAATATTAATATTATTACATAATTATGTGCATGTTAATTACTATTAATAGGCCAGTTTGATATGGTGATTAATGCACTAAACTGGAAACCAGGAAACTGTGAGTTCTAATTCTGCTTTAGGCATGAAAGTCGGCAAGGCGACTTTGGACCAGTCCTCCTCTCAACCCAACTCATCCTTAATTAGTTATGTTAAACATCCTTTGTGAGATAGTTTCCTGCTTTGGGTGCCCTAACAATAATAGATTTGGAAATGTTAACAGTGTTTTCTTTGGTCTAATTTGTACAGATTTGGAACTGTACAAATTTGTACAGTTATGTAGGGGACCAAATCCAAATCTGTACAGATTTGGATTTGGTCCCCTACATTATTAAGTAAGGATAGGGGGCATAATTAGAGGGCCTTATAATCCTGTTGCTTCTTGCTCTGATCTTTCTATTGGAGGACGCACCCAATCTGTGTATCCTTCATTGTTGGATTACAATCTCCAATCATCTTTGTGTTCTCTGGCAATATTGGTGGGAATGATGGGATTTTTTTTACATACAAGCATGCATACCCATCTTGCTATTTTTTTTAATCCAACATATACTTCATGGGGAAGGCAGTATGAGAGAAATCATAGTTGGGGCTTTTAATTTTTTCTTTAAAAGCATGAAGGGAAACAGGAGGAAAACAAAGAGAGTGAGCTATGGTCTTTGGAAATGGGCTCAGGGTGGAAAAGTTTAATTTATATTAATGAGCCTGTAGTTCTGTGAATATGCATTTGGGAGTAAGTCACACTGAACTTTAATATGACTTACTTATGAGGATATATATATAGGATTAAAGAGTGGTTAGTATAAAAGTCTGGTGTTCACTTAGGTAATTACCTCTTTCCTCAGGTTTTTTTTTTTTAAATCCCAACAGAGGAAACAAATTTAGCAAGTTTCTTCCTGTTGAGACTGAATGAGAAACAGCAAGCCTTGGTTTAATTTTATTTCTTTGTTTTTGTATTTTTCTTATTTAAATCATGAATCGTCTCTGAGGGCCTTTTTTTCATGGTCTTTGGGCTGACCACTGACATTGCCTCTGAGCTGGCCTTTGTCAAAAGCCCACTGATTCGTTTGCTGTTGGTAGCTTCTAGTAGTCTATTTATATGTGTTAATGCTTTTGAGTCTTGCAGCTATTGCTTGCTCTTTTTCTTGGAGGGCCTGGATCCAAATGGAAGCGAAGGGGGCATTCCTGTGAACTTTAACCTGTGATAATGCTTCCTTTTTTACCCTTCATCTAAACAGGTCCATTTTTTGACAGTGCAACTGGCCAGTTTGTGTGTAGCTTTCATTAAAACTACATCAATGTCCTGGGAACTCGCTCCTTGAGGGCAAAGATCATTTTCCTCAGGGAAACATTTCATGAGAATGTGACCATAAAAAATTAAGTTTCTGCTGCATTGTTAGTCTTCTGTTGACATTCTAACTGGCAGAAGATGCCATTGAAGGTGTGGAGGCTTTAAGAGACAGCTGAGCTTAACATTTGTGTGAGACAGCCCAGTCCAAAAGATGTGCGAAAAATGCTGCATTTTCTTGAAAGCAAACTAAACTGTAGTTTTACAAAAGCTGTATTTGTTCTTATGAAAATATCTAAACAGTTGTGTCGTACAGAGTATTCACGGTCCAATTTCCAATGCTTCTGTGCTTTTTTTAAAAAAATGTGTACTTTTACACCAACTACAACGTGGGATCGCACATGTAGCATGACAGTAATTGCAGATTGTAAATTTGGCTTCCTTTTTTTCTTGATAACATTGAAATTGAGAAGATTCACCAGGCATGATAGGTTCCTGACCTATAGTCCTTGATCCTTTCTCGGTATACTAGGCAGCAGGTCTGTCTAGCTTTCTTTCTGTCCTTGAGGTAAATCCTTTTCTGTCCAGTGCTGTTATTTGTGCCAATATTTTATTTAAAAAAAAATGTTCTGAGTCATTCTTCTCCTACTGAGTTTTTCTCTTCTAGTTTTTCATCATAGTCTTCCTTTTATGTTACTCTCTGTATTGTCTGCATCAGGATTCTTTAAGCAGAATTCTGCAGAATCCTAGAGTATCATGAGACTTTGATGGGATTCCACAAGCACTAAGATTTCCCACCCACTTTTCAAATACATCCGTTTATTTTTTATCACTAAGGCTTTACCCCCTGAAAAGGTGTTGTGGATTTTTTTTTTAATTAAGAGATTCCATGGTCTGAAAGAGTTTGATGTTCTATGATGTGGAAAAGTCTACATCATCAGTTTGAGACATAGATACAGTTGTATATCTGAATTCGTTTGAATTGCGATATGCTGAAAATAAATGGGATAATGATGAATCAAGATGGCTTGATCAGAGTTGATATGATACTTTAATAGCTGCTGCTTTAATTATGCAGAATAATTACACTTCCCAGATTATTAATTTTTTTCTTTGAAAATGTTGGGATATGTTTTGGATTCTTTCATTAAATGCACTCTGCCCTCTTAAAAATAGAGAAATTGTATGAAGCCTTTATTTTTAAATTATCTACTTTTAAAATGTTATATAATAAAGGAACCCAAGTTGGGGACATTTTGTTTTTTATTCTTTTTTCATTCTCATTGTGGCAATAAAATATTATAACTTGCCTTTCTTAACAACAATGAAGGTGAAGGCATTTTAACAGTATAAAAATATTAAAATATGGTAAAAATATTGTAAAAAACCCCAAAACATTACTGTACAATATATACATGCTAAAATCTGCCTTCAAATGGTATAGAAAGCTGGGGGGAAAGTACCATATGTATTTGTGTCAGACTTAAGCTTTATGCTAATAAAATTAGTAATAGTAAATGTCATAAAAGAAATAAAAAATAAAAAGTGAAGAATTAATCATAGAACAGAACACAGTTATTTAGAGCAATGATTATGGATGAACAATAAATAAAGATCTTAGCACCTAGCTTAGCTCAGTGACAAAATTAGAGAGGATGGAAATCATCCTTTCCAGGTAGATAATAAACCACCATTTACAAAACAATTCTAGGCTCATGGATTTTTCTAAGCCAAAGCCAAACTAAGTCATGTTGTGGCTTAGTGTGAACCTAGGCAATAAATTATCATAGATTTGCTTTAATCTAAAACCCATTCCAAGACTTGGAGATTTATATCAATACTTAATCCAAAGATCCTTGAGAAGATGGATTTGGGGCAGTTTTTAGAAATGAAAAGGCAGATTATTTTGAGTCATTTTCATGTAATTTTAATCATTGATTATTATACCTTGGTTATCAACAGCAGGGAAATTATCTGATCACTTAGACTTCTATATCGCTTCATAATGCTTTATAGTCCTCTCTAGGCGGTTTACAGAGTCAGCATATTGCCCCCAACAATATGATTCCTCCTTTTACCCACCTCAGAAGGTTGGAAGGCTGAATCAATGTTGAACTGGTCAGAACCGAACTCCTGGCAGTCAGTAGAATTAGCCTGCAATGCTGCATTCTGACCACTGTGCCACCACAGCTCATGTAAGGATTCAATGATCCCATTGCTTAGCAACAAAAGTTCCAGTCCCAATTGTGATAGTAAAAAAGTACAATACAGTACTTGCCTTGTGGTTGTTGAAAGGGTTTTAAAATTCATAGGCCCTTGATGGTGAACCTATGGCACGTGTGCCACAGGTGGCACGCGGAGCCATATCTGTGGGCACGCAAGTGTTGCCCTAGCTCAGCTCCAGTGCTCATGCATGCACCGGTCATCTGATTTTCGGGCCTTCTGGGTCTACCAGAAGCCGGGAAACAGGCTGTTTCCGGCCTCCAGAGGGCTTCCGCAGAAGTGGGGAAGGCTGTTTTCGCCCTCCCCAGGCTCCTAGAAAGCCTCTGGAACCTGGGGAGGGTGAAAAAAACAGGCCTACCAGGCCCACCATGGCATCGGATGCCAAAAGTGGGGGTCGGCAGGGGGTTGCGCGTGCATGTGAGGGGGCGGGGCAGGGCGCAGCATTCAATTATGGGTGTGGGCACACACGTGCGCAACCCCCCCACGCTCCCCACGCTTTTGGCACGCGATGGCAAAAAGGTTAGCCATCACTGTCATAGGCTTATTGATATGGAGGGGAAAAAATGAGCAAGAATGCAAGAAGTGTACATGTATTTCACCTAGGGGAAAGATGGGATAAAACATTTTACAATTTAACATTGTAAATAATAATAATAATAAAATCTAATCAATAAAATACTTGCCTTCCCATTCTCCTCATTAGTTTTGTTGCTTCATTCTTAAAGGAAGTGTCATGCAGTACATATAGGCGATCATAGTTTTGAGTTATATGGTTTGGTAAGACACTATACTATATGTATGTCTGTTTATAATTCCAGAGAACAAACTCCAAATCTTAAGCGGTTGTACAGCAGCACCAAGATTCTCAACTGTTTTGAGGGTGCATATTTGCCCTTTCAATACACAGCAATGGCAGCAGTTATGAGCTTGGGAAAGATTGCTGAAAATGGCAGTATGGCATCTCAAAATGTCAAGTCCCCGTCAAAATCTCTTACTCCTAGTCGGATTGGCAGGAGAAACCAGGTAAGGAATAATAATTTATCTTTATTTTTCAGAAGAACACCTCTCCACTCTGCCTCCTCCTGGTTAGCTAAATTCTATCAGTCTTCCCAATTAATGAGAAATGTATATATTGTATATTCAAAAGCCAGTCTGTACATGCCTTCTCATTTATTATGGAGCAGCTCTTGAGACTAAGCATTTGTGAATAAATAGCTTTTGAGCAAATTGGAAATAAATGAACTCCACTAATCATGATTAGTGCAAATGATTACCGTACTAGGTTGGAAAATTGCAGTCAAGCCACACATGCTTTTTATACATGCTCTCATTCCTCCTCTGGTGTTTTCTTGCTCCATTTCCCTTGCTGCTTCCTCTATTGTTCACCTTCCAGGGCTGGAAGGGGAAGCTGTGTGGTTTCTGTTTCCCAGATCTGTTATAGGCAAGTGACTTGACCATCTTCTTGCCTTTTTGGTGGGTTATTATCAGAAAAAAAATGTTTGCAGGGTTTCTTTTATCTATCTGAGCTTTTATTGGGCTACTTTTTGTTGTAAAAGATCACCTATTCATAAGATTGGAAGGGATCTTGGAGGATGAAACTTTGAATGATGTGTTTAGTTGTTAAGCAGCTGTGAAAGCACCTCCAAAATCAAGGTTTCTAATTAGCCAGGCTTGGTAATAAGCAAAATACAAAAACCGAACCATCCTATCTAATCTCCAATTTTTGTAAGGGTTTCAGATGTCTCGGTACCTTCTTCTATGAGAACAAGAAACAATTTAGGAGTAAATTGGCCTGCTTAGGAAAAAAAAATGCTGCAATTTTTAAGGAGTCTTTGAAGCATAACAAACATTTATTGAGAAATCAATGTGACTTGGCAAGGCACATATGTCTTGCCGGTTTCCTAAAGCTGGGGCATAACCAGCATTGGATCACAAGATGTTTTAGATCCTGCAGCATCAGGCTACTAACTATTCTGCAGTGAACTTCAAAGCAGTGTTAAAATGTTGGAGCTATCATGGCTTCTTTGGTTGCCTTAATTAGCACAAATCTCACAGATCTAAGAGAAGAAGAAGAGGCAGAGTGTGGAGAAAGAGTCAAGAGAGGAATCAGCCTGGAGTTGTTATGTTGCCAGAAGCTATCCAACTCCAGTGCCCGTTTGAATTCTGTTAACTCTGATCTTTAACTCTTATCTAATTTAGTGCTGACCTTAGTTGACTAGATTCTTGTGTATAATCTTGAGCATTAAATCTTCTTAATGGGAACTTGATGTATGGTCTCTATGTATGTATGATGTATGGTCCCTATGTATGTAGGCTCACTTGGCCTCTCTTCTAGAGTTCCTCCTCACTATGGATGGGGGTGGCTCTCCTTTCTGTAATCCAAACTTCTCTACAAATTGGGAAAAGTATGGAGTTGCCACAGACAGCAGGAACTGCCCTTGGCAGCTGTATTTATAGGAATGCCTTACAAGGGCATCTCTGCTTCAATGTAATTCATGTTTTCTCCCAGTCAGAAAATGTACAAGAATGACTTAAGATATTAGGCAAGGCTAGAAGTGATGGTACCCTGCTTGGACCACATTTCTTTGTGCAGGATGTTAGCAGAAACTGTGGTTGCATGGAGAAACTAGTAATACAAGGCTTTTGCAGAGGGAGCAATGTTTTGCTGAACATTATACCTGTGCTGACCCAGCCTTCACAAACAATGAGAAACCACTTACTCACGAGTAACACAAACCCCTTTTTTCTTAAAACAGGGTACGAACAGTCTTTATTCACGTTGGATAGACAAAATGAAAAATAATTAGTCATAAATGAAAGTCTTTTCCCAGTCAGGGAGGGACTTGCTAGGATTTACAACTTCTTTTCCCTGAGAGCCGGCTTATTGCCTTCCTCTCCTCTCCTCTCCTCTCCTCTCCTCTCCTCTCCTCTCCTCTCCTCTCCTCTCCTCTCCTCTCCTCTCCTCTCCTCTCCTCTCCTCTCCTCTCCTCCTTCTCCTTCTCTTCTCTACGCATACTCGCATCTGGGAAGGGCCACATCTGTTCCTCCCCCTCACTCACTCAGGTCAGACCTGGAAGACAGCTGCCTTTCCCCCTGGGGGCGGACAAAAAGCCATGGCTCTGTATCTACCTCTGCTTTTGCTTCTGCTTCTGCTTCCTCATCAGAGCCTTCCAAAGGTGCTGAAGCTAGCTCAGGCTCCCTCCCACCCTTCGTCTGAGTCTGCTGCTAGCTTTGCTGGCAGCCGACAGGCACATCAATACCCTAATTTTTACCTAGTCTGCCAAGGTTTGAGGTATGTGTGATAGAGCCATTGGGCTGGACTATATTTCCTTCCCTTTGGTCCTTTGTATAGCACTTTGTTGGAAAAGCAGGAAGAAAGTGGATATGTTTGTGTGAACTTTACTTAGAGCCACTGGCCCTTTAATCACATCAACCCTTTCACTGGGCATTGGATCAAGACAGTAAATGCGACAGGATTAACATAAATACTTGCACTTTAATAAATAAACAAATAAATAATGAATAGGGGCTATGAGTGACTTTCCTATTAATCAAAATAGAAATTGACATTTAAGTAGGTTTGCTGTTTGGATTGGAGTACCTAGAATGGTATAAGCAGATGAGGTTTAGTCGTTATTTTATTTGCTAGTGATCCTTACCACAAAGTTGCTTAGATAGGCAGATGTAGACTATCCGATGGCAATTCCTGCTGCATTGAGAGAGCGCAACATTTTAAAGATTGTGTTGAAGTTTAAACATAACATTCTGAGTGTCTGACACAAGGAAAGAAGATGGTGGGGGAAACTGTTTGATTCCAATCTTATGCTATTGAACTTTATTGCTCGATTTTACTGGGAGGAAGCAGTCCTCCAAGGGAAAGAAATAAAATCTCCATATTCACAGGCAATATACGGTAACTACACTGGAAAGCTGTTGCTTCATGACCTACTTGTAATATTTTGGTTGCCAATGGAGATAGAATCCTGGACCAGATGAATTATTTTGAATACAGTTTGCATTATGCTAGGTTATTTTGTGGGTTAATGTGCTTTTTTTGTTAAATCTTATGGGAGGAAATATTTGAGTTGAAGTTACATGTTGGACTTAACATGTTGAAAATGCTTTTAAATCACTTTGTAACTGGGAGGTGCAATTTTCATTCTTTTATTAGTAAGAGAGGGCAGTGTGGTGGCTCAGTGGTTAAGATGCTGAGCTTGTAAGCTAGAAAGCTGGCAGCCCAAGTTCAAGACCCCTGAGTGCCACACGATGGGGGCGAGTTCTTTTTTCATGTCCCACCTCCTGCTAACCTAGCAACTCAAAAACATGCAAATGTGAGTAGGTAAATAGGTACCACTTTGGTGGGAAAGTAACAGTGCTCCATGATGTTGGACAGCGCTGGCTCAAGGGCCTTAAAACGGAGATGAGCATGAAACCCTATAATCGGCAATGAATAAAATCTGCAGGGACACCTATTAGTAAGAGAGATCCATGTTAGGATGAAGGATCTTAATCCAATTCAGAGAATATGTCCTTTAAAATTATAAATGCTTATTCCCCTCTTTATAGTTGGTTTCATGATGTGAGAGATCAAAAATTCCCAGGGGTGCTTTTTTCCACCTCTATCAGAGGTCACCTAAAAGACATATCAGTCTTCTTATCAAATTGGCTGCTTTTTGCTTGGTGCATTGTTTGAGAGAAGGGTTCCCCCCCCATCAGAAATACTTCAGCCTAGACAAGCAGTTTTGCCACAGTCCAAATTCTTCAGCCAAACTTTAAAAAAAAAAAATCCCAAATACACACGTACACACAAAGTTGTATTAAAACTATTTCATTGTAAACCGAGTCCAAACAGATTCTTCCTTTTAGCTAGCCTGTTTCAGGGTATTGAGCCTGTTCGGTTTATGTCTACCAGCTGAGACACCGGGGGTGGGTGGGTGTGGAAAGCAAAGGAAGCACAGGCCTGGTAGTTGCACGGAGTTGGGCTAATATTAAATCTGAAGTTTTGCCCTAATCAGTTCTGACCGAGTTGCCTTGGTCCATCTTGCTCTTTGCTTTCAAGGTGACTAATAATCACTCTTCGGTAATTTGCTCATTTGAAAGGGGCAGATGTTAGAAAACAAGGCTTCCAAACAATTAATGGCATTGCACAGCCAGGCTTTGTTCAGCAAGGGAGCCATATATTTCACAGGAAAGCCTGCACAAACATATTTCGTCCCCAAATGTTTGTTCTGCTGAGACAATATTTAGCATGGTGGAAGAAGGAGATGCACCTGAAGGTAACTCTGTGAGCCAATTAGAATTTGAAGGTCCCTGAGAAAAACTTTAGTACAGGTAGTCCTTGACTTACAACAGGGCATTTAGTGAACATTCAAAGTTACAATGGCACTGGAAAAAGCGACTTATGACCATTTTTCACATTTACGGCAATTGCAGCAGCCCCATGGTCAGGTGATTTATATTTGGATGCTTGGTATAGGATGTGTTAACAAGTGTTTTAATAGGAACATACGAGCACACAAATTTTGTGTTACTTGAGCCATGCATAAGGAAAATATGGGGTGCTTATCCACCGTGTCACACTTATTTTTTTAAGAGAAAGGCAAAAAGAAGAATTTCATAAATGGAATACTAAAGAAAAATCTGCAGATAGCAAAAACCTTATGTAAATTTATTTTTTAAAAAGGTTGTATGCTCCTGAGTATAAGAAAAAGGTTTAACAGTGAAGTGATACTACAGTTAAGTCATTTTTAAATAGATTTACCTGAAGGATCTGCTGGATATTTTGCTGGTGGAATTTCCAAAATCCAATATAAAATATTCTAACAAAGTTCTTTAAAAGTATGTTCACTTTTTCTGGGAACTTTTTTGAGCTGAATGAATAGTTTGCTGTCTTAGTTTTGATGGGTTTGCTGTAATTTCTGTGAGGAAAAGAACAATTCAGGAACAGCTAAGTACTTAAGTATCTATAAAGCCTTAGGTACAGTCAAAACTCTCCGGAGTCTAAATGTGCTTGATTTACACTCCTGTTTTAATGAATGGTATTCCATGTTCAGATCAGGGGTGCTATTCAGCAGGTTCTTACAGGTTCTGGAGAACTGGTAGTGGAAATTTTGAGTAGTTTGGAGCACCGGCAAATACCACCTCTGGCTGGCCCCAGAGTGGGGTGGGAATGGAGATTTTGCAATATCCTTCCCACAGGAGTGAAGAGGAAATGGGGAATTTGCAGTATCCTTCCCCTGCCATGACCACCAAGCCACGCCCAATGAACCAATAGTTAAAAAATTTGAATTCCACCACTGGTTCAGATGTCTTTGAAAGTAACTTAAAAATATATAGTTGCATTTCCGTGCGTGATGTGGTATACACACTCACACTCATACACATTGCCAAAGACTCAGCTCTTCAGAAAGGTTCTAATGCTGGAAAAGGGTGAAGGAAGGAGGAGACAATCAACAGCAAGGTAGATGGACTCAGTTACAGTGGTGAGGAGAACATCATTGGAAGATTAGAAAAACCAGGTTAGGGTAAATTGACGTAGAGAAAATCTATGTTGTTTGCTAAGAGCCAAATAAGACTTAATGGCACATAATCAATATGTGTATGAATTTATAAACTGTTTTGGTCCACCAACTATTAAGTGGTGTAGATGAAAGGAAATAGCTCAGTAATTTTGCCTTGTAAACTATTAACAAGGATTTTGGCAGGGTTTTGGCTCAGTCTGCAAAAAAATTAACTCTACTGGAGTTAAAATTCAGTGCTGTGCAATTGTAGAGATGTGATATAGAGGCCTAGTGTGTAAAGGAGAAGATTGGGACTTCCTTTAAGTGAACTATCAAGAGTACATCAGAATTTGGTGTTGAAAGAGACTAACAGAGGCTAATTCTGGCTGCACAAGACCAAGGCTTAAGAACAAATGCATATAAAAGCCAGAGTTGAGAGCCACAGCACCAGACAGCACATGCCACTTCTGCAAAAAAACTGAAGAAACCTAGTTAGCTATTGCAAGAAGATTGCACAGATTGACTACAAACTATGACATTGTGAAATAACAACAATGGTGCATTGGAATATCTGCAAGAAATATTGGTGGGACTACAAAATAGACAAAGTAATGGAAAGTAGCTAAAATGTGCTAGAATTCAAAGGGTCACCTGCCACATAATACACCAGATTTAACCACTGATGATAAGAAAGGCAAAAAAAACCCCTCTGGATAGTGGATGTGGCAATACCTGGAGCCAGCAGAATAAGAGAGAACTGGAGAAAATCATGAAATACAATGATGTGCAAATAGAAGTATGACCACAGTGGCAAAAGAAAGCAAAGATAGAACCAACAGTAATAAGTGCAATCTTGGATGCAATCCCAAAACTTCTGGGGCATCCCTTGAACACCTTCAACCTTGACAAAGTTACCATCAATCAATCAGTTGCAAAAGGCTTGGAACAACTTATATCCTGCAACAATACATTTGACAGTACATTTACCAGTACCTGCCTATCTCAGATCCTTGGAAAGGACTTGATTGATGGATAAAAATGTCAAACCCAGACTAAACATCTGGCTGATGAACAACAACAACAATAAAAAAGTTTTAGAGGCAGCGGGAGAATAATTAATTAAAATGCCCCTGGTATTTTGAAGGATTTAAAACTCATGGACATTTACACACACACATATATGTGGAGCAAATTTAAATTATTTAGGATTACATTCTACTAGTATTTTTTTTTCATAATATATCAGGAAGTAATGGACAGTTCATTTCAGAATGCTGGAGACAGTTTAGACTGTTTTTTAAAAGCGTGGACAGAACCTGGGAAAGTTAAAATAAAACTAGATGTGCTATGTATGATAGAATAGTGGATAACTTGACTCTTTAAAGCAGTTTGGCAAGAGAAAATGATTAACTTGTTTCCCGTCTGTCCTTTGACAGAAATGTTGGTGTCTGATTCAATATCCCAAAGGCATCTTGAAAAATACCAATGAATGAATCAGGATGTTCTGGGTAGACACAAATTGTTTTGGTTTCTTGAGCAGTGCCCATCATACCTATAACTAATCGGGAATCATTCTGTTCCCTAGCTGTTTTCTTTGCTTCTTCCCCCAAAACAGCAGGACCAGTTGAAGGTTTCCTTTTTGTTTTTTTTTAACTCTGATTCTAGCTTGCCTTACAAGCTGGGGGTGGGGAGAATGCAGCAATAAATAACAGTAACAGAAAGTAAAATGAAGGGGTTGGCTGTTTCTCTTTAGGACTTCTCTGTGGCTGAGCATTGGTGAGGCTGCTATAGTTCTTTGTTATGCAGAAGTGATGCAAACATCTAATTGAGCAGGCTGTGGGTCCCTAAAGTGCTTTTTGCAAAAGGCAACTGGACTTTCTTGTTGTTGTTGTTTTCCTTTGAAAACGTTTTGCTTCTCATCTAAGAAGCTTCTTCAAACCATGACCTGGATGATTGAGACTCACCATAGACATTTAGTCTATGGGTCCTTTTTTTCATTTTTTAAAAGCAGTGTTTCATGTTTAATGCAAGCATCGTTGTCAAATTTTAATTGGGAAAGCTAAAAAACGGATCAGTTATAATTTTGCTAATCCCCCCCCATGATGTATTACTATACTTTTTTTTTTTTTTTGGTGTTTCCCATCCCATATTCTTATATATAACTTGCTCTGCTCTTAAGGGTTAGATTAGAATGTACAGCAATTTCCTTTTCTCTCTATTGTTTTCAGTTTGGGGTGATTTCTGTTACTGCAGATGGGAAAAACCGAAAGATATCATTGTACTTGATCAGGTTCTAGGAAATCTGCAGATTATATCCCTCATGCTACCCATGATAGACAGAAGAAAATGCTCCTTTCATGCAGCAAGTAGTTTAGGTTGTACATTTTGTAATATCAAGATATTGTGAAAGTTTCCAACATATGTAAGTTTTTTTAAAATATCCCAGGAGTTTCCATTTTTTCTAGCTGGGTGTGGCATTTTGGGTATAGCAAGGAGCTTGTTCGTTCAGGGAATGGGTAGCATGAGGGATATAACCTACCTTTCGCTTTCTCTGACCCTTTCCTCCTGCTGCAGCCTCCACTATGGATGTTTCATTTTCTGGGAAGCTAGGCAAATTTCCAAGCAAAGCCAGAGAACTGCAGTTGTCCATCATTTTTATTTTTGAAGGAAGTTTCTGGGCCCAAGGACATTTCTGCAAGTAAAGGTGATACCGGAGGCCAGTACTTTGCTTTGCAATATGTCATTTTTCACTTGTTTCATTTAAAAATAGATATATTTAAAATATGCAGTATCAGATGGGATAAGGAGGCTAGCAATCAGCAAGAGAGATGTTGGCAGGCACAGTTGCTTCCCCGGGCTCTGTGTTGGTGACCCTGGATTAGACAGCCGCATGAAGGCTAAGACTATTAATACTTTAATATTTGAAACTACAGGCCTTTGTTTATTGCTATTACCTTTATTTATAGTCTCTTTTAAGGTAAAAAATCTTCTAAAATGACTTACAAGCAAGATAAACAAAATAATAATAATACAATAAATATTATTTTACCACAAAGGAACTATAAATTTGTATGATCAGAATAGTAGTTGGCAATGACTCTGTGGGGAGGAAGAGAAGAATCCAGTTGAAAGTCTACTGTGTAGGTTGTTCCTGATTACTGTCATTGAAGAGACAAGGCAGAAAAATTTCCAGCAAGTTTTTCTACAGGATAGCTGATTATAATGATCTTTTGGGATTCATTTTGAGGAATAAAACTGTGCTGGACTTGTGTTCCTCCTCCATAGCTTTTTATAATCTGGTTGGTCAAATCACTTCCATAATTTTAGATGTTATGATGGGACCCTTTCCACACCCTTGGTTGAAAGAACCATCTTTTTTCTTTGATTGTAATATTTTTTTTTTTAAAAAAAGCCTTTTTAATAATATTTTTCCCATGTTAACACTGCAAGAATTCACTATTCATATTGTGAATATGAGGGAGTATCATTGTTACCTCACTGTAACATTTTCTTTGTAAATAACTTGGCTTTTAAATAACATTATGAAAATGTATATTTTTTTAAAAAAAATAGGAAACAAAAGATGAGAAGTCTTCCTACATCTGCCCTCTGTGTGAAAAGATCTGCACTACCCAACATCAGCTGACTATGCATATTCGTCAGGTAAGTTGGTAATTTTACAAGATAATATTTTTAATCTGGAGATCTATCGATAAATTTATAGTAACAAACCCACAATTATGTTGGCTGTCAATGTGTATCCTGAAGCCTCTCCCTCTTCCAGCTGTGAACCATTTTTATTTTAAAGATAGTTATACACAGTCTTTGTCCCTCTGTTGCTATTGCTTCATTCTTCCCCTCTGCCTCTTTTCCTATTGATGCCAGACCAGAAATTTCAGAAAACTGGTGTAGTTTCAACTAGGGTTGGGCTGAAATTTACGTTTTTGGTATTCAGGAATATGTGTGCTTGGATCTATTTCAAATCTTCCCAAAATTTAGGGGAATTCTGTGTCACAGCAATCATAGCTGTTTGCTTTATTCCAAAACATCCTAATTCCTTGGGCATTGGCTGCTATACAGGTAGTCCTCTACTTACAATAGTTCGTTTAGTGAACATTCAAAGTTACAACGGCACAGAAAAAAGTGATTTAGGTCTGTTTTTCACAGTTAATGACCTTTGCAACATCCCAATGGTCATGTGATCACATTTCAGACATTTGGCAACTGGTTCATGTTAATATGACTGTTGCAGTGTCCCGGGATCATGCAATCATCTTTTGCGACCTTCTGATGAGCAAAGTCAACGGGGAAGCCAGATTTACTTAACAATCATATGACTAACTTATCAGTTGCAGTGATTCACTTAACAACTGTGGCAAGAAAGGTCGTAAAATGCGGCAAAATTCACTTAACAAATGTCTCATTTAACAACATAAATTTTGGGCTCAATTGTGGTGGTAAGTCGAGGACTACCTGAATTACCAAAGCTCCCAGCAGATAGTCACAACCAAGTTATGGTTTTGCTTTTTTGCCTCCTTGTTTTTATATACTGAAACTTAGGAAGCTGCTGGTCCAGGAATCCAATTTTTGTAAGCAATGTCTCCTTGATCACTCTAAAATACTCAGCATTTCCCCCAGCTTTAGATCAGACAATACTATGCTTTGCCATCGGTGCATAAGTGTGCATGTTATTTTTCTGCATACATTTTTTTTGAAGGAATATGAAAAGAAGGGAATCAAAATACACAGGTCCATTGAGTTAGGTCTCCAGGTCAAGTGATTTAGCTATAACTATATGGATCAGAAACAAAAATGAGTTAGAAGAAAGAAGAGAAAAATTGGGACATGGTAGCAGGTTAATAATCTTCCCATAACTCCATAACAAAGAAGATGAATGAATATTCATTTATCATAATAGCACGAAGGATAAAAACAGTACTTTTCAGGAGTTCCTATGATTGAATAGCAAAATAGATCTCATAAAAGGCATTGTATTGCCTAGCAGTAGGAAGGAAGGTTAAATGGGAAAACCTATTCTGTGTTTTAAGCTTTACCTTTAGATAGCTATAGGAAATGACCTTTTGGGAGTCTGCTGGCCCAACAGGGACAAACGTATGCATGTGTACACACGTGTGTACAGAATTTTTTTTCATTTGAATTAGTGTTTTTTATATGGATCTTCTGTGAACTGCGAGATAAAATAGAGGCCTTTTTCTTTGGTGATTTGTGGGGGATGAGTAAGAACCATCTACAATTTGTGATGGTCATACCAGGGAAACCTGCCCCGAAAAAGTGCATTTAAGACAGTTATATCTCTGATGTACTCTCAAGACCTTAATGGGAATGAACCCACAGAGTTTGAATTGGCCCATAAACCTCATTTTTCAAGGCCATTAGAGGCATTCCATATAAGCATGTGGTACAGCCCATTCTATTTCCTTTTGGTAATCATCTCAGTAACTTTTCTGAATGTTTCCTGGTTCAGAACAGAAATTAGTTATGCAATCTTTATGCAACATTCCAAAGGGGAAGAAAAGCTGTTTATCGATGCTTTATATGGTGATCAATTCAAGATGTAAAAAAAACAACCCATATATTTCCCCCAATTTTTGCCTTTTTTCCTCCCCTGCTTCCTGCGATGTATTTTATTTTTAGGCTGAGTGATAACTGGAATGATTACCTCATGCTAACTTGAGTCTGTTGCATTGAACCTTCTTAGAACGATGATGGTTGCAATTGACTAGTATGTCCTTGACCCTGAACAAGAAGAACTCAAAAGAAAAATCTGTTGCTTCCCTTAGCATAACACTGACACTGGAGGAACAGACCATTCCTGCAGCATCTGTGGAAAGTCTTTGAGCTCTGCAAGCTCCCTCGATCGCCACATGCTAGTGCATTCTGGGGAGAGGCCTTATAAATGCTCAGTATGCGATCAGTCCTTCACCACCAATGGAAACATGCACAGGTGAGAGCCAGGAATGAGATGACAGCATGCAAAAGGGTGATCAATATGTATGTTTGGAAGATTGTTTACAGCATGTCCTATTCCCTTTCAGGGCTATAATCCAATGTGTCTCTTTTTAGCATGTATGGTCATCTGACAGCAGTTCCTTCCAGTGCATGATCAATTGCTTTAGTATGTCCTCTTGTTGGAACAGCTTATGGGAAGATGGGACTTAATTAAGTCTTGTATACATAAACATTCCAAACCAAAGCCTTCTCTTTTTAATGGAGACATTGGAGCAGTGGTGGGTTGCTACCGGTTTGCACCGGTTCAGGCGAACCTGTAGCAGTGGCGGTGGGAGGCTCCACCCACCCGCCCGGATGCTTCTGCGCATGCATGAGCGAACCGGTAGCAACGGGATTTGGGAACCCGCCCCTGCATTGGAGGCCATTTCTCAGTGTAGATTTGCCTTTATTTCTGTCCCAAACTACTGGCCCAGCCTGAGCTTATTAAATACTGCTGAACATAACAATCTTTGCCAAAGACTCAGAAATGCTTGAAAAAACACTCCCTCAGTGGAATATAAGTTGCACTGATCAGTTTTATCTTATCAAAATTCTTCCTAATGTCATTAAAGTTTGATAGGTAGAAGAAAACAAATGTATCCTAATGAAGGAAATTCATTCATTTTATCTTTCAATACAGGTAGTCTTTGACTTACAACCATTCGTTTAGTGACTGTTTGAAGTTACAGCGGCACTTTAAAAACTGGTTTATGAATGTTTTTCACATTTACCACCGTTGCAGCATAGCCAGAGTCATGGATTCAAAATTCATATGCTTGGCAATTGGCATGTGTCAGTGTCACTGGGTCATGTGACCACTTTTTGTGACTTGACAAAGTCAATGGGGAAACCAGATTCACTTAATAATGTTACTCACTTAACCGCTGCTTTGAAGCACTTAACTGTGGCAAGTAAAATGGGCCAAAATTCACTTACCAAGTGTCTTGTTTAGCAACAGAACTTTGGGGTTCAATTGTGACTGTAAGTCAAGGATTATCTGTATAAATTTATGTATAAGCATATTCATGTTTTCTTTTTGAGACAACCCAAAGGTGAGGGAGGGAGGCAGGCAGGTGCCAAGATTTTCAAACCTCTTCTAAATAAACCTACAGTGCTATTGTCAGGGACAATCTCATTCTGATTTACTGATTCATTTAATCTAATATGCATTCTGTGAACCGTGTATCTGAGAGATTACACCTGTCAGGTAATTTGTTCTTTTAAAAGCGCCACTGTAGAAAGAAATGATATAGTTGTGAAACAAACAGCAAGCTTAACAGACTGTATCTTTTCAGTGTGATTTTTTTCCATTATGGTAGAAAGAATGGAAATGATGTGTTTTCATTTTCCCAAACAGCCAACGTAGAACCAAGCGTTTTAATAAAGCCCTGTTTAGAGTTAATTAGGTCATAATATCTTCTACATAATCATAGGTCTGCATTGAGTGTGAGGATTTACTGTATTTTTTGTACTATAAGGCGCTCCAGACCATAAGACGCACCTAGCTTTTGGGGAGGAAAACAAGAAAAAAAATCTGCCTCTGCTTCCCAGCAATTTGCCTCCTAACAGCAAACAGCCTGGTCAGCTTCAGCACAGTCTGATTTAGCACCAGTATCTGATTGGCGGTTGAATCGGCCTTCCAGAATACAGCTGATCAGCTGTTCCAGGCTGTGGGGATCGCTGCTGCGCATTGCTATCGCTGCCACCTATCACCACCTCCATGTGCCTCATTTTCAGCCTCTGCACGTCCCAGTTTCGGCTTCCGTGTGCCCCATTTTCATCCCGTTCCAGGTGGCGGGGATTGCCACTGCCTATCGCTGCTGAAGGGAGGCGGCAATCCCCGCCACCTGGAATGGGCTGAAAACGGGACAAGCAGAGGCTGAAAATGGAGTGCCCGGAGGCCGAAAATGGGGCGTGTGGAGGCGGTGATAGGCGATGGGTGGCAACGATCCCTGCAGCCTGGAACAGCTGACTGGCGGTATTCGCCAGCGGGTGGGCGGGGCTTTGGCAACATTCGCTCTATAAGGCGCACAGACATTTCCATCCACTTTTTTGGGGGGGGGGAAGTGTTTCTTATAGTGCAAAAAATATGGTATATTCATCTGTATCTAGACCTTTGGCCAAAAAAATCAGAAGACAGTGTTGTGTAGTAGTTAAATGGTGGATTAGAAGCAAGAAAAGAAAACCCCTTAGGCATGGAAATCAACTGGATGCCCTTGGGCCACTCCCTCCCTCTCAGCACTAAATCAACATAAAGTTGTGTGACAAGCTGACTCAAAAACAACCCCCTTGTTGCATCACACATTGATAAGCTTTATTATAAGATCAAGGCAGCCCTGTGCAAAGCAAGCAAAGCCAACAATTATGTGGGACAAGCTTAATTTTTTAGTATAAAAAAATAGCTATATTTTTCTTGCTGCTCCATAAAACATTTGCCTGTGGATGGGATGCCTGGTTTGTTACAACAGAGATGCCTATTGCGTTGTCTTTTTATGGTTAATGGTAGCTTTGGGTAAAAGTGGGGTTTAAATAAGGAGTCTCATAAACTGCTAACCGCTTGTGTGGTCTATATTAATACTGTATCTTGGGCCTCTCATGAAAGGTAAGCTTCAAAAACACAATTGTTACAGGCACTAAGTATACAACAGAAATGAAAACTTTGCAAGATTCTCCATTTTATGGTATATAACAAATAACAAATTCAAAGCTAAGTATTTTAGTATTTTTTTTAACAGTGATTTTAGAACTGAAGATATTTTTACAAGTGAAATGTTTGGTGTATGTTACGGTAGAATGATGTAGTAGGGCAAAGCCTACTGAAATCTCCATTGCACAGCTATTGGCTAAAAAGAAGATAGATAACTTCAACGTCTCATTAATCTGCTTCCTCTAGTGGGGAAGATCAGGGGGGTCTGCAAACTTGGCAGCTTTAAGACTTGTACTGGCTGAGGAATTCTGGGAGTTGAAGTCCACAGATTTTAGAGTTGCCAAATATGAAAAATACTGCTGCAGAGGAACATGGTTTGGTGAAGGAATATGCAAAACTTTGTGTATATGCACAGACACTGGTATTCCTTTTTCCATACTTTGCTGGCATGTTTTCAATTGTGACTACTCATAGATATGTACATCTTGTACATATCTACGGACTATTTCCCAAGGTACAAAACCTGACATCTTTCTGCTAAGAAAGCATAAGCAGACATTTTTGAATTGGACTAAGACTCTATCAAATTCAACTCCCCCTCCATCCCTCCAGTGGTGGTCAGCCTAGTAAGGCAGAAGTATCTTCTGTTTGTCTAGTTACCTGATAATCAGAGTTGTACTGCTCTGCTCTTCACAAGGACATTCTGTTCAGCTTCACAAGACTAATAACTATTGTTGACAAATTTGTCTAGTCTTTTCTAAAGCTGCCTAAGGTCACCCTTATTGTGTACTCTTTCAGAAAGCAAATTGCAGTGCTGCAGCTATTCCAATTTAACACATTGGTACTGACCTAAAAAACCCTAAATGATTTTGAACCAAGTTCTCAATAGAAGTGATACATCTGCATATATTTGCCTTTGCCTTAAAATAAGCATCCTAGACTCTATTCTTTGGCTGGGTTGTGACAAGAGTTAGACTGATGAATGCCAGGGATAAGGTCATTTTTCAGATTGGCTGCATGGTCCTAGAATATCCTCTTAAAGGCAGTCCATCTATCTGTTCTTTCTAATCGTCCTTGGCAGTTAATTTTCCTGCATTTGAGATGCTTAGAAACTTCTTTATTTGCTAGTCTTTAATTCTTTTTTTTAATCGTTTAAAGGGCGCTTAACTGATTTGCTGTAGCTCCCCTTAGTAAAGGGAGATTATAAAATCTGCAAAATAATACTTGTTCTCTGATTACATCTAACAACCTTGTGACAAATTCTAGCTTGACAAAGCATTTCAATGAATGTCCTCCTACTTCTGTTTTAGCTCTGTTGAAATGAACTGCAGGCTTAAGAGATTCAAGGGAGGCAGTCCTGTTGACGAGTAACAAGTAGTGTAGCTCAAGAGACAGCATGTATGAAATTTATGTTGGCAACACTTGAGCATGCTTCTCCTTTGCAGGGCGGCAGAATCACGTAACTCAAAATATTTATATTTGATCCCTGAAGCAAGCCTGGCCGAACAGGTTTTTGAAGTGCTTGCTAACTTGCTTGACATATCAAGCCATTCATGTTGGAATTTAGGTGTCCATTGCACTATGCATTTCTTGATCGTATGGGAGGAATTAGGCAATTTTCTGCAAGGCAATGATTCCTGTTTAGGAAAATGTGGATTGTGAGTAGTATATAGGTTAAAAACTATTTCCTATGTTGCTTTTCCCATCTCTGTGTGACCATCTCTTAGATACCTGCTAAATAAAAGAGGTAGCTTAAAGATGAGAATGCAGTTACCCTTTTAATTTCCTAGCCAGATTGAATATTCAGTTAGGTCCTTTCACTGTTCTAACTTACTGAGATGTAGAGTGAATTTTCTAAATTGATCTCCCTACCTTCCATCTGTTAAGCCTTGGAGGGCTTGTGCTGTACAGGATCAATCAGGTTCAGAATGCAAATTTACAGAAGATATCCATTGACAAAAGTTAGGTTTTTGTTTTTTTTACCGAGGATGCATTTTGTTCCTTAGTCAAAAACGAATGGCAGAAAATCTCTCCCCTGAAAAAGCAATGTCAAGCAAAGGAGGGGCCTTTTCACGATATTCTATGTTGAATTATATCTGGAAGAGTCTGTTTGTCTTGGTGCACTTTTAAGGAAACATCTTGAAATTACATTTCCTAAATGGCATTTTATAGTATCTTCATGTGCACGTTTCAGATTATCTTTTTCTCCAGTTTCAGTTCCAGCTTGGAACTGATTGATTTACAGCAGGGGTGTTCAACCTTGGCAACTTTAATACTTGTGGATTTCAACTCCACAAGACGGCCAGCTAGGGAATTCTGGGAATTGAAGTCCACAAGTTTTAAAGTTGGACCCCTCTGGTTTACAGATTGAAGATACTTTTTTCTGACGATACAGGTAGTCCTAGATTTATAACAGTTCATTTAGTGACTATTGAAAGTTACAAAGGCAGTGAAAAAAGTGATTTATGACTATTTTTCACATTTACAACCGTTGCAGCATCCCCAGGTTCACATGATCAAAATTCAGACGCTTGGCAACTGATGCATACTTATGACAGTTGTATTGTCCTGGAGTCACATCATCAACTTTTGCGACTTTCTGTCAAGCAAAGACAATGGGGAATCCAGATTCACTTAATAGCAATGTTACTAACTTATGAACTGCAGTAATTCACTTAACAACTGTGGCAGGAAAGGTCATAAAATAGGGCAAAACTCACTTAACAAATCTCTCACTTGACAACATAAATTGTAATCATAAGTCTACCTGTACTTTCCTTTTTCTCAGGAAGTCACCCAGAGTTGGTGTTAATTTTCGGCATTCCAGCTGCTAAGAGTGGCAAGATCTACATGTTAGGATCACAGATAATCCTTGGTTTTATGTCCACTTGTTCTATACAGTGATGCTGAAAAAATGGACATATGACCTATCCTCCAGGTTTTGGCCATTGCAGTACCTCTGCAGTTATGTGATCACAGTCTGGGTGCTTGAGAGCCTGGCTCATTATTATAACATTACAGGGAGATATTTGGGATCTTCCCTGGCTTCCAACAAGGAAAATCAATGGGAAAGCCAGCAGGGAAGGTCACCGGTCATTCCCACTTCTTTTCTTGCCTGCAGGACCCTTTCAGCCCTCCCAGGCCTTTTCCCAATTCACACCAGTCCCTTCAGGCTTTCGCTGACCCACTCCAACCCTCCCTTTCACACACACCCATTCTCCACCCCCACAGCAACCTTGTCTCCCTCTTCTTTCTGCCTAATGACCTATATATCCTGTGATTACAAAGGCAACTGGGATTGCCGTTGCTAAGCAATGCAGCACATTTTAGAGTACATCACTTAGGGATGGCAATCCCAGCCCCAATTGCTGTCGTAACCCGAGGACTACCTGTACCTTAATTACATGTGCTCCGTAGTTCAGAGTACTTTTCAATCTGATCCCTATACATGCAATACGATATTGGGTACTTCTGGTTCACGTCTTCATTAATTTCCCAATCATTATGGAGCAGCAGAAAGTTGTGATTAGTATCTTCTTTCCGATAGGCAAAATAATAAGCTGTTCTGTTTGAAACAAATGAAGCAAGAAATCTCCTAATCTAATTCTGAGAAGTCTCTTTCCAATTCAGAAGAATTCTTACGAGTTTCTGCTGAGTTAAATGAGTGACCTTTTCTTATTTAAGGCACTTAAAATCTCCCAATGTTTTCAAACCCACCCTATGTTGTAAAGTGAGACCATCCTGTTCAGGTTGATAGAAATATCAATATTTGGGGGAAAAAAGCTTTAGTTTGTGCTGGGAGAAGAAAAGAGCTGTACAATGCACTGAAAAAAATAGGCACCACAAGGGAAACACTAGTTGCCAGGTAAACAAAATTGATTTTATGATGGAATACAGGAAGTTCTTAACTTACAACCACAATTGAGCCCCAAATTACTATTGCTAAGCAAGTGGTTGTTAGGTGAGTTTTGCCCCATTTTTCAGCCTTTTTCTGCCACAGTCATTAAGTGAATCACTGCAGTTGTTAATTGAATCTGACTTCCCCATTTGCTTTGCTTGTTCGGAGCCAGCTGGGAAGGTTACAAATGGTGATCACATGATCCTAGGCCAGGGATCTGCAACCTTAAACACTCAAAGAGCCATTTGGACCCGTTTCCCACAGAAAAGAAAACACAGGAAGCCACAAAACCTCGGTGGGTGTGGCCAACTCCAGATCACTCACTTTCACCAGTCACATGACCCCCCCCTCCATGCCTACCCAGCTGGTCATTAAGGCAGAGAACCAGTTGTTAAAAAACAACAAGGAACCACAAAACCTTTTGACATCTCTCTCTCTCTCTCCCCCCTTTCTTCTGCCTTTCCGTATCTCTCTGTCTCCCCCCGCCGCTTCTCCATCCCCTGCCGTCGCCCTTACCTTCTCAGGCCAGGTGAGGAGTGACTGGGAGGGGAGGGCGAGAGGTGGAGCCAGCCAGTGGTGGGATCATCCAACAGGGAGCCACAGCAGAGGGCCCAAAGAGCCGCATGCGGCTCTGGAGCAGCAGGTTGAAGACACCTGTCCTAGGATATGCATGCCGGGGGAGCAAGTGCATGAATTTTGATCACATGACCATGGAGATGCTACAACAGTTATAAGCATGAAAATCGGTCATAAGTCATTGTTTTCAATTCCTTGTAACTTTGAATGGTCACTAAGCAAATGGTTGTAAATAGACAACTAACTGTCTGTTAGTTTAAAGACGTTTATGCACAAGGGTGCTTTCTTTGCTAGTGCTGCTGCTGGAGGGGAGATATATTTAATAGTAGAAATTGGTTATTATGAGATAATAATAACCTCTCTTCTTGGTGGTGGCCCCTTTTCTATAGAATGTTATTCCCCCGGGGTACAATTGGCCCCCAGTTGTCTTTTTCAAAAGACATAAAATGTGGTTTTGTCATTGGTTTTTTATGTAGTGGATTTTTAAATATTGCAAGCTGACTCGAGTCACCTATGTGTAAGTTGGGCAGCTATATAAATTTCTTTAATAAATAAATACTTGAACCTGCCTTATTTATGTCATATTCGATCTCTGATCTGTATGTCAGCTATCAAACTCAACTACGTTGGTACCCATCATTAATTGGTTCCGGGAGGCATGATGAGTACCAAAAATGTTGAAACATATTTTTCCTGTAAGGAAAAATGTAGTGAGTCACAAGGCAGACGACACCGATGACTTCTAGTTTGGAATAAGGTGGCTTTTGAAAATCAAAGCAATAGTTTTGATTGTTTTCGCTTGGAAGTCACCAAGTAACCAAAAAACCCCAAGTATTCAGCTGCCACCACCATGGAGTGGTTGGATGCTTTGTTAGACTGCAAATAAAAGCCGATGAGAAGCTGCACTGGATTCCTAAACCCTTAGAACAAGAAAATGTGCATCATTTAACATTATTTTGTACTCCTGATATCAGTGGTATCTTTCCATCATGATACTATATTAAATTGTCCCAGAGGCTTTGGCCGTACATTAACAGGCCATTAATGAGAAGGTGTGGAAATCTGTTAACTTGCAGGTAGCAGAGTGAGGTCCTTCTGGGGATTACTGACTGTCAGCCAGGATAAAATGTACAATACTGCATATGCATCTGTCAAAACTGCTATCAGCTGTGGATAAAGATACTAGGTTTTACTTAGAAAAAGTGCTTTTCAAAAATCACTCTGTTTTGCAGTGAGGAGGGAGACTGGGATCTCTCACGTACCTTCTCTTGACTAGCTGGAATACTTCCTCACTGTGCATATTTTCAAGTGTCCTGTTTTGTGGTTGGTGGCTTACTAGTCCCATTTACAAAGACTCTGCCAATCTAAGATGGAATGAGTGAGGTTGTGGATGCAGGTTTTAACACGCATTTTAATAAAGTGCTGCCATATTGAACCAGTTTCTTTTCTGTTTTAGATTTCTTTCAAAGAAATAAGTCCTTCACATGCAACGGGGGTGTCAAACTCGATTTCATTGAGGGCCACATCAGGGTTTTGTTTGACCTTGGGGGGGCGGTTGGGGGGGCATGGCCAGCATGACGTCACTCGTGTCAGGGGATACCTGTGGTGGCCCGAGCACTCTGCCAGCGAAAATGGGCTCTCAAGCTCCATTTTCAGCTGTGACAGCCTCCTGCAACCCTCTGCTAGTGAAAACGGAGCTTGAGGGGCCACATGTGGCCCTCCTGAGCTCTGTTTTTGCTGGCAGAGGCACCACGGGCCGGTCCTTTGTTGTTTCCAGGGCGGGCCCGCAGGCCCTATCTAAACATCCCATGGGCCGAATTCGGCCCCCAGGCCTGGAGTTTGACACCCCTGACATACAATGATGTTCTGAAGATGGTACTGTTAACAACAGATACATCTTGCTCATCTTTTTCTGATTTTCTTTCTTAATATTGAGCATCATATATTCAGGGTCACAGCCTACTGTGAGGTTTTTCTTTGGGTTGCTGCATTGCAGTGAGTGGGAATAACCCAAGAATTAAAATATGTTCTTAGGTTGCTCCCTTTCATTTCAGTGGGACTTCTACAGAGGAATTTCCTTGTGCGTGTTCTGCTCTTGGGTTTCTGTTGAATTACTCAGTGTTGCCATCCTGCTTCCAAGAATTTAATTTTGGTTATTACATCAATTCTAGAGAACTGATCTTGAACAAATTAGCATTTAATAGGGGGTTCTGTGTGCTTCACATGGGATGCTTGTCACACTGTAGGTTGGCTGATGCACAGCTATTTATCTCTTTTCATATTGCTTGTTATCCTTTTTTTCTTACGTCTTATTAAATGAATGGTCTCTTTGCTTTGGAGTACTTAGTGTTAGAGATTTGTTTCAGACTTCATAGGGAGGAGTAGGTCCAGAAGTGAAGGATCTTGCCGTGTCTGTAACAGAGAATATTGATTTTTCCATCACATTCCTGCTTGCTTTGGTATTTTTAGAGAATTTTTATTTGATCACCGTGAGATTTTTTAATCTGATCATGGTTTGGCTGTGCTGGAGCTAGAGGAAAACCCGTAAAGTAGGGCTGTGCACACTTCGAAAATGATTTGGAAGTACCGTAGCCTTTTGAACTTTCTATAAACACAGCACCTCTCTGTTTACGAAAGCAGCTGGTCTTTCTCCAGGTTACTGAAGAAGCCTGAAAACAAGATGTGCCTTCTCTAATTATAATAGGTCAGCTGCTTATAGCAGCCACATCTTTTTCCAGGCTTGTACAAGCAGCCTGTAAAAACAAATTGGCTGCCTTGGTGAATAGCAGAGATTTTATTCTGCTATATAAGCTGTGCTCATGTTAAGTTCAACCATTTCTTCTAGAAGATCATCCTCCTAGGTCAAACCATGCAGTGTAATTTACTAGTCAGAAATTTGAAAGCGGGGAAGGTATTAGCTGAAGGGATTCTGCTGCCAATGTTAAGAATTTTGGCAGCTATTCTTTTCCCAGAATGGGTACAAGCAGATGGATGATGATGATGATATCTTTATGCTATCCATCATTATGTTGGATGCATGTAGTTTTATACTTGGAGCAGATTTTGCTTATAGGCTTATTTCTCAGTTCTGTACAGGTAATCATCGACTTAAAAAGGTAAAGGTTCCTCTCGCACATATGTGCTAGTCGTTCCCGACTCTAGGGGGCAGTGCTCATCTCTGTTTCAAAGCCGAAGAGCCAGCGCTGTCCGAAGACGTCTCCATGGTCATGTGGCCGGCATGACTAAACGCCGAAGGCACACAGAATGCTGTTACCTTCCCACCAAAGGTGGCCCTATTTTTCTACTTGCATTTTTCACGTGCTTTCGAACTGCTAGGTTGGCAGAAGCTGGGACAAATAATGGGAGCTCACTCCGTTACATGGCATTAGGGATTCAAACTGCCGAACTGCCAACCTTTCTGATCGACAAGCTCAGCTTCTTAGCCACTAAGCCACTGCGGCCCACATACTTACCGCAGTTCATTTAATGACTGTCCCAAGTTAACAACAGCACTGGAAAAAGTGACTTAAGACCATTTTTCACACTTATGACACTTGACCATCCCCATGGTCACATGATCAAAATTTAGACACTTGGCAACTGTCTCATATTTGTGATGGTTCCAGTGTCCCGGGGGGGGGGGGAGGGGGTTCACTTCCCCTTTTGCGACCTTTTGACAAGCAAAGTTAAATGGGGAAGCCAGATTCACTTAACAAATGGGTTACTAATTTAACAACTGTAATGACTCACTTAACAATTGTGGCAAGAAAGTTGATAAAATGGGGCAAAACCCACTTAGCAAATGTCTCTTAACAACATAAATTTTGGGCTCAGTTGTGGTCGTAAGTCAAGGACTACCTGTATAGAGAAATTCCTGGACTTATATAACCTCCTTTCAAAGATTCCTAGATTTGATGTCTGATATCTTTCACTTGTTGGTTACTTGAATCTTTTAACTGAGAAAACTGCTGCTTGAGATGCTGAGAAAATCATCTGACCTGATACAGGGGAATTTTCTCAGCATCTTGTGTTTCATATTCGATCTGAGAGATGGGGAAAATCTGTTTGCATATAGAAAACTGTATGTGCTAGGAAGGGGTGTGACATCATGAGATATCACAGCATGCACAGACTGGCCTTTTGTTATTTCAGCGCAAGCTTTTACTTGCACCTTTAACCGTTTCAGTTGTGTAAACTACTCTTTTTTTTTTCTTTTCAAAATTGCTCCATTCTGGCCCACATTACATCTTCCAAGGGTTTTGATCTTAAATCTGAATATTGATTATTTGCAAGTGAGTGATGGTATGTATCTGCTAAAGTAGGGTCAAAGAAGGCAGTAATGGAAAATCCAGATATGGAATAAAAATGAAATGATTTTGGCGTTTGAATGGGTGCGCTAACCCAAGTACAGAGCATGTGAATAGCTGCAAGGCAGTTGGTGTTCATTTCAAGCCCTTCTCATCAGAATCCTAACAATGTCAGTTTACAGTTTTCAAGGTTGTAGAGATAAGCTTGCAGGCCTGGTGCTGATTTCAGATGAAAAGCGGAGCACACTAGTAAAGATGCACAAATATCCTCTGGTCCTTTTTAAATAGACAACCAAGTCCAGCTAATCTAAATTCCTTTTCTAAGGATAGCATGTTTTGCTTGACATTTTACTGACACTTTTTTGGGGGTGGGGTGGGTGGGGTTCATTTTTTCCTCTCAGAAATTCACTTTCATCATGGCTTTTCGTTTGATCTCATTTAAAGAAGACATTTTTGGAAAAAGATTATATTATTCACCAGTTATCATCAGTACTCTGAACATATTTATAACTGATGCTCCAATTTATTTTCTATTTGATTGTTTTTATATCCTTTATGTGCCTTTCCTTAGTGATGTGTGTGTATCTATGTTCATGGAGGGGAGAGAGGGGCTGGCCAACTTGATAAAGGGTCATCAGATTGGGATTTGAATATTCTGAATATTCTATAATGTAACACCTTGAGTATTATACTACACTGATCTTACATTAGCATCAAAACTATATTTAGCGTGAAATATACAAGTATGTTAACTGTTGTTTATGATTACTTTGGCACTTCCCTTATTGAGTTATTATTTATTTATTTATTCATTCATTTATTTATTCATTCATTCATTCATTCATTCATTCATTCATTCATTCATTCATTTATTTAATTGGACTTATATGCCGCCCTATCTCTGCAGGACTCAGGGCGGCTCACAACAATAATAAGTTATCCCAGTTTTCTGTAAGTTAAAATTTCTTAGATTGTGCGCTGTGCTTGAGAGCCTTATATTTTGTCTTCTTCCCTTTTCAGCACTTTATTCATAGCATAATTTTTGTGGCTTGCATTTCTCCACCACTTCTTAAAATCCAGCTTCAAACACTAGGTGTAGGCCTGTTTGGTAAAAATCTGACGATTTGCATGTGCTTAAAGAACATTGCCCCAAATAAGCATACTTTGATTCATAAATTTGATCTTTCTAATTACAGTAGGTTATATTCCCTTTGTCTTCAAATTCATCCCTGAAGAGATGAATAATATGGAATGTCAGTTGGATAATTTGCAGGGGTGGGGTGGGGAAAGGGGAGCACAGGCATATTACATGCAACTATTTCATCTGTCTATCATTACATCATTCCTTCCCTAATACTTTTCCTATTTTTCATAGTGGTATGGACAGGTGGGGAATGGATGACATTTGCATTACCAGTGCCTATTGCTTATTATCATCATAGGAATGACAGTCTGGGAAGGAAAAAGTTGCTTGCTGCAGGTTGCTTATGGCATCAAGCAAATATTTGGAACTTTTAGATATTTTAGACTACATCAGTCACAAGTCTCAGTTTATGGTTAGTAATGCCAGTCCAGCACTTCTGAAGAGGTTTGGGTTGGGAATAATTGCTCTCAACAATGTCCATTTGATAAAAGCTTGAATCATTTGACTATAGATGTTTGTCTTGACTTTATGTGAGATGGTTAAAGGCTTGGCTGAAGCACAAAAATCAACCAGGAATAAGTGAGAAAACCGCAAACAAACCAGATATTCTGGTTCTTACTACACAGGAAAGTTTGCAATGAATTAGCCAACAAGAAACTCTGATGTCCTGCAGTAGAATAATATACTCATTATTTCTTCAGTCCAATCCACATATCATGCTAATAAGCAAATCACATTAAACAGATGTAGTAGTGCAGAATGTTTCTGTAAGCAACAAGTGAGCAATTCAAAGCATGCCAAAATCCTTAGTTCTTGTTGACCATCTCACCACTTCCTGCACAGTTATCATTAAATGCTTAGAGAGGCTGTTGGGCACAACACTGAATTTATTCTGTCTCCTGTGAACATAGGAGCCAGCTGCCTAATACATGGGCTAGAGCAGGAGTCACCAACCTTTCGGACCTCAGGGACCACTAAATTCATAATTTTAAATCCCACGGACCACTAATACAATATGCCTAATGATCGGTTGGGTGGGTGTAGCTAGGTGGTCATGTGGCTGGGTGGGCATGGCCAAGTTAATGTCACTCACGTCGAGGGATGCCTCGCCAGCCTCTATTCACCCCTCCCCTCTCAGCCACTCCTTGCCTCCCTGTCGGGGCTCCTTAGTACCCCAACAGGAAGCAGTTGTTGGAGCTAAGCAGCCACCACAAGAAAGAGTTGGCAAAACAGCTCAGTTCAAATTGGATCTGACAGAGGAGGAGGCTCAATAGAAGCACCTCGCTGAGGACTACAAGCATAGGCTGTCCAAGCAGAGGGAAAACCTGTGGGAGTGCAAGGCCAGATACAGGCGCCTGGAGGCTCAGCAGGCTGAGATGGTCAGCCAGTTCCAGGCCATGAGGCAGTCCCACTGGAACAAGGTCCTCCGGCTCTTCACCACCAGCAGCACTTCCCTCCAGCCATCGCCCAAAGTCCTGCACCAGGAGGCTGAAGCAGACTCCAAGTTGGAATTTCTGTCCCTCTCCGACCTACACAAGAAGACCCTGAAGGGGTCAACTCAAACTTTCATTGCACGTATCCAGCCCAGGGGCCGTAGTTTGAGGACCTCTGATTTAGTGCAATATAAAAAATGCAAATAATTTTTCTGCAGACCACCAAAATTTTCTCGTGGACCACATTGTGACCACAAAGCAGAACCGGTTGGATATGATGATGGTGGTGGTGGGGAGACATTGGAGTTGATCCTTTATCTAGTATCCAAGTGAAACAGCAACAGCTACCAAAACGAGTGTGCCAACTGGATTTCCATCCTTTCCTTGTCAAATGTTGTACTTCCTTGACAAGCATAGTCGTAAAAATTGCTTCTACCTGTAGACTGCTGGACAGTTTTTTCCCCCTCCTCACCGCCAATAAAATCTTTTAACTACAAGGGTTTTTACAAATTTATAAGGATTATTTGATTGCAGCTGTTTGCGTAAGGTGATACGTAAAAAAGAAGCTGCAGCAGGTTAGAACAAAAGAAAAAAGAGTGAAATCTGGAATGGGGAAAGATGTCCAAAGCAGACTAGTAAGGAAAGCTGTTCTTGATGGTAGGGAATGCTAGCTGATTGGGGAGGACAATAGAGCATTCTGCATAAGGGCAGGGCTGGCTGACAGTTTCATAAAGAGAATTAGCACAGCATTTACTGTGTTACCCATTCTTAACACAGTTGATTGGAAAATGTTACTTGGTTTTTAAAAAAACAGGAAATTCAATTTTGTGAGCTCAAAAGTAGGTATATTTGTGCACTACAAAGATTGATAAATTGTTTTACAAGAATGTGTAATTTTTAAGAAAAAGAATACCAGGTGTAAAAAGAACGTATATGGAATGCCCGGTAGAATTTGGAAATACTGTCCTAAAGACCATGTGAGCTGGAAACCAGAAAAAACAACAACAAAAACCTGCTGAAATATCAGAAAATACCAGAATACTTCAAGCCCTTTTCCAGCAGAGAGTTGCAGATTCCATGATCACTACAGTATGTGACTATTTTTTAGTGGCATGATTTAAAAACTTTGTTGTTGTTGAGTTAAACTCTAAATAGCTATGGTAGACTTATGGACATAGTCCTGCTACCCACATAGGTCTTGTCCTCTTCGGAAGTGGTATCATTGCATCATTTCCACTCCCTCTCTGGGGCTGAAAAAAGTATGTGAAAAATGCTTGCTGGTGTTCAGCCCCAGCAACGGATCCCAAAGAACACAGCACACACAAACTCTGAACAAAACTTAGTTTACTCAAATAACACAGTTTTAGCAAATGCCGGCTGTTAATAAAGCGTTCTTAACAGCCTGCCAGAATTCCACAGATAAGATATTCAGAGTCTTCCTGGAGTTAGCAGAAAGCCCAGAAATCAGGTTTACAGAGACATCCCAACGCGATGATTAGCAAACTAAAGTTGTTTCCTGCAGCTTGTTACCAGCTGTGTACTTTCTTAAATAGGCTAAGGGAGTGGCCAATTAGCCCCAAGCCTTACTCTCGAGGAGACCTCCTCCTGAGGAACCACTCCTGCCTTTTGGCAGCTCTGTGTGCCCGTGCATTGAGAAGAGGCTCCTCTTCATCCTCTTCACTTATGGGAGCTTCTGGAGGTTCTGAAGGCCCTGGCTGCTGGCGCAGCACCACACCAGCCTCCTCGTCGTCAGGATCAGCAACAATCCGCGCAGGGCGCTGGTGGGCCACAACAGCTGGAGGGGGGAAATTTACTTTAGTCTTCCCATTGAACAAAATGTGGATGGGGAAGAGATGTTTGTGTGTGTGTGTGTGTGTGTGTGTGTGTGTGTGTGTGTGTGTGTAGATGCGTGCGTGCATGTGTGCGCCTCTCTGGTGCTGTTTGAAACCTTTCAAGGTAGAGACTTTACTGGTTTCGACCCCATGTCATCTGGACTTTTTTCTTTGTAGCCCATTGAGGCCAGGAAGCCTTCAGTGTAAGGTATCTCCATCTGAGAGAGGGCTTGAAATACAGTTTTGCTTAGGGTCAATTCTGTACTCCTTTTCCCTGCTTATCATGTGCAAGCCGACATGCATTGATTATTTTCCTCTGGTTGCAGTTTTGTTTTAAATGTGTCCTGCAATTTCCCCAGATCTATGGACTCATCTGTGTTTTTTTTTAATGCTTCAGCATTGACGTTTTGACTTAGTGAATATTAGGATTCCCCATAAATCTTGGGAACAAGGGAATTTTCTGTAAACATTGCAAATCGATGTGTCAGGTTCAGTTAGTGCTTGCCTCTTAACATGGGTGGGGTGGGAGGCGACTGGCTCAGAAATTCTGGCAATTGAAGTCCACAAGTCATAAAAGAGGTGTCGTTCCCCACCCCTTCTCTAGACCAATTCCTGAAATTCTCGGCTATAATTATGCTGGCTGGGGAATTCTGGGAATCGAAGGCTACACATCTGAAATCACCAAGGTTAGAAAGATTTCTCTGTGGCAGCTGTAAAAAAGACAGACTCCCTTATGTAAATGGCCAGCAGAGATAGAAGGATGTTTGATTCTATCAGTTCTCTCCTGAACTGATGTGTAAATTAGCCCCAAAGAAGTACTGCATCTATAATCAAAACCAAAAATCTGGATAATAATTTTGTTGGGGGGGGTATTATTATTTTAACCAACAGCTTTTAGTTAACCCGCAGTTCCTTGGGGGGGGGGTGTATGCTAAGGTTGCTCCAGTTTTCTCACTCAAAATCATTTTCTTTCTAATTTGGTGACATTTGTTTTATTTCCAACTCCCATTAATTATGAGCCAAAGCAAGAATACTTAGCTCATTCTCTTAAACCCAAAATTCAAAGGCCAGAATCTATTTCAAGAAAGAATATTTTAAGTGTGTGTGCGTGTGTGTGTATTGTGTAATCACCAGGGTTCTCCTCTCACCTGGAAGCCCTGAAGGAAGATGATTAGGATGCTTTTACATTGTAGAGTGTGGTAAAGTGCAGAAAAGAAGTTGGAAAATGCCTTTTTTGCTAAAAGAATGAATCAGGAGATCCTAGTAGATTTGACTGTGTAAAACAGCACTCCACCCCCAAATTTGAGCACTTAAATCCATGAGGTACTTGCTACACATTTTGGCTTTCTAGAGACATATTGCAAAACGTTCTTGCCACTCACTTCCCTTCTCCTCATATGCAGAGTCTCATATACTCTTCTGGTTTTTTATAGCAATAGCACTTAGCTATTATATACACTTAGCACTTAGACTTATATACTTATATATATTCACAGTTCTTTACAGCCCTCTCTAAGCAGTTTACAGAGTCAGCATATTGCCCCCAACAATCTGGGTCCTCATTTTACCCACTTCGGAAGGATGGAAGGCTGAGTCATCCTTGAGCCTAGTGAGAATTGAACTGCCGAAATGCTGCATTCTAACCACTGTGCCACCATGGCTCTTATGTTCTAAGAAACAAAGTTTCCATGAATATGACTTCTGACAGGTAGTCCTCAACTTATGGCCACAATTGAGGCTAAAATTTCTCTTGCTAAGCGAGACAGATGTTAAATGAGTTTTGCCTCATTTTACTATCTTTTGTCACAGTTGTGAATTACTGCAGTTATTAAGTTAGTAACATGGTTGTTAAGTGAATCTGACTTCCCCATAGGCCGCTTGTCAGAAGTTTGAAAAAAAATCATCACATGATCTCTGGACACTGCAACCGTCATAAATATTTGGCAAGCTCCCAAATTTTGATCATATGACCATGGGGATGCAGCAACAGTCATAAGTCTGAAAAATAGACTTTAAAAAATATAAGTCTCTTTTTCCAGTGCCTTTGTAACTTTGAACTGTCACTAAACGAATGGTTGTAAGTCAAGAACTTCCTGTACTGCTAGAAAATCAGAAGGATTTGGGTGTGATTTAATACTCTGTTACAAAAGTTCTCAGACATAGGTGAATAATTTTGGGAGTAGCTCCCTTTCCTTTGAAAGTTTGGGCCTGCAAAGTGGGCAATATACAATTGTTTTTTATTTTTAACAGTGGGTTTCAAATTTTTTTACTACCAGTTCTGTGGGTGTGGCTTAGTGGGCATGGTATGGCTTGGTGGGTTTGGCTAGGTGGGTGTGGCAGGGGAAGGATACTGTAAAATCTCCATTTCCTTCAATCAGCTGGGATTTGGGAGGCAGAGAATAGATGGGGGTAGGGCCAGTAAGAATTTTTACTACTGGTTCTCGGAACTACTCAAAATTTCTGCTACTGGTTCTCCAGAACTGGTCAGAATCTGCTGAAACCCACCTCTGGGTGACATGATTATTAACACAGTTTTAAAATGGCAAGAAATAGTGCTGGTTTTAGCCAGGGGTGAAATCCAGCCGGTTCTGACAAGTTCTGGAGAACCGGTAGCAGAAATTTTGAGTAATTCCGAGAACTGGCAAATGCCACCTCTGGCTGGCCCCAGAATGGGGTGGGAATGGAGATTTTGCAATATCCTTCTCCCAGGAGTGGGGAGGGAATGGGATTTTGCAGTATCCTTCCCTTCCACGCCCACAGAACCGGTAGTAAAAAAAAATTGGATTTCACCGCTGTTTTTAGCAATTATGGTCAGAAGAGAATTGAGCACAAAAGGGAAGGTGGGGGCTAAAGATCATTTTTCTCTCCTTTCCCACACAAGGAGCCAGTTTGAAGATGGTCCAGTGGACAGCAGCCATTTTTACCTCATAATAAATAAGTGTACTAAGTTCTTAAAATACATGTGCAGAAGTAGAAAGAATGATTTGATGAAAGATTCATGGAGGATAAATTTATCAATGGCTGCTAGTCATAATAGCTATATTACTCCTGACCTTTGAGACAATATGCTTTTCAGCATAATTGCTGCAGACTCCCCTTGGGAGAATACTATTGTATTTATGTCCTGCTGGTAGACATCATAGGCCTCTGGTGGGCCACTGTGGAAACAGGATACTGGGTTAAATAGGTCTTTGGGCTGATTCAGCAGGGCCTTTCTTATGGTTTGACAGATGTGAAAATAAACTCGCATGTGAACAATAACCTCCAAACTGGTCACACCTTTGGTTTATATGAAACTCTTTGAAATAATTAATTCTTGTGGTAAAAGTAATTTTATTTTAAAGCCATCTTATTTCAAAGCGACAAGTGTTCTTATTCAGATTTACTGGAAGAGATGGGGGAACTTCCTGGTGTTTCCATCAATTTTTAATAGGTTTGTCTCCATTTAGAACTGTAGAAAGTTCTACTTATTACTTGTTTTTCATTGCAGTTATTTTTCGTGCTTTGTAAGGAAAGCATGCACATTATGTTATGCTAAGGGCAGAGATGGAGAAGCAAGACATTTTTGACATGTGCTACGGATGCTGAAAGCCTACCTCATTGTGATGAATTGACAGAATAATAAGAGTTGCAAGGGACCTTGGAGGTCTTCTAGTCCAACCTTGCTCAAGCAGGAAACCCTATACCATTTCAGACAAATTGTCCAATCTCTTCTTAAAAACCTCCAGTGTTGGAACACCTATAACTTTTGGAGGCAAGCTGTTTCATTGATTAATTGTTCTAACTATCAGGAAACTTCTCCTTAGTTCTAGGTTGGTTTTCTCTTTGATTAGTTTCCATCCATTGCTTCTTGTCATGCCTTCAGGTGCTTTGGAGAATAGGTTGACTCCCTCTTCTTTGTGGCAGCCCCTCAAATATTGGAATACTGCTATCATGTCACCCTTAGTCCTTCTTTTAATTAAACTCAGACATACCCAACTTCCGCTAGTATTCTTCATATGGTTTAGCCTCCAGTTCCCTAACTGTCTTTGTTGGTCTTCTCTGCACTATTTTTGGCATCTCAGCATCTTTTTTTATATTGTGGCAATCAAAACTGGATGCAATTTTCCAAGTGTGGTCTTACCAAGGCATCATAATGTGGTACTAACACTTCATGTGATCTTGATTCTACCGCTCTGTTAATGCAGTCTAGGGCTGCATTGGCTTTTTTAGCAGCAGCAACATACTTCTGGCTCATATTTAAGTGATTGTCCACTAGGACTCTAAGATCCCTCTTGCAGTTACTACTATTGAACCAGGTCCCACCTAGTCTATACCTGTGCATTTGGGTTTTCTTGCCTAAATGTAAAACCTTATTTTTCTTAATCACATAATTTATAGAAGTGCAATTGAGATGTGCTTCTGTAAATTATTTGTATTATATATTTCTAATATACTTGACAAATATGACTCTTTTATTTTGGAGCATCTTTCCTGTGATAATAAGTAGTTCTTAGACCAGGTGGATGACTTTAGACTCTGGGGTTACACAAAGCTACAAGAAGCTTTGAATAAAATTCCAAGAGTCCCTTCTGAACTGTTATCTATATATATAAAAGCGAAAACCAGTCACGCCGTAATCATGAAATCTCCAGAACCATAAAGCCTACAAACTTGAAATTTGGCACATATGTTCCTCTTGGCTTCTAGGTGCTCACTAAGAAAGGATTTTTCTAAATGACCATCAGAGCATTAGTATTTCCTATATTATTATTAACACACTCTGATGCTAAGGAGTTCTACTCCACCTCCCCCCCCCCGAAAAGAAATCTGTTCCAAATGCAAAACACAAGCAGAGGACAGGAGTTTCACTTTCAGTTTTACTTTCACAGCAGGAAGCAGCTTTATACAGAACCCTTGAGCTAAGCAATGGCCAGGCTCCTTCCTGTCTCCTTCTTGTTCACACAGCAAATACTGTTTCACTTTCCAAATAGCCCTCTGATGTTAAGGAGTTCTACTCCCCCTCCCCCCCCAAAAGAAATCTGTTCCAAATGCAAAACACAAGCAGAGGACAGGAGTTTCACTTTCAGTTTTACTTTCACAGCAGGAAGCAGCTTTATACAGAACACTTGAGCTAAACCATGGCCAGGCTCCTTCCTGTCTCCTTCTTGTTCACACAGCAAATACTATTTCACTTTCCAAATAGCCCTCTGATGTTAAGGAGTTCTACTCCCCCTCCCCACCTGAAAAGAAATCTGTTCCAAATGCAAAACAGAAGCAGAGGAGAGGAGTTTCACTTTTAGTTTTACTTTCACAGCAGCAGGCAGCTTTACTACAGAACAATTGAGCTAAGCCACACCCAGCCTCCTTCCTGTCTCCTTCTTGCTCACACAGCAAATACTGTTTGAGTTTCCAAACACCCCTCAACTCTCTCACACACTGATAGGTTGCTAGTCAGATGAATACTGATGGATGCTGCGGGCTGGGACATTCTACTCCCCCTTCCCCCCCCCATTCCAACTGCCAGTTGCATTATATTAACACAATCTGATGTTATGGAGTTACACATTCTACATTAAGTTTCAGGCTGTAAGTGTCAATTTATCAAGCCCGACCACATAGTTTCATATCGAAGCACGGGCGTCCAGCTGGTTAAATATATTGGAAGTTTACTCTCCATTAAATCAACGAAATCAAATGCCATGTTTTTTGTTTATAATTGCCTCCAACATGGCAGTCAAAAGGCAAAGGCATTTGCCCTCACCCCCAAATGTATAGCCCTATTTTATGCACTCAGGTTCAAATTCTTGCATTTGAAATTACTATAAGGCTAGGTTTCCTGATAAACCATGTTCATTTATCACTGCCTGAGCATACAAATTTAGATAAACAGGATCATCTCTATTTCTCAGGACAATAATTAATTTGTATATTAAACATTTACAACACATTCAATTTAAGTAGTTGCTGGAATGAAATACAATAATAACCATGTAAAAACAAACCACGATAAAAACAATAACATCACAGTATAGCTTAAATAGACAACTAATTTACTGTAAACTGCTGGTGACTTCAAGTTGATCTGCGGTCACTAAGACAGGTTAGAATTAAAATTAATATTTTCGGTCAGCACCGAAATGAAATAATGTTGGTGTTAGACTGGCTTCAGAATGTGCTATACCCACGGTGATAGAGATCACACACAATATATTTTAGTAGTGTTTGAGGTAACCTGGCAACATTAATCACAATGTCTTAACAGAGTTATTAGTCTTTTATTGGTTCATATTTAAAGTGCTGTGAGATACTTACACTGCTGACCCACTGGAAATGAATTAAATTGTGTCTATTGGGATTCAGGCCTTCTGTGAAAAGAGAAGAGCAAATATGAAAAAGTAGGATTGTAATTCTATAAATGTCTGTTCCAAAGTAAATCCCTTTGAGTTTAATTGGACTTTATGAGTATCGGAATGTATCTTGATTTCATTTAAACTGTATTTTCTAAACCCTTCTCCTGAATTTCTCCAGAAAATGTTAATTTTCATTTGTCATTACATAAAAATGATTACACTGATTAAAAACATACATAGGAACATACTGTTTAATTATAGTGCCTTTTTAGGTATATTACCATGGCCACTTCAGCAGCTAAAATATTTCAGTTGTTTGTGGCTTTTTTATGCTGCTTGTCAAGTCTGAAGAAGCGGAAGTAATCTAAAACTTATTATCTAAGATTCTAGCATACTTTTGTGATGCAGAAATGTAAAGTGAAGGAGCAGAAAAAATGCCATGTTTTATGCTGTTTGTACTTTAATTATCTTTTTGTACTTTAATTTACTTAGTATTGCTGGTCAATTCATTTCTTCCTTATTTGAAAGAAAAAAAAATATCCTGCCTTGCCAAAATTATAAATAAATTTAGTTGCAAGTACAAATCCAAAGCCAGCAAGTGGGGAGTGGGGGGTGGGGTGGGGAGGGGGAAGAGGGAAGAATCTGGTTTACAGCAGATGTATTATATATTTTGGTAAAATAAAAAAAAGGAAAGTAAAACAATAGTTTATACTTTGCAGAATAAATCTCAAATATGGGAATAGATAATTTTCTTAAATTTCAATAATATACTTAAGTGAATAGGCTTATCTTCTGTATTCCTAATAAGATTAAATGATACCATTTCTTTATCATCTGAATTTTTCTCTTTGCTGTTACTTAGTTAATTGTCAGAGCCTGGGTATTCAGTTAACTATGTGAAACTCTCCATGAGAAAATCTCAATGCCGCAGAGATTATTAGCTCTCTTTTGATACAATCTTGGTCAGTGTGGTTGAATGTCCTGTCTGCCTATTTTTTCCCCCCATCCCATATAATCAGGTTTGGGTCCAGGTGGAAAATTCAGTTATATCCCTATCCTCAATTACCCTCTTCCAAGTCCCCCCCACCCACTTTCCTATAGTACTCCCACCCTCCCACTTCCTTAGTCCATTCTGTTAAGTCCCTTCTTCAATCTCCTTTAGTTCTGGGAAACTGGATCTACACATTTAGAATTAGGAGTTTCTCTTTAAAAAATGACAAATTGATAATTCTGCTGACATCATTTTCAAATGGATGGTTTCTCCCTCCTAGTTTATTTAAATTTAAATTTAAATGTATGTACCTAATAAGGATAAGTTTTATACACAAACATTTTTCAGTTTAAGATTGCCTATGAATTCTGAGCTTGCTTTATCAGTTGCATTGTTTATTTATCTATTTATTAAATCAGTACCAGTATGTCCCAGGAGAAGCAGCCCGTGGCTGTACTGAATCGGTTTCATGAAAAGTAAGCACTCACTGTATTGCTTGGATGCATCTGGATTTGTTTAAAGTCATTATTGCTGAGCTGATTGCACTTTACCAAATGCAGCCTGGACTTTTTTTTTTTTTTTTTGCTGCTCTCTTGTTGGCATGAATATTTCCATTTGCCTCAGTGGAGACCCAGAATCTCAGTGGAGACCCAGAAGTATTTTGGGACACCCCACAGAGCCATAATGGAACAAGCTTTCATCAACTCAGACTGTATGAGACAACATACAGGCAACCACCCTGACCAAATGTCTTTCCTTTTCTCTTGCACCTCAGTTTCTGGGACAAATGACTTGACACATCGTTAAAAAATGGGGAAGTTAAAACAGGGAAAAGATGCTTTAGTGAGTCAGTTAACAGCTGTGGGTTTTGCACTGACTACATCCTGTGTTCCGAAATGAGGGCTCATAATAAAATACTTTCAGATCATGAAGGATTAAAGATACTAGTGGCTCTCTTAGGATGGTAGTTGGAAAATGTGGCCTCAGTTTAGCCCCAGAGTTCTTTTGTTGTCTTTGGCTTGTCAGATAATGTGCTCTTTTGTATACTTCTGATATCTTAAATTGATGTTGAAAAGCTTAGTAACTAGCATATTAAAAAAAAAGAATCAACTCTTATTCTTATGATTGAGTTTCCTTAAACAAGAAATTGGCTTCTTTCCAAGTCTAATTTTGATTTGAGCTACTTTCCAGTTCAGGACCTGTAACGAACATCTTCTTTTTTGCCTTCTCACTCTTTTCCCACCTGACTTTAGACATATGAAAATCCACGAGAAGGATGCGACGGGTGCCACAAGTACAACCCCTGCCTCTCCACTGAAACGCAGGCGCTTGTCCACCAAACGAAAACTCAGTCATGAAACCGAGGCTGACAAGGAAGAGCAGAGTCCAGCAAAGAAGGTCCTCTAGCAAAAAAAAAATCCCGCTGGTTGCTTAAAATGAGAGATTATGAATTCAGTTAATCACTTAAAAATGGAAAGAAGGCGAAGTATAATAGATACACAATAACTAGTTTATAATTTGAGACACACAGCATGCTTTAGAAGTTGTGCATACTTCTTATGAAAGTATTATGCAGTATTTTGGATAAAGATATATACTTAATAAAGTAACTAGTCAGGACCAGAAATAAAAACATTGTGGGTTTTTCTTCAGCTCCTTTAGTTCCCAGCCAACAGAAGATGTTGTGTCTATTTATCTATGCTGATCTCCATTATTTACCTCAAGGACTGATGTTAAATAAATGATAGTGTATAAATAGTGTAACTTTGGATTGTCTCCAAAGATTCAGGATAAAATATTAGTGAAAACACCTTCTCTGTCAACATGGCAACTTCAAACGATGTTTTGAGTTCTGCATTTTGATTCTTTGTATTTATTATTATTATTTGGAATAATTACATTGCTATACTGGATTTGTTTTGAGTGAGTGACGATTGATTGTGATCAAATTGTTTTGCCTGATAACCTTGAGAAATGAAATAATTTCCTCCATATGTTCATATTCTGTGTGATGTGGAATACCTCTTAAAGAAGGGATAAAGGGAGTGGAATGAGAGAAATATCCAAACAGGTCAAAATTTAGTTAAACTAAATTGCTTTTGTAAAGAAACATTCACATTTCTTAATGTTGAGGACTTTCTTTTTTTTTTTTTAAATGGATCTCCAAATATAAAAAGAAATTCCTGGTTAAATTTTGGATTTATCCTTATTGATCCATATAGTCCCTTTTTGTAACATTTAGCCAAGGGATAAAGCAGTGAATTATTTACCAGCTGAATTGTATTAGTTACAGAAAATGTTACCTGAATTGCAGCCTGGGTTTGAAAATTTCTCTCTTTTTTTTAATTTTTACCATGAACAGGTTGTGGAGGAACCACAAAATGGTGAAACTGAAAAAAGGGCTGATGAAATTTATCGATGTCCAGTCTGTTTCAAAGAATTCTCCTGCAAGTTTGGGCTGGAAACCCACATGGAAGTACATCCAGATACCTCATTGAGGTAAGAAGAGTGCCGCGAGATAATTTGTGAAACACAAGATACTTCAAGTTGATGTCACGTGCAGCAAATTTGAACGTTTGAACTCTAAAGCAGGGGTCTCCAACCTTGTCAACTTTAAGACTTGTGGACTTCAACTCCCAGAATTCCTCAGCCAGCAAGCTGGCTGAAGAATTCTGAGAGTTGAAGTTCACAAGTCTTAAAGTTGACCAAGTTGGAGACCCCTGCTCTAAAGGGGCTTGTTTCTAATGAAATGGGCTCTGCAGGCATTTTTTAGCATTATTATGAAACTTCATTGCTGTTACCATTACTTTTACTATATTCATGACAAAATAAAATACATCTTGGGAGGCAATATTTTGGCCTACAACATCTTACAGTTGCCTAGTTTGGGAAACAGTGGTTTGGAATGTGTGATCTTTGTGCAATCAGGTTCCTGTGAATGCACTAATCTGTTCTCATTTCTATTCTCTAATCTACATGATACTGTTGCACTCAAATTATACTGTGGTGCAAGGCTGGGAATTAATCTAGCATAGAGTATCAATCAGTAGTTGAGACACAGGTCTAAGATGTGCCTCGCAGTAAGTCTCTTTGTGGACATGCCACAAAGACCTCGGTTCAGAGACCGAGTTCCCATAACATGGTAAAGGTAAAGGTAAAGGTTCCCCTCGCACATATGTGCTAGTTGTTTCCAACTCTAGGGGGTGGTGCTCGTCTCCATGGTCATGTGGCTGGCATGACTAAACACCAAAGGCGCATTGTACATCGTGCTAAAAGTGAGATTGGGCAGTTTGAAGTTCAGATGTTGTAGGAATTTAGCTGTTCTTTTAGCAGGCCATATGAACCAACATGTCACACGTTATGATTTAGCAGTTTGTGCCTAAGCTGTTATGTGAATGTGGTAATTGTGTTCTGTTTGATTTTGCATGGAATGTGAACTTCATAACTTGTAGCATTGTATAATTCTTCTAAGTTTCCACTTTCTAGGGTTTTTTTTTTTTGTTAAGTTGGCTCTTAACAAAAAAAAATGAAGGAATTCTCCCATTTGAAAGTGCTCATATGTGTATGCTGATATATACTGTATGTCCTGTGTGTGTACGCTTCCTGTATAGAAGCGCCTTTTCCTGAAAACTAATTACTTTAGCTCTTTTGATAAAGTTAATGAAATGAAATAGATCAGCATTATTGGCATAGTAAATCTGATGTTGAAGGGATAGCAGGTCCGTAGTAATTTATTTTTAATTGCATCATTCTATGAAGCCTCCCAAAATATTTTTGGCAGAATAGGTCCTTGGGATTCAAGTGCACACAGGATTATTGTGCAAATAAATAAGGTCTGAGGAAGGGTTGCTAGTCCTGCCTTTGAAACTGTGCAAAGAGAGGCTGTAAGTGACCAGGTGGATTCAAACCTATTCTGCTACTGTCAAATTAGCAAGTGAATAGGAAGGGGGTGATCAGTCTGATACTTGGCGAGTGAGCAATACACCAACTCTTTTGAATGTAAATGTATGAGCTCAAAACACATGCATTGACTGGGTGAGAAACTTCTCTTTTGAGGGGGTAGCCAGCCTCTTTTGATGATGTGACACCTTTAAATTATGCATTTTTGATAATTATGGCTAAGGGAAGCCCTCTCCATGAGTGCTATGTGTGTGTCTGTATGCAAAATAATAGGGTCCTTTGTTGCACTGACAATTGGCTGGAAATGAGGCGCTTACCCTAGAATTTACTCTTCAGGTCTAGACTCTTGTCCCATTGAAACAACCTGGAGCTAGCCACACTGGCTAGTTAGGGCAGGGTAACTCTGACTGATGTCTTCTAGGGACCATCATCATCACTAGGAGATGGGCACAACACTGCCCTTTTCATCCTGGCTTCCCTCCTGCTAGGATTAGTTAAGACTCTAGTTTTCTCTTCAGTCAGGCCAGCCAGCAGGGCTCCAGCTATTTTGGTGCATTTATATAGGAGCGATGATATAATTAGCCGAACTGGGAAATGCCACATGGCCAATAGGGAAAAACAAGCAGTCTTTCACATGTTGGATTTTTCTCTTCTGAAACTGCCCCATGCCTGGTTTGGTTTTCCTACTGAAGCTATAAATGTTATTTCCCCTCAGCATTCAACAGCTTCAGCAGTAACAAAACTAAATTACTCAAAAAGGCTTTTTGATGAATGAGGATTTAAATCATAGAATCAAGATTAAAGCCACTAAGACCATCCTGTGTAAGTGAATGACTGTCTAGCAACTGTTTTAGCACAACCAGCAAAGAGGAACATATTACTTTTCCGGTAATTTGTTCCATTGTTAAACTTCATTTGCCAATAGAAAGGGTTTTTTTTTCCTAATGTTCAGTTGGAATTTCCCTTCAATTTAAATCCATTATTCCGTATTGTCTATTTTTTAAGCAATGGAAATTAAGTCCACAAATCTTAAAGTTGACAAAGTTGGAGACCCCTGCTCTAAAGGGGCCTGTTTTTAATGTAATGGGCTCTGTAACAGTGGTGAAATCCAATTTTTTTTTACTACCGGTTCTGTGGGTGTGGCTTGGTGGGCATGGCAGGGGAAGGATACTGCAAAATCTCCATTCCTACTCCACTCTGGGGCCAGCCAGAGGTGGTATTTGCAAGTTCTCCGAACTACTCAAAATTTCTGCTACCAGTTCTCCAGAACCTGTCAGAACCTGCTGGATTTCACCCCTGCTCTACAGGCATTTTTTAGCAATATAGCATTGATTTTCTTCTGTGTGATATCCTTTTAGGCAGACTCCTAAATTCTATTTACACACACACACACACACACACACACACACACACACACACACACACACACGTCCAATTCATTTTCCTCCTATTTTCCCCCTAACAACCTTGTGAGGTGGCTGAGAGAGTGTGACTGGCCCAAAATCACCAACTGGCTTTCATGGCTAAGGTGAAACTTGAACTCACTTTTACCTAAAAGGATGTTGCATAGAACAAGATCGGTACTTGGGATACCATATTCTTGTTCTCTGTTCATCCTTGTTGCTTTCTTTGAAGCTATTTCAATTTTATTGAATGCTCCTTAAAGTATAGTGCCGGGATCTGGAAACCTGAAGTGAGATCTGACCAATGTTAGAAGTATTTTGTCCTGTGGTTTGGAAATTACACATCAATTGATGTGCAAATTGCAGTTCTTTCTTTCTTTCTTTCTTTCTTTCTTTCTTTCTTTCTTTCTTTCTTTCTTTCTTTCTTTCTTTCTTTCTTTCTTTCTTTCTTTCTTCCTTTCTTTCTTCCTTTCCCCCCCCTCTCTCTCTCTGTGTGTGTGTGTGTGTGTGTGTGTGTCTGTCTGTCTGTCTGTCTGTCTGTCTGTCTCTCTTTCTGCCATCTCACAATGCTGAGTCATACTGATTTTTCAGCCATCTCCTACTCACAAAACTTCTTCACACCTAATATTGCTTAACTTGGTATCCTCTATCATATTCCTGTTCAAATTATTTCAGGCCTCTACATGCATTATTTTTAGATTTGTCTTTTAAAAATTTCATTCAACTTTTCAGCCTTTTCTCTACCTTATCAAGTTGATTTCTGAATTGTATTTTTGTCTTCTTAGGGTGTTAGACATCCCCTCCACTTTTGTATCATTTGCAAATTTGATAAGCATTTGCTTTACCTCATTCAGTTCCTTAATAAAAACTTGTTCAAGAATTCAGGGCCCATGATTGAATCTTAATACTCCACTCATTTGATGAAGAAGAAGTGCTCTTTAAATATGATTTTCAAACCCACCTATATGATCAGTTTTGTTTCGTGTGATTTAGTGTGCCTTTAACGAGTCTGCTAGTCAGTATGTCATGAGACACTTTATTAAAGTGCTTTGCTGAAATTAAGATTTGTCTACAGCAGTCTGGTAAAGTAAGATTGGTTGTTGTTAACAAGCCCATGTTGACTTCTGGTAATTGTTACATTGTTTTTTAAAGCACACCAAGATCATTCTCTTTGTGGTCTGTTTTATAATCTTCCCAGGCATCAGGGCTGAATTGCTCTGTAGGTCTTTGGATTTTCATTTTCGTCCTCCATTGTCTGGTACTTCACCCCTTCTGGATTTCTGGAATTTAATACACAAAAGTTTGGCCAAATCCTGGGGGTACCCCAGGTTGCAATCAAAACTGTTCTACTTAAGTAAGTTGTTCCCTATCTGTGTTTCTGTCAGTCTCAGCCTTCAATCCAGCTCCTTCATTCTTCTTTTCAAAGTTGCCTAGGAGAATAGAAATCCTCTTGTGACAACTGAACAAAAATACAAGTTAGTTTCATTCTTGGGCAGTTGATTGGAGGTTTGTGCCTGACACTGGTTTCATTCTTCTTTTGTCTTTCCTTGACAGCCAGCATACCATGATTCTTAGGTTTCTGTCCATCTTCCTATCTGCCCGTTGTCTTTAAAATAGCTCTCTAAGAACTTAAAACAATGGCTGGTTCACAGTAAACCAGTGTTTTGTGGAATGTTGGGGTATATAGCATTGCACATAATTCTTGAAATGTTTTTTTTTTAATCAACTGAAGATAAAACTCTGCAGGATTACCGTCTTCATTGCTTTGGTGTTTGTGATGTGAGATTGGGAACTGGAAGCAAATTGTGTGCACTGAAGATGGTATCCCTTCACAGTAAATTCTGTAATGTATGGTGTTAAATGTCTACCCGAGTTTAAAAGGGAAAAGGGCTAAGAATGTGTCAAAGCTTGGTTTAGATGTTATGGTTGGTAGGAAAATACCTGAGGGGATAGGGTTAGATCATTTGATCCTATTCTGCTTCTTTAAGGTTTGGTGCTGAAAATATGATGTGAATAATCAGGGATTTTACAATCAACTATACTTTTGAATACAATTAGGCAGAGAGAGAGAGAGAGAGAGAAGAACCAACTTTGATGAATAAGAGCTTTTAGATCTGAATGGGCCAGATTTTTATGAACATGTAACCCTGTGGAGTGAACAGCTAAGTCTGTGACATATGTTTACTTTCAGTTTATTACTTTTATTAGCAAATATTGACTCCTTTCCTCCAATTTATACCTCCTGCCCTGTCTCCTCCCTGTTCTGCCCTCCAGAGATTCTAAACTTGTATAAACTTGCTTAGTCTCCTCTCAGACCTTACTTCTTCAGCTGCTCCTCAGGCTTTGGACCAGGTAACCTACAAGGTCCCTTCAAACTCTGTTAATCTGTTAAATCTCCTCCTTGACCATTATCAAACCTTTCCCTGGGAGGCTCTGCTTTCACTTCAGCTGAAAGCCAGAATGGGAATCTTAATTTGAAAATGCCAGGGTGCTCTGAGAAGTTTCCAGAGCTTCCTGGTTGCAACCTAAACTTGTGCATGGAGTGTTCTTCTGCCTTCTAGAAGGAATGGCAAGCCTATTAAAGCAGGGTGAGGAATATTATTTCCATACAGCAGCTGGCATGATATACTGGGGAATTAATTGAGTCCCATCGTAGTATAGAACCTCTTTTCTTGCAGCTAAAAGCTCTTGATTGTGTTTATAAGCTGTTGAATAACAGTTGTCTTGTCCCACTATCTGTTGGTCAGATTTTCACCCTTGGCTCTTTTCCCTTCAGTATTAATGCCAGCTCCTCTAGTGCCAGTAACTGGGGATTAATGCAGCTGTTTGATCCCATTTCTCAGAGACTTCTGGGCAAAAGACTGGGTTGGGGTTGTCCTGAAAGGCAAAAACTGCTAATGTTAACAGGGATATAAACCAGTGCACATTTAATAAAGGTGAACATTGAAATCTTTTCAACAGCGAATAAGTCATTTGCTTTGAATGGCTACTTAGTGCTTTTTTACTTCAAAGCTGTTTTAGAATTCTGGCAATCTCTTCTTAAAGCAGAAGCAAAGGGGCATTTGAAGGTTCAGAAAATAATTTTTGTGATGATCAGGAAACTTCTGCCTGAGTATTGGTTAATGTAAACAATTATGTACAGTTCAGTTTTACAGCTTTTTCTCCCCATGGCTAAAAGCCGGGTCACTTTTTAAAAAAAACCAAAACAAAATAAACAGTTTAGGGCCGTGATGGCGAACCTATGGCATACGTGCCAGAGATGGCACATAGCACCCTCTTGATGGCACGCAAGCCATTGCCCCAGTTCCATCGCCCCAGCTTGTGCGTGCGCCTCCCGCTAGCCAGCTGGTCTTCGGATCCCTGCCACGCATGTGCGGGGGCAGGGCACGTGTGTGGGGCAGAGCGTGCATTGGTGGGGCGCAGGTGCATGCACTGGGCGGGGCATGTGCGGGGAGCGCATACATGCGTGGGGCACATGCAGGGGGGGCACACACGCATTGCATTTTGGGGGTTTGTATGTGTGTGCTTTGGGCATTCGGTCTGGAAAAGGTTAGCCATCACTGGTTTAGCTCTAAAGTACTGCATGCACCAAAGTACTAACACTGGGCACATTTCAAGAAAAAGTGAAGCATTTCTCTGTTGCTTTTGATTTCAGCGCGAGTAACCTTAACTAGATCTTTAAATCTGCCCACTTAAATGTTATTAATTTGGAATTAAAGTGGAAATAATCTGAGAATTGTGCTGTCCTTCACCATACTCATTTATCATGATCAGTTCCCTCTTTCATTTGTGACTCTTGGGGCGGGGGGAGGAGATAGATAATAAAAATACCTCTGCATGTGCGACAGAATGCCTTCCTTTGACACCAAGAATCGCAAGAGACTCATGTTCAAGTCCTTTTTGAATATTCTTTATATGCAGTAGCTGACATGACAGAAAGGCTTTAAAATGTAATTTTGTACATTATTGCAAAATCCTGTTGGAATGCCTGGTGCAAGGGAATTTATGTTTTGCACACATGTAAATGTGCTGTTACACAAATCTGACTCTTGTTGGACAGCTTGATTTTTTTTGTTTTTGCTGTTATTGAAAAAGAAGTGGAAGTTAAGTTCTGTTTGCAAATAACTAAAAATGTTAGTTTTCTGATGCTAATATCACAGCTTGCATCAAACTGTCACTGAAGAACAGCTGGAAAAATGCCTTGCTAGTACAGCAGCTTTAGTTGTCACTCTTGTTAGTCATTCTACTTTAAATCCCTCTGTCTGCTTCAATCTCTGCTTTATGTAACCATCCTATCTGTATTTAGCTTGACATTATGTGTGAGGTGTTCACATTAAGATTGCACGTTTTTTGTTTTCTCTCTTTTTTGATATCATTATGTTCAAGGTGTTTATCATATGTTTTCTCCATTGACACAGGCAACTTCTGTATAAAAAGTACTTTAAAATTCAATAAAGAGGCTCAAAATTGGTCCTTAAAGATGCTGTCCATAAATGCTTATGAATCGCCTGGTTTTAATTATATCCTTTTCACATCTATTGCAAGAATTAATAGTAGAACTCTGTACAAAGTTGTTTATATTTCCTGGCCTTTATTGCAGTTAGTACTACATTGATTCTTACTGGGAATAGGATCATAAAGTTCCATCAAACGGCATTTAAGCTAATTTATCTATATCCTTAGTGGTAACAGAGACATTTCACTGCTCAAAGTGAAATCTAAATGTCAATGAACCCATTGTTAGGCGCAGTACTTTGATACAGATATTTGGGGGAATTAAACTAGTAATTTGAAAAGTCATCCTGGATTAAGATATCTGTGGATTTATTTGCAAAGCTAAAGTGTTGTGTTCAGGATGAGTTTATAATTATTTTTCCTTGGTCAACCTGAGCATTAGTGTGAAAGTAAGAGCCCCTTTTTTACAGTATGTTCAATATGTCTCTATCAGTGGAGAAGATAATTGGTTAATATTTCCCTGGTGGTTTGCTATCTTCCTCTAGCTAGCTGCTGTTACATAGTTTATTGCTCTTTTCTCTGTAATGGCCTCGTTCCAGCTGTTTGATGCTCCCAAGTGGGATTCGCAGGAGAGACCTTAAAAGCCCAAAGACTATATCTCTGTTTTCATCTTTCATGCCTTTAGAGTCCACTCACAATGACCCTTATTGTTTTTGGAGGAGATGTGGAAACAAGGTGCCAGAGAGTAAGTGGGAGGTCTTGGGAGGAGCCGGGTTTTGAAATGAAGTGTGTCTGGTTGATGTTTTTGGGTGACTACTTCTCGCTCTGCTGCTGTGACTTCAGATTTCCATCTGCAATCATGGCAACAGGTGTTGAGTTTAGAATGCTGTTTTCCGACCTGATGTGATTGGATTCACGTAAAACATCGCATCATTAAAACAATTGAATTTAACAGAGGCAGGAGCAATACTTGGGTGGGGTCAAGGCAAAAATCCGTATTTTAAATTAAAACAAATTAAAATTAATTGTAAGTTAATTGACATGTTGAATACAGTTACCATGATTTCTCCCTATTTCTTTAATAATTTGCACCCTACATCATATAAACTTCACAATTTGGTAACCACTTTTAGAGTCGTTCTGAGTGTCATAGTCAAAGTTTGACAGGACTTATACATAGCCTGGGGATCTCTGACTGAGCTTCACTGCCATAAACCATGCATGCCATGAATTACAGATAGATTCACATGTCATGCCAAGTCAAAGCCAACAAATCCTGTTGGGAGATGATCATCTTGGTTATCCAGAAGCAACGGTTACTTGCCTTGGTTATAGGAACTTTTTAGCATCTGGTTTTCCATTATACTAGCTCTGTTTTTACAAGGAAAGAGAATGGTAAGAAACAGTGTTCTGTTTGGACTGATACCAATGGTGTGATTATGTATCTTTCTCATAAGTAATTATGCTCTTTTCCTCTCTCTAGGTGTGATGTCTGCTGTATTACCTTCCGCACACACCGGGGGTTATTGCGGCATAATGCAGTTATTCATAAACAGCTTCCAAAGGATTCAACTGGAAAGCCTTATATTCAGAACAATCCTTCAATTCCTGCCGGCTTCCATGATTTGGGCTTCACAGACTTTTCTTGTAGGAAATTTCCTCGCATTTCTCAGGTATTTGCTCATTTGACCTGGCTGTTTGTGTAATAACCATACTTCCTTTTCTATTTAATTTAGAAGAGAATTGGGAACTAAATATTTGATGCATCGGTCTCTTGGAATCAGTTTCAGTTGCACAAAAACTGGCTGCTGTTGACCTTTGGATTTTGTGGATAATTTAATGCTCATGTGTTTTCTTGTGATGTCTCCTAGGTTTGGTGTGAAACAAACCTGCGGAGATGCACCAGTGATTATCATCGCTATATCTGTGATGTATGCAACAAGGCATTCCCCATGCTCTCAGCGCTCAAGCTGCACAAAGACACCCATGCAACCGATCAGGGAAGAGAAGTGCACAACCTGCACTCAGAGGACGCAGACCTAAAAGCTTATATGGCATCCTTGGGGCTGCAGCATACCAAAGATATTGAATCTGTCAAGCGGGAGGAGCTCGTGCCAGATGATGAGGTCCAAGAAATGCAGCTACGAACACTGAAATGTAACCTACCTCAGGAACCTGGAAGTGATAACCAGTTGAACCTATCCCCTCTGGAGGGTGCTTCTGTGGGAGGCCCCTTTTCAGTCCTTCCCCCTACAAAAGAAAATATGAAGCTACTCTCACTACAGCCTTTCCAGAAAGGCTTCATAATCCAGCCTGACAATAGCATTGTTGTTAAACCCATTTCTGGTGAATTAGCAGATATCCAGCAGATCCTAAAGATGGCGTCCTCAGCGACTCCACAAATCAACCTCCCACCGCTGTCTAAGGCATCTCATATCCCTATCCCATCCATATTCAAACATATGCCTCCACTGAAGCCAAAGCCATTGGTAACCCCTAGGACTGCTGTAGCAAGTTCAACACCACCTCCATTGGTCAACACTCAGCAAGCCTCGCCAGGATGTATCAGCCCAAGCCTTCCTCCAGTACCGCCCAAAATGGTCAAAACCTCAGACCAAGAATCAACTTCAGATTCTTCCATCACACACAATAAATCCAGAACAAACTCCAGTCCTTCTCCCCAGGCTAAGCCAGAATCTTTGGCTCAACATGAAATGAAAACTCAGCTGGAGCAAGACAGAATCATAGAAGCCCTTTTGCCTTTGACAATGGGGACAAAAATAAAACAAGAGGTGACTGAGCGAGACTTCAAGGCCATCATGACTGGAACCGCAAACAAGAAAACCCCAGCTGTGAGGAAAGTTTTGTATCCGTGCCGTTTTTGTGAGCAGGTGTTCCCGTTCTCTGGAGTCTTAAGAGCTCATATCCGTTCTCACTTAGGTATCTCCCCTTATCAGTGTAACATCTGTGACTACATTGCAGCCGACAAGGCAGCCCTGATCCGGCACTTGAGAACGCACAGTGGGGAGCGGCCGTACATTTGCAAGATCTGCCACTACCCTTTCACGGTGAAAGCCAACTGCGAAAGGCACCTGCGCAAGAAACACCTCAAAACAACTAGAAAGGAAATCGAGAAGAATATTGAGTATGTGGCCAGCAATGCGGCCGAGATGGTCGATGCTTTCTGCTCCCCAGACACCGTGTGCAAATTCTGCGGGGAGGACCTTAAACATTACCGTGCCCTCCGTGTCCACATGAGGACACATAGCAGCTGCCAGAAGAAGAAGCCATTTGAATGTAAGGAGTGCGGCACTGCCTTCTCAGCCAAGCGGAACTGCATTCATCATATCCTCAAGCAGCATTTGCACATCCAGGAGCGGGAAATTGAGAGCTATGTGCTGGCCGTGGACTGCACTCCTCCAGAAAGCCAGCCTGACCCTGTGTTACTGGAAGAAAGCACTTATCTGGATTGCAAATCTGTGTCACCTTTCCTGGAATCGCAGAATGGCTTTTTAAGGGGGGCTCCCTCTCATGCATCGATCAAACTTGAAACTGCAAATAACTTCCCAATGGATTTTGATGAGCCTTTAGATTTCTCACAAAAGAACAAAACCCTGAATTCTGTACTGGTCAAGCAAGAGAACCCATTCGGGTCCTCTCTCTACGACAGCTCCATGGAGCCCATTGATCTGTCAATTCCCAAGCCTCCAAAAAAGGACAGCGATGAGGGTAGCATGAGTGAGGATAAGAAGCAAGAGCTCCATGATGGTCACGATGAAAAACTCCAAGGCTGTCTACCGCCTCCTCCAGCTAACGGCAACCTGGAAAACACAGCTCTCAGACATTCCCAACCACTGAAGGGACCACTTCATTTGACTGTCCCAATAATTTCTCCAGGCATCTTGGGGAACTCGGTTTTGCTGAGGCCTTTGAGGCCCAAACCTCCGCTTCTCCTGCCAAAACCTCTCGCAACAAAAGAACTGCCACCCCTCGCTTCCATTGCACAGATTATTTCATCTGTGGCTTCTGCTCCGGCTTTGCTCAAAGCAGAAGTCTCAGACCCTGTCCCCAAGGTGGCCATTGGCAGCTCTACCACCTCTGAAAAGTTAGGAAGCCCCAGTCCTAAAGCAACTCTCCTAGCCACTATCCAAACAGATACCAACACTCCCAGTGACTTAACGAAGAGCACCAGCAGTCCAACGGGGTCCCAGAAATCCTCGACGTCTGGATCGGTAAAGAAAAGAGGCAGAAAGAAAGGCACAAAAAACAAGCCCAAAGCAAGCAGCGGTCTGGACTTGGAATCAAGCGGGGAGTTTGCCAGCATAGAGAAAATGCTGGCAACCACAGACACCAATAAATTTAGCACATTTCTACAATCAACTGCAGACTTTAAAGAAGCGGCTGATAAAAACGGAGCTAGCGAGGAAGAGAGAGAGGCTGTTGAAGACAAGCTCCTGCGTGGAAAGCGAAATGCCTACTCAAACTGCATTCAGAAAATCAAGTGCCCCCACTGCCCTAGAATTTTCCCCTGGGCAAGTTCTTTGCAGAGGCACATGCTCACTCATACAGGTAAGAAAGCTCTTACAAAATGGCCGGGGGCGGGTGGGTGGGTTAGGGAGGGGCAGGATACGCTCACAGGAATCTTAGTTGAGTGACCGGGAGGGATCTAGAGGGAAAAGCATCATTCATTCATTACATCCAAAAGGAATTACCAGGAAAATCTGCCAGCTTTAGTGTATGGATAAATTTACCTTCTACTGCACCATTCTGGGGACATCCTGTTGTTGTTGTTGTTGTTTTAATTGGGAAATGTATGACTGTGCACTATATTTGTGCACCAATAATTTAATTTGGTAGATTTATATAGCTGTCCATCCCTTATAGATGACTCTGGGTGGCTAACAGTTAAAAGCAATAGACACAAAGGTGAAGCACAGCCTGGTGATGAAAAACGTTCATAACTTCAAACATTATAGAACGGCAGCAGAACATAATTGAACTACACACAATCAACCAGACAACACGCTCCCCCTCCTCTCTATTTGCATGGATTAACAGCAGTTGACCTCATGCTAGAGGGTTGTCCCTTGTACTTGTAAGATCAAATCCTGATTTACAGCCCAGTTTTCTATTTTGAGCATGACAGTCTATAATTTGCGGCAACCAAACAGGGTAGAGTGTATCGGGGGTGGGAGAACCCAGGACTCATGGCTACAGTGCCAAATTCTACTGTGGCAACTTAATCTCTTAACCTCTAACTACTGCTCTGAGTTTTTTCTGACAAAAAGCAAAACTAGAAGGTGTTGCAGAAGTAGTTTTGCTATGCCCTAAATTCATTCTGTAGAATCTTTTTTTTTTTTTAAATGATAGATAAGTGAGGATTTCTGACTTAATTCTCCCTCCTTGTCAACTAGAGTAGCTATAGGGTTTTGACTCTTATCCACAGGCGTTTATCAGGCGTTAGAGATAATGGGAAGTAAATGCCAAGGTTATCTGGAGGATCCAGGTTGGGAAAAGCTGAGAGAGCAAAGGTTGGGTTAAATAGATTGGGAGGAAAGAAACAGCAGAAGGGAAGAGTACATCTTCTGTTTTCCTGCTGTCAGATTTGTTTCCCTTCTCAGTTTTTCCATTTGTGAGGCTTAAACATTGCTTCCTCCTACACTTCAATGCAGTGGAAAAAAGAAAAATATTGAGCAGTATTTGGAATAACAATAAAGGAAAGAAGGCCACAGTGCTGCTCCTTTCTGCTCCTCCTGTCTTCATTGCCTTCATTAGAAGTTGCTTTTCATGGCTCAGGAATTCTGGGAGTTGAAGTCTACAAGTCATAAAGGGCCATCGTTCCCCCCCCGCCCCCCGTTCTAAAGGAATTGCTGACAAAACTTGCATTAACTTTTAATATCTATGATGCTTGCAGAAAATTACTAAAAAGATCATCCTGCCCCATGTAGAATATCTAAAATTTGCTATCACTCAACGACTAGACATGCCCTGATTTTGATGTATCCGATTCTTGAATTGAAAGCCACGGTGAGGAAAAAATGCCTTTCTATTGACTCTCCTCAAGCATAGATGGAAGGGAGAAAGAGACATACATCTACTCTTCCTTTTTGTCTTTCTTTATATGGGTCTCTATTTTAATAAATGGCATCAGAGCTTTTTGTTTATTTAAACTTAGCTTCCAGATTCTAAGATAGGGATCTTTCTTTATTACATTTGGCTTTGGTAAGAGGGAAAAAAAATCACTATTGTGGTTAAGAGTGTGTGAAAAATACACTAACTAGCTTTGTTTTTGCAAATCTGTTTGCAGTTAAGTAATGTCGTTAAATTCCTACGATTCATATACTGCTGGTAAATGCTATTTGTTAGGTTTATGAATATTGTTATGCCTTTTCTTACCTATACCACCCCCCATACTTCTTTCTTGCCATCTTAAATATATTCCCTCGTCTTATTAATTCTGAATTCAAACAATTGTTTTCTGTTTTGATATTTTAGAGCATTCAGTGTTAGAGGCAATAGGAACACTTGTGGATTGACTAGGCTGTTGAAGTTTGCAAATAATAAAGGGCAACAGATTGGCATTGAAGACAGTGATTAATTATTAAAATGCATTGCTCATACATAGTATTTCTCCCACCATTTTCAAGGACAGCTGCGTGGGGCAGCCAGAGCAGTTGGCCTGCTTAAGCACCCAGTATAGGTGCTTGCATTGTCTCAAATGAGGGAATCAAAGGATTAGCCTCTTCGCCAATCTTATTTCCTTTTATGGTGCTGTCATCAGGAAAGGATAGAATCTACAGGAAGGAATTAAACCTATTTGCAAGAATGGCAGTTTAGTGTTGGGTAACTGCAATAGGAGAATAGTCCTAAAATATTTGTCACCAGTAGTGGCACAAAAGAAGAAATTCCAAAATTGGAATCAAGCCAAGATGATTAACGGTCCTTGACTCAGAGTAGCTGCTTACTCCTGAATGAGATGAACCATGCTAACCAAAAGTCTTAGCCTTTTCCTTAAAAAATGTGGCTTCACCATTCCGGGTGTAGAAGATAACTTCTGCCAATTTAGTCTTTACCACTGAACTCAGAGTAGACCCAGGTCATTTTTAAAATCTTAATTATAGCCTCCCCAAATAATTCTCTTTGTTGATTTAACTCATCGTTTTGGACTGTATTGTCTAGAACTTGTTGGCTGGCTCTGTCACTTAAAAAAGAACCCCATAGTTCATACTTCTACATGCATTAAAAGGGCTAAGTATTAATAGACTTTCTCATAGCATGAGACACCCTCTGGGATGCAATGTAGCAAAGGAAGGGGAATAAGGACAGTTTATTGTTCATGGGTGAAGCTATTTTTCATAAATACCTATTTGCTGTAACCTGATGAGCATCCATTTAGATTGTGATGAGATATAAATTTGATAAATATGAACACTATTGCTAATAATAAGTGTAGAATGCATAACAGTAGGTGTAGAGCATTTGGAAAGAATCTGAACTAAATTGATTGAATGGAAATATATTCTGTACATTAGATGTTGCTGTAACATGCTGAATCTATTAATACTATTCAAATTGGGAAAACTTGGGTATTGCAATGCTTGGCAAACTATTCCCTGGTGAATTCATTCAGCTGGGTCAATGCTGAAATAGCAGGTTTAAGAACAATATAACAGCCCTCTTCTTGCCTTTACAAATAATCCCTCCTATAGCTCCATGTGAATATTTGCTTTGTGTGATTTTCCCTCCTTTTCAGAAGCCCCACCCCTCAAAAAATAACAACAACAACCACTACCACCAGATATAAATTCAATGTTCATGCCAAAGGCCCAGAACATTCAGAAGAAAGCTTGTCTGTTGAAGGGAAGGGACTGTCCACACTACATACCAACCAAATCTTGATAATATGTACAATTGATGAATGAATTGGGCACTGCCATATATTTATGTCATTCCTGTGGTAACTTCAGTATTAACTGCTACTCCCTGGAGCTGGGATTTCATACAATTACAACAAAATACAGTACATTAACTTTCCCTCCATCAATTTAATTTCATTGTTTCTCACCTGTTTTTATTTGTTTCTATTTTTTCTTGTAATGTTGGTGTAATGATGAATAAATCAGAGCAAGCCCTCCATGTCTACCACACAGCCTGTATTATCCTTAAATATCTGCCATTGACTCCACTGTGGTTATGATCACCTATTTCTCAGTGTTGATTCATTTGTTTCTGCAGCAGAATGGGGCGGGGAGGAAGAAAATGACAAATTCAAACTTGGAAAACATTCCTAAAATCTCACACTGCAATGACAAGATTCCCACAGTAGCTCTTGCTCCAGTATCAAGATTTTGTGGATGTTTTTTTTCTCCCTCTTCTTAAAGGAAAAAGCTGTTAAGTGGAAAATAAAAAGATTTTGGTCCTGGTTCACAATTTTAGCACTTTCTAATCGTACAAAACCAGTTCCTTTAATTGCCAAGAGAAGATTATGAGAGTTTAAGCCCACCATGTTTAGAGACTAACCAGAACTTTTTGGGCTCAGTGTGTCAAAAATTCAGAAAATGCCTAACTTGATTTTGCTGGCATGTCATTGCCTCCCCTCCCCTCCCCTCCCCTCCCCTCACCAAACAAAACAAACAATTCTTTATTTCTCTCCCCCCCCCCCCAAAAAAAAATCTAGGCTACCTTGAACAGCAGCAGTTGGTGGTAGCCCTGAGGCTGGGCCTAAAGTCAAGGACCAGGCCTCAGCTTCAGCTTACACCCCTCCACCCCCCAGGATCTTCCATGTGCTGCTTATTTTTAAGCCTGTGCAGTCTCCCCAAAAGCTGCTCTGGGTCGCACAAGACCTTCATTCTTGAAGCAGCTTTGGGGAAGGCTCTTCCACAGCCTCTGCAGCCTTGGAAAATTGCACAATCCACACCCCATTCTCGTGTGATTTTTGGAGGCTTCTTTTTGTAAGAGCATGGCCTCGCGCAACTTCTAAAGGTTCTAGAGGTCGCACAAAAGTACATCTTTTTCTTACATGGCCTCTACAACCTTCAGAAAATTGCAGAAGAATGGGGCATACTTTTGAGAATAATTGTTGCTGGGTGTAGGTGAATGCTGGCGTAGGTTTGTCATAATTGGCCTAATGCATTATTATTTAATACAGATCATACTGAGACTTTTATTTGGACCTGTTGCACAATATGGTAACACGATTTTTTTTTTTTAACAGAGAGATTAAATAACATAGTATTTATTTTCTGAAATTATCTGTTCCCGGAGGCTTATGTGTGTATCTGAAAAAAATGTCCATTAATGAACTGTGAAAATTCCTACTACCCGAGCAGTGATTAGGAAGACTCTTGAGAGATTGTAATGCTTGAAATATACTTGAAAAAAGTATTTGGACACACTGATTCATTCCTGCTTTCTGTTTTGTGATATTCCACTATTCTCCTTTTCCTGCCTCATGTTCTTTTGGGGGTTTCAAGATGATTAGAGGCTACCTTTATGCATGGTTGAATGGCATGACTAGTTGTATGTTATTTTACTTATGAAGCCCAGCTGGCATTGCAAATTGTATTTTGATGACTTGACTAGGAGAGATTTTTGTTCTGCCTTCTAATGTTTGTTTTTATAGCTGTGTGTGAATTGATCGAAGATACATGCAACTACGAGGAATTGTGGCCTTCCTTAGGCAGCTAACTTTTAAGCCTTTTTCTTGCTATAGAAATGGCCAGAGGTAGTAACGATTCTGATAGTTAACTTTTCTGAAGCATCTTGTTTCTCCATGCCCTATGCCCTATCTGTTTTTTCTCTATCACATACCTTATCTCTTTGGAATTTTACTTTATAAAATGAATTAATCATATGTTTCCATAGCCATGTCTCTAATTTTGTCATGAACTTTCTTTTTCTTGAGCTCAGAACTCATTCCTTGCAGGTGGATTGAATAAGGAATGATATCATGGAGTGTTCTAATTAGACACATAGCACCATGGAAATTTATTGGGGACTTAAATAAATGTGTGAAATGAAAGAATCTTCCCTTTAAGTAACTGATGGAAGCTTTTGGATGAGTTTAAATGCCAAAGGAAGGTTGCAAGCCAGTTCTATAGTTGCCTTTCATTTTATCAAGCCCATGACCTTGTAGATCAGTTCTAAATGGGCCACAGAAGCTATGATCATTTTCAGCCAATCATATATTTCCTTCTGGATTTATGTGGTGTCATATGAACAATTGATTACAGTGTATTCCACTGATACCAAACATCTCAAAATAGTTATTTGTTATTAAGTGATTTTTCAGGCAATTATATTGGAGAACTCTCAGACTTTTGGGGTTTCAGAGTCAGTCTATCTTTCTTAGGTTATTTTATGTATGGCTATACTGGAATCCTGAACGTGCTACTTGGGAAATAAATTGCTTCAAATTTATTAGGGACCTTTTTAAAATAAAATTAATCGATTTAGGACTGAGCTGAGTCAAAGTTGTTCAAACTAAGTTGAAGGGATAGGAAAACACAAGGAGCTCCTCTGATACATTAGAAAAAAAAAGATAAATATGTTTTTTTTCCCTGCTTCATTCAGGTCAGAAGCCCTTCCCTTGTCAAAAATGTGATGCCTTCTTTTCTACCAAATCTAACTGTGAACGCCACCTCTTACGCAAACATGGAGTTGCCAACTACTGTCTGAGAAGAAACGGGCTTATCCCCCAGTCTAAAGAAAGTGATGCTGGAGCTCATGATAGCACAGGTAGCTTTTTTAGGTTGTTCCAGAATTTAAAGATAAGTTGTGTTCCTTTTTGCTTTGGGCCTTTAGAGGAATCAGTGAGGCTTTAGAAGACTTTTCAGGACCTGAGGAATTCAATTAGATGTCCCAAAGGTGCTTTTTTCAAGAGGCAACTGGACTTATTTTCTTTTTTTTTTTCTTTGAAGACATTTCGCTTCTCATCCAAGAAGCTTCTTCAGCTCTGACTGGATGGTGGTGAATGGAAGGATTCCCCACTATTCATCCCCACCATCCAGTTAGAGCTGAAGAAGCTTCTTGGATGAGAAGCGAAACATCTTCAAAGAAAAACCAGAAAGTCCAGTTGCCTCTTGGAAAAAAAGCACCTTTGGAACAAGCATGACCTGGATGACTGAGACTCTCCATAGACAAATTCAATTAGATGTTAACACCTTGACTAACTTAAGTCTGTTGTGGGAGTTTCCACCCTATTCAGAAGAGGTGGGAGCATTGAACGTCTCACAGACAGGCAAGAGGATTCTGTCAAATCTTGCTCTTTCTCATCTTACCCTAATTTTTGCTTCAGATGAAGATCTCAGATGAAAAATAATATTTACCCAGCAAACATCAAGGGACAGAAAAATGTTCAACATTCTTGCCTGCCCAGTGCTGGGATTTCAGTGGATCATCTGTTCAGCATTGGAAATCACAAGTTTTGGATTCGGTGATGCATAGGTTGTGTTGCTGCAGTGTTTAATTTGGCCTTGAGAGGAATTTGTATTCAGCAAATACCCAGGAGATAGGGACCAAGATAGTTGTCATTGGTTCTAGATTACCTATCTGATTAGATAGGTTATCAAAGCAGACATGCCTGATAGTAGTTTACAAATTTTAAATTGTAATGAGATTTGTTACAGCATATATGTACCATAATGAGGAATCACTTAGTGTTTTCTAAATGTCTTGGATCCCACTCATCCTATTTTTATAGAAATGTTATTAGAATTACAATTCACAATGATGCAAACCCTAAAAGAAAAAGGAAAAATAGAAGGTGTGGGGGAAAAAATAGAAAAGAAAGGGGAAAAAATCCTTAAAATCTTGTCATTTCAATCTTGATCAACAATTGTCCATTGAGTGTTAGATGAAATAACAATTATTTTAACCTTGATCAAATAAACCAATTTTATATTCTTTTCGTTTCCTTCTAACAATCTTTATCATCAAATAATGGTCTAGAACTTGATTTCTTTTCATTTTTTCTTTCCCACGAGATTCTTCAAAGTTTTAACAAGCCTCTTTTGTAAATCCGGTATAAGAAAATTATCCATGTCACTCTCTTGGCTTGTTATATGTACATTCCTCTTAATTATTAAAACATCAACTAGTTTCTTTTCTATGTCTGGTGTAACATCTTTTTCCATGTCATTCTTGTAGCTAGTCATTTTTAAATGCACTTTCAAATCAATTTCAATCACATCAGGTAATATTTGTTCTCCATAGCAGCTTTAATACATAGTCTACCTATGAGACAGACGTTCTTAAAATTAACTTCGGAGTACATTGTTGAAAAATTCCTTTCAGTATGTCCAATGTTAAAATATTTTGCTTCATTCTGAATTTGTACGTTGAGTTTTAATGTTCTTTCCCTTTAATTGTAATCCTTAATTGCTTCTCGTTTTCTATGATGTCCAATTTTTAAAGTTGGATCTTACTGTTTTTAAGAATTCAAGACAAAAACATTTTTCCAAAAGAAGAATTCCTTATAATTAATTGCAAAATCTTATTTCAAAATTACCTTCACTTTTTATAAAGATGGATGTTTGTAACTTTCTAAAATTAAAATTTTAATCACCCCTGTATTGTTTATCCAGATTTTTAAAAAGTCCTTAAACTTGTATTTATAAGTGATTTCACTAAGGATTTAAGGAACCTCACCCAGTACTGTAAAATCCTTTGATCCAAAAGTTCTGAGTATCTGAAAAGCAATTAAAAAGCAATTTTCAAAAGAGATCAGAAAGGGTAGAATGCGAACCCAGTATCCTTTTAAAGATACCACCTGTGGTTTGGGCAAGATAGTTTATTCCCTTGTCAACTAGAGCTCTAAACCTGCTGGAGACACCTCTCTTGCAGTTTCCTCATGAGGAGAAACTGTGAAGCATTTTTGGGCAATCCCCATGTTCTCTCCTTGTCCATAAAGAATTACAAAAAGACGGTCTGCTCACTGGCTCTTTGTTCTGTTGCATCCTTCAGAGCCATTTTCAGTTTGCCGTTTTTCTTCCCTGGCATTCCAGATCTCCATTATGCTAAGTAAGAAAGCCTTCACTTGAAGATAATACATGATGAGAAATCCTGTGTTTGTATTATTAAGATTTTTTGGCTTTTGTAACATTTTATATGGAAGTTGGAGAAAATTATCTGGATTAAAGCTACTATTGATAGTTGGGAACTATGGTTTAGTATCATTAACCAGTTATTTTTATTTGATTTGGTGTATTGAGTGGTAGAATGAAATTAGAAAGCTGACTGGGAATCGGGGTAGTTTTTGGAGAAAGGGCTGTTTAGTGCAGTCACCTCTCACTCAGCGAGGATTCTTGTGAAGAGAAGCAGCTATAGCATGCCATGGTTTCCTGTAAGAAAAGCAGAGGATAAATAGAAATAATAGATAGGAATAAACTGACAGAAAAATTGAAAATTTCATAACTTAATAATAGAAAATGTAAATTTACCGCTTCGTTCTTTTTTTATTCCTTTGTATCACTTGAATTGTGGTTGTTTATGCTTCATCTATCTATACAGGTAGTCCTCAACTTATAACATTTCATTTAGTGACTGTTCAAAGTAACAACAGCACTGAAAAAGTGACTTATGACAATTTTTCACGCTTACGACATGCATCCCCATGGTCATGTGATCAAAATTCAGAGGCTTGGCAACTGACTCATATTTATGACGATTGCAGTGTCCCAGGGTCATGGGATCAGCTTTTGTGACCTTCAGACAAGCAAAGTAATGGGGAAGCCAGATTCACTTAACAGTCACGTTACTAATTTAACAACTGCAAGGATTCATTTGACATCGGTGGCAAGAAAGGTCATAAAATGGGATAAAAATCACTTAATAACTGACTCACTTAGCAACAGAAATTTTGGGCTCATTTGTGCTTGTAAGTCAAGGACTACCTGTATCTGGAATTCAGTGGATGTACATGTAGAAATATGCTAAAGACAGGAGGAGAGACCTTTTCCCATTATTAGAACAAAAGAAACAATCTTCTGAATGTGATGTTTGCAGGTACCTGCTCTTAGCTGCCATCCATGTTCTTGTTCTCAGCATCTCAGATTGGAGAATTTAGGAATCTGTGTCCGGTTCTAACCATGGATGTTTAATTTTGAGGACTTTTTCTCTCTACAAGGCAATGCATAAACTAGAGTGAACGCACTGCACCCCTGCCATAGAGGGGAGGCAACCTATCAAGGGATAAATTTAAGTACATCACTGAAAATTATTTAAGATAAGTTTAATCGGCATTTGATATGAATTCTTTCATTTGTATGAAAGTGATCTTACCAAAGTGTTCCACCTAGTGGAAGCTAACATTTTAGGCTTACTATTTGTTTGAGTTGGGTATAAACTACAGTAAGGTGCCATGTTCAGATAGATGCAAATTCAGACAGGCAGTGTTTTGCCAGTGTTGTGAGGCCAGGGACAGCTCACAAATTAAAACTCATACCAGAACTAAACTCATAAGTCTCTTTAGATAAAATCTATTCCCACTTCCTCCACCAAACATTCTTTATCACCATCCTCAATTAGGGAGGATCAAATGGTTTTGGATGCTGCTATTGTTAGATAATTGGGAATTAGGTATACAATTTACTGCAAATCACTCTGAGATCTAATAGTAGATCCTGGATTAATTTCTGCCTACAGTTGGTATGCTGTGCTTCTTAGTTTACAAATAAAGTTATGGGCCAACAAATGGGAATCAATACAGCGTGATGTTAAATAACTTGAGAAATATATGAATTAAAAACTTGTTCTCACCCCCTCCCCACCCCTTCTCCTCTTCCAAGCACAGCAGCTCAGAGTTTGCTTCTTTCTTCTTAGTTATTTACTTAGCTATTATCTTATGGTTTCTGAAAATGTTTGTTTGCATTATTTGCACATCTTAAATAGAGCAGTCAGGAGCATGTGTCATTAGATCTTCACATTCTTGAGTCAGATTTAATAAGCTAGTGACCTTTCAGGTCCTGCTTGCTGCTGTTTTCTCCCTGTTTGGTGACAGAATGAAAAGGAGTCCTTTAGGAACAAAGTGCCAATGGTTTATAACTTAAGCCTTTGAAAGCTGGTATGTATGCCTTATATAACAGGCTGTTATGCAAATCATAAAACGTACAGGCATTTCAGTTAAGGCCTGTATGTTGTGCTTGAGAATCGCCACTCGGTTCGAAACTTGGTCTTTACAGTTTTAAATAACGAATTGCTGTTTCCACCCCATCCAAGAACAGTTACCTGTATGAAAGAACAGGGTTTAAACTTGGCTTCCCAGTCCAACAGAATTTCTATAATGCCATCTATTCTTTTTACTAATAGCAGCAGTATTTCATGTGACTCTCTGTGCTTACTGAAGGGAGGACAACACAATGGGCATGTATTTATAAGGTCTCTGAAAGATCAGGGTGGGGTTTTGCTCAAGTCATCGTAAAAAAAGAAAAGAAAAAGATAAACGGGCTAAAGTTCACATGTTTATAAAGCGAGGAGTATTAGGGAGTCTAGCTGCAGATTTATGAGGTCAGCAGTCCATGGCAACCTGCAAAATGCTTAGAACATACAAAAGATAATTGGATTAGGAAGATACCTTAAAGTCTGGTGACTGTATATATAAACCCTCAACTTCCCCTTAGGTTTGGTGCATAATGTTTAATCATGCCATACTATTGTGGTGTAGGTTACAGCTCCCAGGAAATGGTTTACCGAAGTTGTCATTTCCCACATACAAATTTGGTACAATATGTATGTTTTGGTTCTACTAACCCAAGGAATCATGGATGTGGGATTTTTCACATGAAAATATAAGTAAAATATGGCTCTGGGAGTGGTTAGGCAACAGAGAAGGCAGATGTGCTATATTTCTGTTTGGTCTTACATTACGTAGTTGTCTGGGGCCAAGTATTGATTTCTTGTATTTGTCTTTTTAACTAGAACCTTCAAATCTATGAACTGGAATCAGTTATGCAAAGCAGGGGGATGGCCCCCTTAAATAATAAACTTTGGTGCCAAAATTTCATATCTGATTAGCCAAACTTTATTTGTTTCAACATTCTAATTTAGGTAGAAGTTATTGCTCTTAATGATACATAGTTGTACATTACTGAAAATCACTCAGATCTGCTAGTAGACCTCAATCTATTTTCTGTCCACCGGTCAGGCTGAAACTCTGTAAAATCAAAACATCTGTAATCTCAAAACATCCTTAATGAGGGAGAAATTAAGGAAACCTGGAAAATGTTATTCAAAAATTGAGAAATAATAGAATTCATATGTGAAACAATATATTAAAATCACACTTTAATGGGGAGACCAATGGGAGTAAGGGCTTCAGCTTCTTAGTAACCAAATCTAGTTTTTAAAATCTCATTTATTAAATAAGGCTTTTCGAGTTTTTTGTTGCATTGGCCTGCGAGATGTATACAAAGCTTTCGTCTTAAGAAAGAAAAAATAGGTGTCAAGCACTCTTTCTATTGAAAAGAACTGAGAGATTCAGTTAATCAACACTGGCTGGTTTATAAATTGAAAAGCTTTTTAGGGACTTAACTGCCCTTTATTTTGCAAGATGGATTCTGGCTATTCATATCATTTATTAGAGTGTAATCTTTTCATCAGTGCAGCGCAGTACGATATAGAGAGCCAGTTTGGTGTAGTGGTTAAGGCAACAGCTTTGAAACCAAGAGACTGCAAGTTCTAGTCCTGCCTTAGATGTGAAAGCCAGCTGGTTGACTTGAAGCCGTGCACTCTTTCAATCCAACCTATCTCACAGAGGAGGAGTTGTGTGGAAATTAGGAAGAGGAAAGAGTATTGTGTATGTTTGCTGCCTTGGGTTACTTATAAAGTCATAAAAGTGGGACAAAAATTCAATACATACATACATACATACATATGTATATACATATTTTCACTCCCAAGAAATAGTGCGAAAAGTTATTTTTCAGTCTGGAGAAGAAAGCTATATTGATCCTGCTGAACTGCCAAAGAGCATTTGCGCAATTATGGAGTTTCTTCTGCAGATAGTCCTTAAAGGTGAGGACATTTGGGGATGCTGGGAAATTTTGAGCAAGCTATCAAATGTTAGCTTCAAGGAGGAGTTGCGGCACCCTCATCCCTATCCCATTCCCATTTCAAAGACAAAACATGCTTAAATGCCTGCCCACAGATTACTTGAATAAAGGTTTCAAACATAGGCTCTTTCCTCCATCAATCAACTACGGTTTTATTGCTGTTACTTCGTTAAGAACACATGAATTTTCAGATCAGGTATTCTGTTATAGAATTTTATCTGTAGCCAATGATACTGTTTTATTTCCGTAGCCTACTTTCTCTCCCCCCCCCCCTTTGTTTTGAAATGCCTGCATTTTATTTTTCATGTGTTTAAAACTGTGTGCATAGCCTCTTGATTTGTGGCCTGTCTTTGTCTGGTCTTTCAAGGTTGTCCTGTTGTCATTCATAAATGCAGACTCGATGAATCAGCACAAAAAGGATCTAAAACGTTATTTTATCAGCATTCCGACATCCCTTTAATTTCTAAGTCGCTATTGAGCTTTCAAAAAACTCAAAGGGTTTAGACTTTTTATCTAGAGACTGTTCGTTCTTGTAACGTATAGAAGGCATTCTAAAAAACAGAATGGCTATCAATACCAAATCTAATCAGGATTACATAGCCTATTATGCTGCAACATTAGCTAAAGTTTGGGGGTTGGGGAGGCGAGGATGGGTGAAGAAAAAAATCCACAGCTAGCTAGAACTTTATTAGAAACAACCAGAAAGTTACAAAACAGTCTGCTCATTTTGTACATCTAAGTAGGTATTCTTTTGTTCCATTCATCATTCCTCTAGTCTTTATATCCAGCCTGATGAAGCGTGCTGAAGATAAAAAGGAAATGGTTAATTGGCTAGGTTTGTATCCCATCTTTTCTTCACAAAGTCAGGGTGACACAAATAGCACTTCCTCCTTCAGTTTTCCCAACAACCCTGTGAAGTGGGTAGGTCTGAGAGAGAGTTACCAGCCATAGGTCACCCAGAGCGATTGCAAGGCTGAAGGTGGACTTCAGCCTGCCTTTTCCCAACCCTGGTCTAACTACTTAAACCACTGCACCATACAAGTAGTCCACGACTTACAACCACAATTGAACCCAAAATTTCTGTGGCTAAGCGAGAGAGTTAAATGAGTTTTGCCCCATTTTATGGCTTTCTTGTTAAGTGAATCACTGCCATTGTTAAGTTAGTAACATGGTTGTTATCTGACTTTGCTTGTCAGAAGGTCGCAAAAGGGGATCACATGACCCGGGAGACTGCAACCGTCATAAATATGAGTCAGTTGCAAAGCATCTGAAATTTTGTTCATGTGACCATGGGGATGCTGCAATGGTCATAAGTGTGAAAAAGGGTCATAAGTCTCATTTTTTTCAGTGCTGTTGTAACTTTGAATGGTCACTAAACCAACTGTTTTTAAGTCGAGAACTAACTACCATACTGACCCTCCACTCTGACTAAGCTTCTTTGCCCCTCCTCTTCCTTCCCCCAAAAGTGAAATATTTAAAAGGATGACTTCGTTTAGACAAACTAAATATATAATCCCTGGGATTTTGGAAGAGATATAATGATGTTGCTATGTGTCTCTCTTTGGGAGTACCAGAAGGAATATAGGATTAGCTTGTAAGGATAGGGAAGGAGCACCAATTCTAAAAATAGTCTCCCTGATGTAGTTCAGAGAACAGAGGAATGCTAAAAGGGTGCCTGCATCATGGTTTCCATGGACTGAAATTTGATTCAGAAGCCTCTAGTGAAAGTCACTGATTAATTCAAGGACCTTCAGTCAGATGTTGATGAATTTGTTCATAAATAGTCCAGCTGTTCAATCAAAACTTTGCAGAATACTGTTTGTTGTGCATGTTTTCTTCCATTAGATTAAAGGAAATAGTTCATGAACGTGACAAAAAGTTCATCAAAATTCTAGTAACTTTGCTAATAGTATATTCCACTTTTTTCTCCTTAGTATCCACAGATAAATCAACAACAATTTAACTATGGGGAACTATGATTTCTTTGAGTCTGATCCCATTAATTAAATAGCTTGCTCCATTGTTTTCACATTTCTATCATGTCGCTAAGAAAAAACACATTTGGATTTATTAATCTTCCCAGAATGTCATAGCATATGAAGTATTGCACATGAATTGATGAAATTACTGCACAGGGCTCAAGCATTCATACACCAGGTTACTGTTTGTTCATTTTTGAATTAAGCTGACATATTTGGCATCACACAATTGTCCTTGTATTGAGTTTGGAATACAAGAATATTGTTGTTATATATTGCTGAATGTCCTACATGCAAGACACAAAAGACTAGAGAACAGATAAACATAGTCGACGATGGTATTACAGAAAGTTGATTTTGATGGGGCCTCCTTGAGTGTTGAAGAAGTCAATATTTCTTTCTTCTCTCTTGCAGATAGTCAGTCTGACCAAGAAAATACAAGTGCAGGAAATGAAGCACTCGACTTGACCTCTGGGGAGAGAGACCACCTAGAGGAAGCAACTGAGTTTCTAGAAGAACCTGAGTGCAGTCCCAAAGAAGAGGAGAAGATGGATCTATCCCAAGGCGAGGAGGCTGCACAAGGGAAATTAAGTGAGGGGGAAGACGAACCAGAAGAAGATTCAGTCAGCAACAAAAGCCTGGACCTCAATTTTGCTAGCAAGTTCATGGAATTCAAGCTGGCTGAGAATGATCAAAACCCAGGCAACGGGGCTCAGTCTGAAAATAAACACACCTGTGATACATGTGGGAAATCCTTCAAATTTGCTGGTACTCTTAGCCGGCACAAAAAAGCCCATGCACATGACGACAGGAAAGATGAAAAGAGCAGTGAGGATGAAAGTAAACCTGTTCAAAGTGGAGACCAAGCCCGTGTCCCTGTCATGCAAGAGGACCCATCTCTTGAACAGGAAGAGCCTGGAAAGGACATTAAGGGCGCTGAGTCTCCCACAGATGGTGAGGCAACAGGAAGGGAAAATGAGGAGAGCGAAAGCATCTCCGAGGGAGAGAGCACGGAAAGAAAATCTTCTGAAAAGAGCGATGAAGACCGGAAGCCAAAGCCTGGTGCGGGCACTAAGAGTGAATCCAAAGCAGACAAAAGGAAGAAAGTCTGTACAGTGTGTAACAAGAGATTTTGGTCTCTACAAGATTTGACTCGGCATATGAGATCCCACACAGGTACATGGGGGCCACTGAGGATTATTTGCAGTAACATAATTACTCTGTGATAGAATATATTCAGAGGTTCCAGATAGAACCCATAAGATGTTTTGTTAAACTGAGGAAACACCACTGTTTAAAAAACTGGCTGTTCAGAGGCTGCTGAACTACAGTAGGTGGGACTGTCAGATTCTGCATAAGGCAAAACCTGTTATTTTAAGTGTTTGATTTCCCTTGCGCACCGAGTAATATGTAGAACTAACTTCAGGTTTCTGGCAATGTGCAGTTTGAAATATTTGGAGCAACATAAAGAAGGAAGATGGCAACTTTCCAAAACACTTATTTTAGCATAAAATTATTTAGCATGAGCCCACTTTTGCAAACTTAGGTTAGGATCCTGCATAAATTCTTAGTACCTTGAACAGTAGGACATATAAGTTAGATGCATATTCTACTATAGGTAGTTTATCTCAACTTTTACTTTGCAGCCTGTTTGATTTCCCCTCAGAAGTTCAGTATTTATTAGCAAGTTGTGTCTGTATTTCAAGAGATCTGCAGTTTTGTACAAAACCACTTGGTGTGAGATTCCATGTCAAATGATGGGAGCTCAGTTGGAATTGAAGCAGTGGTGGGATTCAAATTTTTATACTACCAGTTCTGTGGGCGTGGCTTGGTGGGCGTGGCAGGGGAAGGATACTGTAAAATGTCCATTCCCACCACACTCCAGGGGAAGGATACTGCAAAATCTCCATTTCCTCCCAATCAGCTGGGACTCGGGAGGCAGAGAATAGATGGGGGCGGGGCCAGTCAGAGGTAGTATTTACCGGTTCTCCAAACTACTCAAAATTTCCACTACCGGTTCTCCAGAAACTGGTCAGAACCTACTGAATACCACTTCTGAATTGAAGGCCACAAAATATGGGAGAGAAAAGCTTCTGGCCTGACAAAATCCCAAATACAGGTAGTCTTCTTCTTACAACCACAACTGAGCCCCAAATTTATGTTGCTAACTGAAACATTTGTTAAGTGAGTTTTGCCTCATTTTACGACCTTTCTTGACACGGTGGTTAAGTGAATCACTGCAGTTGTTAGTGACCACACGGTGGTTAATTGAATCTGGCTTCCCCATTGACTCTGCTTGTCAGAAGGTCACAAAAACTGATCACATGACTCCAGGACATGTCATATGACCATGGGGATGCTACAACAGTTATAAATGTGAAAAACGGTCATAAGTCACTTTTTTCAGTGTCGTTGTAACTTTGAACGGTCACTAAATGAACTGTTGTACATGGAGAACTGCCTATATTTACTTTCTCTGGGTTAGTTAATATACAGCCCATCTATCTGATTTGTCACCCATATTCAGGCTAACGGAGAAGGAATAGAGGAGAGAGACAACATTGCCGTCTTTGCTTAAAAGTGCCTTCAGAATTCTCATGCCTTCAATGGTTGGGTTGAATATACGGGTGCTTTTGAATGCTTGCATGAGTGGTCATGCCCAATCTGGGCTCTTCGCTGAAGGCAGCAGGAAGCCAAGATAAGCCACCCTTGCAGGTGCTGTAGCTTAGCTGCCTGGAAATGTGTCATTGGCAATCTTGGCAGAGAGAGGCCTTGTTTAAAGCTCTGTTAGGTAAGATTAAGCTCATGAGCCATGATGGGTTTTCCTTCTCTGTCCTAAGGAAGACAAACTAGGTGGTTCTCTAATCTTCTCAACTACCAGTGATCCAGGCTAGACGTGGAGGTGATGATTGGTCCAAGACATGGTGATTATCCCAGGTCACTTACTAAATTTCCTACGCTTCAGTCTGGCAGTCATTCAGGGAGTTCCCCAGTTTAGCAATCTAATCACATTGACTCTGAATTAAGCAAGAGCTCTTGCAATAGATATCTGTGGGTTTTTGAAAGACGACAGCCTACATTTCAGTCTTTTTCCTATCCATTCTACTCTGAATTAAATTTAGCGAAAGAAGTTATTTTTCTGCAAATATGTCTTTGGTCATTAATCACGCATTGATCTGTGTGGAACAGCAAAGATTTTGTAAGATGATTTAAAAACGGGGTTTGTCTCTCCCCTGTTGTAAGGATTTGGCATGTTGCTTAAAAATGAAGGATAAAGCCTTGGTGGCACAGCAGACTAAAGTGTTGTTAAGTAGCACTTGCAGCTGCCTGCAATTACTGCAAGTTCAAATCTGACTAGGCTCAAGGTTGACTCAGCCTTCCATCCTTTTGAGGTAGGTAAAATGAGGACCCGGATTGTGGGGGCAATAAGCTGACTTTGTACAAAAAAGAACACTGCTTGGGGGGGCCGAAAGCCCTACTAAGCAGGTATATACAAAAGTATGAAGGCTATTGCTTAACGCATTGTAAGCCGCCCTGAGTCTCCGGAGAAGGGTGGCATATAAATTGAACCAATAAATAAATAAATAAATAAATAAATAATAAATAAATAAATAAATAAATAAATAAATAAATAAATAAATAAAAAATAAACTGTGTGAGTTATGATAGTTGCCCATCTTCTAAGCTATCATAGATTATGTAGAAAGTTTAAATCAAATCTAGTGAAATTCAGGTAGCTATGATAACAAGGCATTTTTCTTTGCAGCCTCAAAAGACTCTCTTAAAAAAGTTAAAAAGATAAAACGTGTAAGATGAATCTAGGGAAAAATGAAAACCGGTCGTAACAACTCATGAAGTGGCACTTCGTTTGCAATCTACCATTGAAGACCAAATACTTTACACCTTTGATAAAGTGGAGTGCTTCATTCTTACTTCCCTTTTTTTTTTTAAAAAAAAAAAAAAGGGAAGCCAAATGAGGCGAAGATAATGGAAACTACATTTTTCCCTCTATTAAGCTCTTATCTTTCTTTATAAGAGCTAATTTTCCAGTCTTCTGTGTATTCAGTAGAGTCAGATAGTCATCCGTCCGTCCATCCCTTATCTATCTATCTACCTACCTATCTATCTATCTATCTATCTATCTATCTATCTATCTATCAATCTATCCATCCATCCATCCATCCATCCATCCATCCATCCATCCATCCTCTATCTAAGCTTTATCTATCTATCTATCTATCTATCTATCTATCTATCTATCTATCTAAACTCCATCCATCCATCCATCTACCGTGTTTCCCTGAAAATAAGGCCCTGTCTTATATATTTTTTTGAACCCTGAAATAAGCGCTTGGCCTTATTGCCATGCACTCAAAAACTTGATTGGGCTTATTATCAGGGTATGTCTTATTTTGGAGGAAACGGTATCTATCTGGATTATTTTTTCAAAACCACAACAAAATGCAGACTTTTGTATATAGACATGATTAGATAGACATTTATAAAGGTAAAGTGTGAGAGGAGCAGAGCATTTTCTTCCTGTTCCTATCAGTAGGGACAAATGCACAAATCTTTCTCCTAGCAGCATTGTCAAGGGTCTTCAGCTCCTATCATCAGCAAACCCTATATCTGAAAGGATTGTAATGAAACAATCAGTTTTTTGAAGTAGTCATCCAGCTTCTAAAGATCTTGATGTTTAGTAAAGAATGGAAATACTAATTCCTGGTGAGGAGCCATGGTGGCACAGTGGTTAGAATGGAGTATTGCAGGCTAATTCTGCTCACTGCCAGGAGTTCGATGGCTCAAGGGTTGACTCAGCCTTCCATCCTTCCGAAATTGGTAAAATGAGGACCCAGATTGTTGGGGGCAAAATGCTGACTCTGTAAAGCACTGTGAAGCAATATATAAGTGTAAGTGCTATTGATATGAGCCTCTGCATGTTCCATTGTTTCAATTATTTGTCTACTGTGTGGTCACAGTCTCTGTTCAAAGGGCACCTTATAGTATCTTCCCTCAATAACTGCTGAGGGGATTGAATCTGGCCAAGGATAAAGCCATTTTGGAATTTTTATGTGAAAAGGAATGTGATAGCTGTAATTGAAAACATTTAAAATGCACCATGTTGCTTTTGTTGTTAAAAATAAGACAAAAATGATGGTAATGGTGGAATTTCTACTACTTAAATTACAGCGTGGATTCATACAGTATGTCACAGAACTGAGTACACCCCCTCACATTTTGTAAATATTTAAGTATATCTTTTCATGTGACAACACTGAAGAAATGACACTTGGCTACAATGTAAAGTAGTGAGTATACAGCTTGTATAACAATGTAAATGTGCTGTCCCCTCAAAATAAAGCAACACACAGCCATTATTGTCTAAATCGCTGGCAACAAAAGTGAGTACATCCCTAAGTGATAATGCCGAAATGGGGCCCAAAGTGTGGGGCCCAAAACACAAAAAATATTTTGTGTGTTGTCCAGTGATGGGATTCAAATTTTTTTACTACTGGTTCTGTGGGTGTGGCATGGCTTGGTGGGCGTGGCTTGGTGGGTATGGCAGGGAAAGGATATTGTAAAATCTCCATTCCCTCCCCACTCCAGGGGAAGGTTACTGCAAAATCCCCATTTCCTTCTGATCAGCTGGGACTTGGGAGGCAGAGAATAGATGGGGCGGGGCCAGACAGGTGGTATTTACCGGTTCTTCGAACCACTCAAAATTTCCGCTACTGGTTCTCCAGAACTGGTCAGAACCTGCTGAATACCACCTCTGATGTTGTTACATGAAAAGATATACTTAAATATTTACAAAAGGTGAGCAGGTGTACTCACCTCTGTGATATACTGTATGATATAATTGTTAGGTTATATCATACAGGTTAGAGTTAGTTGGGTAAAATATGGCCATTTAAGTAGGCCTCAGGAGAAATGGATTAAAAATCATGATATTGCCCCAGTGTTCATGGTAGACACTTCTCCTTTGCCCCTAGTCAGCCTTGCTAATTCTGTACACCTTAAAGAGGATCTGTCACTGGTCATCCCAAGCAAGAAAGGAAGGACCCTCTTAGGGATGAAGGAATGTCTGACCTTTGATTTTGTCTCTTTTTCCCTTGATCCCAGGGGAGCGACCATACAAATGTCAAACCTGCGAACGGACCTTTACGTTGAAACACAGCCTGGTTCGTCATCAGCGCATCCATCAGAAGGTAAAAAGTGCCAAGAATCATGAGAAGGACAGTGATAGAGAGGACACCCGTTCACGAGGGGAAGAAGACAGTGAGAACGAGTCTCTCCCCAGCAGCACAAACCCCATCTCGGAAAATGAGGGCGATGCCCTTGTGGGGCCTGGAAGCCATTCTCCAGTGACCAGGAGCCGCAGAGAAAGCATGGCCAACGCCACCAAGGATCACTCTTGTAAGGAAGATAAGCCAGCTGGGAAAGCCTCAAGTTTAGGCCTTGCCGAGCCAAGCAAGAACGTGCCGAAATCGACAGCGAAAGAGCAGGAGTCTCGAGGAAAGGCCGTTCGGGAGAGCTCCTCTGATTTCATTCAGGACTTGCTGGAGATCCAGAACAAGAAATCCTCCATGAGTCATATCCTCGCCTCTGCAGAGAATGCGCCTCAGCTCTTGGAAGTTGAATGACAGCTATGGCTTCAGCGGCACCCCAGCAACCTGATCCAAGACACAGGATTAAAGTTGACAGAGCAAGCTTTCCTTTGCTGCTGTGTCAACCTGCTGTGGTGACCCAGGAGTGGGCGATGGGTGGATGGGATTGGGGAGGATGTATGGCAGTCTGGATTCAGTGCCATAAACCCTTCAGTATAAATAATGCAAAAGACTACAATTATATACTGGTCTGAGTGCCTTACTACTTTATTAGGTCTTTTGGTATCGTAGATATTTTTTAAAGCAAATTAGATGATTTTTTTTTAAAAAAATATTTTAATTATTTGGAGAGGACCTTTTTCATTTAAGCATTAATGTTACTTTTTTTTTTTTTTTAATTCGGGTGTGTGAGTTTGTTCTTGTATATCTGTGATAGCCGCTTTTGTGTATTCTCTGAGCTGGAAACAAGGTGGGGGGGTCAGTGGTGCAAGGAAAGCCCTAAAAAACTGCAGCCAATAACTGGAAGAAAATTTAAAAAATCCCAAGCAGAAGAAGTAGATATAAAAGGTTAACTTGTTTTTGGTTTGTCTTTTCAGACTTTTTTTTTTTAATCACATGAGGGAGAGTTAAAGCAGTTTAACATATTAATATAAATTAAGGTTTTCAAGCTTGGTTCAAGCTAAAAGCAGGAAGCCACAATTACTATTATCTTCATTATTTCTTCTATTTCTCCTTCTCCTCTTCTTCACATGATCAGTGATGGCATTCTAGCTACTGTCATTTTGTATAAGGCCCTTTCTGACCATTGTGGACTTAAAGAGTATACAGAAAGGGTGGCATAGTGAATCAAAAAAAAACCTATGGAAATAGGCGCCCACTGTTTATGTTTATATATGTATGTGTGTGTATACATACACATATATATGCATACAGTTTGTGTGTGTGTGTGTGTGTGTGTATATATATATATATAAATGTTTGATTTGTGTTTCAATATATTATTGTTTTAATATTTTATAAAAGTTGTTAGCTTGCTAATCTCTGCATTCTGCAGAAACCAATGGACAATATTTGTCCACGGAGATCTACAACACAGCTTGGATTGCCTGCTTAGATATTTCTGCCTAGTCTCTCACCGACGTTTCTTCTTTTGGGTTTGACGCTCTTTTAATATATATTCATAGAAACCTCTTAGCATCAAATGGAAAACAGTGAAAGGCCCGTTCACAATTCAATCCAGGTGGACATAGCATAAATTTACATGGAGGGAATAGAAAGAGTGAATACTAAAGCAGGGGTCTTTCCCCAATTCCTCTGTGTTCATACTGATGATACATAGGTAAGAAGACCATGTCTGATAAAGGAATTCAGGAAAACAAGAGTCCTTGCTGGAATTGAAAATTCATGCCACAGAGGATTGTTCCTATGTCTTTTCCCTACCCCCACACACAACCAATTGAATGCATGTAGCGTATGTAAGTTGCTACTGTGTGTCCACTTCTGTTTTCCCATCCAATCATACATATGCCTTCAATTTCTCGGGAACGATTGTGTCAAATGAACCTCAGCAGATAAAGGGGGTTCAGTGTAAGTTAATAAAAGAGAGAGGAGACAAATGAATTAATGACAGGCTGGCGTGAAGATAAATGAGTTAGAAGAAGGCTATCCAGATTTCATGTTGAAAGGCACTGCAAATGCGGTGGCATAGTTTGGAATTCGCAGTAGTTGCGGTTAAAAAAAAAAAACACAACTAAGGTGATTTAGTCTTCTAGAAACAATAGAGAAAAGTGAAAACTTTTGAAGCCTTAAGTGATCTTACTACCTTAATGTGCTTTAAAGCAAGGAACTCGTCTACTACTGGCAATAAAATTTCCAGATGGACAAAAATACTTACTCCCCAAGGTTTCTAGAGGTTTTTCCAAATGTTCAACTCTGTTCTGAATTGGGAATGGACTATACATTCCTGTTGCTGGCAACAGGAGATAAGGCAAGTCCTCCAACATTAAAACTGATCCACTGACCCAGTTAAGCTAGTGTGTTCGGTTGTAAGGTTCATTTTCTGCTACTTTGATGTGTGGCCCGTTTGTCTTGAGAGGGAAAAAAATAACTAATTTCAGTGGGATTGCCCTCTTCATGTATGTGTGACTTGTGTGCATGTGTGCAAATATGGCTGCATTGCTACATTCCTGTATTTCAGTTTTAAAGATAACAAATGCAGAATTGGATGTGAACAAGACAGCTGACAATTTCACTTGTAGGTCTGTTGCTACTAATGCGTGACCCAGAGGATGCTATGTGGCTAATTCTGTGTCCAGTGTGAAAAAAGCTTGCCTTTTGGGATGGCTATCCTAATTCTGTACCCTCATCTTAAAGATGGAGGAAATTTACAATTATTTTCCAGTTCTACATGATTGTGAACCCAGTTCTCAAAGCAATCTCTTTTTCTCTTCAAGGAGCCTTTGATAAAAGACGATATGTTTCTTTTTATAAGAAACCCTGCATATGTAGGAGTCTGCCGAAATTTGCCTGGGGTCCACATATTCTGATTCAGACTGAGTTGTGGGTCAGGAATGATCATTTACTTAGTTGTGGGGCATATATATACAGTATATAATAGGGCAAAGGCATAGTATTTCTGGGACGTTTTTCTGTTGTTCTTTCACATTGAACCTCTTTTGTTCAGTTTTTCCCCCCTGCCCTTTAATTTAAAATTGTTAATCCAGGGTGGAAAAAAATAGTGGAGTTCCAAATTGACTGGTTTAAAAACATCCAGCATTCTTAATCAGTGGCTGTTGTAACTTGGAACATTAATTTAACAAGTTCTGGAAAACCAATTTTGATCCGCCTTGCCTAAAGTGATACTCCGTGCAAATAGCACTGAAAACAAATTAGAAACAAGTTGATGTTACATAGAAATAAAGTAATATATCCTGAATTCTCGGTCAAAATTGGGAGTATTATACCAATCTATTTCATGTTCGTTATTTTTTTAGAGATTCAACTCAGACTGCAGAGGAAGAGCAAGGAGATCATTTTGGGGCGATAGTATTTCATACAGAATATGAAGCACAGATTTCATTGTTGTAGAGGGTGTATAAAACAGTTTTGAAACCAATCCTCTGGATTATTAAAAATAAATACCAGTTGTTTCTTTTAGAATATAAAATCATTTGCTAAATGATGCTTTCCATCAAAGTCAATTTCAGCATCCCTTAATATAAATTACTATTATATTATTATTATTATTATTATAATTATTATAATTATTATAATTGTTATTTGGGAATATTTTGTTATTAATTTGAGGGGTATTTTTTTTTTTGCAGCTCCCCACACTAAACTGCGCAATATTGTGGGGGAGAAGCCATTAGCTGAATCAGGAGTGTCAGAACTGCCCTCAGGCTGAATGGGTCATTCTGCAGACCTGTTTAATCTCTTGGCCTTTGTTTGGGGAGGGGTGCAAGTCTGACAGATCTGAACAAAACTTTATGCTGCAGAAATAATGTAGCAAATAATATCCCAGCACCCTGCCGGGACATCTGCTAGCAATAATCACTATTGATTTAAAGCTTTATTTAGTCTTTATGTATATCGTAGTATATTATAAAATCTTGCCACATTTTACTGGTGTTTTTATTAGTTGCATTTGATGGAAGAAAAAAAATGTGTTCCCTTTTGTTGTTTCCTCTCCTCACATTCACAATCCCCCCCTATATTAAAACTGTGAACTTTATAATGTGTTTAAACTATGGGTGAATCTTAGGCTTAGTTTGCATGTTGAGCTAGTTCATTTCTCTGCATCTTCATGATTTTTCTTCTCCCTCCCCTTTCCTCTCTCAGGGCTTTTTTTTTTTTTTTTTAATCTGAAAATCTCTTGTTGGACTTGTAAAGGAGCTAATGGTGAAAATTCAATCACTACAATAAGCACTTGACTGTGAAAGTATAAAAAGAACCAAGAATAAAAGTAGACCTGATACGTGCAGCAATAACAGCACTACTGATGTAGAGCTAGCTCTCTTGATGGTTTAATTCCAGCTTCCCCATGATTTGTTGTTGTTGTTGTTTTCTTTCTACAACCTGATCCTCAATTTTCCCATCAACGCTATAGTCGCTGTTGGAGTACCTCCAAGTCCCAGGATGAACCTGCGTGTTGCTGCCTGCTGTGTTGGTCGGATGGTTGAATTGTGAAATAATTGAGAGTAGAGCCGACACTGCCTTAAATCCTCTGGTTTCTCAAAGCCATTAAGTCGGTGAAAAGATCCAGAAAGGAAGTCAGGGCAATGAGCTTGCATGAAGTGATAAATCCCTTACCTCTGTGTCCTTCAGCCCAAGGTGACTCTATCATGGTTTTGAGGAGGTAACTTACCATTGAAGATTCTCCCTTCTGGTAATGCAAGTTTGGTTAGTATTGATGGGATGGGGTGAGGGGAGTATTTCTCTCTCTTCACTTAAGACGGATGTTTTAATTCTAAAAATTTCAGCCCGTGCAAGGAGATAATTAGTGTGTACAATTTATATATAGAAATATAGATATATATATATTTTCGAAAGGGAACGTTTAAAAACTGCTGCTACAAGTTGTGTACAAGACTGATTTATGCCACATGAACAGAGAATCACACTATTTCTTTGGGTACTTCTATTCTTCTCATTCAGTTGTATGTTACTTCCAGATTCAAAGTGATGAAAATAATGCTGTTCTGTATCAAACGATCTACGCAATAAAAGGTTATATTTAAAAAGAAAACCGTACCTTTGGAAGTTGCAAAACCATGATCTTTTCGTGCATTTGGGAGTCTAATAATGCTTTTGTGTATTTTCAGTTGGGATTATTTTTCAAAAGCAAAAAACACCCAGAATATTACACTTGTTCTTTCTCTTAATGAGTTACTTTGTCCCCCTCCAAAGATTTGTATTTAATAATAAACTGAATTGTTTTTCTCCCTTCATATTTGCCCACGCTTAGTGCAAATAGTTACCTTGCTAGTGCAAATGCATAAAGAGGGAAGATCTTTTAATTCTTGAATTGAAGAATACATCACAGAGGGTATATACCCTGTTTCCCCCAAAATAAGACATCCCCTAATAATAAGCCCAATCAGGCTTTTGAGCGCATGTGCTAAACTAAGCCTCCCCCCGAAAATAAGCCCTCCCTGAAAATATTTAAATGCAGAGCTGAAAATCAGGGAAGACGGCAAGAGGAGCCCCATCTTGCTCTACACACCCCAAAATAATAAGACCTCCCCGAAAATAAGGCCAAGCGCTTATTTTGGGGTTCAAAAAAATATAAGACAGAGTCTTATTTTCAGGGAAACACGGTAACTCCTTTCCAAAGATGGAGTTGGGAAGTACAGTAACACTTCGTAAATGGGGACATGACCTAATGTAACATCTGCATCTCTCAGAGCTTAAGGGAAGGTGGATTGTACGTACAATTTTGATATTGTAGCTGTGTTTCGCCACTGGGTGGCACAGTTGTAAGAACATGGTACCCTGGAGAGATATTAGAAGCATCATCTCGGAGTGATTACTTTTCTTTTAAGATCTAATGACTGAGTAAATACTTACAGTATTCCCTAAGCCAGATTCATTTCAACATCCAAGAGAGACAAATGGGCAGATTTCCCTACTCCAAATGATTTGACACAAACACCGGCAGGAGTATTTTATTAGACATATGTTTCTAATCATTCCTGTGATTGGGAGCTGCCCTGAGCTTCAACGCTGATGGAAAAGAAATATTTGAAAGCTGCAGCATGGGGAGATAAACAAGAAGACAATAAAAAAAAAAAGATGGGACATCTAGTACATATATACGTTAAACTAGATGGAAAAGCAGGCTGTGGAGAAAATTGGGCATTTGAAGTCTTGGAGTCTTAATTTGATAATGATGATGAATGCATTATTGTTCCTAAGAAAGGTCATTATAGAAGAAAATGGGATTTTCAAGGAAAAAAGAAACACTTTTGAGTCAATGTTTTCTTATTTCAAAAAACAGCAGCACACCCTGCCATGAAAAATCGTATGGTGTATTTTTCATTTTTCCAAACTCACTATTGAGTATGAATTAAGCAAAGCAGTGTGTATCATGGTAATCCTTAGGACATTTCTAAGGGTATTTTGAGAATATCACTGACCCCTCTAATGGAGTAGATAAATAATTTCTTTGTGAGGACACCATGGCTGTATTTCAGAGGAAACTGACAGTTGCTGCATAAAAGATTTCTATGAACTTTAATCTCTGGTCATTTAGATGCTGTCGTCCACAGGCTTTGAATCCCAGTTCCAACATTCCCACAATTTTTATTAAAGAGCATATAAGAAGGAAGTGGGACGGCACCTGCAGGGCCAAGTGTATCACAGATGACACTTCCACTGTTTCCAACAGCTGCATTCCCTTGCTTTTCTTATGAGTATTAATATTCAGTCCGACAAGAAGTTTAGTTGTCAGTTCTATCAACAACCCTGTCCCCAAGTTTAATGATCCTTGGTTTACAGTGTTTTCTCTTCTGGTTTCTCTTAAGAGGACACAGTCATGCAGAGTCAGTGCTGAGTTCCCATCAAACTCCAAAGCCTGGGTAAATTGCTTAAGCAGCCCTCATTCTGCCTGGAGCAGAATTTTAATTTTTAACATTGCTTCTGATCATAATACATGTAGATTGCAAAATAAATCCCCATTTCACAAAGCTCCAACACCCATTGCCTCTTCTGTTTCTTGTGGCATTTGCTGGGATGTGGTGTTCCCATAGTTAGCATCAGTGGTGAAATCCAAATTTGTTTACTACCGGTTCTGTGGGTGTGGCTTGGTGGGCATGGTGTGGCTTGGTGGGTGTGGCAGGGGAAGGACACTGCAAAATCTCCATTCCCTCCCCACTCCAGGGGAAGTATACTGCAAAATCCCCATTCCCACCCCACTCGGGCCAGCCAGAGGTGGTATTTGCCGGTTCTCCGAACTGCTCAAAATTTCTGCTTCCAAGTTCTCCCGAACCTGTCAGAACCTGCTGGATTTCACCCCTGGTTAATTAGCATGCTCACCATCTTCAAAGTCTCTGGAACCCATCATGGATTTCCTGATAGGCTCAGCATGTTACTGGATTCTAGGATATGGAAGGGGGGAGGGAGAATGGAAATGGATGTGTGACTTCAGAATGCTCCCCCCCCCGCTTTTTCATACTTTTGATGTGATTTCCAAAGATGGTATTTTTATCCTGTTAAAACAAATGGCCAAGGTGTCATTAATGCTAAAATAAGTTTTACATTAAAAAAAAAATAACATCCACCCAATAGTTGAAATAAAAAATAAAAAGTATTAGCTTTGCAAAATGGATTAAGATCATTTTCTTTTTGGAACCATTGCATTTTTTCCGGGCCTTGTCAGACATACAATGTAGGAGATGACCAGGCTGAGCCCAAATGCATCATCAGTCATGAATCTCTTTGTGCTCACAGGAGATCTAAGTGTAGCCCACTCTGAATTCCTGTGACTCTTACCTATTGCCAATTTGCTAGGACTGTTAATAGTTCAGATTCTTGTAGAGAGTTTAGGCTTGCAATAAATCTTTATACTCATTTGAACTGGATCTCCTGATTTCTCCAGTACTTCACCTCCAATCCTCAGACACCAGAAGATGGCCCAACCTGTTGCAAGAAAGTACTATATATTTTTAAATGGCATATAGTATATGTCCAACTATTGTTTGAGATTGACATTAATTATGCCATTGGGTTCCATATGGAATATACACTCTGGAAAAAAAATGGAAATATCCCTCGCCTTCCATATAAAATTTTATGGACATGATATACCGTGTTTTCCCCAAAATAAGAACCTGTCTTATATTTTTTTGAACCCCAAAATAAGCGCTTAGCCTTATTTTCAGGGAGGTCTTATTATTTTGGGGCGCATGGAGGAAACCAGAGGAAATGGCAGGGACTGGCTGTGCATGTGTTTACATATTTTTGTGGAGGGCTTATTTTCGGGGGGGGGGTATTTTAGCGCATGCATTCAAAAGCCCGATTAGGTTTATTATTGGGATGGCTTATTTTTGGGGAAACAGTAATATAACATCTCTAGCTCTCTTCTGTGAGAGCTTAAAGGAAGATAGACTCTGTAGAGTGTAGCATTCTGATAGACACTGGTTCAAATATAATGAAAGTGTATGTCTCTTACTTAAGTTTGGGTCTTGGAGGAATGTCATTATCAATATGGAAGGTACCTGCCCTGGCCAGTATTTCCTTAATGTCTACAATGATACTGTTAGACTGCTGTTATCAAGTTTGTACAAATGGCTTGACATTGCAGAGAACCTTTACTGATTTTGTCCTTGAGGTAAAAATTGTAATACACAGTTTTTATTATCCCTAACCATCATGATTGACAATAAATGGGGATTGAAGTCCAGCAAAAGAGGAGTCCTGGTTGGGGAAGCACATGAGGGAAAGAAACTTGAGGGGTTTGGTAATGTTCTGCCCCAGCTACGGACCCCAAAGAACGCAGCACACACAAAGTCTGTACAAACCTTAGTTTACTAAATTAAATCAGTCTTTTTCAAATAAAGGCTGTTAATTAACTTTCTTAACAGCCTACAAGAATCCAAAGAATAAATAATCGTAATCTTACTATGGTTGGCAGAAAGCCCAGAAGCAATTTGCAGGAAACTGATAAGAGAACTATGATCAGGACACGAAGGAAAGTGAACGAAGTTGTTCCCTGCAAATTGCCTCAGTCGTCGTCCTTCCTTAAATACGCTAAGGGAGTGGCCAATTAGCCCCAAGCCTTATTCTCGAGGAGACCTTCTCCTGAGGAACCATTCCTGCCTTTTGGCAGCTTTGTGCGCCCGTGCATCGAGAAGAGGCTCCTCCTCTTCTTCCTCTTCACTTATGGGAGCTTCTGGAGGTTCTGAAGGGCCTGGCTGAATCCCTGCCTCTGGCACCACATCTTCTCCAGCCTCCTCATTGTCTGACTCGAGTGCCAGCTGCACAGGCTGCTGGCGCAGCACCACACTAGCCTCCTCGCTGTCGAAATCAGCTACTAGCTGCACAGGCCACTGACAGGCCACAACAGGTAAGCAGCCTCAGTGGATTTAAGGCAGTAAAAAGAAGCAGAATTAAAAACAGTAATCCAACAGGGAATGAACTTCCTGAAATACGGTGTTGAATAAGAAAATGTGTTACATTAATATATAACTCAGGAAGAGCCAGTTTAGTGAAATGTTTAAGGCAACAAGCTAAAAACCAGGAGACCATGATATCTAGCCCTTCCTTAGGCACAAAGCCAACTGGGTGACTTTGGGCCAGTCCCTTTCTCTCAGCCCTAAGAAGCAGGCAATGGTAAACCACTTCCGATAAATCTTGCCAAGGAAACACGGATTTGTCCAGGAAATTTCTAAGAATTCGACATGATTAAATGGAAAGGGGAAAAAAACATTGGGAAATCAACAGGCAAAGGGCAATTCAGAACAAACTTCTAAGTCAACAACTAAATAAATGGAAAGTCAGATGGGTGATAAAAGAAGCATGTGGTTAAACGATACAGAGTTATTTTGGATCCTGGGAAAATCAGTTTCTTTCTTGTTCTCATTGGGTTGCCCATATTGAACAGGTTTGTAGAAGTTAGTACATCCTTTGCTTCAAGTTAGTCAATCAGAGATGAATCGGAACAAAGATCTTGCCCTTTGAAAATTAGCTATTATTGAGGTGAATCATATAGTCTTATACGTGTAGGTTTCTTGGGATGCCAATAGCTGGGTCTTTATTATAATCACCCTTCTCTATGTTAATGGTATAGTTGGCCTGGCTAACACCTTTGGATTATTAATATCAGGAGTTATTCATGTGAAAACAGCCTGAGAAGAGGGAAAGGTAATATCCATTGCAGCTTACATTTTTAAGGTATATCAATTCTCCAAACTTCCTCTTCCCCAATTATCTGAGTATTTCCACTTACAGTATATATTTAGTATTTGTTTGCCTACATGAAGTATGAGTGTAGCATCTCTAAATATCTCTAGGTAGGCAGATTGTAAACTAGGCTGATTGTATCGTAACTCCCCTTTTAAGCATATGACTCTTCTTTGAAACTTATCCAGTTTCGGTTCTCATTATCTTCCAGATTTTGTATCAAGAATTAATGTGGCTGACTGCAGTGCAGTCCACGTAAGTGTACGTCACTTTCACGAGGACGTCGCAACTGTGCATCATCATTGCCAGTCTGTATTCTCCTTCCCGCTCCCTAGATTTTAGTACAATGTGGAATTAAATAATTGCACATTTACACTGAACCCAAGTAGTGTGCTATTGGCAGTTACTTGCACATGATGAAATGTGAAAGCTAAGCCACAAAAGTCACTAGACCACAAAAAGATTTAGTAATCTGCCCACATGTGTAGCTATCATATTAATTTAACAGAATAACAATTGGAAGGGACCTTGGAGGTCTTTTAGTCCAACCCCCTGCTCAAGCAGGAAATCCTATACAATTTCAGACAAACGGTTGTCCAATCTCTTCTTAAAAACTTTCAGTGTTGGAACATTCACAACTTCTGGAGGCAACTTATTCCACTGATTAATTGTTCTAACTGTCAGAAAATTTCTTGGTTTTAGGTTGGTTCCCTCCTTGATTAGTTTCCATTCGTTGCTTCTTGTCCTACCTTCAGGTGCTTTGGAGAATAAATTGACTCCCTGATTTGTGCTATAATGAATTCATATTAGATAGCACTGGCACTCAGTTTTCAAAAGATGTCTTGCCTCATTACTTGGGAATATGGCTTTTATTTTCCAAAGGTAAACAAACAACTAGACACAAGTTAAAATGGAAGTTCATGATTTGTTGTGCTGTTTCCCATTAAATACTCGAGAATACAGTTCATGTCAAGATATGAGTAAAAACCAGGGGTGAAATGCTCCCGGTTCGGACCCGATCGCCTGATGCGGTAGCGATGGAGGCGGGTGGTTTGGAGAACCAGTAACAAAAATCCCTGCCCCCCCCCCCCACCACCCATGCCCAGCTGAGCCGCACAATCATCAGAAGCTTTTTTTTTTTTTAACTTTTAAAAGCATTTTTTCTACAACCTCTTTGGGCAAAAAATGCTTTTAAAAATAAATTAAAAAAAGCCTCTGATGATCGCGCGGCTCAGCTGGGATCATCAAAGGCTTTTAAAAGAAAAAAACCCTTTTTTTCTTTTAAATGCCTCTGACGATCCCAGCTGAGTTGCCTGATCGGCAGAGGCTTTAAGGCAACTCAGCTGGGATTGTCAGAGTCTTTTGAAAGCATTTTTTACAACCTCTTCGCCGAAGAAGTTGTAGAAAAAATGGTTTTAAAAGTAAAAACAAAAATTGGCCACGCCCACCCAATCACTTTACCCCCCCCCAAGCCACACCCACAGAACCGGTAGTAACAAATTTTAGATTTCACCACTGGTAAAAACCAAATGAACGATCTGGTTGTTTTTACACAGTGCCCTGGTAGATGGTAGCATCTGGTTAATCTGATTGCTTTTTTGAAGGGTTAACCAGTGTAGCTGAATCAGAGTTGGGATGGATTTACTACAATTGTCTGCTTAGAATCCATTAGAACAGTGCTTTCAAACTTGCGGCCCATGGGCTGGATGCGTCACGTGCTGGCCCTGCCCCCTCCCGGTTTAGCAAAGCGGAAAAAAGTCCTGATACGTCACATGACACCGCCATGACACTACGAGTTTGACACCCCTGCATTAGAACATTTCTGATGACCAGCCAATTTTTTCTGTTTGAAGATTTTCAATGAAGCAACACTTACCATGTTATGGGGCAACCATTTCTCTGGTTGAAAGCTCATACGGTTTTGAAATTTCTCCTGACTTCTAGTCTGAACCTACTTCCTTTTAGTTTCAACACATTTATTCAGGTCCTGCTTTCTGGGGCAATAGAAAGAAGCCCACTTCCTCTTCTTTGTGATATTTGAAGACTGATCATATCTCCCAATAAAGGAGACTATTTGTAGCTTAGGGTTGACATGAAGGGTCTTTGGTGCTCTCTAAGATTGCTTGTTTTCTTGCGGGCGTTTCATTACCCAAACTAAGTAGCGTAATCAGTGCTACTAGATACTAACACTAATGATGTTACCTAGTTTGGGTAATGAAACGTCCACAAGAAAACAAGCAAACTCACCAAGGACCCCAATCATATCTCCCTTTGATTGTGTGTTATGCAAGCTAAACATAGACAGGGTTCTTCAATCATTCATTAAAAGGCTTATAATCCATCCCTTATATCCTGGTAGCCTTCCTGATAGCCTTTTTCTGAATTTGCTCCAATCTGTCCCTCTTCTTCTCCTTCTCCTTCTCCTTCTCCTTCTCCTTCTCCTTCTCCTTCTCCTTCTCCTTCTCCTTCTCCTTCTCCTTCTTCTCCTTCTCCTTCTCCTTCTTCCTCTTCTTCTTCTTCTTCTTCCTCCTCCTCCTCCTCCTCCTCCTCCTCCTCCCTCCTCCTCCTCCTCCTCCTCCTCCTCCTCCTCCTCCTCCTCCTCCTCCTCCTCCTCTTCTTCTTCTTCTTCTTCTTCTTCTTCTTCTTCTTCTTCTTCTTCTTCTTCTTCTTCTTCTTCTTCTTCTTCTTCTTCTTCGTATGTGTTTTATTTGCAGTTTTCTTTTAACAACCAACATATCTTGTGGACAGTGTAAAGACTGGGTCAATACATTTTTTACACAGTGCTGACAGTAATAATACAATTACATATACATAGTTTTAATCTTCCAACTTCTAACCTTAATATGCTCATTATAATTATAATATATTCTTTTATATATCAATATGTATAATACTATTTTCCCAATTTGTACTTATTTCCCTCCCCCCCCACTTGTTGGGGTTCTTCATATTCACCTCTTTATCTTTAAACAGTACTATTCTCTCTTTATGATACTTTATTGCTTTCTCCAAAATATATATCTAAACATCAATTACATTTCTTCGTACAATGTGTTTGTTGATCCCTGCTAAGTCATCAATATTTTAATATTTTAAGTATTACTCAATTTCCACCATAAATCCAATATCTTAGTTTTCTATAAACCAATTTTTAATAAAATTTAATCGATCCTGGGATTATATCACTAAATCCCCTGAATTTGTAATCCTTAAAAGCTATGGATTCCAATATATTTTTTACATACTGTTAGTCATAATAATACATTTAAATATGCCTAATCACAGTCTTCCACCTCCTAACCTTAGTATATTTGTGGTTATAATAAATTATATTATATATCTATATATGTGTTACTATTTTCCCAATTTATACCCTGTTTTCCCCAAAATAAGACATCCTCTGATAATAAGCCCAATTGGGCTTTTGAGTGCATGGCAATAAGGCCAAGCGCTTATTTCAGGGTTCAAAAAAATATAAGACAGGGTCTTATTTTCGGGGAAACATGGTACTTTCTATTTGTTTCTATTAGTTTTTAATACAATCACAGTATTACAAAATATTATGTCTCTATCTGTCATCTCTCAGCCTTTTTAGAATTTCATAATTTATTGACTTTTTGGTGATTCTTTTATATTTCTCTCTTGGGATCCTATATTTCTTTCTAACATTTTTACATAGACTGAATGTTCCCTCTGCCTTACTCCTTATCTCCTTCTGCTGCATCATCCATAACCCTTTCATTATTTTGGGGAAGTCTTCCTTTTTTTTCTCGGTGCTATTGTAAACTCTTAAGGGATTATCTATTTGATTCTTAGTATTTATCGTTATTGCCTTTTCATTGTTTTTGTTTTCTTGTACACCATGCTCACCAAGCCATGCCCACAGAACTGGTAGTAAAAAAAATTGGATTTCACCCCTGCACCAGATATTGGAACACTGCTATCATATCACCCCAGTCCTTCTTTTCATCAAACTAGACATTCCCAATTCCTTTAACTGCTCTTCATATGTTCTACCTTCCAGCCCCCTAATCATCTACAAATTCTTTATAAATACATTTTTTAAAATCGCATTTAAGGCAAGAATGTACAATCTCAGGTCCTAGGCTCACATGCAATCTGTCACCCACAGATTTTGTCTAGAACTCCAAAAGTTGTCCTTGCATTAAATAATTTTATGAGGGAATATTTATTGATGTATTTGTTTGTTAAATTTATGGTATTTGTTGCTTTCTCACAGTTGGGCTACTCAAGGTGACTTACAATAATAAAAAAGGAAGAAAATAAAAAAATAGCAGAAGTAAAATAATAGAACAATAAAATAAACAATGAAAAAGAACACCATGGGAATACCAAAACGTTGAACAGGTGGAGAGTTATCTATCTATCTATCTATCTATCTATCTATCTATCTATCTATCTATCTATCTATCTATCTATCTATCTATTTTTAATAGTTAATATTTTTAATAGCTGGAAACTGAGCCAATCCCATATGGTCAATAGATTTAGCTGGTTTAGTTAGTGAAACAAATAAGTTAAGATGAAGGCACTGATGCTGGGATGGATCATATGAATCAATGGCCTTGCAAATCTGATATTTGTTTATATGATTTATAAATATCTCTAGTGGTTTCCATACCGAGCATGCTCAGTATGCTTAGTTACATACCGAGTATGCTCATAAGCAAGCCACACTCTTGTGGGGAGAAGGTTTTTTTCCATAGAGTTAAAGCCAGCAGAGTGGAAATGTTGGTGCCTGAAATGCACTTCCTTATCTGATGACCCATCCTGTTTGCAAACAGCCCTGCTTGCTGTAAAGCTTTCCTGAGGCTCGAGGCAAGGTTATTTATCCAGAATGGGTATCTAATTTTTGTTTGTATTCTCATCCTGTTTTTCTCTCATAAACAGTCCATGCATCACGTCCCCAAGGTTGAGAATCCCTGTTTTAGAGAAACTACAAACTGCCATAAAGCCTGAGTCAGCACAGGGGATACTGAAGAGGGGGTGGGTGGGTGGAGAGAAGAAGGTCGGTGTATGCATCTGTTGGAAACAACATCAGGGGAAGATTATGCATGTCCAGTACTTCAGGATCTCCTTCAGTTTTTCCTTGAAACTGAGCGAGGCCCCTTTTGGAGGCCATAAAGGAGAGAAAATTATTAGTGTCATTCATTATGATTGCTAATTAAGGCCAAGGAGATTGTTGATTGGGGGAAAAACAGGAGGAGAAGCGGTATCTATTCTTCCTTGAGTTTCTATACATAGAGCCAATAAACAAACAATGAAACAAACCAATACAGAAAGAAATGCCTGTCATGCAGTTATTATGCACCTTTATTTCTTTAGATTTGGGAGGAAGGGGCAGCTTGAGTGCATAGCAAGATATTTCAGACCAAACCTACAACTGATGACATGATCTACTGGTACCCTTGAGTGCAAAATAATCCTTTTGAGAATATGCAAAGTAGGCAGCTCAGGGCCAATTACAGAATCCAAGTACAGGTAGTTCTTGACATACAACAGTTCATTTAGTGACTGTTGAAAGTTACAATAGTGACTGAAAAAAGTGACTTATGAACAGTGGTGGGCTTCTGCCGGTTTGTAACAACCGGTTCGCCCGGAACCAAAAATGTGAGCCCGCCTTCGCTTGCGCACTTTGCTCGTGCGTGCGCCATCCGCGCATGCACGCAGCATTGAAAACCCGGCGATTATATAGGCTGTGATAGTGTCTAAATCAGTAGTTCCGCTGGTCGGAACTACTGATTCGCCTGAACCGGTCTAAACTGGCAGGCAGCCCACTACTGCTTATGACCGTTTTTCACATGACCGTTGCAGCATCCCCATGGTCACATGATCAAAATTCAGTCGGTTGACAACTGGTTCATATTTATGATGGTTGTAGTGTCCTGAGGTCACGTGAAGCCCTTTGATGACTTTCTGACAAGCAAAGTCAATGGGGAATCCAGATTCACTTAATAACCATGTTACTAACTTAACAAATGCAATGATTCACTTACCAGCTGTGGCAAGAAAAATCATAAAATGGGGCAAACTTACTTAATAAATGTTTCACTTAGCAACCTAAATTTTGGGCTCAATTGTGGTTTTAACTCAAGGACTACCTGTAAGTCTTTGTATACGGGAAGGGTAGAAACTTGAGTCCTGAAGTTAGCAAGGTGCCAAACAAAAATAGTACCCCAAATTTATATTTAGCACTGCAGGGTTGGGGAAGAAGCTATTTTCCACCTCAGCTTGATCATAACTATCCTTTACATACAGGTTTGTTTGATGAAAGACTTTTGATATCAAAGAAACTGGTGTCTATACCAAAAGCCCAAAAAAAGCTCTCTTATCTTGCGTTCTGCAACTGTGTATGGGTGCCCTTAGTGAAAGGGAGAAAAGTGTCCCCTGGATTTACCAAAAAGCTCCCAATCTCTGGAAGTGTGGATAATGAAGCGTATTATATACCTATGATGTTATATCCATTACCTAGAGGGCTGGTGGGCTGTCCTTCATGAAAAGGAAGACAGCTATCAGTGGGGATACCCCGGCTGTATCAGGTACAAAGAATCAGGGCCATTCATGTAGGTTGCAGCCTACATGATTTATTGAAGCCTATAAATAAGAATCTGGTCAACTAACCATCAGCACTAAATTGATAGATAATGGAATGCAAGGTGGATGGACCTGGGTCTTTTGTAGCAAGGCAAGGATTCTAAACTGACGATGCATTGCATTCTGCCTCCAGTTCTGCCTGCTCTTCTCCTGCAAGCTCCTTATCCCAATTGAATAGGGTTTGGATCAGGGGTTAAATCAGCAGGTTCTGACAGTGGAACTGATAGTGGAAATTTTGAGTAGTTCAGAGAACCAGCAAATACCATGTCTGGCTGGCCCCAGAGTGGGGTGGGAATGGAGATTTTGCAATATCCTTTCCCAGGAGTGGGGAGGGAATGGGGATTTTGCAGTATCCTTCCCCTGCCACACCCACCAAGCCACACCCACTAAGTGACATCACACCTACCAAGCCACGCCCACAGAACCGGTGGGCCTAAAAAAATTTGGGTTTCAACACTGGTTTGGATTAGATGTCCAGCCTATCACGATCCTGATGCACTCAGATTCTGTCCATTTTCACTTTATAGCTCTGATAGTAAAGCACATTCTGTCCCAGGGTCAGGCTGAAGATTGCATTTCAGCAGCTGCCAATCTGTTGGATGTGTGGCTTGCAGAATTGGCTGGCATTTCTCAAGACTAGCTCAGGTCCCAGCCTTCCACCAAGGAACTGTTGGAACAGCTCATGCAGATGGCTATACATTCATAGTGTTGCTGTGGTTTGGTATCTTTCTCCCCTCAATGGGAGGAGCAGCTTTTGGGCCACATGTGCTTGGCTTGTTGCTCCAGAGAGGGGGTTTACAGGTAGGCACTAAGCCAGCAGAAAGAATTTTGAAGAGTTGATGCAGAAAGGGAAATTACCAGCTCCAATTCCCTTTGCCAGGCCCTTGCATTTGAATATTAAAAGCACACAAGAAGAAGCCAAGGCTGGTCTGATCCTCGTGGGAAGCTAGCTATTTATGCCCCTAGACAGTTGAACACAGACAATTTGGGCTTCTTTATGTTCGTTTATTTTTGTACCTCTGAGGTTTGTATCCCAGGTCTCCTTTCAAGAACCAAAAGAAGTATATATGGCATTACCTTTTATTATTTTTTTTATCCTCAAAACAGGTCATCCTGTGAGCTCCCTAGTCATGTGAGGGATTGAATCTTGGGTTTCAGTTCAATAATCAATATGCCACCATGACTATTTCCTTTACGTGTTGTAGATTTAACATGTGGAAAGAAAGAAAGAAAGAAAGAAAGAAAGAAAGAAAGAAGAAGAAAGAAAGAAAGAAAGAAAGAAGGAAGGAAGGGAAGGAAGGAAGGAAGGAAGGAAGAAAGAAAGAAAGAAAGAAAGAAAGAAAGAAAGAAAGAAAGAAAGAAAGAAAGAAAGAAAGAAAGAAAGAAAGAAAGGAAGAAAGGAAGGCAGAAAAAATAACGGAGCTGTCCTCAATAGATGTTATTTAGATATTGCCACAAAAGCAGAGCAGGGAAACCACTGAAATGAGTTTCATATTAAAAGAATCTAGAAACAAATAAAGTTATAACTAGAAGCCAGCGTGGGTTTGTTAAAAACAGATCATGCCAAGTCAATCTTATTTTATTCTTTGACAAAGTGACTAAACTAGTAGACCAGCGAAATGCTGTGGACATAGTATACTATGTATACATCAGCAAAGCATTTGACAAAGTAGACCACAATCTACTTCTTGGTAAGCTAGAAAAATGTGGGATAGACAGTATCATCACCAGATGGATTTGTAACTGACAAACTGTACTCAATGATACTACATCTGTCCTTAATGATACTACATCTATATGGAGGGAAATAAACAGTGGGGTACTACAAGGTTTTGTCTTAGGCCCGGTACTCTTCAATATCTTTATAAATGATGAGGGAATAGAAGGGGTACTCATCAAATTTGCAGATGACACTAAGCTGGCAGAAATAGCCAACATCCCAGCTCAGGATCCAAAAAGATCTTAACAGGCTTGAACAATGGGCCCTATCCAACAAAATGAAATTTAATGGGGAGAAAGGCAAGGTTTTACACTTAGGCAAGAAAAACCAAAGGTACAAGTACAGATTAGGGGAAACCTGGCTCAAAAACAGTGAGCGGGACCTTGGAGTCCTAGTGGACGATCACTTAAATATGAGCCAGCAGCCAAAAAAGCTAATACAATCCTTGGTTGTATAAACAGAGGCATAGAATTAAAATCACGTGAAGTATTAGTACCACTTTATAAATCCTTAGTAAGACCACAGTTGGAATACTGCATCCAGTTTTTGTCACCACAATACAAAAAAGATGTTGAGTCTTTGGAAAAAGTACAAAGAAGAGCAACTAAGATGATTAAAGGCCTGAGACTAAAACATATGAAGAACGGTTGCGGGATTTGGGTTTGGCTAGTCTACAGAAAAAAGTACTAGTGGACTTGTTAGCAGTATTCCAGTATTTGAGAGGCTGCCATAAAGAGGAGGGGATTAATTTATTTTCCAAAGCACCAGAGGGCAGGATAAGAAACAATGGATGGAAATTAATCAAGGAGAGAATTAAGGAGAAACTTCCTAACAATGATAACAATTAACCAGTGGTGCAGTTTGCTATCAGAAATTGTGGATGCTTCATCACTAGATGTGTTTAAGAAAAGACTGGACAGTCAGTTGTCTGAAATGGTATATTGAGTAGGGGGTTGGACTAGAAGACCTCCAAGGTCCCTTCCAGCTCTATTCTGATTGATTGATTGATTGATTGATTGAATGAATGTATTGAGAATCATTGCTGTTTGCAATTGACTTATGAAAATCTCTGAAGTTTGATGTAGACCAAGAGTGCCAAACCATGGCAACTTTAAGACTTGTGGACTTCAACTCCCCGAATTTCCAAGGCAGCATGGCTGAGAAATTCTGGGAGTTGAAGTCCACAAGTCTTAAAAGTTGCTAAGGTTGAACATCTCTGATGTAGACAAAAGTGCTTGTCGTACTATATTTTACTGTATCTAGAGCTGATACATATACATTTCATATCTCCCTGGCTTTGATGTTCTCTTGTCTTCTTGCTCTTAGTAAGTTAGTAGCAGATCTTCCAATAAGTCCAGTTTGAATAATAATTTGAACCCATTTTTGCCTACTTGGACATTCTAAAAGTGCTTTTCAATCTTTCCCCCCCCCCCCAATGATGCCTCGCTTCAGTAAAACAGTTTTTTCTACCACACCTTAATTTTTTTTTTCACAGAGTGTAAATTCTGATGGAACCCTTTATATGGGTAAATCATATCTTCTTATGCAATATAAATAAAATAGAAATGTTCACATAAATAAAATAGAAGTCTTCACATAAATAAGTGAAAAAAGCAAATTACCCAGAATAAAAATATCAGAAAATCAAGCTGTTTTATTACACAAAAACCTACCAGAAGACAAATAAAAGTACATCATTATCCAGATATTCTCAGTTTATGACAACACAGACAATAATTGTGTGCACAGATACAGTATTTTAATAATATCTTATCACTTTCACAGTCCGTATCATCTTAAACAAATTCTTTACAAGTCCTGATTTTTCAACTATGTCACTATTTATAGTTGCAAAGAAAGAGACTTCTTCCCAGAAGTTCAGGAAGAGTGCATCTATGTAACCTTGATATCAGATATTTATTAGTTTGATTTAGTTTGATTTATATGCCGCCCTTCTCCGGAGACTCAGGGTGGCTTACAATGCTTTTAAGCAATAGCCTTCATACTTTTGTATATACCTGCTTAGTAGGGTTTTTGGCCCCCCTAAGCGGTGTTCTATTTTATACAAAGTCAGCTTATTGCCCTCACAAACCGGGTCCTCATTTTACCTACCTCGGAAGGATGGAAGGCTGAGTCAACCTTGAGCCTGGTGAGAATTGAACTCGCAGTAATTGCAGGCAGCTGGCACATAAATACTACTTTAACAGTAGTTTAGTCCACTGCACCACCAGGCTCCTGATATGATCATGTATTTCTCTATGTCCCTTATTTAACTACCCTCTTGAATTACAAAGCCACCACTTCACAATGCCTAGCCAAAAATGCAGGAAAAGAATAAGGGAAAAATAATTTTGAGGGAGAGGGGAGGAGATGGGAATTACACACCGGGAAACTGTGTCTATTGAATTTTCCTTTAGGATATCCATTTATATTAAAGAGGAAAATTATGTTCAGAGAAGATAAGATGCCGAAGTGCATGAAATAGACATACACTAATTTAAAAATAGGGATTGTAGTGTATGAATAATTAATGTATTTTAAAAAGAATGTATTTTATCATAGCAGGGAGACTCAGACCCTTGCCAATTTAATTGCTCAAGCCTTTATTCTTTATATACTATTAGCTGAAACAATCAGAGATAGCGATAGAGATATAGAGATATAGATAGAGAAATCTATGAGACAATTAATTTAATACTCCTTTTCTTCTTATACATCAGAAGTAACTAGTTCCATGGTGACTAGAGTATAGCATAGAGAGATGCGCTATCACCAGATCTCAGAGTTTGAAGGAGCCACAGATATCAAGGTCAACTTTCCCCTCCCACTATACTCCCAACACTATCCCCAATACATAAATCAGAATTACAACATCCTTGACAAAGGGCTAGAATGGGAATCTATCACCCTTTTGGTATTTCAGAGAATGATGATTATATTTTCAAATGTTAACATTCATAACATTTTTGTGTCAATTGTTTTAGGGCTATGTTTAATTAAGATGTTTTATTCATTCAGTACCTTCTTTGATCCTATCTTTCTGTTACTTCTACAATAGATCAAAGAGTAGCAGATGCCTTTTTGTCTCTCTATTCACCAGCCTCTTTCTTTTTAATTTCTGGGAAAAATGGGGAGAAAGAGAAGAGAGAAAGAGAGAATCTCAAGGAGTAAAAATGGCATGATTTTTGTTTCCATTCACTTTTCTGTTTTGATGCTGAAGGAATAGAAGGACTATTGACTGGATTGGAGCATTGGCACACAATTGATTCATACTTGCTTGAGGTGTAGGTAAATATGCCTATATATATCTAGTGTAAGATACATTATCCAAGGAATGAAAGCAACAACGAATAATGGCACACTTATTATGACTAAAATTTTTGAAGGCTACTTTGTCAGATGCGTGTGTTAGTAGGCAGACGTATTTTCTATACATATATGCTACATAGTTTTTCCACCTCTTGGAACTGATGTGGTACATTTTGGAATTTGAAAAATTCTAGAAGATATTTCAATATACAGTATAGGTGGCCCTCGACTTACAACCACAATTAAGCCCAAAGTTTCTGTTGCTAAGCGAGACAGTTGCTAAGTCAGTTTTGCCCCATTTTATGACCTTTCTTGCCAAGTGAATCCCTGCAGTTGTTAAGTTAGTAACATGGTTGTTAAGTGAATCTGGCTCCCCCATGACTTTCTTCATCAGAAGGTCTCAAAAGGTGATCACAAAAGGTGACCCTGAAACACTGCAGCTCTCATAAATACTGTACATGCCAATTGCCAAGTGTCCAAATTTGATCACCTGACCATGAGGATGCTGCAATGGTCATAAATGTGAAAAACGATCATAAGTCATTTTTTTTGAATGCTGTTGGATCTTTGAATGGCCACTAAACGAATGGTTGTAAGGACTACTGGTAATGCTGGTAAGAAAGCTTACTCTGTCATAAAATGTCTACCATGGTGGACCGGGCCAAGACAGACTATTGTAACTGCAGCAAACATTTCCATCACAGCAGAAAGAAGCCAGGACCTGTCATGATGGAAAGTCCCCAGTGATACCATCAACTGAGTAGTAGGTAACTCAGTTTGCTTCCTGTAAGAATCCAAAGCCATGTCTGGAAATACTCATTTGAACACTATTGTGAAGATAAGAACTCTTTTACCTCACACTAAAAGTTTAGGCCTTAGAAAGGAGCTGGCACAACATCTAATTTTACTAGGGAAAACTGGCAGGCACTACCGTTTTGTCAGATAGAAATAGCAACGGGGAAAAGAAAAATGAAACCAGATGTTTCCCCTTACAATTGCTTCATATTTAGGTTAGGGTGGAGGGAAGTGAAATGGACTATTAAAATGTTACAAACATTTTAATTTTCAAACTTCAGAATGCCACCGTAGAAACCAGAGTTATGCATTGCTTCTTTCATTTGCTTGTTACACTATCAAACTTTTTTTATATATATCTGTGTCCTTGTATTAGAAACTGAGAGGAAAAAGACCCACAGATGAGAACAAAAATATGTGGTTCTAATTTCTTTAGAGGGAGAGAGGGAGAGGGAGAGGCAGAGAGAGAGAGAGAGAGAGAGAGAGAGAGAGAGAGAGAGAGAGAGAGAGAGAGAGAGAGAGAGAGAGAGAGAGAGAGAGAGAGAGAGAGAGAGAGAGAGAGAGAGAGAGAGAAAACACGCTTGTAGAATCTTGTAGATTAAACTTCATCCATTATATCATTTTTAGAGGATAAACTTTATAACTTCCATAGAGATTAAATCAGTGAAGAAGATGGATGGCCACTAGTCAAGATGGAATTTTGGTTTGAAAAGATGTAAGATGATGTAGTAGGAAAACCACCAGAAAGCTTTTCATTTTGAAAAGAGCTGCCCGAAAAAGCTTTTCTATTTCACATACTGACATACCGCTCACCCTAACAATCTCCTGGGGCCAATTAGCTCTACATCCTTTCGCGGAGACGAAGGAATGTCATCCTTGATGCAGTTTAAAATGTGTCCTGTAAAAACAATCCATAACTTAGTGATGAGATGAAGCTAACCTTCCTTCTGCAAAATGACAGGTGCATGACCATCAGCCTCTGAACTCTGAATGAAAACCTTGCTCATGTTCCACCATGAACATATCCTCACAGGGAAGAAAAATTGGGTAGAGGAAGCAAAGTTGTGTGGACATCCTTGGAATGCATGGAAAGGGGTAAGAAATGGGGAATTTCTGGATTTGTTTCTTCTCTAGTTGAATAGCAGGTAGGCGTGTTTATACAGGAAATGTAAGTTCACTGTGTATTTCGGATATATCTAAAATCTGGTTGTGATTATGCTTACTTATTCAGTGGGACTTAGTTATAGGCATAAAACAACAGGATTATTGTTCTAATGTATCAAGTCAGGATCTGGAGGACCTATCCCAATTCAAGTTTTGGTCATGTTTCTGTGAGTCTTTCTATAGACTGGCAGGAAATCTATGATAGTCTGTGATAGGCATAAAGGTTTAATAAACTTCTGTTTATTAAAAAGTGTTTACAAAAACCCACACAAATATTTCTATTAAGTAGATTTCCAGATCTTCATGTGCCAATAAAGCAGATTACCTTGGTAATAATCCATCAGTATAGCAGCCATGGATTTATAAGAGCCGTGGTGGCGCAGTGGTTAGAATGCAGTACTGCAGGCTACTTCTGCTGCAATTTGGCAGTTTGAATCTCACCAGGCTCAAGGTTGACTCAACCTTCCATCCTTCTGAGGTTGGTAAAATGGGGACCCAGATTGTTGGGAGCAATATGATGACTCTGTAAACTGCTTAGAGAGGGCTGTAAAACACTGTGAACTGGTATATAAGTCTAAGTGCTATTGCTATAAGAAAGTGGCAGAATTTTCAGGGCAATCTGAAGTATTGCATCAAAATGGCGGATCAATCACAGCCCTACTACTTTTTAATTCCTGTGTATGTAAAAAGAGGCAGGGCTTTGATCCCTCCTGTAGCATTTGCCATTTTGAAGCCAGTGAAAGAACTAGAGTAGTGGTTGATGGAGAGGTGTTGTTGGACTATATCAATCAGAGTACAAAATCTGTGTGGATTATTAGGTTTCAAGGAGAGGTGGATAAATTGTCTGCTGCTGCTTTAAAACTTCTCTGTGCTAGAAGCATTGCCTTGGGAAACATAGAAATATGTTTCTAATAGAATTTCTTCCCTAATAATTCTTTGGAAATAACTGCAAAATAAATCATGAAATAAACATGTCACTACTGAGTAGGAATGATATTTCTACTCATTCTTCCATATTTTTGTTGTTGTTGTTGTTATCCAATATAATATTTTAGGGTTCAGAATATGAAAACTGTTCTCACATATTGGAATATGAGAGTTTTGGTAATAGTAATCTGATTAGGGGTGATGAAAATAATGGCTGAGAAAAGGATCAAGGGAGCAGACTGTTCTTTTCTTTTTGAGGAAATTGATATGTTACTGTAGACCTTATTAATCCAGCATCTGCTTCTTTCTTCTTAGCAAACAGCTCCCATTTTGTGCCCAATTGGGCATTTGTGCAGCTGCGGTTCTTAATCTTGATTTGTGCTGTCGGATTAAATTATAAGCGCTTCAATTCATGATCCAATTGACGTGGATTAACAACATACTGTGTTTGGCAGAGATGCTTTGTACATGATGCACAGGAATATTTGATGTTGCCATTGTATATATGAAATCTCTGTCTCAGAGATATATTCAAGAGGGAGTGACCTATTGAAACCAATCAGACTTTCCCTTAGGGAAGTTTGCCCTCCTCCCTCCTCCCATTAGCACAGAGTAAAATTCTTCTTTCATTGGAGGACTGGATTAAATTGGAATAATGAACTGTGGTAGTATAATGATTAAAGTGCAGTATTGCAGGCAAACTCTGCCCACAGCCTGGAGTTCGATCCTGAGGGGGCTCAAGGTTGACTCAGCCTTCCATCCTTCCGAGGCTGGTAAAATGAGGACCCATATTGTTGGGGCCAACGTGCAAATAATGCTCACATTGTAAACTGCCAGAAACTGCTGTAAAGCACTATAGGGTGATATATAAGCCTAAAATGCTATCGCTACTTCACAATCTGTTGTTCTTTCTCAAAGGTTGCATTTCAAAGTAGGGTATTTTTATTTATTTATTTATTTATTTATTTATTTATTTATTTATTTATTTATTTATTTATTATTGAATTTCTATACCACCCTACTCCCGAAGGACTCAGGGCGGTGCACAGCCATGAAATAAAACACATAGATATACAAAATTAAAATCGAATAAAATGAATTAAATAAATTTGGCTGAATTAATACCCATAATTTAAGATACCCATATTTTAAAATACATTAAAAATTTAGAATTTACACTTAAAAGGGAGAAGATTTAGGCGAGGCCAGCTTGATGAAATAAAAGCGTCTTCAATGGGTTGATTGAAGTTATGGTCACACCATATTGTCCACCATCTTGCTTTTTTTTTAACCACACTCTGAAGATATTTATTTATTATTTATTAATTCAGTTTGTATGCCGCCCCTCTCCGAAGACTCAGGGTGGCTCACAATGCATTTAAAATCATTATAAGAAACATTTAAAAATTAAAAACATTAAAAACATTAAAACTCATTCACACCATTCATGGCCGGATCTCGCCGGATTGCAAGAGCGAGATCAACGGCCCCAGGCCTGCTGGAAAAGCCAGGTCTTCACCGCTTTTCGGAAGGCCAATAGAGTGGGGATGGTCCGGACCTCAGGAGGTAACTGGTTCCAGAGAGCTGGGGCAGACACAGACAAGGCCCTCCCCTGCGGGCCTGCCAGTCAGCATTGTTTAGCTGATGGGAGGAGACCAACTCTGTGGAATCTTACCGGTCGTTGGGAGTTATGTGGTAGAAGGCGGTCTTGAAGATACCCTGGCCTTGAGCCATGTAGGGCTTTAAAGGTAATAACCAACACCTTGAATTGTGACGGGAAACTAATAGGGAGCCAGTGCAGCTCGTGGAGAATTGGTGTAATGTGGGTGTACCTAGGTGCACCCATGACTGCTCGTGCGGCTGCGTTCTAGACCAACTGTAGTCTCTGAACACTTTTCAAGGGTAGCCCCATGTAGAGCGTGTTGCAATAATCTAACCATGAGGTGACAAGGGCATGAGTGACCATGAGGAGAGCCTCCCGGTCCAAGTAGGGTCGCAATTGGTGCACCAGGCGAACCTGTGCAAAGGTCCCCCTAGCCACAGCTGTCAGATGTTGCTCTAATCTTAGCTGTGAGTCTAGGAGGACACCCAAATTGTGAACCCGTTCTAATAGGGACAATTTCTCCCCCCCTCAACTGAGGGCGAACATATTCCAGCTCAACATTAAAAGTTCAGCATTTATATGCCTCTATACCAAGGGTGGGTTCTACTTACCTTTACTACCGGTTCACAACGGATCACATGCGCAGATCGCCAATGACGACATCCGGGGTGGTACGCGGGGCTTCTCAACGGTTTCACCTACCAGTTCTTGTGAACCGGTCCGAACTGGGGGCAACCCACCACTGCTCTATACACATAATTGCTCTGGGAATCATTAACTCAGAAATGAGCAATGCAGAGTTTGTATAAAGCCTTTCACTGCTCAATCTGCAGTCTCTCCAGAGTGCCACAAAATGCTAAGGTTCAACCTTTGGGGGTCATTTTCTTTGGGAAGGGGTTGAGGAGTTGCCCCATAAAAGTCACCCTAAATTTCCTGTGACTTTGGGAGTTGTTAGAGCATTATTACCATACCCGCACAGCCCTTAGGTCAAAAAGATAGAAAACATGAACATTGTTATGCATCTTAGCAACAGAATTTCAATTGACAAGTAGATCTCAACTTAAGTGGGCTGCAGCGTCAAAGGTATTTGAAGGAGAGAATGGTTGTATCATTTAATAGTTGCATATAAAACCATTCACAAATCTTATGGGAATCTTAAGTTTTCTTTCATTGTGGCATTTGTGTTTTGTTTTGTTTTTTTTGTTTTTTTTATTGAAAAGTTTTAGAATGTTTTACAAACAGATTTCCCCCCCTCCCTCCCCCCACCCATTCCCTTCTCCCTCCCCCCCCCCGACTTCCCAGAGCAAAATACAGGGTATTGCATTTAACAAACATAATCTAACATAAACAAACTAACTATAAACTCTTAACTCCCCCTTACTCTTTAACTCCCCCATAGGTACCAAAATATCAGAATAAGAAGAAAAATCATCTAAATATTTCATTCATAAGCTATTTTCAACTTTTTAGTCCCATATTTGTTTTGTATATAGTCAATCCATCTTCTCCATTCCAATACATATCTTTCATTCGAACGATCCTTCAAATATGCAGAGATTTTAGCCATCTCCGCCAGGTTAGCTACTTTTAATGTCCATTCTTCAATAGTAGGTAATTCTTCCTTCTTCCAATATTGCGCCACCAAAAGTCTGGCTGCATTTGTGTTTTGGATGTGGCTAAGTGGCTGTGCTAGGAAAAGTGAAAATTTTGGCACGTGTAATGCCTCTTAACAGGTGCATCAACCAACATTTCCTTTGCTGCAAATATTTTACATGCAATAGGCTTTTTCTTCTTGTATTTGATAACTTTAAAGAGAAAAGCTGGAGAATAGATTTTTTGTGGTTCCACATTGCACATAAAAGAACACCCTGGATCTGAAATGTTGAGTAATGGTTCGTCCCTGCAGCAGTTTCACAATATTATATCTGTTAAACCAGGAGACACTGACATTATGTGTTTACTTCTGTTGCTTTGCTTAACATATGCAAAACTGTGTTTACAAACTGTATTGTGTCGCAAAAAATAATTTTTTATCACTTTTTGTGACATTTGGAAACCTGCTAGGGACCCCTACAAAGAAAAGCTTTGGGCCTGGGGTATTTGCAGGATCACCTCCTACCTGCCTCCTACCGCCCAGTGCACTCACATAGGGCTGCCCTCCTCCGGGTCCCCTTGGTTAGACACTGTCGGCTGGCGGTCCCCAGGATGAGGGCGTTCTCTGTGGTTGCACTGACCCTCTGGAATGGGTTGCCCACCGGGCTCCGGACGGCCCCCGACCTCCGCACCTTCTGCGCTGACCTACTTTCAGCAACTTCCCTGATCTGCCGTCGATTTTAACTTGGGATTTGGGGATTTTAAATTGGTTTTTAATATTATTTAATCTTTATCTATTGTCGGGTTGTTTTATTGTTGTGAGCCGCCCCGAGTCCTACGGGAGAAGGGCGGCATATAAATCTGAATAAAAGAAAAAAAAAGTGACCTTCACACCCATCGTATGGCTGTACATTTGTGTGCTATATATGAAAAAGTTTAGAATAAAAGATGAAACAGCATTTGTGTTTCCCAATAGCTTATCAGATGCCCATGAGAAATTCACAAGTACAATAACTCTCTCTCACAGTTGTTCCCAGTGACTGTTGTTCAGAGGGAAAACACATAGATAAACCAGTTTTGCTCTTCTTTGTTGCCAGTAAACATCTGTTAGGTATTCTGGCAAGAAAACACTAGGTTTTCATCAGATTTTCTTATATGTTTAACCGATAACAGAATAAGAGTTGGAAGGGACCTTGGAGTTCTTCTAGTCCAACCTCCTGCTCAGGCAGGAAACCTATACCAAATGGTTGTCCAATCTCTTTTTAAAAACGTCCAGTGTTGGAACAGCCACAACTTCTGGAGGCAAGTTGTTCCACTGATTAATTGTTCTAACTGTCAGGAAATTTCTCCTTAGTTATAGTTTGGTCTTTTCCTTGATTAGTTTCCTATCATTGCTTCTTATCCTGCTTTGGAATAGGTTGACTCCTTCTTCACTGTGGAAATCCCTTAGATATTGGAACACTGCTATCATGTCACCCCAGTCCTTCTTTTCATTAAATGAGAGATACCCAATTTCTGCAACCATTCTTCATGTGTTTTAGCCTCCAGTCAATCATCTTTGCTGTTTTTCTCTGTATTTTTCTAGAGTCTTAATTTCTTTTTTACATCATGGGGATCAAAAATGGATCCACTATTCCAAACGTGATCTTACCAAGGCATTATAAAGTGGTATTAACATTCCTGTGATCTTGATTCTATTCCTCTGTTGATGCAGCCTAGGACTGCATTTGCCTTTTTGGCAGTTGCAGCACACTGCTGGCTCATTTGTAAGTGATTGTTCACAAAGACTCCAAGATCTTCTTGCAGTTACTACTGTTTAGCCAGATACCACCTAGTCCAGGGGTGTCAAACATGCAGCCTGTGGGCTGGATCTGGCCCGCGATATGCCCAGATTTGTCTCACGGGATTGTCTCAGAGACAGCGTGGGACTGGCCTGTGCTGCCCCAGACCCGCTCCACCCTGGCCCACACACCCAGTCAGCCGCAATGACCAGGCCCCATCGGCAAACAAAATCCTGATACAGCCCACGATGGGATTGAGTTTGACACCCCTGACTTAGTCTATACCTGTGCATTTGGTTTTTCTTGCTTAAATGTAGAACCTTACATTTTTCAACATTAAATTTGAAATGTAAAACAACTTCTAATTTGATTCTAAGAGAGATAGGCAGTCCAAGGTTGGCCCTAAGAAATAAGAAACATTATACTGCTAAAAAAAAAGGATGGATTAACTACGAGTGGCAAATGGACATAAGGATGCTGTGATCCTTATTTCATACAGCAACAAAAAATCAAGTGTTTTAAAGCCACCCAGTACACATGGATCTTTATGAAGCTATCTCATCAAACAGCATATAAAACAAATCGTTTCAATGTAAAATAGATCTTTTATTACCCACACCTAAAGTCTGCAGTGAGAACGGTGTTTCTTTTTTTCCTGCTTTCCCTTCCATCCTCTATTATTTGATTGACAGTGCAGTCAACTTTGCAGTTGATTTGTTGAGAAATAATCAGATATGTATGTATAGGCATGCAGGTAATCCTTGAGTTACGACCATGATTGAGCCCAAACGTTTATGGCTTTTCTTGCCAGAATTGTTAAATGAATCACTGAAGTGGTTAGTTAAGTGAATCTGGCTTCCCCATTGACTTTGCTTGTTAGAAGGCTGCAAAAGAGGATCACATGACCCAGGGACACTGTAACTGTCATAAATATGAGTCTGTTGCCAGTGTCTGAATTTTGATCGTGTGACCATGGGGATGATGCAATGGTTGTGTGAAAAATGGTCATAAGTCACTTTTTTCAATGCCGTTGTAACTTTGAATGGTCATTAAGTGAACTGTTGTAAGTTGAGGACTAGCTGTATGTTTGTGTAACCAAGTAAAAACAAAGAAGTTTGCCTTACCATTTTAATATTCTGACTGTTCAAGTTTACTTACCGTATTTTTCGGAGTATAAGATGCACCTTTCCCCCCCAAAAAAGAGGGTGAAAATCTGGGTGCGTCTTATACTCTGAATGTAGCCCCGCCCAGCTTCTCAAACGGAGGTTTCAGAGGCTGAAAAAAGCATCAGAAATGAAGCTTCAGAAAAGAAGCCCCAAACAGAGCTTAAGAGACTTTTTTTCTGAAGCTCTGTTTCAGAGGCTTTCAGAGGCAGAAAAGAAAGTTTTTTCTGAAGCAGAGTTACAGAATCAGCTGATTGGGGGTATTCCGGGAGGCCAATCCACCTGCCAATCAGCTTTTTTCTTATTTTCCTCCCTAAAAACTAAGGTGCATCTTATACTCCAAAAAATATGGTAAATTCTTTTCATTCACAGTTTTCATTCAAGCTTTGGTTAAGCAAACGATCATATAACATGGTATTTGGGAATACTGAGGAATATTTCCCAAATTTTACTACAGACGGAAAGGATATCGCATCTAATTCATTTTAGAATTGTAGCTGTAGACTTGAAGCTTGGGTGATTGGTGTTTGCTGACTGTGGGGAAGAGAAATGCAGCAATTTACTCACAACAATCTAATTGTATTTTCACCTTCATGCTTAGTTCATATTAGAGTCACATATGTCAGATGGGCAGCTAGATAAATCAGAGGAATGAATGAGTGAATGAATGAAAAGACAGGGGCAAGCAACCCAGTCTCTTCTAGATTTGGGGGATTTAAATCATCTAGAAATTTTAGCCAGGGTGGCAACAGGTTGTAAAAACTGAAGTCTGAACTATTGGAAGTGACTCACTTGCCTACTCTGGTCGTTGAAGAAATTACTCCTTTGAAAGAAAGCAAAAGAGTAGGCTGACGCAAATTAGCTCCCTTAACCAGGAAAAAATGCCACTACAGGTAGTCCTCGACTTACAACAGTTTCACTCAGTGACCATTTGAAGTTGCAACAGCACTGAAAAAAATGACTTACGACCATTTTTCACACTTATGACCATTGCAGCATCCCTGTGGGTCACGTGATTTACATCCAAATGCTTGACTTACTAACTCATATTTATGACAGTTGCAGTGTCCTGGTGATCAACTTTTGCAACCTCCTGACAAGCAAAGTCCATGGGGAAACCAGATGCACTTAACAACCACGTTACTAATTTGACAACTGCAGTGATTCACTTAACAACTGTGGCAGGAACAGTTGTAAAATGGGGCAAAACACACTTGACAAATATCTCACTTTTGGGCTCAGTTGTGGTCATATGTTGATGACCACTCGTGGTTATCATCTTAACAATTTGTGTTAAACTCCTTGAAGCGTGAGACACCTCTCCAGCAGCCAAGCTAACATATTTAGAGTCAGATTCACATAAACTGAAGATTGTACCCAGGTGGCAAGGTCAAATTTTCCTGTTTCATCTGTACTGGTATAATGTCATGGCCACAAAGCATTTGCATATCAAGATGTTTCCGTTGTTCTTTCCTGAGAGTGAATTGTAGAGCAGGATATATTTTGTTGAAGGACAATCCCCTCTCCTGATTCAACTGGCAGCGCAAATCTCTCACTTGCCAACAGTCTATCCTCAGAAGCCAATTACAGGGAAAAGAGAAATAACAGCATGCTAAAGATCTGCTGTTTATACTTGTTTAATAAATGCCCGGGGACATAATCCCACAATAAACTCATGCAATCCCAATTGTTTACCTTTCTCTCATTGGCTGATCCTAATCCCCAGACTAATCTTTCCTTTTCTTTTTAACTCCAGATCCTCCTCCACCTTAAATCCTCTCTGCCGCTTTTCTCCAGTAATCATCCCAGGCAATGTTCAACTCTGGTCTCCACAGCCATATCTTGGCTTATGATTTCACTTCAAAATGTGGTAAATCTACCCTTCCCTGCCATGTTTAGAGAATATTGTCTCATGCTAGGAAATTGAGCCATACTCTGATGGCCTTTCCTGATTGTACTTCTTTTTTTTTCCTTTTAACCATCTTTTCTTCAATGTTCTCTCACAGAAGCATCTTCTTTCCTCCCCTCCCTCTTCTTTCTGCTCTCCTTCTCTCTCTCTCCTTCTCTCTCTCCCCTGTCCTTCTCTCTCTTCTCCTGTCCTGTCCTCTCCCCTCCCCTCCCCTCCTCTCCCTTCTCCTGTCCTGTCCTGTCCCCTCTCCCTTCCTCTCTCTCTCTCCTCTCTTCTCACTTCTCACTTCTCTCCTCTCATCCTTCTCTCAGGCCCTCTGCTCATTCCCTTTCTGCCGTCTCCCCTCCTTTTTTCTTTGCTTTACAGAGGCTGATAGGACCCTCAGATCTTGAATTTTGTGGTGCATAAAGTGACTAAGCTTCAGTCCTACTGATTTCAGGGGGATAAATTTAAAATGTGAGATATAGCTATTATTGCTTCCATGGGGATTATACTACAGGTTAAAAATAATTGAATATGTTTAACAAGAATGGCTTCAAATAGACAGCATTTGTTCAGAGGGATGACTTAGTGCTATTTCAGTGTAATTGAGCCTTAACCCCTCTTTCTTTCAATGCCCTTCATGCACATTGCCACACAGAGCCACCATGAGTTGGGCGGCCTTATAAATTTCACTTATAAATAAATAAACACCACAATGGTGACAAACTACACCGACTGTCCTAAATGGAGTACAAACAATATTTTTGGCATAGGATGCTTTAGAAGCAGAGCTGGCGTGATTAAGATTGCAATCTTGTATTGTCTGAGGGGAATCTTATTATATTAAAATGAACATAAACATATAAAACGATTGATAAATGTGCCTCTTATTCAACAATGTGTATATTAACAACCTCTGAAGTCTGCAGTTAGAAAAGAATTTTTTTTCCTGCTTTCCCTTCCCTTCTTAATTATGTGGACATTCTGAAACAAATATAATCTTGAAATGAAACCAGTCTGTCCATGATGAATAAATCAGCTAAAGAGTAGTTGCCTAAGGATCTATGGATTAATTTAACTAATTAAAGATAACCCAATAACAATGCCTTTAATCTGAGATTCAATTCTCTCTCTCCCTCCCTCCCTCCCTCCCTCCCTCCCTCCCTCTCTCTCTCTCTCTCTCTCTCTCTCTCTCTCTCTCTCTCTCTCTCTCTCTTAAATCCAGCTACTACTATATGAACCAAACAAATTAAAACAATTAAGAACATGCTGCCCTCTAATGGTTTGTCCCTCTGGATGCTCTTATAGAATATACTTTTCATGACTGAAATAATTCCTGCCACAAGCACTTTTCCCCCATGAATTGAAAGGAGATGGCCAGTTCATGTACACAGAGAAAGAGGGACTATAGCTCCAGTTTTTCAACTGCAGCATGAAAGAACGAGAGACATTAGTCGATGTGTTGCAATTGCAGGTCTCAAATTGTTAAATTAGGATGAGGCTTTAGGAATATCTTTGTTCTGAAGGGTAACATATATACATTTAACATTCAAATGAATTGTTTCTCGACAGCCCTTCAAACAGAGTACTTGTAGCTAGTAAAGTATGACACATAAGCACTTCTTTCCCTGTATTTATTAATTGTTGGATATGTTGTTTAGCCCAGGGGTTTCCAAACTTCGCAACTTTAAGAGTCAACTGCTGGCTGAGGAATTCTGAGGCCTGAAGTCCCCAAGTTAAAGGTAAAGTTGCCAGGTTTAGAGACCCCTGCTTTAGTCCGTCCTCGTATAGTTGACTCCTTTATTTCCTTCATCACACTGCTTTTTGTGCTCTTTTAAAGCGCTGTGAAATGGTAATGATGGAAAAATGTAATTACTCTAGCAATTGTTGGGAGAATGCCAAATGAAGTTCTTCCAGAAAATTGATACTCATCTTGAAATTAGCCAAATTAACCAAATATTTAGTTTAGGCTTAGTTGAGGAACTGGATCTAGCATTGGAGAAAGAGACTATATAATGTTCTTGTTATTTTTGGAAAACTTGGATGTGATTTGTTGTCTATCTTCCTTTAAAAAAGGGAATTCTAATAATCTTTCTCCAATCATGAATAAGGCTCCATATCATGAAAGCTAGTGGGAAAAGAGGTTCAAGATATGTGGGAGTTCTCTAAAAACGAAGATCCTAAAAGCACAATTGCAGTGAGGGAAGAAGAATGGAAGAAGCAGAAGTCCACATAGCTGCACAAAATACTTAGTGAAGATCTGAAGAAATGGACATATAACAGGGGCATCACAGAATGATAAATGGAGGTAACCTGAAATTTAATGTCAGACTAAAGCACAGAATAAATTGAAGTTGGCAAAAAATATAAATGCTTCAAACAACAAAAATGGCTAAAGAGAAACAAATCAGTATGTTCACTTCTCAATGAAGAGATCAAATAGGTAAGCATTGAAAAGGTAAAATTATTAAATTCCTATTTTGTCTCAGTCTTTTCTGAGTATACGTTCCACAAGGCAATTATGAAGAACAGAATGAAGGATTAAAATGAGAAATTAATGGAAAAATGAACAGCAAATAATTATTTATTAGAATGAGTTTGAATCTCATAATTAAGGTATTGAAAGAACTTACTGAGAACTTGATTTTCCTCTGGCCAAGAAATCTTGGAGAACATATCAAGTTCCATAAAACCTGAAGAGGACCATATCTTCATAAAGTGGCAAAAGAAGGATCCCACAAATTATAACATTTGGAGTTTTGAAGAGGTGAGATTCATTGTTGGCAAACATTACATATCCTTCTATTTTCCCTGCTTTGCACATGGGAGGATGGGATGTGCAAGTGATTAATACTTGTTGTTAGTAAATTACTATCAGGCTGATAAGGTGGTGGTTCTGTCTTATCTGTCTGTTGGCTGCTTCCGGTTTATTGTGTTAATAGCTGTGTGATGATATTGCACATTAGAAGGATGTTCTTTTTCTGTGATTGTTGAATTATAGATGTTTTGATATTAGGTTGATAAGGAAATTATTCTACTTTATCTGCATGTTGGTTGATTGCTGTGTGATGGTGGGATGTGGAAAGTTACTGTGTGATATATAGTACAGTATCACAATGAGTCTTCGGCGCCTCCAACAATGCAACATGCCAACATCCTGAGCTACACATATTCACTACCTTAGTTACTTGAGAAAAAGAATTTGGAATAGTGACTAATTGCAAATTGTATATGAGTCAGCAATGTGAAGTCCTTCTAAAAACAATGCCATTTTTGGCTGAGTCAACAGAAGTGCAATTTCTTAACAATGGGAAGAAAGAAACTGTTCACTTTATTTTAAATCAAACCCTACCTTGGATGCTATGCTCACTGCTGGGTATCATATCTTAAAATGGATTCAGACAAAGACAAAGAGAATGATCAAGGGATTAGCTACATAGTCCTAGACATACTGATGAAACTGGAATGTTTAGCCAGAGGACAGAAGGGATGACTAAAGAGAAATACGACAATGACCGTCAAGTATCTGAAAAGATGATACCCAGAAGATCTCTGTCAAGGAATGGAATTGATGTACTCAAGCTTTAGAAAGACTGAACATAAAGGAAAAAATTCTACTGCCAAGAGCAGTTTGATAGTGGAAATAGTTCTCAGAGAGATAATGGGTTCCCACTCCCTCCAGTTGAGTACATTTAAGAAAAGACCAGATAGCTGTCTACTATGATTCCATTAATTTGGATTCCTGGATGGACCAAGGGATTAGACTAAATGCTCTCAATGGATTCTTCCAATTGTTTAATTCTAGCACATCATGTAGAAAAGCTTACTCGGAAATTTGATATATCTTATGGAAAAAATGTTCTTAGCTGATTTATCATTTCCAGCATTTCTATTGGAAGCTTCATTCATTAATTAGAATCTCCTCCTTGTAGTGTAGATTGTCATTAAAAAAAAGACAACCACCAAGAATTCTGTTGTTTTGAGCATGTTTGCTTGATTTTGTCTGCTATTCTGATACTACAGAAATGAACTCATAGGTAATAGACTAGGGCTCAGAATCCTAGATGACTGGATCAATACCGTGGAAGAAAACCGGTTTATTATTCTCCATTTTATGCTTCTTGAGATGGGAGTTGTTCAAAAGCTGATTCAAGGTCAAATTTAACAAATAATTTATTTTATCCAGAAACTTGATGATAAGAATAAGGCAACTGGATATACAGAAATTCTCAGTAAGCTATCAGATCCCTTCTTGCTTAGGTGAGCTGAGTCACAAGGGTTTCACACACAAATCTTTGCTAAAGAAGCTGCTCTTATTGGAATAAGGTACCATCTGTAACCACAAAGATCATTTGTCTGTGGAAGGGAGTGTCTCATGCTCTTTTTCTTGGCAAACATCGAAGACTTAAGATGTCAAGGTGATTTTTAGGGCACAGTGTAAACTGAAAAGGAAGGAAACTAGAAAGACCAGTTGTTGGGTTAATGACTAACGAAATGGAGAGAGCAATGACCAGATATAATCTAGTTGTCTTTGGCAGAAAAATCCAGGATGTTGCTTAGGGCAAAGGTTTAGGGGCAAGAGGGAAATAATATGCTTCTAAAGCAAAGATGAGCAACATCGTCTTTCACTGCCATTCCATTCCCATTACCCTAAGCCATAGTGACAATCAGTCGCCCACAATATGCTATCCTCATATCACCTTTGGTTTTTTTTTTTTTTTATATATATGTGCTTTCTGGGGAATTCTGGGAGTTGATGTCTATGCATCTTAAAGTTCCCAAAGTAGAGAAACACTATTTTAGAAGAGCAGCCACCTGCAATTTTAGGAAGAAATTATTGTAAGGTCTTGTTACAGATCCACTTAAGAACCATTATTGAGGTTTTAATATTTTTCTAGTTATCTAAGTTATCTAAAACTTATTTATCATAGTATCCTAATGTGCTGGTGGCATTAGTTAGGCCCGTATGCTCTCTTAACAATGCAGTACTCATGATGAAAGGTTAGTCCCATTGAGCGCTATTAATATGACTTCTCAAACAAATATGCAGAGGATTGGGATGGTTGAAATCATCACATTGCTGTTGCTCAGAAAAAGTATTTCCAAAGCCCCATTTCTACCTAGCCAACTGCTGTTTCACATTGTTCAGAAGTTAATGTAATTTCCTGATCTGCACAGTTTATTACATACATCACCTTATATGCTTCAAATCGATGAGAAGCCCCAAACAATTTTCTCCCTAAAACAAAGAAACTAATGGTCTCTTCCCATCTTACTATCATTAGCCGAGGGCCTGTTAGTGATGGAATGACATTTTCCACCATCCCCCGGACTGATGTGGGGGCTCAGGGCAGGCCAAATATTTGGGATTTATCTCTCGCTCTGTCCACCAACAGAGAGGAATTTTCAGCAGAAGTAGTCATCCTCTGATCCAGACTGTTGGGGGCAATATGCTGATTTTGTAAACCACTTAGGAGGGCTGCAAAGCACTGTGAAGCAGTATATAAGTCTAAGTGCTATAGCTATCTGTCTGAGACCATTATTTCATTTCATCTAGTGACAGCATTGCCCCTAAAATGATCCAAATTTTCATTTACTTATTAAATTTCTATGCCGCCCACCTCCCCTACAAAGTGACTCTAGATTAGCAAAATGTTTGCCTTGGAGGGATAGCATTCAAATGATTTCACAATGAATTTAAAATTAGATAAGATAAAGGATCCCCATATTCCTCTTCTCTGGAATGGGGTGGGTGGGTTGGAAAACAACTGGACAGGGAAAAGCTTGCAACGCAGCATGGCAAAGTCCAAGATCAGATGGAGAGCAGAACTGACTTGGGTTCTGCAAGCCGCCCAGCAGGAATGCCAACTTGCCTTGCCAAGGAAACAATGGCAGCAATAAACTGAATGCAGAGAGATGATGCAGGAGTTAAGCCAAGAGTTTCTTGCCACCGTGTGCTCTGCCGCTGGGCAAAGAATGGGAAGGGGAGGATGTGGAGCAACATCATTGGCTACTGCTGCCTGAGTTCTCAGAGAAGCTGTCTCTCTCTCTTTTTTTTTTGGGTTACTCTTGCATACACTCTGGTCCTCTAGCCGGATTGTGTTACTTGCTGTTTTGCAAGCCCAGCCAATACTGCAAACAAAGGCAAGAACACTCTAAATCATGTGCCTGTAAAGCCTATAATTAGGACTGGAAGGTGCTTATTTTACCCGCAGAAGCCAGCAATTCAGGCTACCTGAAGGAACAAATCCCTCAGCAGTTCTTTCAGAGAGGGAAAGGCTGAGACTGTGTGAAATAGTTATTTGTGCCATGGCTGGCTGAGGTTTTCCTGGAGTCTTTGTGCTCAGGCTCAGTTCCCAAATAGCAGGCTCACTGCTTCTCTGGTAGGGGAATTAGTAATGACTGTTTTAAATTGGAATCGTACTCGCTCTGTGGTAAAATGTACTTAAAAAGAAGTCTTAAATGAATGCAGGAAGCCTCTGGTAGATTAAGGCACCCTCTTTTACTTAATACCAACAACTCCCACTCCCTCCAAAAACGGGGCAAAACTTTGCAGGACCTGGCACATCTCGGGAATGTCCTGGTATGCAAGCAAGCTGTCCCCAAAAGGCTTTCCTAGGTCATCTTCTCTGGCCACCGGAGACCATGATTTTGCAGATTCCATTGCGAAATCATGGAGCCTGAAAGGGGCATGGAGGATTTCTGTTCTACTCCCATTCTTCAGGATATTATTCCCTATCTATACAGGTTGCTCTCCTTTCCCGCCCTGTGCCACAATGTTTGTCTGGATGCCACCAGCAAAGAGGTGAGCTCCTGGAACAGCACACTGTAAGTTCCTGCAAGAACGTGAGCATGAAAAGGGTCAGACCAGAAGGTGCCCTAAAGGGGGAAGTCTGACTGGGATTGCAGGTTTTGATGGAGCAGCCTCACAATTTCCACAAGAATGATATGCAGACGATGAAACCAAGTCATTCCAAATCACAAAACCAGTTCCTACCTATGAGGACCATAGGGAAGAGAGTTCACATTGAGTCACAGTCTGGTTCTTTGAGACAGGAGAGAGAAAAATTCACGGTCAGGTTGTTTTCAATAACCTGTCTAGGAAACCCAAGTTTTTATATTTACTTCCTTGATGGTGCAACTTCACACCAGCCCGGATAGTCTTAATTAACTCCCCAGCTGTGCAAAACTACCATTTAAACAAGCTGATCTCTCAGCTTCTGCAGTTGCTTTGTGGCTCAGCAGGTTGCATGGCCACATGATGGCACTAAGCTTGGGGTAACAGTAACAGAGTTGGAAGGGACCTTGGAGGTTATCTAGTCCAACTTCCTGCTCACGCAGGAGATCTGTACTAGGGATTCGAACTGCCAAATTGCTGACCTTTCTGATCAACAAGCTCAGTGTCTTAGCCACTGAGCCACCTAGTCAGGTTTGTTTCTAACAAACTAAATATTTCTGCAGATATGCATGACTGGAGACTTTCTTGCTAGGAGAAATGATTTGCAGGAAGAATGCCTCTCTGTTGTGTTTTGAGAACCATCTCACAGACGAATGTGGTTATCTCCTAAAGAGGTTGTGGTCTCTTAATTTCTCTTCCTCATTCTCTGAGTTGCTCCTTACTACACTGATCTAGCCAAACTGCATCCGTAGAGTTTACTGCTGAGGGGAGGCAAAGAGTTAAGCTTAAATCATAAAGTGTCAGCAGATCAGCGATTTCCTGTAAAGTCCCAGTCACGTGTTCAGCTTTACTCTCTCATCAATACTCCCATTGCTATGAGAGGTTGCCTAGTGTCAGCCATTCAAGGAAAGAGGCAGGGTAGAGATCTCAGGAATAATCTTTATTGCAGTACAGTAGAGAAACAACATCTCGAAAAGTTTTGCAAGTTTCTGTCTGTCCTATCTTTTATACTAAACAAAAAGCAAGGCAGCGTTCTGAATTTCTTTTTCAGAACTGAGCAGTCTTTTCTCAAAATTCCCTCTTAATGGTTTACTCATTCCTTCAGTATCTCCAAAGTTATCTCTACATTCCTTTAGAACTTATTTAGGGATCAAAGATCAAAGAAATGGTGGTTATTGCCTCCTCCAACGGTTTTATCTCTCAACCAAGGTGTTGCTTCAATCTCAGAACAAAGTGGCAAGACCAGTTTGCCCAGGCAGTGAAATAGCTAGTCAGCATCCAGTGGTCCTCATCTCAATCCCAGGCCTAGGACCATGGAGCCTTTGCTATACCATCTGTACCAGTGGTGGGTTGCCCCCAGTTCGCACCGGTTCTATAGAACCGGTAGTAAAACTGGTGGGAGGCTCCGCCCACTGACCCCAACGTCATCAAAATGCTTCTGCGCATGTGCAGAAGAGCTTGCGTGCGGCCCCGTTGTGAACCGGTAGTAAAGGTAAGTAGAACCCACCTCTGATCTGAACCCTTTGATGCTGACTCCTTGTCTGATGAATATAGTTATTCAAGCAAATTCACAACCTTTTTCAGTGCGAGCCCTTTGTCTCCCTGAGAGATTTCCTCACCAACCTACCAGGTAATCCTCAATTTATAACAGTTTGTTTAGGGATGGCTAAAGTTACAGTGGCAATGAAAAAAATGACTTATGACTGTTTTTGATTCTTATGACTGTTGCACATCCCCAGAAAGACATGGTCAAAATTCAGACACTTGTCAGCTGACTCATATTTATGATGGTTGCGGTGTCCTGGGGTCATGTGATCACCTTTTGCAAATTTCTGGCAAGCAAAGTCAGTGGGGAAGCCAGATTCACTTAACTGTGTTATTAACTTAATAACTGCAGTGATTCACTTAACAATTGCTGGTCACATCTACCTGATCCACTAGCAGGGGTGGGCAAATGTGGCTCTTTTACAACCTGTGGACTTCAACTCCCAGAATTCCTGAGCCAGCTTGGACAGCCAAACTGGCTCAGGAATTTTGGGAGTTGAAGTCCACAGGTTGTAAAAGAGCCACATTTGCCCACCCCTGCACTAGAGAGAGGAGGCAAGGAATGTTGCAGGTCCCTTCCCCTAAGGAGATATATCTGGCGGGACCCAGACAAAGGGTCTCTGTGGTGGCTCCCTCTCTCTGGAACACCTTTCCCCAAGAGATTAGACTGGTCCCCACTCTCACTCTTTTGGAAGGCCCTGTAGATGTGGTTCTGCCAGTGGGCCTGGGGAACCCAGAACGGGATGGAGCCCATTAAATGGCTAGTATGAATGTGTGTTGTCGCCGGAGTGTGGGGGGTTATTTTATTATTTTTCTTTCTTTTATATCCTTGTAAGCCGCCTTGAGTCACCATATGAAAGTAGGCAGCAATATAATTTTTCTAAATAAATAAATAAATTGTGGCAAGAAAGATCATAAAATGAGGCAAAACTCAGTCAACAAACATCTCACTTGGCAACATAAATGTTAGGCTCAATTGTGGTTGTAAAGACTACCTGTATTAGAATTAACTTAACAGCTTGTACAGGGGATAATTCTCTTTCTGATTAAGAGCAGCATGGATCTGAGAAACTATGTGAATTGGAGGTCACGTGTGAAAGGTAACTTGAAGATTCCTTTACCCAAGATCCAAGATCTTGTGAACCACATTACTAAATATCATATGCAGAATTAACCTATGTGTTGGAATTTAGTGACAAGAATTTGGATATGCCTTTTTTCCCTTGTCTATTATGCTCCTATTTTATTTTATTTTATTTTTATTTTATTGCAAGGCCAAGAATCATTTCCTACATGTAGTCTGTGATTACTTGCTCCAGAGCTCCCTACCCATTAGGAATCACTACCCTCTTCTAATTTCCGAACTCTTGGAATGGTTACAAAAACCCAGAATGGATCTCAAATCTAATTTACAAATCTAATCTAAAACCAAATTGCCTTTGGTTTTAATTTGAATACTTTAATCATTGATCTTTATGAAGATCGATGATGAAAGTATTTAATTTAAAAAGTTTATGAATATATTTCCACAATTTTCTGCATAAGCTCTTGATATTTTATTTAGATGAACTGCTTATTTATTCTGAAGATTCTGCTTTCCAAAGTTTATGTTTAAGCAGTTTTTTTTAAAGGTTTTGTAGCTAAGCTGAAGAAATACTTATTTGAACTGCCTATGTTAGACTATCTGGGCTACTTCATTTCCTTGAAAGGAATTCAGGTGGATCCAAGTAAGATACACATCATATTGGATGCTCTCTCCATTTATCAGACATATGCATTTTGGATGCTTTACCAATGTTTACTGTTAATTTGTTCCTTATTTTGATTTACTGACTACGCCATTGACTCATATTAGTAAGAATGGGCTTCCCTTTAATTGAGATTCTGATCCCAGTCCATCAAGCCTTCCTCTAGTATAAACAGGCATTCACTTTTTAGCCCATCCCCTGTCACCCAGATCCCACCCTCTCCTTTGTGGACATGTGTTCCTTATCTGTATATTTTTTTGGCAGCTCCTACAAGCCAAGATAAACTGTGTTGATTTTAACAAGGAGCTGTTGATCATCAAGGAAAACTTACAGTGTTGATACTATCTCCTTGGAAGTTCTAGATACTCTCTAGGAACAGACCACAAGGATTTGAAACACAAATTTCTAACAAGTATATATAGTATAATTTTCTTAAGTTTTGAATTTCTAAATCCAAACACAAGCTCAAGTTTTTCTTATCTTATCTCCTTCTTCCAATGTCCATGATAAGCCCAGAAAACTTTGGCCTCCCCTCTCTCACATCTGCCCTGTCCTGTTGACTTCACTGGGTAGCCTACAGTCCTGGGATTGCTAAATACTAAATATATCCATGACTATTTACTTTTTTCTAAATTAGCCCCAGATGTCCTGATGGTTCCACCAATTTTTATCATACCCTAAGAAAGGATGTTATTAAAAACCAAGAAATATCTCCATATTATGATTATTTATATGAAAAGATTGAATAAGTAGCGATGTTTGAGCATCAATTCCTTTTGGTACCACTTAGCTCTGCCCTACTTGCATTTAGCAGCTCTTTCCAAACTAAGGCTGATGATGGCAGTCCTCAAACAGAAGAGAACCAAAACTTTTCTGACCCCCTTCCAATAACAGGAGGTGAGGAACCACATTTTATGGGTCTTTGACCATTGCTATCCCTCTGCCTACCTACATGCTTCATGCTCATCATTATTGGTGGCTTGCATCACCGAAAGCTGGTTGGGAAATGTGGCTTCTGGGATTTCAGGTGTGGCAGCAGCTACTACTCAAAGATAGGGGTGGAGGAGTGGCTGTTATCTGGGACTCTCAGAAAGCCTTTAGGCATTGTCCCAGACATACTGAATGTGAGATTCTTCTTGTAAGGTTGGTTTGTTGGGACCAGTTTGGAGGGCTGCTTGCTTGTAGTATTCCTGCTCAAGCAACTTGATGTTGTGTCTAAGTTGCCACTTAATTTCCTAAGATTTATTGTTCTGTGTTAGCCCCGGTAAATACACCGAACTAAGAAATCAACTTCACCGGATTGTTAAAACTACTTTTATAATTTTTTTTCTATTGCTAAGCAAGTTAAATGAGTTCTGCCCCATTTTAAGACCTTTCATGCCACAGTTGTTAAGTGAATCACTGAGTTGTTAAGTTAGTAACCCGGTTGTTAAGTGAATCTAACTTCCCCAATGAATTTGCTTGTCAGAAGGTTGCAAAAAGTTGTAAGTTGAGGAATACCTGTGTTTGGCTTACTGTAATGTAATAGACAGGACTGCCCTTAAAGAGCTCCTGCAAATTGTAGAAAATGATTGCCCATGTGCTATTTATTTATTTATTTATTTATTTATTTATTTGTTTGTTTGTTTGTTTGTTTGTTTGTTTGTTTCAATTTCTATACCGCCCTTCTCCAAATAGGACTCAGGGCGGTGAACAGCCAAAGTAAAAAACAGGACATACAAAATTTAAAAAACAGTTTAAAATAATTAGATATTTTGGCCGTAAATTAAAACAACCCAATTTAAAATCAATTTAAAATTTAACTCAAGCCAGCCCAGCTATTGAAATAAATAGGTTTTCAGGGCCCGACGAAAAATCCAGAGGTCTGTTATTGTACGTATCTCTGGGGGAAGGTTGTTCCAGAGGGTGGGCGCCGCCACAGAGAAGGCTCTCCCCCTGGGGGTCGCCAGCCGACATTGTCTGGTGGATGGCACCCTGAGGAGGCCCACTCTGTGTGAGCGTACTGGCCGGTGGGAGGCTATTGGTGGCAGAAGGCGGTCTCGTAGTGCTACGTAATCGCGTAGCATTACCTGGTAGAGTGAGGTAATCAGTAGGTTTCCAGGTGCAATTCAAGTGCTAGCTATGGCCTTTCAAGTTCTATGTGGCTTGGGATTTACCCCCTTGGCTGCCCAAGGGCTGCGGAACGTTTTTGCTGGAAGTCCTTGCTAAGAAGGGAGGAGACTTGAATTTTTTTTCAGGGGCTTCCCTTCTGCAAAGCATTCTTCCCCAGGATGTAAAATCTGGATCCTCTCCCCTGACATTTACCAAGTTGCCAAAAAACTACTTATTCCGAGAGCATTTGGGATGGTTGTTGCCACGGGTGGGATCTACTTTCCTTTACTACCGGTTCGCAGTGGGGCTGCACACGCGTGCTCGCTTCGCTCGCACAGAAGCTTCTGCACATTCACAGAAGCGTTTTGATGACGTTGGGGTTGGTGGGCGGAGCCTCCCGCCGGTTTTACTACCAGTTCTATAGAACCAATGTGAACCGGGGGCAACCCACCACTGGTTTTTGCAATGTTGATGAATTTTAATGCCATTAATACAAGTATGGAATGTGATTATGCAGAGGATTTTTGTCTGTGATATTTTATTGATTTTATTTTTAGATGCTATTGATTTAGTTTTAAATGATCTAGATCAGTGATGGCTAACCTTTTTGCTGTCGTGTGCCAAAAGCAGGGGGAGTGTGTGTGGGGGGGTCACGTGTGCACCTGCCCACATCCATAATTCAATGCGACCCACTCCCCTGTGCATTCGCATGTGACCCCTCCGCGCGACCCCTGCTTTTGGCACACAATAGCACGGTGGGCCTGGTAGGCCTGTTTTTCGCCCTCCCCAGGCTCCAGAGGCTTTCTAGGAGCCTGGGAAGGGGGAAAACAGCCTCGGGAGAGAGAAAAACGGGCCTTCCCCACCCCCCCTGGAGGCCCTCTGGAGGCCAGAAACAGCCTATTTCCCTACTTCTGTTGGGCCCAAAAGGCCTGAAAATCAGCTGGCCGGCACGCACATGCGCACTAGAACTGAGCTAGGACAACGCTTGCATGCCCACCGATATGGCTCCATGTGCCACCTGTGGCACGCATGCCTTAGATTCGCCATCACGGATTTATATATATATATATATATATTATTGCAAAAGTTTTACAATTACATTTTCACCCCTTTTTCCCCCACCACCATCCACCCCAAACTTCCCAACCTCCCTAACCCTCCCTAACCCTCCCCTCCCCCCGGACTTCCACACAATATACTCATATCAGGTAAAAAAAACCCCTTAGTATAAAACTTGTATAAAACTTGAACCCCTTCCCTCCCCCTTATAATTTTTCTTTTTATCTTCATTACATTAAAATATTTCTAATACATTATTTTCAAATAAAAGCTATTTGATACTTCCTAGTTTGATATTTGTTCTGAACATATTCTATCCACTTTTTCCATTCCCATTCATAAGTCTCTTGTGAACAATCTTTTAAGTATGCTGAAATCTTCATCATCTCTGCAAAACTGGCCATCTTCAAAGTCCATTCCTCAATAGTGGGCAAAGCTTCGTTTTTCCAGTATTTACCTATCAACAATCTTGCTGCTGTTATCATATACAATATCAATTTTGTTTCACCCAGTGTAAAACCCTTAACTATACCCAATAAAAACAATTGTGGAGAAAATTGAATTTTTTTCTTCAAAACATTCTGCATGGCCATCACGGATTTATATTGTGTGAAGATATTGCTGCAGGCTGCTAGGGACCTTATGAGTGAAACAGCTCAAAAGTAGTTGAAATAAATAGATGTTTCTACCACACTTATATGCAAAAAGAGGGAAGCAGATGCTTCTGCTGTTCTTCCTTGTCCTTCTCTTGCTTGTTTCATTGATGCTGGTGGAAGGCTGGCAGAGAGATTTAAAAATGGTCAAGATGGTGGCCACAATCAAATGATCAAGGCCCCGCCCCCTTTTACATACCTAAACAGTTATGGTTGCCAACTTGGCCTCTTTTTTTTTTTTAACCCTCCTTGTGGGTATTACCCCCTCCTCTTGGCTGGGAGTTAAACAGGTAACCCTACTTTGCTTTAGCAAAAAAGTGAGCCTCTTGTGCGTTTCAGAAGCTACAGTTTAGGAGTTTAATTATGCTGACTTCTAATTTTGCATTTTTATCTTAAGAAATATAACTCTTCAGTGTGTTTGTGTGTGTGTGTAAAATATGCACACTCCACTCTGAAAGGTTCTCATTTCATTCAATTTTTTTTACTTTAACAATCCCTACTTAACTGTATGTATAGCCTCTGTCCGGACTTAGGACTTGCCTTTGCATACAAAAAACAATTGATGGCTGCCTCAAGTCCATGTGATTTTTGGCAGGTTAACACTGCCACCTGCTGTGAGGCTTGAAGGAGAGTAGTTTAGGCATGAAGCAAGAGGACTCTGGGTATGAAACGAGGGAGGTAGATTTTTTGAAGTAGAATAAGAGGAGGTTGACTTCAAACAGGGAAATGGAGGTGAAGATGGCCTGCTTTGGAAATGGAATCCAAAAGATTTCCTTTTTAAATACAATATTTACTGAAGACAGTTTTAACAAGATAAAAATATTAGAACAACAACAATAAGGAAAAACAGTGAAGAAATAAGAAAAAAAAATAGAAATAGATAGAAATAAAAGGTTATAAAGAAGTGACTTCCAACTTTGTCAGAGTGGTTATAAATGTGTTTGTTTTTTGCTCTCTCTCTAAGGTTACAGCATAATCTCTTTCTTTTCCAGGCCGGCAATTCTGTTGAAACCTTTGTGGTGCTGTGGAAATTCAAGATCATGCAGGCCGCTGATGCACAGTCCTTCTGATTTCCAGAGGACTTGTATGAACGATAATGCAGACTGCGTGTTAGGATATTTAAAATGTAATAGCTGGAGCAGTGAAGAGTTGGAAAATGAGTAAGAACACACAATTATAGCTAATTGGTTAAAGGGAGCTGGCCACTGCATGAGATAAACTAAGCTGTGATTGGTTGCTGTGAGTGAAAAGGGAAGTTTTCTTGTTTCCCACCTTTTTCCTCTGTGTGCTGGGTGTGCTATCTGTCATTTGATGTTGTTCCTGCTGTGTTGTTTTACCAAAGATGCTCCTCTTTGCCTATCTTATTTACTGTAAATATATTTATTTATATAAAACTGTCTGTATTTCTGATTCCATTTGGACAAGGGCTGCGCAATTCCCTGACATTGTAAAATGGCTGGAACAGAGATGGTGGAAATCCAGGCACGAAGCAACCAGTGTTGGATGACAGCCCGCCACCCCATTCCTAATGTAATTCTAGAAATCTTCTAGAAATCTCAAATAAGACCATTCATAATGTAGCTCTAGAAATGGGAATAGGAACTGGGTATGTCTAGTTTAATGAAAAGAAGGACTAGGGGAGACATGATAGCAGTGTTCCGATATCTCAGGGGTTGCCACAAAGAAGAGGGAGTCAAACTATTCTCCAAAGCACCTGAGGGTAGAACAAGAAGCAATGGGTGGAAACTAATCAAGGAGAGAAGCAACTTAGAACTAAGGAGAACTTTCCTGAGAGTTAGAACAATTAATCAGTGGAACAACTTGCCTCCAGAAGTTGTGAATGCTCCAACACTGGAAGTTTTTAAGAAGATGTTGGATAACCATTTGTCTGAAGTGGTATAGGATTTCCTGCCTGAGCAGGGGTTGGACTAGAAGACCTCCAAGGCCCCTTCCAACTCATTCTATTCTATTCTATTCTATTCTATTCTATTCTATTCTATTCTATTCTATATCTCAAAATAGACTATCTGAGGGTCAATCAGCTGAGATGGAACGTTAGCAAGAAGGAGACATTGTGAAGAAGTAGTTCTTTTCTATGGGAATTAGGTAATCATCTGCTTTGTACTTTGTACTTTGTACCCTGAAATGGGATCTAATTGTATATAGCTATAGTCGTTCTGAACAAGGATAACCTGACAACAGTGATTCATGCATTGTTGTAACTGAAGTGCATTATCAGTGGGACTATTTCTGAAAGATATAGCTAATAAAAGATGTTGCAGCAAAATACTGTGTACGCATTATCATTGTTCTGAACACACTGCATTGGCTGCCTGGTGGCTGTCAGGCTAACCTTAAAACACTTGTGATGACATATAAAGCCCCCAATGGTTTAAGATGGGGATATTTCTCCCTTACACATCAGCTAACAGCTAGTGGAGATGCATTCTCGAGGGTACAATATTTGCTAGAAGGGTGCAAAGCAGTAACCTGAAAGGGCATTCTTAATAGAAGTGATGCTAGTTTAAAACCCAATTGTTCATCCAGATAAATTCAAGTTCAGTGTGCATGCCATATCATTCCCTCTTATTGATAGCCTGTGCTAGCATTTTTGTAGCTTTGCAGTGTAGGCAGCAGTTTTCAAGTTTTAAATACATGAACTATTTTAAGTGAGGCTTTACTGGAACACAGATTAAATGTGTTAAGTTATTTTAAACTCTTTTTAATTACTCATTCTTTGCTTTAGGACTGCTTTTAGCAGGTTTTAAATTGTATATATATATATATATATATTTATATTATTTATTACCCACATATATGTAAGTCAATAAATATTTCATATAAACTATAAATTAAAGTTTGAACTAGGTTTTCAGCCCTCTAGAAGACTATAGTTTGAGTACTTAGAGAAGGGAGTAGATGGGGTTGTTCCTGTGCATGAATTCCTTTGATCATCACCTGAGAATTCCTTGAATTCTTTTTCCAGACCTCTCACAGAATGAGCTACTGCTCTTTCAGACACCAGTCTTTCTCCATCCCAGTCCTTTCAAACTTGAGATTGAGCTGTTTTCTCTATTTTCAGAACTCCGTGGGCATCACAACCATCTGAGAATGAGCACATTTACAATTTTGGAAGCCAGGTGCCTGCAAAGAAGCAACAACTGTCAGCTCTCCCAGGTAACCAGGCAGGAAACACAATAGATTAGCTAATTTGACTTTACTGTAAAGCTACATTAACAGAATCTTGCAAGTCTAAGGTACAAAATTCCCACCATTGTTTTTAATCACCAAAACAATTAGGGGATCTATGACAACTCGCTGCGGCCAATCTGTCATGGCCAACTCGCCACAGGACAACTTGCCATGGGATAATTCAACAAGGGATTAGTTCTTTTTATTATTCATCAAAGCATTACAAAAGCTGGTAATCACAGGAATGATTTCCTTTGATACAAGAGATAAAATAATTTTGATGAAAATGTGATCAACAAAAATAAAAGTGAACCCAACAGTGAATTGTCCCACAACGAATTGACCATGGTGAGTTGTCCTGTGGCAAGTGGGCCATGGCAAATTGGCTGTGGTGAGTTTCCTATTCTGACAATTAGGGTAGGTCTTTCCTAAGTTTCTTCCTCTAACCATTAATCTGTTGGTGTCTCCTATCTCTCTTGTCTGATTATCTCCTAGGCAGCATCTCTTCCCCACTTTCTTCAAGGCCACTCCTACATTCTATTGCACTAATGGAACAACAGTTGAGCACTGAGAACTGTCAGTTAGTCTTTTCTTAATTGTTGACCAATAACTGAATGTCTAATCTTTCTCAACTCTTTGCTTACTCTATGTTGAAATTGAACTTTGCACCCATCAGCTTTCTATAAACCTATTGACCACTAAGTCAATAGACAGTAATACTTAGCAGAGGAACTTTGCACTTCTACATCCTTTTCTTTTTGAAAAAGACTTAATGTTCATGTCTCTGTGTAACCATGTTTCCCATTGGTTCAACTGATATTCTTGAGACTTTCATCATTCCCTTCAGTTTAGTTCTCCTTTCTCTTCTGTCTCCAACTTGTGTTGTATGAGGTGGCTACAATGCCTATAACATCAAATCCTCTTTACTAATTTGTTAATAGTAAACACTGATGGATGTTTTAATTGCAGAATGTTTTTTTAATGTTTATTTTATGGTTTGGTTTTTTTTATTGTATGCCACCCAGAGTCACTTTTATGATATGGGTGGCTATATAAATTGAATGTATAAATAAATAAAAACTTGACTCATACCCTCTCCATTAAGAAGGAGAGCATATTACTGGCTCTTAGATGTAGAAAGAAGTAATTTAGGCTTTTCTATCATCATGTTATTGCAAACTAAAGTTTTTATAAACTAAATTTAGTGTTTCTCTATCCATATATTTCCATTTATTTATTTATTTATTTATTTATTTATTTATTTATTTATTTATTAGTTCGATTTATATGCCGCCCTTCTCCGGAGACTCAGGGCAGCTTACAATGCTTTAAGCAATAGCCTTCATACTTTTGTATATACCTGCTTAGTAGGGCTTTTTGGGCCCCCTTAAGCGGTGTTCTATTTTATACAAAGTCAGCTTATTGCCCCCACAAACTGGGTCCTCATTTTACCTACCTTGGAAGGATGGAAGGTTGAGTCAACCTTGAGCCTGGTGAGAATTGAACTCGCAGTAATTGCAGGCAGCTGGCAGCTAAGTGCTACTTTAACAGCAGTTTAGTCTGCTGCGCCACCAAGGCTCTTGCATCTGCTATCTATTATTCTATTCAGAAAAATAAAATAAATACAAATTGCTCTTAATGCTGACTTGATGCATTTGGGCTGCTGTATCTAATCATGTCAGCATGCTGCTATCATGGGATCTCAGGAGTTGAATGATGGGATGAGCCAAGAATCCCATCCAATGAGAGCACAGATTACTCTTTCGAGCCTTCTCTTTCTGAAGACAGTTCACTACCCTGAAATTGGAGCTCCTTGTTTTTTTGACAGAATGCCATTGGCTCACAAATGGCTCAAAACGGCTTTTAACTGCAAACTCAAAATTATAACACTGCTTAGTCATTAATAGGGCAAGACTGACTTTTCTGTCTTCGTCTGGAACAACTCCAGATCGAAGATTTTTTTAAAAATTAAGGGGAAATAGAAAAGATAGCTTCTACACATTCTCCCAAGTTCCATTTGATGCTGCCTTGGAGCATTGCTGCCCATCATTGCTATTGCTTAGTATTCTCTCAAGTCTGGAGTAAATTCATAATTGTTGCTAGGCATTTTTATCCTTGTTCCCTCCCCTCCCACTACTGCTCTATTCTTGTCTTTCATTTCTTCCAATTTAGAAGTGGTGACCACTGCTGTAATGATTCTATCTTCTTTACATCATTCCTTCAGAAGGAAATATTTGTTCAGAAATGGAATATAGAACATAGAATAACAGAGTTGAAAAGGACCTTGGAGGTCATGTAGTTGGAAAGGACCTTGGAGATCATGTAGTCCAACTCCCTGTACAAGCAGGACAGTCTATATTAATTCAGACAAGTGGCTGTCCAGTTTCTTCTTGAAAGCCTCCACAACTTCTGAAGGCAAACTGTTCCACAGGTTGATTGTTCTCACCGTTAGGAAATTTCTCCTTAATTATAGTGTGTTCATATGTATGTATATAGTTATAGTTATAGTGTTATAGTTATACTATAGGATTTCTCCTAGAGGTTATCTTGTTGGTCATTGATAGGAGTGAGTCAATGCCTGATCTATCAGAAATTTGAAGGAGACCTAATCTTCCCCAACTTTTAATTTCCATTGTACCATGCATATCAAATTTCCCTGGTTTTGTGTTCAGGCCATAACTCCTAGAATTTCCACTCTGAAAGGTATTGAAAAGATTATCCACCCATTATTATAGAAGAAAATTGGAATGGCCTAGAAAGACAGGAGGAAGAGCTGCTACTAAGGCACTGTCAGATAAAGTAGGCTTGAAAGTAACATGAGAAAACATCTCAGGCAAGCTCCTCTCTCGTTCACACATGAAGATTAAATGTCAGAAGGAAGGAGGATATTCAGACTACCATGATTCGGTTACTATAGCTGTTACTGTAAAGATACTGAAGCCTTGACCTATATGGAAGAGGGTTCTTAATCTGCTCCATCTTGTAGAGCTGATAGTTACGACCTTCAATTTCTCTATTGTCCTATTCAAAAAATTTCACAAAAGAACAGAATGAGAGGCCTCAAAGAATGCTTCAAAATTCAGTAATACCTTTAAAAACGGCATTAAAGATGATAAAATTTAACTTCAAAACTCCCAGAGCCAAGAAAAGCTTTGAATAAAATACCTGAGCATTCAGTACCCTCTCCAGATCCAGATTCCATGTTTTTAGGAAACTGGAGGTAGATGATCATAGATCTCCTTCCTGTAAAAGTGTTTCCCTTCCTCCTAAGAGCTATGTGTCACCCAAGGACATCGTTCCTCTTGAGATCTGTTAAATTGCTAAGACCTAGCTGTGTTTGATATTATTATACATCTATTTTAGACTGATACAGTCATTGTTAAGTGAGATCTAAATCAGGATGAAACTACATGTCACCTTGGCAAGTGTGTGTTCACACACCCACGTTTGTTAAAATAGTATTAGTGCATCTTTAGGGGAGAACTGGGAGGAGAAAACTGCATTTAACCCCACTTATATTTGCTGATATTCATTGGCAAACTACTGATATTTTAACTTCTGCTTCCAAGTTAGTTTTCCCATGCTATATTCCAGTTTTCTTTCACAGACTCATTAGAGTTCCAATCTGTTGTTCAACCTAGTCCAACTTTCCCAGGGATCAATCAGTTGTCTTTGGGAAGCCAAGGAAAAGGTTGTGAACCTATTGGCTCCCTCCCATACATTTTCTCCAGCCTAGGGAGACAATACAAGGGCATCTGATCTCACTGAAAATAGCAATAGCAATAGCACTTAGACTTATATACTGCTTCACCATGCTTTAAAGCCCTCTCTAAGCGGTTTTATAGGGTACAGCATATTGCCCCCAACAATCTGGGTTCTCATTTTACTGATCTCGGAAGAATGGAAGGCTGAGTCAACCTTAAGCTGATGAGAATCAGACTCCTGGCAATCAGCAGAATTAGCCTTCAATACTATATTCTAACCACTGTGCCACCAAGGCTAGTGTCTAGGTGAAATTAGGAGTTTTTCCCCCAATGTGGATCATATTACAGTCAACATTGTCACTTTAATCCCCTTTTCTACAATTCCCAGGGAGGGGTTTGGAATCTTTTGCCATCATTCTTTAAAATAAATTAAATTTAATTAAATTTAAAATTCTTTTTATTTGGTTGCATCACATTTGATGATCTCACTGTTCATTCCTAACTTCAGATAATTTCTGAACTGGTTTAAAAGCACTGTGCCAATACAGATTCTTCTGGGATTCCACAGTTTACACCCACTCAGCACAGACATTGCTATGTACTCTTTCTCTCCGATTTCTCTTCTTTAACCTGTTATTGATCTATAATAGAACTTCTTAATAAACTAGAAATCAGGGAGATGGCCAACTGTTTTCCCATCCAAGCAATGATAAGATTTAAACCTACGTAATACTACCTCTTGAAGGAACAGCTGGTGGAGGATAGCTGGTTCTTGTCCATTCAGTCAGTTCTGAGTCTTTGGGATATCATTTTGTGAGGATTTTCTGACAGAAAGAAATCTTTGATATTGGAGAGCTTAGATAGGTGAGGCCAGAGGAAAGTAATTTGGGAGGCCAGTGGGAATCTTTTCTTTGAGCATGTTATGTGTGCTGCCATGATGAAGCTTGGCTCTTAATAGAATTGCTGCCATGATGCTTGAGATCTTTTATAAAATTTGCAGTTATCAAATGATGAACCGATGGGCTTGTTTTTTCTATTATTCAATTTGTATTTTAGTACCCCAAGATACTGTACTCCAACCTACCCACATTTATTTTTTGTTGGACAAAACTAAACACTTCCAGACAAAGCTCTATGCTGTTGATAGCCTTATTTTTTAGAAATGATTTTTCAAACTCATTTTGGGCCCAGAGGTATTCTTGGGAATGTCAGGCTATTGAACAGTCAATTCATCCAAAAAAACAATTCTTCCAAGCAAAATATCCATGGTGCAGAGGTGGCACTGGTTCGCCCAGCATCAGAAATGTGAGCGCGTGCTAGAAATGTGAGCACATCTGCACATGCGTGCGGCATCACAAAACACAGCAATTCGCTCGTGCACTGTTCACGCATGCGTGCGACGTCAAAAACACAGCGATATAGGATGGGATTGCATCTGAGCAGGTGGGCATGGTTGGGAAAGGATGGGCAGGGGTGAGGCCCACCTGCAGGTTGCCACTACTGGTTCGCCTGAACCAGTCCAAACTGGCTGAATGCCACCTTTGCCATGGTGTTTTCTTTAACAAGATTTATGGGAACAGAGTACTAAGAATTTCAGCAATTGAACTTACAATCAATTCATTTCACCAATATAATTGGGTGGAAACTTCCTTAGTTTCATTCCAACAGCTTTCTCTGAACCAATGAGAGATTATTTTACTGATAATAAAGGAACTTGCATGTGGATGTTTAAAAAGCTATCTCCTTATCAGGCTGTAAACTGACCATTGCAGAAAATAATCATGATGCTAAATGCTGTGCTTTATTTTGCTGCATTCCAGATTTCTATTTAGCTATTTTTATATGAAAATAATAATAAAAAAAAATCAGGTGGGCACAGAGAGCCGGATTAATAATCGAATCAGTGAACTCAAGTATTAGTGAACTACTATTTTTCTATACTTCCTACCCACCCAATATAAGGGGGTCCAGTAGTTCTCCCAATGTGTTGTCTTCATGATGAGATCATACATTTGGGGTTGCAAAATGTAGTTCTATTTTCAGATGTTCTCTAGCACCATGTGGATTGCTCATAGACTTGGATTTTGTTATTTCTGATTTAAAGAACCTAAAGGCAAAAATGTATTAAGAAGATAGATTTGGGTTATAATAAGCCACCATGCTGCTCAAGTTCTATGAAATGCTTCATCATTACACAGACATTACAAGAAGTGGATGAATTTTACAAGCATTTAAGTCCCTGCTATGTTGTGAATATGAATACTATAATTTAGAGCATAGAGTTCATAAAAATCCATGCTTTGCATTCAAGCATTCATGAAAGATTTTTCTAGTCCATTGTAAAAACGTGATGGTTTTGCAATTTATTAAAGGAAGGTTACGTTTGGAAGGTTTTACTATCATAAATTATGAAAGGAGTAAGCTTATAGTAGCAGAGAAGATACCACTCTAACCATCACTGAAGAACTTGCGTTGAAAAGTTATATTAAGGGACAGAGTGTTGTTTTTCAACTCACTTTATTACATACAGCTTGAACACTTCTGATAAAGTGTTTAGTAAGTTATTAGCTTTATTTCACTATTTTAATGTGCTGCAAAAGTAAAATTCCTTCAAAGGAAGTTTAGCTCCCAGTTAGACACATTCATATAATTCATTGCTCTCTTCTAGAGGCTTATTGTCTCTAGAAGACAATAAGAGGCTAGTCAAGATTTTTGGTTGTCTCCCATACAAGCATTAACCAGGTCAAACCCTGCTTAATTTGGAGGATTAGACAAGGTGCACTGTACAGTCCATCAGCTGTCAGACAGTGAGGTTTGTAAACATGTAAAAGGGCTTAATCCCTCTAGTCAATAAATCACAAGACTTAACCCTAAACAGACCCAGTCAGACACAAATTAATTTGATCCAATCACTTGAAGAATAGGAATAATGTCAACTGACTTACTTGATTTATTCTGCATCTCTAGTCCTTTAAGAAAAAGATTTGGAGAAGAACAGCTGAAAAAAACCAAACCTTTGTCTTCATAAAAAACATGCTGCCAATGTACAGAATGTACCTCCCAAATCTTGATCAGCTGCAATAGCAATAAGCAATACGATTTATATACCACCCCATAGTGCTTTACAGTACTCTCTGAGTGGTTTACAAATGTCAACATATTGTCCCCAACAATTTGGGTCGTCATTTGACCTCGACCTCAGAAGGATGGAAGGCTGAGACAATCTTGAGCCATTCAGGATCGAACTCCAGACTGTGGGCAGAGTTAGCCTGCAATATTACATTCTAACCACTGCACCAGCAGAGTTGCAGTAATCTTTACTGTCACTGTTTGCCTGGCAAATGGAGAAGGGCTACAATAACATAAGAATTTGTCAGTCCTCTCCAGACTCAGGATTCAAGGGTTAGTAGTAGGCACTGCCATGGACTCTTGTGTTCTAAAAATAATGGTTTTTGATCTAGATCAGGGTCCAACCTGCAGCCCAAGGGCTGCAGGTGGCTCTGGATGGCTAGTAACGCAGCCCCACAAGATAATGACAAATATAAAAAAGTAAGGAAGTTTGTTATTTATATACATTAACTTATATATTTTATATGCAGCCCAAGACAATTCCTCTTCCCTCAGTGTGACCCAAGCAAGCCAAAATGTTGGGCAATCATGATCTAGATCAGTGGTTCTCAACCTGTGGGTCAGGACCCCTTTGGGGGTTGAACGACCCTTTCACAGGGGTCGCCTAAGACCATCCGAAAACACATATTTTCAATGGTTTTAGGAATAATTTTATGGTTGGGGGTCACCACAACATGAGGAACTGTATTAAAGGGTCGCGGCATTAGGAAGGTTGAGACCCACTGATCTAGATGCTGTAAGAACATTCTCACTGAGACATTCAACTGGGTTAATAGTTGACTACTGTGAGAATCAAGGTGACCTGGAATTTGGCCTTCTAGGTTTGCTTTTTCCCTTGGTTTGCCAATAGATGGTTCAGTCTCAAAGCAACACAATATTTTGGCACGCTTACCTTTCAGTAGTGCTAAAAGGTATAAGCCCTTCAGGTTCTGCTGATAACAGAAAAATAAAGAAAACCCTACTTTAAAGGTTCCAAACCAGCAAGAGAATATGCAGCTCTGCTGGAGTGGCTCACAATAGTACCAACTACGTTTTGCATAGAAAAGACCTTAATTTCAACATTTCCACTAGGGCAGTGGTCACCGGGCAGTGGTCACCAACCAGTGGTCTGCGGACCACTGGTGGTCCGTGAAAATTTTTTGGTGATCCACAGAAAAATTATTTACATTTTTTGTATTGCACTAAATACTATTTATCTTTTTAAAAAATTCATATTAGTGGTCCACAAGATTTAAAATTATGAATTTAGTGGTCCCTGAGGTCCGAAAGGTTGGTGACTACTGCACTAGGGAATAGTAGTTTTTAAAACCTTGGATTGCTATTGTCAACCCGCATACACAATCGAGAGTTACATGGATCAAAGACTCAAGTTGGAAGAAGATAACTTTTTGTGATTCAAAAACAGTGCTGGGTCTCCTGTAGTGTTCCTTTTTGCTTCTGAAGCCACTTCATTAGCAGTGTTAATTTTGTTTCTTGGAGGGAGCAGTGGACACTGTTCACTGTGCTAAAACACGCTATGAAGCTGTTATAAGAAAAGGATTTTCTCCTTAAAAGGCTCTTGAACCAACACATCCAGTTAGACACTTTTCCTCAGGAACTGATTGTGGGGGAAGAAGGAAATGAATAAAATGAACAAAATATGTGTCGCCATTCGGGTGTGCAATGTAACAATTGAGGTGTGTGTGTTGACACTGGGAGACTCAGAATGAGGTCCCCCCCCCTTGAAGCTGGAAGTTCATTATATGCCTGAACCAGTTTCATTTTATCAGCCCAACCTAGCTCTTGTGGTGGGGGAAAACGGAAGGAAAAAGCACTACATGCACAACTTTAAGCTCCTGAATTAAAAGCTGGATATAAATACTAACAAATAAAAAACAAAACAAAACAAATGCATGCATCTCCAAAGCAAGAGACTGGCATTTGACAAATACAGATTTAGGTTATATAGACCATAACCCCAAATGAAAACTATTTCATAGCTGTGAACATTTCTAACTAACTTTTTATATATAAAGGTTATATATATTGCTTAGTTCTGTATATGTACTTCTCAAAGACAGAGAGCTCTTTTATATATATTCTTGTGAATGGATTCTTTCCTTCAGCTGATATATTTATTTATTTGTCCATGAGATTTGACAGAACACAATCCTTTCCAGAAAAGAACCTTTTATTCAATAATGTCGCGAGGTATTAAATTGTAGCTTTTGTGAGGGGAAACAATCAGAGTTGATTTCTTATTTGAGGCCTAGGAAACCTCACAACGAAACCAGAACAAAATTAAGTAGGTAAATTCCCCTCATGTCTTCTGAGCAAAATGGCAGTCCTCCATCTGACTAAGCTGATCTCTTGGCTGAGGTATGTTCAGAGAGAGTCCAACATTGCAGTGGATTTCCAAAATGGCATTCCCTCCATACAAGCACAGATGAGACCAGCTTGCTACGTGGACTTGTCTTTTTTCCTGGAAAAGTGTGAGGGCAAAATTGCTCGTTTATTGATCCAGCTGGCTGTGGATATTAACAGTTGCCCATTTGTGGCTTCATTAGCTTGCTTTGTCCAGGCCTTGTTTTTCAATGCAAGATGTTTTCAGTGTAGTGCTGCAGACTCCTAGGAGCCTGGATCTCTGTCATTCTTACTCTTCCAAAAGACTCATTTTCACTCAGGGTTGTCTGCCCTGGAGACATGGTCAAAAAGACCAAGATGGCAATCTTAATCACACAGTGGTGGCCACATCTTGACTCTTTTGACCACCCTTGGGTGTTCCTGCATAAATCCCAAATGTTAAATCTGAGCTGGACTGATGAGGGGAAAAAAGGGCATTCAGTCTTGCTTTGATGGGATGGGAGTTAATAGAAAAAGTGAACCTCCAGGAAGAGAGTTACAGCAATTTGAAAAGGGAATTTCTCTGGGAAATTTATTTTTGGTGAATAAACCTAATAGAGGCACAACACATGCAATTTTAATAAAGTGTTTTGTAGAAGGAAGCAGAGTTTTACAGAAAGTAAAATTAAATGTATAATGCTGAATCATTTTGAATATATCATGTTCATTCAACTTTTTAAAAAGCAGCTGAACTGAATCAGCTTTCTTTTCCATTGTTTCAGCATGTTATAATGGGTAGATTGAAGTAAGCGCTCATGTGAACATGGCAGTCACTTAGCGAAACCGCTTTAGCTAATGGGCGGTTTTTTGCCAGAAACCTGAAGTAAATGCCAGTCTCTGGCAAAACATAAATTGCAGTCATGTGTCTGTAAATAGCCATAAATGAGGACTGGTTGTTAAATGTCCAGAATGCAATCATGTGACTTGGGGGGAAGGTTGGAATGAACCTGGGTTCTAAGAATGGTTGCTAAGCGACTCGTCATAAGTCAAGAGCTACCCTGTATTAGTGGTGGGATTCAAAAATTTTTACTACTGGTTCTGTAGGCGTGGCTGGGGAAGGATACTGTAAAATCTCCATTCCCTCCCCACTCCAGGGGAAGGTTACTGCAAAATCCCCATTTCCTCCCAATCAGCTGGGACTCTGGAGGCAGAGAATAGATGGGGGCAGAGCCAATCAGAGGTGGTATTTACTGGTTCTCTGAACTACTCAAAATTTCTGCTACCGGTTTTCCAGAACTGGGAAGAACATGCTGAAGACCACCTCTGCCCTATATCCAAAATTGGGTAAAATTGGGCTTTTTGGGGGTAATAATATATAAGCCAATTACCCATCACAAGAGGGATATTTAAACTGATTTAAAGATGGTCACGTGTACTAAAATATATTGAAAAATTTCCCAAAGTATTCCCATTAAGACAAAAATAGATGAAATTGTGAATTGTAGTCTGTTGAAATAATATGAATTCATTTAATGATACTGCTTTATGATACAGGTGGTGCTTGAGTTACGTCCATTCCTTCAGTGACCGTTCAAAGTTATGATGGTGCTGAAGGAAGGGACTTACAGCTGGTCCTCAAAGTTCAATAAGATGTTTTAAATAAATGGTTTTGGGTATTGAAAGAAAATGTTTGGGAAGCCCTGATCTAGGCAATGCTAGCTCGAAAAGCAACAAATATCAATTTCTCATTGATTATTGATATAAAAATCAGCACAAATAATTGTATGATGGTTTTCATTGAAGAGCTGAGCTGTTAGATTAAATTCTCCCTGTAAGAAAAAGAAAAGAATGAATAAATTCTGAAGAAATTAATTAATTTGTGGAGACTACCACTTCTCGTCCAGTGGTCTGTCCTGTGGTCCAGTCTGTGGCTGTTGTTTTTTAATTAGTTAAATTAGTCAACAACCCAATATATGGCAACTGAGGCTGGCATTGAAATAAACTGAAAAGTAAAACTGTCGAATGACTTGTGAAAGACCAATAAAATGAGATTGTTTTAACTGGGCGAAAGGGCTCTTTTCCTCATGCCGCTACAGCATAATTCCTTGAAGGCTGGAAGCAATAAATTCACAGGCAAAAGGAAGACCAAGTTATTTGCTTTAGCAAAGGGATCTGAGGATCCTATTGTCTGAAGATTCATCATTTGCATCTGCTGGTTTGCTGCACTTTATAAACCTTAAAATATCAGGATAATATTGGGACTGTTGGGGTAATAAATGTAATGACATCTAGCAGTGTGACACATGCACTTCCTGCATTTTTTTCTTCCTCCTTGTATCATACTTTCCTAAATAAAGTTGATCGTTTTATATATTTATTTTCCAACAAACACCGGTCTGCATAAGTCTTTCTACAAACATAATTCTCCTGGTTTTATTTTTCATTGCCTGTACTGTACTTCAGAGTTAACTGCCTGTCAACACCTGACACTGCCATCACTTTATCAGGGCAGGACAGGACAGGAAGTCCCCTAAATGCTGCTGAACAAAACTTCCCAGATTCCCTTACTACTTGGCATGCTAGTTGTCACTGCTAGTATTTTATTTATTTATTTAGTTTGTCAAACAAGTACGAGAAACAGGCATAAGTATAAACATGGAATAAACACATGAAATGAGTATGAATAAATGTGGGCAATTGGACAGGGACGGTCGTCATGATTATGCACATCCCCTACAGACCTCTTAAGAATGGGGTGAGATCCACAGTAGACAGATTAAGGTTAAAGTTTTGGGGGTTTGAAGATGTAACAACAGAGTCAGGTAGTGCATTCCAGGCATTGCCCACTCTGTTGCTGAAGTCGTATTTTCTGCAGTCGAGTTTGGAGCAGTTTACCTTGAGTTTGTATCTATTGTTTGCCCGTGTATTATTGCGGTTGAAGCTGAAGTAGTCATTGACAGGTAGTCATTGACAACACAAGTTCTCCACAATTGCATTAGAGTGTTCTCTAATTAGAGAGTAAATCATTTGCTCTTTTGCTTTCACTGATCTCCTATGAAGTGCTCTGCTGATCAAACTAAATTTTCTTTAGTTTGGCTTCTGTTCTTATCATTTTCTAATATAAAATTCCAACTATTCCTTTTTTTTTCAAGCCAAGAATGCTATTTGTCATTGAGTTCCACACTTGGAACCACTCTTCACAATTTGTTTGGACAAGATCTACATTTGATTTGCTTTAATTTACACTGAAACTTAATGAAAGCTTAAAATTGTTAATGATTCTCCTTTGATGTTTTTAATTAATAGGGCCTAGCTATCTTCGAGACCGCTTGCTGCTACCGACGACCTCCCATCGACCTGTGCGCTCCCACAGAGAGGGCCTCCTCAGGGTGCCATCAGCCAAACAATGTAGGCTGGTGACCCCCAGGGGGTGGGCCTTCTCTGTGGGTGCACCTACCCTCTGGAATCAGTTGCCCCCAGAGATAAGGAGAATCCAAGACCTCAGTGCTTTCTGCCGTGCCCTTAAAACCCATTTTTTCCAGCAAGCCGGGCTGGCTTAAGAAGAAATTTTTAAATGTTTTAATTGGTTTATGATTTTTAATTTTGGGGGCAAATTTATATATATTTTAATTATTTTTTAATATTTGTATTTCATGTTCTTAATTCTGGCTGTACACCGCCCTGAGTCCTCAGGGAGAAGGGCGGTATATACATTGGAAATAAAAAAAAAATTATCTTTGTCTGCCACATTAAAAATTACAATGCACTGTAGTAACAGTTATCTCTAGAGTATTCAAATAACCCCGGGAGTCAGGCTATGTACCTCTATCCTGTGCAGTTGCCGAGCAATGATATCAATTGCTCCCAGGCTGTCATATGAGAATACATGATCCTTATGCACGACATTTTACTATATAATGTTGCAACAACCACATTCCTCTTTAACATGTCTTACTTCTCCAATACGTTCATTTCTAAAAGTAGCATTACTGCACCCTATTAGACATTTGACAAATAATAGTTTTTTTTCCTTTATAAAATTTAGAAGGAATTAGGAAGAATTTACCTCTGGGATGTTCTCCATGTTCAATGAGACGGGCCCTGAGTAGTAAATATATTCTGCAAAACAAACATTTCCAGTGATGAGCAAGAAAACTTGATGAGACAGCACCTATTTTATACAATGAATCCCATGAATAACCTCTATGATTAAACCACCCCACATGCATACACAGGGAAATACTCTCTTGGATGGAAACCAAGAATCAGATCCCTGCTCAGTAATTAATTTAGATGCAGCATTAGTATTTTAATACAGATTTGACACGTTGACTTTTGCTCTCTGAAATAATGAGCTGCTGAATTTTTTTAACAATACTGTTCTTATCTCTTTGTGTAAGGTTAATAATTTTATTTATTAACAAATAAACATTATTTACAGTGGTTTTTCAAATCTCAGCCAATAGCCCACTTCCGACTAACTCCATTATATCAATATTTCCAATCCTTAAAAAATAATAAATATTTAATTCTTTGCACATGTAGACAATCTTAAAAGGCAATCCCTGCTCCACGCAACCCTGTAATGACCCTGCAATAAGTCAGCATAGAGGTTACTGAGAATCTGCATTCTTTGTATCTTTATTACATAGACACAATAAAATAATAATCCAATCAAATGTACTATCCCATAACCTAAAACATGAATCATAACTTAAGTCAAAAAGTCTAACGAAATAATAAGGCAGTTCAATTCTACCACCATTGCCCCTGTGTCCATCCCAAAGGAATAGTTTTTGTCACTCAATGAAACCCTAGCATTGTGAGGCCAATACATCTTTGGGGAGCTATTTTATAATGTCTGGACCACTATTGAGGTCTATCTCCAACCTTTCAATTTCCTTTATTGTTTTTCACAATAGCCCAATCACATGGTAGAAGGGCAGGGATCTCTGTTGTAGACTTTCCAGTTTCAGCAGTTGCAGTCCTATGTCCAAGAATGAACTCTTCCTGGGAGGGATTCAGATAATTCAAAATATTTCTGATCCTCTTTATGCAGTGGTGAAATGTAAAATCTGTTACTACCGGTTCTGTGGGCGTGGCTTGGTGGGGGGTAATGTGACTGGGTGGGCATGGCCAACTTTTTTTTTTTTAACTTTTAAAAGCATTTTTTCTACAACCTCTTGGGCTGAAGAGATTGTAAAAAAATGCTTTTAAAAGACTCTGACGATCAGGCAACTTAGCTGGGATTGTCAGAGCCTTTTAAAAGCATTTTTTTACAACCTCTTCAGCCAAAGTGGTGGTAGAAAAAATGCTTTTAAAAGGCTCTGACGATCCCAGCTGACCTGCACGATCATCAGAGGTTTTTTTCTTTTTACTTTTAAAAGCATTTTTTCTATAACCTCTTTGGCTGAAGAAGTTTTAGAAAAAATGCTTTTAAAAGTAAAAAAAAAGCCTCTGATGATCGTGTGGCTCAGCTGGGCATGGGGAGGGGGGTGTTGCAGGGATTTTTGCTACCGGTTCTCCAAACCACCCACCACCATTGCTACCAGATCAGGCAATCTGGTCCGAACCAGGAGCATTTCACCCCTGTGCTAATGCCATTAGCATCCTGCAAGGACCAGAGCAAGTACCCTACCAAGATGCAGAAAATGGAGAAAAATATAATGAGGGAAAACTCTATGTGCTGCCTTCAGCCCTTGAATGAAAAATTAATAAACATAAAAGGAATAATTGTAAGCGTGGAGTAATAGAGTCATAATACAGTCACTGAAAGAAAGTGGAGTCAGACAGAATATTCTAGGAAGTGTAAAAACTGCAAGCACATATTGCTTAAAATATGTCTGCCTGTAAGCAGACAAGATTTCTAAACAGATGAATGATAAAATGAATCAGCATTTTTATGTAATAGTGAGATAATATTGCATTGCATTGCTGTAACTGTTTTAACCAAGATACCTTACTCTCAGTATATGATTTGATTAACAGTCTGTTTAAGTGCACTGAGGGAGTTAGGTTCTTTGTTTAATCATCATAAAGCTATTTATAATTCTGGGGTAGGTCATGCTGCATATGTGCTCAGAAGTTCCTTACATTCCCCACCCAAATGTTCTTGTTTATCTTTTTGATTTTTCCACAGAGAAAGAATAATAGCAGAACTATTCATGCATACTTTAAAGGCATCCTGAAACAACAACAACAAAAGGCAGAATGTCTACTAGCAAAAAACCTCTTCAAAGTTTATGTTTTGTTTCAGTCCTGACCGGTGGCTTTCTACCAGCCGCCTCAGTTTGGCTAAGCTCCAGACTCATTTTGGTTTCCCTTCAGTGTTTGGCCAGAGCCAGGGTGGGGCCAGGATTTCCTTTACAATCTTCTGCTGGTTCTCCAGAGGGCTGGTGTGTGTGTGTGTGTGTGTGTGTGTGTGTGAGAGAGAGAGAGAGAGAGAGAGAGAGAGAGAGAGAGAGAGAGAGAGAGAGAGAGAGGGAGGGAGGGAGGGAGGGACAGAGAGAGGAGAGAGGGAGAGATATGCTATTCACCCCCAAATGTGGTACTTCAGAACTGAAGGATGTCAGGAAAGGGGCTGGCTCAGCTCTGAAAGTTCTTCCCCCCCCACCATTATAATTATATTTTTGCCAGTTTTCTACCTTCTCAAAATCTATGGTAGCTAACATTTTTTTTCTCCCCCCCTCCCCCCGATCTTGGAAATATGGTCTGTCCAGATGATATATAGGATTTTCAGTCTTATGTAATCACTGTGTAAGTTTCATGGAATATTACAGATGTTTCCAAGAGGAAGAAAGTTAACCAAACTGGGTGCTATAAAACTAAAGTTGCTTTAAAAAAAATTAATATTCTTCCTGAAAAGACCCCCATTTTATCTAGAGGATAGGTTGTCTAGGACATGTAGTCCTCGATTTACGAGCACAATTCTGCCCAAAATTTCTGTTGCTAAGCGAGACATTTGTTCAATGGATTTTGCCCCATTTTGCAACCCTTCTTGCCACAGTTGCTAAGTGAATCATTGCAGTTGTTAAATTAGTAACATGGTTGTTAAGTGAATCTGTCTTCCCGGTTGATTTTCCTTGTCAGAAGGTCGCAAAAGGTGATCACATGACCCCAGGATACTGCAACTGTCATAAACAGGAGTCAGTTGCCAAGCATCTGAATTTTGATCACGTGACCATGGGGATGCTGCAACGGTTGTAAATGTGAATAATAGTCATAAATCCCTTTTTTTGGTGCCATTGTAACTCCAAATGGTCACTAAATGAACTGTTGTAAGTTGAAGACTATATGTATTGATGGACATGCAAAACCTGCTAGATTTATAGTAACTAATGAATGAGTGCATAAAATTTATGGCAGAACATTAATTAACTTAGAAGGATTTTAAAAAATATTTGTGACTAAATATTTTAATAAACCAATAAACAGCATTATTAGTTTTTATGGTCCTAATAAAGATGTTTTTGGTTATATCTTCAATTGATTCATGTAATCCAATCAGAAATAACATGTTATAGTATACATTATTACAATTTCATTTCCTTTTCAAGATTCAGAACTTCTGAGTTCTAAAATTGAGGTGATCCCTGTTTGACAGTCTCTCTCTCTCTCTCTCTCTCTCTCTCTCTCTCTCTCTCTCTCTCTCTCTCTCTCTCTCTCTCTCTCTCTCTCTCTCTCTCTCTCCTTTCTACTTTCTCCTTGTCTGCATAAGTGACTTTGTGTGGCTTCTTCAATAGATTGTCTCTTTCTCTTGAATTTTCCAGAGGTTTTTTTTAATTAAGTATTTTCTCAGAATGAGGTAGCTGTCAGGGAGATTTGTGAATTTATGAGAATTTAAGTTTGACATCAGTCTCATATCCAAAACTTGCATGGTTGTGTGCTTAGGTAGCATTTGGTTATTACTGTCTGCTATCTTCGAGCTACATAAAAATTGTGCTAGCAGATCCTCAGAGCACATCTTAATGGATGGATTGTGGCATCAGCACGAAGCTCACAACACTGTATTCATGATTATAACTCTGATTAAGATGTCAACATGGAAGACTTAAGATACCTTTGAATCTGTTTGATTGCCTTATTGTGCTATAAATGATGCTCATTTCGCGTTTGCTCCACTATCTATGTATCCATATAGGTGAAACAGAATTATTAAGCAGAGCAGGTGATATTAATCAGCTGTTTAATCAAACAGCAGATCGGTCAATTCTAATTCCTAACCCAAATTCCTAAATCTGTTGATAAAGCCTTTTGGGGGCTATGGGTACTTTTAGCAGAGATAAGCATCTGAGTCCCCCACTCCCACTTTTGTTACCCCTTTCATTTGATTTGGGGCAAGAAAGCAAGTAGCAAATAAGCATCTGGGTGTACTGAAGTAGCACACATCCTGCAGAAAAGAGACTTTTTCAACGTTGGCTGATCTGGAAAAAGCTCAGCAGGGTCAGACACAGAATTGATTATTACTCAAATGGAAAACCATCAGGAAAGCCCAAGAATAAGAAGTTGAAAATATCCTGGAAGAAGATAACGCTAATTAGTTTTACATTATTGATAAGAAAATAACACAGATGGTTTTTTTTTTTAATTTGATTTATATGCCACCCTTCTCTGGAGACTCAGGGCGGCTTACAATGCGTTAAGCAATAGCCTTCATACTTTTGTATATTTATACAAAGTCAGCTTATTGCCCCCACAATCTGGGTCCTCATTTTACCTACCTTAGAAAGGATGGAAGGCTGAGTCAACCTTGAGCCTGGTGAGATTTGAACTTGCAATAATTGCAGGCAGCTGATGTTAATAACAGTGCTTTAGTCTGCTGCGCTACCAAGGCTCCTTGACTCATTTGACTTTGTTATTAATCTCAAGGGAGATTATAATTTTTTATTAACATGCAATTCTCTTCAATTTTCTAATTATGAAAATAGACCAAAGCTTATATTTTCAGAGCTCTTATTTCTAATTTGCTTTTTTGTTTTATGTCCTCTGCCTCCTCTTTTTTCATGCCTTCAAATCACTTTTTTTTTTTTTTTTAAACTTCTGGTGACTGCCTGGGCAAGTCCCTGCATTTTTCATGACATCATTTGCCATTGCTTTCTTCTGAGGGTTGAAAGAAAGTGATTGGCACAAGATCATCAGCTGGCTGTTTGCCTAAGTAGAACTAAAACTCATGGGGTTCTGGTTTCTAGTTTGGTATCTTATGCTTCTACACCAGACTGACTCTCTGTCTTCTTATAGTCAAGGTCTTTTTTTTTCTAGTTAATAAGAGATAAAATAGAGATAAATTATTTATTTTTGTATTCTTCACCACACTTTATGTTCTTGATTCTCAAGAGGTGCTCAACCATCACTGCAATATAAGTGGAAACTCATCCTGTATATAGCATTCTATGTTTCCATCTGGTTATATTTCTTGTACCTCAGTTAGCCAGAATTGCAAGGTTCCTGTTCAATCGCTAGTGGGTTGTTTTGGCTCCTTCCCTGTTCTTAGGGCTTTCCCTCTGAAGATCTTTGGGTTCCTCTGAGCTCACTGATAAATCCCTCTTGTTGATGGATGTCTCCAGTTTCCTCACTGATAGTTAAAAAATTGCTATTAGCATATTAGACCTCGGTGCCTTCCGCCGAGCCCTTAAAACTTTCTTTTTTCAGCAAGCCGGGCTGGCCTAACACTTTTTAAAAATGTTTTTAATTGTTTTGTCATTGCTTTTAATTGTGGGGCCAAATATATATATATATATATATATCTTTTTAATTGTATTTTAATGTTTGTAGTTTATGTTTTTACTTTGGCTGTACACCGCCCTGAGTCCTCAGGGAGAAGGGCGGTATATAAATTTGATATAAAATAAAAATAAAAATATTATGTTTTCAGTTATGTATTCAATTATGTATTAGTATTGTCCAAATGTGACCATTTCTTTGGATAACACAGAATTGTGTTTGGCTTAACAGGAATCTGTCTCAGTAGCTAGAACTTTCACGTGCCTGTCTTAAATCAACCGATATTTTTGCTGACAGCATTTGCCTTGAGAATATTTCTTTAGGATACATGACTATCTGAAATTTTCTACTAACTATTTTCTTTACTTTTCATTATTTACAGAATTTCCAGGCTGTTCTTTGTTACAACTGATTCTGAATAAGGTGAGATGAAAACATAACAAACACAGTATAACCGCCATATAACACAAATCAATAAAATCACCTATATTAAGATCCCAGAATAAAACACAATCAGCGAAATGCAAGTAACAACTTCCAATAAGTGAAAAAACAAGCATTCAGAAACAGGGGTGGGTTCTACTTACCTTTACTACCGGTTCGCAATGGGGCTGCGCGCGCGCATGTGCAGAACCTTCCTGATGACGTCCGGGTCAGTGGGTGGAGCCTCTGGCCGGTTTTACTACTGGTTCTTGTGAACTGATCCAAACTGGGGAAACCCACCACTGTTCAGAAACCAGGACTGGTTTCTGAATAGGCTTTTGAAAAACCAGAGTTGAAGCATTCTGGCAGCAGTAGTGGGTTTGCTATTGGTAGCGCGTGGGTACACGCGCTCACTTTGCGAGTGCATAGAGCTTCTGCACATGCGCAGATCATTTATAATGACATCTGGGTGGGTGGGCGGAGCCTCCTGCTGCCGCCACTACCGGTTTGCCTGAACCGGGAGGAACTGGGAGCAACCCACCACTGTCTGGCAGCCATTATAGGAAATGGTATGCACACCTCTCCTGGTAGAAGCTAAGGGCAGTAATATCCTGGGGAATATCCTGGAAGTAATGGAGCACTTTGTTTGTGAGTCAGGAATCCTGGGTCTGCCACTGCCAAGTCACTTATCTCAAAGAGCAGAGCTGGTTTTTTTTTTAATGGAAGTACAGGTCATCCTCAATTTATGGCCACAATTGAGGCTAAAATTTCTGTTGCCAAGCAAGACAGATGTTAAATGAGTTTTACCCCATTTTATCACCTTAATAGTTGTTAAGTGAATCACCACAGTTGTTAAGTTAGTAACATGGTTGTTAAGTGAATCTGACTTCCCCATTGAGTTTGCATGTCAGAAGATCCCAAAAGGGGATCACATGAACCAGGAAACAGTAACTGACATAAATACATGCCAGTTGCCAAGCATCTAAATACTGATCATGTGAACATGGGGATGCTGCAATAGTCGTTAATGTGAAAAATGGTCATGTCACTTTTTTCAATGCCGTTGTATGAAGAAAAAAATTACCTCCTTTTTTCTTTCCACAGAATTGAAACTGGGGGTTATTTTGTTCACAAAGTTGTTTGCTGTAAAGTGGTACAATCTGTCCATTAAGATTAAGACTGAAATCCACAGAGAGTTCATTGATGGCATGCCCTGTAGAATAGATGTAGTATAAATCTTATCAGGAAATACACAAGAACAAGGCTTTGCCACTTTGCTTAGTTTTCATAAAAAGAGAGAGAGTGATTGTTAGGAAATGATTTTACCTAACTTGTTGGGTTGGCAATATATAAACCATCAATTATAGCTTTAAGATTGCTGTATTGCATCATACTGTGTCCTGATTGGTTAGCTCTGTAGCCAATGTCCTTAAGAGGGAGCTAGAAACATGGTTTGTTTCTCTTTGATGCTCTTTGCTGTTTGCTATTTACTGCTGTTTGCTGTGTTTGTTACTGTTTGCAACTGTTTATGTGTATAACTACGTTTGATCTAACAAGTACAAAATCCATCCTCAGTAAGTTTCATGTTTGGGACAAAATTATAGTGTGGTTCAGACTGACTTAAAAACCTATTTGATTCTTGGAAGACCAGAGTTGAACAAAACTGAAATCTGGTAAGTCAAGGTAGGAGGTATGGCTAGATCTAAAAAAAAACCAGTCTCCCTGTAGAAAGCCTTCAGAGGCAGTCACACTACCAGGGAGACGAATAGCCATTGATGCCCATGACTTCTATGAATTGGCCCAATCTTTTCTTGAAGCCATCCATGCCTGTAGCCCATACCATATTCAGTGCAGCAAATTCCAAAGCTTAAATGTACATTGTGGAAACATTTTTCTGTTTGTCCAAATCCTAGTCACCTTCCAAAAACTGGTTTAAGTAAACAAATTAGTAAAATGGACTTTAATTTCAGATTTTAAGAAACTGAGTTGCTTGTAAACAATGTTAAGAGACAATGTGCAACTGGTGCTGTCTGTACAACTGCATCTTTGTCATCATCATCCACAGATTGAACTCCAAAAATTAGCAGGGCTGGACTGTTTGAGGAAGGGGTTTCAGGTATATTAATGAGTGAAATGGATTCCCTAAATCGATGGTCCCCAACCTTTGTAGCTTGGCAGTCCGGTTAAGGTGAGGGGAGAGGGGATCCGGGCCACATGAGTGGCTGGCCAGCACACATGTGCATACACTTGCACGCCAGTCCACCACTTGTGCGAGTCAAGATGCACATTTGCATGTGTACACCAGCCCATGGCCCAGTTGTGAATAGGCCATCACCCAGTAGTGGGCCACGGCCGGGAGTTGTGGACCCCTGCTCTAAACCTCTGTGAGTCTTAAACCTGGCAGTATAGCCTTTAAATCCTTCCTAAATTAGAGCTTGGGGAAAATCACAAAAAGAATATTGCTAGATCATATTTGCAGTCCTGGCTTATACCAAGGGACAGCAATCTGTGCTCTTCCAGATCAGTTGAGCTTTGAACCTCATTATCCTACAACTTGGCCATATGGAGGAGATTTGATGGGAGTTGTCCTCCTCTGCCATTCAGAGAAAGCTGAAGTAGTTGCAAAATCACGCCCATGTGGTGCGATGTGGGAATCTAGGAAAATATTGACTGTTGACACTTTCCTTTCAGAAATATCCTTAATCATGTAACATTAATCAAGTCATGTAACATTAATTCATCACAAATCCTTTATTGAGTTACTCAGTAATGTAATCAGCAAGTGAAGATACATATACTATAATATATGGGGCAGTTATAAGCTTATTAGAAGTATATATCTGGTTAAGATATTTCAGGATGAGTACCAGTCTATGCCTTTCCAGAAGCAAGCTTACTTAGCAACACAAATATCCCATAGTTTCTGCTTGGCCAGCGCAGGCTTGCAGAGTTGGTGTGCTCCACGTCCCTTGGATTAAACAATGGCATCTATTAGGACCCTTCTCTATTGCAGTACCTGCCCTTGGAATGAGATCCCCGGTGCTCCAGATCATGTGGTTCCCACCCTGATCACATTCCAGAAGGCACTGAAGACCTGGGTCTTCCCCCAGGTTTTGGGTTAGGATGAATTGCCCCCCCCCCTTTGATGAATGAGGTTTTTGTACACGTGTGTATGGAGCAATTGGATGCCATACGCTTACCATATTTTTCGGTGTATAAGACGCACCAGAGTATAAGATGCACCTTAGTTTTTGGGGAGGAAAATAATAAAAAAGCTGATTGGTGGGTAGATTGGCCTTCCGGAATACCCCCAATCAGCTGTTCCCAGAGGTGAATTATAGCAACAGGTTCATTGGTTGTGAACTCTGTGACTTGCTTTTTTTTCTGCCTCTGAAACTTCTGAAACTGTTTCAGAAAAAACTTTTTTTTTTCTGCCTCAGACTTTTTTTCTGAAGCTCTGTTTGGAAGCTTTTTTCCTGAAGCTTCTTTCAGAGGCTTTTATTCTGAAGGACTATCTGTACTCTGTTCAATCTCCTTTCTTTGGTATTGGTATATAGATTAACCTCTACCGATCTGTTGGTTATTGTGTCATTCTCCAGATTAGTTAGTTGGTTAGAACCTTTACTGATTCTTCTTTTGTTGCTTGCCATATTATTTAAAATAAAAGCATTTCAGAGGCTTTTTTTCTGAAGCTTCTTTCAGGGGCTTCTTTCAGCCTCCGAAATCTCCATTTGCGAGGCTGGGTGGGGCTACATTCGGAGTATAAGATGCACCCAGATTTTCACCCTCTTTTTTGGGGGAAAAAAGGTTCATCTTATACTCCGAAAAATACAGTATTTGTGAAGTACTGTGTTTTTATTCTGTTTTCTCTTTGATTTTGTCAGCTGTACAGAATTGTTTTAGAACCAAAATCTAATGAGAAAACAAATAATTTGTAGCTGATAATTTTAATTCAGGACCCAAGGCAGTCTCTTAACCATTGAACAATTGCCCATTTGTATTGTGATGCAGCACAACAGAACAGTGAATTGCTATACTTACTTAAAACAGTTGCTAATCGGATGGTAACATCTTTCCCGGCGACATACCTGCAACTGTCAACACTCAAAGCAATATCTTGCAGAGGATCTGCAGAGAAAAATAAGATGCAAACCAGGAGTGATTGATTTTACAGTAGTCTAGATAAGAGTTATAATAGTGTAGATCGGGGTCCCCAAACTTGGCAGCTTTAAGACTTGTGGACTTCAACTCCCAGAATTCTCCAGCCAGCTATGCTTGTGAAGTCCACAAGTCTTAAAGCTGCCAAGTTTGAAGACCTCTGGTGTAGCTGATAAAACACCAGAAAGATATTTCTTAAACTTGCTTTCAATTCAATCATGTTCACAGTTCCTGTGGACGTGATCTCTGTGGATCACTCTGCTTTCTGCCTGGGAGATTCAACAGGGAAGGAAATTCAAAGCCTGTGGCCCTTGTCCTCTTGACATCATAACTCGGTTAAGCAACCGAGCTTCCTGAGTGGAAGGACCAGACTTTTCTTTGCAGCTTGCCCTGAAATGCCACTTCTGCAATGCCAGTGTTGAAATTTAAACAGGAAGCACCTTGCTTCTTCAGGATGTGGACCACCAAAGAAGCCCTCCAACTTTCAAAGTTCCTCCTCAATTTCTTTTTGGCAGACCCTCCAGGATAGTTGGCCTTCTCAGGTCTCCATTTAAGTATCAGCCCCATAGATCAATCTCAGAAATTTCTCTGACTTCCTTACACAGAATAATTTTATACCTGTATGTTTTGTAGTTTTTCTTCTCTGTTATTCTGTGGAGATATAGATCAGAGATGGTATTCAGCAGGTTCTGATCAGTTCCGGAGAACCGGTAGCGGAAATTTTGAGTAGTTTGGAGAACAGGTAAATACCACCTCTGACTGGCCCCTCCCCCGTCTATTCTCTGCCTCCCGAGTCCCAGCTGATCGGGAGGAAATGGGCATTTTGCAGTAACTTTCTCCTGGAGTGGGGAGGGAATGGAGATTTTACAGTATTCTTCCCCTGCCACGCCCACCAAGCCATGCCCACAGAACTGGTCGTATAAAATTTTGACTCCCACCACTGATGTAGATGCTATGTTTAATTTTAGCAGACTTGTCCACAGAACAGTGACAAACTGTTCTGTGGCATTCCCCTTTGGACATGGACAGTGTAGGTAATTTTGCAGCACCAGCAGCCTTGTTTTCATGAAAATGAGTGGCCTGTTTCTGTGACTACATGGCACATAGGATGAATGGAGAGAAAGAGACCCCAAATAGAGAACACCAGCATAATATCTTATAACATATTCATCTGATAGTTGAAAACAGACCTAGCACATATAACCTTGTGCATCAGAAGTTTTCTTTATGCCTTTAAAAATATATTTTTGTGATCTCTCTCTCACCAACAGATGCAGTTTCTGCCCCAATGGAAGCATTAAGATCTATTTTAATAAAAGTTTCTGCTTTGATTATCAAAACAAAGCCACAAGTAACAAGGAAGATAGTATTGTAAGGAAACAGGAATAGAATCCTTTGTGCTTTCTTCTCTACCTGTCAAAGTCAGTTTTGTTTTTGTTTTATCATTATATGCTAACAGAGCATTGTTTAATATTTTTGCTTCCTTAACGCTTTCGACAATTATTTTGCAATCCCACCATCACTGAGATATCATAAGTAGGTTATGTAACCATTTTCTAACACCAACTCTTGACATCTCTTTTCTGTGTTATCAGTTCCCCTTTTTGTCCTCAGCTGGTTTTAGATTAGCTGTTTGACTTTGCACGAAAATATTTCTCCTCCCCTCCCCCATTCATGCCTGCAGATGGTACAGTATAGAAAATGGTCTATAAAGGGACATGTTTGCTACAGGTGTCACTTGTAGCATTTTCAGCCTTCGCAGTCAAGTCTTCAAGGGTAGATTAGTTGTATTACTGCAACAGGAACAGATGTGCAGCAGCTGGTATTTTGTTGGTTGGTATGTTTTTAGATAAGAGTGAAAAAGTTTTTTTTTAAAAAAGGCAAATTGTTGTCTGTGTATTTGCAGTTTGTGCTTTTGTTTTTTTCCCCTCATTCCAATAATATTGCTGCTTTGGATAATTTGAGCCTTTGCAGGCAGCTGATGGCACACATGATTATGAGCTTGGTGGGGCTAGCCAGTTGTTATAATGATTTTATAATCTTTCTAAAATAATAGATGTTGATGGTGTTAGTCTGGGTTTTATGATGTCTAACTTGTCAGCCATCCTTGTTTTACCAGTTGTCTGAATATCAGGTTGGGTGGCGGGAATGAATTGATAAAAGATCTAAAACTCTCTCTATTGTCTCACCAGTTCCAAAAACTGGTGCAGAATAAGTTGTGCAGGAAAAATGGACAGATGTGAGGGGTGGTGGTGACGTCCAGTTTACTGCTTACTGAGTTACTCTGTTCCATCCACCCACCCATCCATCAATCTATCCGCAGGCTGAAAATGTACACTTCCTGAATTCTCACAGAGTCAAAATGTTTCTCTTCCTTTCCCTGGAGGAAATTATGCTGTACTTCAACCTCTCATTTCCCATCCACGCTTGAGAAACAGACAGCCCTGTTGAATTTCTAGATTTCTCTCTATGCATTTTTTTTTTCAGAGTCACTTGCCAAATTAGACCTTTTTCTCAGAGGTGGGTTTCAGCAGGTTCTGACCAGTTCTGGAGAACCGGTAGTGGTATCTATTCTCTGCCTCCCAAGTCACAGCTGATCAGGAGGAAATGGGGATTTTGCAGTATCCTTCCCCTGCCACGCCCACCATGCCATGCCAAGCCACACCCACAGAACCGGTAGTAAAAAATTTTGAAACTCACCACTGCTTTTTCTTCAGAACCACTTCTGTGGTTCTCTGTCTCTCTGTCTCTGTCTCTCTCTCTCTCTCTGTCTCTCCCTCCCTCCCTCCCTCCCTCCCTCCCTCCCCCCCCCCTCTCTCTCTCTCTCTCTCTCTCTCTCTCTCTCTCTCTCTCTCTATATATATATATATATATATATATATATATATATATATATATATATATTTAAAGCCTACGAAAAAGGAAAAAAGATACATTATACCTTTACAGGGAGGATATTTGAGAAGTGGGTGTGGCTCACCGAAGACGCCTTAAGAGGCAGAAATAGCTATCTGAGTCTCCCAGAGAGCAACACAGAGTTGCAGTTTGTCAGCAGAAAAAAGGCCCAGAAACTTGTGAATGAGATTTCACAGAACCTAGGGCTGTAGAACAACTAAGTTTACGTAGGTAAAACCTGGCTAGAAAGAATATGCATACATATATATATATATATATATATATATATATATATATATATATATATATATATATATATATATATAAATTTTCTTACTTCTTCGTAGGGTTTATGTGTGTTTTTCTTCTAGCCAGGTTTTCTTCTAACCTTGGCTACGTAGGGAAAACCTGGCTAGAAGAAAAACACACACACACACACACACACACACACACACACACACACACACACACACATATATATATATATATGGGAGAGAGAGAGGGAGAGAGAGAGAAGAGGGGGGCTATAACTGGGTTAAAATCACCCTATGAGCCTCCATGGCTGTTGGGAATCTGCCAGCCAGGCAAAGAGGAAGGATCAAGTGGGGAATTTGCCTTGAGTTGCTGCCTTGCACAGTGACAAGAAACCTAGGGCTGAGCCCCCCCTAGCTCCACGAGACTTTCTCTGGTTGTTCCCAAGAGAAGGTAGGCAGTCTGGAGAGATTCTGGTGTATTATTTAGGCAAGAAAAAACAAAATGCACAGGTACAGTATATGTGGTACCTTGCTCAATAGTGGTGACTGTGGGAGGGATCTTGGAGTCTTAGTGGACAATCACTTAAATATGAGCCAGCAGTGTGATGCAGCTGCCAAAAAAGCCAACACAGTTCTAGGCTGCATAAACAGAGGGATAGAATCAAGATCATGTGAAGTATTAATACCACTTTATAATGCCTTGGTTAAGCCACACTTGGAATATTGCATCCAGTTTTGGTCGCCACAATGTAAAAAAGATGTTGAGACTCTAGAAAGAGTGCAGATAAGAGCAACAGAGATGATTAGGGGACTGGAGGCTAAAACAGAAGAACAGTTGCTGGAACTGGATATGTCTAGTCTGATGAAAAGAAGGATTGGGGAGACATGATAGGAGTGTTCCGATATCTCAGGGCTTGCCACAAAGAGGGAGTCAAACTATTCTCCAGAGCACCTGAGGGTAGAACAAGAAGCAATGGGTGGAAACTAAACAAGGAGAGAAGCAATTTAGGACTAAGGAGAAATTTCCTGACAGTTAGAGCAATTAATCAGTGGAACAACTTGCCTCCAGAAATTGTAAATCCTCCAACACTGGATGTTTTTAAGAAGAGATTAGATAACCATTTGTCTGAAATGGTGTAGGGTTTCCTGCCTAAGCAGCAGGTTAAACTAGAAGACCTCCAAGGTCCCTTTCAATGCTGTTATTCTATTCTATTCTATTCTATTCTATTCTATTCTATTCTATTCTATTCTATTCTATTCTATTCTATTCTATTCTATTCTATTCTATTCTATTCTATTCTATCCTACCCTACCCTATTCTACCCTATCCTACCCTACCCTACCCTACCCTACCCTACCCTACCCTACCCTACCCTACCCTACTCTACTCTACTCTACTCTACTCTACTCTACTCTACTCTATTCTAGTCAGTGGCTCTCAATTTTTTGGGCATCAGGGACCGTTTCTGTGGAGAGAGATTTTTCTGTGGACCAGAAGGGGCGTGGTTTCTCCTGCATCCCACAAATGGGGCTTTGCTTCTTTGCACGGACCAGTTTCTGGCATGCCATGGACTGGTGCCAGTCTATGGACTGGTGCCAGTCTATGGACTGGGAGTTGGGGACCCCTGTTATAGGTAGACAACAATAAAGTAGTCAACTTGGACCCTTCACATGTGGATCTTGTGCTTGACAGTGGCTGAGGCTAGACTTGAATCAAGATCTTTTTGATACCAGCCTAATACCTTAAACCAGGGGTGAAATCCTACTGGTTTGGACCAGTTCAGGCTAACCGCTAGGGATAATGGACATCAGTTTGCTGAACTGGTAGTAATTACCCCTCCTTGGCCCCACCCACGCCCAGCTGGTCACCGTTCACCTCGATATTCCACAGAATTCAGTGTTAAATGTAGCAGAGAGAATGCTAACTCTTCTCCTTCCATTCACAACGGAGCTGCAGCAGCCTGTCCCTTTTAAGGTAGTCCCCAGGAGGGAGGGTGACGGGTGGGGGAGCAGCTGGAATGGAGCCATTTTTATGAAAGGCAGGAAAATGGGGAAGGGACTTTTCCTGCCTGTCATCCATTCCTCAATCTCAGCACAGACTGAGGGAAGGATGGTAGGCAGGAATATTCCCTTCCCCATTTTCCTGCCATTCGCAGGAAAGGAGTGGCTGGGAGGGGAGGGGCCCCTCTATGTGAGTGATGTCAAGTTGGCCACACCCACCCAGTCACATGACCTCCCCCCAACAAGCCACACCCACAGAACCTGTAGGGGAATTTTTTAAATTTCACCCCTGCCTTAACCATTGTACTATTCTCACTTTCATTTCTACAGTTCTTTGCAAAATACAATATTTTATCAACCATAGTTGAGGTGCGCCATGTTTCAACCATATTGCCAAAAGATCTCCATCTATGACAACTGACATTGTGGCAAAATTTATTTAGCTGTACAAATCACCAACTTAATTGGTTAAAGCTGGGTCTTCCATAGATCATCTAGCATTCTTATGGTCACTGAGTATCAATTCTGCAAAATTGTTACAACTGAATTATCTTTAGGGGCATTATTCGCAAGAGTTTTGCTGTTTTCATGCTTTTAAATTTCCCCAAGAATCTGTCTTTGATATTATTACTATACCTTGATATGCCTCTCCTTAGCAACCCTCAGTTGTAAAGCTAGAATGTGTTAGTCTTTGTGCATTAAGGAATTGTCCATTCTTCCTTTACATTCTGTTTTAGCTGTTTACCTGAACAAGTAAGTTTTTCCAAGTAGTGGAAATCCTACACAATGAATATTTGATGTTTCTATGATGACAATGCAATAGGCCCCAACCATCATATTGAAATCACAAATGAAACATTTCATTTTCCTTTCCCCTTCTCACTTATTCCCATGCCATTCCAGGTTCAATACTTTTGGACAGTTAGTTGATAATTTTCTAACAAATTATTGATTTAAATGATTTTTGGGAAAATAATCTCCAGTAGATTAATTGCATGTTTCCAGACATTGATCTGGTTGAGTTCACATAGTTTGGTTGGGGGCGGGGGAGGTGTCCCATTACTCTGCAGAGTACATCAACGCTTTTGGCCTTTCCCTATTTCGCTCCTGGGAATAGTTAAATAATGGGAAAGCGGTGGATTATTTTAGCTCCTGTTTTTCCAGGTTCGTGCTATAGTAGAGCAGAATTGAAAATGAAATACAATACACTAATTCTTAGCATTTCCATAGTGCTTTCTGCCTCCAGAGACCTAAATAAGATACCCTCTAATTAATTCTAACCACAGTCCTGGGGTGGAAATGATTACAATCAATTAAAAAAAATCACAGCTAAAATGTTTTCTCACCACTGGTATGCCAGCTAGGGAAATAAGTGTTCCCTAAATTTATCATAGTGATCACTCATATCCTGACTTTTAAAATTTAGAACTGGAAGCACATTTCACTTGCTCAAGACAAGAGTCTTATCATTGGACAGGGTGAAATAGTGGAATTAGTTTTAAGTTATTTAGGTTCTGACTGATCTAGGCCCCTCAAACTAGATTGCTTCCTTCTTGAACCTTTATATCAGGGGTGAAGTCCAGCAGGTTCTGGAGAACCGGTAGCAGAAATTTTGAGTAGTTCGGAGAACTGGCAAATACCACCTCTGGCTGGTCCCAGGAGTGGGGAGGGAATGGATATTTTGCAATATACTTCCCCTACCAGGCCCACCAAGCCACGCCCACCAAGCCACATCACGCCCACCAAGCCATGCCCACAGAACCGGTAGTAAAAAAAATTGGATTTCACCACTGCTTTATATCCTAATAACTACTCTGTAACAGCAGCTTTGAGCACCAGTGAGGTGGAAAGAAAAAAGATAAAGAGAGGAAAAAAGCATACTTTTTCTGAAAAGACAGTATATATGCTTACAGGAAATCATTTTATTTATTGGTTACAGTAAATTTTAAATCCTAAAATGCCAATACTACTGTTGAAAATAACGCTGCAACTAAAAAAATAACAAGTGAGAACCCACGGGGATTGTTTGCTATTATAGAAGCAGCTTTGCTCAAATTCAAAGCCAGAAAAAAAGATACTCAAATAACAAGAAGCCAGTAAACTTTAATGTGAAACTATTTTATATTTAAATTAGATTAAATTAAATTGACTCCTGAGACCAAAACTCTCAAGTGTTGCTCCAATTCTAGATATCAATAAATGTATAAAATAAACTCCCCTGAGATATTACTTCCTGGCAGCTCTGACTTCTGTTTCTGTTCTTGTCAGCGTTCCAGAACAACCCAACTCCAATTAAAAACTCCGAGACCAGCTTCATCTCAAAATCTTCATTTATTGGAATAGGTATACTGCAGTGGTGAAATCTAAAAATTTTCCTTACCGGTTCTGTGGGTGTGGCTTGGTGGGGGGGTTCCTGCGACTGAGTGGGTGGGGCCAACTTGACGTCCCTCATAGCCATGCCCACTCAGTCACATGACCCCCACCAAGCCACGCCCACAGAACCCGGCAGGAAAAAAATAATAATTTCTATTTTCTATTCTAAAACCCTATCATAAGAGTTGATCCATTGAAAGACAGAAGGAGAAGATGAGGCTGACAGATTCAGATAGACAAGAGTACTGGAAGTCATTGAAAGGCACTTGCAAGAACTCCATAATGTGGCAACAGATAGGACAACCTGAAGAACTTTTATCCAGAGGCAGCAGATGTTTGCTATGACACAATAGTACATAACTATAGCTATCTCTAAAGGGGTTTGACTAGCCCATCAAATTCAACACATCTTCAAACAGAGGACTGTTTTCTGACAGTTCTTCAGAGAGAAGGGTGTTCTCTATTAAAAATATGTGTTTACTAGCAATAGCAATCATACTTGGACTTATATACCGCTTTACAGTGCTTTATAGCCCTCTCTAAGTGGTTTACAGAGTCAGCATATTGCCCCCAACAATCTGGGTCCTCATTTTACCCACCTCAGGATGGAAGGTCAAGTCAACTTTGAGCCTGGTGAGATTCGAACTACCAAATTGCAGGCAGTTGGCAGTCAGCAGAAGTAGCTTGCAGTACTGCATTCTAACCACCTGCGCCACCATGGCTCTTACTAGAGTGGTCCCCTAGTGATGGTTATTGCTTTTTATTATGCTATTATTACTTTCATTATAATTCCAAAATATGGGAAGCCTGCTTTGCTGTATTAGAAGCCCTCCTGCTCATTCTGTTAAGTGAGACTCTGGACTTCTAACCCTAGACTCTTACCTTGAGAATACAAGGTAATACAAGTTTTGAACCAAATTTTGTTTTGTGAGATGAAAATATAAGTTGTGCTAGGAGTATTTCCCCCCCCCCACACACAAATAGCATTTCTGTTTCACATTTATCAGGTTGCTTTTTTTGCAACAGATGCAGAATGCAAGACTTACTACCTGTATAGTGTTGGAAAAAGGGAAAGTATTTTTGTCTCTCTGCTGATATTTTTGCTCTGAATGGGTTTCTCCTGAAATCACTCGTCTTCAAAAGTATAGGGGTTCTTTTTTTTATTCAGGAATGAGCAATCTATGACCCTTTTGCAGTAGCTGTGATTATGGTTGCTGAAGCCTCAATTTCCCACTGTTCTGAGTGAGAAATAGTGTGAATGCCACTACCCTAGTCACTTACAGGGTCTTTTATAACCAGCCAACTTTTATTATGCCAAAATAACAAAACAGGAACAGATGAGCTTTAAATCTCCTCAATGATTAACTGGATGAAGCTAAAAAATGTTGTAAATGACAGGGAAGAAATGGCTTAAGGCATGAAAATTGTAGTATAAGCTCTGAAAATTTTCACATTCTCCTTGGAAAAGCAATTTCTCAACAAATTCAAATTGAGCCTGGTGGCTCAGCAGACTGATAGCATTGTGATTAACACCAGCTGCCTGCAATTACTGTAAGTTCGAACCTCACCAGGCTCAAGGTTGACTCAGCCTTCCATCCTTTCTAAGGTAGGTAAATTGAGGACCCAGTTTGTGGGGGCAATAAGCTGACTTTGTATAAATATACAAAAGTATGAAGGCTATTGCTTAACGCATTGTAAGCCGCCCTGAGTCTCCAGAGAAGGGCGGCATATAAATCAAATAAAAAAAAATCCTTTCAAATGACTGGTGGATAGGGCCAAATTTTAATTGGGCCAAATTTATATATCTTTTAATTGTTTTTAATATTTGTTCTGCATGTTTTTTAATCTGGCTGTACACCGCCCTGAGTCCTCAGGGAGAAGGGCGGTATAGAAATCCAATATAAAATAAAATAAATAAATAAAATAAAATATCTACTCTGCAGCTCTTAACCCCCTTCCAACAGTGGTCCTTGGCCACCAAAGAGTCACCCAAACATGCCTGGTTTGGGTCAGCCTGGTCAGCCACAAGTTTTCCTGGAAGATCATTTTGAAATAGGCATGAAATTTGATGCTGATAATTTGCCTCCGTCATTTGTAACCATCTGTAGCTGCTGCTCTCCAGAACTGTTGGGATTGCAGCAACTATGCCATTTGGGAATTTGAGGGCTTGTAATTCTAATACATTGGGAGCAGGGGTGAAACTTACTTTCTTTACTGGTTCGTGCAGGCGCAGAAGGTAAAAGACACCCGGCCAGGTGGGCGGAGCTATGCTCCACCGTTTCTACCAGATTGCCAAACCACCGGCCAAGATCACTATCAGATCAGGTGATCCGATCCGATCTGGGAGCATTTCATTCCTGATTGGGAGATTAGGGAAACCTAGCTTCTAGCTTTTAAAAAAAACAACATTTTTTTTTTGGACAAGTTCTCTTGACTATCACTGTCTTGCAAATTGACCTGTTTCTGTTCTGACCACCCTTTGGTGAATAAACTGAGTTTTGAAGTGGTATAATTTTAGGTTTTTAATTAAGAAAACCCCAAACACTTTTTATTATGATTTTAAATAAAGTGGTTTTCTATATTTTATTTTTATTACTGCTAGTCACCTTGGCTACCGCTGTCTGGTTGAACAATCAAGTATAAAGTCAGTATATCAATAGTGACTCATTTAGACAATTTACAGTCATTTTGATAATGCTGATTGATTAAAAGAACAAATGACATTACCAAATAAATTGAAGGCTACTTTAAAGTCAGTTTGTGCATTTTATATATTCAGTACCCAATCTGTAGAGTTTAAAAAACTTCATCTCCTAGGAACTGACTAGTAAAAGATTTCATTCCAAATATTTATTTACTCCTTGTGTCCCTTGCTATTTTTTTTCCATGTTTGTTTTAATTTCCGCGAAGGTACAGAAAGCGGTGCTTGAGCTTCAGGGAAGGAGGCAAACTCACAGAGGGCAGCTTTTGTATTTGGATGAATTTGAAAAAAACAAAAAAACACTTGGGCTTTCATGTGCCGCTGATCACTTTTCATATCACGTGCCTCATATGAATGAGATATCTGTGAAGCTCATTCTCTTCATCCCCTCTGCATCAGGGCAGCAGCTGAGGCACAGAGCCAGTCAAGCTGGAAAGCTTTGGAAAGAAGCACTTCCAAGCAGATTCATTTTCATTCATTTCAGAGGTGCCTGCTCCTTTTCTCTGCCAGCAGATTAGAAAAACCAACTGTCTATGGGAAGTGCTGCCAGTCTAAGAAGCTCACTGCATGGGGGAAGCCTGGCGACTCGCCTTTGATGATAGGGTCCCTTCCTAAGTTACACATTAAACCTGATTCAGGCTGACTGAAAAGGGAAATATCAGATTTGCATAACTTGAGGAAACGTCCCCACTGCCTTGTTTATTACTCAGGTAGGGGCAGAAGAAAATGGCGGAGGAGACGGAAAAATCAGGATTCTCACCATTCCAAGTGGGGGTGAGGGTGATGGTTAATGTAAGATGAATCTGAGTATTTGGGGTGGGTGTTGGTTCGCGTAAGATGAATCTGCATTAAAGCTCCATTCACCAGATCAGAGTTTTGTCTTCTCTATTAAAAATGTTTCAAGCATTACTTGAAATGTTAGACTGGGAGAATATATGATAAGGTTAAAATGAGCAGGTTTGTCACACATTATTTATTCTCTGTTACCATTATACAAAATAGCAATAGCACTTAGATTTATATACCGCTTCACAGTGCTTTACAGCCCACTCTAAGCGGTTTTACGGAGTCAGCATATTGCCCCCAATAATCTGGGTCCTCATAATCATGTCTTATTCATATTTTCTCAGTCCCGTGGAAATGAAATCTGCTGAAAGAGAATTGCCCCAAATCAGTCTTCATCCAGACCTGAAGTATCAAATACGTCTAGCAAACAGTCTATTCCACAGCCTACTGCACTAGGTGCTAGTACAAAACAAAGTCATTGTAAAAAGTTAAACAGAAGTATGAGCTCTCACCACAGCTTTTGTAGTTCACTTCCAAATTATTTTCCTTGCAGATTATGTGTGTAGGCCATATGGTGATGTTGACGGTGGTGTAAATCAGTGAAAGGAGGACAGGAAGAACCTGGAGTGCTTTCATGATCTCTGTGGAGGAGAGTCGGTGTAATAATGGTGCCTTTCTTGTCGTCAGGGTTAATAGTTAGCCTGCCCACTTCCTCTTTCTAATATAAATGCAGACAGTTATTTTCTGCATTCAGTTTCACACTGGTTTCTGCTAATAATGAAGAATCCATAATGGGCTCCTCACCAACACTTCAAGTCCATGTTTAGACAGAAGAAAAACTCTTTTTCAAGCTTTTAATGTATTCATGCTTATTTTGGTCATTAAGGAAAAAATCAAATTGAGGCTTTCCAGTGAAACGGTTTATGTCCTATCTACCTTTCAATAATCATGGAAGATTCTTATCAGAGAAAAGTCTCTATATAGCTTTTCTTGTGGGATATTATAAAGAATGGAATATGACAAAGCAAAAAAAAAAAAGGTTGTGTGTGAAGAAAATGATACTAATGATGAAAGCTTTGGAGTCTTGTCTTCATTTCCATGGACCAATGGACCTTTTTTTTAAAAAAAAATATAATTATGTTAAAAGTTACAATAATAAAACATTAAAATTTATAAAAGCTAAAATAAAAAAGAGGATTAAGAATAAAAAAGCGAAAGTGCAAAAATGAAAAAATAAAAAGAGAAAAGAGAAAAAAATAAAAATATACAGCTAATTCTTTTTTTTATTGAAAAGTTTTATAGGAAATACAAACATTTTCTCCCCCCCTTCCCCCCTCCCCCCCTCCCTCCCCCCTTACCCTCCCACCCATCCCCCCCGACAGCTAATTCTTGAGCTACGACTGAAATTGCTGTGGTTAAGCAATGTGCTCATAAAGTGGGACACCACATGCTTAGTGAGGGAAACTAGGCAGTCCTGATTGTTGTTGTAACTACAGATACGTAGAAGTCATTATGTGGGAAGCAGAAGGAATCCCAAATAAAGAGTATGTGGGCACCACAAGGAGAGGCCCACCTGCGATTTCCGTTTAAACAGGATTTTTTCCCTCTAGCCATCAGCTGGGACTCAGGAGGCAGCATAGATTGGGAATGGGCGGGGTAAGCGACTGGCGACCGGGCCGGGAACCGGTTCGGGGGCGTGGCCAGCCAATCTTATTACTGGTTCTCCGACCTATTAAATTTTTTTACTACCGGTTCTTGAGAACCGGTGCGAACCGGGAGCAACCCATCACTGCCCATTCCCCAATTAAACGGTGTGGTTTGGGAGTAGGACAGAAGTAAAACAGAATCCTATCTGCTGCATCTACAGTATTCATTTTCGGTTGACAGTTTCAGAGCCAGAATGGATAAAATTTCATTTAAAATACAGGGGTATTTCTTTTTAATGCATCTGTTAGCAAAAAAAAAAAAAAAGGTGTTGATCAAGATATCAGAGCTAAAGGCAAATGTAAGACTTTTCCTTGGTGAGTTTCTGAAGAGAGAACATATTTCCTGAAGCTGGTATTTGCAATCAGAAACCTCCCCATTGGCTGCAAAGAGCAGATTGGCTTCTTGTCAGCAGATATGGAGTGACTTATAGAACAGGGCAAGGCTCTGTAAAAGGATATGGGATCACAAAGCAGCCTGGTTTGATCCAACCTTTGCAATGTCTGATTAAAGGATCAACAACGATCCAAGGTAATGGATTCTCTGTAAGAGAAGCTCTTACAGAGAATGCGCTGTATACCATTTTGACAAAAAATGAATCTTTCTTCCATTACATTCTTTCACTGTTGATCTATTACTTCCATGTGGGACTTTGCATGTCTGTGCTCAGAGGTCAGATTCATATACTGTAGCAACCGGTTCGCCCAGCACCGGCATCACAAAACACGGCAATTTGCTCGTCCATCCATGCGTGCAACGTCAAACAACACAGTGATTTTCATGCGTGCCGTCCACATCTGTGTGGCATCAAAAACACAGGATATAGGATGGGATTGCACCCGGGTGGGCGGGGGCAGGCCCACCCACAGGTTGCCACTACTGATTCACCTGAATTGGTCCAAACTGGCTGAATACCACCTCTGTTTGTGCTGCAATCCAGTACTGATATAAGAGCCCACTAAATTCAAATCAGAGTAGACTTGCACATTATCTTAGAGTAGAATAGAATAACAGAGTTGGAAGGGACCTTGGAGGTCTTCTAGTCCAACCAGTGGTGGATTCTTCCCGGTTCCACCTGGTTCGGCCGAGCCGGTAGCAGTGACGATATGACGTCACCGAACCGGTTCTGCCCCCCTGCCCCCCGCACCTCCCACATTATTCTTACCTTTTATTTGGCCTCACCCCCAATCTATTGCTGCCTCCTGAGTCCCAGCTAATGGGCTATCAGGAAAAAAACTGTTTAAACTCTTGCCACGGGGCTTCAAAGGGCCGCCCTACAGCTGATCAGTGGTAAAAGGCAGTTTGGTGGTAGACCGGTGCCTCCAAAAACAAATGAGTAGACCGGTGCCTGCAAAAATAAATGGGTAGACCAGTGCCTGCAAAAATACATGAGTAGACCAGTGCCTACAAGAATAAATGAGTAGACCAGTGCCTGCAAAAATACATGAGTAGACCAGTGCCTGCAAAAATAAATGGGTAGACCAGTGCCTGCAAAAAATAAATGGGTAGACCGGTACAATTCTGCAAGCAGTTAAAAGCCTGGTAGACCAGTACCTCTGCTAAATACTAAAGAATTGTCACATGACCATCAAGCCACGCCCACAAAATAAGCCACAGAACTGGTAGTAAAAAATTTTTAGAACCCACCCTGAATCCAACCCCCTGCTCAGGCAGGAAACTCTATACTATTTCAGACAAATGGTTGTCCAATCTCTTCTTTAAAACTTCCAGTGTTGGAGAATTCACAACTTCTGGAGGCCAGTTTTTCCACTGGTTAATTGTTCTAACTGTTAGGAAATTACTTATTAGTTCTCAGTTAGTAAAGCTAGCCTATTTTCAAACAGGACTCCCTTGTCATTTTTCCTAGCTGGGGAAGGAAAGCATTTATCCTTTCAATGGCACAATAATGAAAAGGGATGTAAGTTTGAAATTAGCAGTTGTTTGGCAGTGTACAAGGCTTTGGGGAGAGAACTGCCATCCGCAAACAAATGCCTGTTTAAAAAAATAATCTGCAAAATCTACTTTCCCATTCATGGTAAGACTAAGGACTCTTATCAGGAAGGGAATTCATTTCAGTGTTTTGAGCAGGGAAAATCCGACCAATGAGTATTTGGTATTTAAATATCAAGATGATCTATTGTAGGAGACATGTTTGAAGAACCAGTGAGAATTTAAGGGGCCATTTTTTACAGTCTGCAATTGTAATCTGTAGCAGCTTTTTGATTGCTATTCATGATGGCATACAACGGTTTTGCAAATTCCATTGTTCCCGAGGCAAAGGCTCCAGAGACCAGCATTAATAGGAGATTTTAATATCCAGCTTATATACTTTGTCAAATCTGCTTAAGACGACAGTTACTGTTCAAGTTGCAATGGTGTAAATGTGAAAGAGTATTCTGGTGTCCTGACTGAGTTTTTCTATCCACGGGAGAAATATTAATTACCAAGTTTGGCATTGAATAATTTGTGGTTATCATCTATTGCTTAGCCTTTCTATGCTTTCTAGATGATTATAAAATTCTGTGTTTCTTTATCATTATCGACCTTGCAAATTTGTTCTTTCTTTACTGGTCTGCTCTTCTCTCCCATCCATCTCTATTCTTCTTTTCCTCAAACATTTATGTTATCTTTCTAATAACCTATCCATAAAGTAAGGCACAAACCACAGTTTCTCCTTTGTTTGCACAAACTATTTCAGTTTTTGAATGATGCATGGTAGCAAAAGCAAAGGGTATAGATTTGCTCTAATACACCTTTAAATAGTTATATTTATGAATGGGGGCAGAGGTTTGACTGTTTAATGGATCTTAAATGTTACACCATCAGTGTTCCTGATCGATCCCTATCTATTCAACGTCTTCCTTGTTATACCAGGTGGAACAGATGGTATTTTCCAGCACATCAACACTTGCATGGTTCAGCAATATGAACATATATCACATTCCTAATACTGGCTATGGGTATGGAGTAGTCAAGATAATCACAAGGGAAGCTGTCTAGCTTGTTAATTCTTGGCTCTAATATTTATGTGAGGCGATTGTGAGAATACTGCACAATTTCTTGACCTGATCAGAGGTAACTAAGATGACCTAGGATGGGTGATGGTCAGAGAGATCTTGTCTTTCTTCCGTCATTTGCCCTTTCTCCCTAGTCAAGAAGATGGGATAAGAATAAGTACTTTTACAAATGGAAAGGTTTTTTTAAAATGAATAGAATCCGCCCTCTTGTAACTTAAATCCTGGATGCTGAGCAATGCAAGAAAATATGTCTTGGGTTTTTTTTCTGTGACATTTTTGTAGAGGGCATATCCACCCTCTACCTTCTCAAAGCTAAATTTTCACAATTCCTTCAGATTCTTTTTGTTCTATTTCATTTCCTGCTGTCCTTCTCTGAAACTATTCCAGTTTCTCTGACTCCTTGACACAGTGTCTGTACAAAGTAAAGTAAAACAATGATTTCTCCTGATTTGGAAGATAGAACTCTATTAATGGAATCACAGATACACATTTGACTCTTAATTGATAAGGCTGAGAGAGGTGTTTTTCAGTGCATGGGATTGCAAATAAAGCATTTTCCTTTACACTTTCAAAGCACATCTTTTACAAGGGTCACACAAATTCCTTGAAAGTTGCTTTTTTACATATATAGAATTTTTTTTAGTGGCGGAGCGGAAGCAAGAAAGCAAGAAAGCTTCCATTCCATCACCACCTTAGCTCTGCCTTCCAATAGTAAAGGTAAAGGTTCCCCTCGCATATATGTGCTAGTCGATCCCAACTCTAGGGGATGGTGCTCATCTCCTTTTCAAAGCTGAAAAGCCAGCGCTGTCCGAAGACGACTCCGTGATCATGTGGCCAGCATTACTAAATGCCAAAGGCGCAAGGAATGCTGTTACCTTTCCACCAAAGATGGCCCCTATTTTTCTACTTGCATTTTTTACATGTTTCAAACTGCTAGGTTGGCAGTTGTGTCTCAGTGGCTAAGACGCTGAGCTTGTAGATTGAAAGGTCGGCAGTTCAGCGGTTCGAATACCTAGTGCTGCGTAATGGGGTGAGCTCTCGTTACTTGTCCCAGCTTCTGCCAACAAGTTTTACATAGAAAATATCCTAATTTCCACTTTCAACATTTCCACTAGGGAATAGTAGTTTTTAAAACGTTGGATTGCTACTGTCAACCTGCATACACAATCGAGAGTTACATGGATCAAAGACTCAAGTTGGAAGAAGATAACTTTTTGTGATTCAAAAACAGTGCTGGGTCTCCTGTAGTGTTCCTTTTTGCTTCTGAAGCCACTTCATTAGCAGTGTTAGTTTTGTTTCTTGGAGGGAGCAGTGGACACTGTTCACTGTGCTAAAACACGCTATGAAGCTGTTATAAGAAAAGGATTTTCTCCTTAAAAGGTTCTTGAACCAACACATCCAGTTAGACACTTTTCCTCAGGAACTGATTGTGGGGGAAGATGGAAACTAGGAATCAACAAAATATGTGTCGCCATTCGGGTGTGCAATGTAACAATTAAGGTGTGTGGGACAACACCAGGAGACTCAGAATGCGGTCCTCCCCTTGAAGCTGGAAATTCATTATATGACTGAACCAGTTTCATTTTATCAGCCCAACCTAGCTCTTGTGGTGGGGGAAAACAGAAGGAGAAAGCACTTCATGTACCACTTTAAGCTCCTGAATTAAAAGCTGGAGATAAATACTAACAAATTAAAAAAAAAATGCATACATCTCCAAAGCAAGAGACTAGCATTTGACAAATACAGATTTAGGTTATATAGACCATAACCCCAAATGAAAACTATTTCATAGCTTAGTTCTGTATATGTACTTCTCAAAGTCAGAGTGCTCTTTTATATATATTCTTGTGAATGGCTTCTTTTCTTCAGATGATACATTTATTTATTTGTCCATGAGATTTGACAGAACACAATCCTTTCCAGAAAAGAACCTTTTATTCAATAATGTGGCAAGGTACTAAATTGTAGCTTTTGTGTGGGGAAACAGCCAGAGTTAATTTCTTATTTTGTTCAGCAGTGGTGGGTTGCTACCGGTTTGGTCCGGTTCTTGAGAACCGGTAGTAAAGGTGGTGGGAGGCTCCACCCACCCGCCTGGACGTCATCATGGATGATCTATGCATGTGCAGAAGTGCGTGTGCGCTCTGTTGCAAACCAGTAGCGAAGGTAAGTGGAACCCACCCCTGTTGTTCAGCCCAGGAAACCTCACAATGAAACCAGAATAAAATTACGGTAAGTAGGTAATTTTCCCTCATATCTCCTGAGCAAATGGCAGTCCGCTATCTGACTAAGCTGATCTCTTGGCTGAGGAGTATGTTCAGAGAGGGTCCAACATTGCAGTGGATTTCCAAAATGGCATTCCCTCCATACAAGCACAGATGAGACCAGCTTGCTACGTGGACTTGTCTTTTTTCCTGGAAGAGTGTGAGGGCAAAATTGCTCGTTTATTGATCCAGCTGGCTGTGGATATTAACAGTTGCCCATTTGTGGCTTCATTAGCTTGCTTTGTCCAGGCCTTGTTTTTCAATGCAAGATGTTTTCAGTGTAGTGCTGCAGACTCCTAGGAGCCTGGATCTCTGTCATTCTTACTCTTCCAAAAGACTCATTTTCACGCAGGGTTGTCTGCCCTGGTGACATGGTCAAAAAGACCAAGATGGCAATCTTAATCACACAGTGGTGGCCACATCTTGACTCTTTTGACCACCCTTGGGTGTTCCTGCATAAATCCCAAATATTAAATCTGAGCTGGACTCATGAGGGAAAAATGGGCATTCAGTCTTGCTTTGATGGGGATGGGAGTTAATAGGAAAAGTGAACCTCCAGGAAGAGAGTTACAGCAATTTGAAAAGGGAATTTCTCTGGGAAATTCATTTTTTGTGAATAAACCTAATAGAGGCACAACACATACAATTTTAATAAAGTGTTTTGTAGAAGGAAGCAGAGTTTAACAGAAAGTAAAATTAAATATATAATGATGAATCATTTTGAATATATCAGGTTCATTCAACTTTTTAAAAAGCAAACTGAAACTAAAAAGGAGGCTGAACTAAATCAGCCTTCTTTTCCATTGTTTCAGCATGTTATAATGGGTAGATTGAAATAAGCGCTCATGTGAACATGGCAGTCACTTAGCGAAACCGCTTTAGCCAATGGGCAGTTTTTTGCCAGAAACCTGAAGTAAATGCCAGTCTCTGGCAAAACATAAATTGCTGTCATGTGACTGTAAATAGTCATAAATGCGGACTGGTTGTTAAATGTCCAGAATGCAGTCATGTGACTTGGGGGGAAGGTTGGAATGAAACTGGGTTCTAAGTACCTTTTGGGAGGAGCCTGTCATAACTTTGAATGGTTGCTAAGCGACTGGTCGTAAGTCAAGAGCTACCCTGTATTAGTGGTGGAATTCAAAAATTTTTACTACTGGTTCTGTAGGCGTGGCTTGATGGGCATGGCATGGCTTGGTGGACGTGGCTTGGTGGGCGTGGCAGGGGAAGGATACTGTAAAATCTCCATTCCCTCCCCACTCCAGAGGAAGGTTACTGCAAAATCCCCATTTCCTCCCAATCAGCTGGGATTCTGGAGGCAGAGAATAGATGGGGGCGGAGCCAATCAGAGGTGGTATTTACTGGTTCTCCAAACTACTCAAAATTTCTGCTACCGCTTCTCCAAAACTGGGAAGAACCTGCTGAATACCATCTCTGCCCTGTATCCAAAATTGGGAAAATTGAGCTTTTTTTGGGTAATAATATACAAACCGATTACCCATCACAAGAGGGATATTTAAACTGACTTAAAGATGGTCACATGTACTAAAATATATTGGAAAATTTCCCAAAGTATTCCCATTAAGACAAAAATTGATGAAATTGCGAATCGTAATCTGTTGAAATAATATGAATTCATTTAATGATACTGCTTTTATGATACAGGTGGTGCTTGAGTTACGTCCATTCCTTCAGTGACCATTTGGGAAGCCCTGGTCTAGGCAATGCTAGCTCGAAAAGCAACAAACATCAATGTCTCATTGATTATTCATATAAAAATCAGCACAAATAATTGTATGATAGTCTTTGTTGAAGAACTGAGCTCTTACATTAAATTCTCCCTGTAAGAAAAAGAAAAGAATGAATAAATTCTGAAGATATTAATTAATTTGTGGGGACTACCACTTCTCGTCCAGTGGTCTGTCCTGTGGTCCAGTCTGTGGCTGTTGTTTTTTAATTAGTTAAATTAGCCAACAACCCAATATATGACAATTGTCAAAAGCAATCCTGCAACTGAGGCTGGCGTTGAAATAAACTGAAAAGTAAAACTGTCGAATGACTTGTGAAAGACCAATAAGATGAGATTGTTTTAACTGGGCGAAAGGGCTCTTTTCCTCATGCCGCTACAGCATAATTCCTTGAAGGCTGCAAGCAATAAATTCACAGGCAAAAGGAAGACCAAGTTATTTGCTTTAGCAAAGGGATCTGAGGATCCTATTGTCTGAAGATTCATCATTTGCATCTGCTGGTTTGCTGCACTTTATAAACCTTAAAATATCAGGATAATATTGGGACTGTTGGGGTAATAAATGTAATGACAACTAGCAGTGTGACACATGCACTTCCTGCATTTTTCTTTTCCTCCTTGTATCATACTTTCCTAAATAAAGTTGATTGTTTTATATATTTATTTTCCAACAAGCATCGGTCTGCATAAGTCTTTCTACAAACATAATTCTCCCGGTTTTATTTTTCATTGCCTGTACTTCAGAGTTATCTGCCATCACTTTATCAGGGCAGGACAGGACAGGAAGTCCCCTAAATGCTGGTGAACAAAACTTCCCAGCTTCGCTTATTACTTGGCATGCTAGTTGTCACTGCTAGTATTATTTATTTATTTATTTATTTATTTATTTATTTATTTATTTATTTATTTATTTATTTATTCAAACATGTACGAGAAAACAGGCATAAGTATAAACATGGACATGAACACATGAAATGAGTACGAATAAATGTGGACAGTAGAACAGGGACGGTAGTCATAGTTATGCACACCCCCTACAGACCTTAGGAATGGGGTGAGGTCCACAGTAGACAGATTAAGGTTAAAGTTTTGGGGGTTTGAGGATGTAACTGTTAGATCAGCGCAGGGAAAAGAAGACGCGACTCAGCAGAGGTCTGTTCAGCACTTTAATCAGCTCATACGGAACTGCCAGCTGAGCTGCCAAGGCTTCCTTATATACAGCTCTGGCAAGCTAACTGGCCAATGACATTTATTTAAACTTCCCGCCAGTGGATTAGCCAACCACCAGCGGATGCCCATATAAGGACACAACACCCCTCCCTCCTAGTTGTCAGTCTGTCAATCTGTGGCCGATGTAGGTCACGTAGTCACGCAGGTAGGCAGGGCGTCTAATAGCTCTACCTGACCCGCGCGGTTCAGTTCTTTCGTCGATGTTGGCCTGAGAGGGTCGGGCTTCTGTCCTCTCCAGTTCCCACAGTGGAAATGTCTGGAACTTGGCCGTCGAGTGCGCTGGGTCCTGTCTGGCGCCTCCAGCTGGGTTTGATGGATTGTCCTGGCGGAGTCCCTCTCCCTGGCCAGGATGATGGAGACTTGGCTGCTGCAGTTCACCTTGGACCCAGGTTGTGCAGCTGAACCCCGGTAGGTTTTTGGGTTATTTCCTCCCTTCTTCGGCGTGCGCTCTGGGCCTCAGGCGGACTGTTGTGGCGGGGTGTCCCTGTGGCTGTGGTTGCAGTCGATGCGGTGTTTGTTGCCGGCCGACCCTGTCGGGGTAGCAGTAGTTGACCCTGCCAGGATGGTGTAGGCCCACCTCACCGGGGTGGTGCAGGCCTACCTCGTTGGGGTGGTGGAAGTCTGCCTTGCCGGGGTGGTGTGGGCCTACCTCGTTGGGGTGGCGCAGGCCTACCTCATCTGGCTGGTTTTCCTCAGCTCCCCTCCACCTTTTCCGGAGCTGGTCGATGTGGCGTCTGCAGGTTCGTCCGTCTTCCAGCTCCACTTCGTAAGACCTCAGGCCGGTCACTCTCCCGATCAGCCCCTTCAGCCACTTCGGATGGCCCTGGAAATTTAGTGCGAAAACCGGGTCTCCGATTCCGAACGTCTGTGGCGGCTGGGGATTGTATTGGGGGTGCAGCCGATCCAAAGGTGAGCGTAGTCTTCTCCCCATCAGGAGCTGTGCCAGGCTCTTCTTTGTGATGGTGTATGGAGTGATTGCTGGGCGAGCAGGAAGTTATCAATTTTCTCCTGCCAGTCTCCTGTGCTCATTTTGGCGAGTGTGTCTTTGGTGAGTCTCACCATTTTCTCCGCTTGCCCATTTCCTGCCAGCTTGTAAGGGGCGATGAGGGCGTGCCTAATGCCCAGCTCCACTAGGAAGGCTTCCATGGTCTTGGAAGTGAGCTGGGGGCATTGTCTGAGACCAAGATGTCTGGAAGGCCGTGCGTGGCGAACAGCCGGCAGAGTGCCCTGATGGTGGACTCCGTCGTGGTGGTGGGCATCGCGATTACCTCCAGACATTTAGAGAAGGCGTTCACCACGATGAGGAGGGACTTGCTATCTATTGGTCCTGCGAAATCAATGTGGATTCTCAACCAGGGGCTGCTGGGCATCTCCCACTCCATTGGCTGAGCTTGCAGCGGCGCCGGCCTCACCTCCTGGCACGGGTCATATCTGGTGATCCATTTCTCAATGTCCTTGTCTAGCGTTGGCCACCAGATATAGCTCCGTGCCAGGGCCTTCATCCTGACGATGCCAGGGTGCCCGCTGTGCAGTGTCTCTAAGGTCTTCTTCTGGAGGGTGTGGGGAATCACCACCCTCTCACCCCAGAGGAGGCATCCTTTCATTGTGGAGAGTTTGTGTTGCTTCCGAACGAATGGACTGAACTCTTCGCCCACTCTCCCAGTCGGCCAGCCCCTCAGGATCCAGGACATGACTTGCCTGAGGGTTTTATCTCTTTGTATGTCCTTTGCCACGGTGGTGGATGAAACTGGGCACAACTGGTCATCATCTATATGGAACCGTCCGAGAGTGGGTGCCGGCTCTTCCACTGGCTCTTGGATGGGGCATCTGCTGAGGGCATCGGTATTGCAGATGGTCTTGCTGGGTCCATGTATCAGCTTGTATGAGTAGCTGGAGAGGAAGATGGCCCAGCGTGTCATCCTGGGCGACATGTAGGTGGGCGTTTGTCTGTCTCCTGCGAGGAGTCCCAGCAGCGGCTTGTGGTCCGTCACAATGGTGAAGAGACCAAGACGTCATCGAAGTATGGCACCACCCCTGAAATGCCTTGTAGAAGGCGTTCCATCATCGATTGGAAGATGCCTGGGGCAGCGCTGACTCCAAATTGGAGGTGGTTGCATTTGAATGCGCCCCTGTGAGTGACAATGGTCTGAGCCTCCGCAGTTTTATCATCGACTGGCAGTTGCTGGTAAGCCTAGGCCAGGTCCAGTTTTGTGAATATGGTTCCACTCCCTAGCGAATGCAACAGATGTTGCACCACTGGGACTGGGTATGCACTCTGCTGTAATGCCCTGTTCATGGTGCATTTATAGTCAGTGCAGATGTGCACAGATCCATCATGCTTCATTGGGGTCACAATGGGGGTCTCCCATGCAGCATGATCAATCGGCTCCAATATGCCCTGGGCGATTAATTTGTCCAGCGGGGCATCACCTTTAGGCTGGAGGGCAAATGGAACCCTGCGGGCCTTTAGCCGAATTGGAGTAATTGTTGGATCTAAATTGAATGCTATGGGTTTTCCCAAAACTTTACCTAGGCTCCCGTTGAAGACATCCTGGAAGTCCTCTAGGAGTTTGTCGAGTTTGCTCTGCCTGATCTGATTAATCCCGCCAATGGTGAGCCCTAGAGGCTTGAACCACTCCACTCCACTCCAAGAAGGGTAGGTCGGGTCTCCCTGACAACTGCGATGGGTAGGTCCCCGGAGAAGTCTTTGTACTGGACTCTGAGCTTGGTCCTCCCCAGGATTCCCATTGGATGGCCTCCAAAATCCACCAATCTCGCTTGCAGTGGCTTGAGGTGGCTTTTGGCAATCTGCGGCTTGAGTTTCTTCAGCTGACTCCAGTCTATAATAGAGTAGGGTGATCCGGAGTCGATCTCCATGGGACATGGTGTTCCTTCCACATGGATGGTCACGTGTAACTTGTTGGATCCTTCAGCAGCGGCGTGCGCTATGGTGGTCTGATGGACCCCTCTGCTCTTCGCGTAGCTTTCTCCCTCATGCCTGGGGTATTGGGACCGTCTGGATGACCTCTGGTTCTCGCGGTTGCGGGTTCTGGGAGCCTCCATGACCGGTTCTGCCGCTCTGCACACCTTGGCAATGTGGCCCTTCCTCCTGCAATGCCGGCAGGTCGCATCCCGCCATCGACATCTGGCGTGCACATGATCCCCGTTGCAGCTGGCACAGTATTCCTCTCATCCGCCATCTTGAGGGTTTTCCCGCCGTTGGGGTCTGAGGACCTTGTGGACGACCATTTTGGCTTCAGACTCTGACCCCGTGGTGGTCTCATCTGATGAAGGTTGGGGATTCTTTAAATCTTATGGATCACCTTAGACCTCCTCATAGCAGCTGCTGCTTTCTCCGATGATTCTGCAGCTGTGGCTTCTTTGAGCACGTCTCTCAGTGAGACCTTCTTACGGCTGAGGAGTTTCTTTTGGATGGAAACATCCCTTATTCCGAAGACGATCCGGTCTCACAGTTGGATGTCTATGTTCTCGAACTCACAGCTGGCTGTGATTGTCCGGAGCGCAGATACGAAGTCCTTGACGGATTCGCCGTCCCATTGATTCCGTTGGTGGAAATCAAACCAGTTGGCTAAAGGGGTGCTGGTTGGAGCGTAATGCTCTTGCAGGACTTCCTGTAGTTCAGTCACGGCATCAGCTCAATGTCCCTCGGTGCCACGAGATCCATGGCCATTTCCAGGACCCCGGAGCTGCAGTGGGCCAGGAACAGGGCTCCCTTCCTGTTGTCGTCCAAGTCAGTGAACCTGCTGCCCGCCAGGAATTGTCTGAACTGGACCATAAAGGACTTCCATTTCTCCTGGTTCGGATCGAACGGAGCCAGCAAGATCTGTGGTCCAGACATGGTTCTGTGGTTCAGTTTCAGTGACTTAGCTCAAGTGACTCAACTCTTGGTAGATTGTGGCGATCGTACCACGAGGTATGCTGTTGGTTCTTTTGTGTCCTTTGTCGCCAGTGTTAGATCGGTGCAGGGAAAAGAAGACACGACTCAGCAGAGGTCCGTTCAGCACTTTAATCAGCTCATACGGAACTGCCGGCTGAGCTGCCGAGCTCTCCTTATATACAGCTCCGGAAAGCTAGCCGGCCAATGACATTTATTTAAACTTCCAACCACCGGCGGATGCCCATATAAGGACACAACAGTAACAACAGAGTCAGGTAGTGCATTCCAGGCATTACTACTCTTGCTGAAATCATATTTTCTGCAATCGAGTTTGGAGCTGTTTACCTTGAGTTTGTATCTATTGTTTGCCCATGTATTATTGCAGTTGAAGCTGAAGTAGTCATTGACAGGTAGTCATTGACAACACAAGTTCTCTGCAATTGCATTAGAGTTACCAGTAAATCATTTGCTCATATGCTTTCACTGATCTCCTATGAAGTGCTCTGCTGATCATACCAAAATTTTCTTTAGTCTGGCTTCTGTTCTTATCATTTTCTAATATAAAATTCCAACCATTCCTTTTTTTTTTCAAGCCAAGAATGCTATTTGTCATTGAGTTCCACACTTGGAGCCACTCTTCACAGTTTGTTTGGACAAGATCTACATTTGATTTGCTTTAATTTACACTGAAACTTAATGAAAGCTTAAAATTGTTAATGATTCTCCTCTGATGTTTTTAATTATCTTTGTCTGCCACATTAAAAATTACAATGCACTGTAGTAACAATTATCTCTAGAGTATTCAAATAACCCCGGGAGTCAGGCTATGTACCTCTATCCTGCGCAGTTGCCGAGCAATGTTAACAATTAATCCCAGGCTGTCATATGAGAATACATGATCCTTATGCATGACATTTTACTAGATAATGTTGCAACAACCACATTCTTTTAACATGTCTTACTTCTCCAATACGTTCATTTCTAAAAGTAGCATTACTGCACCCTATTAGATATTTGACAAATGTTTTTTTTTTCTTTATAAAATTTAGAAATTTAGAAAGCTCTACAGAGAATTATTAAAACTGCCCAGAATATCATCAGACTCCAGCTACCAGTTCTGGACGACATCTTCGAATCTTGCTGTTTGGGAAAGTTGCATAACATTTTCAGAGACTCTTCGCATCCTGCTTACAATCTTTTTGGACTGTTGCCTTCTGGCAGAAGATACAGAAGAATAAAAACTCGGACCACACATTTTCTGAATAGTTTTTATCCCAGAGCTATAATTGCACTCAACAATGAACTAAAGGGCCACCATCAGTGAGCTGCTGGACAGTATTACTTGGTCTGTTGTGTGGATGTTTGGGTGGTTTAGGGGTTGGGAATTGGGAGGGTGGGAGTGTGTTTGGGGATTGTTATATGTGTTGGACCTGGTCTTTGGGTGTTAAGTGAATTTCGTTGTATGGGTATACTGTGTATACACGTACAATGACAATGTTGTTGTTGTTGTTGTTGTTGTTGTTGTTATTATTATTATTATTATTATTATTATTATTATTATTATTAGGAATTAGGAAAAACTTACCAGTGGGATGTTATCCTAGGTCAGGAAGAAGGGCCCTGTGTAGTAAATATAGTCTGCAAAACAAACATTTCCAGTGATGAGCAAGAAAACTGGGTGAGGCCACACCTATTTTATATAATGAACCCCATGAACCTCTATGATTAAAACACCCCACATGCATACACAGGGAAACACTCTCTTGGATGGAAACCAAGAATCAGATCCCTGCTCAGTAATTAATTTAGATGCAACATTACTATTCTAATACAGACTTGACACGTTGTCTTTAGCTCTCTGAAATAATGAGCTGCTGAATTTTTTTAACAATACTGTTCCTGTCTCCTTGTGTAAGGTTAATAATATTATTTCACTTCACAGGAGCTAAAGGGAGGAGCAACTGCCTGTGAGGAGGGGTCTGAGTGAGTACAGAGAAAAAGCAGAGTGAAACTTGCCTTCATTACATTTCACTTCACAGGAGCTAGAGGGAGGGGCAACTGCCTGTGAGGGGGAGTCTGAGTGAGTACAGAGGAGAAAGGTAGCTAGTTATATTTATTGCAAAGGTTGTTGAGAGTGTGGTGGTGCGGCAGCTGCCACAGTACCTGGATGAAGCTATCTAGATCCGTTCCAGTCCGGCTTCAGGCCTGGGCACAGCACAGAAATGGCATTGGTCGCGTTGGTGGATGATCTCTGGAGGGCTCGGGATAGGGGTTGCTCCTCTATCCTGGTCCTATTAGATCTCTCAGCAGCTTTTGATACCATCGACCATGGTATCATGTTGCGCCGATTGGAGGGGTTGGGGTTGGGGGGCACCATTTTGCGGTGGTTCTCCTACTACCTCTCTGATCGGTCGCAATCTGTGTTGACAGGGGGGCAGCGGTCGACCCCGAGGCGCCTTGTTTGTGGGGTGCCACAAGGGTCGGTCCTCTCGCCCCTTCTGTTCAACATTTATGTAAAGCCGTTGGGTGAGATCATCTGTGGCTTCGGGGTGGAGTTCCATCAGTACGCTGATAACACCCAGCTGTACATCTCCACCCCAGGCCACCCCAACGATGCCCTTGAAGTGATGTCCCAGTGCCTGGAGGCCGTGCGGACCTGGATGGGTAGAAACAGGCGCCGACTCAACCCTTCCAAGACCGAGTGGCTGTGGTTTCCGGCGTCCCGATATAGCCAGCTGGTGCCATCGCTGGTTATTGGGGGTGAATCACTGGCCCCCACGGAGAGGGCTCACAACTTGGGCGTCCTCCTGGATGCACGGCTGTCTTTAGAAGAGCATATGACGGCCATGGCCAGGGGGGCTTTTTATCAGGTTCGCCTGATATGCCAGTTGCATCCCTTTCCAGATTGGGACTCCCTACGCACGGTCACTCAGGCACTTGTCAGCTTCCATCTGGACTACTGCAATGCTCTCTACATGGGGCTCCCCCTGGGGTGTACCCGGAGGCTCCAGCTGGCCCAGAATGCGGCTGGGCGGGGATTATGGGAGCGACAGGGCACTCCCATGTGACACCTCTCCTGCGCGAGCTGCACTGGCTCCCGGTGGTCCTCCGGGTGCGCTTCAAGGTGTTGGTGACCACCTTTAAAGTGCTCCATGGCTTAGGGCCGGGGTATTTACGAGACCGCCTTCTGCCACCAATAGCCTCCCACCGGCCAGTACGCTCGCACAGAGAGGGCCTCCTCAGGATGCCGTCCGCCAGACAGTTTCGGCTGGCGACCCCCAGGGGGAGAGCCTTCTCTGTGGCAGTGCCCGCCCTGTGGAACAACCTTCCCCCAGAGATACGTACAATACCAGACCTCCGGACTTTTCGTTGGGCCCTGAAAACTTATTTATTTCACCTAGCCGGGCTGGCTTGATCCCACTGTTTTGGTTAAATTTAATTGATTTTAATTGGGTTGTTTTAAATTGCGGCCAAAAATATTTAATCATTTTTAAACTGTTTTTAAATTTTGTATGTTCTGTTTTATTCTGGCTGTTCATCGCCCTGAGTCCTGGCTGGAGAAGGGCGGTATACAAATTAAAACAAACAAACAAATAAATAAATAAATAATCATATAACTATAAACCAAAAATAACAATAATATATTCAGGGTTAGTGCACTTGAGGCTGTGATTTTATTCTATTTCAAAGTGACCGGCTTAGTTCAGTGTAATACTTATTTTGCAGCTGTCTTTTGCAGTACTCTTTTCAAATTTGGGTGCTGTCCTCTTTGTAAACAAATTAGTAGTCTATGTGGACAGATTACCTATCTAGAATCACTAATCTGTGCTCTCCAAGCAGAAATTAGGTGCCCAAATCAGCCATTCCACTCTATTGAGCTGCCACGCCATCAGTCCCCTCTACCAAAAAGATCCTGCATGAGAAGGGCAGTATGGACAACCGTGGGATCTGGCAGGGTGAGAGCTGTGAACCATAAACACAAAGCTTTTGCTGTGTCCCAGCAAAACAGATACAGTGCCCTTGCTGACCATAATAGAGACACTAAAGTGACAGATTAAGGTAGTTGTGATAATGATAACTCAAATAAGCAGGGGATTGTGGTCCGAGATGAAGAACTTACTTTGGAAAGGGGAAAGTGTGAACCAGGTATTACACATCGGTCACACAAGAAGAGCACGGTATCCAAAAAGAGAAGCCACCTTCTGGTTGGTGATTCAATTGTAAGGGATGTAAATTTAGGAAAAGATATGGAGGTTTTGAAAGAGGTCAGGTGTCTGCCAGGTGCTACTGCCAGCAGATACAAGAAACGTATTCTTAAGATAGTCAAGAATGCCAGTAAGGAATGTGACATTAATGTATTATACATCTTGGCACAAATGATCTGTCCCAAAAGGATGTACTTTCTGTGCAGAATGATTTCCAGAGCTTGGGGTATGAACTTAGTATTATAGGTTGTAGGCTTATCTTTTCAGAGGTTTTACCAGTATATAAGGAACAAAAAGGGAAAGGCCAGTGTGTAGCAGAGTTTAATGTGTGGCTAAAGGAGCGGTGTAGAAGGGAAGGCTTTGGTTTTATTAGTCATGACGTCTGCAACTGGTCCAATGAAGAACTGTACAAAAGAGATGGATTGCATCCATCAAAGAAAGGGACTGAGTTACTTAGCAATAAATTCACAGATTTTCTGGATAAACATTTAAACTGAACAGTGGGGACAGAGAATTAATTGATACAGAGGCTGGGGACAGCAAAAAATGTCACTTCCTGTCCCATCAGGAGTTGGGAAATGAGCCCTTTCAGGCCTCCGGAGGGCCTCCGAGGGAGTGGGAAAGGCTGTTTTCGCTCTTTCCAGATGCATATAGAGGATCTGGAGCCAGGTAAGAAAGAAAAATGGGCCTACAAGGTCATCGCGTGCCAGGAGCGGGGGGGGGGGGGGAAACGGGGATTGCGCACACATGCGCAGGGGAGGCGCATAGCATTATGGGTGTGGGCACGCACATGCACGAACCTCCCCCTCACCCCCTCTCCTGGCACGCGATGGCAAAAAGGTTAGCCATCACTGCTCTAGAAAGAGTGCAGAGAAGAGCAACAAAGATGATTCCGGGACTGCAGGCTAAAACATGTGAAGAACGGTTGCAGGAACTGGGTATGTTTAGTTTAATGAAAAGAAGGACTAGGGGAGTCATGATAGCAGTGTTCTAATATCTCAGGGGTTGCCACAAAAAAAGAGGGAGTCAAACTATTCTTCAAAGCACCTGAATGTAGAACAAGAAGCAATGGGTGGAAACCAGTGGTGGGATTCAAATAATTTAACAACCGGTTCTCTGCCCTAATGATTTCTTCCAACAACCAGTTCACCAAACTGCTCAGAAAGTTAAGAAAGTACTGCAAAGTGGCTGAATCCCACCACTGGTGGAAACTAATCAAGAAGAGAAACAATTTAGAACTAAGGAGAAATTTCCTGACAGTTAGAACAATTAATAAGTGGAACAACTTGCCTGCAGAAATTGTGAATGCCCCAACACTGGAAATTTTTAAGAAGATGTTGGATAACCATTTGTCTGAAGTGGTGTAGGGTTTCCCTGCAGGGGGTTGGACTAGATGACCTCCAAGGTCCTTTCCAACTCTGTTTATTCTATTCTATTCTATTCTATTCTATTCTATTCTATTCTATTCTATTCTATTCTATTCTATTCTATTCTATTCTATTCTATTAACATATAAACATTATTTACAGTGGTTTTTCAAATCACAGCCAATAGCCCACTTCTGACTGACTCCATTATATCAAAATTTACAATCCTTAAAAAGTAAATATTTAATTCTTTGCACATGTCAGACAATCTTAAAAGGCTCTGCTCCACGCAACCCTGTAATGACCCTGCAATATGTCAGCACAGAGGTTACTGAGAACGTGCATTCTTTGTTTTTGTCTCTTTATTACATAGACGCAATAAAATTATAATCTTCCCAATCAAATGTATTATCTCATAACCTAAAACATGAATCGTAACTCAAGCCAAAAAGTCTAATGAAATAATAAGGCAGCAGTTCAATTCTACCACCATTGCCCCGGTGTCCATCTCAAAGGAATAGTTTTTGTCACTCAATGAACCCTAGCACTGTGAGGCCAATACATCTTTGGGGAGCTACTCTATAATGCCTGGACCACTATTGAAGTCTATCTCCAGCCTCTCATCCTCTTAGTCTTTCAATTTCCTTTATTGTCTTTCATAATAGCCTAATCACATGGTAGAAGGGCACAGATCTCTGTTGTAAGACTTTCCAGTCCAAGCAAGCTATAACAGGTGTACCAGTTGAAGCTGGGATATTATGCACCTAGCTATGGCTTCTACCTGCTGCCTAAGTGGAGACATAAGTCCAGGAGATGAACCAAGTCATGAATTTGCTCTTTCAGGAGGACTGTGACCCTCCCCAGAAGAGACTCTACATACCAACAGTACCCCATCTTTTTGGAATTCAGTTTAAACTTGTTTGTCCCATTCAACTTCTCATAGCCTGCAGACTCGAACTACCTCCACTGTGGCCCACAGTGATAGTGGTAGTGATATAAAACAGAGTATCATCCATATATTGATGATATTTTTGCCGTCGGTTCAATCATGTCTGATTCTCAGAGATTGCCTGGACAAATCCTTGCAGTTTTCTTGGCAAGGTTTTTCAGGTTTTTCTATTGCCTACTTCCTAGGGCTGAGAGAGAGGGACCAGCCCAAGGTCCTCCAGATGGCTTTGTGTCTAAGGTGGTACTCTAGATTTCTAATGAGTGGAGTGACTAGGAATTTGACTATTCCTCCCTCACGACTGTCAACTAGAACTACCCACTCAGAAAGGAGAAAGGAGTAGAATAATCACGTGAAAGTGCCTCTGACTCCAACCCTTACAAATGGTTTAAAGGATATCATGGTGAATGCTACTAAACTCTACCTAGGCACACTTGCTCTATAAAAAGCCTAACTCAGGATATTCAGCAGTTGCAGTCCTATGTCCAGGAATGAACTCTTCCTGGAAGGGATTCAGATAATCCAAAATATTTCTGATCCTCTGTAGTTGATGCTGTAATGCAAGTATCCTGCAAGGACCAGAGCAACTACCCTACCAAGATGCAGAAAATGGAGAAAAATATAATGTGGGAAAACTCTATGTGCTGCCTTCAGCCCTTGAATGAAAAAATTAATAAACATAAAAAGAATAATTGTAGTTATGGAGTAATAGAGTCATAATACAGTCACTGAAGGAAAGTGGAGTCAGACAGAATATTCTAGGAAACGTAAAGACTGCAAGCACATATTGCTTAAAATATGTCTGTCTGTAAACAGACAAGATTTCTAAACAGATGAATGACAAAATGAATCATGTCCTCTTGACATCATAACTCGGTTAAACAACCAAGCTTCCTGAGTAGAAGCAAATGTGGAGGACCAGACTTTTCTTTGCAGCTTGCCTTGAAATGCCACTTCTGCAATGCCAGTGTTGAAATTTAAACAGGAAGCACCTTGCCTCTTCAGAATGTGACTGGACCAGCAAAGAAGCTCTCCAACTTTCCAAGTTCCTCCTCAATTTCTTTTTGGCAGACCCTCCAGGGATAGTTGGCCTTCTCAGATCTCCCTTTAAGTATCAGCCCCATAGATCAATCTCAGAAATTTCTCTGACTTCCTTACACAGAATAATTTTATACCTGTATGTTTTGTAGTTTTTCTTCTCTGTTATTCTGTGGAGATATAGATCAGAGGTAATATTCAGCAGGTTCTGACCAGTTCTGGAGAACCGGTAGCGGAAATTTTGAGTAGTTTGGAGAACCGGGAAATACCACCTCTGACTGGCCCCTGCCCCATCTATTCTCTGCCTCCCGAGTCCCAACTGATCGGAAGGAAATGGGCATTTTGCAGTAACCTTCCCCTGGAGTGGGGAGGGAATGGAGATTTTACAGTATCCTTTCCCTGCCACACCCACCAAGCCACGCCCACAGAACTGGTAGTATAAAATTTTGACTCCCACCACTGATGTAGAGGCTATGTTTAATTTTAGCAGACTTGTCCCCAGAACAGTGACAAACTGTTCTGTGGCATTCCCCTTTGGACATGGACAGTGTAGGTAATTTTGCAGCACCAGCAGCCTTGTTTTCATGAAAATGAGTGGCCTGTTTCTGTGACTACATGGCACATAGGATGAATGGAGAGAAAGAGACCCCAAATAGAGAACACCAGCATAATATCTTATAACATATTCATCTGATAGTTGAAAACAGACCTAGCACATATAACCTTGTGCATCAGAAGTTTTCTTTATGCCTTTAAAAATATATTTTTGTGATCTCTCTCTCACCAACAGATGCAGTTTCTGCCCCAATGGAAGCATTAAGATCTATTTTAATAAAAGTTTCTGCTTTGATTATCAAAACAAAGCCACAAGTAACAAGGAAGATAGTATTGTAAGGAAACAGGAATAGAATCCTTTGTGCTTTCTTCTCTACCTGTCAAAGTCAGTTTTGTTTTTGTTTTATCATTATATGCTAACAGAGCATTGTTTAATATTTTTGCTTCCTTAACGCTTTCGACAATTATTTTGCAATCCCACCATCACTGAGATATCATGAGTAGGTTATGTAACCATTTTCTAACACCAACCTCTTGACATCTCTTTTCTGTGCTATCAGTTCCCCTTTTTGTCCTCAGCTGGTTTTAGATTAGATTTGCACAAAAATATTTCTCCTCCCCTCCCCCATTCATGCCTGCAGATGATATAGTATAGAAAATGGTCTATAAAGGGACATGTTTGCTACAGGTGTCACTTGTAGCATTTTCAGACTTTGCAATCAAGTCTTCAAGGTTATATTATAGATTAGTTATATTCCTGCAATAGGAACAGATGTACAGCAGCTGGTATTTTGTTGGTTGGTTTTGTTGTTGGTTTTGTTTTGTTGTTTTTTAGATAGAGTAAAGAAGTTTTTTCTGTTTTTTCTGTTTTTTTCCTTTTTTCCCCTTTTTCTTTTTAGAAAAAGGCAAATTGTTGTCTGTGTATTTGCAGTTTGTGCTTTTGTTTTTTTCCCCTCCTTCCAATAATGTTGCTGCTTTGGATAATTTGAGCCTTTGCAGGCAGCTGATGGCACACATGATTATGAGCTTGGGGGGGCTAGCCAGGTGATATAATGATTTTATAATCTTTCTAAAATATTAGATGTTGATGGTGTTAGTCTGGGTTTTATGATGTCTAACTTGTCAGCCATCCTTGTTTTACCAGTTGTCTGAATATCAGGTTGGGTGGGGGGAATGAATTGATAAAAGACTCTAAAACTCTCTCTCCTCTTTATTGTCTCACCAGTTCCAAAAACTGGTGCAGAATAAGTTGTGCCGGAAAAATGGACAGATGTGAGGGGTGGTGGTGACGTCCAGTTTACTGCTTGCTGAGTTACTCTGTTCCATCCACCCACCCATCCATCAATCTATCCGCAGGCTGAAAATGTACACTTCCCGAATTCTCACAGAGTCAAAATGTTTCTCTTCCTTTCCCAGGAGGAAATTATGCTGTACTTCAACCTCTCATTTCCCATCCATGCTTGAGAAACAGACAGCCCTGTTGAATTTCTAGATTTCTCTCTATGCATTTTTTTTCCAGAGCCACTTGCCAAATTAGACCTTTTTCTTCAGAACCACTTGTTTTATAAAATCCCCCTCCCGATGTGTTGTCTGTGGGTTGTTGTTGTTGTTTTTTAAAAAAACACCTTCATTCTTGAATATTTGATTTGGTAATTCAGTTCAAAGGCGATTTGATTGGATCTCTAAACTGAAGTATATTTCCAAACAGAATTAGCAAAGTGATCTGACTCAAATCAGGCATTCTGATGCTGGATTCTGTGCCTTTAGAAATGCTGTTTCCAAAGTAGTTCAACTATCTGAATCAAACTGCACTGATGATAGTTTGATTGGAAAGAATGAACTGAATTACACAGCAAATCTAAATTGAATCAAATGTTCAAATAGGAATTTATCTCATTTGTTTATTTGTTAGATGTGTATCCTTTCTTTGCTTTAGAGATTCAAGGCTATGTACATAATACTCCTCCCTCTTAATATATATAAATATATAGATTAGCTGAGCCAAAAGACTATAACTGGGTTAAAATCACCCTATGAACCCCCATGGCTGTTGGGAATCTGCCAGCCAGGCAAAGAGGAAGGATCAAATATGAGCCAGCAGTGTGATGCAGCTGCCAAAAAAAGCCAACATAGTTCCAGGCTGCATAAACAGAGGGATAGAATCAAGATCATGTGAAGTGTTAATACCACTTTATAATGCCTTGGTAAGGCCACACTGGGAATACTGCATCCAGTTTTGGTCGCCATGATGTAAAAAAGATGTTGAGGCTCTAGAAAGAGTGCAGAGAAGAACAACAAAGATGATTAGGGGACTCGAGGATAAAACATATAAAGAACGGTTGCTGGAACTGGATATGTCTAGTCTTATGAAAAGAAGGACTGGGGTGACATGATAGCAGTGTTCCGGTATCTCAGGGGTTGCCACAAAGAGGGAGTCAAACTACTCTCCAGAGCACCTGAGGGTAGAACAAGAAGCAATGAGTGGAAACTAATCAAGGAGAGAAGCAACTTAGAACTAAGGAGAAATTAGGGAAGAGAGGCCCAGGGGTGATGTTGGAGAACCTATGCAGAGATGGTTAGAACAACATGTACAAAACATGCTTAAGTCTGAGAAACAAAACATTAGGAAGAAACTCAGTCTGTTTCTGCCCAAATTCTTTGGGATATAAGGATATAAGGAAAAACACAGTTTAGGCTTTCAAGATTCTGTTCCTAGAATGTCTATCTATAAATATAATTCTAATTAAAGGAGTGGACTTGGTTTCCTGGTCAAGACTACCTCAAAATATTGATATCATGAAAGGATGAAAAAAAATATCTAGATGGTGGCCATAACTTCATGATTGAAGCCCTGGCTTCTTTTTATGTGCATTGCATGCACTGCACATAAAAAAGGACAAGACTTTGACTATGTGACTCTGGCTGCCATCTTTATTTTTTAAAAAATCTCCTTTTCTCCCTCAAAGAACCTTTGAAAAACAGAATTCAGCTGAGAAATCATGCTTGGATTACAGTTCTATAAGATGAACTGTGAAATGTGGCCTTAAAATTTTTGCTTATCTTTGATTTGCAAAATAAGAACAGAATTAAAATTAGGCTTGACATATTTTTTTTGTAATTTCTCATTGTGATTTATAATTCATATTAGACTGTCTGCTATTGTTAATTGTTATATAACTTTTAATAATGTTCTGAATTTATAAACGGATATCAGTTATTTTAATATACAGTTGGCTTTTAATTTAATCTTTTAATGCTTATAAATCTCATTTTTCTTTTTTTTTTCTTGGTTTTTAAAGATCTTTTTAAAGATCTTCCAAAATTAAAAGAATAATCATGAAAAAAGAGATTTGTAGCCTTATAAGCATATTTAGAAAAACCTTGCTTATGTACATATGATGGCAAGATATTAGCAAATTGAATTCTCTTCTCTGACTCTGCTAAATTACACTCTATAGGCATGTCCCACCTTTTGGCTTGCCTGGGATGCATTGAGTAAAGAGGAATTGTCTGGGCCACATATACAATATACAATATAATTAATATGTGTATGTATATGTGTGTGTATATATATGTATATGTGTGTGTGTATGTATATGTGTGTGTATATATATGTATATGTGTGTGTGTATGTATGTATATATATATATATATATATATATATATATATATATATATATATATATATATATATATGTAGGTCTTTGGTTATTCAGGTCTTCTTCCACGTAAAATTGGAAGTGTCTTGGCGACGTTTCAACGAAGTCTCATTCGTCATCTTCAGGCTGGTGTTCTCAACTTCGTGCTTCCAGGAGCAATGTGAGATCGCAGCTGTCTCTTCCTTTTAACTGCTAGTGGGGGTGTGAGCTGATTGGGTGGGAACTTGGCTGTGTTCTGATTGGGTGGAGGTGTGTTCTGATTGGTTAGGGGCTTGTCTGTGCTCTGATTGGATGGGGGGTTGGTTGTGCTCTGATTGGCTGGGGGTGTGTTCTGTTTGGGTGGGGGCTTGGTTGTGCTCAGCTTAGTCTGAGTTGCAGGGGGATTTGAGCTGGTGAGCTGCATTGTTGTTGTTTGGCTTCGTGTTTGTGGCCGTGCGAGCTCTTCATGGTGGGTGTCAGTCTGCTTCATGTATGGATTGGAGGGGTTTAAAGTGGCTAATGATGCAGCTGCGGTCTGGCTTCTGGTCCTTGGTCATGGCTCATTATCAGTGTGGGTTTGAGTCTGCTTTCTGCGTGGATGTGTGGTGGTGACATCCTGTGCGGCTCTCGTGAGTGTGGGTCTGGTGTCATTCGTCGTGTTAGGGACTCGTTTGTCAATAAGGGCGGGTTTCCAAATGGCTGGTAGGCGGGAGGTATCGTCTCGTTTGTTCATGCTGTGTGGGCGTTTTTCTATCTCGATGGCTTCTCTGATTATTCTGTTGTTAAAGTGTTCAGTTTTGGCGATAGTTCTGGTCTTTATCATGTCCTGTGGCTTTAAGGTGTTGGACCAGGGAAGAAGTTGGTTCCTCTTTTCTGACTGAGTTCTTGTGTTCTTCTATGCGTGCACTTATTCGTCTGTTGGTTTGTCCGATGTATGTGGTGGGGCAGGCGGTACATGGGATTTCATATACTCCTTGATTTTCTAACTCAATTTTGTCTTTGGGGTTCCTTAGGATAATGGATATTTTTCGGTTTGTGCAGAATGCTGTCTTGATGTTATGTTTGTGGAGGATTTTGCTTATTCTGTCTGTGGTGCCTTTTATGTATGGGAGGAGGGCTTTGCCGTTTTCTTGTTCTCTGTCTTGGATTTTAGTGGGGGTTTCTTTTTGGATTAGGTTGGTGATCTTATTTCTTTGGAATCCATTGGATGTTAGTACGTTAGTGAGAGTGTGTAGTTCGGTTTTTAGGTGTTGTTCGTCAGCTAAGCGTTTTGTTCTGGAAATGAGTGTCTTGGCTACAGAGTTGATCTGGGCAGGGTGGTGGTGTGAGAGTGCGTGCAGATAGCGGTTTGTGTGTGTTTTCTTCTGGTAGATAGTGTGTCCTAGGGAGCCATTGGATTTTCTGTAGACTAAGACATCCAGGAAGGGAAGTTGGTTGTTCGCTTCTGTTTCCATGGTGAACTGTATTTTGGGGTGTAGGCTGTTGAGGTGTGTAAGGAAGTTGTCCAGTTTTTCTTTCCCATGTGGCCAGATTATGAAGGTGTCGTCCACATATCTGAGCCAGAGTTTGGGTTTGTGATCAGATTTTTCTAGAGCTTGGGTTTCAAAGTATTCCATATAGAGGTTGGCAATGACAGGTGAGAGGGGTGATCCCATGGGTGCTCCTTCTGTTTGTTTGTATTTCTGTCCATTATAGATGAAGTATGTGTTGGATAGGCAGTGGTTGGTCAGATCTAATATGTGCTTGGGGGGGTTATATTTGTTTTGGATAACTGTCAAGGCTTCTTTGATTGGTACTTGGGTGAAGAGGATATGACATCGAAGCTCACGAGTAGGTCACTGGGCTGTAAGTTTTGTTGCTTTATGATGTCTGTTGCAATATTTTTCTGGATCAGACTCAATAATATCAGTAAGAGTTAACGGTTTAAATAGAGTTCCTTTTATTTACAATAGGCATTCTATATTCACTGAATATTCACAGATAGAAGCCAGGAAAAGGGTGTAGGTAGCTCCTTATATATACAATGGGTGGAGCTATAAGTGGGAGTGGTGAATTATGAATACATTAAGAAGTGAAGAATAAGTTAACCCCTGATACCCCATTCATATACTATTTACACATTAGAGAATAAGGCATTTACATCTGACAATGTCTATGAACTGGAATGAGTTTTTTACGTATGAGGTGATGGATTCTGCATAGGGCTGTAGTTGTTTGGCGAGAAATTTGGCTAGGTTTTGTAGAGGTGAGCCTATGGAGCTGACTATGGGTCTAAGTGGGGTTCCTTCTTTGTGTATCTTGGGGAGACCATAAAGCTTAGGGCATGTGGATGATTTCTCTCTGGGAATGATTCTTTGCTGAATCTCTTCGCTGATGGGGGAGGCTTTTATTTTGGATCTGGTGGTTTTTTCCAGGTAGGTGGTGGGGTCTGTGTTTAGGGGTTTGTATATGGAGTCTTGGAGTAGGTTGGTTAATTTGGTTTGGTAGTCAGATGTGTTCATAACCACCGTGGCATTGCCCTTGTCTGCTGGTAGGATTATTATGCTGGTGTCTTCTTTCAGGTTAAGTAGTGCTGTCTGTTCCTCTTTGGGTAAGTTACTTTTGGGTGGCTTGCTGGTGCAGAGGATGTTGGTGATTTCGAGTCTGATTCTGTTTGCGTCGTCGGGGTTGATTTTGGTCAGGCTGGTTTCAACTCCGCATATAATGGTTTCAGTGGGGATGCTTTTGGGAGCGACTGCAAAGTTGAAACCTTTGGAAAGGACATTGGTTTCGGCTTTGGTGAGGATCCTATCTGAGATGTTATGCACTGTTTGTTTCATGTGTGGCTGTGAGGGTGGAGGGGATTGTTTCTGGCGTTCTTGTAGTCTTCGGAGTTTGTTGGTGTGTGTGTCTGTCTTGTGGGTGGTCTGTGTTTCGGCTCTCCAGACGGCAAGTTGTTTGGATTTGTCCCAAAGTGCGGGGTGGATCTTGTTGCTGAGTTTGAGGTGAAGTGTGAGGAGATCCTTGTTGATTCGGTCTAGGAGGAATCTTTTTCTGTGGAGTTCATTTCTGATTAGGGCGAGAACACCAGCCTGAAGATGACGAATGAGACTTCGTCGAAACATCGCCAAGACACTTCCAATTTTATGTGGGAGAAGACCCGAATAACCAAAGACCTACATACAAACACCCGCGAAAACCTGAGAAAACATATATATATATATATATATATATATATATATATATATATATATATATATATATATATATATATAATTAAAAGTTTACAATCTTGTGGGGGCCATATTAATATAATTAATATGTGTATATATATGCAAAAAATTAAAATCTCGGGTGTTTTCCTGCATCATGTTAAATAAGTTAGTTAAAAAGTTTAAAATTCTGGTTAAAATCAGAGTTGGAATCAGGCAGAGATTCCAACAAGCAACCAGTGGTGTTGTAAGGCCTGCCAGAATTCTTCCTTCTTTGCAGAGGGTGGCTAGCAATAGGGAGAGAGAGGGATTCGAGCCAGAAGATAGGCTGAGATCTCAACTAACAATCAAGGGTGCTGGGATGCCTACCAGAATCCTTTCCCCTCTACAGCAGACAGATAATAATAGAGAACCTGAGAAAGTTAGGCCTGTAACACGTAGCCAAACAGCCAGGATGAGGAAGCAGGAAGAAAAACTGCTGTCCTCCAATCACAACACAGAGTTACAGGCTAAACAGCATACGTCAGCAGCAGCAAACATAGAAAAGCGACAGCTCCGACCTTGCAACACACCCACAGCTTCTAAACTAAATAAGAGCCTGAAGATGACAGGGTTGTGAGCCTGTCGAAACGTTGCTATAACAAAAACTTTTAAGGTACTGGTAGGATTTTAGCTAAGATTTTAAAGGACCTTGCAGAGTGCTCTGTAAGAATTTTTAGAAGATTTTAAGATAGGATTTTAACCAGAGTTTTAAACATTTTAACTAACTTATTTAACATGACGCGGGAAAACACCCGAGATTTTAATTTTTTGCATATACACACCCGCGAAAACTTAAGAAGACACACACACACACACACACACACACACACACACACACACACACACATATATATATATATATATATATATATATATATATATATATATATTACAAGACTGTAAACTTTTAATATTATATATATAATATTAAAAGTTTACAGTCTTGTGGGGGCCATATTAATAGTTGTCCAGGGCCTCATTGGGCTATGGGCCACTGTTTGGACACACTTTTTCTATACTGTCACAAAAGCAAGACTTTGGAGACAAAATCTCCACTTAGTGATGTGAGTTGGGGTGTTCTTACTTATACCCTTTATAGTGCATCTAAAGGGTCCCTACCCCAGTAAAACCACTAAGCTAATTGTTTATAGAGCAGCGGCCCCCAGCCTTTGGGGCACTAGGAACCGGTTCTGTGGAGAGAGGTTTTTCCACGGACCAGAGGGGGTGTGGTTTCGTGTGCTGCCTGCATCTCATGGATGGGGCTGCACTTGTTTGTGCGGCACGGTTTCAGTCATATCATGGCCCAGTGCTGGTTGGGGACCTCTGCTATAGACATACCAAATGCTTTCCCTCTTCCTCCTCTTCTATTTCCTGTTGAGGAATGAAGCATGGCAATTGTGGCTCGCTCATGTGACTGTTGCTGTAATTAAACAGACTTGTCTATGAGCTAGTGTACCAAATGCAAAAATCTTTTTTCATTTTTAGAGACATTTTAATCAGCAAGGATAACGTGTTACAAGTATTACAAAAAAAGAAAACAATCCCAACAGATGCTCCTCATAAAGACAAATTGGGCTCATAGAATAGAATAGAATAGAATAGAATAGAATAGAATAGAATAGAATAGAATAGAATAGAATAGAATAGGAGAGTTGGAAGGGACCCTGGAGGTCTTCTAGTCCAACCCCCTGCCCAGGCAGAAAATCCTACACCACTTCAGACAAATGGTTATCCAATATCATCTTAAAAATTCCCAGTGTTGGAGCATTCATAACTTCTACAGGCAAGTTGTTCCACTTATTAATTGTTCTAACTGTCAGGAAATTTCTCCTTAGTTCTAAATTGCTTCTCTCCTTGATTAGTTTCCACCCATTGCTTCTTGTCCTACCCTCAGGTGCTTTGGAGAATAGCTTGAGTCTTTTTTTTATCTCTTACCTCTTCTTTTATCTCACCCCCTGAGATATTGGAACACTGCTATCTTGTCTCCCCTAGTCCTTCTTTTCATTAAACTAGACATACCCAGTTCCAGCAACCGTTCTTCGTATGTTTTAGCCTCCAGTCCCGGAATCATCTTTGTTGCTCTTCTCTGCACTTTTTCTAGAGTTTCATCATCTTTTTTACATCGTGGCGACCAAAACTGAATGCAATATTCATGCTTGTTCTCTGTCTCACAAACAGACCTGTTTCTGTTCTGACCACCCTTTGGTGAATAAACTGAATTTTGAAGCGGTATAATTGTAGGTTTTTAATTAAGAAAACCCCAAACACTTTTTATTATGATTTTAAATAAAGTGGTTTTCTATATTTTATTTTTGTTACTGCTAGTCACCTTGGCTACCGCTGTCTGGTTGAACAATCAAGTATAAATTCAGTAGATCAATAGTGACTCATTAAGATAATTTACAGTCATTTTGATAATGCCCATTGATTAAAAGAACAAATGACATTACCAAATAAATTGAAGGCTACTTTAAAGTCAGTTTGTACATTTTATGTATTCAGTACTCAATCTGTAGAGTTTAAAAAATACTTTAAAAAACCTTAGCCCATTGCAATATGCTTACATACAAGAAACACTGAATCCCAAAGTTAAACTTATTATATTGGACAAATCTCCAGCTTTCTGAAGACAGTCTCTGGCTAGTAACCCTTTACAAAAGCATGAACATCTTGAGCTTAACTATGTTTACTGAGAAATAATCCTATGAATTTCAGTGAGATTTGTTTCCAAGTTCATGAACGTAAGATTGCATTCACTTGAATTAGATGACATTTCAGCTAAACACAAAATAGTTGTTATGTAGGAGCCTGATTTCCAGTTCTTTTCTTTATTTGGGGCATGTGAATGAGGGAATAATGCAAAAAGAATAGCTTCTAACAGCTGTAGTTGAAGAGGAGGTCAATTTATTTTCCAAAGCCCCAGAGGGCAAGACAAGAAACCATGGATGGAAATAATCAAGGAGAGAAACAACCTGGAATTAAGGAGAAACTTTTTAACAGTGCGAACCATTAATCAGTGGAACAGTTTGCCTTCAGAAATTGGGAGTGCTTCATCACTGGAGGTTTTAAAGAAAAGACTGGATAACCACTTGTCTGAAATAGAATAGGGTTTCTTGCTTGAGCAGGGAGCTTGACCAGAAGACCTCCAAGGTCCTGTTCAGATCCTATCCTATCCTATCCTATCCTATCCTATCCTATCCTATCCTATCCTATCCTATCCTATCCTATCCTATCCTATCCTATCCTATTCCTATGCTATGCTATGCTATGCTATGCTATGCTATGCTATACCATGCCATGCCATGCCATGCCATGCTCTGCTATGCCATGGCATGCCATGCCATACCATTCTATTCCTTGTGAATGAACCAATGGATTGTATGCATCTGTTACTGCTATTATCTGTTCTTTCTCAGCAATATAGTAGCCTACATAAAACCAAGGTTTGATTTCTTCAGGAGAAATGGTCCTATTTTGAGTTGGGGTCCATAGCTTAGCAATAAAACATTTGGATCTCATGTAGAATGTCAGTTCCTGAGGGCGCTAGAAATGGATTGCAGCCACATATTGATACACAGACAGATGGCGTAGACAGCATTTTAACTAAAATGAAGTCATCGTTTGACTCATAAAAAGGAGCCTTCTTTATTTTGCCTCCTCAATGATAAGCTGTCCTGTGTCTACTACAGGAAATCCGCTTATAATAAGATGAAAGCTGATTTCGTCTCCTAGGAACTGACTAGTAAAAGATTTCATTCCAAATATTTATTTACTCCTTGTGTCCCTCGCTGTTTTTTTTCCATGTTTGTTTTAATTTCCGCGAAGGTACAGAAAGCGGTGCCTGAGCTTCAGGGAAGGAGGCAAACTCACAGAGGGAAGCTTTTGTATTTGGATGAATTTGAAAAAAACAAACACTTGGGCTTTCATATGCCGCTGATCACTTTTCATATCACGTGCCACATATGAATGAGATATCTGTGAAGCTCATTCCCTTCACCCCCTCTGCATCAGGGCAGCAGCTGAGGCACAGAGCCAGTCAAGCTGGAAAGCTTTGGAAAGAAGCACTGCCAAGCAGATTCATTTTCATTCATTTCAGAGGTGCCTGCTCCTTTTCTCTGCCAGCAGATTAGAAAAACCAACTGTCTATGGGAAGTGCTGCCAGTCTAAGAAGCTCACTGCATGGGGGAAGCCTGGCGACTCGCCTTTGACGACATGGTCCCTTCCTAAGTTACACATTAAAGCTGATTCAGGCTGACTGAAAAGGGAAATATCAGATTTGCATGACTTGAGGAAACGTCCCCACTGCCTTGTTTATTACTCAGGTAGGGGCAGAAGAAGATGGCGGAGGAGACGGAAAAATCAGGATTCACACCATTCCAAGTGGGGGTGGGGGTGATGGTTAGTGTAAGATGAATCTGAGTATTTGGGGTGGGTGTTGGTTCGCGTAAGATGAATCTGCATTAAAGCTCCATTCACCAGATTAGAGTTTTGTCTTCTCTATTAAAAATGCTTCTGAAATGTTAGACTGGAGAATATACGAATATATTCTGAAATGTTAGACTGGGAGAATATACGATAAGGTTAAAATGAGCAGGTTTGTCACACATTATTTATTCTCTGTTACCATTATACAAAGTAGCAATAGCACTTAGACTTATATACTGCTTCACAGTGCTTTACAGCCCACTCTAAGCAGTTTTACGGAGTCAGCATATTGCCCCCAACAATCTGGGTCCTCATAATCATGTCTTATTCATATTTTCTCAGTCCCGTGGAAATGAAATCTGCCGAAAGAGAATTGCCCCAAATCAGTCTTCATCCAGACCTGAAGTATCAAATACGTCCAGCAAACAGTCTATTGCGCAACCTACTGCACTAGGTGCTAGTACAAAACAAGGTCATTGTAAAAAGTTAAACAGAAGTATGAGCTCTCACCGCAGCTTCTGTAGCTCACTTCCAAATTTTTGTTCTTGCAGATTAGGTGTGTAGGCCATATGGTGATGCTGACGGTGGTGTAAATCAGTGAAAGGAGGACAGGAAGAATCTGGAGCGCTTTCATGATCTCTGTGGAGGAGAGTCGGTGTAATAATAGTACCTTTCTTGTCGTCAGGATTGATAGTTAGCCTGCCCACTTCCTCTTTCTAATATAAATGCAGATAAAGCAGGTTAGTTATTTTCTGCATTCAGTTTCACACTGGTTTCTGCTAATAATGAAGAATCCATAATGGGTTCCTCACCAACACTTCAAGTCCATGTTTAGACAGAAGAAAAACTCTTTTTCAAGCTTTTAATGTATTCATGCTTATTTTGATCATTAAGAAAAAAAAATCAAATCAAGACTTTCCAGTGAAACGGTTTTTGTCCTATCTACCTTTCAATAATCATGGAAGATTCTTATCAGAGAAAAGTCTCTATATAGCTTTTCTTGCGGGATATTATAAAGAATGGAATATGACCAAGCAAAAAAAAAAAAAAAAAAAAAAGGACTGAAGAAAAGACTTTTGGACACAGGATGGCAGCAGATATTAGTATGGCATCATATACTAATGATGAAAGCTTTGGAGTCTTGCCTTCATTTCCATGGACCAATGGACATTTTTTAAAAAATGTAATTTTATTAAAACTTACAATAATAAAACATTAAAATTTATACAAGCTAAAATAACAAGAGGATTAAAAATTAAAAAGTGAAAGTGCATATGAAAAAATGAAAAAAATGAAAAGAAAAATAGACAAGAGAGGAAAAAAATAAGAATATACAGGTAATTCTTGAGTTACGACTGGAATTGCTGTGGTTAAGCAATGCAGTCATAAAGTGGGACACCACATGCTTAGTGAGGGAAACCCGGGCAGTCCTGATTGTTCTTGTAACTACAGACAGGTAAAAGGGAAGCAGAAGGAATCCCAAATAAAGAGCATGGGGGCATCACAAGGAGATGCTGGAGGCCCTGGAAAACCCAGTGCAGACTGTACATGAGTTGGGAGAGAGTTGCTGTGGTGTGGCACAAGCTCAAGATTTTGAAAAGGACTTTGGAACAACTATGACTTGGATGATTGAGTCTCCATAGATGGTTTATAGGTGGATTCCCCCCCCCACATACTGTAGGAAGCCCCCCCCCTTGAGAATGAAATATTTTGGGGAATATTAAAAGAGGCAGAATATTATATTTCCCCAAAGGAGGAAACATCTTAACAAAGGCAGAAAGCAGCCCCAATAGCCTCCAGCAGATGCCCAAAGTCTTTAGAGGTGGATATTTTGTGCCCATTAAGAAATCCAGGTCAGCCTATTCACAAGCAAAACACCTTCAGCTCCAGTTTCCTGGGATTAAAATTTATATCCTCCACCCAAATTCTAAGAACAGGACCTGACCTTTAGGACATAATAGGATTAACCCACCACCATTAGAATAGCAAAAGACACCAGGCTTACTACATTGCACAACCCCCTAGCAGCATCTCACAACCCTATAAAAATACATGTACCCATCAAATAAATTTGTCAGCTGTCCCAGCACTACATGCTCAACAATAAACAGAGTCCTTCTTTCCAATCAGCCTCCATTTTATTTCCAGCCTCTTTCCCCCGACTTGGAACTGAACTGGATTTTTCTTCCAACAATACCAAAGGGTTGTGTGTAAATGAAGTATTTCTTTTCTGCAACTTCTTACCCTACCACCATGATGGCAAACCTGTCACATATAAATGCCTAACGCACAGTACATGAGGCAGACAGTGTGGCAAAGTAAGGGTTAACACAAACCACTCCCACATGATCTCCCCCTTAACTCCTCCTTACCTTGACCCCACCTCTCAGGTATATAAGTTGCTGTTCCAAAATCCAGAGGTTGTTCCAGCTGACCACCTGTAATAGATAGACATGTTGTAAATGAAGACTTACTGATTCAATATCTGCTTTGTGTGCTGGAGTTATTGGGTCAGATCCTTGGAAATTAGTAACAATATGGTAGCAGAGGATGGTTACTAGCCCAATTACTCCAAGGTATGTCGGGAACACCTAAACTGCCTGAAGCAAGGGGAAGAGCAAACACCCGAGCCTTCACGAAAAAAATGGCAGCACAGCTATGGCCTGCGGGAGCTATGCCAAGAGAGATGTTGGACACGAACAAGCAGATCTCCAACCCAGGCACCCCAGCCAAAATTGGGAGAGTATAAACCGAAAAAGAAAACGACACCGAGGCCACCGCAAGCGAGGAAGGCGACCTCAGGAGAAAATTGCTGAACCTGATAGAGTCGGCTCCAACCAACCAGGATCTCATCGCGAACCTCCGAGGCCTGATCAAGGACTGCGGAGCAGCGACTGGAGAGAACCGAACCACACGAACATTGACATGGTAGGAAGTATGCCCCCTTACTATACCCCCACAGAAAGAGCCGAGGCCGAATTTGCATCTTTTTTGCGGCAGCCATCTTGGACAGTGACATCACCAAAAATGGCCGACCAATCACCAAGGGGCTCCCGAGATTTGAATTACAAGGTGGGAGCCGAGGCCTATTCGCGAGCAACTGGGAAAAAGAAGGGGATGAATGAGAATCCAACCAAATAAGCTCGCCTACCGAGCTTGACATTGATAAGGCCATATGGGTGTTAACTGCGGCCTTCGGCACAAAAATAAGGGGCCCGAAAAGGCAGCTGACACGCAAGAGACCACCACCATAAACTACTCAGGGGACGCGACCGCCAGAACTAGGATGCTGCTACAACCGCAACCCACCGGGGACCTCACTACGCTGCCACCTAGACCCACTCCGGAACCAAGAGGACATATCGGGCACTCACCAATCCAGAGGCCCCAACCCCAACCCCCATCCCAGCCTGCAGCTACCACGCCGGACCAGGCCTCCTGCTCCTTCACCCAACTACCGCGAGCCATCCGAGCCACCAGAACGGCCCAAGGAGCACCCCGGCGATCCAGATGACATCCCAAGTTCCCACCGACCACCTGAGACTGCTCAAGACCGAGCTGGGGACCCATCCAATCGAATGGGGCCTCCACCCAGGAACTAGGGCCTCAAGCTCCTTCCCCAGCGATTCCTGGACGAGAATGAATCCTGAGCATGCGCAGAATCCACCTACAAAGAGAGAAGAAAAGACCATAGAAGCAAGTCAGTACAGACTAACAGCAAGCATACCCGTGCCATATTGCGAGTTCCCTTACGTCCAAATCCATGGACAGCGACAGCCTGTAAGTAGCCTCGCACACAGCACAGGGACATTGCCAAATGATTTTCCTAAGTTAAGATTAGATGGGACAAATCTCCTAGAGTGGAACCAACAACTCCAGGTTATCTTCTTAAGGGAGAACTTGCTATTCCTGATCACTGACCCTCCTGAAAAGCCATGGACATTTGAATTAGACTGTCTGCACCACAAAGCATATTATATGTTAATAGCTAGCATTTCACCCAGTATATACCCCAGCATCAATCATCACCTAACCGTTCCGGAACTAATACAAAAAATGTTTAGTCTGTTCTATAGCAAGAGCATGGCCACCACCACCTGGGACAAAGGGATTCAGGTTCATTGACAAACACAATAGATTTATAATATCCAGAACAGCAGTATTTCACAAACATACCAATTGGTCAAAGATACATCTAAACGAAGTATACTCCAAACAGGGACAGACAAATGACAAAAAAGAAGAGACTAGAAAATCTGTGGCAGGCAACAAGGAGCGAGGTAAACACAAACCAAAACACCAAGACGTAAATACCAGAGAGTGGAAGGAAGACCACCCCATCATAAAGTTAAACACACTCACAAAAAAGGAAGCCAGATACTTACACGATACAGAAACGCAACCAACCAGACCAATTAGGACAAGCAGGAATAAAACCCCAAAAAGATTTGAGGACTATATATTGTCGATACAAACTAACAATTTAAACCCTAACAATTACGAAGAAATACTCAAACTACCACCAGAGGAAAGGGTCAAATGGGAGCAAGCCATGGAAAGGGAAATGGCCAGTCTCAAGGAGCTAAATGTATATACCCTATCCAAGGTCCCAAGCGACAAAACTCCAATTGGGACCAAAAGGATCTTTAAAATCAAGGCATTAGAGGACAATAAGGCACTATATAAGCCAGATTGCTGGCGCAAGGTTATGCACAAAAATATCCCAACAACTGCATGGATACATACTCACCGTCAGGGCTGAGAGTATTAAAAGTGCATTGGTGGTAGCATCCATTTTAGGTCTCGAGGTATATCAATTTGATGTACAGACTGCTTACCTATACGCAGAACTTGACAAAGAAATTTATGTCAAGGCCCCACCAGGAAAAAACACACTAAAGGGAGACACATGGTTATTGAACAAACGCCTATATGGACTGAAACAATCAGGGAAAAGGTGGTACGAGTGCCTAGCCAAAATTCTCAGGACAATGGGTTTCACAGCCACATCAGCAGACATCTGCTTTTTCACCAAGAGAGGGGGTACTTCCAGTGAATATGTACTTGTCTATGTGAACAATATACTATACATTGGCCACCATAAACACAAATGCGATGAATTTGCTGATGAACTAGGTAAACACTTCACCCTAAAAATGTTAGGAAAAGTAAACAAGTATCTGGGAGTCCAAATCAACAAGACCGAAAAAGGGTTCCGACTTTCACAGAGAGAAAAAATCCTGGAGCTCTTACATAAATGCAATATGATGGATGCAAAGCCCAGTGAAACACCAATGCAACCAGACTACTTAAAAAATATGCATAACGAAGCCAACTCATTCAATGACAACACACTCTACAGATCCACCATAGGGTCTCTACTGTATATCGCGAATTGGACAAGGCCAGATATCACCCTGCCCGTCAACCTCCTATCCAGGCATGTCAGCAAACCTAACACATATCATTGGGAGGCCATCAAACGAGTACTCAGATACCTGAAACACAGTCTAGACTCTTGCTTATGTCTGGAACCAGAAAAATCTAAAGAGCCAATTTTAACTTGTTACGCTGATGCAGACTGGGCAGGGGATGTAAAGAGCAGAAAGAGTACATCCGGGTATATATTTTTCATCAATAATAGTCCAGTGCATTGGTACACGGGCAAGCAAAAATTAGTGGCCACCTCCACCACAGAAGCAGAATACATATGCCTGTCCAAGGCGGCCAACAATTTAACTTGGTTCGATGACTTACTCTCCAGCATCTGGGCCAAACCAACATACCCAATCGTCATACACGAGGACAATAAAGCGGCCATCGATATATCCAAGGCAGATGCCATAGGCCACAGGTCAAGACACATTGACATTAAACACAAACATGTCAGACAACTTTCGAACATTGGATTCATCAAGGCTACGCATTGTGAGACTGTAGAACTAACGGCTGATATCCTCACCAAACCTCTACAGCATAAACAACACGCCTACTTAACCTCAAAACTATGTGTTCACTTGTAGCACACTCCCATCTTGACCAACACCCACACCATCACCCGTTAGGTATTTAGAGGGGGTTTTGTCACATATAAATGCCTAACGCACAGTACATGAGGCAGACAGCGTGGCAAAGTAAGGGTTAACACAAACCACTCCCACATGATCTCACCCTTAACTCCTTCTTACCTTGACCCCACCTCTCAGGTATATAAATTGCTGTTCCAAAATCCAGAGGTTGTTCCAGCTGATCACCTGTAATAGATAGACATGTTGTAAATAAAGACTTACTGATTCAATATCTGCTTTGTGTGCTGGAGTTATTGGGTCAGATCCTCGGAAATTAGTAACAAAACCTATGGCACACGTGCCACAGGTGGCATGCATAGCCATATCCGTGGGCACACCAGCTCAGCTCTGGGATGCATGCACACACCTGCCAGCTGATTTTCGGGCCTTCTGGGCCCACCAGAAGTAGGGAAATAGGCTGTTTCCTGCGTCCGGAGGGCCTGGGGGTGGGCATGGGGAAGGCTTGTTTTTCTTTCTTACCTGGCTCCAGATCCTCTCTATGCATCTGGGAAGAGTGTAAACAGCCTTTCCCACTCCCTCGGAGGCCCTCCGGAGGCCTGAAATGGCCCATTTCCCAACTCCCGGTGGGACAGGAAGTGACGTTTTTTTGCTGTCCCCAGCCTCCAGAGACTCCTAAACTTCCTGGGGCACAGGAAGAGTATCCTGATTGGTTGCTGTCAAAAGTCATTGCTAGCTTTTTAGGTTGTCTCTGTGTTAAGTTTGTTTGAGTCTTGCTGAGTGATGATATAATGGAAGGGCTTTGGGCAATTCCTATTATGGCTCTGCTTGAAGGAGATAGATGTTTGTTATGTTGAATAGACTAGCCCAGCCCATTGACAAGGTGGGGTGGGGACTGAGTTTCTGCCTCCCTTTTAGGGGAAATATACACCCCTACACCATTCCCAGATTGGTGTGGTTTGGAAGTAGGACAGAAGTAAGACAGAATCCTATCAGTTGCATCGACAATATTCATTTTTGGTTGACAGTTTCAGAGCCAGAATTGATAAAAATTTCATTTGAAATGCAGGGGTATTTCTTTTTAATGCATCTGTTAGCAAAAAAAAAAAAAAAAAGGTGTTGATCGAGATATCAGAGTTAAAGGCAAATGTAAGACTTTTCCATGGACCAGAGGGAGTGTGGTTTTGCGTGCTGCCTGCATCCCATGGATGGGGCTTCTATTGTTTGTGTGGCACGGTTTCAGTCATACCGTGGCTCAGTGCCGGTTGGGGACCCCTGTTATAGACATACCAAATGCTTTCCCCCTTCTTCCTCTTCTATTTCTTATTGAGGAATGAAGCATACTGAATCTGGTAGCTGTGCCACTTCAGGCATTGGGCTAGATAAACTGTTTTTTTTTAACAGTGGCTCTGTGTCTGAGTTGGTACAACATTTATAAAGTGCTTGTTTGCACTGAGATCACCTTTATTTCAGTGTGGACTTCTTCAGAAAAAATTAAGAGACAACTGCCACCAAGTGTAATCATGCGGCCCAGTTCAAGGATTTCCCTATTTTAGAATTGGTACACTGAGTCCCCATTGCAATGTGACTGTAACAAAAGAAGGGGACATGAAGCTCACTCATGATGGTCACAATTGCCCCAGGCAATAATGGCTCGCTCATGTGACTGTTGCTGTAATTAAACAGACTTGTCTATGAGCTAGTGTACCAAATGCAAAAATCTTTTTTCATTTTTAGAGTCATTTTAATCAGTAAGGATAATGTGTTACAAGTATTACAAAAAAAAACAAACAATCCCAACAGATACTCCTCATAAAGACAAATTGGGCTCATGCTTGTTCTTTTCCCTCCTTAATTTCATTTATTCAGTTTCTATTCTGCTTATTTGCAGGGTAGAGCTGAGGATTTTGGGCAGTATCTGCATGATAAAATCGCTCAGATTCGGCACTGTCTGGACTCTGATTGGATAGTTTCGGGCAGGATGACAGAGGCAAATCTTGAGACTGTTATCTGGGAGGAGTTTGACCCTGTGACTCCTGAGGACATGGACAGGATTTTGGGGAGGCTTAACGCTACCACATGTTTACTGGACCTGTGTCCCTCCTGGTTGGTACCGGCCTCCCGGGAGGTTACACGAGGCTGGTTTCAGTAGATTACCAACACCTCGCTGGATGAGCGTGTCTTCCCAGCTGCCCTGAAAGAGGCAGTGGTGAGGCCCCTCCTCAAGAAGCCTTCTGTTTTAGCTAATTATCGTCCAGTCTCCAACCTTCGCTTCACAGTGAAGGTTGTCGAGAGTGGTGGCAAGGCAACTTCCTCGATTCCTGGATGAAGCTGTCTATCTAGATCCATGCTAGTCGGGCTTCAGGGCGGGTTACAGCATGGAAACGGCATTGATCACATTGGTTGATAATCTCTGGAGGGCTCGGGACAGGGGTTGCTCCTCTGTTCTTGTCCTCCTAGATCTCTCAGCAGCTTTTGATACCATTGATCATGGTACCATGCTGCGTTGGCTAGAGGGGTTGGGAGTGGGGGACACTGTTTTACAGTTGTTCTCTTCCTTCCTCTCTGACCGTACACAGTCTGTGTTGATGGGAGGGCAGAGGTCGACCTCGAGGTTCCTCACTTGTGGGGTGCCGCAGGGATCGCCCCTCCTGTTTAATATTTATGTGAAGCCGCTGGGCAAGATCATCCGTGGCTTTGGGGTGAAGTGTCAACTAAATGCTGATGACACACAGTTGTACATTTCAACCCCAGGCCACCCCAATGATGCCCTTGATGTGATGTCCCGTTGCCTGGAGGCCATGCAGATCTGGATGCGGATGAACAGGCTCAGACTCAACCCCTCCAAGACTGAGTGGCTGTGGTTTCTGGCGTCCCGCTATAGCCAGCTCACACCATCGCTGACTATTGGGGATGAGATCTTACCCCCCTCAGAGAGGGCTCGCAACTTGGGTGTCCTCCTGGACTCACGGCTGTCTTTGGATGATCATATGACGGCCGTGGCCAGGGGGGCTTTTTATCAGGTTCGCCTGATTTCCCAGTTGCGCCCCTTTCTGGATCAGGACACCTTGCGCACAGTCACTCACGCCCTCGTCACTTCCCGTCTGGACTATTGTAACGCTCTCTACATGGGGCTCCCCTTGAGGAGCACCCGGAGGCTCCAATTGGTCCAGAATGCGGCTGCATGAGTAATAATGGGGGCGACCCGTCGCTCCCATGTAACACCCCTCTTGTGTGAGCTGCACTGGCTCCCGGTGGTCTTCCGGGTGTGCTTCAAGGTGTTGGTTACCATCTTTAAAGCGCTCCATGGCTTAGGACCTGGCTATCTACAAGACCGCATTCTGCCACCGATTGCCTCCCACCGACCGGTACGCTCACACAGAGAGGGCCTCCTCAGGGTGCCATCAGCCAAACAATGTAGACTGGTGACCCCCAGGGGGAGAGCCTTCTCTGTGGGGGCCCCTGCCCTCTGGAATGAATTACTCCCGGACATACGAAAGATCCCCGACCTCCGTGCCTTCCGTCATGGAGTGAAGACCCTGTTATTCCAGCCAGCCGCTCTGATGGGATAAATGATTTTAATTTGGTTTTAATGGGGTTTTAAAATTGGTTTTAAAATGAGAGTTTTAAATTCGGCCTATGATTTAATTATTTTAATCTGCTTTTAAATTATATTTTGTACATTGTTTTTATTATGACTGTTCACCGCCCTGAGTCCTTCGGGAGAAGGATTTTATATAAATAAAATTAAATAAACAAACAAACAAACAAACAAACAAATTCATTCATTCATTCATTCATTCATTCATTCATTCATTCATTCATAGATACATTGATTTATTCATTCATTCATTCAATTCAGAGTCATTCATTGCAATAGCCACCCCATCTCAGGGAATGACTCTGGGCGGCTTACAATTTCAAAACTATACAAACAATTAAAACAATAAAAATAATTTAAAAACAATAAAAAATTGGTGGTTTTGCAGCTGGATCTGAATGATAGCCATGCAGAGGCCTTTCCTCTTGATTTGCCATTTCCCCCACACAAAAGTCTGCAGTGATGTTTTGTGTTTAATTTAGGTAGTATCCTTCAATTGCCTATATGAATACAATGCGTTTGTATTTGGTTTCAAAAGAAAAAGGTCCATCATCTACAATCTTGGTCCACCTAAGATAGCCAAGCACTGGGTGATACTTCATGTTAAATGACAGAGTGTAATCTAAGCCCTGGCCTCTGAGAAAGACAAATCTGAAATATACCACCTCCCTTGATCAGTGTCACCATGGTTCAGGGGTCAGCAACCTGCGGCTCTGGAGCCACATGTGGCTCTTTCACCCCTCTGCTGTGGCTCCCTGTCACTCAAAATATGCATCACAACCACCAATGTACGACACCTGCCAGCACGTGATTTATTGAGCTTTTCAACCCCCGGTAGTCCAACCATGGATAAATCCAAGAAAAGTTTCAGAAGAAAACAGAACATTTAATTCAACTACATATGCTAGTTTTGTGGCCGCTCAAGAAATAGTCAGGCACGAGAAGGGTTTTGTGGCTCCCAGTGTTTTCTTTTCTGTTGGAAATGGGTCCAAATGGCTCTTTGAATGTTTATGGTTGCAGACCCCTGCCATAGTTAATGAGCCTGGATCTATGACCTGGTTGTTACTGTCAACCCGCATACACAATCGAGAGTTACATGGATCAAAGACTCAAGTTGGAAGAAGATAACTTTTTGTGATTCAAAAACAGTGCTGGGTCTCCTGTAGTGTTCCTTTTTGCTTCTGAAGCCACTTCATTAGCAGTGTTAGTTTTGTTTCTTGGAGGGAACAGTGGACACTGTTCATTGTGCTAAAACATGCTATGAAGCTGTTATAAGAAAAGGATTTTCTCCTTAAAAGGCTCTCGAACCAACACATCCAGTTAGACATTTTCCTGAGAAACTGATTGTGGGGGAAGAAGGAAATGAATAAAATGAACAAAATATGTGTCGCCATTCGGGTGTGCAATGTAACAATTGAGGTGTGTGGGTTGACACCGGGAGACTCAGAATGAGGTCCCCCCCCTGAAGCTGGAAGTTCATTATACGACTGAACCAGTTTCATTTTATCAGCCCAACCTAGCTCTTGTGGTGGGGGAAAACGGAAGGAAAAAGCACCACATGCACAACTTTAAGCTGAACTAAAATACTAACTAAATACTAACATAAAAAACAAAACAAAACAAATGCATGCATCTCCAAAGCAAGAGACTAGCATTTGACAAATACCCCAAATGAAAACTATTTCATAGCTGTGAACTTTTCATTAAATCTAACTAACTTTTTATATAAAGGTTATATATTGTATATTGCTTAGTTCTGTATATGTAGAGAACTAAGCAATCTGTCTTCTGTATCGAAGACAGAGAGCCTTTTTTATATATATATTCTTGTGAATGGAATCCTTCTCTTCAGCTGATATATTTATTTATTTGTCCATGAGATTTGACAGAATACAATCCTTTCCAGAAAAGAACCTTTTATTCAATAATGTGGCAAGGTAATAAATTGTAGCTTTTGTGTGGGGAAACAGCCAGAGTTAATTTCTTATTTTGTTCAGCAGTGGTGGGTTGCTATCAGTTCGGTCCAGTTCTTGCGAACTGGTAGTAACGGTGGTGGGAGGCTCCACCCACCCGCCTGGATGTCATCATGGATGATCTGCGCACGCGCAGAAGTGTGCGCACGCTCCGGTTGCAAACCGGTAGCGAAGGTAAGTGGAACCCACCCCTGTTGTTCAGCCCAGGAAACCAGAACAAAATTATGGTAAGTAGGTAATTTCCCCTCATGTCTCCTGAGCAAAATGGCAGTCCTCCATCTGACTAAGCTAATCTCTTGGCTGAGGTATGTTCAGAGAGGGTCCAACATTGCAGTGGATTTCCAAAATGGCATTCCCTCCATACAAGCACAGATGAGACCAGCTTGCTACGTCTTTTTTCCTGGAAGAAGGTGAGGGCAAAATTGCTCGTTTATTGATCCAGCTGGCTGTAGATATTAACAGTTGCCCATTTGTGGCTTCATTAGCTTGCTTTGTCCAGGCCTTGTTTTTCAATGCAAGATGTTTTCAATGTAGTGCTGCAGACTCGTAGGAGCGTGGATCTCGGTCATTCTTACTCTTCCAAAAGACTCATTTTCACGCAGGGTTGCCTGCCCTGGAGACATGGTCAAAAAAACCAAGATGGCAGTCTTAATCACACAGTGGTAGCCACATCTTGACTCTTTTGACCATCCTTGGGTGTTCCTGCATAAATCCCAAATATTAAATCTGAGCTGGACTGATGAGGGAAAAAAGGGCATTCAGTCTTGCTTTGATGGGGATGGGAATTAATCGGAAAATGAACCCCCAGGAAGAGAGTTACAGCAATTTGAAAAGAGAATTTCTCTGGGAAATTCATTTATTGTGAATAAACCTAATAGAGGCACAACACATACAATTTTAATAAAGTGTTTTGTAGAAGGAAGCAGACTTTTACAGAAAGTAAAATTAAATGTATAATGCTGAATTATTTTGAATACATCAAGTTCATTCAACTTTTTAAAAAGCAACTGAACTGAATCAGCCTCCGTTTCCATTGCTTCAACATGTTATAATGGGTAGATTGAAGTAAGCGCTCCTTGATCTTCTAAAGCTTAGGCTGATTTTAACTGCCTAGGTTTGTTCTTCTCAAAGCTAGATAAATTACAGGTAGCCCTCAGTTTATGAATTATGTAAAGTTGAATTCAGTAGTAAATCATGCTGGTTGTTAAGGACATCGCTATGTGACTGCGGCCAATTTTACTGTCTTTTTTGTGACAGTTTTTGGGTGAACACGGCGATCACTTAGCGAAACCGCTTTAGCCAATGGGTGTTTTTTTGCCAGAAACCTGAAGTAAATGCCAGTCTCTGGCAAAACATAAGTTGCAGTCATGTGACTGTAAATAGCTATAAATGCGGACAGGTTGTTAAGAATGCAATCATGTGACTTGGGGGGAAAGTTGGAATGAAACTGGGTTCTAAGTACCTTTTGGGAGGGGTCTGTCATAACTTTGAATGGTTGCTAAGCAACTGGTCGTAAGTCAAGAGCTACCCTGTACCCCAAATTGGGTAAAAGTGGGTTTTTTTGGGGTAATAATATTCAAGCCCATTACCCATCACAAGGGGCAAGGGTGAAATTCAACAGGTTCTGACAGGTTCTGGAGAACTGGTAGCGGAAATTTTGAGTAGTTCGGAGAACCAGCAAATACCACTCTCTGGCTAGTCCCAGAGTGGGGTGGAAATGGAGATTTTGCAATATCCTTCCCCCAGGAGTGGGGAGGAAATGGGGATTTTGTAGTATCCTTCCCCTGGAGTGGTGGGGGGAATGGAGATTTTACTGTATCCTTCCCCTGCCACACCCACCAAGCTACGCCCACCAAGCCACGCCCACAGAACAGGAATGAAAAAGTTTGAATTCCACCACTGACAAGGGGGATATTTAAACTGACTTTAAGATGGTCATGTGTACTAAAATATATTCAAAAATCTCCCAAAGTATTCCCATTAAGACAAAAATTGATGAAATTGTGAATGGTAATCTGTTAAAATAATATGAATTCATTTAATGATACTGCTTTTATGATACAGGTGATGCTTGAGTTACGTCCATTCCTTCAGTGACCATTCAAAGTTATGATGGTGCTGAAAGAAGGGACTTACAGCTGGTCCTCAAAGTTCAATAAGATTTTTTTAAAATAAATGATTTTGGGTAGTGAAAGAAAATGTTTGGGAAGCCCTAGTCTAGGCAATGCTAGCTCGAAAAGCAGCAAACATCAATTTCTCATTGATTATTGACATAAAAGTCAATACAAATGATTGTATTATGGTCTTCGTTGATAAACAGAACTCTTACATGATTTTCTCCCTGTAAGAAAAAGAAAGGAATGAATAAATTCTGAAGAAATTAATTAATTTGTGGAGACTACCACTTCTCGTCCAGAATGTTACTGTGGCTGTTTTTTTTTAATTAGTTAAATTAGCCAACAACCCAATATATGGCAATTGTCGAAAGCAATTCTGCAAGGGAGACTGGCATTGAAATAAACTGAAAAGTAAAACTGTCGAATGACTTGTGAAAGACCAATAGTCATTGACAACACAAGTTCTCCACAATTGCATTAGAGAGTTACCAGTAAATCATTTGCTCATATGCTTTCACTGATCTCCTATGAAGTGCTCTGCTGATCAAACCAAAATTTTCTTTAGTCTGGCTTATGGTTTTAGCATTTTCTAATATAAAATTCCAACCATTCCTTTTTTTTTCCAAGCCAAAAATGCTATTTGTCATTGAATGCCACACTTGGAGCCACTCTTCACAATTTGTTTGGACAAGATCTACATTTGATTTGCTTTAATTTACACTGAAACTTAATGAAAGCTTAAAATTGTTAATGATTCTCCTCTGATGTTTTTAATTATCTTTGTCTGCCACATTAAAAATTACAATGCACTGTAGTAACAGTTATCTCTAGAGTATTCAAATAACCCCGGGAGTCAGGCTATGTACCTCTATCCTGCGCAGTTGCCGAGCAATGATATCAATTGCTCCCAAGCTGTCATATGAGAATACATGATCCTTATGCATGACATTTTACTAGATAATGTTGCAACAACCACATTCCTCTTTAACATGTCTTACTTCTCCAATACGTTCATTTCTAAAAGTAGCATTACTGCACCCAATTAGACATTTGACAAATAATAGTTTTTTTTCCTTTATAAAATTTAGAAGGAATTAGGAAGAATTTACCTCTGGGATCTTGCTCGTGTTCAGGAAGATGGGCCCTGAGTAGTAAACATAGTCTGCAAAACAAACATTTCCAGTGATGAGCAAGAAAACTGGGTGAGGCCGCACCTATTTTATACAATGAATCCCATGAATAACCTCTATGATTAAAACACCCCACATGCATACACAGGGAAACACTCTCTTGGATGGAAACCAAGAATCAGATCCCAGCTCAGTAATTAATTTAGATGCAACATTACTATTCTAATACAGACTTGACACGTTGACTTTTGCTCTCTGAAATAATGAGCTGCTGAATTTTTTTAACAGTACTGTTCCTGTCTCTTTGTGTAAGGTTAATAATATTATTTATTAACAAATGAACATTATTTACAGTGGTTTTTCAAATCACAGCCAATAGCCCACTTCCGACTGACTCCATTATATCAAAATTTCCAAGCCTTAAAAAATAATAGATATTTAATTCTTTGCACATGTAGACAATCTTAAAAGGCAATCCCTCCTCCACACAACCCTATAATGACCCTGCAATAAGTCAGCATAGAGGTTACTGAGAACGTAACTCAAGCCAAAAAGTCTAATGAAATAATAAGGCAGCAGTTCAATTCTACCACCATTGCCCCGGTGTCCATCTCAAGGGAATAGTTTTTGTCACTCAATGAACCCCTAGCACTGTGAGGCCAATGTATCTTTGGGGAGCTATTTTATAATGTCTGGACCACTATTGAGGTCTATCTGCAGCCTCTCATCCTCTTAGTCTTTCAATTTCCTTTATTGTCTTTCACAATAGCCTAATCACATGGTAGAAGGGCACGGATCTCTGCTGTAGGACTTTCCAGCCCAAGCAAGCTATAACACGTGCACCAATTGAAGCTGGGATATTATGCACCTAGCTATGGTTTCTAGCTGCTGCCTAAGCAGAGACATAAGTCCAGGAGATGAACCAAGTCATGAATTTGCTCTTTCAGGAGGACTGTGACCCACCCCAGAAGAGAGCCTACATACCAACAGTATCCCCATCTTTTTGGAATTCAATTTAAACTTGTTTTGTCCCATTCAGTTGCTCATAGCCTGCAGACTTGAACTATGTCCACTTTGGCCCACGGGGTGGTGATATAAAACAGAGTATCATCCATATATTGATGATATTTTGCCTTCCGTTCAATCGTGTCTGATTCTCAGGGATTGCTTGGACAAATCATTGCCGTTTTCTTGGCAAGGTTTTTCAGGTTTTTCTATTGCCTACTTCCTAGGGCTGAGAGGGAGGGACCGGCCCAAGGTCCCCCAGATGGCTTTGTGTCTAAGGTGGTACTCCAGATTTCTAATGAGTGGAGTGACCAGGAATTTGACTATTCCTCTCTCAGGACTGTCAACTAGAACTACCCACTCAGAAAGGAGAAAGGAGTAGAATAATCATGTGAAAGTGCCTCTGACCCCAACCCTTACAAATGGTTTAAAGGATATCATGGTGAATGCTACTAAACTCTACCTAGGCACACTTGCTCTATAAAAGGCCTAACTCAGGATATTCAGTGGTTGCAGTCCTATGTCCAGGAATGAACTCTTCCTGGAAGGGATTCAGATAATCCAAAATATTTCTGATCCTCTGTATTTGATGCTGTAATGCCATTAGCATCCTGCAAGGAATAGAGCAAGTACCCTACCAAGATGCAGAAAATGGAGGAAAATATAATGTGGGAAAGCTCTATGTGCTGTCTTCAGCCCTTGAATGAAAAATTAATAAACATAAAAGGAATAATTGTAGGTATGGAGTAATAGAGTCATAATACAGTCACTGAAGGAAAGTGGAGTTGGACAGAATATTCTAGGAAGTGTAAAAACTGCAAGCACATATTGCTTAAAATATGTCTGCCTGTAAGCAGATAAGATTTCTAAACAGATGAATGACAAAATGAATCAGCATTTTTATGTAATAGTGAGATAACATTGCATTGCATTGCAGTAACTGTTTCAACCAAGATACCTTACTCTCACTATATGATTCAATTAATTGTCGGTTTAAGTGCACTGAGGGAGTTAGGTTCTTTGTTTAATCATCATAAAGCTATTTATAATTCTGGGGTAGGTCATGCTGCATAGATGCTCAGAAGTTCCTTACATTCCCACCCAAATGTTCTTGTTCCCTTCAGTGTTTGGCCAGAGCCAGGATGGGGCCTAGTTAATAAGAGATAAACTATTTGTTTTTGTATTCTTCACCACACTTTATGTTCTTGATTCTCAAGAGATGCTCAACCATCACTGCAATATAAGTGGAAACTCATCCTGTATATAGCATTCTATGTTTCCATCTGGTTGTATTTCTTGTACCTCAGTTAGCCAGAATTGCAAGGTTCCTGTTCAATCACTAGTGGGTTGTTTTGGCTCCTTCCCTGTTCTTAGGGCTTTCCCTCTGAAGATCTTTGGGTTCCTCTGAGCTCACTGATAAATCCCTCTTGTTGATGGATGTCTCCAGTTTCCTCACTGATAGTTAAAAATTGCTATTAACATATTATGTTTTCAGTTATGTATTCAATTATGTATTAGTATTGTCCAAATGTGACATTTCTTTGGATAACACAAACGCTGTTAAGCGTTTGGCTTAACAGGAATCTCTCTCAGTAGCTAGAACTTTCACGGGCCTGTCTTAAATCAACCGATATTTTTGCTGACAGCATTTGCCTTGAGAATATTTCTTTAGGATACATGACTATCTGAAATTTTCTACTAACTATTTTCTTTACTTTTCATTATTTACAGAATTTCCAGGCTGTTCTTTGTTACAACTGATTCTGAATAAGGTGAGATGAAAACATAAGAAACACAGTATAACCGCCACATAACACAAATCAATAAAATCACCTATATTAAGATCCCAGAATAAAACACAATCAGCAAAATGCAAGTAACAACTTCCAATAAGTGAAAAAACAAGCATTCAGAAACAGGACTGGTTTCTTAATAGACTTTTGAAATGCGAGAGGAAGCATTCTGGTAGCAGTAGTGGGTTTGCTATCGGTAGCGCATGGGTACGTGTGCTCGCTTTGTGAGTGCGCAGAGCTTCTGCGCATGTGCAGATCATTTTTGATGACATCTGGGTGGGTGGGCGGAGCCTCCTGCTGCTGCCACTACCGGTTCGCTTGAACCGGGGAGAACTGGGAGCAACCCACCACTGTCTGGCAGCCATTATAGGAAATGGTATGCACACCTCTCCTGGTAGAAGCTAAGGGCAGTAATATCCTGGGGAATATACTGGAAGTAGTGGAGCACTTTGTTTGTGAGTCAAGAATTCAGCTTGGGTCTGCCACTGCCAAGTCACTTATCTCAAAGAGCAGAATTGGGTTTTTTTTTATGAAAGTACAGGTTGTCCTCAACTTATGGCCAAAATTGAGGCTAAAATTTCTGTTGCCAAGCAAGACAGGTGTTAAATGAATTTTATCCCATTTTATGACCTTTCTTGCCTTAACAGTTGTTAAGTGAATCACTACAGTTTTTAAATTAGTAACATGGTTGTTTAATGAATCTGACTTCCCCATTGAGTTTGCATGTGAGAAGATCCCAAAAGGGGATCACATGAGCCAGGACACTGTAACTGACATAAATACATGCCAGTTGCCAAGGATCTAAATTCTGATCATGTGAACATGGGGATGCTGCAACAGTCCTTAGTGTGAAAAATGGTCATGTCACTTTTTTTCAATGCCGTGTTTATGAAGAAAAAAATTACCTCCTTTTTTCTTTCCACAGAAATGATACTGGGGCTGATTTCATTCACAAACTTGTTTGGTGTATAGTGGTATAAGCCCTGAAGTAGAAATAAGATTGATATCCACATAGAGTTCATTGATGGGGTGCCCTGTAGAATAGATGTGAATCTTATCAGGAAGTACACAAGAACAAGGCTTTGCCACTTTGCTTAGTTTTCATGAAAGGAGAGAGAGTGATAATGCACGCGTCTGTGCGAAATGTGGTTTGTACAACATGTCTCACCTACTGTGAATCCCCAACTTTAAAGCAAGTGGACATTCCAACTTACATTCAATGATTTAAGAGAAATATCTACATTTCAATTCAATTCAATTCAATTCAATTCAATTCAATTCAATTCAATTCAATTCAATTCAATTCAATTCAATTTATATGCCGCCCCTCTCCGAAGACTCAGGGCGGCTCACAATACATTTAAAATCCTAATAAAAAACATTTAAAAATTAAAAACATTAAAACTCATTCATACCATTCATGTCTGGATCTCGCCATGAATGGTATCAAGCAAGAGCAAGATCAACGGCCCAGGCCTGCCTGAAAAGCCAGGTCTTCACCGCTTTTCGGAAGGCCAATAGGCTGGGGATGATCCGGACCTCAGGAGGTAACTGGTTCCAGAGAGCTGGGGCAGCCACAGAGAAGGCCCTCCCCTGTGGGCCTGCCAGCCAGCATTGTTTAGCTGATGGGACCCAGAGGAGACCAACTCTGTGGGATCTTACCGGTCGCTGGGAGCTATGCGGTACATTTGGGATGTAGTAGGAGTTTGGTTTTGATCAAACAAGTACAAAATTCATCCCCAGTAATTTTCATGTTTGAGACAAAATTATAGTGTGGTTCAGACTGGCTTAAAAACCTATTTGATTCTTGCAAGACCAGAGTTGAACAAAACTGAAATCTGGTAAGTCAAGGTAGGAGGTATGGCTAGATCTGAAAAAAACCAGTCTCCCTGAAGGAAGCCTTCAGGCAGTCACACTACCAGGAAGACTAATAGCCATTGATGCCTATGACTTCTATGAATTGGCCCAATCTTTTCTTGAAGCCAGCCATGCCTGTAGCCCATACCACATCCAGTGTAGCAAATTCCAAAGCTTAATTGTACATTGTGTAAACATTTTTTCTGTTTTCCAAATCCTAGTCACCTTTCAAAACCTGATTTAAGCAAACAAATTAATAAAAATGGACTTTAATTTCAGATTTTAAGAGACTGAATTGGTTGCAAACAATGTTAAGAGACAATGTGCAACTGGTGCTCTCTGTACTACTGCATCTTTGTCATCATTATCCACAGACTGAACTCCAAAAATTAGCAAGGCTGGACTGTTTGAGACCTGGCTTTTCCCCCAGGCTTTGGATTAGGATGAATTGCCCCCCTCCCTGTGTTGAATGAAGTTTTTGTACACGTGTGTACGGACCAATTGGATGACATATGTTTATTTACTGTGTTTTTATTCTGTTTTCTCTTTGATTTTGTCAGCTGCACAGAATTGTTTTAGAACCAAAATCTAATGAGAAAACAAATAATTTGTAGCTGATAATTTTAATTCAGGACCCAAAGTAGTCTCTTAACCATTGAACAACTGCCCATTTGTACTGTGATGCAGCACAACAGAGCAGTGAATTCCTGTACTTACTTTAAAAAGTTGCTAATCGCATGGTAAAAATTTTGCCGGGGGCATAAGTGCAACTGTCAATTCTAAAATCAACATCTTGCAGAGGATCTGCAGAGAAAAATAAGATACAAACCAGGAGTGATTGATTTTACAGTAGTCTAGATAAGATTTATAATAGTGTAGATAATAAAACACCAGAAAGATATTTCTTAAACTTGCTTTCAATTCAATCATGTTCACAGTTCCTGTGGACGTGATCTCTGTGGATCACTCGGCTTTCTGTCTGGGAGATTCAACAGGGAAGGAAATTCAAAGCCTGTGGCCCTTGTCCTCTTGACATCATAACTCGGTTAAGCAACCAAGTTTCCTGAGTAGAAGCAAATGTGGAGGACCAGACTTTTCATTGCAGCTTGCCCTGAAATGTCACTTCTGCAATGCCAGTGTTGAAATTTAAACAGGAAGCACCTTGCCTCTTCAGGATGTGACTGGACCACCAAAGAAGCCCGCCAACTTTCCAAGTTCTTCCTCAATTTCTTTTTGGCAGACCCTCCAGGATAGTTGGCCTTCTCAGATCTCCCTTTAAATATCAGCCCCATAGATCAATCTCAGAAATTTCTCTGACTTCCTTATACAGAATAATTTTATACTTGTATGTTTTGTAGTTTTTCTTTTCTGTTATTCTGTGGAGATACAGATCAGAGGTAGTATTCAGCAGGTTCTGACCAGTTCTGGAGAACCGGTAATGGAAATTTTGAGTAGTTTGGAGAACCGGTAAATACCACCTCTGAGTGGCCCCTCCCCCATCTATTCTTTGCCTCCCGAGTCCCAACTGATCGGGAGGAAAAGGGGATTTTGCAGTAACCTTCCCCTGGAGTGGGGAGGGAATGAAGATTTTACAGTATCCTTCCCCTGCCATGCCCACCAAGCCATGCCCACAGAACTGGTAGTATAAAATTTTGAATCCCACCACTGATGTAGATGCTATGTTTAATTTTAGCAGATTTGTCCACAGAACAGTGACAAACTGTTCTGTGGCATTCCCCTTTGCACGTAGACAGTGTAGGTAATTTTGCAGCACCAGCAGCCTTCTTTTTTTCCCTTTTTTTCCTTTTTCTATTCTATTCAACACTAGTCTAGTCTAGTCTAGTTAGTGGTTCTCAACTTTTTGGGCACCAGGGACCGTTTCCACGGAGAGAGGTTTTTCCGACTAGAGGGAGTGTGGTTTTGCGTGCTGCCTGCATCCCATGGATGGGGCTGCGCTTGTTTGTGTCGCATGGTTTCAGTCATACTGTAGCCCAGTGCCGGTTGGGGACCCCTGTTATAGACATACCAAATGTTTTCCCCCTGCTTCCTCTTCTATTTCGTGTTGAGGAACGAAGCATATTGAATCTGGTAGTTGTGTCTGAGTTGGTACAACATTTATAAAGTGCTTGTTTGCACTGAGATCACCTTTATTTCAGTGCGGACTTCTTCAGTAAAAATTAAGAGGTAGCTGCCAACAAGCGTAATCATGCGGCCCATTTTAAGGATTTCCATGTTTTAGAATTGGTACACTGAGTCCCCATTGCAATCTGACTGTAACAAAAGGAGGAGCAAGAAGGGGACAAGAAGTTCACTCATGATGGTCACAATTGCCCCAGGCAATTGTTGCTCGCTCATGTGACTGTTGCTGTAATTAAACAGACTTGTCTATGAGCTAGTGTACCAAATGCAAAAATCTTTTTTCATTTTTAGAGACATTTTAATCAGCAAGGATAACGTGTTACAAGTATTACAAAAAAAGAAAACAATCCCAACAGATGCTCCTCATAAAGACAAATTGGGCTCATAGAATAGAATAGAATAGAATAGAATAGAATAGAATAGAATAGAATAGAATAGAATAGAATAGAATAGAATAACAGAGTTGGAAGGGACCCTGGAGGTCTTCTAGTCCAACCCCCTGCCCAGGCAGGAAACCCTACACCACTTCAGACAAATGGTTATCCAATATCTTCTTAAAAATTCCCAGTGTTGGAACATTCACAACTTCTGCAGGCAAGTTGTTCCACTTATTAATTATTCTAACTGTCAGGAAATTTCTCCTTAGTTCTAAATTGTTTCTCTCCTTGGTTAGTTTCCACCCATTGCTTCTTGTCCTACCCTCAGGTGCTTTGACTTTCTAAATGGAAAGGAGAAGGCACATACAATTTTGTATTTTGCCTCAAGGATCAAGTGGTGTGGGCAGGGTATCCATGGGTAGAGAGGCCCAGGGGTGACCTTGGAGAACCTATGCAAAGATGGTTAGAAGAATATGTACAAAAACATGCTTAAGTCTGGGAAACAAAACATTAGGAAGAAACTCAGTCTGTTTCTGCCCAAATTCTTTGGGATATAAGGAAAAACACAGTTTAGGCTTTCAAGATTCTGTTCCTAAAATGTCTATCTATAAATATAATTCTAATTAAAGGAGTGGACTTGGTTTCCTGGTCAAGACTACCTCAAAGTATTGATATCATGAAAGGATGAAAAAAAATATCTAGATGATGGCCGTAACTTTTTTATTGAAGCCCCGGCTTCTTTTATGTACATTGCATGCACCGCACATAAAAAAGAACAAGGCTTTGACTGAGTGGCTCTGGGTGCCATCTTTATTTTTTAAAAAATCTCCTTTTCTCCCTCAAAGAACCTTTGGAAAACAGAATTCAACTGAGAAATCATGCTTGGATTACAGTTCTATAAGATGAACTGTGAAATGTGGCTTTAAAATTTTTGCTTACCTTTGATTTGCAAAATAAAAACAGAATTAATTCTTAGGTTAGACATAATTTTTTTTGATAATTTCTCACTGTGATTTATAATTCATATTAGACTGTCTGCTGTTGTTAATTGTTATATAACTTGTAATAATGTTCTGAATTTATAAATGGATATCAGTTATTTTAATATACAGTGGGGTTTTTATTTAATCTTGTAATGTTTATAAGTCTCATTTTTCTTTGTTTTTCTTCTTGGTTTTTAAAGATCTTTTTAAAGATCTTCTAAAATTAAACGAATAATCATGAAAAAAGAGATTTGTAGCCTTATAAGCATATTTAGGGAAACCTTGCTTATGTACATATGATGGCAAGATATTAGCAAATTGAATTCCCTTCTCTGACTCTGCTAAATTACTCTCTATAGGCATGTCCCACCTTTTGGCTTGTCTGGGATGCATTGTGTAAAGAGGAATTGTCTGGGCCACATATACCCATGATGGCGAACCTAAGGCAGGCGTGCCACAGTTGGCACGCAGAGCCATATTGGTGGGCACGTGAGTGTTGCCCTAGCTCAGCTCCAGTGGGACTGGAAGTCGGGAAACAGAGGGCCTCTTTGGGGGTGGGGAAGCCATTTTTGCCCTCTCCAGGCTCCTAGAAAGGCTCTGGACCGGGGGAGAGTGAAAAACGGGCCTTCTGGGCCCACCAGTAGTCAGCAAATGGGCCGTTTCTGGCCTCTGGAGGGCCTCTGAGGGAGAATGGGGAAGGCTGTTTTTGCCCTCCTCAGGCTCCTAGAAAGGCTCTGGAGCCTGAGGAGGGTGAAAATTGGCTTACCAGGTCCACCATGCAATTGTGTGCCAAAAGCTGGGGGAGTGCGGGGGGTCACACGTGCATGGATTGGGGGGGTTTGGGTGCATTGAATTATGGGTGTGGGCACGTGCACACATGACCCCCCCTGTTCCCTCCCGCTTTTGACACGCGACGGCAAAAAGGTTAGCCATCACTGACATATACAATATATAATATAATTAATGCATATTTACATATAAATAATATTAAAAGTTTACAATCTTGTGGGGGCCATATTAATAGTTGTCCAGGGCCTCATTGGGCTATGGGCCACTGGTTGGACACACTTTTTCTATACTGTCACAAGAGCAAGACTTTGGAGACAATATCTCCACTTAGTGATGTGAGTCAGAGTGTTCTTGCTTATACACTTCATAGTGCATCTAAAGGGTCCCTACCCCAGCAAAACCACTAAGACCTAATTGTTTATAGAGCAGTGGCTCCCAGCCTTTAGGGTACCAGGGACCAGTTCTGTGGAGAGAGGTTTTTCCGCAGACCAGAGGGGGTGTGGTTTCGCATGCGGCCTGCATCCCATGGATGGGGCTTCGCTTGTTTGTACGGCACGGTTTCGGTCATACCGTGGCCCAGTGCCAGTTGGGGATCCCTGTTACAGACATACCAAATGCTTTCCCCCTTCTTCCTCTTCTATTTCCTGCTGAGGAATGAAGCATATTGAACCGGGTAGCTGTGCCACTTCAGGCATTGGGCTGGATAAACTGTTTTTTTAAGCTGTGGCTCTGTGTCTGAGTTGGTACAACATTTATAAAGTGCTTGTTTGCACTGAGATCACCTTCATTTCAGTGTGGACTTCTTCAATAAAAATTAAGAGGTAGCTGCCAACAAGCGTAATCATGCGACCCAGTTCAAGGATTTTCCTGTTTTAGAATTGGTACACTGAGTCCCCATTGCAATCTGACTGTAACAAAAGGAGGAACAAGAAGGGGACAAGAAGTTCACTCATGATGGTCATCCTTTATTTAGCCACAATTGCCCCAAGCAATTGTGGGTCGATCATGTGACTGTTGCTGTAATTAAACAGACTTGTCTATGAGCTAGTATACCAAATTCAAAAATCTTTTTTCATTTTTAGTGACATTTTAATCAATAAGGATAACATGTGTTACAAGTATTGCAAAAAAAGAAAACAATCCGAACAGATGCTCCTCATAAAGACAAATTGGGCTCATGCTTGTTCCCCCCCTTAATTTCATTTATTCAGTTTCTATTCTGCTTGTTTGGAGAATAGGGGGAACCGGGCCAAACCGGGAGGAACCCACCACTGGTGATACTTCATGTTAAATGACAGAGTTTAATCTAAGCCCTGGCCTCTGAAAAATACAAATCTGAAATATACCAGCTCCCTTGGTCAGTGTCACCATAGTTAATGAGCCTGGATTCTATGACCCTTTGCATATATCCATTGCGGTTTGGTTTGGTTTGGTTCGATATGTTTGGGTTTTTTAAATACGTGTTTGTGACCTGACCTGCCAAAAGAAAGATGAATCTGAATTGAAGATGGGCCTCCCCCGATATAAGAGCAGGGAGAAGCAGGGAGATTTGTAACCATCTGTGGCGGCTGCTGTCCATAACTGTTGTGACTGCAGCAACTGTGCCATTTGGGAATTTGAGGGTTTGTAATTCTAATACATTGGGAGGTTAGGGAGACGTAGCTTCTAGCTGTTTTTTTTAAAAAACATATTTTTTTTAAACAAGTTCTCTTGACTATCACTGTCTCACAAATGGACCCGTTTCTGTTCTGACCACCCTTTGGTGAATAAACTGAAGTGGTATAATTGTAGGTTTTTAATTAAGAAAACCCCAAACACTTTTTATTATGATTTTAAATAAAGTGGCTTTCTATATTTTATTTTTATTACTGCTAGTCACCTTGGCTACCGCTCTCTAGTTGAACAATCAAGTATAAACTCAGTATATCAATAGTGACTCATTAAGATAATTTACAGTCATTTTGATAATGCCCATTGATTAAAGGAACAAATTACATTACCCAATAAATTGAAGGCTACTTTAAAGTCAGTTTGTGCATTTTATGTATTCAGTATCCAATCTGTAGAGTTTAAAAAATATTTTAAAAAAACTTAGCCCATTGCAATATGCTTACATACAAGAAACACTGAGTCCCAAAGTTAAATTTATTATATTGGGTAAATCTCCAGCTTTCTGAAGACAGGCTCTGCTAGTAACACTTTACAAAAGCATGAACATCTTGAGCTTAACTTGTTTACTGAGAAATAATCCCATGAATTTCAGTGAGACGTGTTTCCAAGTTGGTGAACGTAAGATTGCATTCACTTGAATTAGATGACATTTCAGCTAAACACAAAATAGTTGATATGTAGAAGCCTGATTTCCAGTTCTTTTCTTTATTTGGGGCATGTGAAAGAAGAATGAGATGTCCGTGAAGCTCATTCTCTTCATCCCCTCTGCATCAGGGCCGCAGCTGAGGCACAGAGCCAGTCAAGCTGGAAAGCTTTGGAAAGAAGCACTGCCAAGCAGATTCATTTTCATTCATTTCAGAGGTGCCTGCTCCTTTTCTCTGCCAGCAGATTAGAAAAACCAACTGTCTATGGGAAGTGCTGCCAGTCTAAGAAGCTCACTGCATGGGGGAAGCCTGGCGACTCGCCTTTGATGACAGGGCCCCTTCCTGAGTTACACATTAAAGCAGATTCAGGCTGACTGAAAAGGGAAATATCAGATTTGCATGACTTGAGGAAACGTCCCCACTGCCTTGTTTATTACTCAGGTAGGGGCAGAAGAAGATGGCGGAGGAGACGGAAAAATCAGGATTCTCACCATTCCAAGTGGGGGTGGGGGTGATGGTTAGTGTAAGATGAATCTGAGTATTTGGGGTGGGTGTTGGTTCGCGTAAGATGAATCTGCATTAAAGCTCCATTCACCAGATCAGAGTTTTGTCTTCTCTATTAAAAATGCTTCTGAAATGTTAGACTGGAGAATATATGAATAGATTCTGAAATGTTAGACTGGGAGAATATACGATAAGGTTAAAATGAGCAGGTTTGTCACACATTATTTATTCTCTGTTACCATTATACAAAGTAGCAGTAGCACTTAGACTTATATACTGCTTCACAGTGCTTTACAGCCCACTCTAAGCGGTTTTACGGAGTCAGCATATTGCCCCCAACAATCGGGGTCCTCATAATCATGTCTTATTCATATTTTTTTAGTCTCATGGAAATGAAATCTGCCGAAAGAGAATTGCCCCAAATCAGTCTTCATCCAGACCTGAAGTATCAAATACGTCCAGCAAACAGTCTATTGCGCAATCTACTGCACTAGGTATTAGTACAAAACAAGGTCATTGTAAAAAGTTAAACAGAAGTATGAGCTCTCACCACAGCTTCTGTAGCTCACTTCCAAATTTTTGTTCTTGCAGATTATGTCTGTAGGCCATAGGTTGATGCTGATGGTGGTATTAATCAATGAAAGGAGGACAGGAAGAACCTGGAGCGCTTTCATGATCTCTGTGGAGGAGAGTCTGTGTAATAATGGTGCCTTTCTTGTCGTCAGGGTTGATAGTTAGCCTGCCCACTTCCTCTTTCTAATATAAATGCAGATAAGCCAGGTTAGTTATTTTCTGTACTCAATTTCATACTGGTTTCTGCTAATAATGAAGAATCCATAATAGGCTCCTCACCAACATGTCAAGTCCATGTTTAGATAGAAGAAAAACTCTTTTTCAAGCTTTTAATGTATTCATGCTTATTTATTTTTTTTAATTTTTTTTATTTTAAAACAAAAACAAAACATAAAACCATCATCATTCTGAACAATTACAGACAGTGTATCGATCGGTTAACATCCTTTTGTGCTCAATCCCATCTTCAAAATATCAATATATGACCAAAGCTTATTTTTCATAGAAAAGAACTTTACATATTTTATATTTACTTCGACTTCATATTTCATATTTCATCTCCATGTTTTATTATCTATCCATTGATAAAACAAATCCCATATGAAATAATATTGTTTGTCCTCCTGTTCTCTTATTTCAAATGTCAATTTACTCATTTCAGCACAGTCCATCATTTTCTTAATAACTTCTTCATCAGTAGGTATCTTCTCTCCTTTCCAATTTTTGGCAAATACAATTCTAGCCACTGTTAAAACATTCACAATTAAATATTGCAATTCTCTGTTGTATGTCTCTGGTAAGATCCCTAATAAAAATATCTCTGGTTTAAAGTCAATATGTCTCTTTATCATTTTTTCCAACCACGTAGTCCAATATCTCTTAGCTTCTACACATGTCCACCACATATGGTAATATGATCCTGGAGTCTGATGACACTTCCAACATTTCTCCGATTTATTCTTGAACATTCTGGCAACCCTCATTGGGGGTAAATGCCACCTGTAAAACATCTTATACAAATTCTCCTTATATGCTGTAGACATTGTCATTTTATAATTATGCAACCACAATTTTTGCCATTTCGCTAAATCAATACCATGACCAAAATTTTCCCCCCATGCTATCATTGATTCTTTAACTTGTTCTTCTTCCAATTTTACCTCTAATAAATATCCATATAATTTTTTAATTACATGATCATCAGAACCCATTAGAATCTTATCTAAATTAGTTAAAACGTTAAAAAACCTTCTTGTTTAAGATCATCTTCATATCTAGAACGTATTTGCATGTATGAAAACCAATCCATCTTACATCCCTGATCTTCTAGTTCTTGCTTAGATTTGAGTTCACCCTTTTCATCCAATAGTTCACTATATCTAATAATTTGTTCCCTTTTAAATACTACTGAATATGAAAAAGCTTCAATTGTAGATACCCAGACTGGAATCTTCAAATAATAATGTTTTTTAACCTTCTCCCAATTCAACAATAAGGCTTCTCGTATCTGGTGTCTTCTAAAGTACCCCTGTATTTTTGTTCCTTTATACCATAAAAAAGCATGTCACCCCATCAACAAATCATGTCCTTCTAAATTCAATAATCTAGTATTTCTCGAAGTTATCCATTACTTAATCCACATCAAACTTGTTGCTTGATAGTAAAGTTCCAAGTTAGGTAAACCAAAACCACCCCTCATTTTAGCATCTTGTATCAACTTTAATTTTATCCTCACCTTCTTTCCCTGCCAAATATATTTCAAGTCCATGTTTAGATAGAAGAAAAACTCTTTTTCAAGCTTTTAATGTATTAATGTTTATTTTGATCCTTAAGAAAAAAAATCAAATCAAGACTTTCCAGTGAAATGGTTTATGTCCTATCTACCTTTCAATAATCATGGAAGATTCTTATCAGAGAAAAGTCTCTATATAGCTTTTCTTGCGGGATATTATAAAGAATGGAATATGACCAAGCAAAAAAAAAAAAAAGGACAGAAGAAAAGACTTTTGGACACAGGATGGCAGCAGACATTAGTATGGCATCATATACTAATGATGAATGCTTGCCTTCATTTCCATGGACCAATGGACCTTTTTTTTTTTTTAAAAAAATGTAATTTTATTAAAAGTTACAATAATAAAACATTAAAATTTATACAAGCTAAAATAACAAGAGGATTAAGCAATGCAGTCATAAAGTGGGACACCACATGCTTAGTGAGGGAAACCCGGGCAGTCCTGATTGTTCTTGTAACTACAGACAGGTAAAAGTCATTATGTGGGAAGCAGAAGGAATCCCAAATAAAGAGCATGGGGGCATCACAAGGAGATGCTGGAGGCCCTGGAAAACCCAGCTCAGGCTGTACATGAGTTGGGAGGGGGTTGCTGTGGTGTGGCACAAGCTCAAGATGTCCAGTTGCCTTTTGAAAAGGCCTTTGGAACAACTATGACTTGAACGATTGAGAGTCTCCATAGATGGTTTATAGGTGGATTCCCCCCCCCCACATACTGTAGGAAGCCCCCCCCTTGAGAATGAAATATTTTGGGGAATATTAAAAGAGGCAGAATATTATATTTCCCCAAAGGAGGAAACATCTTAACAAAGGCAGAAAGCAGCCCCAATAGCCTCCAGCAGATGCCCAAAGTCTTTAGAGGTGGATATTTTGTGCCCATTAAGAAATCCAGGTCAGCCTATTCACAAGCAAAACACCTTCAGCTCCAGTTGCTGGGATTAAAATCTACATCCTCCACCCAAATTCTAAGAACACGACATGACCTTTAGGACATATTAGGATTAACCCACCACCATTAGAATAGCAAAAGACACCAGGCTTACTACATTGCGCAACCCCCTAGCAGCATCTCACAACCCTATAAAAATACATGTACTCATCAAACAAATTTGTCAGCTGTCCCAGCACTACATGCTGTTGTTGGTTCTGTTCATCAATAAACAGTCCTTCTTTCCAATCAGCCTCCATTTTATTTCCAGCCTCTTTCTCCCGACTTGGAACTGGACTGGATTTTTCTTCCAACAATACCAAAGGGTTGTGTGTAAATGAAGTATTTCTTTTCTGCAACTTCTTACCCTACCATGACCCAGGATGATGAAAACTACTGTGGAGGCAACCATAGGGGTTTTTAGACAGGTTCTGCTTCCTCGGGGCTTCTCTGGGCTATTGTCTCAGTCCTGGGAATGAAGAGTGTGAAACCATTCCTTGAAAGAAAATCTGATGATTTACTTCCTGAGAGGAGAGGGCTGGGCTGGGGAATGAATTTAGCCCTAACCTTGTTGGGAGCTTAGCTAAGACACTCTGGATCATTAAAAATGATCATTTATGCTGTTGGAAGAAATATCCTTCTGGGTTCAGTTCCAAGTGGGGAGAAAGACACTGGAAACATGGTGGCTGATTGAAAAGATGGTTCTTAATGGTGGACAGGACCACATAGTTTTGAGGTCCTGGGCAAAAAGGGAAGAGATGCTGAGAATCCCTGGGTTTTATACCCTCTCTGTCTTTGAACTTCCTGGGGCATAGGAAGAGTATCCTGATTGGCTGCTGTCAAAAGTCATTGCTAGCTTTTTAGGTTGTCTCTGTGTTGAGTTTGTTTGAGTCTTGCTGAGTGATGAAAGGGCTTTGGGCAGTGGTGGGATTCAAGTAATTTAACAACCGGTTCTCTGCCCTAATGATTTCTTCCAACAACCAGTTTGCCAAACTGCTCAGAATGTTAATAACCGGTTCTCCCGAAGTGGTGCGAATTGGCTGAATCCCACCACTGGCTTTGGGCAATTCCTATTATGGCTCTGCCTGAAGGAGGTAGATCTTTGTTATATTGAATAGACTGGCCCATTGACAAAGGTGGGGTGGGGGCTGAGTTTCTGCCTCCCTTTTAGGGGAAATATACACCCCTATCCCATTCCCCGATTAAACGGTGTTGTTTGGAAGTAGGACAGAAGTAAGACAGAATCCTATCTGTTACATCTACAATATTCATTTTTGGTTGACAGTTTCAGAGCCAGAATTGATAAAAATTTCATTTGAAATGCAGGGGTATTTATTTTTAATGCATCTGTTAGCAAAAAAAAAAAAAAAAGGTGTTGATTGAGATATCAGAGTTAAAGGCAAATGTAAGACTTTTCCAGAGGGACCAGAGGGGTGTGGTTTCGTGTGCTGCCTGCATCCCATGGATGGAGCTTCTCTTGTTTGTGCGGCACGGTTTCGGTCATACCGTGGCCCAGTGCCGGTTGGGGACCCCTGTTATAGACATACCAAATGCTTTCCCCCTTCTTCCTCTTCTATTTCCTATTGAGGAACGAAGCATATTGAACCGGGTAGCTGTGCCACTTCAGGCATTGGGCTAGATAAACTGTTTTTTTCTAGCAGTGGCTCTGTGTCTGAGTTGGTACAACATTTATAAAGTGCTTGTTTGTACTGAGATCACCTTTATTTCAGTGTGGACTTCTTCAGTAAAAATTAAGAGGTAGCTGCCAACAAGTGTAATCATGCAGCCCAGTTCAAGGATTTCCCTGTTTTAGAATTGGTACACTGAGTCCCCATTGCAATGTGACTGTAACAAAATGAAGAACAAGAAGGGGACAAGAAGTTCACTCATCATGGTCATCCTTTATTTAGCCACAATTGCCCCAGGCAATAATGGCCCGATCAAGTGACTGTTGCTGTAATTAAACAGACTTGTCTATGAGCTAGTGTACCAAATCCAAAAATCTTTTTTCATTTTTAGAGACATTTTAATCTGTAAGGATAACGTGTTACAAGTATTACAAAAAAAGAAAACAATCCCAACAGATGCTCCTCATAAAGACAAATTGGGCTCGTGCTTGTTCTTTCCCCCCCTTAATTTCATTTATTCAGTTTCTATTCTGCTTATTCATTCATTTATTCATTCATTCATTCATTCATTCATTCATTCATTCAATTCAGAGTCATTCATTGCAATAGGCACCCCATCTCAGGGAATGACTCTGGGTGGCTTACAATTTCAAAACTATACAAACAATTAAAACAATAAAAATAATTTAAAAACAATAAAAAATTGGTGGTTTTGCAGCTGGATCTGAATGATAGCCATGCAGAGGCCTTTCCTCTTGATTTGCCATTTCCCCCATACAAAAGTCTGCGGTGAAGTTTTGTGCTTACTTTAGGTAGTATCCTTCAGTTGCCTGTATGAACACAACACTTTTGTGTTTGGTTTCAAAAGAAAAAGGTCCATCGTCTACAATCTTTGTCCACCTAAGATAACCAAGTATGCTCATACTGACAGATCTTTAAGTAACAACCTAAAGATCTCCTCCAAATAGGATCCACAGCAGTTGTGGGTTTCAAATTTTTTTACTACCGGTTCTGTGGGCGTGGCTTGGTGGGTGTGACATGGCTTGGTGGGCGTGGCAGGGGAAGGATACTGTAACATCTCCATTCCCACTGTAGGAAGTTAGCACCCACCCCTTTCCTGGAAGAGTGAAATATTTTAGGAAATATGAAAAAGGCAGAATATTATATTTCCCTGGATGAGAAATGGAGAAGCATATTTTACAGACAAAGCAGCTCCCACCTTCCTGCCCCCCACCCTTTGTTAATGGGCCAGAGGCAGGAACCCAATCCTTTGTCAAAGGACATTTGCAACACAATAGGAACAGAAACTAACACAATGGGCCCCATCTAGCAACCAAAACTCACCACATGTGATCTGGGAAGCACATGTGACCATCAGCCAGCAAGACTAGCTAAGACCCTCACCCCCTGGGAGTCTGACAACCAATCAGGATACTCTTTTGGGGCCCCAAGAAATGCAAAGCCAGAGAGAGCATAAAAACTCGAGGATTTACTGTATCTGCCCCTTTTCTGTTCAGGAACTCAAGCCATGTGATCCTGTCCACCATTAAACCATCTTTCTAAGCAGTCTCCATGTTTCCAGTGTCTGTTTCCCCACTTGGAGCAGAACCCAGAAGGATATTTCTTCCAACACTACCCACTCCATGGGAAGGTTACATGGGTTTCAGAATTTTTACTACTGGTTCTCCGAACTACTCAAAATTTTTGCTACCGGTTCTCCAGAACTGGTCAGAACCTGCTGAAACCCACCTCTGATCGACAGCTACCTAATCCGATGTCATCCTATGTATAATCAGATATCTGTGGGCTTTATAAGTAGTTCTATATTGACAAAGTCTGATTTGTGTCTCAAATGATCTCTAAAACCATCTGGGACATAATCTTATTAAAGATGCATTTGGAAGCCATTTTCGAACCTTGAAGTTTATGGATATCCTTCTTCTTACTGCCATGATGTTGATTTCTGGAAATAGCACTGGGTGATACTTCACGTTAAATGACAGCGTTTAATCTAAGCCCTGGCCTCTGAAAAAGACAAATCTGAAATATAGCAGCTCCCTTGGTCAGTGTCACCGTAGTTAATGACCCTGGTTTCTATGACCCCTTGCATTATACCGATTGTGGTTTGGGGTTTTTTTAGATGTGTTTGTGACCTAACCTGCCAAAAGGAAGATGAATCTGAGTTGAAGATGGGCCTCCCTCAATACAAGAGCAGGGAGATTAACATGATAAACACAAACAAATGTTCTGATCAACCCCCAATAACTCTACCTTGTCAATCTAGGATTACCCACTCCAGTTTACACCAGCCCTGGAGTTGTGCTAAAAAGGGCAAGCACAAACAAAAATAAACAAACCGATGAACTGAATGAATAATTAGTGATTATAATTAATGATCTGTAAAATAAGGTTCCTCCTCTGAAACATTAATTGATCCCTCTGTGCCTAAACTATACTCACATAGAGAAACATACAAATGTACTTTTTCATCTTCATTCCTGTTCCTCCAAAGGAAACAGCAAATAATAAGAAAAACTATCAGGATGGAGATAGGAGAAGAAAAAGAGAATTATGACACTGGGCAAGACAGGACAGGAAGAACAAAATGGGTAGAAATAAAACAAGGGGAAAGAATTACTGAAAAGAGGAAAGAAAGAGAAGAGAGAGAAAAACCTATAAAAGGGGTAAAATCCGCCTGCAAAATAGCATTTCCAAAGCTAGAAGTAACATTTAGACTAGTTTCCAAAGGCATCCATCATGCCATTATTTGTATCTCTTGACAACTTCCTCAAAGTAGAGGCAATTATTTAAGAGAAATAATGTTGTGATAAATCTCCTTCTGATAAAGGTTTATTTCTTTTATTTATATAGCAATAGCACTTAGATATATATCATTTTACAGTGCTTTACAGCAGGGGTCACCAACCTTTCAGACCTCAGGGACCACTAAATTCATAATTTTAAATCCCACGGACCACTATTATGATCTGCCTAATGACTGGCTGGGTGGGCATGGCTAGGTGGTCATGTGACTGGGTGGGCATGGCCAGCTCCTCGCCTCCTCGCCTGGGCTCCTTAGGGCCCCAACAGGAAGCAGTTGTTGGAACTAAGCAGCCACCATGAGAAAGAGTTGGCAAAACAGCTCAGTTCAAATTGGATCTGACCAAGAAGGAGGCTCAGCAGAAGCACCTCACTGAGGACTATGAGCATAGGCTTTCCAAGCAGAAGTGCAAGGCCAGGTACTGGCACCTGGAAGCTTAGCGGGCTGAGATGGTCAGCCAGTTCCAAGCCATGATGCAATCCCACTGGAACAAGGTCCTCCAGCTCTTTGCCACCAGCGGCACTTCCCTCCAGCCTTCGCCCAAAGCCCCATACCAGGAGGCTGAAGTTGGAATTTCTGTCCCCCTCCGACCCACACAAAAAGATCCCGAAGGGGAAGACTCTCTGCAGCAACACAAACATTCATTGCACGTATCCGGCCCAGGGGCCGTAGTTTGAGGACCCCTGATTTAGTGCAATATAAAAAAATGGGATGAGACCACAGAGTCAGGTAGTGCATTCCAGGCATTAACAACTCTGTTACTGAAGTCATATTTTCTGCAATTTAGTTTGGAGCAGTTCACTTTATGTTTGTATCTATTGTGTGCTTGTGTATTGTTGTGGTTGAAGCTGAAGTAGTCATTGACAGGTAGGACATTGTAGCAGATGATTTTATGAGCTATGCTTAGGTCATACCGAAGGGGCGTAGTTCTAAATTTTCTAAACCCAGAATTTCAAGTCTGGTGGCATAAGTTATTTTGTTGTGAGCAGAGGAGTGGAGGACTCTTCTTGTGAAATATTTCTGGACGCGCTCAATTGTATTAATGTCTGATATGCAGTGCGGGTTCCAGACAGATGAGCTGTATTCGAGAATTGGTCTTGCAAATGTTTTGTATGTTCTGGTTAGTAGTGTAATATTACCGGAGAAGAAGCTACACAAGATTAGGTTTACAACCCTTAATGCCTTAATGCCTTAATGCCTTTTTAGCGATGTTGTTACAGTGGGCTTTGGCACTTAGATCATTTGATATGAGTACTCCAAGGTCCTTGACAGAGTGAGGGTCATCTACAAGGTCATGTCCACTTAGCTTGTATTTTGTGTTCTGATTCTTTTTGCCAATGTGTAAGACAGAGCATTTGTTGGTTGAGATTTGGAGTTGCCAATTGTTTGACCATTCTGACACAAAGTCAATGTCTTTTTGAAGGTTATCAGCATTGTTGGTAGTGTTAAATAGTTTAACATCATCGGCAAAGAGAACGCAATTACTTATAATATGATCACAAAGGTCATTTTTGTATAATATGAAGAGTGTTGTTCCTAGAACGCTGCCATGGGGGACACCGCTATTAACAGGTGCAGAATTTGATAGAGTGCTCCTTATTTTGACCATTTGTTGTCTGTTTGACAGGAACAGTTATCCAATTATGGAGGGGTCTGGAGATGCTGTAGGGTTTTAGTTTTAGAAGTAGTTTGTCATGTACCACTGAATCAAATGCTTTACAGAAGTCTATGTAAATTGCATCTATTGCTTTCCCCTGATCAAGATTTGTAGTCCATATGTTTTTGCAGTGTAGAAGGTGTTGATTACAGGATAATTTTTTTCTGAAACCAAATTGTTTATTAGAGAGTAGGTTGTTTGTTTCTAGGTGGAGGGTAATGGATTGGTTGATGATTGATTCCATGACTTTGAGGTGACACAACATAAAGAGATTGGACTATAATTTTTGACTAGGCTGGGGTCTCCCTTTTTGAAGATAGGGATAACCATGGCTAGTGACCATAGGTTGGGTAGGGAGCTGGTCCTGAAAGATTTTTCAAAGATTATGCTTAGGGGTTCTGCTATAACAGTGAAAACTTTTTAAAGAAGTATGCACATAGTCCATCAGGCCCAATAGATAGAGATGGTTTCAGTCTACATAGTGACTTTTCAACATTATCTTCTGTGAAATCTATTTGTGTTAGATCCTTGTAGTCATTAGTGGTATGACTAGGGAATGTTCGGCATGAGCCATTGTTGTTAACAAAGACTGAGCTGAAGAATGTGTTAAAGAAGTTTCTTTAACTGCTTCATCATTGCATTCTTTACCATTAGGTCCTTTTAGGGGTGGGATGGATCTCGAGTCTTTAAGTTTGTTATTTACAAAATTATAGAAGGTGCGATTGGATTTTGTGCACAGAAGGTTTTCTTCTTTTTGATGTGGTAATTGGTGCATTCAGTCTTTATTTGGTGGCATATATTTTTGTAGCGTCTTTTAAAGTTAGCTACATAGCCAGTTTTGTTTTTTCGCCAGAGGGATTTTTTTGGGGGATTGGAGCTTTCTTATTGATATAGGTAATTTGTTTTTCCTGGTTTTGGTGGTGATTAGTGGTACATATAGTTTAATAACTCTATTGACTTTGAGCAAGAAAATATTATAATGGTCTTTGGCAATGTTACAGTTAGAGAATAGAATTTGCCAATCAAGAGATGAGAGGTCGGTGTCTATGAGATCATAGTTGGCTTTTTTGAAGTTGTAGTTGGGTATCCCATTATTATGGTGACTTTTGTAAGGGCGTATATTGAGACAAAAGTCTATCATGCTGTGGTCACTGTTGGAAAAGTGTTCTTTTATTTGTAGTCCATAAATTGAGTTTAAGTTGTTGCATTAAATTAGCTGTTGTTTGGCAGTGTACAAGGCTTTGGGGAACCGCCATCCACAAACAAATGCCCATTTAAATAAATAATCTGCAAAATCTACTTTCCCATTCACAGCAAGACTAAGAACTCTTATCAGGAAGGGAATTCATTTCAGTGTTTTGAGCAGGGAAAATCCTACCAGTGGATATTTGGTATTTAAATATCAAGATCATCTATCGTAGGAGACATCATGTTTGAAGAATCAGTGAGAATTTAAGGGGCCATTTTTTACAGTCTGCAATCGTAATCTGCAGCAGCTTTTTGATTGCTATTCATGATGGCATACAACGGTTTTGCAAATTCTATTGTTCTGGAGGCAAAGGCTCCGGAGACCAGCATTAATAGGAGATTTTAATATCCAGCTTATATACTTTGTCAAATTTGCTTAAGACGACAGTTACTGTTCAAGTTGCAATGGTGTAAATGTGAAAGAGTATTGTGGTGTCCTGACTGAGTTTTTCTACCCACGGGAGAAATATTAATTACCAAGTTTGGCATTGAATAATTTGTGGTTATCGTCTATTGCTTAACCATTCTATGCTTTCTAGACGATTATAAAATCCTATGCTTCTTTATCATTATCGACCTTGCAGGTTTGTTCATTCTTTACTGGTCTGCTCTTCTCTCCCATCCATCTCTATTCTTCCTTTCCTCAAACATTTCTGTTATCTTTCTAATAACCTACCCATAAAGTAAGGCACAAACCACAGTTTCTCCTTTGTTTGCACGAACTATTTCAGGTTTTGAATGATGCATGATAGCAAAAGCAAAGGGTATAGATTTGTTTCAATAAGGTTTAGTGAGCTGGGAGAACAGGCTGGCTTCAAGTGTGGGCCTCATTATATCAGAGGTCTGCCTCTTCTGCACACCTTTACATAGTTATATTTATGAATGGGGGCAGAAGTTTGACTGTTTAGTGGATATTAAAAGTTACATCATCAGTGTTCCTGATCAATCCCTATCCATTCAACTTCTTCCTTGTTATACCAGGTGGAACAGACTATTTTCCAGCACAACAGCACTTGCATGGTTCAGCAATATGAACACATATCACATTCCTAATACTGGCTATGGGTATGGAGTAGTCAAGGGAAGCTCTCTAGCTTGTTAATTCTTGGCTCTAACATTTATGTAAGGCGATTGTGAGAATACTGCACAATTTCTTAGGACCTGATCAGAGGTAATTAAGATTACCTAAGATAGGTGATGATCAGAGAGATCTTGTCTTTCTTCCATTATTTGCCTGTTCTTCCTAGTCAAGAAGATGAAATAAGAGAGATCAGTATCAGAAAGTAAACCTAACTCAAACAATGTCTGAAAAGGAGGCAGAAGGCTGATGCTGTCGTCCGTCAAAAATTTGGTGGCACTATGGGTTACCCGATGAATTGGTTATAGAACAAGGATCTATAGGGATGTTAATCATGAGAATCCCTATCTTTATGCTTGGACTAAGCAATGTGTGTAAATAATTTTTTTATTAAAGAGATGTTCCTAGTCCTCTCTGACCTTCTGAGGGAACATAATTCTAGGTGAGGGCTGGAAAATTTGAAAATAGAATATGTACACAGCTCTGTGAAATATACATCATCCATGTACATGGATAGGACTTATACCTTATGCCACCAGACTTCAAATTTTGGGATTAGACAATTTAGAACTTCACCGTCTTCGGTCAGACCTAAGCGTAGCACATAAAATTATCTGCTACAATGTCCCACCTGTCAATGACTACTTCAGCTTCAGCCACAACAATACACAAGCACACAATAGATACAAATTTATGGTAAACCGCGCTAAACTTGATTGCAGAAAATACGACTTCAGTAACAGAATGGTCAATGCCTGGAATGCACTACCAGACTCTGTGGTTTCTTCCCTATACCCCCAAAACTTTAACCTTAGATTGTCTACTGTCAACCTCACCCCATTCCTAAGAGGTCTGTAAGGGGCGTGCATAAGCACACCAGCGTGCCTACCATCCCTGTCCTTTTATTCGTATCCATTTCATGTATTCATAATCATGTTTATACTTATATCTGTTACCTATTACATGCTTGACAAAATAAATAAATAAATAATTTAGACCAATGAGTCCAGCATAGATGCTCAATGCTGGAATTCAAATTGAAACATTCCTGACAGATAGTTGTTTAGTCTTTACATGAACACAGCCAATAAAGGAAAGCCTCTCACCTGTTTGGATAATGACTACAGCCTTAAAGTACTTTTACAAATGGAAAGGTTTTTTTTTTAAATGAATAGAATCCGCCCTCTTGTAACTTAAATCCTGGACGCTGAGCAATGCAAGAGAACGTGTCTTGATTTTCTTTTCAGTGACATTTTTGAAGAGGTCATATCCACCCTCCAAAGCTAAACTTTCACAATTCCTTCAGTTTCTTTTTGTTGCATTTCTTTTCCTGCTGTCCTTCTCTGAAACTATTTCAGTTTCTCTGAGCCCTTGACACAGTGTCTGTACAAAGTAAAGTAAAACAATTATTTCTCCTGATTTGGAAGATAGAATTCTATTAATGGAATCACAGTTACATATTTGACTCTTAATTGATAAGGCTGAGAGAGGTGTTTTGCAGTGCATGGGATTGCAAATAAAGTATTTTCCTTTAAACTTTTAAAGCACATCTTTTACAAGGGTCACACAATTTCCTTGAAAGTTGCTTTTTTACATTATATATATAAAAATTTTGGTGGCTGAGTGGAAGCAAGAAAGCTTCCGTGCTGTCACCACCTTAGCTCTGCCTCCCAATAGCTGTATATAAAAAAACCATGTGGAAATAGCCAGGGTCAGTTAATTGAGCTATATCTCTTCCAATGCTTTGCAAATTTGAAATAATCAGTTTATAATCAACTATTTTAAGTACAGTTATGCCCAGTGGTGAAATGTAAAATTTGTTACTACCAGTTCTGTGGGCGTGGCTTGGTGGTGGTGGTGGTAATATGACTGAGTGGGCGTGGTCAACTTTTTTTTTTTACTTTTAAAACCATTTTTTTCTACAACCTCTTTGGCTTTTTTAAAGCCTCTGACGAACCCAGCTGACTTGCCTGATCGGCAGAGGCTTTTTTCTTTTTTTAAAGCCTCTGACGATCCCAGCTGACTTGCCTGATTGGCAGAGGCCTTTTTTCCTTTTTAAAACATTTTTTCTATAACCTCTTCAGCCAAAGAGGTTGTAGAAAAAATGCTTTTAAAAATTAAAAAAAATGATGATGATTGCACGGCTCAGCTGGGCAATGGGGAGGGGGGGCAGGGATTTTTGCTACCAGTTCTCCGAACCACCCGCCTCTATCGCTACCGAATTGGGCGATCCGGTCTGAACTAGGAGCATTTCATCCCTGGTTATGCCTTACTGTTTTCTGAATCCATACTTTTCCATTTATTCAGTTTCATTTTATTTCAGCCCATTTCTAACCAATCACGATTGTTTGAATTTTATTTTTCTTCTTCTTCTAGCTTATTAATTGTCCCAACCAATTTTAGATCATCCCATTTGGATCCCTCCTCCATTTTGATGAGGAACTATTGATAAGCACTTTTTCAGTACAATGTTTAATCAGATATGTGTCCATTTAATTGACAATCCATTCAGCACTACTTAATTAAATTGCTAATGAAATGTCATGGGATATTTTTCAAATGCTTTGCTGAAATTAAAATATCTTACATCTACAGCATTCTCCCAATCTCCTCACAAAATCATTCATTCAAAAACAAGATAAGGTTAACCTTGTGAAACTTATTCCTGAAAACTCCAAGCTAACTTCTTATGTTAATAACCACGTTATTAAAATGTCAATAGAGCAGTCTTCCAATGACTTCCTCTAGAATTTTTTCCAAAATCAATAGCAGTGTTACAGGAGCAATGACCTCCTTTTCATTTTTGGAGACAGAAACAAAATATTTTTTTTCATCTGAAAATCTGCTGTGTCATCACCTCTCCATAATTTTTCAATGATCGCACACAAGTTTTTGCCAGAGTAGCAGCAAGGATTTTTTTCAGCATCATAGAATACAATACTTATAACCAGTAGTGAAATGTAAAATTTGTTACTACCGGTTCTTTGGGCGTGGCTTGGTAGGGGGGGTAATGTGACTGGGTGGGCGTGGCCAACTTTTTTTTTTTTTTTACTTTTAAAAGCATTTTTTCTGCAACCTTAAGGGGTTGCAGAAAAAAATGCTTTTAAAAGCCTCTGACGATCAGGCAAATCAGGTGGGATCGTCAGAGGCTTTTAAAGGCATTTTTTTTCCTACAACCTCTTCGGCTGTCTCACTTAACCACAGAAATGTTGGGCTTAATTATGGTCATACCTTGAGGATTACCTCTACTGATGCTTAGTCAAATATGCTATTTGATTAATTTGATCCCTCTCATTTTGGGATTTGATTGTTTCTTCCAATCAGTTTCTTTAGTCAAGGAAGCCATCAAGTTTTACTAAGATAACTCTGAATTTTCAGCTTATTTCTTAATAGTACAGATAGTCCTCAATTAACAACAGCTCATTTAGTGACGATTCAAAGTTACAACAGCACTGAAAGAAGTGACTTATGACCATTTTTCATAGTTATGACTTTTGCAGCATCCCCATGATCATGTGATCAGAATTCAGACACTTGACAACTGGTTCATATTTATAACGTTTGCAGTGTCCCGGGATCGAGTGATTACCTTTTGCGATCTTCTGATAAGCAACATCACTGGGGAAGCCAGATTCACTTAACAATCAGGTTACTAACCTATCAAGTGCAGTGATTCACTTAACAACTGAGGCAAGAAAGGTCGTAAAATGGGGCAAAGCTCACTTAACAATAGTATCACCTAACAACAAAAATTTTGGGCTGAATTGTGGTCGTAAGTTGAGGACTACCTATATAACAGAATATATGAAGAACTCCTACAGGACTGTCTTTCTAGTCCAGACTCCTGATTCCCACAGCCAGTCTCTGTAACTTCATGGGAAGTCCAGAAGCAAGAGATGAGGACAAAATCGTATGCCAGTGTTGTTTTTTAGTGACTGGTTTGCAGAGGTGCCATGTAGAAGAAATGTATGATTGGTCATGCACCAAATGATACAATGGTCTTTTTATTTCTCTATTTAACTCTCAAGATAATTTTAGAATATGTGTGAGAAATTAATGCCAAATATGTATTTGGGAGGGAAGGAAGGAAGGAAGGTCAGGAAAAGTGGTTCCCCACAGATTACCAATATTCTCTCTATTGGGGGTTATTATTGTCAGTGTTTCCTGATTTTAAAAAAAAGGTTTGAGACTACTTGTCTTTCATCTTATTTAAGAAGACTGAGATGAGTCCGGGGTCAATATTTGTGCATTGATATTTGAAAAATGGCAAATCACCATATTGCCATTTGATTAAAATGACATCTAAAAAAATGTGGGACCATATTCATAACAGCAGATGAGAGAAAGGTCAGAATTTTTTCCTCATCAGCCACCAGATGGTGATGTTTGCTTATAATCCACCTTTTAGCATTATTATTTGCAGGCAAGTGCATTATTGTACAATGAGTATTGACTAAAGGTATATCTTCCCAACACATTTGGGGGTGAACAGCATCTCTCCCCCTCCCTCCCTCCCTCTTCCACCCACCCACCCACCCATCTATCTATCTATCTATCTATCTATCTATCTATCTATCTATCTATCTATCCATCTATCTATCCATCTATCTATCTATCATCCCCCCCTTTCTCTCCGTCCCTCTCTCTCCCTCTTCCTATCTCTAACTGTCTCTCTGATGTAATTCTGATTTGATTTAGGCTAGGGTTTGGGGCACTCAGCCAACTTTTGTATATATATATATTTACCTTAGTAACAAATGATCAAACTGGCTGAAGTTAATTGCCTCTGCATATCATGGATTGCCAAGATTGTTCTGGCAGGTTTTTGAAATGGCTTTGCTGTTCTACTCTTTTCTCTGAAATGGATTATTCTGATAAGGGTACTGAGAATAGCAGGAATGCTTTGCAGACCTGGCCACCTCCTTGCCTACCTCAGCATCTGCAAGTAAGATTCAATTAAATCTGAGAGAAAACCCATCCCTGTAAACAATCCAAGAAGTAAAAAAAGAAACGCTATCAAAAGAAATATGGTATGCCTGTGGAAATTCAATGATATTCAATCTGCAGTCCTGGATGTAGTCGTGTTCAGAAATAGGTTAATGTCAGGGGTGAAATCCAGCAGGTTCTGACAGGTTCTGGAGAACTGGTAGCGAAAATTTTGAGTAGTTCGGAGAAACAGCAAATTCCACCTCTGGCTGGCCCCAGAGTGGGGTGAGAAAGGATTTTGCAATATCCTTCCCCTGGAGTGGGGTGGGAATGGAGATTTTGCAGTATCCTTCCCCTGGAGTGGGGTGGGAATGGAGATTTTGCAGTATCCTTCCCCTGCCATGTACACCGAGCCACGCCCACAAAGCCACACCACGCCCACAAAGCCTCGCCCACAGAACCGGTAGTAAATATGTTTGGATTTCACCACTGCCACCAAGCCACGGCCACAGAACCAGTAGTAAAAAAATTTGGATTTCACCACTGGTTAATGTTTATAATAAATAAACATTATTTTATAAATATTATAAACATATTTATAATAAATGTCTTTTATGCAGTGGTAATAGTGGAAAAGGTAATAATCCTAAAAGGAAAGAGGTATTGAAAGAGGTAATTTTCATCTTTGAAAAGATAATAAACTAAGAGGTGATCTTGAAAAATGTTGTGTATGCTCAAGACATAGCCAATCATTATGGTTTCACATTTAAAGTTTTCACATTAAGTTGTATTTTAAAAAAGGAAAGAAATTGTGTTCAAATATGCATGTAATATATGTTCTTATTCTTATTTTAATTTTAAGAAGCAGAAGCAGAATAACAGAGTTAGAAGGTACCTTGGAGGTCTTCTACTCTAACTCCCTGCTCAAGCAGGAAACCCTGTACGATTTCGGACAAATGGTTATCCAATCTCTTCATCAAAAATCTCCAGTGTTGGAGCATTTGATAGGTCCTCATAATCTTTTTTGTGTAATTTTCATAATATGCAGCATGCTTTACAGAGTTGACACAGCTCTGAGGAATTTAAATTTCAAAAGGAGAGAGATAAAGGAAGAGAGGAAATGGAAAAAGGAAGGACAGACAAGGAGCAGATAACTGTTCATTACAATTTAAGCTTGTAGTTGGCTGGGAATGAATATGTTTTAGTACGCTTCACAAAAGGATCTGAATTATGAACTTGTAGTTCTCCAAATGTTGATGAAATATACTCAGAATCCTTATTACCATCACATTCAGGATGACTGGCAATTATAGGTCAGTCACATCTACAGATTCTCTAACCCAGCGTAGATGAATAAAATTGCCTATAGAGAAAGGACTAAAACAATATCAGGTACACTATTTTCTGATTTTGGGAGACATTGTCACCCTGCCAATAATCAAGGTTCCTGGTGCTGTACACTAAGGAGCATCTGGTTGTGGGCAGCTGTATTAGCACATACCTCCAAAGAAAACAGGCCAAGACATTATTTGTAGTTTGACCTCATGATTTCTTCTAAGCAGAAATCCTTTTGTTTGTGTTTGCCGTTTGTCCATGCTCTCAAAACACGTGTTGTTTGTAGCTGCCTTCCATTTTAATGTGGCTGTTTTATTCGAGGTTCATTTACACAGTATGTTGCTAGGCCATTTACAAATTGAAGCTGATGAATATTTCATAGCATCCCCCAGGAATGCCGTCAAAGTGCCGTTTCATGGCAGGAAATCCAAGAGCTGTGTGTACAACCTAAAATGTCCATCTTCTGTTTTCAAGATATTTACCAACTATGGACATAATATGTGGAAAATGCTGACAAAATATATTTAAGACAGAGAATTTTTGTGTGTGTGGGAGGCTTATTTCCCTTCTGCTTCTGTCATCAAGCCTTTGATACTTTTGTTATAATTATTATAATTTAAAAAGGAGGGCAATTTATGAATATTTACTATCCTAGTCATTCTCATGTGACCATAGCCATATTATTTCCCAGTGTCAGCATGAATTTATTCATTCATAGGCTTGTGTTGCTTCATTTAACCTGTGTTTGTTTGTTTTTTCCTAGCTAATCCAAACAAATCTTTGTGTTTTAATATGTATTTGAATGGATTTTCTCTCCAGTATGTTTTATCCTAACTTATGTATCTTATATGCTTTTGACAACTGTAGTTTTTCAATCAAGAATTCTATCACAGAATTCATGGTATTATTCCCCAAAAGTACAGGTGAATTTTCTTTAGGATATATAGACCAGAAGACAGTGATGAAATTCATTTTTTTTTACTACCAGTTCTGTGGGCGTGACTTGTGGGCGTGATGTGGCTTGGTGGGTGTGGCAGGGGAAGGATATGCAAAATCTCCATTCCCACCCCACTCTGGGGCCAGCCATAGGTGGTATTTGCCAGTTCTCCGAACTACTCAAAATTTCCGCTACCGGTTCTCCAGAACCTGTCAGAACCTGCTGAATTTCACCCCTGCCAGAAGGTCAGTTTGTTTCAAATATGTGCAGAGGATATAATGGAACACAGGGTCTCTTTGAAATCAGCCATACTCTTGGCTCTGTTGTTCCAAATTGGCCTAGGCTCCCCCCACACATCCATATAGACCTCATTGGGTATCCACCAATAGATACAAGCTTTTTATAGTTTGGTGTATTGGGTCTGGAAATGTGGGTTCCAGATGTTTATAAAAAGTTTCTTGAGGCGTATCCCAAGCTTGCCTGACTTCATTTGTTCTCACAACAGCTGTTTCACACTGAAAAGCTCTGTAGATGTGAGAAAATACTTCACATTTTGAGTAGGAAAAATGGTTTTGGACAGATGGATGAGCAGGAGTTTGTTGAAGCACTCAAGAATGTATCTCATTCTTCCATTCGGCGGATTGTTTGACGTTAAGTAAGTGCTACATAGTATCTTTCTTACAATTGGAAATATCTTCTCAGAGCTTTGAATGTTGCTTATTGCGAATTAGAAAATGATGGAGATACAATTTTCTCTTTTGATTTTTTAGGGAACAAGGGCAAGGGTGAAATCTAAAAATTTTTGCTACCGGTTCTGTGAGCATGGCTTAATTAGTGGGCGGGGCTTGGTGGTAAGGTGACTGGGTGGGCGTGGCCAAGTCAATGTCACTTCTTTGCCCTTTTTTAACCTACAGAACACAACACAACACAACACAACTGGCTCACCCACAATGTAAAAGCAGCTGTGCTAGACCCAAAATGGCCCCTGCAACAAGCAGGAACCTCACACAGCCACAAAAAGCCCAAAAAAACAACTTTCACACTTTACACACACAAAATTCCACATACAGCTTTGTGAGATTTTGTGTGTGTGTGTAGTTAGAGTGAAACACTACAGAAACACACTAAATCTCAGAAAGCTGCACAAATATTATTTTATTTTATTTTATTTTTATTTTTATATAAAAGCAGCTAAATTTAAAACTTTCTAAACTTTAAATGGCTAGGTCTAAAAAAAGAACAACTAAAAAAAAACCCCAATTAACTATTTTTTTTAAAGCTCCCAAAGGGGAAAAAAACTTACACAATAGAACAGGGGTCTCCAACCTCAGCAACTTTAAGACTTGTGGACTTCAACTCCCATAATTCCTCAGCCAGCTTTGCTGGGAGTTGAAGTCCACAAGTCTTAAAGTTGCCAAGGTTGGAGACCCCTGCAATAGAAGGTACAAGGCAGGCAGGCAGGCAGGCAGATAGAGCTGCTCACCGATGAGCTTGATTGCAGGCAGAGAGATTCAGTTGCTTGCTGATGCAATGGATTGCAGGTATTACAGCAAGCGAAGCAAGGCAGGCATTGCAACCAGCAGCTAAGGTAAGCAAGCTGGAGGCTGGGGGGGTGGAGAGGGATTTTTGCTATCGGTTAGCAGGCAACTCAGCTGGGATCGTCAGAGCTTGGCTCTTCAGAGCCATTTAAAAGAAAAAAAAAGCTCTGATGATCACGCAGCTCAGCTGGGCATCGGGGACAGAGGCAGGGATTTTTGCTACTGGTTCTCCGAACTGCCCGCCACCATTGCTACCTACTCGCCCGAGCCGGTCCGAACCAGGAGCATTTCACCCCTGGACAAGGGACCCCACAATGCAGAGCTGATTTGTGTGCAGCTCATCAAGAAGCTACAAAATTCCATCCATTCCAGTCTTATAAGACTCTCATCTGAAATAGTGCTAATTGCCCATTCTTTGTTATTCCAACTTTCCCTGCTCCAGAAGCTTTGCTATTAGAGTTGATTCTCACATTGATAAAAAAGACAAGTCTTTTGAAACAATCTACTGATATAGACTAACCCACCTTCACAAAAGAGACAAGCCTCTTTCTCCTTAACTTGTAAGAACACAAGAAAGCAAGAAAGAATCCAATTTTTTGTTCATTTGCCTAGATTTTGAATATTTTTTCATCCAAAGAGTAACATTTTCATCAGAATTCTTGAACTGGTATTTTAGCCTTTTTCTTAATCTTACTGATCAGTATTCAAAGAGACTTGTTTTTTGGAGTGATGTCTTCCAGTCCTAATTATACTGCAACAGTGTGAAATTCAGGATTGATACCAAATTGAAGAGCATATCTGTAGCTGAGAGTTGAGCTGGGAGGTCCTTGGTGCTCTTTGAGGTTGCCTGTTTGCTTGTAGAGTAGCCATTCCTGGCTAGGTAACATTATCAGTGCTAGTGAATGTGGGTTTGCTACAGTGGTGAAATTCAAATTTTTTTATTACCGGTTCTGTGGCCATGGCTTGGTGGGTGTGGCTTGATGAGCGTGGCGGGGGAAGGATACTGCAAAATCTTCATTCCCACCCCACTCCATGGGAAGGATGCTGCAAAATCTCCATTCCCTCCCCACTCTTGAGGGAAGGATATTGCAAAATATCCATTCCCACCCCACTCTGGGGTGGCATTTGCCGGTTCTCTGAACTACTCAAAATTTCCACTACCGGTTCTCCGAACTATTCAAAATTTTCGCTACTGGTTCTCTAGAACCTGCTGGATTTCATCCTTGGTTTGCTACCTGTTTATATATATAGTAGCTTGTTTGGCTATATATGTGTTGATGAATGTTTTTTCCTTGATAGGTTCTTAATTACGGTATTATTTTTTTGCTTGTTTGGTGTTCATTCCTTCTTATATGGTTTGTGGCTGCTTGAGACTTTTTCAGATCTTTCTCTTTCCCTCTTAACATTTATTGTCTCTTTTGAATAGTGTCTAAATGTGGTTCAGAGAAGCAGAAAACAATATCCTAATCAAGGAACTATCAAGGAGACAAACAATTAAGCAGAAAAGAATATCCTAATCAAGAAACTACCAAGGAGAAACCCAACACTACTATATAAAACAAACTACTACGGTATATATAAAAAGGGAGCAAATCCCATACTCAGTGTGGCACTGATGATGTGACCCTAGTCAACTAATGAAAGGTTTAGAATCAAACAACCAAACTAAGAAAGCATCAAGGACTCCAACTGACTGAACCAGTTTTCTGATTTACTTTCATGGGAGAAGTAGCTAGTTGGCAATCAGGCAAACATTTGCAGACATCTGAAACTTCTTGCGAGTAACTCCCTTAAATTTAATAAAAGGAGGAAAGAAGCATCTAACTAGTTATGCTTTGAGCCTTTTGTGATTGTTGGGGACATGGAGATATGGCATAATAGTGATTTTAGTCTTTTCTAAAAGTGTGTCTAGTCAAGGCTATGGTTTTCCCAGTTGCAATGTATGGCTGTGAAAGTTGGACCATAAGAAAGGCTGAACGCCAAAGAATTGAGGCCTTTGAACTCTGGTGCTGGAGAATCCTTTCGATTGCAAGGCGAACAAACCGGTCAGTCCTAGAGGAGATCAACCCTGACTGCTCTTTAGAAGGCCAGATCCTGAAGATGAAACACAAATACTTTGGCCACCTAATGAGAAGGAAAGACTCACTGAAGAAGAGCCTAATGCTGGGAAAGATTGAGAGCAAAAGAAGAAGAGGACTACAAAGAATGAGGTGGCTGAATGGAGTCACTGAAGCAGTAGGTGTGAGCTTAAATGGACTCCAGAAGATGGTAGAGGACAGGAAAGCCTGGAGGAACATTCTCCATGGGGTCGCAATGGATCAGACATGAGTTCCCAACTAACAACAACAAGTCTTTTCTAATTGGAATAAATCTGACAGGTTGGGTTCCGGCCTTTCTGGACAACCAGTTTGTCCAGGCAGAGTGGATTAAAATGTTTGGCTTTGTCTTAGCTGCTGAGCACTGTATGATGAATTTAACTTCTATTGATCATGTTCAATAGAAGTCGATGCCCATAATTATGGCTTATGTATGTGAATTTTCCCAGATTTTTATATGTTCAAATACCAATTCAATTCAGATTAACTTTGGGCACAGAACTATATCACATCAAGCCAAATTTAAATTGAAATGTGGCTAGTGATTTCATGATGTAGCACTAATATCTCTTAACTGCTAAAGCCTTTAAAAACTGTTTTAATAATCTGTGTATTGTTTTGACCATATTCAAAATGGGGGAGTTAAATAAGGAAAAAACCTTCTTGATTACATTGTCCACATCTGAGAAAGATATTAAGCTATTTTCCTTAAGCCTTCAGTTTTCTGAGTAAAACAAGCCAGGATCACTTTTTAAAACCGTTCATTATCAAGAAATGTCAGCTCAAGGGGAATTCTTTATATGGAAGATTTTTTGGTTCATTTTATATTCCAAACCCATGCTTTTCTCAAGAGTATCAATTTGTAACTTTATTAAAATGTATTATTTTGATCAGATCTGATATCAGAGTTATGAGAAAGCCAAACCTATTAGAAAGTTTAAAGGGTCATGCCACCACAAAGATTTAGAAACTCTGCCTTATTAGTAGAATAATGCCTCATAATGCTTTTTAACTTTGGGGATATAACACAGCTTTTTAAACACACACACACACACACACACACACACACACACACACACACACACACACACACAAAATGATAGAATCATGGATTGGAGACTGGAATAAGCACCATTTGAAATTCATTTAATAAGCTGATGGACATCAAGCATTCTTACCATCATCTGCATATCTCTTGTATATGTGCCAGATTCAGTAATACAGACCAGCTTATATTGTTCAGCCAGTGTTGAATTAACAACAAGGAGTTTACACAGAAGATTCATTGGTGGATGACTATGGAGATTCTCAGTCATCCAGGTCATAGTTGTCCCAAAGGTACTTTTTCAAGGGGCAACTGGACTTTCCTGATTTTCTTAGAAGATGTTTTGCTTCTCATTCAAGAAGCTTCTTCAGCTCCGACTGAATGGTGGGGAACGGAAGGATTTATACTCCTTGCAGACAGTTGATCATTTGCATTCTTTGAGAGAGTCGTTGAGGCCCCTCTGTGTCCTCAGGGTCACCTCAGTACTGCAAATAGGCGTGGAGCCTTTTTGGAACTGCTGAAAGGGTTTCAAACTACAGGAACCCTTTTCACAGTTCCATCTATTTGCACTACTCAAGTGACCCTGAGGACACAGACAAACCTCCAGGTGGCCTTAACAACTCGTGAAAAGAATGCAAATGACCAGCTGTCTGCAAGGTATATAAATCCTTCCATTCCCCACCATCCAGGCAGAGCTGAAGAAGCTTCTTGGATGAGAAGCGAGACGTTTTCAAAGAAAAACCAGAAAGTCCAGTTGCCTCTTGAAAAAGCACCTTTGGGACATTGGGGGATGACTTTTCACATTTATTTTATTTATATCCTGACTTTGCTAAAATTACAAGTCAAAGTGCTCGATTTGCACACACACACAAAAAAGTCCTTTCCTAGTTCTGGGTGAAGTAATTTTTCTTCTTGAATCTATTTCTGTATTTTTCACCTCCAGCCTGCCACAGAGATATTACCGTACCACCTAAATATTTTCTCGACTAAAAAAAAAAAAAAAGCATCCCCTGCTTTATTGGTCTAGGCCAGCCTGCTTTTACAGTGCTGAGAAACACAGCCAATAAAAATGTTGACAAGGAGTAAGCCGTATTTATGGCAAGATAAATAAAAGGATTTTAACTTCAGTGGTTGCATAGTGCTAAATGGCATCCATTTGGAAGAGCTGGGGGACAAATGACAAAGGTGAGGTGTGCGGCCTCCAGGAATTTTATGAATAGTCATTAACTAGGTAGTGGTTGGGCCACGTTGACCTTCAACAGCCTCTCCAAGCATTTGTTTTTCTCATTACTAGTTTCTTTTAAGGAGGGAAAGAGAAAGAAAGAGGCTTCCTTGTTCCTCTCTGTGCTATTTGAAACTCAGGCTTCCTGGGGATTGGGGAAATCTTTTTTTAATCCTTCTTCTGAATTAATTTAAGTACATGTCAGTGGGTTTTTTAAAAAAATTTCTTTATTTCTTCCTGTTGACTCTGTGAAGCAGTGAAACTTCATTCCTTCCCTGTCAGCAATTTGATGGAGATTGGTAGTTTGTGAATCTACGCAAAGGTATCTGCCATATTAGGAAGCATTCCTGAGACGGGGTGGAGAGCAAAAAGGATGTTATTTCTTTTCTTTCCAAGTGTCATTTCTGCAAATACACACACAGAGGAGAAGATCTTACCCAACCAAGAAATTGTGCACTTCTTGGGACTGGGAATGTTTTACAGTGTTGACACAACTGCATTGCAAGTGAAAATAGTTTAGGCAAAAGTCTATCATGTGGCAAGATTTCATTTTATCAACAGCAAAATGACATTGTAGGAGACATGCCTAAACTCAGAGATTTGGTAGCGCCACATTAGACTAATAAATTTTATTAAATACCTACATTTTTGTGAACTGTAGTTCACTTTGTCAGATGCATGGAATGGCTAAGCCAATGTAGGATTTAAACAGGGATGAGGTGATAGGAAAAAGGAGGGTAATCAATTGTAGATGAACTCAGGATGAAGATCTTTATTGAAAAAGTCAAACAATCAAGATTGGAGAGTGGTATGATATCTGCCTGATAGAGACACGATGATGGCATTTACAACTGAGAATGGGGACTCTTTAAAAAAAATGGATGATTTCTTTTTTTGCTTGCACACCATTGCACAAATACATGGTTTTCAGAGAATGTTTATATTTCCATTTTTTTATTTTAAAAAATATGTTTGCACAGAGAATTACTAAAACCCACACTGTCTCTTCTGTGGGTTTGATTGCAAATGCTCAATTGGTCTATGACTGTGATGGCGAACCTATGGCAGAGCTCTCTCTGCGGGCACGTAAACTGTCACCCCAGCTCAGCTCCACCAAGCATGCGCACATGCCTTCCGCTGGCCAGCTGGTTTTTGGGTCTCTGCCATGCATGTGCAGGGGCAGGGTGCATGTGGAAGACGATTGTGCATGCGCAGGGGCAGGGCACATGCAGGAGTCATGCGTGCATACATGGGGGCAGGGCGCATGCAGGAGGTTGTGAGCACATGTGCAAGGGTCACATGTGCATGCTCAGGGGCGCACACGGGGGGTCACATGCACATGCGTGGGGGATGGGGCGCATATGGTGGGTCATGCATGCATGCGGGGGTGGCGGGGTGGGGGGATTGCATGCACATTGCATTATGGGTACGCATGTGCGCTTTCAGCACTCAGTGCCAAAAAGGTTAGCCATCACTGGTCTATGAGCACAGCTAGGCAGCTGCATCAAAGTTCCTTGGGCCAATACCTTGTTCCTGACCCCTATCCTGTGTCAATAATGAGACCAAGAAGTGATACAGTCCTTATTGTTTTAATGGGCGGTAATCTAAGAGAAACAGAAGATACCTTGTTTCTTTATCCATCCTCCTCCTCATCAGTGGCCAATAACAAAAAAAATAGGGTCATGCACTCTCCTTAATGTGTGGTAGGACAGGAGTGAGCAAACCTACACAGGCATTTGGAGTGGCCCTCTTTCAAGGTACCCAACTAACAAGTCAACAAATGGCCATGCCCATTGTGTGTTACCAGCCAGTCAGTCTACATATGAAAGAAAGCTATAGTGTCCAAAAAACAGTCTGGCCATTCACAAGCACAGAGGAAGGACGTGCAGTTGAAGCAACAGGAAGTAATTGGCCACAAGCAACCTCTGTCCTTGATTAATGCTACAAGGGAATAGTGGTGCTGACAGCGAGGGGGTGTGACTGGAAGCCCCCCAAAGTAACCAAGGCAAAATGTTGCCACTTGCTCCACCGAACTAATAAAAGAACAGGGAAAAGTACAACTACATAAAACCTCTTTCAGTAGAAGGAGCAGAAAACCCATAACACAACCATTGTTGATCAAACCCGCCCCTCTTTCCTAGTTCAGAGTGATCTTCTGTGCCGTAGAGACTAGCATTACTCCAAAAGAGCATTATACCTGTTTTTTTTCAATAGAAGTATTATGCGCTTTCAAAAGAGGTTAACCTGTGTATGTAAGGACCCTTCATAAGATTTTAGAAGCATTTTAGAAAGTGCTGGTTAGGCTTAGACAAACAGATGTATCTGTGAAAACTTGTTGTCTACTCCGGTTCTACAGCCCAAGTCAAAATAGACATTGAGAACTAAAACCCAGAAAGCAGAATGGAGGAGGTGTGTCTTTACTAGCACCAAAAGGCCAATAAGGGGTGTCCTTAATTATGTTATTGACAAAATTATTGATGAAGCATGCTAGAATAGGATAAGAGCAGTGGTGAAATCCAAATTTTTTTACTACCAGTTCTGCTTGGTGGCCGTGGTGTGGCTTGGTGGCCGTGGCTTGGTGGCATGGCAGGGGAAGGATACTGCAAAATCTCCATTTCCACCCCATTCCAGGGGAAAGATACTGCAAAATCTCCATTCCCACCCCACTCTGGGGCCAGCCAGAGGTGGTATTTGCTGGTTCTCTGAACTACTTAACATTTCCGCTACCGGTTCTCCAAACTTCTCAAAATTTCCACTACCGGTTCTCCAGAACCTGTCAGAACCTGCTGGATTTCACCCCTGGATAAGAGGTATGTAAACACTGGGACAACCAAAGCTATGGACTGGGTGGGCATGCTGTCATGCCATATCAAACTGGTTAGCAGGACTTGTCCATGCCACAATTAGAAGTACATGAGCATGAGCATGAGAAAGAACTAGTAGAAATCTGAATAGGAGACACTGTCTCCATTCAAACTTTTAAACTGTTTGTATGGCTTGTGTTTGTTTCTGAAATTTAATTAGGGAGGGTTATTTTTTAAAATGTCTCACATTAAAGAAGAATTAATTTAGCACGGGAAAGATTCCATTTCCTGTTATCTGTAGGAGCTGGTATCCAATCTCATCTACAATAAAATAGCAGCGCTTTTGATTTTATAGGCAATCCCATCATATCCATAAATATATATATTTTTTAAAAAACCCTCAGAACCAGAAAAGGGACTATTTAGTCTGAAAGTCACAGTAGGAATTTTCTCTCACCTATGGCCTGAAACTATATGTTTCCTCTCCTTTCTTTCCCATCCCACTGAAAGCTTTAGAAGGAGAAGAAAATAAGGAAGTTAAGAAAAGGGTGAAGTGACTGAAGCAGTGTGGGAGAAAGTACAGCTAGTCCTCAATTTATAACAGTCCGTTTAGTGACCATTCAAGGCTACAATAGCACTGAAAAAAATGACTTTTGACTGTTTTTCACACTTATGACTATTGCAGCATCCCCATGGTCATAATCCTCTTTTAACAACCCCATAATCCCTTGCAGTCTGGGCAACTGAATGAAGCTAGGTGTTTACTGGCTGAATGCCCTTTCTGTCACCAATGCAGTGTTTTATTCAGTGTGTCCAGAGAGAGAAATATCTAGCTCTATTTAGGATTGAACTCACAGCCTTCTGATTGTGAAGGTGAGAGCGCCACCTCTAGGCCACTACACCACTCACCATCCCCATGGTCACATGCTCAAAATTTGGACACTTGGCAGCTGACTCATATTTACGATAGTTGCAATGTCCCAGGGTCATGTGATCACATTTTGCAACCTTCTGCCAAGCAAAGTCAATATGGGGCAAAATTCACTTAACAACTGTCTCACTTAGCAACAGACATTTTGGGTTCAATTGTGGCCGTAAGTCGAGGACTACCTGTATGGAGGAGTAGTTGAAACATTGAACAGGGACGTGCCAGCCTGCAAAATGCTGTTGGAAGTTTTGTCAGCCTGCATAATTCTGTCAATATTTTGTTGCCGGGTGATGTTTATTGTTCCAGACAAATTGGATTTTAAAGATGTTGAACTTGTACTAAATGATTTCCCGTGATGTTTGAATTTGTGTTTCTGGAGACAGTGTCTGCCCTTTTTGATCTTCTATGTATATGAAATACCATTTATGTAAATGTTTAAATAAGACGTGAGCATTTTTCTGGTGCTTCAGACCATAAGGATAATTCAGAGTACTTTGTCTCAGGGAAATAACATCTGTTGAAGGAGAATAGCGATTAGAAATAATGTTGGATGCATTATTTTATCTCTTGTAATCTGTCTTTCGTGGGCCAGCCAAGGGCGCTGCCAGTCTGGAAATAACATTGCAGATAAGGATGTATTTTGGTCCAAACATTTGTTTGTTCCTATGTACAAATGGCTCTAATCATGAAGATTTAGCACTTTCTGCCAAAGTAGAAGTGACACAGCCAAAGTTAAAGCAGAACTGGCACAACTACAAAACAGCTTATTATATGTGTGTTTATAAGAAGTGCTATAATAAGAGGATGCAGGCATACTTAACAGTAGATGCTCACCAAATGAATTAAATTGCAAATTAAATAGCAAATTGTGTACTTGTGGAAAAAAGAGGGGAGGATTGCTAAATCCAGGCCAAACTTTGCCTAATATTTGGAAATAAATAATACGAATGAAATCATACTGAGTTAGACAATACTCTAAACAGTATTTGCTGGCTGGGGAATTCTGGAAGTTGAAGTCTGCCAGGCTTAAAGATGCCAAGGTTGGAGACTCCTCTCTAAACGACTCACTACATGTAACCAAGAAAACACATATCAAAAGGAACGTCTGACTTTAGCCATGTGTGCTCCAGGAAGTTGTAACCCAACCATAAATGGGCTTCTTAAAACTGGACTTGAGTGCAGGATCTTTCCACCTCTTGACCTGTCAGGAAAAGGGAGAGCAAGTCAGAACATCAGCAAGTAACAGGGTGAGGCTGACCTCAGTCCAGAGAAAGTGCCTGAAATTTACACTGGAACAAAAAAAACAGTTCATTTAGGGGACTTTCACTCCTGTGTGAATTCAGGAGATTGAAACTGCAACAGGGTCCGAAACTACAACAGAAGCAAAGTCTTTGCTATTTGTGAGAAACGTAACAGAGTTTCAAGGTTGCTGTCAGCCAAGTCCAAGTCCAGAAACAGGCATAGTAGGGTTTCCAAGAATGTTCTTTACTCTAGTAGGCTGAGGAATTCTGGGAGTTGGAGTCCACATATCTTAAAGTTGCTGAGCAGTGGTGGGTTTCAAAATTTTTTACTACCGGTTCTGTGGATGTGGCTTGGTGATGTGGCATGGCTTGGTGGGCGTGGCTTAGTGGGTGTGGCAGGGGAAGGATACTGTAAAATCTTCATTCCCTTCTCAATCCAGGGGAAGATTACTGCAAAATCCCCATTTCTTCCCGATCAGCTGGGACTTAGGAAGCAGAGAATAGATGGGGGCAGGGCCAGTCAGAATTTTTACTACTACTATTACTATTACTACTACTACTACTACTACTACTACTACTACTACTACTACTAATAATAATAATAATAATAATAATAATAATAATAATAATAATAATTTTATTTCTATACCGCCCTTCTCCCGAAGGACTCAGGGCTGTGTACAGCCAATTTAAAAACACAAGACACAACAATGATTAAAATTAAAATAATTAAATAGATTTGGCCGATTTAAAACCCCAAAAATTTAAAATACCCCAATTTAAAATTATTATGTTGATAGCCCGGCCTGGCAGAACAACAGGGTCTTCAATGCACAGCGAAACACCCGGAGGTCGGAGATCTTACGTATTTCCGGGGGCAGTTCATTCCACAGGGCTGGGGCTCCCACAGAGAAGGCCCTCCCCTTGGGTGTCGCCAGCTGACATAACTTGGCTGATGGCACCCTGAGGAGACCCTCTCTGTGGGAGCAGACTGGTCGATGGGAGGCTATTGGTGGCAGAAGACGGTCTCGAAGGTACCCGGGTCCTACTACCGGTTCTCCAGAACTGATCAGAACCTGCTGAAACCCACCTCTGTTGCTGAGGTTGAGAAGCGTTGGAATAGAATAACAGAATTCCAGTTTCTCTCTTTCCTAACTTATACTAACAAAATGAAGGCAGGATGAGCCGTGGTGGCGCAGTGGTTAGAATGCAGTATTGCAGGCTAATTCTGCTGACTGCTGACTGCCAGGAGTTCGGCAGTTCGATTCTGACCAGCTCAAAGTTGACTCAGCCTTGCATCCTTCCGAGGTCACTAAAATGAAGATCCAAATTGTTGAGGGCAATATGCTGACTCTGTAAACTGCTTAGAGAGGGCTATAAAGTGCTGTAAAGTGGTATATAAGTCTAACTGCTATTGCTATGAGTTTCTTTCTCATGCTTTCCTCTACCTCAGGATTATATAATATTTTCTTAGAGTCCTCCCCTTATCTCATTCTTTCCTTCCCCCCTTTAACAGCTCTCCCATGCCTTATCCAAGGTCAACTTTATATTCATTAACAGTATCAGAATAGGTACACTCCCAGTTTCTTGGGACCCAAGCAGTGGTGGGCTGCTGCCAGTTCAGACCAGTTCAGGCGAACTGGTAGTTATGACCAGCGGGTGGGCCTAGCCTGCCCACCCACCCTCATGCTATGCTGTTCTATTTAGCCACATTTTTTAAGCCGCATTTTCGGTGCTGGGCAAACCGGCTGTTAATTCATGTGCTGCCCACCTCTGGTCCCAAGACTGTTAGAATAAGATTAGAAAAATTTGTCATCCTCCAAATTCAACAGTCTTCATCATGCTTATGATTTTGAAACTCGTCCTCCAGAAATAATTGGAGCACTGCAAATTCAATCTTACTTTAGATCTACAATAGCCACTATGGCTACCTACAAGCTACCATATGAAACATTTTTAGAAAACTCTGGAAAACCTGAACTAATTTCTGTTGCTCATACAGTGCTGATAGGTGTTCCTACAAAAATGACTATGCTAATAGTTCAGGCTAGAATATTGGCTATTTGGCTAGGAATTCTAATCACAAGTGATCTAAAGACTGCAGAAAGAGAAAGTATATATAGTAGAAGGTTCTAGCAAACCATTATTTTAGCAAACTTTTAGCAAACTGTTTGGTACTGTACTATTATGCAGACAAAGGATTAGACTGGAATTTATTTTCTTCTTTTTAAAAATACATTATTTTTCTACCCACATTGCAAATCACTCAGCAATACACAACCAGCTGAACGATATTGAATTCCGTTTTTTAGCCTGTAGAATTTAAAAGGCTGCCTGTAATTGATGGCTTGTTTTAAGACCACAGGAAATGACTTGTCATTATCCATTAACAGCCACTTTTCCAGCTTTTTCCTATTTTGCTAACTTTAGAAAAATAGATGATGGGGCAAAATGTTTTTTTTTTCTTTTCCTTTTCTTCTAAAAAGGTATCTGTTAGTTGATCCTCTGGGCATGAAATCTGGAATATTGCCTGAACTATCACATTTACATTAAGTTCCATGAATATCATCAATGTTTTTGTGCAATTTACACAGCCACATCTGGTTGCATTGGATGTTAGATTTTTCATGGATAGACAGAATAGTGCGAAAGAAACTTAGATTGTTTCCATGTGTTAAAAGTGTCATGGACTACACAGAAATTAGGGTTAGCCACCTTATATGACATCTTTAAAAAAAAGTCCAGTTTTTCAAATCATGGGTCAGGCTTTTGGGACTGGGACAGATTTGAGAACATGTGATGGGTACACTCACTAAATGGTTGCCAATACGATACTTGCCTGTTTATGAATTTTTTTATTATTATTATTTATTTTTATATGCCGCCCTTCTCCGGAGACTCAGGGCGGCTTACAATGCATTAAGCAATAGCCTTCATATTTTTGTATATTTTATACAAACCGGGTCCTCATTTTACCTACCTTAGAAAGGATGGAAGGCTGAGTCAACCTTGAGCCTGGTGAGAATTGAACTTGCAGTAATTGCAGGCAGCTGGATGTTAAAAGCTGCCTTAGTAGGAGGCATTAGCCTCCTACGCATCTCAGGCTTAGTTCTCAGGATAAATATGGCTAGTCACAAAGCATCCATTTACCAGAAGGTAAACTAATATCCAGTCTCTGCGATCCCGATGGGATCCCTGTAGATTCCAATGTCTTTGCCTCAAATAAATACGAAGCTAGAGATTGGTGCTTTACACTATATCAACTTTTTTCTCATTTATTCATTTAAATGCATGAAAGGAGTCTTTTAAAACTATCAGCTAGAGCGGGAAGATATCTGGGAGCCATACTGATGCCTAGAACATCACCCATTTATTCCATAGATAAAGTCCAACCCATAGCTTGGGAACTGCGATTCTGTTATTTCTAATCTTACATTCACCTTTTTTTGTGATTTTGTTGTTCAGTTATATCCACCTGCAGGTTTGTGCTCAGCTTGAAAATTATTAACACACCCCAGATAAATTTAATTGCTCTGCCAAGGTAACTACAAATATCATTATCTCTTGTTATTTTCATTTTCATGTAGTTGAGGACTACATACAGGTAGTCCTCGACTTATGACCACAATTGAGCCCTGTTGCTAAGCGAGACATTTGTTAAGTGAGTTTTGCCCCATTTTACAACCTTGCTTGACACAGATATTGAATGAAATTATTCCAGTTGTTAAGTTAGTAACCTGGTTCTTAAGTGAAACTGGCTTCCCCATTGACTTTGCTCATCAGAAGGTCACAAAAGGTGATCACATGACCCCAGGATACTGCAAACATCATAAATATGAAGCGTCTGAATTTTGATCATGTGACCGTGGGGATGCTGCAATGGTGATAAGTGTGAATAATGGTCATAAGTCACTTTTTTCAGTGCTGTTGTAAACTAAATAAATTATTGTAAGTTGAGGACTACCTGTACATACAAATTGTCTTATTTATTTCTGTTTATATGTGTGATATTTCAAAGAGACAAACAACAACTTTTCTTGCTGAGGGTTATATAGTTGTTGTGGCCGGTCAGCAGCCTGTGCGGATTGTAGCTGATTCTGACAGCAAGGAGGCTGGTGTGGTGCTGCGCCAGCAGCCTATGCAGCTGACACCCGAATCAGACAATGAGGAGGCTGGAGAAGATGTGGTGCCAGAGGCAGGGATTCAGCCAGGGCCTTCAGAACCTCCAGAAGCTCCTTTAAGTGAAGAGGACGAAGGAGCCTCTTCTTGATGCACGGGCACGCAGAGCTGCCAAAAGGCAGGAGTGGCTCCTCAGGAGGAGGTCTCCTCGAGAGTAAGGCTTGGGACTAATTGGCCACTCCCTTAGCCTATTTAAGGAGGAACGCCAACTGAAGCAAATTCTAGGGAACAACTTTAGTTCATTCTCCTCCGCGTCTGGATTCTCTGCAAATTGCTTCTCGGCTTTCTGCCAACCTTAGTAAGATTGTGATTACTTTATCTTTGTTTTCTTGTAGGCTGTTAAGGAAGTTTATTAACAGCCTTTGTTTGGAAAAAACTGAGTTATTTTAGTAAATTTAAGTTTTGTACAAACTTTGTGTGTGCTGTGTTCTTTGGGGTCCGTAGCTGGGGCAGAACAATAGTGTCTGACTTTTGATAGTGAAGAAGACAAGCAAAAGGGGAAAAGAACAGGGGAGGCTGAAGAAGGATATTTTAATCAATGAATCCACATTCAAATGTTAATGAAGGCTACATACCATCAGCAATTTAAACACTTGAGGAGCATCGTATGGATAAAATCTATGTACAGCGGGAAAGCATTAGCCATTAAGGAAAGTAAATGGAAAGCTATGATACCTAATCACCACTGATGCAAATTCACTGGAGTTCACAGTTTTCAATCTCTGTCTGAAGCCATCTGATGCTAGCATATGTCTTTTTTTTTGGGCTGTGGAATTTTTATTTTTTATTTTATTTTCTATGAATGTATCCTGGGTCTATTAGGGGCTCAGAAACAGGAATGAGGGAAATTTGATGCAGGTTCATCCCAGCCTTCCCCGACTTGATGGTCTCCAAAGATAAAGATTCTTTAAGCTAAATGTTACTTCTGGTGTTTACAGGTGACACATCTTTGTAGTTTTCTTGGCAGCAGTACAAAACAGTTAACCATCACTCTTTCCCTGGATGTCTATGGAGATTCTCAGTCATCCAGATCATGGTTATCCCAAAGGTGCTTTTTCAAGAGGCAACTGGACTTTCTGTTTTTTCTTTGAAGATGTTTCACTTCTCATCCAAGAAGCTTCTTCAGCTCTGACTGGATGGTGGGGAATGGAAAAAACAGGAACTCCAGTTGCCTCTTGAAAAAGCATATTTGGGACTTTCTCTGGATGGTTTTTCAAGTAACCAATCTATTTTACAGTTGAAGCATTTCCTGCTGAGCTCGCATCCAGGAACCATATCTAACCCTACTTAGCTTACATTAGCTAAGTATTGCCATCTCCAGTGACTTTTAAAGGTTAAGGTTAACCCATTCGTTATAACATAATTTTTCCAAAATTTCAGTGCTTCTCTCTCATTGGAAAAGTCTTCCTTATCTGGCCTTTCTTGTTATCACTACTGGAAAGGTAATAATTTAAGAAGTGTTGAGAGTATCAAAACATGATTACCCTTTTGATATAATTTTTGATAATCCTTTTATTTTTCTCTCCTTCAAAACTGAGTAACATATCCCCTTAAGTCAGTTAGGAAGAAGGAATTGATGTTAAAATGTTAGATGTCTGCAAACCTTTTTGACAAAGTATTGATGTTTTCTTTAAGCCACTTTAAGTATTTAAAAAACAAAAGAATACAGTGGGAAAGGAGCCATCTCTTTTGGAGAAGAATTAAAAGAAGAGATTAATTTGGCAGAAAGTTTCACAACCAGTCACAATCTTTGAGTGGTTTCCAAACATATCCCACCCACTTCTCTTCTTAAAAGAATTCAGAATGGCAATCCAAGAAGTTTCACAATACTCTGGGTCAACTAAAGCTGTTGCAAAGTATACCATATGAATTCAGGCAAGAAATAATTGATGGGCTCATCACTGAGTTATTTCTTGGAATATATACTAAAACAGATACTGGAAAAATAGCTAGAAGGGAAAACTCACATTCTCGTGAAATGGGCAGCCATATACATATTATGATAAAGAAATAAAAAGTAGAACCTTAACTCCATGGAAAAAGCAGAAAACTCTGTAGTTTTCCTAGCAAGAGTTTGGAAGTGTTTTGCTATAGTTTTCTTCCTGGGGTTGAGAGAGAATGACTGGTCCAACTTACAGTCTTCTAGTTTCTAGCCTGATGTTTTAAACCACTGCACTAATTCATTAGAAGCTGTAAAGAAATGCATCAGCAGCTTATTGTTTTATTTGCTCATATTCTGAAATATCTGTGTCATATTTTAATGTACTGAACAAGGCTAGGGACCTACTCTCGTTAATGCATTGAGCTAAAGTCAGTTGTGGCTGCCACATTGACTATTCCTACAGGATGGAGGCATCAGGTTAATGGTTAAAAAATGTAGGGACAACTCAGTTAGAGATCAAACTGTTTTTTCAGCCATTTGTTTATTTGCTTATCATTAACATACCATTAACACTGGGTCTTTATAAGCCTTGATAAGTTTTATTTGAGTAGGAAGCAAAATTAATATCAATTTAACTCAACTCTTTTATATGTCTGACTTCCAGGCAGTTAACTCATGCCATCCCAATGTTTTCTCTCAGGCCAAAGAAAAGGACAATCCAAAGGGTAGATGACCCACATACCGGTACAATAGAAAAGTTGGCTCTCACAAGTGGCAGCTAAACCAGTGTAATGAGAGGAGCTGAAACAGGGGTGAAATTTACTTACCTTCCCTACAGGTTTGCAAATGTGTGTGTCGTCCGTGCATGTGCAAAACCTTCTGCTCATGTGCAAAGCCTTCTGCATATGCACAGAGGCTTAAAATCATCGCAAAAAAGTGACATCATGACGTCCGCGTGGGGTGGGTGGAGCTTCCCACTACCGGTTTGCCTGAGCCTGTTAGAACCGGCTGAATTTCACCCCTGAGCTGGAAGCCTTATCTATGAAGAGAAGCTGAGAAGATGCTTGGATAAGAGTGTGAAGAAAAACCAATTGAAGAGATGACCTACGAAGCAACCAGGTACAGGAGATGTTTGTTTTATGTTTGTTTTATTTGATTTGTATACCGCCCTACTCCCGAAGGACCCAGGGCGGTGAACAGCCAAGCAATAAAATACATAAATACAAAAATTTAAAAAACCAGTTAAAATCAAATTAAATCATTTTGGCCCAGACAAATTAAAACACACCAATAATTTAAGAACAGATTTAAAATTTATATATTAAAAGAGGGAGGAGATTAGGCCAAGCCTGCTTGATGGAATAAAAGAGTCTTCACAGCGCGGCGGAAGGTGCGCAGATCCGGGATCCTCCGTATCTCTGGGGGGAGCTCATTCCAGATGGTAGGTGCCCCCACAGAGAAGGCTCTCCCCCTAGGGGTCGCCAGCCGACATTGTTTGGCTGACGGCACCCGGAGGAGTCCCTCTCTATGAGAGCGTACTGGCCGGTGGGAGGCTATTGGTGGTAGTAGGTGGTCCCGTAGATAACCAGGTCCTAAGCCATGGAGCGCTTTAAAGGTGGTAACCAAAACCTTGAAGCGCACCCGGAAGACCACCGGGAGCCAGTGCAGCTCGCGCAGGAGAGGTGTCACATGGGAGCGCCATGACGCTCCCATTACCACCCGCGCGGCTGCACTCTGCGCCAGTTGGAGCCTCCGGGTGCTCCTCAAGGGGAGCCCCATGTAGAGAGCATTACAATAGTCCAGGCGGGAGGTGACGAGGGCATGAGTGACTGTGCGTAACGAGTCCCGATCCAGAAAGGGACGCAACTGGCAAATCAGGCGAACCTGATAGAAAATCCTCCCGGTCACGGCCGTCAAGTGCTCTTCTAAAGACAGCCGTGAATCCAGGAGGACGCCCAAGTTGCGAGCCCTCTCCGTGGGGGCCAGTGATTCGCCCCCAATAGTCAGAGATGGCGTCAACTGACTATATCGGGACGTCGGAAACCACAGCCACTCGGTCTTGGATGGGTTGAGCCTGAGCCTGTTCCTCCCCATCCAGATCCGTACGGCCTCCAGGCACCGGGACATCACTTCAAGGGCATCGTTGGGGTGATCCGGGGTGGAGATGTACAGCTGGGTGTCGTCAGCGTACTGATGGTACTCCACCCCGAAACCACGGATGATCTCGCCCAGCGGCTTCACATAAATGTTGAACAGGAGAGGCGAGAGGACCGACCCTTGCGGCACCCCACATATGAGGGGCCTCGGGGTCGACCTCTGTCCCCCTGTCAACACAGACTGCGACCGGTCAGAGAGAAAGGAGGAGAACCACCGCAACACAGTGCCTCCCACCCCTAACTCTTCCAACCGGTGCAGCATGATACCATGGTCGATGGTATCAAAAGCCGCTGAGAGATCTAACAGGACCAGGACAGAGGAGCACCCCCTGTCCCGAGCCCTCCAGAGATCATCAACCAACACGACCAATGCCTTTTCCGTGCTGTACCCGGGCCTGAAGCCCGACTGGAATGGATCCAGATACGTTGTTTCATCCAGGTGCTGGGGGAGCTGTTTCGCGACCACATTCTCAACAACCTTCGCCACAAAACGAAGGTTGGAGACCGGACGATAATTTACCAACATTGCCGGGTCCAGGGATGGCTTCTTGAGGAGAGGCCTCACCACCGCCTCTTTCAAGGCGGCAGGAAAGACACCCTCACCCAACGAAGCATTTATAATCCCCTGGAACCAGCCTCGTGTCACCTTCCGAGAAGCCAGCACTAACCAGGAGGGACACGGGTCCAATAAACAAATGGTCACGTTCAGTCTACCCAGAATCCTGTCCACATCCTCAGGGGTCACAGGATCAAACTCATCCCAGATAACATTCTCAAGACCTGCCCCTGTCCCTCCTCCTGAGACTACCCAGTCGGAGTCCAGATCTTCCCGAATCTGAGTGATTTTGTCATACAGATATTGAACAAAATCCTCGGCTCTACCCTCCAAGGGGTCCTCCCGCGCTTCCTGGTGGAGCAGGGAGTGGGTCACCCTAAACAGGGCGGCCGGGCGATTATCTGATGATGCAATAAGAGCAGCAAAATAGCTACATTTCGCTGCTTTTATCGCCACTAGGTAATTCCTAATATGAGATCTTACCAGTGTCCGGTCAGATTCAGAACGGCTGGCCCTCCAACTACTCTCTAGGCATCTTTTCCGGCGCTTCAACTCCCTCAGCTCCTCGGTAAACCAAGGAGCTAAATGAGATCGGCGCCGGGTCAGAGGCCGCAAAGGCACGACCCGGTCCAGAGCTCCAGCGGCCGCCCTATCCCAGGTGGCCACTAGGTCTCCAGTCGGGGCGTGTGCCAGAGCCTCAGGGAATGGCCCAAGCTCCATCTGGAACCTATCAGGTTCCATCAGGCGCCTGGGGCGGAACCATCTTACCGGCTCCGCCTCCCTGCGGCAGGGTGTAGCGGTTCGAAGGTCGAGACGAAGGAGAGAGTGATCAGACCATGACAAGGGCTCGGTGACTATATCCCCTATCTCGAGATCACTCAACCACTGTCCAGAGACAAAAAACAGATCCAGCGTGTTTCCCCCCGTGTGAGTAGGGCCATGAATTAACTGGGTCAGGTCCATAGCTGTCATGGAAGCCATGAACTCCCGAGCCACCTCAGACGCCTTGCCCACGGACGGTAGGTTGAAATCCCCCATGACCATAAGCCTGGGGGTATCAACCACCACCACGGCGATGACGTTGAGTAGCTCGGGCAGGGCTGCTGCCACGTGGCAGGGAGCCAGGTACGTGATCAGCAAACCCATCTGAACCCCGTGGCCCCATTTCACGAGGAGGGATTCACAGCCGGTCGTCTGAGGGACAGTGGCCTCCCTCGGTTTCAGACCTTCCTTAATTATAACCGCTACCCCCCCCGCCCCTCCCCTGTGACCTCGGCTGATGGAAGGCAAGGAAACCTGGAGGGCACATTTCAATGAGGGGAACCCCCCCCTCATGGCCCAACCAGGTCTCCGTAACACCTGCCAGGTCCGCACCCCCCTCCTGAATAAGATCACAAATGAGGGGGGCTTTATTTACTACGGACCTGGCATTGCACAGCATCAGCCGAAGGCCCGGGCCCTGAGGGTCTGTGCAACCTGGAAAATGGGTGGAGCTTTGGGGGCTGGAGCAGGCCATCGCTCGTAAACAGCGAGTGCGCGCTCCCCTAACACGATATGGCCCCCTGCTCCTGCCATATCTACCCCTCCCACCCACAGTATTGATATTCAAAACACTATCCGGATGAGCTCTAACCCCCCCCTCGATCCCGGGCCCACCCCCCCCCCACCGTGCTTCGCAGCCAGACCCGACCCCGACCCTCCCCCTTGTGGGTTTTCCCCCAAACCCACAACCTGAGTTCTAATTTGACCCTCCCCCTCCCTGAGACCCCTTAAAAAATTAACTAAAAAATTTGATAAAAAAGCCCTCAACCCCCTAGTTTTCACATGCCATTCACACGTCATTGAGGTGGGCCCTCGATAACGATGAGGGCCACATCTGCGAGAGGGGGGAATCTCGCAGCGCAAGCAAATCCGCAGTCATGTACATCTCCCAGTGCAGCGATGGAGGAAGGGAGCTTAATCAGGGGTCTCAAGATGTATCATGGGGCCATATTGTTCAATGATGTACCATTGGTATCTCTACTGTCCTCCCACGACAGTAGGAGGGTTCTGACAATTTCAGCCAATGGGAAAGCGTCCAGTCCACCCTCTCACGGCGGGACCCTCAAAGGGTCATAGATCGAAAAGTACTTCTCCCAGTGGCGAAAGTCCTGATGTGATAAGAACCCCTCAGCAGTTGCATCAATTAACTGACCCATGGTCAGAGGGAGATAGTTTATCAGTCAGTCAATCCGTGAGTCATGCCAGGGGCAAAGACAGAAATCCTTGGTAAAGTTTTATGCTCCAGATCGTATCCTAGTCAGTCCCGATGAAAGAGAAAAAAGAAGGGAAGGGGAAGGAGGGAAAACGGGGTGGAGAAGGGGGCGGACTCCTTCAGTCAGGGTGGATAACAGGCCCTTTATTTGGCAAACAAAGTCCCAGGAGGGGGTAGGAGGAAGGAGGTTGGTATGCATACAAAGGGGAAAAACCCCTCCGTTGCCCACCAACCCTATCTTCCTCAGATTCTTCCGGGATAACAAGCTGCTTCCGAGCTCCAGCCCCCATTAGATGCCATAGGGGGCCTCCAGGTCCTCTGCAGCCACCACAGTATCTTCCAGGAAGGAGTCTCTCATCTCCGGACTCAGCAGACCACTTATGCCCTCTCCATTCTCAGTTCTCACCCCCCAGCAAGCCCCTTCCGCCGGCAATGGAGATGAAAAAACAGCGTCCAGTACTTCAGTGGGGTGTGCCACGGCCCAGTTTAATATCAGGGCTGGCCTCACCACCCCCGCTGATGTCCAAACAGCCATTCCCGGTTTCAAGGGGCCGCCGGGGAGTCTCTGAGTGGGGCAGATGGAAGTTCAGTGGACTGCCTGCCACTCGCCCCCTCACTGCCACACCTCCACCTTCTCCTTCTCCTTCATCATCCGACGTGTTGGGAGGAGATGTGAGCACATTTTGGAAGAAAGGAGAAGAATGTTGTCTGGTTATTGGACCAAAACTTGACCAATTTCATGAGTACCATAGTGCTTGAGACAATTATTTTGGCTCACTTGAAAGGCATTAACGATGAAATACAAGTATACTTTCTTTTGGATGTTGCTCAGGGCCATTTCCCATCCACCTCTGACCCTGTGAAAGAAAGAATCCTTGCCTCAGCCTCTTTTCTGCCTCCAGGTCTCTTGCTTCAATTTTCCTCAGTTTCACACTTTTGATGCTGTATGGAACTAGTGGTGATCCAGTTGTGGTTGCATCTACAGATACATATCATATATTTCAGTAAAGCAATGGTCCTGCACACGGAACCCAAGACATTAATCTACAACCCTACCCTACTGCCTGCTTAATATTTGAATTAATAAATATGGAAGAAAGAAAAAGTACTACAAAGTACCACATTATGTAGATAACTGAACATAGGTAACTATATAATGAGAAAGCAATGCAGTATGGACAAAAATATGTTGGAATTTGCTCCAACAAGGAAATTTAAAAGGAGTGAAAGTGGAATGACAATTGATTTTTGTAAAAAAACAAACCAATAAGTAGAAAGTATGATAATTACTCTTTTCCCTTCACCCTCCAACAACAATTTCTTCTAATTTGGAATTTTATCAATCTTTTCAACAGAAATTGATGCAAGACGAACCTTTGGGACTGTGTAAAGTTGCTTAGGCTGTAAGCACGTACCGATTTAGCCGGGGATAAACTGTGTGAGCTTTAGTTCTCATTATAAACATACCATTCCGCTCTTTAAAAAAAAGAGACTAAAGATACATTGGTGAATAAGTTTCAATAATACCCTGTAATTCTCATTCAACAGCACAGATATATCTAAGCAATATACATGAGAAATAATTAAAAGCCTTTACACAAGGAATTAAGAAGCTTACCTGTTTGGAAATAGGACAGCCTTATATACTTAAGTTCTAACTACTGAACAAGAATTGCAAGTTTAATTTTGCAAAAGCCAATGAGCAAATGCAACCTGATTACATCCTTGGCCCTCTCTAGCAAGATACCGAGATTTTGTGCAGCAGCTGTAGCAGCGTTCTAACAATTTCCTCAAAATATCGAGTAGGATAGAACTGGGTGATTTTTCACACATTTTATTGTATTTCCGTTAAACTTAGGCACCTGTACTCTGAGAAGTTTTGAAGTAAAATTCAACTGCCAGTCAAGTTTGCTTTTTACACAGCATTCTGTTTTGGCTTAGGCAACAAAATGTGTTGTGCAGACCATGGCAACATGAGCTACAGTAGTATGCAGAAGAAAAACCTTTGAATTGTTAAATATGCACAAAAGCCCTGATTTAAGAAAAGATCCCTGTTGGGATTCAAAGAAAAGAAGAAGAAATAAGGCAAGAACAAAATGAAATAAATAAATCTGAAAGTAAATCTCAAGTAGCTAGTAGCTAAGATGCTTCTAACTTGTAAACACATGGATCTCTCAAGGGAAATTTTTAACAAAGCCCATTAAAAGAGATTGAATCACATGGTGGAATGTCTAGTGGGCTTTGGCAAAGAATAGGGAGAGTGATATTGGCAATAGGAGAGCATCAAACATATAGGAGGGTTGTGGGCACCATGGGAAAAGCAAAAGAATGTCCATTCTTTTCCAGTAAATAAATAAATATTAAGGGTGCGTTAAACATGAAAGGCAAGCTAATTGCTAATTAAAAAACCCCAAGTAATTGTGCTGATTTTTTAAAGAAATACGTGTTAAATCTCAGGATTTTAGACTTGTCTTCCACAATCGGGGTGGGTTTCACTTACCTTTGCTACCGGTTTGCACGCGCACCACTTCTGCACATGCACAGAAATTTCTGTGCAAGCGTATTTGATGACGTCCGGCCGAGTGGGCCGAGCCTCTCGCCGCCGCTGCTACTGGTTCACCCGAACCAAGGCGAACCGGTAGCAACCCACCACTGTCCACAATGGCTACTTGCTGTGATAGGGATGACACAAGATCTCGCTTTCTTCTAGGATCTCTTGCCTCTGAAGTTTTGGGACAACCAAGTTCAAGATGCTGTCTTAATTTTATTTAAAAAAGGATTAATGTAGAACAGGGCTCAGGGGTGTCAAACTTGTGTCACATGATGTATTGAGACTTTCCCCCCCCCTTCGCTAAAAGGGGCATGGGTGTGGCCAGTGTGTGATGCATCCGGCCTGCCGGCCGCGAGTTTGACAGCCCTAGTGTAGAACCTCATCTGTGATGGCCACCAGTAATAAATTAGACTTCTAAGAAATAGGACAGTATTTATAAAATAAAGTTTGGGGTTTTAAAAATATGGAAATATGGTTTAAAATAAGATCATGTTTTTTTTCCCCTGAGAATGAATATATTAGCTATAACCTTAATCTTGCTATTTGGACACATGAATCATATGAAAAGAAATGTCTGAGTACCAAGTGTTAAGCAAATTCTGAATGTACAGTATCTTACACGATTATTTCTGTTAATGTACTACTATGTTACTGTTAGATTTATCTAAATCTAAAATTTAAAGCTTTTCATTAGTTGAAACTAATGCGATATTTCAATGTTGAATAATTAGTGTTTTTCTATTAGAGTTTACTAAGGATTTTTTTTATATTAAACGATTATTGTTCAGACTGAGAAAGGCTTAAACAGTTATAGTGATAAGAAAACCTACTACCTATCACTGAAGAGGATTTTTAGCTAAGCCAAAATATTTGATTCAAGAGAGTATTGTATATAGATTTACAAAATGCTAGAATTTGTTGCATTCGAAAGAGTGCTGTAGTAATAAAACTTAACAATTATCTTCATTGAGTACAGTAATATGTATATTGTACTTTTTATAGTTGACTCAAGAATTATAATGTTTGGCATTTCTTAACACTGAACATGCTAGTTAGGGTGTTCAAGTTATAGTTTAGCAACCTTTGGAGGATCACAAAAGGTGCTTTTTCAAGAGGCAACTGGACTTTCTTGTTTTACTTTGAAGATGTTTCGCTTCTCATCCAAGAAGTTCTTTAGCTCTGAGTGGATGGTGGGGAATGGAAGGATTTATATTCCTTGCAGACAGCTGGTCATTTGCTTTTTTTTAGAAAGTCATTGAGGCCACTTGGGAGTTTGTCTGCGTCCTCAGGATCACCTGAGTAGTACAAATGGATGTGAGCTAACCTTAACCCAAAGACCAGATGGAAGGGAGTCCCATGGCAGACATGCCAGCTCAAATCAATCAAGGTTGACCAGACTACTGCCATCTCAAGACTATGTCACCTCAGTTTTTGCTCCCTACACCATGGATTGTTTGTATGACAGGTCTTGAGCTAACTGAGAAGGAAAACAGCACCTAATGTTGCTTTTTTGGGCTATCTTAACTGAAGCTGAACATGGGTTCTATGCAGTAGCATGCATATATATCCACTGGAAATTATTGGCGACATATCTTTGCACTGAGTGAAACAAGGAGGTTGTGTGGATGTGGCCACACGGTACCTGAGGAAAGATAATCAAGTATTGCCACATTTTGAAAGCTCTGATAAAATCAGAACAATGCTGACAACGTATTGACTAATTTACAGCTGTGAGATAGCCAAATCCACAACATTATTAATAATTTTATTCAGATCTTTAGGCCATAAATAAAAAGATGTCATTATTATTAACAATTTCTGGTATATTTCTAACCCTGAGGCTTCTTCCTATTCTTCATATTTGCCTGTACTGTAGGACAGATTACTTGCATTGCAAGCTTGTATTCATTTACTTGGACCAAAGAGGTAGTTTTCTATAGATATAAATGACGCCGAGCTATTATCCTCCTATTATTGAAGAGAAATGAAGTACTTTGAAAGCTCTCAAAATATCACTGCACAATTATTATGAGTACAGGTAGTCCTTGACTTATAATAGCTCATTTAGTGATCATTCAAAGATACAACAGAGAGCTGCATACAACAGAATTTCTGTATTTCAAAGATACAAGAAAACTGTATGTTTTGAGAGCTGTATGTAACGAAATTTCATTTTAATGTATGCCAATCAGTGTATATTCAAAGTGACAATAAAGTTATTATTCTATTCTATTCTATTCTGTTCTGTTCTGTTCTGTTCTGTTCTGTTCTGTTCTATTCTATTCTATTCTATTCTATTCTATTCTATTCTATTCTCACTGAAAAAAGTGACTTATGACCATTTTTCCACACTTATGACAGTTACAGCATCCCCATGGTCAGTGGTGGGATTCAAATAATTTAACAACCAGTTCTTTGCCCTAATGATTTATTCCAACAACCAGTTCACCAAATTGGTCAGAAAGTTAACAACCAGTTCTCCCAAAGTAGTGCGAACTGGCTGAATCCCGCCACTATCCATGGTCACATGATTTAAATTCGGATGTGTGACAACTGACTCATATTTATGATGGTTGCAGTGTCCCAGAGTCATGTGATCACCTTTTGCGACCTGACAAGCACAGTCAATAGGGAAATCAGATTCCCTTAACAACTGCATTACTTATTTAACAACTGCAGTGACTCACTTAACAAATGTGGCAAAAAAAGTCGTAAAATGAGACAAAACTCACTTAACAAATTTGTCACTTAACAACATAAATTTTGGGCTCACTTGTGGTTGTAAGTTGAGGGCTACCTGTATTTTCATATATAACTTTACTAACTTTTTAAAAAGAAGAACAATACACATTTTGAAAGAGAAAAGTAAGAAAGGTAAATAAAAGTAATGTGTGAGTGAAACAAAGTGCTAGGAAAGAAATAGGGGGAAAAATGAAACAAAAAGTTATAAGGAAGCAACTTCTTTTCTTCTGAACAACAGTCCCAAGTACATTTATATTTTGCCTTCTGGATAGATGGAAACTAATCAAGGAGAGAAGTAACCTAGAACTAAGAAGAAATTTCCTGACAGAACGATTAACCAGTGGAATAACTTGCCTCCAGAAGTTGTGAATTCTCCAACACTGGAAGTATTTAAGAAGAGGTGGACAACCATTAGCCTGAAATGGTATAGTGTTTCCTGGCTGAGCAGAGGATTGGACTAGAAGACCTCTAAGGTCCCTTCCAACTCTGCTGTTCTGTTCTGTTCTGTTCTGTTCTGTTCTGTTCTGTTCTGTTCTGTTCTGCTTTGCTCTGCTCTATTCTCTCTCTAAGGTTACAACATAATTTCCTTCTTTCCATAGTCAACCCTTTCTAATCATCAAACCCATAAATCATAAAGATCTTTATCCAATTGAGCACAGATTCCAAATCAGACAGAAATGGCATTGTTTGTTGTTCACCAGTGTCTGTCTAGTTGCTCATGCATAAGCTTTGATATTGCTATTCCACAGACACTGCCTAAGGGCAAGTAGACAAACATCTACTGTGGCAGCATTTCAGGATGGGAATTTCTTTACTGTGAATTTCTTTACTGTGAATTTCTTTAACGCATGTGTGAAAGTAAAGTAAAATCTTTTATTCTTTTCCTTAACAGGTATCGGTAAACAATCAAGGTGGAATTAAGAGTTCTATCAGAATCATTTGGCGTATGTTTGCAGACAAATATCCTAATTTTTAATTGATCAAACAGCTCTGTCTGGTGTAAAATAAAGGTTTATAGTTAATATTTTACATCTGGAAAGGTTGGGATCAATAGCTCTTATTCCACCCTTTTAAAATTCAATTTCTTCTGAGCTACTCCTTTACAAGGAAAGCCAATATTCCTTTACAGCAGTACTGATCATTGGAAAAAATCTAAAACTGAAATGGATTAACTGCTCTCATTTTTTATGTTCAAATATTAAACAGATTCTGTGCAAAGCTGAGGCAATATTTTTATTTCTGGGAACTCAAAACTTTGTCTGAACCGGCATGCTAAGGAGATCAAGCTGTTCTGAACAATGGCAATATTGTTATCAGAGCACCACTTTCATTTTTGTTATTATAATTATAAATTTAAAATTTAATCGGTGGGGGAAAATGATCTAAAATCCTTCGCTCCTTATCAAGGCTTTTTGGCTGGTCTTATCTAATAGGATTGACATTAAGAGAAAATAAAATTATATACTTCTTCAAAATCCTTGGAAAACATATAGGTGATATACATTATTGTAAAAAGCAGGGTTTTTATGTTTATGTTAAAGCTGTCCCAAAGCCACCAGATATATTTGTGAATTTGTGTTTTTAATGAGCCATAATGCAGTTTCACTTGGTTTCTTGTTTTTTCTTTAATAAAATTCTGGGGGGTTTTTTTTGTTTTTGTTTTTTAATTTGATTTATATGCTGCCCTTCTCCGGAGACTCAGGGAGGCTTACAATGCGTTAAGCAATAGCCTTCATACTTTTGTATATTTATTCAAAGTCAGCTTATTGCCCCCACAAACTGGGTCCTCATTTAACCTACCTTAGAAAGGATGGAAGGCTGAGTCAACCTTGAGCCTGGTAAGATTCGAACCTGCAGAAATTGCAGGCAGCTGTGTTAATAACAGGGTGCATTAAACCACTGTACTACCAAGGCTCCTTTTCTTTGCTGTCCAGAATTTTTTGGATAGAAGGGTAGTCATATAAATTGGATTATTAACGAAATGAACAAATAAATATCCCTTTATCTTGTTCCATTATAATTAGATACATGCTTAAAAAGCAGACATGCAAGTCTTCTGTTTTAATTTGCCACTTTGGCTCGGAGTTCTTCTCTTTTAATATGGCGATGAGCATGACCTACATATTTTAATTATCATTCATTTGTTTATACTTTGCCAGTAATTTTGTGCAATTTTGGGAAAAGGGAAAACTTGGAGTATAAATTTTAGTAAACTATGAATTACAATTCTCTAATGGTGGGGATGGATACTGCATCATTATTTGTGCACCTGGGATCTGGGAGGGCGTTTGGGAATTGTGGAAATTGAAGCCCACACATCTTAATGTTGCCAAGTCTGAGAACCACTAGCTTAGATGAAAGCAATAGGGATCTGGTTAAGAGCATTTCTGCTAATCAATTTAGCTAGTCACTGAGGGGGTTAGAGTCCCTACGGAGGAGGGCGATACCATCAGTATTGTAAGTGGGAGGGGCAGATATGGTGGGAGCAGGAGGCCATATCCGGTTATGGGGGCGTGCGCCCGCTGTGTCTGAGCGGTGGCGCGCTCCGGCCCCCAATGCTCCTCTCGTTCCCCGGGTTGCGCAGATCCTCAGGGCCCGGGCCTTCAGCTGATGTTGTGCAACGCCAGGTCCATAGTAAACAAAGCCTCCTCATTTGTGATCTTGTTCAAGAGGGGGGGAGCGGACCTGGCGGGTATTACGGAGACCTGGTTGGGCCAGGAGGGGGGGTTCCCCTTGTTGAAATATGCCCACCAGGTTTCCAAGCATTCCATCAGCTGAGGTCTCAGGGGAGGGGAGGGGGGGGTAGCGGTTGTTATAAAGGAAAGTCTTGGTCCAAAGGAGGCCACTGTGCCTCAGATAGCCGGATGTGAGTCCCTCTTTGTGAAGTGGGGTCATGGGGTACAGATGGGCTTGCTGATCACGTACCTGGCTCCCTGCCATGTGGCAGCGGCCCTGCCTGAACTGCTCAACGTGATAGCCGGGATGGCGGTTGATACCCCCAGACTTATGGTTATGGGGGATTTCAACCTGCCATCCGTCGGTGAAACGTTTGAGGCGGCTTGGGAGTTCATGGCCTCCATGATGGCCATGGACCTGACCCAGCTAGTTCATGGCCCTACTCACATAGGGGGACACACTCTGGACTTGGTTTTCATCTTTGGCCAATGGCTGAATGGTTTAGATATAGGGGATATAGTGATTAAACCCTTGTCATGGTCAGACCATTCTCTCCTTCAACTTGACCTTCAAACCACTACACCCTGCCGCAGGGAGGCAGAACTGACTAGGTGGTTCCGCCCCAGGTGCCTGATGAATCCTGATAGGTTCTGGACGGAGCTTGGGCCATTCCCTAAGGCTCTAGCTTACGACCCAACTGAAGACCTGGTGGCCGCCTGGGATAGGGCGGCCACTGGAGCTTTGGACCGTGTCATGCCTTTGTGGCCTCTGACCCGGCACCGATCTCACTTAGCTCCCTGGTTCTCCGAGGAGCTGAGGGAGATGAAGCGCCGGAAAAGATGCCTGGAGAGCAGTTGGAGGGCTAGCCTTTCCGAATTCGACTGAACACTGGTAAAGTCTCATATTAAGACCTACCTAGTGGCGATAAAAATGGCAAAGTTTAATTATTTTTCCGTTCTTATCGTGTCTGCAGATAACCACCCGGCTACCCTGTTTAGGGTGACCTGCTCCCTGCTCCATCTGGGAGCGCGGGAGGATCCCTTGGAGGGCAGGGCTGAGGATTTTGTGCAGTATCTGCATGACAAAGTTGCTCAAATTCGGGAAGGCCTGGACTATGACTGGGTAGATGCAGGCGGGGTGATGGAGACAGGTCTTGAGAGTGTTATCTGGGAGGAGTTTGACCCTGAAGACGTGGACAGGATTCTGGGTAGACTTAGCGTGGCCACATGTTTATTGGACCCGTGTCCCTCCTGGTTGGTGCTGGCTTCCCGGAAGGTTACACGAGGCTGGCTCCAAGGGGTTGTCAATGCTTCTTTGAGAGAGGGCTACTTTCCCGCTGCCTTGAAAGAAGCAGTGGTGGGGCCCCTACTCAAGAAGCCCTCCTTGGACCCGGCTGTTTTAGCAAATTACCGTCCAATCTCCAACCTCCGCTTTGTGGCGAAGGTTGTTGAGAGTGTGATGGCATGACAGTTTCCCCAGTACCTGGATGAAGCATTCTATCTCAATCCGTTCAGTCGGGCTTCAGACCTAGGCACAGCATGGAAACGGCATTGGTTGCATTGGTTGATGATCTCTGGAGGGCTCGGGACAGGGGTTGTTCCTCGGTCCTGGTCCTGTTAGATCTCTCAGCGGCTTTTGATACCATCGACCATGGTATCATTCTGCGCCGGTTGGAGGGGTTAGGGGTGGGGGGCTCCGTGTTGTGATGGTTCTCCTCCTTCCTCTCTGACCAGTCACAGTTTGTGTTGACGGGGGGCCAGAGGTCGACCCCGAGGTGCCTTGTATGTGGGGTGCCGCAGGGGTCGGTTCTCTCGTCCCTTTTGTTCAACATTTATGTGAAGCCGCCAGGTGAGATCATCCATGGTTTCGGGGTGAAGTACCATCAGTATGCTGATGACACTCAGCTGTACATCTCCACCCTGGACCAACCCAATGATGCCCTTCACGTGATGTCCCGGTGTCTGGAAGCCATATGGATCTGGATGGGGAGAAACAGGCTCAAGCTCAACCCATCCAAGACTGAGTGGCTGTGGCTTCCGGCGTCCCAATATAGTCAGTTGGTGCCATCTCTGACTATTGGGGGCGAGTTGTTGGCCACCACGGAGAGGGTCGCAACTTGGGTGTCCTCCTGGATATTGGATTGTCTTTAGAAGAACATGTGACGGCCGTGGCCATGGGGGCTTTTTATCAGGTTCGCCTGATTCTCCAGTTGCGTCCCTTTCTGGATCAGGACTCCTTGCGCATGGTCACTTATGCTCTTGTCACTTCCCGCCTGGACTACTGTAATGCTCTCTACATGGAGCTCCCCTTGAAGAGCACCCAGAGGCTCCAACTGGTCCAGAACGCGGCCGCGTGGGTGATTATGGGAGCGTCATGGCGCTCCTATGTAACACCTCTCCTGCATGAGCTGCACTGGTTCCCGGTGGTCCTCCGGGTGTGATTCAAGGTGTTGGTGACCACCTTTAGAGCGCTCCATGGCTTAGGGCCTGGATATTTACAAGACCGCCTTCTGCCACCGAGAGCCTCCCACCAGCCAGTACGCTCCCACAGAGAGGGGCTCCTCCGGGTGCTGTCGGCCAAACAATGTCAACTGGTGGCCCCCAGGGGGAGAGCTTTCTCTGTGGGAGCCCCTGCCCTCTGGAACAAGCTCCCCCCGGAGATACAGATGATTCCAGACTTACGTATTTTCCATCGGGCCCTCAAAACTTTTTTATTTCATCAAGCTGGGCTGGCCTAATCTCTCCAATTGTGTAATTTTAATTTGAATTTTTAAATGGGGGATTTTAACTGTTGGGCCAAATTGTTTAATATATTTTTAAACTGTTTTTAAATTTTGTATTTGATGTTTTTTACTTCTGACTGTTCACCGCCCTGAGTCCTTTGGGAGAAGGGCGGTATATAAATTTAAATATTAAATTAAATTAGTTAAATTAGTTAAGACTACATGTCCTGTCCCAGTCCATGCATGCACACACCAAAGTTTGTTAACACTTTATTTAGGCATCACAAGCCTCTATTATTATTCCCCAGTTCTCGCCCCCAAGAAACTTGCTGGCCAATGGCTTTCCACAAACTCCAGATGAGTCAGAGTCCATACAGTCAAGACACAAAGTCAAACAGGCAAATATAAAGTCCGAGGTCAAGGCACCGATCTGAAAATCTAAACACGAAGTCGAAACATGATATCCAAAGCCAAGATACGAGTCCAGAATCCAGTCATGAAATCCAAGGTCCAAGCATGAGGTTGGGAAACAAGTCACAGATCCGGAATCAGGAATCCATGAAGTCATAGCATATGCACAGCAGGAAAGCAAATGGTTGTCTCCAACAATGCTTCACTCTACGCATTGGGCTAAGTAGGCACCAGCCGGTGCAGCTCATTAGGAAGGGCAAGGCTGCCTTCTTGCGACTAGCTTTGTCGACCTCTGTTGCGACTCCCTCCACTCAGCTCTACATGCCCTGAGATCTGGCAGGAGAGGCAATTCCTCCACGTCTCCATTGACCAAATGCAGCTACATCTCTTCTCCATCCTGCTCTTGTTGTGACCCAGGCCTAAGTAAGTAGTAGGAAAATCAGTTAGTGAAAAAACAAACAAACTTTATTCGAACAGCTGAGAATTACTTCATTCCCAGCGTTGTTCAACTAAGTTAAAGCAAATTCCTCCCAAAACAAATTCCTCAGTCCTATCGCAAACCTTGATCCAATTGGGCAAACCGCCAAAGGCCTTTCTTGGCAAACATTCAGAAGTCACAGATACAAAAATAAATACAAGACAAAGACTAAGAAGAAGACGAAGCTACCAAAGCCCAAACACCATTGCTGATCTGCTTTAAGCCTTATGGGAGGGGCCAGTCATCTCTTGGTCCTACTCCCAAGTTGTCCTCTTTGCTTGAGCTGCTCTTGCCTTCTGGCAGCTCTTCTCATGCGTACATTAGAAACAGGCTCCTCCTGTTCCTCTGCCTCACTCCTATCAGTCTCTAGAGGCTCTGGAGTCACCTCACTCGCCGATGGCCCTGGCCCCATCTCTGCCTCTGACGCAGAACCCTCATCTGGGCCTTCCCCAGCCTCCAGGACTGCCCCATGTTCTTCTTCAGCCTCATCGCTGTCCGACTCCACTGCCAGCTCTGCAGGCTGCTGGCGGACCACAACAGCTCTTCTGACAGGTCATTCATGTTTTCTGGCTGCAGCTGCATCTCGCCTCTTGCCACTTCAGCCAGCTGTTTATCTGGTTGCTCATTCACTGACCTTTCCTATCTTCCTGGCCTCTCCTCCTCTTGCCCAGCCACTCCTAGCATGGAGTCTCCTGTGTCTTCCGGATGCTTCTCCATATCTCTTTCCGAAATCCTCAGAGACAGCTCTTCCTTGTTGTCTGAGCAGGCAACTGGGGAAACCATTACACTACAGTTTCCTTGGGAATAATCCCCATTGTAACTATTAAATAAACATAAAAAAACTGGCATAAAAAAGAGGAAAACTGCTAGAACTTTACAGCTTTCCAAATATTGTTGCATTCCAAGTCTCTTGAGATTCTAACAAAGATGGCCAAATCATTACAGAAATTGTCAGATGTATTCCCACAACATTTGGGAGGGATAAATAAATCTATCTCCTTTCTCCTTCCCAAGTTTCCTATAAATGAGATTTAAAAAGGTCTCGATGATACATCCTCATGCACAGATTCTATGAGCTAAGTAAATCTGCAGAAGTCAAGATACATTTATTTGTGGAAAGAGCTCATTTTGACATATGAATTTATTGTTGAAGTATGGCTCAAATTATCCATCTGGAATGGGCAACCGTTCTGGACTCAGGGACATATTCTGAATTTTGAGAATACATCAGGAACTCTCACCAAACAGTTAAAAAAAAAGAATGCTTTTCTTTACAAAATGACTGCCATGTTGGGTGTGACCAATCACAAAACACCTATCCACCAGAAGGCCACTTATTGAGGTTTCTTCCCACCATTTTCTCTATTCCCAGTGGATATAAATGTGATAGGGCAAAGTAAAAAAATTGCTTGCCTGTAAGCTTCCAGGATTCTGCATTAAGTAAGTCTTGCATTATCCAGGCCCTTGTTGTCTTGGAATGTAAGTCCTGTTCGGGGTGGGTTCTACTTACCTTTACTACCGGTTCGCAATGGGAGCGAGCATGCACTTTTGAGCATGCGCAGATCATCTATAATGATGTCAGGCCGGGTGGGCGGAGCCTCCCGCTGGTTTTACTACCGGTTTGCAAGAACTGGACCGAACCGGGGACAACCCACCACTGGTCCTTTATGTGGAAAATAAGAGAGATGTCTTTAATAGAAATTAGTCAAGAAGTGTTACTAGGCAAAAGGGCTGAAACATTTTTTTTAAATGCAGAGCAATGAGTTAACATTTGGAAGTAGCTTGGACAGACACCTCACAATTCATTAGCATATAAGAAGAAGGTGGAGGGATGCTGGATCAGACTTGCAAGAGTCTGTGATTATACCCCTTCTCAATAAAGGAAGTTTTAGTCTTCCTGTGGAGTTATTTTCAGGTCAGATTTACCTAGTGGGGCTGACACCTTGTTTCTTCTTGGTTGGGAAACCACCAGGAAATCCCAGGGAGGAATACTAGACCAACAAGTTAATTAAAAAATAGTTATGGAAGATGGTATGACAATGCACCTTGGCACTGAATTGCAAGAAAGCAATATTTCTTGCCGTGGTGACGCAGTGGTTAGAGTGCAGTACTGCAGCCTACTTCTGCTGACTGCTGGCAAATAGCAGCAACAGCAACAACAATTTGGCAAGTTCGAATCTCATTAGGTTTAAGGTTGACTCAGCCTTCCATCCTTCCAAGGTGGGTAAAATGAGGACCCAAAATGTTGGGGGCAATATGCTGACTCTGTAAACTAATTAGAGAGGGCTGTAAAGCACTGTGAAGTGGTATATAAGTTTAAGTACTATAGCTATCGCTATTTATTTACCGTAGTTATCAACATTCTTTTTTTTTTTTTTATCAAACTACTGATTTGGTTAGGTACCAAATTTCCCTGACTCCATATCCTTTCTAAAAGAGAGGAAATTCAATCAACTAACAATATGCTTTTCAGTTTGTTGGTGAAGAAAAAAAACAGCAGGATTGCTGTTTTGAGATATGCTTCCTTTTTCATAGAGTTGAGATCTTCAATAAATATGGTAGATATCATGCAGAGCTGCAGCTTTAAATGAGGGTCTGCCCCCACATTAAACAGAATGGAGTATGCTGTTTTAATGGCCAAGAGGCATCTGAGCTAATCCCATCAACATACCTTTTATCTTTTGCTTTATAAGTGAGTTGAGGAGAACTGCACTTAAAAATGCAGGTTTGCTGCTCGTGTTTGGTTTGAGGTTCAGTGAACATTTTTGCACTGTTTCTGACAAGTGTGGCAGCTGCTTCATCCCAGCGTGATTCACCTTCTCAAGAAGACAACGAGTTTGGTTTGGTCTTTGGAATGAAAGCAAACTTATTTGACACCATTACATCCAAGACGTCTCTGGAGTTTCAAAAAAGTGCCCCCTCCCTTTTTTTTTATGAGGCCAATAAATTTGTCAGCAACACAGGAGACATTTGGAAAATGAACCCGTTTTAGTGCATCTGGGGCAATTGCTTCATATTTGGAGCAGGATAATGGATAATAAAAAGTTTGCCATGGATGACATAGTGCATTTTTAATACTTCAATGTGTCATTTTATGTATTTATTTTTATTTTATTGGCTTGATTTTAGATTGTGCCTTTTGTACAGGAATTTAAGATGATGTACATACTGCTCCCTTCTCCTAGTTTTTCCCACAAAAACAATCCTGTAGGGTAGGCTGGACTGAAGAGCTATTTGCCCTAGATCAGCTTCCAGCTTGACTGAAGGTGAACTTGAATTGGTAGTGCCCACTCCTAGTCTAATACCTTAGCAATTTCACATTAATTCTATTTAAACAAAATACCATGTGTATATCAGAACATATACCTGTACTTTTTTTTCATTACGTTTCTTTAGAGTCAGCAATTAAATGCTGAATTAGTTCCAAATTGCCTCTGCATATGTGATGAAAATGATACAGCATCGTTTTACTTATTTTATTTATTTTATTTTATTTTATTTTATTTCTATACCGCCCTTCTCCTGCGGGACTCAGGGCAGTGTACAGCCAAGATAAAACATAGCATATAAAATTTAAAAAACACTTTAAAAAACAATTAAATAATTTTGGCCCATAATTTAAAACATTTCAATTAAAACCAAATTCAATTAAAAACTGAGAGGATGGGATCAAGCCAGCCTGGCTAGATGGAATAAGTGTGTTTTAAGGGCCCGACGAACAGTTCGGAGGTCTGATATCATGCGTATCTCAGGGGGCAGGTCATTCCAAAGGGCAGATGCTGCCACAGAGAAGGCTCTCCCCCTGGGGGTCACCAGCCGGCACTGTCTGGCCGACAGCACCCTGAGGAGGCCCTCTCTGTGCGAGCGAACCGGTCAGTGGGAGGCTATTGGTGGCAGAAGGTGGTCTCGCAAATACCCCGGCCCTAAGCCATGGGGCGCTTTAAAGGTGGTCACCAACACCTTGAAGCGCACCCGGAAGACCACAGGAAGCCAGTGCAGCTCGCACAGGAGAGATGTTATATGTGAGCGCCCTGTCGCTCCCATAATCCCCCGCGCAGCCACATTCTGGACCAACTGCAGCCTCCGGGTGCACTACAAGGGGAGCCCCATGTAGAGAGCATTGCAGTAGTCCAGGCGGGAAGTGACGAGTGCTTGAGTGACCGTGCGTAGGGAGTCCCGATCCAGAAAGGGACGCAACTGGCGTATCAGGCGAACCTGATAAAAAGCCCCCTGGCCACAGCCATCATATGCTCTTCTAAAGACATGCATCCAGGAGGACGCCTAAGTTGCGAGCCCTCTCCGTGGGGGCCAGTGATTCGCCCCCAATAGCCAGTGATGGCACCAGCTGGCTATATCGGGACGCCGGCAGCCACAGCCACTTGGTCTTGGAAGGGTTGAGTCGGAGCCTGTTTCTCCCCATCCAGGCCCGCACAGCCTCCAGGCACTGGGACATCACTTCAAGGGCATCGTTGGGGTGGCCTGGGGTGAAGATATACAGCTGAGTGTTGTCAGCGTACTGATGGAACTCCACCCCAAAGCCACGGATGATCTCACCCAGTGGCTTTACATAAATGTTGAACAGAAGAGATGAGAGGACCGACCCTTGTGGCACCCCACAAACAAGGCGCCTCAGGGTCGACCGCTGTCCCCCTGTCAACACGGATTGCGACCGGTCAGAGAGGTAGGAGGAGAACCACCACAGAATGGTGCCACCCACCCCCAGCCCCTTCAACCGGTGCAACATGATACCATGGTCGATGGTATAAAAGCCGCTGAGAGATCTAACAGGACCAGGATAGAGGAACAACCCCTATCCTGAGCCCTCCAGAGATCATCCACCAATGCGACCAATGCCGTTTCCATGCTGTACCCAGGCCGGAAGCCGGACTGGAGTGGGTCTAGATAGATAGCTTCATCCAGGTCCTGGGGAAGCTGCTGCGCCACCACACTCTCAACAACCTTCGCAATGAAGCGAAGGTTGGAGACTGGACGATAGTTAGCCAAAATAGCCGGATCCAGAGAGGGCTTCTTGAGGAGGGGCCTCACCACCGCTTCTTTCAAAGCGGCCGGCAGGACCCCCTCATTCAGAGAAGCCTTAACAATCCTCTGAAGCCAGCCTCGTGTAACCTCCCGGGAAGCCAGTACCAACCAGGAGGGGCACAGGTCCAATAAACATGTGATCGCATTCAGCCGTCCCAGGATCCTGTCCACGTTGGGCAGAAGTGGTATTTTGAGTTTTATTGTTTCTATAAAAAGCATTATGAGCAACTTGAGTAAGGTCTCCTTGGATGACAGTCTCTTATAAGGGAATCAACATGTGATGCTAAGGATGTGTCACTTCTTAACATGATTAATAGTTCTAGGGAAGGCCGTTTGTGCATGGAAGGTGACATTGATATGTTATTTTTCTATTTTATTTATAGTCAGAAACATCCAACTCCAATTTTGTGAGAATGGTAGTTCCTTTGAGAGAATCTTAAAAGTGAGTTGGAGATTCTGGAGAAACAGAGATTTTGTATTCCTGGGACTTCCACCAATCTCTTTTGTTTGGAGAGTTATAGCCTCCTATGTGCAGTTTAAAACGATTGCATTGTTTCCACCTGGCTTCAAGAGAATATTCTGCCAGCTTCCTAACCCTAACCCTAACCCGGCAAGAGAGAAATGGAGGTCGTACGTGGTCAGGTTCCGGCAATTCCTCCGAGGGAATGGCTACCAGAACCTCGACGATGAACGCAAGAGAGCCCTGTTCCTGGCCCACTGCGGTTCCGATGTCCTGGAGATGGCCATCGACCTCGTGGCGCCCAGGGACATTGAAGAGAAGTCCTGGAGTGACCTGCAGGAAGTCCTGCAGGAACACTACACACCCACAGGCACCCCGATTGCCAACAGATTCACCTTCCAGCAAAGAAATCAACGGGCAGGTGAATCCATCAAAGAATTCGTGGCGGCACTTCGCCAAATCGCTGCCAATTGCGAATTCGACAACGTGGATAATGCCATCCGGGACCGGATCGTCTTCGGGATGCGAGATGTGGGGCTCCAGAAGAAGTTCCTGAGCCGCAAGAGAATTCAGCTCAAGGAAGTCCTCGAAGAAGCCACAGCCGCCGAGACATCCGAGAAAGCGGCCGCCGCGATGGTGAAGGCCAGAGGGGTCCACAAGATCCACAAGTTGGGCCCAAATTCCTCAGATGACTCCGCTACGCCGTCGGAATCCAAGGAGGAAATGGCCGTCCACAAGGTTTCCCACCCCCCCCCAGGCAGGAAAATCCTCAACATGGCGACCAGGGGGAACGATGTGGCAGTTGCAAAGGCAACCACCCCAGGGCAAACTGCAGATGGAGGGACGCGACCTGCCGCCGCTGCCTGAAGAGGGGACACATAGCTGAAGCATGCAGAGCAGCAGATCCAGCCCCGGAACCACCCAGGCCAAGATTCCGCGAAAACCGCAGAGAAACCCAGAGGACACCCAAACGGTCCTCGAACCAGTCCAGGCGCGGGGACGATGAATATTCCCACAGCAGAGCAATGCATCAGACCACAATTGCCCACACAAGCGACGACGGCGCCACCAAATTCAATGTGACACTGCTGGCAGAGGGGTCACCGTGCACAATGGAAGTAGATTCAGGTTCCATCTACTCCATTATGGACTGGCAACATCTGAAGCACCTGAAGCCATCCTGTGAAAAGAACCAGCTAAAACCTCTGAGGTCGAAGCTCGTGGATTTCAGCGGAAACCCCATCGGAGTCCTGGGCAGAACCACTCTCCACATCACCTTCAAGGACTTCCAAGGCAAGCTTCCCATCACAGTCGTGGAACACAGCCGACCGAACCTGCTAGGAGTGGAGTGGTTCAAGCCGCTAGGGTTATCGATCGGAGGCATCCATCAAATCCAGAGGGATGAACTCGACAAGTCTTCGATGGTAAGTTGGGGAAATTTGTGGGGAGGCCAATCTCCTTTAATTTGGACCCCAATTAGGCTGAAGCCCCGCCGGGTTCCGTTTGCCTTGCGGCCAAAAGTAGACGAGCAGCTAGATAAGCCCAGGGCGTTCTGGAACCTATTGCTCATGCTTCATGGGAAACCCCCATTGTGACCCCAATGAAGCATGATGGATCTGTGCGCATCTGCGCCGACTATAAGTGTACAATCAATAAGGCGTTGGCACAGAGCGCATACCCAGTCCCAGTGGTGCAACATCTGCTGCATTCTCTGGGGATTGGCTCAATTTTTGCCAAACTGGATCTGGCCCAGGCTTACCAGCAGCTGCCAGTTGACGAAAAAACGGCGGAGGCCCAAACAATAGTCACCCACAGGGGGGCATTCAAATGCAACCATCTCCAATTTGGAGTCAGCGCTGCCCCCGGAATCTTCCAATCAATGATGGAACGCCTTCTCCAAGGCGTTCCAGGGATGGTGCCATACTTTGACGATGTACTAATCTCCGGAGACTCCAAAGCACAACTCCTTGAAAGGCTCAGGCTCGTCCTGCAGCGCTTCAAAGCCAAGGGCTTCAGAGTCAGGAGAGATAAATGCATCTTAGGAGTTCAGGAGGTCGAGTTCCTGGGCTATCTCATAGATAGCACTGGCATCCACCCCACCAAATCAAAAGTTAAAGCTATCCATGAAGCTCCTAGCCCAAAAAACAAAACGGAACTTCAGGCATTCCTTGGATTGCTTAACTTCTATGCCATGTTCCTCAAACAGAAAGCCACAGTTGTTGAACCACTCCACCGCCTGCTGGGGAAAGCGGCTTCCTGGAAGTGGGACCAAGAGGAGGAAGCAGCATTCCGGGCCGTCAAAGGACTCTTAACATCCAAAAGCGTCCTCATACAATACAACGAGACGCTCCCAATCAAGCTCACCTGCGATGCATCACCATATGGGGTGGGGGCAGTCCTCAGCCATGAATTCCCTAATGGCTCAGAAGCCCCAATAGCCTACTTTTCCAAGACAATGTCCAGCGCGGAACGCAACTACAGCCAGCTGGACAAAGAGGCTCTGGCCATCATCGCAGGAGTCAGATGGTTCCACGAGTATGTCTACGGGGGGAGCTTCACCATAGTGACCGACCACAAGCCGCTCCTGGGACTCCTCGCAGGCGACCAACCAACCCCGACCTTCATGTCCCCACGGATGACAAGATGGGCCATCTTCCTAGCCGGCTATTCCTACAGGCTCGTGCACCAGCCAGGCACATCCATAGGAAACGCCGACGCGCTGAGCAGATGCCCATCAAAGGATCCGGTGGAAGACCCAGCCCCCACGCTCGACCTCTTCCACATTGACAACGACGACAGCTGCCCAGTCTCATCTGCAGATGTGGCCGTCCACACTCAAAAGGACCTCACACTCCGCCAAGTGAGATCCTGGATCCTCAGAGGGTGGCCGACGGAGAAGGCAGTGGAGAAATTCAGCCCCTTCGTCAGGAAGCAAAAGGAGCTGTCCACCATGAGAGGCTGTTTGCTATGGGGAGACAGGGTGCTGATTCCCAGCACTCTGCAAAGAAGAACACTAGAGACTTTGCATAATGGGCACCCCGGCATCGTCCGCATGAAAGCCCTGGCACGGAGTTATGTCTGGTGGCCATCACTGGACAGAGACATCGAAGAATGGGTCTCCAGATGTGACCCGTGCCAAGAAGTATGCCCAGCGCCGCCCCAAGCCGAAACAGCGAAGTGGGAGACCCCCAGCAACCCCTGGTCGAGGATCCACATCGACTTCGCGGGTCCGATGCAGGGCCGCCACCTACTCATCGTCGTCGATGCCTTCTCCAAGTGGCTCGAGGTGGTACCCATGGCATCTACCACAACGGAAGCGACGATCCGGGCTCTACCCTGCCTTTTCGCCACCCATGGACTGCCGGATGTGCTGGTCTCCGACAATGGCCCCCAACTCACGTCCCTGGCCATAGAGGCATTCCTGGCTGGACTGGGCATCCGCCATGCCCTGTCCGCCCCTTACAGGCCAGCTGGGAACGGACAGGCTGAACGGATGGTGAGACTCACCAAGGAGGCACTCACCAAAATGGGCACGGGCGACTGGCAGGAAAGAATTAACAACTTCTTCCTCACCCAGCACATCATGCCGCATGCCACCACCCACAAGAGCCCAGCTGAGATGTTGATGGGCAGAAGGCTGAGGTCACCACTGGACCGGCTGCACCCACAATACAGCCCAGAAGTGACCTCAACAGCCAGCCGCCTGCTTCGCGCCTTGAGCATAGGAGATCCGGTTTTCGCACTGAATTTCCACGGCTCTCCGAAATGGCTGAAGGGGAAGATAGAAAGCTCAACCGGCCGGAAGTCCTACACAGTGGAGCTGGAAGATGGACAGGTCTGTAGACGTCACATCGACCAGCTCCGGAAAAGGTGGAGGGAAGTAGGACAAAACCAGCCCGACGAGGTAGCCTTGCAACACCCCGACGAGGTAGGCCTACAACACCCCAACGAGGTAGGCCTACAACACCCCAATGAGGTAGGCCTACAACACTCCGGCGAGGTAGACCTACAACACCCCAGCGAGGCATGCCTACAACACCCCGTCGAGGCTGACCAACAACACCCCGGCGAGGTCGGCCCACCAGACCCCAGCAAGGCAGGCCAACAACACCCCGGCGAGGTGGGGAAGCAAAGACCCGACCGACCAGGGCAGCAGGATGCCAGAGAAGTAGACCGGGGACCTCTCAACCAGGGCGAACCCCGGCCACCTGGCTGGGGCAGCAGACGGGCCCAGAGCAAGGAGGACTGCCAGCCAAAGACAGCAGTAGACCGGGGACCACCCGAGGTGGGCACACCACAGCTCATGGGTGAGGATGGCACACAACACCCCGGCGAGGGGGACCTCCACCCAGTACAGAGGGCAGCCCAGCAACAACACCCCAGCCCAGAAGACCCCAGCCACCGACCTGCGGTAGACCAGGGACTAGGGCGAAGGGAAAGCCTACAGCGCCACCCCGGCAGGGGAGACCTCCACCGCCCCGCAGAGGTAGCCCCACAACAACAACCTGACCAGGACGACCACCACCGACCCGACGGGGTAGGCCAATGCCAGCCCGGCAAGGAAGGCCTCCGCCACCCCGACCGAAGAGGCCTGCACCACCCCTGCAAGGTCAGACCCCATGACCAAGGTCAGCACCACCCACCGCCGAGAGACCAGATCGAGGGCACCGATCCGAGACACCCCCCCGACAACAAGAAACCGAACCGCAGCCGAACCACAGAGCCCGGGAGACTGGGGAGGAGCAAGTGACAACCAGGGACTTACCGAGACTCAGACGCTCTTCCCGGGTCGGCACCGAGCGGCCACACCGAGATGACCGATGCACAGGCCAGGAGGAAGACCATCAGAACCAGCAGTCCGAGGTCCACGGTTCGGCCAGAGACGCTGGGAGTGACCCCGCACACTCACCAGCTGAACCAAGTCTGGTTCTGGGGAGGGAACCAGGAGACACAGGAGCCCCGTCTGTCCAGGTCGGTGTCGATGAAGAAGTGAGACTGCGCAGGTCAACTAGGGTGCCGAGGCGTCCTATGTACCTGCGCAATTACGTGACATTCATTAACTTTGAGTGACTGTTTTCTAACTAGGAGGGGAGGAGTGTTATGTCCTTATAAGGACACCCGCCCGGATTGGCTGCCAGCCATTGGGCGGGAAGTTTGAATAGCTGTCTAGGGGCGGTGCGTCTGCCGGAGCGAATATAAGGAGAGCTCCAGCAGCGCACAGCCAGTCTTGTTACTGTAGCTAATAAAGTTACTAAATGTATCGAGCTGGTCACGTCTTCATTTCCTGCGCCTGATCTAACACTAAGATCTTACCAAACTCTGGAAGAAGTGTAGAGTTTGAGAAAGTGACCCCAAAGGTTTTATTGGTTCTCATCTCACAGAAGGAGCCTTGAAAAAGGCAGACAAGCAGGGGTGGGTGGCAGGGGTTTGGGAGAACCTCTAGCTAAGATTCTGTGCAGTTTGGAGAACCCCCAAATCCCACTCCTGGTTGGCCCCGCCTACCCCGCCCCACCCCGCCCAAGAGTCCCCATGTGGCCCATTTTGGATGCAAGTAAGTGCAGGGTGTGCGCGGAGGCTCAGGGAGGGTGAAAAACGGGCCTACCGGAAGTTTGGGAAGGCTGGAAACGGCCCGTTTCCGGCCTCCAGAAGGCCTCCAGAGCATGGGGAAGCCATTTTCGCCTTCATGGAGGCTCGAGGAAAGCCTCTGGAGCCTGGGGAGGGCAAAAATGCGCCCCCCCAAGCATGGTGCAGGAGGCTGATTAGGCCACACCCACTATGGCCACGCTCACCCAGCAACCAGGCAGAGAACCCCCTGTTAAAATTTTTGAAGCCCACCCCTGCAGACAAGAGAGATTATGATTAAATGGGAGTTTGCTGGGAGGGAAGGAAAAGTTATGTTCAAACATATAAATAGACTCCATCAAATCCCAGGTGGGTATTTCATAGGCCTGCCAGCCATGAAGCATTTAGATCAGGCAGGAAACTAAGCTAAAGGGAGGGAACTAAGATCAACTGAGTGATTTCTTCAGACAAAGGATAGAATTGGGTAAAGATTTCGGGAGCTGTGGGGAGAGGAACAGAGAAATATTGGTTCTTTTTTTTTGTTTGTTTGTTATAAATGGAGTCCTTCCAAGGTAGTTTCCACAATTGTGTGAGATAAACCCTCTGTTGATCACATGGCGTAGTAATCAGGGACCTGTAATTGCAAGCAGACATGTCATTGTGCCAGCAGTGTTGTATCTGTAGATGGAGAAATGTTGCTTCCAAGCCATGGATGCCACTTCAGAAATTGTAATGTATTGCTAACTTGTGCCCAAAACATCATCTGTGCTTTCATAGGAAGAGATTCTTGGCTCATCCCAAATTCCACCAGCCAAGCAATATGTGGGAATGATTTGGTAAAAGAAACAAAAATGCAGAACTGCTAGCATTAGCTTTGAAGCGCAAGCATGCGGCCCCGTTGCGAACTGGTAGTAAAGGTAACTAGAACCCACCCCTTTGTAAGGTTGCTGGCTGAAAAAGCTACACAGTAGTCAAATAAAGTATGAATGGTTCAGTGAAGAAGAATTTTGGAATCTTCTGGATGTTTAAATACCTTTGCCATTCAAAATGATCAGAGCTCCAGGCCATTTCTAGCAATATATAAGAGAAATCTGAGTTACCAAATAAAATGACTAGAGTTTAGTGTATGTTTCATTTATTAAACTTGTATGCCACCCATCTTGCCAGAGACCCATAAACAAAATAAACCAACATGTGATGTGCCAGTGAGAAAAAGTTAATCATACCTTAGATTTACTCACTGCACCGCCTTTAGCTGCGGTAACTGCAATCATTTTCTTTAATTGACAGTCAGCTTCTTACTCCATGTAGGTCTTTTGCCCTCCAGTATTGCTATTGCAATACTCCCTATTATTTGAAGATATTTCTAGTACTATGTGCTCATTTTAGGTCTTTTCCATGGGATTTATGCTGGACTTCAACAAAATAGTCACTCCTCTCTCCCTGCACTTATCTGTTCTCTTGTAAACTTGCTTGTATGTTTGAATTTACTGTCTTTCTGCATGCCTCACTTGCACGCTAACTTCATCTGAAAGCCTGATAATCTCCTATAGAATTTTCTGATAAAATGCAGAATTCATACTTCCTTCAATGCTAGTAAGTCATCCAGATCCCGAGGTAGCAAACCATCCACAAATGATTATCTCCAGGCTTGAAAATTTAGTATGAGGCTCTTACTGTGGAATGCAGTGTTTGGCTTCTACTAGACACAATGATACCCACACAACCTGGAAAAAAAAATCTACTTTTGATTTATCTTCCTGCAGAATATTAGTCCAGAGGCTTGCTGGGCCACCCAAAGCTTTTGACAAGCATCAAAGTTCTGCTTAGCTACATTTGTGTGAATTTCATTTTTATCCAAGGTTTTTCTGATGTTTGTGAATACTGACAGTAGCTACTGGTATTCTTTGTATTTTCTTAATGACCTATAGCTGTGCTCTTGGAATGATATTCAAATATTGTCTAGTCTTTATTTAACTGTCTTTTTTTTCTGGACTGTTTTCACAACAGAAGTCATTCAAACTTGTGTGTATTGTGACCTTGTAAATCGTCTCCTTCTTTCTTTCTCTCATCCATTGAGAGACTCAACCACCTAGATTTATATTATTTATGCCCTGATTCCATCAATCAGCTTTAATACCACCTCTTCAAATCTATGATTGCTATAGTCTGTGGATCACATGATTCATCATACATTTGTGTGCTGAAATTTGGAAAACACGTTGTCGATTCTATATTATCGGTAGCATGTGTTCTTCAAAATAAATATTTTGCGGGGAAATATTGCAATTGAAAAATCAGACTTCATGACGCTGGATATATATTTTATTTATTTTATTTATTTAGTTTGTCAAACGTGTACAAGATAACAGGTATAAGTATAAACATGGGCATAAACACAGGAAATGAATACAAATAAATGGGGACAGTAGGACAGGGACGGTAGGCTCGCTGTAGGCCTATGTACATTTTTTTTGCTCTAATTTTGTCACAGATGCCAAGAGCTGTATAGTTAAGTGTGTCTTCCTTCTCTCATTTGTCCTCCTTTTCAATTGTCTGTTTCTTCCTTTGCCTGTTCAGAAATCTGGTAACCCTAGCTGTGAAGAAATCAAGATTTGTGAGAAAACTGTCCCAAATGAACCTCAATTATTTAATAAAGTACTCACACAGTTAGCCCTAGCTGTAATTGAACTGATTGAAGAGAGGAGGCAATTATTTTTTTCTAACTGGCACACTGAATGTTAAATAACTTTGTTATATAAATTCCTCAAATTTACTCAGACTCTTTCATATATATATTAAGAAAATATGTTCTAACTGATAGCATGTAATGGTATGTGAGAATGACTCTAGTAGACAGAGGGAAAAGCCACAATCAAAGCAATGGTCTGATAAAAAAAAAAAAATTGAATCCATAAGAGGAGGGGTGAAGAAAGAGACTTAGAACGGACCTTCCCTAGTTTTTGTGAGAGTAAAAGTGAGGGACAAGAGAGATACTTTCTAAATTGCGAGATTCTGTTAGTGTAACCATACAATTCATACAGACCTAATACTGTTTGTCGTGCTTCTTGAGTCAACTACCTTGAAGGGCTAACATCACATATATTAGCAAAAAATATGCATGTGTGCACGTACATACAGAGAGACAATTATCTCACATCAATTATTTTAAAATTTCTGGGTGCCAGGGCGATTGCCCATAGCCCTAGCATCTCCTGCAAAGATGCTGTGTTGCCAATTCTTATCTTATACTATAGTTTATTTATTTATTTATTTATTTATTTATTTATTTATTTATTTATTTATTTATTTATTAATTAAACAATTTTGGCCCAACAATTAAAATACTCCTTTTAAAATTAAAATTAAAATTAAAATTAAGCAATTGGAGAAGTTAGGCCAGCCCAGCTTGTTGAAATAAAAAAGTCTTAAGGGCCCGGCGGAAAGTACGTAAATCCAGAATCCTCTATATCTCCAGGGGGATCTCGTTCCAGAGGGCAGGTGCTCCCACAGAGAAAGCTCTCCCCCTGGGGGCTGCCAGTCGACATTGTTTGACCGACGGCACCCTGAGGAGCGCCTCTCTGTGGGAGCGTACTGGCCAGTGGGAGGCTCTCGGTGGAAGAAGGCGGTCTCGTAGTTTGATAGGTCATAGGGCACTGCCTCTAAAACAAATCACCAAAGTGCTCTTTATTTGATTCTGCTTTCCCCATACCACCAGACATCTTGTTTGGACTCTGGACAAAACATTGGGCTGCTCCGAAATTTACAAAACTAATGGATTTTCTTCTCCCTGAGTAGTTGTGGGGAGGTAGAAAAGGAAGATGAAAGGAACCTTTGAAATGAAATCCAGATGGCTTGTTGGGGGAAAAACAAAAATCTCCATGAGTGGTTCATAAAGCAAAGCAAGGAATCTGACAATGGCAAGCACATCTTTTTGCCTGGTATTGGTTAGGAATATTTTATGTTTTGTTTCTGACCAATAGGCCGCACGTGTTAATGGAATGATTCTGGCTGACTTTTAGGGAGAGCTGGGCTATAACTTTTCTAGGATTTCCTAATGCCTGGCATGAGCTTCTGTGCATTCCAGAGATGATCAATTTATTTCTTAGCCTTTTTAAAAAGAGGCCTAGAGAGAAGTAATTCCTGACAGTGATGAAGGCAAAGCAATAATTTGTAGTCTTTAATGTTTCCACAGAAGTGGGATTTTATGCAAAGAAGGTTAGGAGCTCTTGCAAATCTTCTCTATCATGTTGTTCAAACACTGCACAATGGATCTATGTTTCCTTTTATTAAGTTGGGTAGGATTTCAACATAACCTCTTTCATGCGTTCATTTGCAAGTAATGAAATTTCTGCCCTGGCTTCTACTGCCAATATGTTACCTTGCCTCACCCATAAATATCTTTTTTTTTTTTCTGAAAGGAAAACATCTGCTATTTTCACTTCTTCACATAGAGGTGTAAAATATGTAACCAAATATCTTGATTGTACATGCACAAATCAGTATATTGGTGATTGAGAATTCTAGAAAATGTATCCCCAAAGATGGGGAATCATCAGGCTGAGAAGTGCAAACTCAAGAAACATTACTAAATCAGTGTTTAATTGCAGGTAAAAAAAAATGTGCAGATTCCTCTTATAAAACAAAATATAGGGAGGATTTCTTTAATGTGGTATCTGGGCTTCAAACAGCTAAAATACTATCTTTAGTATTTTAGATAGTATTTTAGATTTTAGAAATGTGAGATAATCACATAAAAGACATTTTACCATTTTAAAAATATTTAGCCTAAAACAGGCACTTCATGAAATAAAATAATGATATCTGTAGGTTCTGGGGGCTTACTTTCCTCTTTATATTCCTCTTTGAATGTTCCTTTATTTAGGCCTAATTTGGGTACTGAGTCCCATTCTGTTCAAATATGGATTAGTAGTTTGAAGGTTAGAAATGAGGAATTGTTTATCTCACCACCTTATGAAGGTTATGTGAGAACTAGTCTGGTGTAGTGGTTAAGGCATCAGGTTAGGAAGCTGTGAGTTCTAGTCCTACTTTGGTATGAAACCAGCTAGGTAACCTTGGGCCAGTCACTTTTTCTCAACCCTAGGAAGGAGGCAATGGCAAGTCACTTGTGAAAAACCTTACTAAGAAAACTGCAGGGATTTGTCCAGGCAACCTCAGAGAATCAGTCAACAAACAAAGACACTTGTGCTAGAGATTAGAAAAATGTCTTTTAGCTTTAAATCAAAGTTTTACCAGACCTACAGAACTGAGTGCGAGTTTGTGCTCTCCAGAACTCTTCCTAAGACAAAATGCTACACAAAGAGGAGAGAAAGAAAAAAAATAATTCAAGATCTAAAGCGCTTCCACATGCTTTCTGTACCACTTTGAACACACTCCAGACCTCCGCGTTCTCAGTATCAAATGGATTTCTTTTCAGTTTACCGTTAAGAATAGTTTAAACCTAGGCTTTTTTTTTAATTTCCCTCCTGAGTTCTTTGAAGGGGCATGCAAGCGTAATCATTTTCCAAAGATAGACTTGATGATTCAGACAAAACAAACATGGATAAAACTGACCAGTTTCCCCACCCCTTTTGGTCTTCATGAGGGGGACATACTTTTGGTATTTTTATCCTCCTTCTCTCTTCCATTTCTTTCCTGCTTATATGAAAACAAACTGAGGGAGTTTGGTCTGCTACAGCACCTTTACTGGTCAATTTATGTTGGGAGAGCAGAAGACAATCATACTACCTTTAAAGGTTACGAGAATGAAAACACCGGCAACACAGAAATATCTGTTGACTGGATTCAACCATCATTCTAAGTCGTAATGTGATTTGTTCAATCAGCCAGAGCTAAACAAACCATAATTCAGTATAATAGTGGAATCCACTTTTACTTATAGCTCTCTGGTAGGAGGGGTGGGGGGAGCTACAATTTTAAAAAGGCTCCAAATTAGGTACTGAGGTGATCTGAAGCCACTCAACGGCTGATAAGTTTAAAAACAGCCAGCCCTACCCTCCATGGTTTAAGCTGAATTTTTTGTTTCTATTAAATAACCTTACTAAGAGTTCTCTACACCGAGTGACACTGATTCTGCCACCACTCTCTGCAACTACTGAAATTGAGCTAACCGTTGCCAACAATAAATAAAATCCCCAGGCCCAACAGGGCTTCATGCCATTCAGCAAATAAGTAGAATGATCTGTCCCTTGACTTGAAAGGTGGCTGAGGCCCACATCCTGCCTTCTCTGCTCCACACCAAGGGGAGAATTGGGAACTGTTTCTCCCATTGACAGCAATGGGAGAGCACTTTAATGAGGCCAGAGGGAAAACCCTGTGTAACTCTACCCCCTAATGTGGAGGAAAGGCGCTTTGCATATCTGCATCAGAGGTGGGTTTCAGCAGGTTCTGACCAGTTCTGGAGAACCGGTAGCGGAAATTTTGAGTAGTTTGGAGAACCGGTAGTAAAAATTCTGACTGGCCCCGCCCCCATCTATTCTCTGCCTCCCAATTCCCAGCTGATCGGGAGGAAATGGGGATTTTGCAGTAACCTTCCCCTGGAGTGGGGTGGGAATCAAGATTTTACAGAATCGTTCCCCTGCCACACCCACCAAGCTACACCCACAGAACCAGTAATAAATTTTTTTGAAACCCACCACTGATCCGCATCCTCCTTTCTCAGGCATGAAAGGTGAGTGTGTGGGCAAATATCCACGCTAAACTACCTGTGTTAAAAAGTCAAACCAAAAGATGCAGGATGCTAGCTCTCATCGGGTCCATAATTCATCCATCTACTGAGCCATAATGTTACTATGGGAAGCAAAAGAAGCCTCAGTATGCTGCCTCATAGTTGTTCGGGGGACCATAATTCTAAATTCCCTGACTCTGGGGTACATTTATTTTTCAAGCAGCACATGGCTTTGCATTCTGTTTGTGTAAGAATGGTGCATTTCCATCGCAGGCTGTTTTGAGTTCTGTTCTGATGGTTTGAATTCCGAAGACAGTCCCTTCCAATTTTTCTGCATTGTCTCCAGAAAGAGGCTGCAACTATACAGAAAATAATCTGATAAAGACAACCTCTGGCTTTTCTTAATGGCACATGTTGGGGGTATTCATTCAGTAGCAACCCCTGTTAGAAAAGTACTCCTGCTCCAGTGGTGGGTTTCAAAAATTTTTTACTACCAGTTCTGTGGGCATGGCTTGGTGGGCGTGGCTTGGTGGGCGTGGCAGGGGAAGCATACTGTAAAATCTCCATTTCCTCCCCACTCCAGAGGAAGGTTACTGCAAAATCCCCATTTCCTCCCGATCAGCGGGGAATTGGGAGGCAGAGAATAGATGAGGGCGGGGCCAGTCAGAATTTTTACTACCGGTTCTCCGAACTACTTAAAATTTCCGCTACCGGTTCTCCAGAACTGGTCAGAACCTGCTGAAACCCACCTCTGTCCTGCTCATATGCAGAGTGCTAAAAGAATCCTGATTACAGAATGTATTGATAAAGAAGTAAATAAAATGTTCATCATTTGCTGTTTTAAATGTGGAGTTGTAGACAGCCCACCCTGTCTATACAACATTGAAACAAGAAGCTTTTTAAAGAAATATATAAGATAGGAACGCCTCAGTTTTATTTAAATTTCATCTTGGAGAGAGAGAGAAGTTCTCTTGATCCCTTAAATACAGAGACTCACTCTGTATTTGATTAACAACAGACCACATGAGCGACAGGCACAGTGACAGCCTGAGACTTCTTTCCTCAGGGCCGGATTTTCCTATAGGCTAACTAGGCTTCAGCCTAGGGCCTCAAGATCAAGAGGGGGCCTCAAGATCAAGAGGGGCCTACATTCAAATTGTTAACAAAGTTAAAATTACACTTTCACTATAGGTGAAAGGGCCTCATAAGTGGAATAGCCTAGGGCCTCTTTTCATCTAAATCCGGCCCTGTCTTTCCTTTATCTTGTGCTACACAGTGATCAAAAAGGCTCATTGGTGCAAAGAGATTGCATAAAAAGGTGCCATCTGCAACACCAAAGTTATTTCTGAAATGTGTCTGGAAAGCCAGAGGCTTTCAGCACGAGGCAACCGCTGAAAGAACTGCTGGGTATCTTGATCCAGTGAACTAACATTTTCCTGTATCTCTTTGTTGCCATCTAGTGCTTATCTGGATTTGTGCAGCTCATAGTCCTTGAATAATTGGAACGATTGCTAATTTTAAAAGAGCAACCAGATTTCCATCACCTCTGGCAAACATAAGTTATATACTCCCTAGTTTATATCTGAGTATGAAAAGCAATCACAATTTTGGATTTCCAAAAACTGGCTGGGTGACTTTGGGCCAGTCATTCTCTCTCAGTCCAACCCACCTCACACGGTGTTGTTGTGGGGAAAATAGGAGGCGGAAGAAGTGTTAGGGATATTTGCCAACTTGAGTTATTTAGAAAATAATGAATTTTACACACACACCCCCCGAGAGAGAGAGAGAGAGAGAGAGAGAGAGAGAGAGAGGGAGGGAGGGAGGGAGGGAGGGAGGGAGGGAGAGAGAGAGAGAGAATTTACAGAACTAACTTTGTGGTAAAAGTAGAGTTTAATGTACTAGGTTGACAAAACCATGGTTAATTTGGATGTAAGCACTATTGTAAAATCCTCTAGTCAAGTGATTCTCAACCTGTGGTCCTCCTCCACCCCCCGGGGACACACAGACACACGATATCATCACAGGGGATCCACAAAAGCTTGAGGAAATGTTATGATTTAAATCTTGAGTAATGTCTTCCCATGGCCATGGTCTGTGGCCACAAAAGGGGTCTGTGGTAAAGAAAAGGTTGAGAACCACCGCTCTAGCCTGTTAATGGAAGAGGGAGTCCACTAATTTCCCACTCAGATTCTGAGTTTATATCAACACTAACTTCAAATTAAGTTCTAATTCTGACTGAAATGATGACGGATGTAGCAGAAGAGAGATAAAAGTTTTTCATTTTTCTTGAAGAATTGGGCCATGTTTACTGATATAAGAAGAAGCTGTCCTTGCTGATCAGCCTACAGACGGAATTACAATCTCCAGTGAAATATTTTCTAAATCTAGTTTGTCTGCAACTAGTAAACAAACAAACTGCTTTATGTTTTAGATGTACCAAAGTCTGTATTTTTAATACTCCTCCTTCTTCTTCTCCTTCTCCATCTCCTCCTTCCCCTCCCACTCCTCCTCCTCTTTTTCTTCTTCCCATCATCATCATCATCATCATTCTAAGCCACAATAATGTGCACAATGCCCCTCTCAGGGAAGCCAGATTTGCTTAACAAGCCTCATAATTCATGTAATAACTGCAGTCATTTGCTTAATAACCAGCCAAAAAAGTCATAACATTGGGCATGACTCATTGAACTGTTGCCTTGCTTAGCAACAGAAATTCTGGTTCCAGTAGTGGTTGTAAGTCAAGGAGTACCTGTAAAAAGACTTGACCACCCTTTCATGCCAATATGTTGCACTATTTTGGGTTTGGGCTCCAGACTTCTCTGTTTTCGGAATCTGTTATTTTCTTTGGTATTAATTATCTGTCAGTTGGAAGGGAATTCTTGCCTCACCCCATTTTCTGGCTCTTAAGCTTAAGGCAGTCATTATTCTCCTACCCCCACCCCTACCTCCAAATGTCAGCATCTTATTCCTGCAGCTTGTCTCTTCTTATGTGCATTGTTTAAACTTTATCTCTCCCGCTTCCCAAACAATCCAGAAGCTGTACTGCAATACACAACCACATCAGAGTTACTGCAAGAAGCACTGCTTTCTTTCAAACCTGCTGATGTGCTAGCATTTTGCTTTTACAACTCAACAGTGGCTTTTAAATCAATGGTGGCAAGGCAGCCGAAACTTTGGAGGATTTTAGTGCTTTTGTTTACAATTAATCTTCCCTTGCATTGGTTTTTTAATCATAGGAATTGCTCGGATATTTTTTTTGCAAATTTTTAGGCAAATATGTACCCAAAATTTAACTGAAAAACATGGGGTTAGGGGATCTCCTAAGCAATATATTGTATTTTCTGTTTATGTGCGATGAGGGGTGAGAAGAAATTTTTATTCCATTATCAGAAACTCAAGTCGCATATTGATTCATATTGAACTACAGAGAAAGGCCAGCCATAAATTAAAATAGCAGTGGGTCAGTTTCAAACTGCTTCTGGTGTGGAAGTGCCCTAGGCTGCATACAAGAATTTTTCATTTATTAACAGTAACAGAGTTGGAAGGGACCTCGGAGGTCATCTAGTCCAACCTGCTGCTCATGCAGGAGACCAGTACTAGGGATTCGAACCGCCGAACTGCCGACCTTTCTGATCAACAAGCTCAGTGCCTTAGCCACTGAGCCACCTAGAAAAGGAAGGGACGTTTGCTGAATGGTCCCTGAAATACAAATTTTGGACCATGCTTTGTCAGATGTAAATGCCTTATTCTCTAATGTGTAAATAATGTATATATGGAACATCAGGGGTTAACTTATTCTTTGGACTTTAATGTATTCATAATTTACCACTCCCATTCCTGGCTCCACCCCTTGTATATATAAGGAGCCATCCTCCCCATTTTCATTGCTTCTATCTTGAATATTCAGCGAATATAGAATGCCTATTATGATTAAAGAGAAATATATTTAAATCTCTAACTTCTATTATCTTTATTGAGTCTGATCCTGAAAATATTGCAACAAGCTGGTAGCAGAGGATGGTTAATTGACTCAATAAGTAATAAAAAATGTCCAAGAAAGATAGGCCCAACACCAGGGCCTACAGCAAAGAAATAGAAACTGACCAAGAGACAATCAACGAATCCACTAATGCGATTTCGAGAGAATCCGAAGAATACACCACTGAAGAAGAAGAACTGATGAGTGAAAATAACGACCAGGAAGAAATCGAGATAGAAAATAACGAACTCAGGTCAGAGATATTAAAGATACTAAAAAGCCAAAAGAATGATGAAAGCCTCATCGCGGACCTCCAGGAGATGCTGAGAAACAGCGGAGCAGCGAGAGAGAAAAACGTCATTAAAGAAAAACCCAAAGATCAAAAAACTGTGAGTGAAATGACTACTGAGAAAATAGTTGTAAAAAAGAAAAGATGTGACATCGCGCGAAATTTTGAATGGCAGCCATCTTGTTTTCAACGAACTTCAAAAGAGAGTGAAGCGGAGCCAATCAAAACGCTCAGTTCAAAATTTCTGGCGCGAAAAACGCTATCAGACGAAGAAAGTGAAAAAGAAGTCTCAAACTCTTCAGATGAACCAAAATCAGAAAGTGAAGACGATTTAACAAAGTCTCAAGTAAAGTCAGCAATGAAAACGCTTTTTGCTGCTTTTGGGCCAAGATTGAAAATTTCCAAGACATCAACAAAGAAGCAAGAAATCAAACCGACAACTCAAGATCTGCACGCTCCCATCCTGACTTCGAAAACGACGACACCCGAGCCCAGAGAGCCATGCCGATTCCGTCCTACACCGCAGACAGAATCGAGTGCCAGCGCACACAAGAGAAAGAAAAGAACCGTCGCCATCACCAAAGCCCCAAAAACCGAGCCAGAGACCGACTCATCTGAAGAGGAGCGGATCGAGAGAGCTGAAATGGAGAGAACCTTCCACAACGGCGCCAAAGAAGAAATGAGCAACGCGCATGTGCAAAACTACGTAGACGGCCCCGAAAGACTTGAACTGGCCAGAGAACCGCGCAGACTCGTTACAAGCATCCCAATGCCGTTCTGTAATTTCCTGCACTTGAGAGACCACGGACTGCCTCAGGTTGTAAGTAATGGACAGAATAATGTAGGGAATTTACCCAGTGACTTCCCAAAACTTAGAGTTGATGGCATTAATTTACAAGAGTGGTACCAACAGCTTCAGGTTATTTTTATGAAAGAAAATTTACTATTCTTTATAACTAGTCCTCCAAGAAGACCTTGGACTTTAAAAATAGATTGTTTACATCATAGAGCATTTTTCATAATAATTTCTAGCGTGTCTCCTGCAATGTATCATAGCATCAAACCAAACCTAACTGTATCAGAAATAATTCAATGCATGTTTAATCTATTTCACAGCGATAGCGTAGCCACAACCACAAGAATGTCTAAGGATTTCTTTTCTTCTAGAGTGAAACCAGGGGTTTCTATAAGTGAGCATTTGATAAATCTAAACAAAATAAGAGCAGAGCTGCAATTGAGGGGGGAAGTGATTTCAGATCAAACAATGAAAAGTGTTATTATCAATTCACTTGATCCATCATGGGATAGCTTTATGTCACACTTAGATACCATTAATTTGGGATATTTATCAATAGAAAGTTTATCTAACAAATTGATAGCAGAAGACAATTCAAGAAAAAATCGTTTCAGTAACCAAACAGAACACAAATCTTTTAGGAAAGTAGTCTTTCAAGATAAATATAATGAGGCCTTTAGATGCCACAATTGTGGATCCAGGGAACACAGTAGAAGAGACTGTCCCAAAGTCCCAAGGGAAAGACATAGGCCAGAATACAGGAGCAAATACAATTACAGACAATCTTCCACAGATAGACACAAATATAGAAGTCCACCAAATTACAGAGAAAGTAGAGGGGGTAGAGAAAATTCAAAAGAGAGAAAATCTGGGTCACTAAATGGGCTAAATAAACAAGACAGCACCAGAACACAACAAGATGAGAACAATAATTGGCTTATTGATTCTGGTGCAACAAATCACACCACTAACAACAAAAGTATGTTATCTTCATTTACAGAAGATAAGTTTGTGATAAAGGTAGCTAATCAAGAAAAGGTTCAAGTATTAGGCAGAGGAAATGTGACCTTGCCTGGTTTAGGGAAAATAGAGGGGGTATTATTAATCCCAGAAATACCTCACAACATACTGAGTGCCATAAAACTAAGCAGAGAATCTGACATCAATATAGTTTTCTCAAAGGGGAAAGCAACTATAGAAAAGAACAAAACAAATGTAGGCACTGTGATGATAAAAGGGGGTCTACCCTATCTGATAACCAAAGAAAGATGGTTACATAACATTGATTCAAATATGGAAGATTGTATTGAAGCAGATGATGAAAATGTCAGTAACAGTGACAATGATGAATGTAAAATAACTCATGATAACAAAAATACACACAATGAGAAGAAACCAAAAATAGGTAAACCAATTCATGATGAGTGTGCTCACATCTTACATAGGAAGTTAGGACATGCAAGCTTTCCTGTAGTACAAAAAATGACTGAACACGCAGAAGGTGTCAAAATAAAAAATTGTGAAAATTATTTGGAATGCTCAGTATGTAAATCCACCAAACTAAAAACCAGTCCCAGACCAAAAAAATCTAACAGATCAACCAACAATATTTTTGATTTGGTACATATGGACTTAGTTGGTCCATTAACTCCATCAATTACCTATAGAAAACGTTACTTCCTAACAATAGTGGATGATTACAGTCGCTATGGTTTTGTTTACACATTAAAGCACAAGGATGAAACCTTTCAGAAATTTAAGGAATTCTACAAACGCATAGAAACACAACATAATATTAGAATAAAACAAATTATGACAGATAGGGGATGTGAATTCATGTCTAAAGAATTCTCCCAATGGTTAAAGGATAGAGGGATGCTACATTTCACGTCCAATCCATTTTCTGCATTTCAAAATGGGATTGCAGAGAGAAAGAATTCCACACTACAAACCATGATTAGATGCACATTAGAGGATGCTGGTTTAGGCAAACAATTTTGGTCAGAAGCCTTACATTATTCAAATTACACTCAAAATAGGACATGGTCCAGTATTGTGAATAAGACACCATATGAGGTGATGTACAATAGAAAACCCAAATTAGCACACATGCACATATTTGGAGTTACTGCAGACGTACACATACCTAAACAATTGAGGAGAAAGGGAGAAAACGTATCCAGGAGATTAAGATTCATGGGATACGAAACTGGAACCAAAGGGTACAGATTCATTGATAATAATAACAAATTTATAGTATCCAGAACAGCTGTGTTCCATGAGCAGGCCAATTGGTCTAAATTGCACCTTAATGAAATATTTCCTAATAAAAGCAAAGATAATATATCTTGCGAGGAAGGAACAACAGAAATTCAAAGTATTAACAAAAGTAAGAACAAAACCAAAACTTGGACAAACAGTCAGCATAAAATAAAGACAGACACATTAACAAAAAAGGAAGCTAGATTTTTGCATGACAACCATAGCAAACCTGAAAGAAATATTAGAAACAATAGAAACCAAATACCAAATAAATACAAAGATTACATAATGCATATGGATAGAGAACAAATAACACCTAATACATATGAGGAAGTATTGAAACTTCCCCGTGAAGAAAGAGAAAAATGGGAACTAGCTATGGAAAAAGAGATGGAAAGTTTACAAGGATTAAATGTATTCACACCTGCGATCGCACCTAAGGATAAAACAATTATAGGTACCAGGTGGATTTATAAAATTAAGAATTTAGAAGGAGGTAATACCTTATACAAGGCCAGACTAGTTGCACAAGGTTATGCACAAAAATATCCAGAAGACTATACTGACACATATTCACCAACAGTGAGAACAGAGAGTGTCAAAACAGCTCTTGTAGTAGCATCTGCACTCAATCTGGACGTGTTTCAATATGACATACAGACTGCATACTTACATGCAAAATTAGATAAGGAAATATATGTAAGAGCACCACACAGTCAATACACTAATAAGAACGAAATTTGGTTATTAAATAAGAGTCTGTATGGATTGAAGCAATCTGGAAAAAGATGGTACGATTGTTTGGTAAAAGTACTTAAAACCATGGATTTCAACGCCACCACTGCTGATAACTGTTTCTTTGTAAAAAAGAGTAATGATCATATTGAATTTGTATTAATTTATGTGGATGATATTTTATATATTGGAAAGCATAAAGAGAGCAGGGAAATCTTTGTAAATAAGTTAAACGAACACTTCTCATTGAAATCACTAGGTAGAGTGAACAAATACCTTGGTGTACAAATTAACAAAACAAAAAGGGGATTCAAACTTACTCAGAAAGATAAAATCATTGAACTCCTAAACAAATGTAACTTAAATAATGCCAAGACATGTGACACACCTATGCAAACTGATTTTCTCAGAAACATTGATGAATCTTCCCCTGAGTTTAAAGACAACACATTTTACAGATCAGTTATAGGTTCACTCCTTTATATATCCAATTGGACTAGGCCAGATATTGCATTACCTCTCAATTTATTGTCAAGATATGTTAGCAGACCAACCTTGTATCATTGGGAAGCTGTCAAAAGAATTTTAAGATATCTAAAAAGTACATTAGATTTTTGTTTAATATTGGAACCCAATAATGACAAAGAACCAAAAATTACTTGTTATGCTGATGCAGATTGGGCTGGTGATACATCATGCAGAAAGAGTACCTCTGGTTATGTTTTTCTATTGAACGATTGTCCAGTTTACTGGTATACTGGTAAACAAGAACTGGTAGCCACTTCTACCACAGAAGCAGAATATGTTTGCTTGTCTAAAGCTGCAAATAACCTTGTATGGTTCAATGATTTGATCACAGATATTTGGAAGAAACCTACTTTACCATTTATTATGCATGAAGACAATAAAGCGGCCATTGAAATATCTAGATCCGATGCAATTGGACAAAGGTCCAGGCATATTGATATAAAATTTAAGCACGTGAGACAACTATCTCAAGACGGATTCATCAAAGCAATACATTGTGATACTTCTGAACAATTAGCTGACATATTAACAAAACCCTTACCTTCTAAACAACACAAATATTTAACTTCTAAATTATATGTATTATATTGTCCTGAATCTGAATGTAACTGGTGTTGTATAACGAACCGGCATTTAGAGGGGGATTTGTCAGATGTAAATGCCTTATTCTCTAATGTGTAAATAATGTATATATGGAACATCAGGGGTTAACTTATTCTTTGGACTTTAATGTATTCATAATTTACCACTCCCATTCCTGGCTCCACCCCTTGTATATATAAGGAGCCATCCTCCCCATTTTCATTGCTTCTATCTTGAATATTCAGCGAATATAGAATGCCTATTATGATTAAAGAGAAATATATTTAAATCTCTAACTTCTATTATCTTTATTGAGTCTGATCCTGAAAATATTGCAACATGCTTCTATCTTCTTCTTCTTGTGCCAATGTCCGTCATCGGACGTTGGCGATCATGTTGGCAATCCTATTTTTGTCAACAGCCATATGAAAAAGTGCTGCTGAGTGTTTCCAAACCAGTCCCTTAGGTTTTGAAGCCATGATGTTCTTCTTCTGCCTGGGCCTCGTTTGCCTTCATTTTTTCCCTGCAAGATTAAGTGAAGGATGCTGTATTTTTCTGGGTGTCACATCACATGTCCAAAATACTCTAACTTTTGCTTTTTAATGGCTTTGATTATTTCCCTTTGCTTTCCCAGGGGCTTATCACCTCCTCGTTTGTGATTTTGTTAACCCAGTTTATACGTAACAGCCGTCTGTAAATCCACATTTCAAATGCTTCTAGTTTCTTCAGTATGCTTCTAGTTTCTTTACTATGCTACTTTAGTAAACTATATTTGGTTTTGAACTATTGTTTAATTTCACTCTCCATTCATTACAGGAAGGCAATACTGTACCTCAGTTGTGCAGAAAGACAGGTAGTTGCTTTGGGACCCCTAAATAGATATAAAACTCCTTGCTTACTTTTGCTTCCTCTAGTCTAAAACAAGTCATTTGGCTTTATGTGTCTTTTTATGAAACTAGATGCTCAATAATACATTTGGTATCCTGTCAAAGAGGGAAGCCACAGGATAGTGATGGTGGAATATGTCACCTTGGGCTAGGAAAGCATCAACCAATAAATTGGGCTCCTTTTTTTCTATAAGTCATCTTCTGCTATCTGTTTTTCTATGGAAAACATTGTGTGACATTATGTGAACTGTATATTTGCCCCCGAGGGAATCCCCATGCTTACAGTATGATTTGCTTTTATTTAATAATATTCAGTTCCCTTCCAAATGAATTAATTGGTGTAAGACCAATTGGTCTGTGGGAGTGTTGGAGATGATGGCAGCTGCTTACTCGTGGCATTAGATCTCCTGGGTGATTGTGGGGCACTGTTTGGCCCTTGGTCGTCCCAGAGGCCTTCATGTTGATCTATGAAGGCTGGGCGAGATGAGCAGCATGATTATAAGGAAGATCTGGAGGGATGGGGGAGAGCTGGACCATGACTGAGGGTTTTTCCCCCCTCTGGCGTTTGTTGCCTTGGCTCTCCTCTTTTCCCCCCCATCATCATCTCCTGGACTAGGTGTCATCTTGACCTCCCTATAGTTTTTTGAGGGCTACGATCTCCACCGTTGAGCCTGCCCTGGACTATGTGGACTGACCTGATCCCATTCTTTCCCTCCATTGAATGGAGGTTTACATCTGGGGATTCAAGTCTTGGTGGAGTGGGTCTACAGCTGCTGTCTCACCTCCGGTTCTCTGGATGATCGTGGTTGACCAGCCGCCGTGAGAGGGGGGCTGGGTCACCCCTCACCGGTCCGAAACAGCATTCTTACTCCTGCCATTGCCGTGAGAGGGCAATGAGGTCCTATGTGTCCCATTGGAATTCTATTGAAGCCTGACATTTCCTCTTGACTGTGATAACATCAAATTGTCCCCTGGCTACTGGCCATGGATTATCACCTCCCCTTGATGTCCAGATGTACTCGGTGAATGACCTTCGTGCCCTGCGAGATTCCCCCCTCTCGCAGGTTTGGCCCTCTTCGTTATCGAGGGCCTATCTTGATGACGGGCGTTGGAGCCCCGAGAGATGGCATGCAGCAAAGAAGAGTTTGAGGGGTTTTTTAAGTGGGTTTTTTAGTAGGTTTTTAACAAACATTTTAAGGGGTTCGGGGGGGATTAGGGTGGGTTTTGGGGGAAATCCACCGGGTTCAAGACCAGCCTTAGCGAAGGGCTGCGACATTAGGGACGTAGAACCGGAGGTCGGGGAGGGGGTTGGAGTTCGATTTGAAGAGGGCTGTTCCATCAGCATAGTGAGTGGGAGGGGCAGATATGGCGGTAGCTGGGGACCACATCATGTTCGGGGAATGCGCACTCACTATTTTAGAGCGATTGCGCACTCCGGTCCCCAATGCTTTTCTCGTTCCCCAGGCTGTCCAGATTCTCAGGGCCAGAGCCTTCGGCTGATGTTATGCAACTCCAGGTCCGTTGTTAATAAAGCCCCCCTCATTCACGATCTTATTCAGGAGGGGGAGGCGGACCTGGCGGGCATTACGGAGACCTGGTTGGGCCAGGAGGGGGGAGTTCCCCTCGTGGATATATGCCCACCAGGCTTCCGTGCATTTCATCAGCCGAGGGCTCAGGGCAGGGGCGGGGGGGGTGGCGGTTATTATAAAGGAAGGTCTGGATCCAAGGGAGACCACTGTTCCACAGATAGCCGGATGTGAGTCCCTCTTTGTAAAGTGGGGTCGTGGAGTACAGATGGGCTTGTTGGTCACGTACCTGGCTCCCTGCCACGTGGCAACGGCCCTGCCCGAGCTGCTTAACGTTATAGCCGAGGTGGCGGTGGACACCCCCAGACTTGTTATTATGGGGGATTTCAACCTGCCATCTATCGGTGAAACGTCTGAGGTGGCTCGAGAGTTCATGGCTTCCATGACGGCCATGGACCTTACTCAGTTAATTCATGGCCCCACTCACACAGGGGGACACACTCTGGACTTAGTTTTTGTCTCTGGTCAGTGGTTGAGTGGCCTTGATATAGGGGATATAGCCATCGAACCCTTGTCATGGTCTGACCACTCGCTCCTTCGACTGGACTTTCTAACCACTGCACCCCGCCGCAGGGAGGCGGAACCGACCAGGTGGTTCCGCCCCAGGCGCCTGATGGACCCTGATAGGTTCCAGATGGAGCTTGGGCCATTTCCTGAGACTCTGGCTCATGACTCGGCTGAAGACCTGGTGGCCGCCTGGGATAGTGCGGCTACCGGGGCCTTGGACCGTGTCGTGCCTTTGCGGCCTCTGACCCGGCACCGAACTCACCTAGCTCCTTGGTTCTCCGAGGAGCTTAGGGAGATGAAGCGCCGGAAAAGATGCCTGGAGAGTAGTTGGAGGACCAGCCACTCCGAATCCGACCGAACACTGGTGAGGTCTCATATTAAGACCTACCTAGTGGCGATAAAAGCGGCAAAATCTAGCTATTTTGCCGCTCTTATCACGTCATCAGATAATCGCCCGGCTGCCCTGTTTAGGGTGACCCGCTCCCTCCTCCATCTGGAAGTGCGGGATGACCCCTTGCAGGGCCGAGCTGAGGACTTTGTGCAGTATCTGTATGACAAAATCGCTCAGATTCGGGAAGGGCTGGCCTCTGACTGGGTATGTCCGGACGGGATGACTGAGACAGGTCTTGAGAGTGTTATCTGGGGGGAGTTCGATCCTGTGGCTCCCGAGGACATGGACAGGGTCCTGGGACGGCTGAACGCAACCACATGTTTATTGGACCCGTGCCCTTCCTGGTTGGTACTGGCTTCCCGGGAGGTGACACGAGGCTGGCTCCAGAAGATTGTTAATGCTTCTTTGAGTGAGGGGGTCCTGCCGGCCGCTTTGAAAGAAGCGGTTGTGAGGCCCCTCCTCAAGAAGCCCTCTCTGGATCCGGCTGTTTTGGCTAACTATCGTCCAGTCTCCAACCTTTGCTTTGTTGCGAAGGTTGTTGAGAGTGTGGTGGCGCAACAGCTTCCCCGGTACCTGGATGAAGCTGTCTATCTAGACCCGCTCCAGTCCGGCTTCCGGCCTGGGCACAGCACGGAAACGGCATTGGTCGCGTTGGTGGATGATCTCTGGAGGGCTCGGGATAGGGGTTGTTCCTCTATCCTGGTCCTGTTAGACCTCTCAGCGGCTTTTGATACCATCGACCATGGTATCATGTTGCACCGGTTGGCGGGGTTGGGGGTGGGGGGCACCGTTCTGCAGTGGTTCTCCTCCTACCTCTCTGACCGGTCGCAATCTGTGTTGACAGGGGGGCAGCGGTCGACCCCGAGGCACCTTGTTTGTGGGGTGCCACAAGGGTCGGTCCTCTCGCCCCTTCTGTTCAACATTTATGTAAAGCCGCTGGGTGAGATCATCCGTGGCTTCGGGGTGGAGTTCCATCAGTACGCTGATGACACCCAGCTGTACATCTCCACCCCAGGCCACCCCAACGATGCCCTTGAAGTGATGTCCCAGTGCCTGGAGGCCGTGTGGGCCTGGATGGGGAGAAACAGGCTCCGACTCAACCCCTCCAAGACCGAGTGGCTGTGGCTTCCGGCGTCCCGATATAGCCAGCTGACGCCATCGCTGGCTATTGGGGGCGAATCACTCGCCCCCACGGAGAGGGCTCGTAACTTGGGCGTCCTCCTGGATGCACGGCTGTCGTTAGAAGATCATTTGACGGCCGTGGCCAGGGGAGCTTTTTATCAGGTCCGCCTGATACGCCAGTTGCTCCCCTTTCTAGATCGGGACTCCCTACGCACAGTCACTCAGGCACTCGTCACTTCCCGCCTGGACTACTGCAATGCTCTCTACATGGGGCTCCCCCTGGGGTGCACCCGGAGGCTCCAGCTGGTCCAGAACGCGGCCGCGCGGGGGATTATGGGGGCGACGAGGCGCTCCCACGTAACACCTCTCCTGCGCGAGCTGCACTGGCTCCCGGTGGTCTTCCGAGTGCGCTTCAAGGTGTTGGTGACCACCTTTAAAGCGCTCCATGGCTTAGGGCCGGGGTACTTACGAGACCGCCTTCTGCCACCAATAGCCTCCCACCGGCCAGTACGCTCGCACAGAGTGGGCCTCCTCAGGGTGCCGTCCGACAGACAATGTCGGCTGACGACCCCCAGGGGGAGAGCCTTCTCTGTGTCGGCGCCCACCCTCTGGAACAACTCCCCCCAGAGATACGTACAATAACAGACCTCCGGATTTTTCGTCGGGCCCTGAAAACCCATTTATTTCAACTAGCGGGGCTGGCCTGAGTTAATTTTAAATTGATTTTAAATTGGGTTATTTTAATTTACGGCCAATAATATTTAATTATTTTAAATTGTTTTTAAATTTTGTATGTATTGTTTTTTACTCTGGCTGTTCACCGCCCTGAGTCCTATTCTGGAGAAGGATGGTATAGAAATTTAAATAAATAAATAAATAAATAAATAAATAAATAAATAAATAAATAAATAAATAAATAAGACATGAGCCATAGCTATGGTGTCCTGCTTTGAGGTCTGCTTTGTGGTGAGATGTTTTATATGTTTGTATAGATAACAAGAGACTATTTCTAGACTTGCACCTCTAGATATGAAAGCCTAACTTTTTATACTTTTTTTTTTTAAAAAAAAATATGCATTGTACCTAGAGGAAGGAAGAGGTAGATTAATTTCTTTTTTGGCAATACATGGCTTTTTAAATTATGATAGAAAATCACTCGCATCATTTTGTTTTAATGGGTTTGAAATTAATTCCTTTTTGGCGAGATCTAGGCACCGAATGATTATTGTACTCCCATTTCCTCCACAACAGTCACATGAGAAGTTTTCTTTAATTGTGGATAGAGCTTTTGCTTTTTAGCCAGGTGTATGCATTAATTTTATACCGTAGAATTTGAGATTTCACTAACACATTTTGTAAATCTCTTCATACTTTGGAAGATACCAAGAGGTCAGATTAGTTGTCAGAATGTGCCAACATGTAAAAAACATGAGATGTAAATCTCCCTATGAGGTAAATGGACTTCCTGCATATTGAAAATGTGTGCTATATAAAATAACACACCATGTGTCTTTTCTCCCTATCTTCTATCCACAGCCACAGAAGATATTCAGATATGTCTATATTTGTTTGTTCTATTCATTACAAGGACCTATGAATAACAGCATGCATTTTTATTTGCCTGTAAAAATATATATTTTATCTAAAATTGCACAGAAATATCAGAGATGCTGCTCGAATCCTTTTTTTGATGATGGCCTTACAGGAAATAACATTCCCCAACAGCAGGGGTGAAATACTCCCGGTTCGGACCGGATCACCCGATCCGGTAGCGATGGAGGGGGTGGTTCGGAGAACCGGTAGCAAAAATCCCTGCCCCCACTCCCCCATGCCTAGCTGAGCCGCACAATCATCAGAGGCTTTTTCTTTTAATTTTTAAAAGCATTTTTTCTACAACCTCTTCGGCTGAAAAAATGCTTTTAAAAGTAAAAAAAAAAGCCTCAGATGATCGCGTGGCTCAGCTAGGATCGTCAAAGGGATCATCAGCTGATGATCCCAGCTGAGTTGCCTGATCGGCAGAGGCTTTTTTTCTTTTAAAAGCCTCTGACGATCCAAGCTGAGTTGCTTGATCGACAGAGGCTTTTTTTTCTTTTAAATGCCTGTGACGATTCAGCAGATGCTTTTAAAAGAAAAAAAGCCTCTGCCGATCAGGCAACTCAGCTGGGATCGTCAGAGCCTTTTGAAAGCATTTTTTTACAACCTCTTCGCCAAAGAGCCTTGGTACTACAGTGGTTTAAAGCACCCTGTTATTAACACAGCTGCCTGCAATTTACTGCTGGTTCGAATCTCTCCAAGGCTCAAGGTTGACTCAGCCTTCCATCCTTTCTAAGGTAGGTTAAATGAGGACCCAGTTTGTGGGGGCAATAAGCTGACTTTGTATAAATATACAAAAGTATGAAGGCTATTGCTTAACGCACTGTAAGCCGCCCTGAGTCTCCGGAGAAGGGCGGCATATAAATCAAATTAAAAAAAAAAAAAAGAGATTGTAGAAAAAATGGTTTTAAAAGAAAAAAAAATTGGCCATACCCACCCAGTCACATTATCCCCCACCACCAAGCCACTCCCACAGAACCGGTAGTAACAAATTCTAGATTTCACCACTGCCCAACAGGAAGCTCTTACGTAATTGCTTAACCTAGCAATCTTCATGCAGGAATTCTGGAAATAATGGTAAATATATTTTAGCATTTACTCTATCCATACAAATGTCTCAATTGGCATACTTGATTACTCAAGTGCAAGTAATCCTCAATTTACAACAGTTCATTTAGAGACTGTTCAAAGTTATGTTACTGAAAAAAGTTATTTATGACTGTTGTTCACACTTACAACTGTTCAGCATCCCCATGGTCATGTGATCAAAATTCAGGCATTTGGCAATTGACTCGTATTTATGATGTTGCAGTGTCCCAGGGTCATGTGATCATCTTTTGTGACCTTCTGACAAGCAAAGTTAACGGGGAAAACCAGATTCACTTAACAACCGTGTTACTAACTTAGCAACTGTAGTGATTCACTTAACAACTGTGGCAAGAAAAGTCATAAAATGGGGCAAAACTCACTTAACAAACATCTCACTTAGCAACCAAAATTTTGTGTTCAATTGTGGTTGTAAGTCGAGGACTACCTGTATTCCAGAATTTTTCTCTTTATATCCTCATTATGGCAAGTCTCAGATTCTCGCATCTAAGATTATTAAATAGGGATCAGTGTTCTTCTTCATATTGATATCATCCTTTGCACCTCCTTACTGAATTCAGAAAGGTTACAGCAGCTACTTTCATCCATAGAATTCAGAAATCTTTTTTTTTTATTGCAAAAGTTTTACAATTACATTTTTTTTTTTTTTAATTTGATTTATATGCCGCCCTTCTCCGGAGACTCAGGGCGGCTTACAATGTGCTCAGCAATAGCCTTCATACTTTTGTATATTTTATACAAAGTCAGCTTATTGCCCCCACAAACTGGGTCCTCATTTAACCTACCTTAGAAAGGATGGAAGGCTGAGTCAACCTTGAGCCTTGGAGAGATTCGAACCAGCAGTAAATTGCAGGCAGCTGTGTTAATAACAGGGTGCTTTAAACCACTGTAGTACCAAGGCTCTTTACCCCTTTTTCCCCCCCACCTCCCCCCCCAAACTTCCCAACCTCCCTAACCCTCCCTAACCCTCCCCTCCCCCCAGACTTCCCTATAATATACTCATACTCATAAAGAACCCTAATATAACACTTATATATAAACTTGAACCCCACCCTCCCCTGTATAATTTTTCTCTTTATCTCATTACATTAAAAAAATTTCTAGTACATTATTTTCAAATAAATGCTATTTGATACTTTCTAGTTTGATATTTGTTCTGAACATATTCTATCCACCTTTTCCATTCCCACTCATAAGTCTCTTGTGAACAGTCTTTTAAATATGCTGAAATCTTCGCCATCTCTGCAAAACTGGCCATCTTCAAAGTCCTTTCCTCAATTGTGGGCAAAGCTTCATTCTTCCAATATTTACCTATCAACAATCTTGCTGCTGTTATCATATACAATATCAATTTTGTTTCACCCGATGTAAAACCCTTAACTATACCCAATAAAAACAGTTGTGGAGAAAATTGAATTTTTTTCTTCAAAACATTCTGCATGACCCACCAAATTTTTATCCAAAAAGCCTTAACTTTCCTACAGGTCCACCAAACATGATAATACGTAGCATCCAAACATTCACATCTCCAACATTTTGGCTGAACATTAGGGTACATACATGACAACCTTTTGGGATCTAAATGCCATCTATAAAACATTTTGTAGAAATTTTCCCTCAGGTTCTGCGACTGTGTAAATTTAACATTCTGAACCCAAATTTTTTCCCATGTTTCCAGCATCACTGGTTCTTCAAAATTCTGTGCCCACTTAATCATACAGTCTTTAACTAATTCAGTTTCTGAATCTCTTTCTAGCAAAACATTATAAAGCCTTTTGATATGCATTGGACCTTTCTCTCTTATATGTCTAACCAATTCTTCCTCATGCAACATAATACCAGTTTTTTGGTCCTCTTTCCATCTCAGTTGTAATTGATTATATTGTAACCAAGTTAAATTAATCCCTTCATCCAACAGTGTCTGCAATGTCTTCAGCTGCCATCTGCCCGCATCTGTAAAAAGAACCTCTTTATATAAAACCCCCCCGAGTGACATTATATTTGTATTCCACAAAGTATGACCAAGATCCAGCCATAACGGTATTTTATAATCCCATTTGAGTCGGTGCTTCTTCCAAACTCTCATCAAAGAATCTCTAAGTATATGACTTTTGAATACTTTATCTACTTTGTCGTCATAAAATAAATAAGCATGCCATCCAAATTCAAGATCAAAACTTTCTGCATTCAATATTCCAGTCTTTTTCTTTCCAAACCAATCACTTGTTAAAGTTAAAGCTGCTGCATCATAATATAGCTGTAGGTTTGGAAGTTTAAGACCTCCTCTTTGTGGAACATCTTGCATAATTTTCAATTTCACTCTCGGCTTCTTCTCGTTCCAGACAAACTTATTCACTCCAGATTGCCAAACTTTCAATTGTTTATCACTTTTAAGCACCGGAATCATTTGAAACAAAAAAAGAAATCTTGGCAAAATGTTCATCTTAACTGCTGCTATTCTTCCAAGTAAAGACAGCTGCAGTTTTTCCAAGTCTCCATGTCTTTCTGCACCTCTCGCCACAACACCTCATAGTTATTTTGAAACAATTTCATGTTTGATTCTGCAACCTGAACTCCTAGATATTTTACCTTAGGTACAGTCTCAAAACCTGCCCTCCTTTCAAGCTCATATTTACGATCTTGTGTCATATTTTTAACTATCATTTTAGTCTTTTTTGGATTCAGTCTAAAACCTGAAACTTTACCATAGTCTTGTATAATGTCCTTCATCAGGATTATTGATTCCATTGGTTGTGATAGGGTAACAACCAGATCATCTGCAAATGCCTTTATTCTGTAATCCTCTTGCCTAATCATTATTCCTTTCAAGATATTAGAGTCCCGTATTGTATTTAACAAGACTTCTAGTGTTAGAATAAATAAAAGTGGGGACAACGGACATCCCTGTCTTGTTCCTTTTTCAATTTTAAACTCTGTTGTCAAACTTCCATTAATGATGATCTGTGCCTTTTGCTCTTGGTAAATTGCTGAAATCACCTGTATAAATTGATCCCCAAAATCCATCTTTTTTAAAGTCTTTAGTAGAAAATTCCAATCCACTCTATCAAAGGCCTTCTCTGCATCCAAAAAGACCAGCACTGCAGGAATCTGTTTATTCTTCTCAAGATATTCCAATAAATCTATTACTTGCCTTACATTGTCCTTCATGTGTCTGCCCTCGATAAATCCCGCTTGGTCCTCATGAATCACCTTTTGGATTACTGCCATCAACCTGTTGGCTAATACTTTCGCATAGATTTTATAATCTGTATTCAAAAGAGATATTGGTCTATAATTCTCTGGTTTTTTAGGACCGACTTGTTCTTTTGGTATCAAAGATATGTAAGCTGTTGTCCATGATGGGGGTATTTTACCCCCTTGTTGAATATTGCAAAATAAATCTCTAAGTTGTTCCACCATTTCAGCTTGTAAAGTTTTGTAATACACTGCAGTCAAACCATCCGTACCAGGAGCTTTGGCTGTTTTTAACTGTTTAATTGCTACTATTATCTCCTCTTCTGTTATAGGATAATTCATTCTTTCCTTTTGTTGATCAGTAATTTTTGTAACTCTTTTATCGTTTAAATATTTTTCTATAAGTCCATTCTGCACCTCCTCCTTGGCATATAGTTTGGTATAATAGTCCACAAAAGCTTCTTTAATTAATTTTTGTTGAAAAATTTCTTTCCCTCCAATATCAATACTATCTATAGTCCGTATACTTTGTTTTTTCCTCAATGTGTAAGCCAACCATCTGCCCGGTTTATTAGCGTTACAAAATGTATTATGCTTCGCATATTGTAAGTTTGTTGCAACTTGTTCCGCCATAAGCATTTGAAATTGGTCTTTCAAAAGTTTTATAGCACTGCTTATTCTTTCATCTGTTGGATTTTTAATAAGTAACTGTTCTTTATTCTTTATTTCTATTTCCAATTCAGATCTTTTCTTTTGTCGAAACAGTCTATGTTTAGAGTTCATGTAGATAAGTACCCCTCTCATATAAGCTTTACTTGCGTCCCAGACAATTTCAATTGGGGTACCTTTATTCAGATTTATTTCAAAAAATTCTTTCAAATGCTTTTTAAGTTCTGTTGTATTTTTTTCATATCTAAACAAGTTCTCATTTAGTCTCCAGGAACGTCTCTCAACCTTATCCATCTCAATTTCTATCCATACTGGGCTATGGTCAGTCAAAGTTCTTGGAAAAATCTTTGTTCTTTTTGTCTTGACAAGTAAATCATCTGACAACAAGATAAAGTCAATCCTAGAGAAGGATCTGTGTCTATCAGAAAAGAAAGTGTAGTCCAGTTCTTTTGGATTATGTATTCTCCAAACATCTTTTAGTTCCATATCTTCTTTCATGTCAAAAAAGGTCTGTGGTAGTCTGATTCTAGACTTTGCCAAACTCTTTTTATCTAATTTAGAATCAATTACTCCATTCCAGTCTCCCATAATTAAAATAGATCTATAATCCCATTGCAGTATTTTGGTATGTAGCATCTTGTAGAAATAGTCCTGTTGTTGATTGGGAGCATAAATTCCAATCAAAAGAATTTGGCCCTTTGCCGTAAGCAATTCAATTGCTACAAACCTACCATCTTCATCTGTTTCTATAACTTTAGCTGTTAACTTTTTATTTACATAGATAACCACACCATTCTTTTTTTGCGAAGTTGAGGATATAAAATGTGTTCCTAGTTTGGAGTTTATCAGATATTTTTGATCTTGAGTTGTGATATGCGTTTCTTGTAAACAAATTATATCATTATTAAATTGTTTCAAATATGTAAATAATTTCTTCCTTTTCTGTGCTGAATTCAACCCATTAACATTCCAAGATAAACACTTAAAGGTCATCAGCCTCTTTTCGGAGCACAGAGCAAAATACTTGAAGGTCATCCGAAAGCTTCGATTTCGCTCCTCCCATAGCTCCAATCTCTTGTGCAGTACTCTTAACTGCCTCCTTGTCTTGTCTTTCCTGTTGTTGTTGTTGCTTTTGTTTAAGTAACTTAGATTGAGCTCTAGTTATACGTTGATCCTTAACTTCAATCATCCGAACCGAGTCCAAAATTGGAGAAGATTCCAGCAAGGGCTCATCCAAAAAACCTCCTTCTGCACCTTGCACTCCTTCTAATTCCTGCTTGGACTGTTCTTGCAATTCTCGTTGAGGTTGCTTCTCTTCACTCTCTTTAATCTCCAAAACTGTAGATGTACGTGGAGATGGTGTTCTTTCCTTAAGAATAGTAGTATAAAAGTGTTGTGCCTTCTCCACGGTATTCAAACGGCATCTTTCTCCCTTGTATCTGAAAATTATCCCAACTGGTGCGTCCCACCGGAAGGGTATCTGCAAATTTTGCAATTCCTTAACAAGAAAGCCAAATTCTTTTCTAGCTTTCAGCATTTTAGGAGGCAATTCTTTATAAATTCCAATTCGTGAGCCCCCCCCTTGTACAGAAGTGTAAAAGGATTTTTGCAGGATATCGTTTCTTATTTCTCTATCTGTAAAATATATGACCACCTCTCTAGGTAATTGTCTTTGTCTGGCCACCCAAGAGTTCACTCTGTAAATTTTGTCTATTTTATGAAAAACCACATCAGGATTAACTTGTAGAATCTTGGCCAGGGCCTCAGAACAAACTTGTCTCAAATCCTGTCTTTCCTCCTCTCGAATTCCCCGAAGCCGTATAGCGAACTCCATTGCCCTGAATTGTATCATAACAATCTCGTCTTCAACTCTCTGCATTTTATTGTCAACATCAGCAATTTTATAATCATTATCTTTCATCTTAACATTAACTTCTGATTTAAGTTCTTCAACTTTAAAATCAACTTTCCCAATAAATTTTGCCAGGCCAGATGCCACTTCTGATATTTTTTTGGTCACCTTGTTTTGATTCTGTTTCACCATATCTTTAACTTCATTAATTTCCTGCATAAATTCCTGATGTGATTTTTGAAGTTTATCATCTATCCCCTGATGTGATTTTTGAAGTTTGTCATCTATCTCCTGTTGAGATTTCAGAAATCTTAATAGACTTGTTAAGGTGAAGAAGATAGGTTTGTTTGCTTGTGCAGAAAGTTCATTTTGCTAATTCAGTTAATTCAGTTCATTACTGAAAGGCAGAGGTCATTTCATAGAAATTTTTGGAATAAAAAATTGGGAATTTTGGATATTTGAGTCTGTTGCATGCATAGTTTTGTTGTGGCAATACAGAATTATAGTATCTTAATTGTGTTTTATTTGAGGGTCTAGGCTTACATACCATGTTAGGTTTTAATACTCAAATGTTATCATGTAGTACCGGAAGGTTGGCAATTCAAGACCCAAATACCCAAGTAAGACCTGAAATGGTGCAGTGGTTAGAATGCAGTACTGCAGGCTACTTCTGCTGACTGCTGGCTGCCAACAGCTCAGCAGTTCGATTCTCACCGGCTCAAGGTTGACTCAGCCTTCCATCCTTCCGAGGTCAGTAAAATGAGGACCCAAATTGTTGGGGGCAAGATGCTGACTCTGTAAACCCTTTAGAGAGGGCTGTAAAGCACTGCGAAGCAGTATATAAGTCTAAGTGCTATTGCTAGCACTTAGGGATGAGATCCCATTCTTGTCCCAGCTGTTACCAACCTAGCAGTTTAAAAGCATGCAAACGCAAGTGGATAACTTTAGTGGGAAGGTAACATCATTTTGTGCACATTGGTGTATAGTCATGCCAGCCAAATGACCATGGAAGTGTCTTTGGACAACCCTGGCTCTCTCGGCTAGGAAACAGAGGCAAACAATCGCCCCTTAGAGTCGGACACAACTGGACAGGGGAAGCCTTTAACATTTTTTTTTAACCAATTATATAACTTTTTCTTAATAACCTGAACGGCTTTTATTTTCCAATGGCTGTTGCAATTTTGAGATGCACAAAGATATTTTGGTGGAGTTTGAAAAGAACTAATTCTAGTACAGAAACTAGAAAATGGGCTGAACATAGTTTCAAATTAAACTTTAATTCTGCATACTTTCTGATTCACAGAATTTTACAAGAGCAGATGTCGCAACTTTATATTATAACTGTCCTTGCATTTTTCCACTTTTCCTCCTTCTTTTTTTTCCCCCATAAAAAATAAGAAAAAAATTGGAATATACTTCATTTTTGATATGTAGTGCTAGAAATATTTTGGGTATGTTTGTTTGCTTTTTTTCACATAGGGGAAAAATACTGTTTGGGGAAGATTGCAATTGCCTACAGTTTCTAAAATATGCAGGATCATTTACCCATTTTCTATTAAAAATACAATTGCAACAATAACAACTAACACAAACTTAAAAGGAAAAGAAAAAAAAAGAAGGTGCAGAGAAGAAAAAATAGAAAGGAAAGAAAAAAAATAAGAATATTGTATTATAAAGAAAAATTAAAGAAATATATAAAGAAATTACTTTCCCCTTCATACCAATAAATATAAACAATTTTACTACTTTATTACCATCTCTTAAAATACAGCAAATATTTTCTTCCCATATTCCATCTCTTATCTATAAGAAATCCATAAAGCCTAGTTATATCAGTCCTGATCTCAGCAAAAGTCCATTAAGATAACAACATATTATATCTATTTTAAACTTATTAGTTATTAGTTATCTAATATATACTCCTTTAAAAAAATTAATAATAAGAAATATATATTAAAATGTATGGTAGACATTTGCAAATCACAGGGTTCTTCCTTAAATCTTGCTGGTATACTTATGTGACCATCCAAAAATAATAAATAAAAAAATAGTGGGATAATTAGACCAATAGTTCATCTGACTCAGTGTTTCTATTGACTGAGTTCAGTTTCTCTACATTTTAGGCTGTAGTTGAATTTGGGATTTTTTGTAAAGAAAACAGACTCTCCTTTACTGAGAATTTTTAATTCCTACTTTTACAAGAAGTGACACCATAGTCCAATCACAGCTTTAATATTCAGAGGAAAATAAACTAAATACTTCTTCATTGTCTGCTTGCGTTTCCTCCTTGCATCCTGGCTGGCACCAATGAACTCTCTGAAGTAGACTGAATAAATCCTAAATGCAAATATTTGCTATGAGAGCAACAGCTTTTAGTCAGCTCTTCAGTACTGCTAAAATTCAATTAGAAGGAAACTATCACATAAACTCCAGCAGCTGAGGTAGGATAGTTTAAAACCAAGCAATGCCATATTTCAAGGAAAAGATTTCAAGTCTTTTGAGGGTCATAATTGACTCCCAGAACTTTGCTATATTTACTTGTTTGCAGAGATGCATCTTCTGGCTGTCTTACATTCTCAGCTGGATGCAAAGCAGGTAGACTCCAGAGGTGCATTTACAAATGAATAGCAAGAGTTTTCAAGGAGGATATGTGGTTCTTGGAACAAGCACCCTGCCCTGTAAAAGGAGGCAAACTGTGAAATTGCCATTTTCCGCACTGCATCTATCAACATCAAGTTAGATTCAATTTGAAGACATCTGGCCCATGGCTAGGCAACCTGCTCCCTCCACATGGTTTAGATTGCAATTCCAAGGATGATTATGAGAATTATCATTCAAAACATATATGGAGGGCATCTGCTTGCTTATCCCTGTTCAGGCCCATTAAGCTGAAGTAATTAAAATACACATTTCTTCCTTCCTTCATAATGCAACTCAGAGTTTAGAGGTAAAAGCAAATGGCATTTGTGATTTCACAGTCAACAGGAATGAAAAAGCATAGAAAATGGAGACCTAAGGCCCTCAGTTCATTTCAGGGTAGGTTGGGCAGCTGCAACCTAGCTGAAGTTGCGATAGGGGCAAATATCTGTAGCTTGGGTGTAGGATGAGGGTGGAGGTTTGTTCTCCGAGCTTGGTTTCCAAATGTTTCGTTACCAGGCTAGGTAACATCTTCAGTGGAATTTAGGGTATGTCAGTATTGGTGTTCTTCTGCTTATAAGGGCTTCAACTGGTCAGTAGGTCTTATAATGGGAGAGTCACATCAGGCGAGGGTCTTGTGAGGGGTCTTGTGAGGGGTCAAGTGTGGTCACATCAGATGGTCTTGTGATGGGTCTTGTGAGGGCTCAGGTGTGGTCCCATCAGATGGTCTTGTGGATCTTGTGATGGAGAGGTCACATCAAGTGAGGGTCACTGGGAGGTGAAGTGCTGGTTGGGGGGGTTGCTTGCATGGGTTGCGTGAGTGGATTGGGTGGGTTGGTTGAAGGTCAGTGCCATCACTGGTTGGTTGTGTGGTTGATTTGAATTCTCAGGGGTTTGTAGGTTTTAGGTCAATGTGTCTATTGATGGAATTGCTTGTGGAGTGCCAGGCTTTGATAAAGCTGATGTTGTTTGAAGGTTTCCAAGGCAGCTAAGCAAGGACATCAGTGTGTGACATTCAAAGATTATGTCAGCATACAAAAACTTTCTTATCAATCTTTTCCTTTTAATTTAGTAATCTATGCAAGATAAGTAGCATTTCTTTCAACAAGGCTTAAGATAAGGCATTTAAGTAGCCATTTCTGCTGGTTTCTCTCCCCTGCCTTCCTGTAGCTGTTGTGATAAGTGAGCAGCAATTTATGTGTGTTTGTTCAAGCATTTCAAGAGTTAACTATTTCTCTACTTATAATATGGTTCCAATTATAAAACTGGAGCCACATACTTATATAACAGAAAACTAAATTTCAATCCCCGTCTTTTTTTATTTGAAGTTAAGCAAAGATTTTAATTGTGTTTCGATGGTAATCCCCCAGACTTGCAAGATGTTGTCTTCTTCAATTTTCCTCTAAAAGATGATCCCTTGACATAGATCTCTGTCTCTCTCTCCATCTCTTCATGGTCTTTTGTCCACCCCGGGATATTCCTTCCAGGCTATCTGGAAGCGAATAAGCCTTCAACAGCTTCAAAGCTGCCTAAGCTAACATGGCTTGTCAGCCATCTAGTCCCTTCTCTCCCTTTCTCCAAGTTTCAGCTAAATCTTCTCTTCCTGCCAGCTCTTCATCTTCCTTTCCTTTGAGAAAGTTTCTGTCTCTGTGAGAGGTTTGCTGTTATCTTCCCAGCCTCTGCTTGTCAGAACAGAAATAAAAACTGTATGTCTGTATTGTCAGGTGACAGGATGGCAGACAGTGCTTAAGAGTTGCGTTCTGTCAGAAGGAGCCTGTAGCAAAATGTTACTTAGGGAAGACTCCTGCTCAGTGTCAGCTGGCAGCCATCTTCAAAAATGTTCCATTCCACCCCACTGCATCCTCTCCATGCGGCACCCCTTCCCCTTTGTCCATCTCCAGAATGTTCTTTTTCAATATTCAATATCTGAATATGCTCAGTCTTCGCCAAGTTGTTTTTGTATTCTCTCCTCCACTCTCCATTTTTCTTCCATTGGAGAGGGGGAAAAAAGCTTTTGCCTCAGTTACAAACTAAACATGCAAGTTGTTAAATGAGTAATAAATCAGTACAGTAGGTGAATTTCAGATTAATGAAGCATTCTGGCATTTCTGTATATCCCACCTGTGTTTAAAGAGGTAAAATGGCTGGGATCACTGAATTATTTTAAATATTTCCTTGCTGCCTTTCAAGACTATGGGCTTCCCAACATGACATATACTTATGGCTAAACTCACAAAGCATCTGTGCCAGATCTTATGTAACCATTTTTTCATTCAGTAAACTACAAGCAGCTGTGTTCAATACATAATGTTCTGTATTGTAAATGCTGAATAATTAACTACAGGTAATCCTTGATTTACAATCATTTCTGTAGAAACCGTTCGAAGTTACAGTGGCACACGTAAGTTCACACTTACGACCATGACAGCACCATGACACCAGGATAAGCAATGATGATCAAAATTCAGGCATGTAGCAACTGGCATGTATTTATGATGGTTGCAGTGTCCCAGATTCACATGATTGCCATTTGTGGCCTTTCCAGCCAGCTTCCAACAAGCAATGTCAATGGGGGGAATTGGATTCACTTAACGAATGCATGATTCATTCAAAATGGGATTTTCTTAACAACCATGACTAAAAAGATTGTAAAATTGGGCATGATTCAGCTAACCGCTTTACTTAGCAGTGGAAGTTCTGGTTCCAATTGTAATTGTATGTCAAGGGCCAAGCGTACCATAACACAATATATTTTGTTAAAACCCAGCAAAGCACACAGTGTATGACTCCAGGCTATTTCTTCACTTCCTCAAGTTCATTCTGTGGCATATAGATTGTTCTGCAAGAGGAGTTTCCTGTTAGCTCTTGCTTTGGATTCCTAATGTGATTGTGTTACACTGAATTGTGCTGATGTCGGGATAGCATTCTTACAAATATGTGAAATCATGCAACTTTTCTCAATGCTTCTTGAAAAAAAATTAGAGTTATAGTTCTATGTTTTTTTGGAAGACAATAGATTGAGATAAAGGATCACCTCCCTTTATCTAAGAACAATTATGCAACTGCGGGAAAATAACAATAGAGAGCAGAGCAATCCTGAATCTTTCATTATATATTTTATTTATGCCCTTCTGCATCTCAGTGAATAATATATCCTTGAATAAATCAAATTATAGCATAAATAGCATAAATCAAATTTATTTCTATCATAACCATTGTTGGAAATAACCACATTTGGTGCCTTTTTTTTTTTCTTGGAGCTTTAAATAAATCAGAAAGAGAAGACTGAGCAGCTTCTTAAAATTATTTGACTATTCTATTGCACTATTTTGTTATAGAAAATGAAAGCATCAGAGACATGTGAGAAAGAACCATAGACGAAGTCGTACACCACCTTAGTTGTGACAGTTTAGATAAAATATTTGATTCTCCTGGAATTTGCAAGTTTTGTATATATATATTTTTAGCATAAATCTGAATCAATCACAATTATGTTATCTATATATTGTGAGAGTTGTTGTCTTATTGGAGAACACCAGGAACTATGGGCCAAAGAAGGTTGAACTGAACTGACAATATGATCATTCTTTGCTCTGGGTTTGTACAGATAGTCTTTGACTTACAACTGGTCACTTAATGATGTTTGAGGTTACAATGGACTGAAAAAAGTTTCTTACAACTCAACCTCAAAGTTATGACTGCTGCAACACATCCAAATATAACTACAATTTGGGCACTTGGGAAACAGCTCATATTTACAACTGGTTGTGGTGTTCCATGGTTCTATGATTGCGTTCTGCAACATTTTCTGCCATTTTACGGGGGCGGGGGGGGGATCTATTAATTAAGCTGGATTCAGACTTACAACTATGTGATTTATTTAAAGACCATGTGATTCCCTTAACTGCAAAGACTTGCTTAATGACCATCATAAAAAACGTTTGTAAAATCGAGTCCAGTTTCTTGCTGACTTGATCTACAACTGCAACAACTTACAATAAAAAAATCCAGGCTTAATTTTGATCATAAGTCACGAACTATCCATTCAGCTTTCTTTTTACATCCTTAATGAATGTATGCCCTATACCAATATGTGTATTATTCTAGAATGAAGAAGCAAATGCCAGAAGATATTGTCAGGCATTAAGTATTCAACTGAGTACAGTTTAAAAATAATTATGATGCCTTTTACAAGGTGTGAATGACATCCTGGCAGCCTGGCTCATCTGTTGTAAAACTGGACCTATATTGTCAACACAACGTTATAATAGCTGATTTTTATTCAAAGATTTCCAGATGTACAATATGATTTTAGAGGTGTGTAGATCAGGTTTAATGATTCTAATATTTGTCTCCTTTGGAATGCTCTTTTTAATTTTTTAGGTTTTTTTAATCAGTCTGACTTTTTAAAGATAGCAAAACACAACTTTAAACATCACTAAAGAAATTCCCTGGCTCTAATCCATATTATGTCATGTACTGTACGTTTTTGATCCAAATAGAATAAAATATCTTAAAAGACAAACTTATTATGAAAAGTTGGTTGTATAACTCATATATCACTGTCTGTGTCTGTGTCTGTATATTTGTATATAAGCAAATGCCATGGTACATAATAGCCACTTGTATGTAAGTTCGATGTATATTTAAAGAATCTCTTTCATTCCTGTTTGTGACATTTTGCTCCAATTCACATGTAGTCCTCGAATTACAATAGTTTCCTTTAGTGACCATTCAAAGTTACAATGGCACTGAAAAAAGTGACTTATGACCAGGGTGCTATTCAACAGGTTCTGGAGAACTGGTAGCAAAAATTTTGAGTAGTTCAGAGAACTGGCAAATACCACTTCTGGCTGGCCCCAGAGCAGGGTAAGAATGGAGATTTTGCAATATCCTTCCTCCAGGAGTGGGGAGGGAATGGGGATTTTGCAGTATCCTTCCCCTGGAGCGGGGTGGGAATGGAGATTTTGCAGTATCCTTCCTGTGGAGTGGGGTGGGAATGGAGATTTTGCAGTATCCTTCCCCTGCCATGCCCACCAAGCCACAGCCACAGAACCGGTAGTAAAAAAATTGAATTCCACCACTGCTTATGACCATCCTCATGATCAAATTATTCAAAATTCACATGGTTGGCAACTAACTCAAACTTGCGATATTGCAGTGTCCCGGGATCATGTGATCACGTTTTGCAACCTTCTGACAAGCAAAATCAATGAGGGAAGCCAGATTCACTTTATAAGCGTGTTACTAACTTAACAACTCCAGTGATTCAATTAACAACTGTGGCAAGAAAGGTCATAACATGGAGCATCTAGCAACTGTCTTGCTTAACAACAGAAATTTGGGGCTCAGTAGTGGTAATAAATTGAGGACTAATTACAAGAAAGTAATTTCCTTGTTGTTTAATTACAATTCTTCTCAGCTCCAAATAGCTTAAATAGTGATGAGGTGTTGAAATCTCTAGATCAGTAACATGAGGAAGGCCGCATATTCCCTTCCTTGGGGTATAATGTTTACAGGAGTCCTCAATTTACAACCAGAATGGAGCCCAGAATGCCATCCACAAGTTGTTGTGGTTGTAAAGCACCATGCTTTACATGTGTTGTGAAGCACCATGTGTTTGGAATCAATTTTATGATCATTTTGATGACTGTCATAAAGTGAGTCACTATAGTGATTCAGCAAATCAAGTAGTCATTAAGTGAACCATGTGGTTGTTAACGAAATTCAGCACATTCAATGGGCATTTTTTGCCCATTTTTTGCAAATCATGATCCTGTGAGTATGGAACCCACCGCTTGGGTGGGTCATCCAATGTGACCCACCCAAGCGCCTGAAATGCAGTCACATGGATGGTAGTCATAAGTTTAAGGATTGGCCATAAGTACCCTTTTTAAAGTCCATCATAACTTTGAGCAGTCATTAAACAACCAGCTGGTTGTAAGTCAAAGACTACATATGGTTCAAAAACAAGACCCCTAAAAATTGGCAATATGTTGTCTCATGCTATTTCTTTCTACATTGCCTTATATCCAACACATATAATTACATAGACATAGAATAACAGAGTTGGAAGGGATCGTGGAGATCATCTAGTTCAATCTCCTGCTTGAGCAGGAGAGTCTATACCAGGGGTCGGCAACCTTAAACATTCAAAGAGCCACAGAGGTCCTAACCGGAAGCCCCCTGTTCAATTCTGGAGCCGACCGGAAGTCTGGTTCCCCTACCATAGTCTCTTCCTAGTGCAGCATCCTTTTTCCTCTACCTGTCCTAACTGAAAGCCCTATCAATTCTGGAGCCAACCAGAAAACCCACCCCTTGCCATAGAGTCTCCTCCTGGCCGGCGTGCCGTGCTCCCCCCTCCAACTGGAAACTCCTCTCAAAATTATGGCACCAACCAGTGAGAGGGAATTGCAGCAGAGGGATGAAAGAGCCACATGCGGCTCCAGAGCCGCAGGTTGCTGACCCTTGGTCTATACCCTTTGAGTTTCTTGATGGTTACAGTATATATTAGATCATGTGAACCTTTTGATACCAGTTGCTGGCTCCCTTGTGATTTTGTCCTGCTTTTAATTTTTTGTGGGCTTGGTTGGCTGGAAGGGAATATATAGCTGGATTATGTCTCAGGTTGTTCTGTCCCCAACCCCACGTACACACACCAACAGACGTTCAGGAGTTAAAGACCAAACCAGCCGGCAAAATCCTTTTCCTTATGATAACGGAACTTGGCAACAACCTAGTGGCTGCCTGCCAAGAGTTTATTATTTACAAAGAGGAGAGATAACTTCTCCCCACTTCTGATACATCAAAGGAAAGCAGCTCAATAATTACAGAATTAATCAAGTCCAGAGATACTCCAGCAAAGTCTTAAAGCAAAAGTCTGGCAATGCAGAATGGCGTGGAAGCTTTCAGCTTTGTTCGTCACAAGGTTTGACTGGCCACCACGCTCCCTTTTATATCCTGTGGGGTGTGGTCCAGTGACTCAGCCTAATCTCGGGCATGCCCTTTCTTCTGTTGCGCGCGCTTATCTCTGCGATGCTGGCATGGGTCCAGCCAAGACTCATTACCCTCATCACTGTCCATCTGTGGCTGCGTGGATGTGCTTGTCCCTGGCCCTATCTCTTGCCCTTCAGCAGACACCAAAAGCATTGCCAGAGAGGAGGGTCCTGGAGAGGGAGGCCTTGCCAACTCCTCCCCTTCACTCTCGGAGTCCTCTCCTGACGATGACACAGGCTCCAGTAACGGAACCACAACACAGGTCTATATGTCTCTTTCTTTACATATTTCTCCTGGCACTAAGGGAAGCCCACCAGAAAACGGGAAGATACTATAAATGTCTAGCAGAGCATCCATCTTTCCTGCAGAAAGTCTTGACTGGTTAATGAGTGCAGAGCTTTTTTGGAAAGCCCTGTTCATCCAGGTATAGTTTACAACTCCTACTGTATTATCGGAATTCGTAAGAAAAACAATATGATATACTTCCATATATGTACCTGAGATATTTGAAAAGAGAAAAATACTCGGATAAGGATACATCTTGAAACGAAGATAATTGAAGATTAATTTCATTCAAGCCTTAGTTCTGGCACGTTGCTGGGGGTTCTAATCCCATGTATCTGGTTTGGGGGAAGATATTGGAGGCCAATATTGTTTCTTCCAGTAGATATTCTGTTTCAATATCACTTCAGAAAATCAGGAGGAAGTGAATCTGTTGCTCTGCAGAAGACACCAAATCACATAAATTTCAGTTAACCAATGAACCAAAAATGGAAAGAAATTGTTGACTACAAATTAAGAAAACCTCTTTATATTTAGTACATAATTATGGTGGTGAAGCACATTAGATTTTTTTTCTCTTTTGAGTGGGTTCAAGATTAGTTGAGGTCAAAGTTCATAGTAGTACAGCTACTAAAATACATGACATGTACAAGGAAGTAGTGGATCTTGTGCAAATTAAGCCTTTGTGTGTAATGACATCATTTTGTGCAAACACTGTGGATTCTTCCTAATACATTTCCTTAGTTTTAAGTTCAACTGCTATGTTGCATTCTTCAGCAAGTTTCTAGAACTAATGTCACTGCTCTATTTTTTTTTTTTTAAAGTTTAATAAACAGAGAAAACATGTTGATTTTCCTGAGCAGGGAAGATATCTGTCTGCCAAGGAAGATCTGTGAGTCCATTTAGGAGTTGATGCTTTTTGGAAAGGTTCTGGATTATGTTGATGGGTGGAGCACAATCAATATACTGTAAGTATAGTACAGAGTTTTCAAGGCCTTTGAGATTTCAAGGTTGGCCCATTTGATGCAGATTGTGCCACCACTAACTAAAAATAAATTAAAAGCTTTATTTAGCATACAAATCTAACTAACAATACCCCCCACCCCTTAAGATATTATGAATTGAAGAAAAATTATTAAATGCTAGTACACTAGAAAGCACAGAAATAGAAAGCACACAGAGAGAGAGAGACTGACTGACTGACTCAGTCAGTCCTGGTCATCATTAAATGCTTTTTCTACAAAGACTCTAAAACCTTTTGAAATTTAATTTCCAGGTCTTTCAGTGCTCCCTCAGTCCCAGATTGTTTATACCATCTAAGACCTGGGAAAAATATTTCAAATACATTTTTATGGAACAGGGTCAGCTTACTGTAAATATAGCAAACAACATAAGATCAAAGTTACTTACTCTTCCACATTGGGAACCAGTGTTAGAGAAAGAGATTGCTGGCCTTATTTCAAAAGTAAACTCTGGTTAGGCTTACAGCCATAACTGCTGAACAAAATCTAGATTGGTGCGGTCCTTTATTATCAGCCTTATTTACTGCAATAGATCAGGAGTCTCAAACTCAGCGGACCTGATCTGGCCCATGACATGGCCAGATCCAGCCCTCACGGCCATCCTGGAAACGGTAAGGGTCCAGCCCACGTCGCTTCAGCCCGGCCCATTCCATCCCGGTGGGCATGCATGTGTGCAGGAGGTGGCAGATGCACCCACATGCAGGCCCAGTTGGTGTGCATGAGTACAGGAGAAGGGCACAGACACACACACCGGGATGGGCTGGGCGGATCTTTGTGTGCATGCACCTGAAGCCTCCTGTGTGCATATGTGCCTGCCGGGATGGCATGGGCCAAGCCAAAGCATGTGTGTGCCCGCTTGGATGGGATGGACAAACCCCTTACCATTTCCAGAAAGGCTGCACTTACCAGCCTTTCAGGTGTGTGTGTGCGGGGGAGGGAGGGAGATGTCCACCAGGGACTCCGCAGCTGGCCCTCCAAGAAGCAGGCATGGCGGTGGTGGCACTGGAACTGGCACTGGCAGCAGGCAGAGGTAGATGCCCCCCCGTGCCTCACCTCATCCTGTGGGATGAGCCTCCCACCCACTGCCCCACCCACTGGAGACCCCTGGATTCCCTCCCCAAATCCACTCAAATCCACAGGCACCACCCATGTGAACAACGCCAAGTGGGCCACGTCCCCTGGCTGTGCCCAGGTCACAACCACTCTGGCCATGCCCCTTCCCTCAGCCATGCCCCCCCCCCGGCCCAGGGAGGACAGCCACAACGCCACAATGAGGACTCGGATTGTTGGGGGCAATAAGCTGACTTTGTATAAAGAAGAACACCTCTTGGGGGGGGGCGAAAGCCCTACTAAGCAGGTATATACAAAAGTATGAAGGCTATTGCTTAATGCATTGTAAGCCGCCCTGAGTCTCTGGAGAAGGGTGGCATATAAATCAAACTAATAAATAAATAATAAATAAACGCTGATCTGGTCCTCCATAAAATTGAGTTTGACACCCCATTCTGATTTAATCTCTTCAGGCTGGAATAGGGCCATAATATACTGCTCAAAAAAATAAAGGGAACACAAGCAGAAGACATCCGAGATCTGAATGAATGAAATAGCCTTATTAGGATACTAATAAATACTTTGTTCTTTACATACAGTAGTTTATACACTGCTCAAACAACTAAAGGGAACACAAAACTACTGTATGTAATGAACAAAGTATTTAATAAGGCTATTTCATTCATTCAGATCTCGGATGTCTTCTGCTTGTATTCTCTTTATTTGTTTGAGCAGTGTAGTTCCTCTATATCTGGGGTGTCAAACTCAAGGCCCGCAGGCTGGATCCATCCTGCAGGGTGCTTAGATCTGGCCCATGGGGCTATCCTGGAAACAGCAAAGGACCAGTCCGCGGTGCCTCTGCAACGAAAATGTAGCTTGGGAGGGCTGCACCCAGAGGCCCTCCATTTTTGCTGACAGAGGGCTAGCAAAACAAACTAAAAACAAATCAAAAGGAGAAATGTTTACCCTTTTGCATTTGAGCATGCAAGAAGGAACAGGAAAGGAGAAAGGGAAAGAGGAAAGACAAAGAAAAATAAGGAAAGATGGGAAGAGAGCAAGGAAGGAAAAGGAAGGAAAGAGGGGAAGGAAGAAGAAAGGAGAATGAAGAGGGAAGAAAAAAGGAGAAAAGGAAGGAAGGAAGATTATAATGAAAATATGGGAGGGTTTGAGGGAAGTCCTGCCTTAGCACTTGGCCACCACAGGTGCCCCTAACACGAGTGATGTCAAGTTGGCCATGCCCCTGGCCACGTCCCCCCGAGGTAAAACACAACCCTGATGCGGCCCTCAATGAAATCAAGTTTGACACCTCTGCTCTATATAGAAAGGAGAAACAGAAGACCCTGACAATTATAAGCCAATTAATTTGTTACCATTCCTGGGGAAACTTTATGCTAGACATTTAAATGAAAAATTAATCTCCTACCTTGAGGAACACTATTTTAACAAATGCTTTTAACTGCCTTTTAGAAAAGGCAGATAAACAATTGATTGATGTTTTACATTAGTTTACCTAGCAGGAAAATATTCTATTATTTTCCGCTTTAATAGATTTTAAGGCTGCATTTAATTCTGTTAATAGAACCAAACTGGGCTAAATTAGAGAATTTGGTGCCTGACAGGCATCTCACATATTTAATGCAGGCACTATATCAAAATAGTTAGATGCAATAGTAAAGGTTTACTTACAGGTTCATTATAATGAACAAATGTGTGAGACAAGATTATATTCTGTAAGTAGTGTAAATTCTACGCTATTTAATATTTGTGCTAATGATCTGGACCAGTGGTGGGTTGCTCCCGGTTCTGTCCGGTTCTTGCAAACCGGTAGTAAAAGCAGCGGGAGGCTCCACCCACCCACCCTGACATCATAATGGACATGTGCAGAAGTGTGCGCGTGCAAGCACTAGCAAAGGGAGCGCGCACATGCGTGCCCGTTGCGAACCAGTAGTAAAGGTAAGTAGAACCCACCCCTGATCTGGATTCTGGAGACTACCTTACTTTAGGTTGATGACCACTGCCCATAACTAGCAAAAAGGAAAATTTGTGTTTTGTTGTATCTGGATGATGCAGTTCTATTGTCAAATACTAGACTGAGCTTGAAATGCCTACTTGGGACATTAGTTAAATATTGCCAGAAAAACAATTACAAATTAAGTATGAAAAAACTGAAATCTTGAGTTTTGAAAAAAAAAAAAAAGTCAAAAACTATAGCTGGAAAATGTAAGCTTATTTGATAACACAACTAGGCAATTGTAGTTATTTGAGCATTTTAATTAACTGTGCTCTATCCTAGCAACAAGATTGCAAGGCAGTATTTCTGAAAGTAAAATCTACTGTGATGGCTTCACTTCAGTGTTTTTATTCGAAAGGCGGGTGATTTGGTGCTGTACAATATGGGGTTTTGCTGCAAAAATTAAAGGCAAGATGAGCAGCAAACTAGTCTAATAAGTAAATACTGCATGTTAAATTTTATACGGAGCTCTAATTAGGATCACATTTGCCAGTAATCATATAACCAAACTGCTATGTTCTTATTTTTAAGACCTCTCTCAAGTAGTCCAAGGTTGTGATCCAGTCACTGTTATTCCCCTGGAAACTGGGCACTGCCGTTGAAACTATAGGCTTCACTAATAATAAAGTTTTTAAAAGCTAGGAAGGGTTGCTTCATTAAAATCCTAAATTAATCTTTTGAAGATATGTGATTTAAACAGGTGACCCAAAATATTAGTTAGATTATTGGCATTGATCTTGATTATTTATTTTCCAGGGGTATGACATCAGCATTTCATTGTATTAAACAAACTTTATGGAATAATTCGGTGCAGGAATTAATGGCTATAGTCAAAGTTATGTGTTCATCTGTAACTTTTAGAATTGATTACAGATACACTTTTCAATTCCCTAAACCTCTTAATAGTCTAGATTAGACTATTCAATAGAATAGCCTTTTCAAAAACCAGATTAAAGATGTTGCCATCAAACATGCTATATGGTAGATTTCAAAAAATCCCCATGTCTCAAAGATTAGTATTGCTCTTGGAATGGTGGGTCATATTTTATTGTACTGTGAATTTTATGAGTCTTCAGTAGGGTGTTATATGACCTATTTTAAAACCAAAACCAGGAAGATATACTTTAAAAGTAATGGCTTTAAGAAAGTAGCCTGAGAACAGAAGACTGAGTAGAAACTACTTTGGACTTCCTCTTTTCTGGCAATGAGTAAGCTGCCACCCTTAGAGATGTTGTAGGTTCTCCATTTCTTCTCCTAGATCAGCCTTGATAGCAGCAGACTATAGCCATCCCTCTGTTGTTTCACAAGAAGGGAATACCAAATTCTGTAGCCCATCTGTCCAGGAAGTCCAACACCTAACACAGACAGTGTTGATCCAGGTGATGATTGATCTGGTATGGGTTTCTTTAAATTCTCACTGTATTGTTTATGGAAGAGACAATCCTCTGATGAGACCTGTCCAGGTCTCTATATTAGCTCTTATCCTTCTCAGAGCAAACAAGCTGCACAACCATGTTAAGGTAGTTCCTCACTGGGGCCTTTTTCTAAACCAGTGGAAGATCAGTGTTCAGACTGTTAACTAGATCAAAAAAACCAATAGTAAATGGTCTCTGCATTGCTGCCAAAACACCCTACATCAGTAGTGGGTTTCAAATCCAGGGGCTACCAGTTTGCTATTGGTAGCGTGTGTGCGGGTGCACTCGCTTTGCGAGCGTGTGGCACTTCTGTACATGCGCAGAGCCTTTTTGATGACATCTGGGTGGGTGGGTGGAGCCTCCCACTGCCACCAATACCGGTTCGCCCAAACCTGTGCAAACCGGGAACAACCCACCACTGCCCTACATGGTTTGGTCCATGTAATAATCCATTTATGAATTTAATTTGAATGATTTCCTAACCTGGTGGTGGCGTGATGGCAGCGTAGTGGTCAGAATGCAGTATTACAGGCTAACTCACTGCTCATTCCAGGAATTCGATTCTGACCAACTCAAAGTTGACTCAGCCTTCCATCCTTCTGAGGTCGATAAAACGAGGCCCCAGTTTATTGAGGGCAATATGCTGACTTTGTAAACTGCTTAGAAAAGGCTGTAAAGCACTATGAAGCAGTATATAAGTCTAAGTGCTATTGCTATTATCTCATTGGGTTTACAGAAGCAGTCTGTTCCATTTTCACTAATGGAAATCAAGATTATTATTTAAAAAATCTTTGTTTATGGTAATGACTATATAACAGAACACTTTTTTTCCCCAGCAAAATATATGCTCAGGCTCATGTAAGAGACAACCTGCAAAAAGTTATTTGGATTTGTCAAGTCCCAAACAGTCCTCCTCCCATATATGAACAAAGCTTTCAATATAATGGGCTTCCAGCATTTCAGAATAGTAAGCCAATGAGTTTCACTACTTTGACAAATTCTGCTTCTGGAAGGCTTCACTGCTTTGTTTATTTTCTATTAGAATTCGTTTTGTAGATTTACTTTATGGGGAAAGAGATAGAAAAGAGTGATTTATTATGCTGCTCCCTTATGATCTTGCTTGCTTTTTCTTGTATGATCCTTTAGTTTTCTCCAAATCCACAATCCACACCCTTTTATACTTTTTTGTCCTTGGCTCTCTACCTGTTTGCCTGACCTATAGCATAATCCTTGCTAGGTTTCAATGTTCAATATGTCAACAGTTATTTAAACTCCACTTTTGTTTCCTTTAAGTCTTCCCATCCCTTATTAAAATTCTTTCGATTACCTCTTATTTCCATCTTGTGTCACGTGTATATCTTGACTTCTTTGTGTGAGCATTACAGAAATAGTAATAGTGATAGTACATACATTTCTTAGAATCCCCCCCCCTCTTTTATGTGCTGCAAAAACATATACTCAATAGCAGGGATGTCAAACTCGATTTCATTGAGGGCTGCATCAGAGTTGTGTTTGACTTCAGGGAGCTGGGGTGGGCGTGGCCAGGGTGGGCATGGCCAGCTTGACGTCACTCCTATCAGGGGTGCCTGTGGTGGCCCCAGCGTTCTGTCAGCAAAAACAGGCTCCCGAGCTCCACTTTTGACTGCCACAGCCTCCTGCAACCCTCTGCTTTGTTCATATATGGGAGGAGGACTGTTTGGGATTCGACAAATCCAAATTACTTATTGTAGGACATTGTAGCAGATGATTTTATGAGCTATGCTTAGGTCATACCGAAGGTGGTGGAGTTCTAAATTTTCTAAGCCCAAAATTTCAAGTCTGGTGGCGTACGGTATTTTGTTGCAAGGGGAGGAGTGGAGGATCCTTCTTGTGAAATATTTCTGGACGCGCTCAATTGTATTAATGTCCGATATGCAGTGCGGGTTCCAGACAAATGAGCTGTATTCGAGAATTGGTCTTGCAAATGTTTTGTATGCTCTGGTTAGTAGTGCAATATTACCGGAGAAGAAGCTATGCAAGATTAGGTTTACAACCCTTAATGCCTTTTTGGCGAGGCTGTTACAGTGGGCTTTGGCACTTAGATCATTTGATATGAGTACTCCAAGGTCCTTGACCGAATGAGGCTAATAATAGGGGGTATGAGACCAGTAAAGAAATTCATAATTAATATTCTGAGATCGTCAATTAATAACTATCTTAAAAAAAAATACTGTGGAAATGCTATTCCCAAAGTATTGGTTGTATTTGTTGTGATAGGTTTGCTAGCAAACATAGCAGACCTTAGTGATTAATTTCTAAAATATACTTGTAATGTAATTCTTAGATTTGATGACATAATTGTTTGGAAACTCCTCCCTTCCTCACAACATTTTTTTATCCCTTCAAATGTTTCCATAAGTTGAAATGAGGATTCATTTAAAAACATGTCAGACTCAGAAGGAGGATAAATATCTTACCATTACAGTCAAATCACGCAATGGGATTTAGTATTCATCTTGACAACACTCTTTCTTCTGTAAGGACAGAATTAATCTCATTAAGTGTTATTGCAAGTGTAGGAAAACAGTTTGTGGTGAAGGCAGTGAGCCAAAAAATGAGATATGTAATTGTAACATATCATCAGAGGAAGGCAGTTTGCTAATGACTTTTGTTGTGGTGCCACCCCATTTAATTATCTAATGTTGACTAATTCAGATTCCCCTATAGATGCAATGGTGCTGTGATTTTTCAGATTCCTTTTATTAATGTCATAGAATCCATTTGAACTGGTTGGTGTTCACTGTGGGAATTCTGTGCTTTGATTCCTGTGTCTTTGTGTGACGCCAACTACATTGGGCCTATAACTGAGATGAATATACATTTCTCTTGGTTCCTTCCTATTTAAAAGCACAGGAATGGATTTATTATATGTTTTTCACCAAATGTATGCTAGCATTCTCTTAAATTACAAAATTTTTAGCAAGGGGTTCTCTGCCCGGTTGCTGGGTGGGCGTGAAAATTTACCGTCATCCACTGTAAACAAAAATGGCACCTATCATGCCTATTTGGTTGCACATTTATTTTGTGGGTAGTAAACAGTAAATCTGGAATTATGCTAGTGCACAACAAAGAGTTAATATGTGAAAGAGTTCAGAATTGAGATTTTTTTCTATGATGGTGTAAGTGGCAAGGGAACAATACTTTTGTGGATTGCTTATCACTTATGGTGATTTGAATTCTTGCATCCTAAAAAACGTGGTAGGAGATTGGTTACAGACAACTTGGAGCATTGGCAGAATCTGGAGGGCAAAATCCCTTGTATACATTTGGAGCTAGACATTAGCTAGATTAGTCTAATAAAAACAATTGAGGCTAAATCTAGGAGACACCCAAGCCTGTGAATGCTAAGGAAAGGGATAAACATTCTCTGCAGCATCAATTTTCCAAATGTGGTTTGGATTCCAGCCCTGCTTGGCTGATAAAAGCTGTCAGGGAGATAACAGAAGGCTGAATAAAGATAGTGATTAGGGCATCTTTGAGAGATGGTGGTCTTCCTTCCTTGACAAGGCCCATCCTCAAGAAGCCATTGTTGAGACAGCTAGCACACCAGTTTTCAGGGTTTTGAGAAGGTGATAGGCCTGCAATAGATCTGAACACTTTTCATTTGTCTTCTGTACAGACCAGGAGTGGGTTCCACTTACCTTTACTACTGGTTTGCATCGGAAGCACGAGCATGCACAGATCATCCGTGATGACGTCTGGGCGGGTGGGCGGAGCCTCCCACCGCCATTACTACCGATTTGCAAGAACCGGACCAAACCGGGAGCAACCCACCACTGGTACAGACTAAGGAAGAAGACAGGGCCTAAAGATATTTAAAGAGCCATGGTGGCACAGTGGTTAGAATGCAGTATTGCAGGCTAACTCTGCATTTCACTGCCAGGAGATCGATCCTGACCGGCTAAAGTTTGACTCAAACTTCCATCCTTCTGATGTCATAAAACAAGGACCCAGATTGTTGGGGGCAATATTCTGACTTTGTAAACTGCTTGGAGATGGCTTTAAAGCACTGTGAAGTGGTATATAAATCTGCTATTGCTAAAGTTCAGAACATCCAAATAATCACTCATGATAAATCACTCATGCAGACACCTTCCTAATTCATTGAACTATAAGAAGGGAAAGAGGTGCAACATAGACAGACTTGCAAGAATATGATGTTACAGCCAATCTCAATCAAGATAATTGTAAACATACTATGGAGTTGATTTCATGAACTGGTTTATCTAGTGATAAATTGAAGCTGACCATTTCTGATTTGTTGTACTCTCTGCCCCTAAAGAATGTCCACATCAGGAACCAAGGGGAGACTTTCTTCATATTGGTTTCCCTACTTTGGAATAGTATACCCCTAGAATTAAAATGGCTCCTTCCTTGTATTGTTTTAATGAGCCATTATGATCTTGCTCTTCGGAAAATCTTTGCAGGATAATATAAATAGCTGAATGGCTGCAGATGTTTGGTGCTTTGGAGTTTGGAGAATTAGTTGACTATGTTGTTGTTGTAGCCAATATGAGGGGAGAGAAAATAAAATAACAAAAAAGGAAATAGACTCTGTTGACCTTTGTTTTCTAATCTTGCTGTCTCTAAATTGGGCAGATTTAGAGATAGCTGTATTATAGCATTTTGTCTCAACTTCCTACCAAGGTAGAAGAAATTGGTCATCAGATATTTAAAAGCCTAGATTTTTAAAATCTATGTGACACCAAAATAATCAAAGGAAGCACTAGGCAAGACTTAAAGACTGCGGTATGCAATGATCTAGCCACCATCTTTGTCATCTGCCAAAACAGTGGGAGGTCTAAAGAGTTTGCAAGTAAAATGCATCTTTAAATGCAAATACTGTAGTATATGACTTTTGCATCCAAATGATTAAAAGAGAGGTTTAGCTGAATTTCCAAGAGCTGTTTGAAATATATATTTCAGATTCCATCGCCTGTCTCATATCTGTAGTTGCCAATGGCTTTGAACTCTTTCTCCGAATCCAGTTCTGAGTCTGACTTGAGTTAAAAACTCTCTTGTATTTTCATAATCTTGTTTGAGATCATCTTATGATATTTATGTTGCACATCCAATACAGATATACAGACTGTTCTAAAGGCTGAGAAACCTATTCATTATAGTTTATAGTTATATTCCAGTGTAGTTATATTTTCCATCCTTCAGTCTCTATATAACCCTTTAAATGATTAGTATTAATTTGCTTCTCAAATGAGAATCAGATGGAGAAAAGCTAATAAGAGAAGTGGAACAGATTAATATTCAATTGAATCCAGAACTTTTTCATTTAGGATTGATGAATAAACAGATAGAAAAAAGCCATGAACATTTATTTCAATATATTGTTACTGTACTGTGGCAAGATTATTAAATGCACAAAGATGAAAAGATTCGGCTTCGGAGGAATGGTTGACAAAATTGACAGGACTTGCTGAGAAGACAAACTAATTTCTTTGATTAGAGAAAGGACAATATCTATATTTATTGGTGGCTGGAAATTTCTTATGGATTTTTTGTGTAATTTTTTTTTAAAGTGAACTTGTGATTTATGGTTTTATGCTTAGACAGGATAGATTGTAGAAAGAAGAGAATCGTGGTGTAACTTTAGAGAGAAAGGTTAAAATATAATTGTACTTACAACTGCTGTGAAGAGTATCACAAGTCACTTTTTAATATATTTTTTTCTTTTTCCTACTTGCTTCTGCATTTTTTCTTATTGCACATTTACCTTTTTTTTTTTCATTTTTCTTATTTCTCTTTCTCTTTTAGTTTGTATTAGTTCTTATTATTGCTGTCAAAATGTTTGATAAAAATATTTTTAAAAATAGAGAAGAGGAGTAGAGCAAGCCTTCACAACTCTCCTCTTGTTTTATGATGACTGTCATGTTGCAGGCATGAAGGGAGGGGATGGAGGAAGGGAGTGGTGGGGATGGAAGAGACCATATATAGCATTTGCTCAAGCCTATATTTGGACAGAGTTTGCTCTATTTGTGAAACTGAGGAGAAACAAGACGCCCAACTTCTAAGACAAGGTATATTCTTTAAAATTCATTCTAATGATTGATGGATTTCATAGTGCTATTAATTACTGTAAAAATATTTTGCATGATTGCTTGAACTGGTGCTTGAGAACAGTTGAGTGTAGAGAACGTATTTTATGAGCAAGCGGTAATAAATTGTTGAAAGCATTTTCAGGAAGCCTCAATATACATACTATAATTGACCCAGGAATTGTGCAATCCAGTGAGTTTCATGTACATTTTTTTCCTGGTAGTTTGTATAGGACCAAAGAGACAGCATGCTTAGTTGTTGTTGTTGGTTGGATTTTTTTTTTTTTGAAGTTGCATGCTTTTTTGTTTTTAAACAGAATCCTTGAGTGTTCTGGATATTACTAGAAAATTGACAATGTTCTTTTCTCAGCTTTTTTTGTCATATATCCATGTAAGAGAAACTTATTGGAGTATTTTTGTGACATTTGCTTGCATCTATTTTTCAACTCCCCCTCCCCCCTTGCGATAGCATGATCAGCTTAGTGTAGAGATGGTTTGTTTGCATTAACTTTTTTCCTCTTTGCTTCCTTGATGTAGGGGAGGCATCAGTGGGATAGCTACAATGTCAGAACCAACGGCCACCGAGAATAAGAAAACTCCTGCTGGTTTGAGTGGGCGAAGAGCTGTCCCACCCAATGTTTCCAATGCAGAAGAAGACGAAGTACCTGAAGTAGAGACAATTGGTTTGGTACCAAGGGGATTTAAGAGAGAAGGTATGACTAACCCACACAATTTGGAACTAATCAGTACACCTGAGAGTTTTTTTTCTTCACTTCCCTGTCAGTCGTACCATTGTAAAATATTGAAGTTCAGACAGAATTCAAGGCTGCGACACCTGCTTTTTCTCTTAGTGATTAGCAAATTGCAGGATATTGTCATGGGCTAGGAAATACATGGGATATATTCCCTTGCAGTTCTGTGATAAATCCTGCATGCTTGCTATCAATATACCCTTCTATTAGGCACTTCCATAAGGGGGCCTTTTTGGCAGTTCAAAAATCATCTCCATGCCTGATCTTGTAGGCATTCTGGAACGGAGTTTATTTATGGTTGGCTTTGTTGCACTAATTGAAAAATCATAGCAAAATTAGTCTTTCTTGAAATACTGCAGTGCTTCAGGGTGATCCTTTTCCCCTCTTGTTGATCTGGCACCTAACACCTTTCTTGCCCATGTAGAGTTGTTTCCTGTATTTTGAGGTTAGCGGGAGTAGATGTGATTGGAGTTTGGCTTTAAAGGATTTCTATGAAAAAAGGGAAACTCAAATGGTGTGGAAGGGCCCATTATTCCTTTTACCATGCTCTTCATTTTTCTTCTCAGTGTTGAAGAGAAATGAAAGAGAAAACAAAGAAAAACTGTTTCCATTTGAAAGACTGCAACAATTTTTATCTTAAGTTCTATAGTGCACAAGAGACATACAAGAGTTTTTTTTCTTATTATCTTTATTCTTTATTTATATCTTTATCTTATTATCTTTATTCTAAGATTATTCTTATTATCCAGATATACTATTAAGATCATGACTTTATTATTAGGGGCAAAATGCATTGTTATTAGAAGAATTATTATTATAATTTATCTTATCTTATCATTATTATAATCTAGAGAAAGAGGGAAAAAGCACTAAACAACCCTCCACACATGTCTGTCTGTATATTCTTATTTATATATTTAATTTCTATAGCCGCCATCTCAATAAATGACTCTGGACATCACATCATAAATAACATTAAAAAAATAAAGCAACAAAAAAAATACAGAATAAATATATATGGTCACTGAGTAAAACTATCACCACAGTAGTTAATATAGTGAAGAAACAAGGGCCTTCACACCAGTGGTGGGATTCAAATTTTTTTACTACCTCTTTGGGCGTGGCATGGTAGGCATAGCATGACTTGGTGGGCGTGACTTAGTGGGCGTGGCAGGGGAGGAATACTGTAAAATCTCCATTCCCACTCCACTCCAGGGGAAGGATACTGTAAAATCTCCATTCCCTGCCCAATCCAGGGAAAGGTTACTGCAAAATCCCCATTTCCTCCCGATCAGCTGGGACTCAGGCGGCAGAGAATAGATGGGGGGGGCAGTCAGAGGTGGAGAACCGGTATTTCCACTACCGGTTCTCCAGAACTGGTCAGAACCTGCTGAATACCAACTCTGCTTCACAACCTTGGGGTCCCAGACCAGGTAACCAGGTCTTCATGACCGTATGAAAGGCCAACAGGGTTGGAGTCATCCTAATCTCTGAAGAAAGAATATTCCAAAGGGCAGGGCTACAGCAAAGAAGGCATGTCTCCTACCCATAGTCCCTGCCAGCTGACATGCCTTGGCTGGCAGGACCTGTAATACGTCTAACCTGCCGAATTGAATTGGACAGGTAGAAACAACTAGGAGAAAAAGGTCCCCCCCAGTAGCCCATGAAGGGCTTTAAAGGTAATAACCAGCACCTTGAATTGCACTGGAAACACACTGGCAACCAATGTAGCTCACACAGTAGTGTACATATGTTGAATATCTGACGCCATTTACAGCTTGTGCTGGCTGGAGCTTTCAAATATTTTTTTAAGGGCAACCCTGTGTAGAGATGAGAAATCACAAGATCATGAATGGCTGTGATCAAAGACTCTCGGTCCAGGGATGGGTGCAAATAGTGCATAACCAGAAGGTCCTTCTGGTTATGCACTATTTGCACCCATCCCTTCTAGTCATGGCTGCCATCTGATCTTCCAATAGGACCTATGAGTCCAGCTGGATTCTCAAATTGTACACCGGGTCTGTCTGGGACAGTTTCCAGACTGCCCCATTCCATCAGAGATGGAAGAACCTTGTCACCAGAAGGCCCAAATGTTACTCATTTTTGTTTGGGCTGAGTTGACACACATTGTACCTCATCCAGGCCCCTACAGCCTCTAGGCCAGTGGTGAAATTCAATTTTTTTTACTACTGGTTCTGTGGGCGTGGCTTGGTGGATGTGGTGTGGCTTGGTGGGCATGGCTTGGTGGACGTGGCAGGGGAAGGATACTGCAAAATCCCCATTCCCTCCCCACTCCTGGGGAAAGGATATTGCAAAATCTCCATTCCCACCCCACTCTGGGAGCAGCCAGAGGTGGTATTTGCCGGTTCTCCGAACTACTCAAAATTTCCACTACCAATTCTCCAGAACCTGTCAGAACCTGCTGGATTTCACCCCTCCTCTAGGCCAGTGATGGTTAATATTTTCGGCACCGAGTTCCAAAACTGGTGCACATGCCAGAGCACCAGAACCTGGAAGAGAGCAGCTGGCCGGTGCACATGCACATGGCAGCCAGTTGCTTTTCCGGGTTCTGTCGCAAGCATGCGAGCCAGTAGACATGCACACACTGGAACCCAGAAGAGAGCAACTGGCCGGCGCGCATGCGCGCCGGACCAGCTGTCCAGAGTACATGCGTGCGACAGAACCCATAAGAGCAGCTGGCAACAGCGTGCATGCCCACAGAAAGGGCTCTACGTGCCACCTCTGGCACGCGTGCCATAGGTTCGCCATCATGGCTCTAGGCACTGGACAGGACAACCACAGCATTGCTCAGGTAGCCTAGAGTAGAGATATTAAGCTGGGTACCATCAGCATATTGATGATATTTCACCCAGCAGTCTCATGTAGATGTTCAATAGGAGACAACTGGGCCCTGGGACAAGTGGGGCTGTGGGCTGGATGTCTCTCCTCTCCTACCAGTCAACACCAACTGGAGCTGACCCTGGAGGAAGGAGAAGAACCAGTGCAATACATTGCCATCCACCCCCTAATCTGGGAGTTGATTCAGAAGAATCAAGAAGATCAAGGGTGGATGAACTACCCCTATCCTGCTCCCACTAGAGGTCTCTTTGTCAAGCTCTAAAACATAGAAATCTAGACACTATAGACATCAGAAAAACACAGCAGCAATACAAATATTAAAAATACAAAATGTAGCCATGGAAATGTCTAGCAAGAATTTGGATGTAAGGTAGATTAATTTTGAAAAATAGTTCTTGAGCTGTCATTAAAAAAGCAAAACTTTTTTTTTTAGTTCTGAATGGCTCTTGGAATTGTTGGGACAGGACAATATCAGTAGATGCACAGGTTCAGATAGAAGAAGATGGTCTTTTAAATATTCTGTCCAGAAACTATTCAAGCTCATCATCAGCACTTCAATCTCAGAAATAAAATAGAAGCCAGTGCATCTACTTTGTTATGGAATCATTTGCCTCTATCCATAACTTCTATTAGCAAATGGGCCACAGCATTCTAGGATAAGTGTGGGTTTTTAATGCTTTTCAAAAGTAACCCTGTATGGAATCTATTGCACTACCGTATACCGTAGTATATGTATTTCGGAGTATAAGATGCACCTTTTTCCCCCAAAAAGAGGGTGAAAATCTGGGTGCGTCTTATATTCCGAATGTAGCCCCACCCAGCTTCTCAAACGGAGGTTTCAGAAGCTAGAAAAAGCATCAGAAACAAAACTTCAGAAAAGAAGCCCCCAAACAGAGCTTCAGAAAAAAAAGCCCCCAAATAGAGCTTCAGAAAAGAAGCCCCCAAACAGAGCTTCAGAGGCTTTTTTTCTGAAGCTCTGTTTCGGAGGCTTTCAGAGGCAGGAAAAAAAGTTTTTTCTGAAACAGAGTTTCAGAAGTTTCAGAGGCAGAAAAAAAAGCAAAAAAAAGCAAGGCATGGAGCTCACAACCAAGGAACCTGTTGCTAAAATTCACCTCTGGGAACAGCTGATTGGGGGTATTCCAGGAGGCTGATCTACCTGCCAATCAGCTTTTTTCTTATTTTCCTTCCCAAAAACTAAGGTGCTTCTTATACTTCGGTGCGTCTTATACTCCGAAAAATATGGTAATTCTGATATGATAAGGTAAAGTAACTAAGGTCAGATCAACATTTTTCAAGAGTAACATAGTGAGTTTAAGTGTCATCAAACGAGAAAGCTGGTAATATGTAAGTGAGTGAGCTAGATTGTGCTTTATGGCATCTTCCTGCTATTTACATACCAATTTAAAAGTTCCTGTAACTGCACATACGTAAGCTTACTAAAATGCAGTTTGCAAAATGTATGGTATGGAACCTATTGGCATACATGTGGGCACACGGGAACATATACAAACACTCATGGAAAGAACTCACTTTGGAAAATTCTTGTGAAAACTTGTGAATACAGGTAGTCCTCGACTTACAACAGTTCACTTAATGACAATTCAAAAACAATATGGCACTGAAAAAAGTGACTTATGACCATTTTTCTTGCATCCCCATGGTCATGTGGTTTACATTCAGATGCTTGACAACTAACTCACATTTATGACCGTCACAGTGTCCTGGGATCATGTGATCTCCTTTTGTGACCTTCTGACAAGCAAAGTCAATGGAGAAACCAGATTCACTTAACAACTGTGTTTGACTAACTTAACAATGGCAGGGACTCACTTAACAACCGTGGCAAGAAAAGTCATAAAATGGGACAAAACTCACTTAACAAATTTCTCACGTAGCGACATAAATTTTGGGCTCAGATGTGGTTGTAAGTTGAGGACTACCTGTAATCAGGATCTGTAGGAGCAAGATAAAACAGAGAGAAGAGGTAAAGACATGAAATGGAAGGACGAGGTTACCAGATGAACTGATTATACTACGTAGGTAATGCAGGTCTGAGACCAATCCTCTATCCTCTCTCCCAACTGCCCCGAGGAGCAGATGAAATGGAAGATTAACACAGCAATAGACCTAGCCGCAGCTGGCTATTTGGAGACATGGAGCAATATGACCTTTGTCCACTGGCAACCACAATAAAATTGAATGATAGGTACCAGTTGGAAGGAATTGGACTTAAGAATTGGAGAGAAGTGATCCAGGTCACAAACAAAGCTAAGGAGCACTTGAAAATGCAGCAAAGCCAAGAGGTTGGAAAGATAAAAGTTGCAGCCCGCTCCTGAAGACCTTTATAGTCCTTTTATCTAGGGGAGGTTAATGAATCAGCCTCAATCATTGGGGCCAATCCAAAAAAGTGAGAATATTTCACTGCCAGGAAAGTACAATAATATAGATCAGTGATGGCGAACCTTTTTTTCCTCAGGTGCCAAAAGTGCGTGCCGACACCCATAATGCAATGCCCCTCCGCACACCCCACACCCCGCACTTGCACGTGTGATCCCCCATGCAACCCCCACGCGCATACACACGCGACCCCCATTTTGGTGCCAGCAAACCTCCCTGAAGCCACCTGGAACCAAAAACGGGGGAGGCACTGCACCCCCACCCCCATTTTTCTGCTAGCAGGCCTCTTTGAAGCCTCCTTCTTCCCCACAAAAATGGGGTGTGGGGGGGCACACACCCCCACTCCCCGCATGCACCTGTGACACCTCCCACCCCCGCGCATGCGTGTGTCTCCTGGGAGAGACCCAAAAATCAGCTGGCCGGCAGGAGGCACACAGGCATAGGCAGTGGAGCTGACCTGGGCATTGGCTCGCGTGCCCGTAGAGATGGCTCCGCGTGCCACCTGTGGCAGGCATGCCATAGGTTCACCATCACGGATATAGATAGTTCGCAGAAGCATGCAACAGATTTGAGTCAGGCTTATTGGAGATACTTAAGAATTACATTAACAAAACTTTTCATTTGGAGCACCTCTGAAACACTGCTTTTTTTTTACTTTTTTTTTATAGCTGGCTCTTAGCTATTTTATTAGAATTATCTCTCATACTGTCTCATGACTCCTGTTATTTTGCATCCCCAGAAGGTTCCACTATAATTTTAGTTATTTAGGCCTCTATATCTTTAACTGAAAAAAAGTCCATGATGGATTCGTGATTATGATAGCTAGTGAAAACCATTCATATTTATGCTCCTTTTAAAGTAAAGAACTTGAGATTGAAGATATTCTACCTAAAATTAAGCAACAATACATTATAATATACAAGGTTATATCTGAACTTTGGCTGTTCCATACAATATCCAAAGCTAAGGTATAGATAAACTTGCTATTCAAAAAATTTGTATTTAATGAAAATTTGTATTTAATTTTAATTAATTTTTAAAAATAGCATCAAAGAGTGATTGCAATGTTTTTAGAGGAATGTTTTCTGCTTTTTTGCTTTTTTTTTTTGGTGCTCTATTTGAGATAAAAATCCATCCTTCGAAAGCTCTAAGTATTTGGATTGGGAACAATTTTTTCATTGATGCTAACCTACTGCAAATAGCCTATTATTTCTTGAAACCTGTAAAGTCATGCTAAAATTGCCTAAAATAATTTTTTTTTCCCGTTTTAATGTCTTGGAAGAAGAAGCCTTCCAAATGAGATGTCCATTTGCTATTTTAATAGAGGGTTGAGGAAACAGAAAACAGCCCTCGCCTCCAAATAGAATTGTCAACCCTTCAGATTGCCCAATTCAATCTGTTTTCATTTTGCTTAAGGGACTGAAACATGACTCTGATCAGTCTTGATCGTCATTAATTTCTTCTACGTTTAATACATTCAAATTTTTCTAAGTGTGCTTTGTGAAAATTCACTGTTGTGCACGCACATATGCATTGGCAGGCACACATATACATTCAGAGATCATTTCAAGAATGGCTATCATTCTGGTAGAAATCCCAAGAGGAGTTCCTCACATAAATTAACAACAATCTTGTCAGGGTTGTTGTAAATTGGCTGCTGGCATATGTACAAGAGAGTGAAGTGAGCAGATGGTCCTGGTATGAAGAAGCAGTGGGGGTGTAATATTAAAGAGAATCTGCTGCCATGGAGATGTGGCCTCTCACAGGGAGTTGGTCCATTGGGAAAGCTGTGCTGAATGGATTCTTGATATGCTTGGTGACCTTCAGGTTCTTTTGTCCAAGGAACTGGTTAACATGTCAAGGTCAGGTAGCTCATGGACAGCCAGGGACACAGTGCATGAGTTTTTTCTTAAAGCTATTGACACATTGTTAGGCACCAGTGAAAATAGATTACATGCTTTTCTAGAATTTTTGCTGGTGTTCTTCTGGGCAAATCTAGATGTTTAGGGATTTCTAAGTAGAAAGATATGGATAAATTAGGCAGGAGGGGAAGGAAGTCTTTATGTGTAGCTTAATTCTTTAGATGCAGTTCTGTCCTTGTGCTTCTGCTAGAACAGGGCTGTCAAACTTGCGGCCCGCAGGCCAAATGCATCACGCGCTGGCCACACCCACGCCCGGTTTAGCGAAAGGGAAAAATACTCAATACAAAGGCGTCGTGCCTTTGCGGCCTCTGACCCGATGCCGATCTCAACTGGCTCCTTGGTTTTCTGAGGAGCTGAGAGAGATGAAGCGTCGGAAAAGACGCCTAGAGAGCATTTGGAGGACTAGCCAATCCGATTCCGACCGGACACAGGTGAGGTCTTATATCAAGACCTACCTAGTGGCGATAAAAGCGGCAAAGTCTAACCACTTTTCCGCTCTTATCGCATCTGCAGAGAACCGCCCAGCCGCCTTGTTTAGGGTGACCCACTCCCTCCTCCGGGGGGGAGTGCGGGAAGATCCCTTGCAGGGTCGCGCTGAGGATTTTGTGCAATTCCTGCACGATAAAGTCGCTCGGATTCGGGATGGCTTGGACTCCGACTGGATGAGTCCACGGGAGGAGACGAGGGCAGGTCTTGAGAATGTTACCTGGGAGGAGTTTGATCCTGTGACTCCCGAGGATGTGGACAGGGTTCTGGGTAAGATTAGTGCCGCCACGTGTTTATTGGACCCGTGTCCCTCCTGGTTGGTGCTGGCCTCCCGGGAGGTTACACGAGGCTGGCTCTAGGGGATTATAAGTGCTTCTCTGAGTGAGGGTGCCTTTCCTGCCGCCTTGAAAGAGGCGGTAGTGAGGCCCCTCCTCAAGAAGCCTTCCCTGGACCCGGCTGAATTAGCCAACTATCGTCCAGTCTCCAACCTTCGTTTTGTGGCGAAGGTTGTTGAGAGCGTGGTGGCACGACAACTTCCCCGGCACCTGGATGAAGCTATCTATCTAGACCCGTACCAGTCGGGCTTCAGGCAGGGGTACAGCACTGAAACGGCATTGGTCGCGTTGGTGGATGATCTCTGGAGGGCTCGGGACAGGGGCTGCTCCTCTGTCCTAGTCCTATTAGACCTCTCGGCGGCTTTTGATACCATCGACCATGGTATCATGCTGCAGCGGTTGAGGGGGTTAGGAATAGGGGGCATCGTTTTGCGGTGGTTCTCCTCCTTCCTCTCCGACCGCTCGCAGTTTGTGTTGGCAGGAGGACAGAGGTCGACCTCGAGGCATCTCGCATGGGGAGTGCCACAAGGGTCGGTCCTCTCGCCTCTCCTGTTCAACATTTATGTGAAGCCGCTGGGTGAGATCATCTGTGGTTTCGGGGTGAAGTGTCATCTGTACGCTGACGATACTCAGCTGTACATCTCCACCCCAGACCACCCCAACGATGCCCTTGATGTGATGTCCCGCTGCCTGGAGGCCGTGCGGGCCTGGATGGGGAGGAACAGGCTCAGACTCAACCCCTCCAAGACCGAGTGGCTGTGGCTTCCGGCGCCCCGATATAGTCAGCAGGTGCCATCGCTGACTATTGGGGGTGAATCTTTGCCCCCCACAGAGAGGGCTTGCAATCTGGGTGTCCTCCTGGACGCACGGCTGTCTTTAGAAGAGCATATGACGGCCGTGGCCAGGGGGGCCTTTTATCAGGTTCGCCTGATTCGCCAGTTGCAGCCCTTTCTGGATCGGGACGCCTTGCGCACGGTCACTCACGCCCTTGTCACCTCCCGGTTGGACTATTGTAATGCTCTCTACATGGGGCTCCCCTTGAAGAGCACTCGGAGGCTCCAACTGGTCCAGAATGCGGCCGCGCGGGTGGTTATGGGTGCAACCCGTTGCGCCCACGTGACACCCCTCCTGCGCGAGCTGCACTGGCTCCCAGTGGTCTTCCGGGTGCGATTCAAGGTGTTGGTTACCACCTTTAAAGCGCTCCATGGCATAGGACCTGGGTACCTTCGAGACCGACTTCTGCCACCAATAGCCTCCCACCGACCAGTCCGCTCCCACAGAGAGGGTCTCCTCCGGGTGCCATCAGCCAAGTTATGTCGGCTGGTGACACCCAGGGGGAGGGCCTTCTCTGTGGGAGCTCCAGCCCTGTGGAATGAATTGCCCCCCGAAATACGAAAGATTTCCGACCTCCGGGTGTTTCGCTGCGCTCTGAAGACCCTGTTGTTCCGCCAGGCAGGGCTATTAACATAATGTTTTAAATTGGGGTATTTTAAATTTCTGGGATTTTAATTGGAGCCTAATTATTTAATGATTTTAAATTTTAAATTGTTGTCGTGTTTTTTGTGTTTTTAAATAGGCTGTACACCGCCCTGAGTCCTTCGGGAGAAGGGCGGTATAGAAATAAAATTATTATTATTATTATTATTATTATTATTATCACATGACGACACCGTGACGATGCAAGTTTCTGTGCTAAAATGTATGAAGGGGATTTCCATCAATAATCCTTATTTCAAGAATTCTTACCTCTTGACTATAGGACAAATGTCTTGATAACATGACATTTGCAAATTTAATAGAAAGGAAAATATTTCATATTCTAAAATATAATCGCTTTTTTCTGTAATGGGATAATGCTCCTAGATTAAAGTGAACATTCTGCTTGGAAAGAATATAGCAGAAGGCAAAAATTATTTTTCCTTCAGAACTCTATGTGTACAGGGTTTCTTGTGGCAACTAATGGATGCATGCTCAGAGCAACAGGGGTCATTTGGCTAATTAGTTCCTAAAATATTGTTTGTTGAAAAAAAAGAAAAAAGCCCTTAGTACTCTGCCTGCATTATTGTGAAATTCATGTAAAGTTGAAGGCAGATTAATCATTACGTTTTTGAGGTTATGTGATGAAAGTTCTTGGATGCCATGGTGCTCAGTGCAACATGAAAATCAACAAAAGTATTTGTGGTTTGTTTGCAATATCAGCAGAAGCATTAAGAAATTTGTAACCCTTGAAGCACTAATTCTGCTTCAGATTAAAAAAAAGACAAATGAATAGGAAAATATAAGAACATCAGAATAATCTGCTGGATCAGGCCAATACCCATCTTTCTCCAGCATTAATAAAAATGACGCTAGTAGTAATATTACAAAACCAAGTAGGTAGTATACAGTGGTGGGTTTCACATTTTGTTACCACTGGTTCGCCCCAAACGTGCACGCTCGCTTTGTGCACGCGCGCACCTTCAGCGCATGCGCCTGGCCTCAAAAATGTGCCTAAATAGGAGAACAAAGCACCGGGGCGGATGGGTGGGCCCACCAGCAATCTTCGCTACCAGTTCACCTGAACTGGTATGAACTGGCTGAATACCACCTCTGGTAGTATACAGTGGTGGGTTCTAACCGGCTTTACTACCGGTTCTCTTTGTGCACGCGCTTCGCGCGCGATCACCTCTTCGGTCACGCACTCCGCGCAAGCGTATTACAAATCTGCCCAGCTGAGGTGCGGCTATCCACTCTGCCGCACCTCTCAACTGGGCTACAAATGAAGAAATAAAAGGTAAGAATAACGTGGGGGTGGGCAGGAGGGCCCAGCTCCCGAAGACAGAGAACCGGTTCGGTGACATAATATCGTCACCGCTACCGGCTCGGCCGAACTGGGAGGAACCCACCACTGGTAGTATATCTAAATAAAGTGATTTTGCTTCTACAACAGCCCAGAACTTCAGATACCTCTGTAGTGTTCTTAAGTAGATGGTAGAAACATTCTCCTGTTCAATTGTTCTCCTGAAACTGAATTTGGGAGGTGTGTTGGTCATAATCTTAAAATAATATGAAGATCCAATATTAGTAGTCCTGTATAGAACTGTCCATAAATCTATCCAAATCCCCCTCTTAAAAACATCCAAATTAGCAGCCAGCACTACCTCTTTTGATAATGTATTAATGTATTATTATTACTGAGTTTTCTTATGACTGCTCCAAATCTCTTTCTAATCAACTTTATTGGATGACTGCTGATCCTTGTATTTTGAGGGCAGAGAGTTTCACTTTGTCCAAGTCACGCATAAGTTTATACACCTTGATTGTGACTCTATCCCCATTTTTCCCACCTAAGAGTCCCAAACTTTCTAGCATTTTCTCATGGTAAAGGAACTTGAGTGTCCTGACAACTTTGGTTGCCAGCCTCTATACTATTTCCAGCTGCTTTATATCCTTCTTCAAATAATAATGAGATGCAGTTGCTCAACAGACTTACAGTATATAAGGGCATTACAGATGCAGATATACAATAGAGATGTTTAAATTCATTACAATGTTGGCTTTATTTCTATTTCCCTCCCCTCATGATTTCTAGGATGGAATTGGCTGCACCCTGAGTTGTCACTGAAATCTCCATTATGATTCCTAAATCTTTGGGATATTAGTTATAAATAGCAATCTAAACTATCAGACCTTGGGGAGAGGGGTTCACAACTTTACATTTACTTCTATTAAATTTCATTTGCAATTTGGTTGACCAATCACCCAGTTACAACAGATTCTTCTGGAGTGCTTCTAGACACATTTGGTTTTTACAGCATTAGCAGTACTATCATCTACAAATTTGGCTGGCTCACTGCTTATGGCTAAGTCAAGAATATTTACAAGTAACCTTAAGCAAGATCCCAAAATAAATCCCTGAAGCACATCATTTCTTACTTCTCTCTTTTGAGAAAATTGCCTGTGTATTCCTCAGCTTTGCTTTCTTTTTTTCCAGCCAGATCTGTGTCTCTAGAATGCCACTGTGTGTTCATATCTAACAGCATTTTGCATTTTTACATGAATAGAATAGAATAGAATAGAATAGAATAGAATAGAATAGAATAGAATAGAATAGAATAGAATAGAATAGAATAGAATAGAATAGAATAGTTGGAAGAGACCTTGGAGGTCTTCTAGTCCAACCCCCTGCTCAGGCAGGAAATTTATACCATTTCAGACAAATGGTTGTCCAATCTCTTCTTTAAAACTTCCAGTGTTGGAGAATTCACAACTTCTGGAGGCAAGTTGTTCCACTGATTAATTGTTCTAACTGTTAGGAAATTTCTTCTTAGTTCTAGGTTGCTTCTCTCCTTGATTAGTTTCCATCCATTGCTTCTTGTCCTGCCTTTGATTCCCTCTTCTTTGTGGCAACCCCTGAGATATTGGAACACTGCTATCATGTCACCCTTAGTCCTTCTTTTCATTCACAGACTCTCCCTTCATCCTCTCCTTACCTCATCCTATCCCATACGTGGACTGCAAAAATCTAATGGCCCAGATTTTCAGAAAACATTGTCTCCTGCCACCTAGTGTTCTTCTACATTTATGTAGCTTGAGGAGCATCATATGAGAGAGACTTGGAATGCTGTGCCAGGATGGGAAGCTATTTTCTAGACATAAAATCCTAAAGCTGTACCTGATATTCCTTCTCCTACCGCACTGCTATGTATTTCCAAGTGTAAGTCGGAATGTAGCCTTGGTATTAGCAACTGAGGTTTTAAATTGAAGAGATTTTGGCATAATTGAGGATTACCATGCTTCAGGAAAATAAAGGGCTCCTCTCTTGAGATTTGATTCATATACTACTTGAGGCAGCAGAACACAGTTTAAATTACATTTTGGCAGGGTGGAAATATCTACTGGGAATATGTGTTATAAAACCCAAACCAGTTTACAACATGGCTTTATTAGAATGATACTGGGTGATTAATCCTTTGGGAGCTACTGTCGTGAGGTTCTTTAGTCTGTCTAAAGAGGAGTCTTATTAAAGTGTTTTTGCAATGGCCAATGGCATAAAAAGCGGTATATTTTCCTAGGCTAACCACAGGACTCTGCTTCAACATTACAATAAGGGCGCTCAGCTGTTGAATTAAAATTTAATTTGGAAGTGGTAGGATTGCCTCCAGGCTGCATTATCTGTCTTCAAAGGGCCTGCATCATTGATGAGGCTTCCTTTAAGGTCAGAAGTCTGGTGTTCTGTAGTTGGGAATGGGAAAAGCTGAGAAGAGCTGTTAATGAGGACTGCAACAGTTATACTAGTTATGCTAGATAAATCAGCAGTTCCTGTAGCTTTTAAGAACCCTTCCCCCCCCCACTTTCCCAATCCCAAATGTATTTTGTTTGTACTTGTTCTTGTGGAAAACAGGTCTGGCAAAATTTGTGTCCAATCTATTGTGTCCAATACAATATACCAGTATGTAGCTCAGGGTTGAACTGTGGAGTCCTTAGTGCTGTCTGAGCTTGGTTGTTGACTTGCAGACATTTCATTACCTGACTAGATAACATAAATTGGATAGATAACATAATGTTATCTAGTTTATTTATTTATTTATTTATTTAAATTTCTATACCGCCCTTCTCCAAATAGGACTCAGGGCGGTGCACAGCCTAAGTAAAAACAAAGCATACAAAATTTAAAAAACAGTATTAAAATAATTAAATATTCTGGCTGTAAATTAAAACAACCCAATTTAAAATCAATTTAAAATTTAGCTCAAGCCAGCCCAGCTAGTTGAAATAAATAGGTTTTCAGGGCCTGACGAAAAATCCGGAGGTCTGTTATTATACGTAACTCTGGGGGAAGGTTATTCCAGAGGGTGGGCGCCGTCACAGAGAAGGCTCTCCCCCTGGGGGTCGCCAGCCGACATTGTCTGGCGGACAGCACCCTGAGGAGGCCCACTCTGTGCGAGCGTACTGGCCGGTGGGAGGCTATTGGTGGCAGTAGGCGGTCTCGTAAATACCCCGGCCCTAAGCCATGGAGCGCTTTAAAGGTGGTCACCAACACCTTGAAGCGCACCCGGAAGACCATCGGGAGCCAGTGCAGCTCGCGCAGGAGAGGTGTCACATGGGAGCGCCTCGTCGCCCCCATAATCCCCCGCACGGCCGCGTTCTGGACCAGCTGGAGCCTCCGGGTGCACCCCAGGGGGAGCCCCATGTAGAGAGCGTTGCAGTAGTCCAGGCGGGAAGTGACTAGTGCCTGAGTGACTGTGCGTAGAGAGTCCCGATCTAGAAAGGGGCGCAACTGGCGTATCAGGCGAATCTGATAAAAAGCCCCCCTGGCCACGGCCGTCAAATGGTCTTCTAGAGACAGCCGTGCGTCCAGGAGGACGCCCAAGTTGCGAGCCCTCTCCGTGGGGGCGAGTGATTTGCCCCCAATAGCCAGCGATGGCGTCAGCTGGCTATATCGGGACGCTGGAAGCCACAGCCACTCGGTCTTGGAGGGGTTGAGTCGGAGCCTGTTTCTCCCCATCAAGGCCCGCACGGCCTCCAGGCACTGGGACATCACTTCAAGGGCATCGTTGGGGTGGCCTGGGGTGGAGATGTACAGCTGGGTGTCATCAGCGTACTGATGGAACTCCACCCCGAAGCCACGGATGATCTCACCCAGCGGCTTTACATAAATGTTGAACAGAAGGGGCGAGAGGACCGACCCTTGTGGCACCCCACAAGCAAGGTGCCTCGGGATCGACCGCTGCCCCCCCGTCAACACAGATTGCGACCGGTCAGAGAGGTAGGAGGAGAACCACCGCAGAATGGTGCCCCCCACCCCCAACCCCGCCAACCGGTGCAACATGATACCATGGTCGATGGTATCAAAAGCCGCTGAGAGGTCTAACAGGACCAGGATAGAGGAGCAACCCCTATCCTGAGCCCTCCAGAGATCATCCACCAACGCGACCAATGCCATTTCCGTGCTGTGCCCAGGCCGGAAGCCGGACTGGAGCGGGTCTAGATAGACAGTTTCATCCAGGTACCGGGGAAGCTGTTGCGCTACCACACTCTCAACAACCTTCGCAACAAAGCGAAGGTTGGAGACTGGACGATAGTTAGCCAAAACAGCCGGATCCAGAGAGGGCTTCTTGAGGAGGGGCCTCACAACCGCTTCTTTCAAAGCGGCCGGCAGGACCCCCTCACTCAAAGAAGTTGTGTAACATCTGCAAGCCAAGAGAGCTCAGAGAGCACCAAGGACCTCATAAAAAGCATGTCTGTACAATTTCATATGTATTCACTGGCCAAAGTTGTAGAAACTGGTTGTGTAGTTTTGCTCGCTCCCACCCTGTGTCATGAGGTTTAGAAATTTGCTACATCATTCATTCTTCAATATAAAACTTCAGGTCTCATGATTTCTTCCAACAACACAGGGCAATCACTTGGAAGAACATTTGTCAACTGTGTGTCTAAGTAAAAAGCTGATGAAACTGAGAGGTTTTTGTTCAAAACACAATTTTGGAAGCCTGCTAATACTAAATTAAAGGCCTAATATGATCGCTCATTAAGCCAGAGGACATTTTAAAGAAGGTGGGGTCTGTTAATAAATAAAATATCCTTTTCAAGCCAGGATCATATTTTTAACCAAATAAAAATAAATAGCAGCTAATGTAGATCATGTGTGAATGCTGAACATCTATTTAAAAGGACACCAAGAAGAAAAGTAATGTTCACTGTTCCAAGTCACAAGGCCTGACACAACATCCAAATAACTTGAAAAGTCATGATTAATATGTTTATTGAATGCTGTTTTTAAATATTAAACAAGGTGGAAAAGTAACCTCTTTTCCAAATACGTAGAAACATATATTATACATTGTAAGAAACAGAGCACTGCTGGAATTCTTAATTTATACTGGTATTTCAACCATATATATTATCTGAAATGCTCACTTGGTTGTATAGTAAATGGGAGTGAATGCATGGCTCATTGCTAAACTCAGTTCAATTTAGTTTTGATTGTTTATGACATAGATCTTCACAATGTAGCAAGCATAATATATTAGTTGAAATGAAAAATAAATAAGTTAAAATAGAAGTAGCAAGTCCAAAACTCACAAATTCAAAGCTAAATATAAAATCCCATAACACCAGTTTCCTGGCATTTAATTTGTAATACTTCAGTCAATGACAGGGGGAAAAAATAATCATAATAGTTAACTGCCAGAGGTTTTTAGTGAAGTCTTAACATCAGCTTTACAAAATCTGGCATGTCTCTTGGCTCAGACTATTAAAAATGTAGGAAGTTATCACAAAATTGGTAGCTAGATTGGCTTGTTTATTCTTTAACAAGTCAAGGGTGGGATTTTTTTTGTGCCTTAATACAAAGAATCATTTAGGAAATAAAGGGGAAGATCATTTGTCTTATCTGAAATGATAAAAGCATAGATTTTTAAAGTATTTCCATCTTTTCTCACAAGGTAGTTACTCTCATTTATCTTCAGGTATTTGAGAAAAATTCTTTACCTCACAATCCAATGATCTGTTCAAATGCAGAGAAATTGCCAACTGACATAAGTATGAATTTTCTGTGAAATACATTAAGCAAATGGAATTAATTGTGGGGAAATGGCTGTGCTAGCTTTAAAACATGATGTTTTCTATCTCTGTTTACTTGAAGATATTCTGGAAGTCGAAGGAGTCAATATATTCAGCCGTGAATATGAAATTAATAAGAAGGAGCACCACACAGACAAATACTACAATTTCAAACTGATTGTGCGCCGAGGACAGACTTTCCATATGCAGATTACATTCACTCGTGTATACAATCCCGAGAAGGACCAATTCTGGATTGAATACCTTATAGGTAAGTGCCAACTAATGCATGTTATTGTTATTGTCTCTCTTTTTATCTTGGAAAAGTTTATAGGTTACAGTGGCAAAACAGTGTAAGTGCCATTTTGAACCCAGATGTATATCTTGCAGATATATATTTTGTATATACATCCTGCAGTTGTATATTTTGTCACATTATCTCAGACAGGTACTTAAACACCTCTCCCTTACCTCTGTGAACATCCATGTCACACAAGTGCACTGAGGGGTGAAGGGAGTATAGGAACATGTAGTTATGCTTCAAAGCAGGGGTGTCAAACTTGCATCGTCACGGCCTCATCACATGATGTATCGGGACTTTTCCCCCCTTTGCTAAATTGGGCAGGGGTGACACATCAGGGCCGCAAGTTTGACACCCCTGCTTTAAAGCATGCACAAGTATTTGGTAGTCGGAGACTACATATATATCTATATCTATATACATTTACTACATAGTTTGTGTCTTTTTATTTCTGCAATGGTTCCACCATAGCAGAAGAATCACATTTGTAAATAATGGAGTTTTGATAAATTTTGGTAATGCAATTTTGAGGAAGGAACCTCTAAGAGTAATTAAAAAAATAGTGGTACACGCAGTTCACAGGCTGCAAGCTTGATTTTAAGAATCAGTGCTTCTTAAAGTGTCCCCCAAGACCCTCCCAGGAATTCAGAAAATCAAAATTATTTGCTAGAGGTCGAAGATAAATGCAAACATTCTCATTATAATTTGTTAAAAATAGTCTTTTTAAATTAAAAATATTTATGTTCATATCTAATAATAACTGGGGAACCCAGAGTGGGATGGAGACCATTAAACGGCTGATATGAGTGTGTGTTGTCTCTGGGGGGGGGGTTATGATTATTTCATTATTTTACTATTTTTATTTTTTATTATCTTTATTTCTTTTATATTGTGTTTTTATTTCCTGTAAACCGCCTTGAGTCACCGTGAGCGAGTAGGTGGGAATATAAATTTTCCAAATAAATAAATAATATGTTTAATATTGTTATTTTTACATTATGCAATAAATAGATACCATGTGTGCATTATTTTAATTTTTAATATGGTGAATATTGATAACATATAAGCTCTGCAAATGAAAACTCTTTGCGGTCTGCCATAATTTCTTAAAAATTTTAAGAAATACTGCCTCAGATGTTCAATGCACGAGCAAAAGCAAAGCAAAGCAAAGCAAAAAGCAAACCCCTCCCCCAAACATTTTTCCAAGCTTGTGGGGCGGGGGAAAGAAACAGACCTCAGGCTGTGGATGTGTGCTTGTAATGAACATCTGCAGGAGGGCCAGGTATGGTGCCAAAATGGGCCAGAAAGCATTAAATAAAGTCAGAGATGGCAACCTTTCCAGGCATTGCAGGCTATGATTTGATTGGCACTGGGTGCCCGCCTCCCTATTTATTTATATATACGGTATGTGTAAGGTTGGAGATCTTTTGAAATTTTCAGCACACAGTTACTGATTTGGTGATAATCTGAGTCTCCTCGACACCATTATTGGAATCTTACAGTGCTACAAAGCTCAGAAAGAACAGGCCAGAGGGCAAATAAAATCTAAAACAAACAAACAAAATTGTGTCCTTAAAAATCAAGATGTGAGCATCTGTAGCATCAGAATATTTCTAATATTCAACTGAAGCCTGCTTTCCTGTAATTTAAATTGATTTGTCTGTCTCCTGCACTGTAGAATGATGTCTAGGCTCTCTTGTGGATGATATTATATGAAGCATCTTTCAACAACAGCAGTGTTATCAAACCCCGATAAATAGAATACTCTAAGACAAGCCTTTATCTGGGCTGCAGAATTCCAGATGACGGCCAGATGGGAGCAAAGAGTTAGAAATTTCTTTATACAGCAATACCTCGAAGATATTGCAGGTTGGTTTGAGACCACCGCAATAAAGCAAGTCACACCAATTTTTTTGGTTTCCCAGTGCACATAAAAGTTATATTTACACATAGTCTATTAAATGTGCAATAGCGCTATGCTTAAAAAAAAATCAATGTACATGCCTTAATTAAAAAGTACTTTATTGCTAAAAATGCTAATCACCCTCTGAGCCTCACTGAATTATAATCTTTTTGTTGGTAGAGGGTCTTGTAAAAAACCGCAGTATCTGTGAAGCACAATAAAGTGAAGCTTTCTAAAATGAGATACGCCTATATTCCTTTGCTGCCATCTGGTGATTGTAAAATATTTGGGGGCCTAGCTATGGCACACCTAATCTCCCCCCCCTTGTTTCATGTTCAGAAAAGAGGAGGAAAGAACAGCCAACAGCAATTGCTGTTTGAGTCTTCGAAGTCATTCAGTACACGCTAAGGGGGCTTGGTTGTCACAGAAACAGTAAATGATGATTTCTCTCCTCACTGCATTGTTCTCAAGATGTTTTGAGAACAGCCTCTTGATGATCTACTCTACAGGCCTCGCAGAGATCAGTGAAAGACTGCAACTATATAAAGCAGCCTTTGTCAACCTTTTCACCCTGGAGGGACCCCTGCATAAAGATAGCAAAAATACAAAAACTTCAGAATACAGTTCACTTCTAACTGCACAAACCATGTTTTACAAAGTGGCATGCTGGCAACTGAATCATGGCACGTAAAACTTTCCAAAGTTTGCATGATAGCATTGTGTGGCCTGTGAATTTTTTTTTTTAAAAAATGTTTTTCCTCCAATCACAATTTCTTGGAACCCTGGTTGAGCAAGGCTGATCTACAGTAGAGCAAGGCTGTCAAACTTCCGGCCCACGGACCGGATGCATCACGCACTGGCCACGCCCATGCCCAGTTTAGCAAAGGGGAAAAAAAGTTCCGATAAGTCACGTGATGCTACCGTGATGATGTGAGTTTGACACCCCTGCTCTAGGGCTTCCTTTCCCCCTTTTTGAAGATATGGGAGGCAATGTTTGCATCCTGGCCCCATCACCTGTTTTCTAGAGAGTCTCAAAGACAATACAGAAAACTTTGGTCATATTCCTTCATTATCCTAGGACATAATTCCTCTGACCCTGGAGATTTAAACACGCTCTCCAACCACCTTTTTGTCAGTCTCAGTCTTTTCATCTGCTCTTCACAAGTGCTTTTTGGAATCCATATCTCGTCTCAGAAAGGATTGTGGGTTGTTCTTTACTGTCTCCTACTTGCAGCATAAAATGCTTTTTTTATTTTGCCGCGTTCCTTTGGTCTCATCCCCAGCCAATAACGAACAATTTAGAGTTGTAGGTAAATGTTTCTGCTAAATCATTGTTTCTGCTAAAAACATAATATAATATGCAAATATGCATCATGCATGCATTTCTGAATAAGTTCTGAATAAGTTGCATTCACATTTTATATTTTGAAATATTTATTTATTTATTGTATATGTGAATACCCAGAAAAGGGATGAATTATTGATGACTGATTGGATATTCACCATCTCATAAAGTAAATATTGTTTATGGATTAAAGATCCTGTTAACAGCCAGTTTGATGATCGTTGGTGGTACCAGGCTAAACACTGGGAGGGCTATGATTTCTCTTCCTGCATAGGACACAAAGCCAGTTGGGTGACTGGGGCAGTCACTCATTCTCAGCCTTAGCAAGAAGGTCAAATGGCAAACCACTATCAAAATCTTGCCATAAAACTGCATGGACTTGTCCAGGCAGTTGCTAGGAATCAAGATTGAATCGAAGGTTAAAGCCATTTTACTGTTAGGATTAACCACTTTTATAATTTTGTACATTAATTTTTGAGTGCGCTAAATGCCTTTAGAGCAATGGTCCCTGATCTTTCTGGCAACAGGGACTGGTTTTGTAGAAAACACTTTTTCCATGAACCAGGCGGGGCATATTTTGTGTGCAACTTTGATCCCGTGAATGCGCAGATGCAGGTTCGCTCACTCTCCTGCCACTTGCGTGGCCTGATTCCTAATAGGCCACGGACTGGTACCGGTCCACGAATAGGAGGGTTGTGTACCCTTGCTTTAGAGACGTGCTGAAGCCGGGCACAAAGAAATGACATTTCTCTAATTTGTCTGTAACCATCATTATGCTGACACTGATGAAGGAAATTCCATTTAACAGTCATGAATAAGAACTATTTATATTTCTGCTCTCCATGAATTAATCTGATATATTCATGCCTACATTTTATGGGAGTCATTACCATGTATTCATAGCAATTTATGATGCTTTCTGTAAAGTTTTTCCCCAGACTGAATTGATCATTTGTTGATTACTTAACATGTGATTCGTAGCTGAATGAAAGAGGTGTCTCTTTTTGAAAAACAACTGTGTTATATTTAATTGGGTGCTATGAAGGCTCTGTGTGTATTTCCAATACTTCTTTCACTTCTGCAAATAATCAGGTTAATGTTATGCTGATGAAAATTCATGGAAGAACTTGCATTATGGTTGAAATAGATAGATCAGTTTGTTTCCAACCTAACTTGTTTTCACGTGTGTTTATTCATAATTCAGTTTCATTCATTAATGTGTTTGCACATTAATGTGCATGAAAAAAATCCAAATGAGACTTCGTCGAAACGTCGCCAAGACACTTCCAATTTTACGTGGGAGAAGACCCGAATAACCAAAGACCTACATATATATATATATATTTATTTATAAGTGAAAGATTTCTGCAGCTCGAAGAGAAATCAGGATATATAAAATGCATTTGTAAATATTTAATAATATTTTCAAATGTATTTTTCATGAAATACGTTTTTCTAAATATATGTTACCTTTGCCGTTGTAAAGATATTTTAACATAAAATATACATCTGTAAGTACATTTTTATCTTCTTTTAAAGCTGTGAATTATATTACGACATTTAGAATACTGCGAAATCTTAAAGACTTTTCCAAATTGGCAGATTAGGCCAATTTGTATCAGAGTTTACACGTTCTGGATCAGGAGGAAAACCTAGTTATCTACTATGACTTTCCCCTGGATGGTCCCATGGGGTGCCCTCCAGATGCATGGCCATCAGCATGTTCGCTAAAGACTTGATTGGATTTGTAACTCAGCATATCTGGAGGGCATATAGTAGGGAAGGATAATCTATATCAAACTATATCAACCTTAAGGCAAAATCTCTGCACACTCTAAATGAGTTACTGATGCTAATTTTTCTTCTCAGCCCTTTTCCTGACCATTATAAACTCATCAAGAATTGGTTTTGAATTGACATTTAATTTATCTTTCTGGGCACTAGGTCCATTCGTGCATTTGAATTATTGATCTCCCCTTTCTCTTGCTGCATATAATCATACAGCCATTTATTATGTCTGCTATTTATAAATAGGACATATTTCGGTTTTACATTTAGTTTTGGCGTAAAGACAGCTGTTTCCACAGTTTCTTCCCTTATGACTTTAGATTCCAGGGAGTATTAAAGAGTAGGGTGGTACCCAGTCATGTCTTAAGGAAAAATGAAGGAATACTCTTAGTCTAGGGCAGTGGTGGGTTTCAAAATTTTTTACTACCAGTTCTGTGGGTGTGGCTTGGTGGGCGTGGCATGGCTTGGTGGGTGTGGCAGGGGAAGGTTACTGCAAAATCCCCATTACTTCCCAATTGACTGGGACTTGGGAGGCAGAGAATAGATGGGGGCATGGCCAGTCAGAATTTTTACTACTGGTTCTCTGAATTACTCAAAATTTCCGCTACCGGTTCTCCAGAACTGGTCAGAATGTGCTGAAACCCACCTCTGGTCTAGGGACTATGAGCCTTTCCTCACTTGCACTTAATCACAACCTAATCTTATCATCACAACACTTTGTTTCTGCCTTGTCCCTTAAGCATGGAATTGTTTTCATTTTGTCCTCAGCCCATGAGTGACAGAGTCTTAAGCAGTGGTGGAATTCAAATAATTTAACAACCGGTTCTCTGCCCTAATGACCGGCTGGGTGGGCATGGCCAGGGGTTGTGACAGGCAGCACTTAGCCTCCTGCACCCCCCTGGCAGCAAAAATGGGCCACGGGGGAGGATGTGCCCCCTCTGCACCCCATTTTGGGCCTAGAAGGCATCCCTGTAGCCTCCTGGGAGCAAAAACAGGGTGTGGGGGGACCACACACCCCTGCACCCTGTTTTGGGCCTGGGAGGCCTCTGTGCACTTACCTGGGAGCCAAAATGGAGCATGTGGGGACTCCTGGAAGGGGTGGAGTGGAGAGGGGAGGGGCCAGCCAGCAATTTATCTATGGTTCGCCTGAACTGACCCAAACCAGCTGAATCCCACCACTGGGCTTAAGTCACCTGTAATACAAAAGTAGTACTTTCCCCCTCATTCCATCACCATCCCAGGAGAGTCACCATCTAGATAAAAGACTTTGTTATCTATTATCTTGAAGGAAAGTCAGGTGATGGGCAGTCTCTCAGGACAGAAACAGTAGCATCAGGATAGAAGTTGGCAATGGGACAGCAATTTGTTTTTGGCTGATTTGGTTTTCTGCTGACTCAAAGATGAGGGAGAATAAATCTAATAAAACTGAGAGGTTGTCTACAGTAGTTCACTCCCTGTCTCTCTCTAGCACCCTAGATTTTCATAATAAATTTCTGATAAGACTCCTTCATCTTTTATTATCTCTTCCACTTCAGGGTTGCACTAGAATGTTGATTCCCAAACCAAACCTGGCTTTGTCCTTTCTTGTCCTTTCTTCAGCTTTAAGATGTGTGGACTTGAACTCCAACATACTGGCTGGGGGAATTCTGGGAAGTGAAGTTCACACAATTTAAAAGTTGTTGAGGTTGAGAAACACTGCACTAGAGGTTGGGGAAAATAGAAGATACAATATGGTGCAGAAGACAAGAAACTTCAGGCTGTCAAATGCATTTGCCATTGTCTCCCTGCAGCTTCCTTCCGAGGGTGGTAAAATGAGGACCCAGATTGTTGGGGGAAATATGCTGACATTGTAAACCGCTTAGAGAGGGCTATTAAGCACTATGAAGTGGTATTTAAGTCTAAGTGCTATTGCTATTTTCACGGAAGGTGTCTTGCTGAGTTCAGGTGCTCAGGTTGTGCATATAGTGTAACACCTCTGCTATTTCTTGCAGTAGTCGATAATGTTTTGCAATGGCAGGCTAGTAGGTTGTATGCAACTCAAGGCTTTTTGTTTTCCTTCCTATTTCCAGGATATGCAAAACAAAAGATATAGAATTATCTGCAATAGTCCCAATACAAAAAATAATGAGATTTAGTCCTGTCTCTACTATTGCTGTTAGTAATTGAATTGATGGGACAGAAGGTGGTTTCCTTAGTTGTACCTAGTTTTGGTTAAGGGTATACTACTGTACTACTGTACTAAAATGCTATAGCTTTATTTGTGATTATTAGAAATTAAAAAAATATTACTGTTTACTGACCTGAACACTAGGGGCAGAATGCATTTGTTATCACCTTCTTCATCAGCTCCCTTAGATATTAAACTTGTACAGATTTGGAAGAATCTCATATTTTTAGAATACCAGACAGCGTAATTCTGACAAATGAAATCAATGATCTAGTTAAAACAACTAGATATGCATAAAAATAGAGGCAGGAGAGATATCAAGAAATAATGAATATCTTGGCAAGTAGGATTTTTTTTTTCTTTTAACAACCTTGTAATCTCTTGCATCGGGGTGGAGTTGGGGGACAGAATGAAGCTGAGCATTTACTGGACAGATGCCCTTCCTGATGCCTTTGTGGAGTTCATAGCAGATATTTTCTCTATGTGTCTGGTGAGAGAAATATCTGCTGCTATCCAGGATTGAACTCACAGCCTCCTGATTGTGAGGCAAGAGTTCCACCTCTAGGCCACCCTGTTGCTCAAGTAGGAGAATATAATCTTAAAAAGAAAAATGTATGAGTGTGTGTGAGTGTGTGTAAAATCAGGTAAGAGGTGAAATGGGGTATCAGGTATAATCAGTATGATTATAGCCACATGAATTCTTTGTTGATTGTCAGCCTTTGTTCTCAGGGTTGTACACTTATTAAAGGTTCAAATATTTGTCCACGTGCACATCCCATAAATAGCCAAAGTGTCCCAAATTGCACTCAAGAATTAAAGACATATGGATAGGGCTGTGAATTGCACAAAGCTTTGGCTGTTTCTCTGTCCCTGAAAAATGCACTGAATTCCAGCCAAGGAATAAAACAATTAAATGTGTTTGTAATGGCTTATTTTGCATGATTGATTATCCTCTTGGTAGTCATGTCAGGTCATTTTCACAAAGTGTTGGCACCAGGCCTGGTTTGGTACCACACACCCTTACGAGTCCTTGACATCAGCTGAGCCAATTTATTCCACCTAACTACAGCTCAAGAGGAACTGAAAAAAATACATTTTGAAACTGAGGACATGGGAGCACTATTTATTTGTTTATAGTATCTCCTACATCATCACTTTTCTAGTTTTTTGACGCTCCCTGTTCCCTGCAGCTGCTAGTTATATAGTAATCTATCTTTTGGGTTCCTAAATAGGATAAAAGAATGCAAATTAGGGGAGGTGAGGCAAGGACAGGGTTGGGGAAGAGACATTGGTAGAATGCTGATTTTTTTGTGAGCTTCCCTGTTGGTCAGCTGCAGAGCAGATTCAGGTTCTGCAGCCTTAAAAACTATTCATTTGCTTTACTTTAAAAGAACAAAATGAGGCATGTGAGTTGAGATAGAAAGCAAAGCACCCTGCAATCTACTCATGCAGATCATTGGAACTTGCATAAATTAGGAATTTAGTTGCTTCCAATCAGTGGTGAAATCCAAATTTTTTTACTACTGGTTCTGTGGGTGTGGCTTGGTGGACATGATGTGGCTTGGTGGGCGTGGCTTGGTGGGCATGACAAGGGAAGGATACTGCAAAGTCTCCATTCCCACCCCATTCGAGGGGAAGGATACTGCAAAATCCCCATTCCCTCCCCACTCCTGGGGGAAGGATATTGCAAAATTTCCATTCCCACCACACTCTGGGGCTAACCAGAGGTGGTATTTGCCGGTTCTCCGAACTACTCAAAATTCCCACTACCGGTTCTCCAGAACCTGTCAGAACCTGCTGGATTTCACCCTCTTGGAAAATGAGAAGATTTGGAGACATTTAGTTTCCTTTGTTTAGAGTTGTTGGGTTAAAATTTGTTTAGATTGTATTATAAGCTAGACGTGGTAGTATGAACCAGACTAGGGATTAATATATACCTATTATATATTGTTGCCTGTCCTGGGTGTCAGTTCTTTTATGTGCTGTAGAGACTGGAGGCTAAGCTCATTTGCTCAGTTTCTTCTGTGGTTGTAAAATTTACAGTGTAAATCTTATCAGCAATTGCTCTCCCGTACCTTCCTCTCCCGTACCAGCTTCAAATATTTGAGCAAAAGCTGAAACACTTTGTAGCTCTTCCTTCATGCAGGAGGAGAAGAATGAGATGACTGTATCTGACACTGTTCTCGTTTCATCCTCTGCCAATCAAATCCTGTGTCGCTCATGTGATCAAAGACAGAGGAATCTATAAAAGAAGTCATTTCAGATAACATTCTGTGAGATCAGGATGCTAACTCACAGGGAGTCCATATCCCAAGCACAAGTCGGACCATCTTCTGGTGATCTATGAGGGATAGAAAAGAGGTTGAAAATAACATTGCCACCAATGCAAGGTGGTTATACAGGTAGGTCTCAATTCGTGCGGTTCATGAATCCCATGAAATGGTTGCATTATTTGAATGTGCACTATTCCAAGGGACATTTCTATGGAAAATAGGGTAATTGGTTCCAGCTTGACAGAAAAAGGCAATTAAAATGTTTAAATATAAATCTTTATATCAATGAAATATAACAGTAAAAGAAGATAAATCCATATCCAAAGAATAGTTGCTGTCTCCTGTATTCTGCTGCAGTTCTTCAAAATGAGCCTCTTCTTTTTTGGGCCTCCTTCCCCTCTTTTTGCACAAATGATGATTAGCATCTAAAACCTCCACTGGCAACTTCATATGCACTAGTTTCATCCGTGTGCACTCTAGTCTCACATTAATTGAATTTTGGTTTGCACTGAATGTGACTTCTTATCAATTGATAAATTGCAAAAATTCAAATATAATAGAGTTGGAAAAAACACAGAAGAGGGCAACCAAATTGGATGGTCGAACAACTTCCTAAGGAGTCCTAAAAGAGTCAAGAGTAGGAAAAGGTTCTTTAACTTAGAAAAATGGGGATATATTGTTGAGATGTATAAAATCATATACATCACCGAACAAGGGAATTTTTTTCACCTTCTTCAAGAATGCTAGGATATTGATAGGATAGGAAAAACAAAGTCCACCTCTGTACCATCCATAAAGGCATAAATTTATGCCTTTATGTTATTGTGACACCATCAAAGCCGGCACCAGCCAGAACATAGAAAAACTCAAGGAAATACTGCAAGACTGGAAGATGTGGAGAAACCTGGTCCATAGAATTGCTAAAAGTAGGACACGACTGAATAGATCAGTGGTGGGTTGCCCTGGTTCACACCAGTTCTCTAGAACCAGTAGTAAAACCAGTGGGAGGCTCTGCCCACCAACCCCGATGTCATCAGAACGCTTCTGCGCATGCGCAGAAGATCGCACGTGCAGCCCCATTGTGAACCGGTAGTAAAGGTAAGTAGAACCCACCCCTGGAATAGATATCATCCTCATTATCATCATGTTATTGTAAGCCACCCAGAATCACTCAGGACAGAGAGGGAGAAAATGTATAAATTTAATAAATAAAATATTGGGTCATTTTCTGGTTAGCTGAAAGGAGGTACCAGTATAAGAACAGACAGAATAACGCACTACTCCACAGAACGCACAATTAACAAGTCGAATTCATTATTACAAGGGATGGTGATGACCACTAACCTGGATCAACTTGCAAAGAATTGGACATACCTAGGTAATCCTCGACTTACAACTACAATTGAGTCCAACATTTTGGTTGTTAAGTGAGACATTTGTTAAGTGAGTTTTGCCCAATTTTATGACCTTTCTTGCCAGTTGTTGAGTGAATCAGTTGATAAGTTAGTAACCCGATTGTCATGTCCCCAGATATAATTTGTGTATATACTGTTGTTGTTCTCCGGCCCCATCTAGTGGCTGGGGCCAAATACCAATCTGTATTGTTTGGAAGCTGGTAAGGCCCTTTAAGGGTCATCTACCCATAAATCCTCACTCCCAAAAGAAGTGCATCCTGGAAAGTCAGACTCCATTTCCTTCAACATTTGGAAAGAAACAGAAGCACCAGGAAGACTCCAGCCTAATTCATGGCACATGTTCATCTGAAGATAAAAATCCACATCCCATATGCCCAGCATTGCTGGTGAGATTTAGATTTATCTGTATTTGTTAATTATTATGCTCACCATCAACGCAACACTGCTTATTTTGCATTTAGATTCTTATTGTACTTATTTGAGCCATGGGGTGCAGTGTTTAGAGTGCAGTGCTACAGGCTACTTCTGCTGCCTGCCAGCCAGGGGTGAGTTCTACTTACCTTTACTACCAGTTCGCAACGGGATTGCACGTGCGCGATCACTTCGCTCGTGCACGCGCCTTGCTTCTGTGCATGCGCAGATCGCTGATGACAACATCGGGGGCAGTGGGCGGGGCCTCCCGCCAGTTTTACTACCGGTTCTTGCGAACCGGTCCGAACCGGGGGTGCTGCCAGCTGCCTGCAATTTGGCAGTTCAAATCGCACCAGGCTCAAGGTTGACTCAGCCTTCCATCCTCCTGAGGTGGGTAAAATGAGGACCCAAATTGTTGGGGGCAATATGCTCAGTGGTGGGTTCCTACCGGTTCACCCTGGTTCGTGCGAACCGGTAGCGGCGGTGGCAGAAGGCTCCACCCACCCACCCAGACATCAACACGGACCATCTGCACATGTGCAGAAGTGCTGCACGAGCGTGGTCACATTTGTGAACCGGTAGCGAAGGTAAGTGGAACCCACCACTGAATATGCTGACTCTGTAAACCGCTTAGAGAGGGCTGTAAAGCACTGTGAAGCGGTATATAAGTCTAAATGCTATTGCTATTGCTATTTTTCCCAGTTTCACCCATCCTGTTCCTTTAATAAAGCATCTAGATCTACGCACACAGTCTGTTTTATTAGAGGATAGGTGGGTTTAGCTGCATGTTAGGCTGCACACAGAGTAACGCGTAGGAGAAAAAAACCCTGATATGAACATAATAATGTGCAGGAGAAAAACTAAATAGGATTCTTGAATCTTATACCATGGAGAGATCTTCTCCTTTAGCGTTTTTTAAAAAAGCATTTTCTGTTGCTTGCTCAAGTTGATATCAAAAGAATTGGGCAAGATCTATAAATAGTGTATCCTTCTCAACGGTAATGTGTTTGTACCCTGAGTAGACCACCTTCCCAAATCGGTAAGAAAAATATACTTTTTTTTCCCTTTCAGAGGCATCCACAAGAGAAATCAAGAACAAAAACACTGTCATGGCACAAGTTCCACTTTCTCTTTTGTAACATGCCTTGTGATGTGATGCCATGCATGAAAGGGGTGGAGCTTATGGCCCAGTACTGCATTAATATAGTTTTTTATATTTACTTTATTATTTTCTTATTTACTGTGCGTCTTTATGCCATCCATTCCCAGTAGATCCAGTCAGCTAACAGTGTCAACATGAAATGTCTCAAGACTCCAAATCCTTAAAAAGAAAAGATGAAAGTCAAACAATTTTTTTTTTACAAAAGCATTCTGGGGTTTCCTCCATAATACCTTTTCTCCAAAGTACACTGAGTTATTACTAAAAAAACCTGTGCAAACACTGAAGGGAGTTTTTGCTTCAGTGCTTTAAGCAAATCACTTCTTCAAAACTTGTCCGTGTAATAATAATAGTTTCTTCGTGTTGCTTACGCAGAGAAGCCTCTTTCAGCTACTGAAGCCTTCCAGACGAGGCTTCAATGGGATACCCAGTGCTTCATTGAGGTGAACAGTGTCACCATCACACTTTGCCAAAGCAAATCAGCTTTCTGAGCAAGAGAAGCAGAACCGAGCCAATGCAAGCAATTCTCAACTTACGACCCTTCATTTAACAACCGTTCCCAATTACCGCATGGGACTGAAACAGGGACTTACGACTGGTCCTTGCACTTACAACCGATACAGAATCCCCGCAGTCACGCAATCCAAATTCGGTTGCCTGGCAGTCAACACGGGCACAGTGCTCTTGTCATTTAAGTGCCATTGGCAGTCTTTCCAGGAGGCTTCCCACAAACCAAGTTAATAGGGGTACATGGAGTCACTTAATGACTGCACGGTTCACTTAGCAATTACGGCAAACCGGTTGTAAAATTGGGTGTGACTCACTTAATAACCACATTGCTTAGTGATGGACAATTCAATCCCAAATTTAAGAATTACCTGCAGAAGAGTTGGACCCACTGCAGTTCTTCAAGCACAGTTGGTATTAATTAACCAATCAGTTATAATTAAAGGCAGGTTCAAAGCAGGCAGATGTTTAAAAAACAGGCAATTAAGGATCCATCACTGAAAAGGCCTCTTGCCTCCCATGGTTTTTCCAATTGACATGTCAGTGGGGCCTCTATAGTTGAATGTATACTATAGTAAATCCTCGACTTACGACCACATTTGAGCCCAAAATTTCTGTTGCAAAGTGGGACATTTGTTAAGTGAGTTTTGCCCCATTTTATGACATATCTTGTTAAGCGAATCACTGCAGGGGTTAAGTTAGTAACCTGGTTGTTAAGTGAATCTGGCTTCCCCATTGACATTGTTTGTCAGAAGGTCACCAAAGGGGATCACATGATCCCAGGCAACCATCATAAATATGAACCAATTGTCAAGCATCCGCATCTTGATCATGTGACCATGGGGATACTACATAGGTTATAAGTGTGAATAACGGTCATAAATCACTTTTTTCAGTGCCATTGCAACTTCGAATGGTCACTAAATGAACTATTGTAAGTCGAGGACCACCTGTATATAATTCTATTTATAGCCACAAGATGCAAGATAAAAATGTAGAAATCTAGAGTTTGGCTTCTTGTCTAGTTTAACAAATAACAAAACATGTAAACCTCAGTCTTCATTCAAAATGTTGTTGTTGCTACTGTAATTTTTCGACTTTTATCTGCAAGAAAAATGTTAACATATTCCAAAATATCTCTTTTTGCTCTTGATTGTAAAATAGGTCTGAAATATATAGTAGAATGTAAGACTAGGTCAGATTCATATAACCTAAATGCAAATCGGGGGTGGTGGTGTTAGGATTGGACCCAAAATAATCAGGGGTGGGTTCTAAAATCTTTTACTACCAGTTCTGTGGGCATGGCTTGGTGGGGGGTAATGTGCCTGGGTGGGCGTGGCCAACTTTTTTTTTTTACTTTTAAAAGCATTTTTTCTACAAGAAAAAGGTTGCAGAAAAAAATGCTTTGAAAAGCCTCTGCTGATCAGGCAACTCAGCTGAGATCGTCAGAGGCTTTTCAAAGCATTTTTTTACCACCTCTTTGGCTGAAGAGGTTGTAGAAAAAATGCTTTGAAAAGCCTCTGACGTTCCCAGCTGAGCCGCAAAATCATCAGAGGCTTTTTTTTTTTACTTTTAAAAGCATTTTTTCCGCCAAAGAGGTTGTAGAAAAAATGCTTTTAAAAGTAAAAAAAAAAAAAAAAGCCTCTGACGAGGTGGGTGGGGTAAGCGAGCAGCGACCGGGCCGGGGACCAGTTCGGGGCCATGGCCAGCCAATGTTATTACCGGTTCTCGGAACTACTACAAATTTTTACTACCGGTTCTTGCGAACCGGTGCAAACCGGGAGCAACTCACCATTGAAAATAATGTACTAGTAGCTCTTACACCTGCTTGTGTTCAGAATTGATTTGATATATTCAGACAGCCTTGCATTTAATGCTTTACAACATGCTGGCTGGTGGATTCTGGGAGTTGAAGTTCACCAATTTTAAAGTTGCTGAGGTTAAGAAACCTTACCAAGTCCAGTCTGTAATGAAGATGGAAGTAACTTTGCAGAATCTGCCTCTTTAGTTATCGAGGCATAGCAGTTGAATCCGCTTTAGCAATAAAAGGGACCTAACTGTACGTATAGCTGTAGTAGCGAATTGAGAAAATTTTATTTCCTTGCTGAAATGTTGATTTCTTCCGATAATGGCCTATACATATATATATATATTTAAAAAACTAGATTATTACAATTGCTAATAAGGACCTTGGGATCACAATTGCTGCTAGTATCATTTTAGGAAGAACAATGAATCTGATGATATACTGCTTCACTGCATTCACGCTCCATTTCTATGCTATAAATCTTTGTAGTGATTTGACCTTTGCCAAAATGGTTTTGTAAAGACCATTTATATAGGTCTGGCCCCTAAACACTTGTTCTAAAACTAATCAGGCAATATACATCAAAGCATCCATAAAAGGACTTCTTTTTCTTTTTGATTCAGTACAATCTTTTCTTGGCTTCTGTATTCTTCTTAATCTATGGACTCCTGAAGTGATACTAGACTGATGGCCACTGTTTTATCCTCTTGTCTAAATATTCACTCTTCTCTTAATAAATACACAGAGCTGATTTTTTTTTTTTTTAAAAAAAAAGGCATCAATCTGTGAGCTTCTCTGGGGATTTCCTGTAACTGTTGTAAAATAGACTTGCAAAAAAATCCCAGTTGTTGCGCAGTCAAAATCACAGCAAAGGAATATAACAGGTCAGTTTTAGAAACAAAGTAAAATCCTAAAAGCTTATTCTAAGTATAGCAAATATTGTTTTTTTTAAAAAAAGTTTTTTATGTTTCAAAATACAAACATTCCATCTTTCCTTAAACAGTGTGTCGTTTGAGTTCAAATATCTCTGTGCACCAACCTTCAACATTTACAACATCATTCACATTAGTATTAATTCTCTAATCTTAAAATTATAGTATGTTAAACAGTTAAGCATTTTAAGCCTATTCATTTTTCCTCTTAACATGTCTTCTAGTAAAAATACAATAATAACATTACGCATAATTATCCTCATCATCATACTAACAATTATCATTTTATTTATACTTCTCTCTTAACATATTTTCTACTCTTCTTTAATCTTCTCCTTTTATTTCCCGTTTCCCTTTTTTTTACTCTCTAACCATTGATAAAATACTTCCCATATCATATAATATTCAGTTTGTTCTTTCTCCTTAATTGCTAGTGTTAATCTGTTCATTTCTGCACATTCTAATATTTTTCTAATCACCTTCTCATCAATAGGAATCTCTTCACTTTTCCAATGTTGTGCAAATACAATTCTAGCTGCAATTAAAACATGGATAATTAAATACGTATTCTCTTTATTATAACTTTCAGGTAAAATCCCCAGCAAAATATTGTTATGAGGCACAGATAGAAACAGCAAGTTTAGTCTTCAGAGTATTGGAATGCAAATTATATAAACATTATTATATATAATTATTATATATAATTATTATAAATATCTAATGTTGATAGAGCCAGTTTGGTGTAGTGGTTAAGGTGTTGGCCTAGAAATCAGGAGATTGTGAGTTCTAATCCTACCTTAGGCATGAAAGCCATCTGTGTGATCTTGGGCCAGTCACTCTCTTTCAGCCCAACCCACCTCACAGGATTGTTGTTGTGGGGAAAATAGGAGGAGAAAGGAGCATTATGCATGATTGCCACCTTGAGTTATTTATAAAAATACTAAACGTAGGATAAAATCATATACTATATCAGGGCTATCAAACTTGCTGCCCACGGGCCGGATGCATCATGTACTGGCCATGCCCACACCTCGTTTAGCGAAGGGGGAAAAAGTTGTAATGCGTCATGTGACGCCGGTGTGACGCCGCAAGTTTGACACCCCTGTACTATACTATATTACACTACACTACACTAATAATTAGTGACATGACAATAGCAATAGCGTTAAAGCTTGTGTACTGCTGAGATGACAATAGCAATAGCGTTTAAGCTTATATACTGCTCCATAGTGGTTTATAGCACTCTCAAGGTGGATTCCAATGTAAGCATTATTTACATATTGCCCCCAACAATCTGGAGGCATTTTACTAAACTTGGAAGGATGGAAGGCTGAGTCAATCTTGAGCCCCATCAGGATTGGACTCCAGGCTGTGGGCAGAGTTTGCCTGCAGTACTGCACTTTAACCACTGCGCCCCCAGAGCTCACCAAGATATCCAATCCTAAAGTTCCCCTGCTCTGTTACTACCTGCATAACATGGCAACTGCTCCCCTTGGAATAAGAGCATCCTGCATTTGGAAAAAAAAGTTTTTTTAATCACGAAAATAAATGTAAAACTGATGGGTCCATTCATAGCATCTTAGATCAGGACATCTATCTTTTTTTTCTTTTCTTTTTTGCTACAGCTACGCTCCAGTAGTTAATATATGCATGAAGCACGGATTTCAAATGCTGACACTCACCCTTGTTTTCAGACTCATGTGAATGTATACAATATCCTTGTTTGGCTACATCTGTTGAAGCAGATGAATTCCATTTTGTTGCATTTCAATCAGAATAGACCTGGAAAGGACATTGGAGATCTTCTAGTCCAACTCTCTAGCTCAAGCAGGAGACCCTATACTTGTGATGGCAAATCTATGGCACGGGTGGATACGCAGCTTACTCCAGCATGCATGCGTGCTCTGGCCAGCTGATTTTTGGGCCTTTCAGTCCCACTGGAAGTTGGGAAATGGGCTGTTTCCGGCCTCTAGAGGGCCTCCAGGGGGGTGGGGAAGGCTGGTTTTACCCTCCCCAGGCTCCTAGAAAGCCTCTGGAGGGTGAAAAACGGGCCTACCAGTCCCACTGTGCCATCGCATGCTAAAAGCAGGGAGGTGCAGGGGGGGTCGTGTGCGTGGGGGCAGGGTGCATTGAATTATGGGTGTGGGCACGCACATGGGCAACCTCCCCGTGCTCCCCCTGCTTTTGGCACGCGATGGCAAAAAGGTTAGCCATCACTGCCCTGTACCATTTCAGACAAGTGGCTGTCCAGTCTCTTCTTAAAAAGCCCCAGTGATGAAGCACCCACAACTTTTGAAGGCAAACTATTTTACTGGTTAATTTTTTTCATGAAGTTATGAAGTTTCTCCTTAATTCCAGGTTGCTTCTCTCCTTGATTAGTTTCCATCCATTGTTTCTTGTCCTGCCCTCTGTGTGTTTTGGAAAATAAGTTGATCCCCTCTTCTTTGTGGCAGCCCCTCAAATACTGGAATACCGCAATCATGTCCCCCCTAGTTCTTCTTTTCCCTAGACTGGCCATACCCAGTTTCTGTGACTGTTCTTCATATGTTTTTGTCTCCAGGCCAGTGGTGGGTTGCTCCTGGTTCGCAAGAACTGGTAGTAAAAATTTGTAGTAGTTCGGAGAACTGGTAATAACATTGGCTGGCCATGCCCCCAAACTGGTCCCCGGCCCGGTCGCTGCTCGCTTACCCCGCCCACCTCATCAGAGACTTTTTTTTTTACTTTTAAAAGCATTTTTTTCTATAACCTCTTTGGCCGAAAAAATGCTTTTAAAAGTAAAAAAAAATCTGATGATCACACGGCTCAGCTGGGATCGTCAGAGGCTTCTAAAAGCATTTTTTTCTGCAACCTCTTAAGGTTGTGGAAAAAATGCTTTTAAAAGTAAGGGGGGAAAAAAGTTGGCCACGCCCACCTAGTCACATTACTCCACCAAGCCACGCCCACAAAATAAGCCACGCCCACAGAACCGGTAGTAAAAAATTTTAGAACCCACCCCTGCTCCTGGCCTTTAATCATCTTAGTTGCTCTTCTATGCAACTAAAAAACCCCATCTTTTTTTGTAATGTGGTGACCGAAACTAGATGCAGTATTCCAGTATTTGAAAATTTTGGGGCTACTTGGATGACAGCAACATAATTACACCATTCTTGGATGGGGATTATGAGGCGTATACATAAGACTGTTTTAATTTTTCTGTTTATGTGTATGTCAGATATGCTAAAGGTAGGTAACAAATGTAGGTAACAATTAATGATGATTCAATACTGCACTGACAAGCACTATGCTATAAATGTACAGTTCAGTTGCACCCAGTCTGAAAGTGTGAGCTTCCCTGCTCACTTCTGCCTAATCATATTAGAAAGCATGACAGAATTGTGCATTAAGTCGACATATTTGTTTTCCCTAGCTTAGCAGCTGGCATGCAAGACTTCTGTGAATATGTGTGTTCCATTCATTTTAGGAAACATGGCTTAACGGTCATAAATAATTCTTCCTTCAAAGGATTTCTGTTAGGATTTCTCTGTTAGAGAAGGGGAACAATTTACCAAAATACCATAGTCAAACTTCCTTTGAATGAATAATTTTTTACACCCTTGTGATGAGGAAAAATACAAATATTTATTTGACAGATTCAGACTTTCCCATTTGAATAATTAGCTGCGAGTACCCTTTATTACAAAGTATACTTCCTTTCATTTATTTTAATGTCCTAAAGGGTAAGATGTGCTGAAGACAAAGTGAATCATCGTTTAGGAAGATGGGATAGAATATGGGATAAATCATCTTCTGTAACGATAAAAATCAGAACTGTTTTCAAACCAAAGTTTACATTTGGATCAGGGGTGGGTTCTATTTACCTTTACTACCGGTTTGCAACAGGCACACGCGCTTCTGCGCATGCGCAGATCGTCCATTATGACATCTGGGTGGGTGGGCGGAGCCTCCTGCCGCTTTTACTACCGGTTCACAAGAAATGGACAGAACCGGGAGCAACCTACCACTGATTTGGATCCTAAAAACATGTTCACTGTTATGGGGACAAACTTTGAAACTACAAAGAGAGAGAGAAGGGTTAAAAGGGATTTGAAGAAGTGGGGGGGGAGTGAGAAAAATGAGGATTTCAGTATATTTTGTTTTGACTGTAAAAAAAAAAGCGAAAGAAAAAAGAGCAAGAGGAGATTTTTGTATAAAATATATGATATATCTGCTGTTAGATCAGTGTGGAGGACTCAGACAACTTTTCCCACCAAACATAAAGTTTTATTCCATACTTTTGAAGACTTTATAAGACCTATAACTATATTCAAAATTCTTTAAAATAATCATTTTAGCTAAATATGTAGAAAGAAAGCCCTTCACAAATTCATGCCTTTTTCCTATGATTATCAACCATTTCTCATACAAAATCTCATTCCCCTTTAACATAATTGCTGAATATACTGTTACACAAGAGATATAGGCCAGAAGAAATTTACTTTAAAGTTCTATCCATTTTCCTATTTATAGATATAGATTAATGTAAACATTGCTGGCCATATAAAATAAAACTCCCTTTTTACAACCCTGTAATCCCTTATTTTGGGGTAACCAAACTGGGCAACTGGCAACTGGAAACTGGCAACTGGGTGGAGCGTTTACTGGCTGGATGCCCTTCCTGACTCCAATGTGGAGTTTGCAACAAGGTAGGGGTTTTTTTTGGCACTCTAGGAGGGAAATACCTGCCAATCCTACCTAGGGTTGAACTCTTAACCTTCCGAGTGGGAAGCAAACGTCTTCACCACTAGGCTACCACGCTGCTCACTGGCCATATAAAATAAATTACTTAAATATTTTGAGTATTTTTGTTACTTGCTGTTTCATATTGGTTGAAAATGATACCATGCTATCCAGGAAGTATTTATTCCTTTACATAAATTCACTTTCTGGATAATAAGCCAGTACTTTCAGAGAACTACCCTTATACAAACATTTTCTAAATTAGCAGTTACAAATAATTTTGAGTCTAAACCTTCCTTCTGCTTAGGGATTCATTGGTAAGGATATAATATTGGATATAATACGGGCCTAGGAGGGCTATTCCATATTCAAATCAGCTTATGGTACAAATCAGCTTACTGAGTAATTCCTGAAAAAATGTATTAAGGCCCAGGGAAAAAGGAATGAAGTCTATCTGACTCTTGAGGTTGAAAACTGTTCACTAGAAATAACTATTTTATTTTTATTTATTTACTTTGGAATTGTGCTGATGTGGCTAATTTTTCTGAAAAAAAATCATAGTATGAAGCATCATTTCTTTTGTCCCTTCTTTTCATAAGTCCTTCAGTACATATCTCAGACAATTTAAGCTATAGTTAAAGTGACCAACTTTTTTATAATGAGGAGGACACAAATAAATTGAAGAAAAAAAATATCGTAAATAAAAGAAACATTTTATTCATTGCAACAATAATACAGAATAGTAAACAAAGTCTCTTGCGCGCGGCACACTCTCTCAAAACAATTCTCCTGTGCGGAGCGCATGCGTCTCATAATCGCGTCACGCCGCACTGTACCGAGCCTTGATGAATCATCATGTCAAATACAAATACATCACATCACATGCAACGGATCAGATCGCCATCAATCAAATACGGAGATTTACCGATTAGCCTTCAAATATCGAAAAGGAGGACATGTAGGAGGACACTTTTCGAGAGAGGACAGAACTTATGAAAGGAGGACTGTCCTCCCTAAAGGAGGGCGATTGGTCACCTTACTATAGTGCATCTTTATGCACTGACATATTTAAGAGTGCACTTTAAAATTGCATCTGAGGACACAAAATATGCACGTCATAAAACTTTGCAAAGACCTGTATTCAATGGCTATCCTAATCTGGCTGCTTGCATTGCCTGTATGGTATATTTCCTGATGAATATGCAAGTGGTGGTAAGCTTAGGTTAATTGCTTTTTTATGTGTGTGCTTATGAATAGCAAGGAAGATAGGATTCCTGTTCCTTTTAATTACCATCTATAGATATTACAATTCAGTGAACAACAGTTATAGTCAGAGAGTGAAATAAGATGATCTTACTAAACATCAGGAATAACAAAAATGTATTTTTCATTTGAAGCATTTTTGATCCATCTTCAGTCAAACATATCTATCAAACAGTTAACTAAAATCAGTAACAAGATTGTCCTTCGTTGTATAAGCATACATCCTTCCCTTTGATACTACTGAAAGATGTAGTATCAAAGGGAAGAATGAGGAAGGAGGAAAATACAGGTAGTTTTCAACGTATGACCAAAATTGAGACCCAAATTTATGTTGCTAAGTGAAACATTTGTTAAATGAGTTTTGCTCCATTTTGCCACCTTTCTTGCCGCAGTTGTTAATGTGAATCATGCAGTTGTTAAGTTAGTAACACTGGTGTTAAGTGAATCTGGCTTCCCCATTGACTTTGCTTGTCAGAAGCTCACAAAAGCTAATCACATGACCACGGGGATGGTGTAACAGTTGTAAGTGTGAAAAACAGTCATAAGTCACTTTTTTCAGTGCCATTGTAACTTTGAACGGTCACTAAATGAACTGTTGTAAATTGAGGACTGCCTGTAGTTCAGTAAAAAGTCTGAGATTAGGATACCATGAGTAGCAGGATGAAGGCCTTCAGATTTTAACTGGATCTGGAAACAATGCAGGGATGTCCCTGATGTTTTATCTATTGATTTCACCTGTTTTGGGTTTAAGGTCATACTAGTAAAGGTAAAGGTTCCCCTCACACATTTGTGCTAGTCGTTCCTGACTCTAGGGGGCAGTGCTCATCTCTGTTTCAAAGCCGAAGAGCCAGCGCTGTCCGAAAACATCTCCAAGGTCATGTGGCCAGCATGACTAAATGCCAAAGGCGCACCCAAGGTGGTCCCTATTTTTCTAGTTGCATTTTTTACGTGCTTTCGAACTACTAGGTTGACAGAAGCCAGGACAAGTAATGGGAGCTCACCCCATTACACGGCACTAGGGATTCGAACTGCTGAATTGTTGACCTTTCAATTGACAAGCTCAGCATCTTAGCTACTGAGCCACCACATCCCTACAAGGTCATACTAGATACCATATTACTAAGCAGGTATATACAAAAAGTATGAAGGCTATTGCTTACGCATTGTAAGCCGCCCTGAGTCTCCGGAGAAGGGCGGCATATAAAAATAAATAAATAAATAAATAAATAAATAAATAAATAAATAAATAAATAAATAAATAAATAAACTGCATGGAAGCAATTAGCATCCATTGAAAACATGAAATGGATGTGGGATTTTGTTTATCCTCTGGGAATCATATTTTTATGAGGTATTCAGGTATTGAGCTCCTGGCACTTCATATGTAAATATTTATTTGCCCAGTTTTATTTACTGCCAAAATGTGATTTTACACTGAGTTTTTTCTTACTAATTCTTTCTTTACAGCTGTTCAAAAGATTTCTCCAAAGAAACCCAGATATTATCACATCACCTTGTAATACACCCTTCTCACAAGGTTACTCTAGTTATTCATCATTCTGCCGCATTTATTACATTTCTTGGACATGCCTGGAAGCCTGTTGTTTTAATGCTATGAAAAGTACCTCACAGTAAAATAAATGAATCAAACACTGAAAGGGAAAGGAAAAAATAGGAATCTTATCACGTGTAAACATTTCCCCTAAAGCAGAAACATGCATCATTATAAGATTGTTTAGGTGCGGGTGCACCGAATAATTAAAAACAGAACCCAGTTATGTTTTAAATCTAATTTTTATGGTGGTGAACACCTGCTTTCAAAATATTACTTTAAGGATGAGAGCAAATATTTGCCAAAGGGGAGAATACAATAACTGTTAATGCAAGAATTCAGCCAACGGTTTCTCTTCTGCGTCTTTGTGCTCCCTCTGCTGTTTGTGAGGAGGAATTTTCCATCCTTGTATAGTGGCAGTGGGCACACAACAGTGAGAATTATTACAGTGAAAACTGACATCAGTGTAACTGAGATGCTGTTGCTTAGGGGTGAGGTGCCTGCTCCACTTTGCGTCATTTAGATGACGATGCAGAAATGCAAGTCTCTATGACTAGGGCACAAGAGGGGTGGGTATGGGACAAACACCCCTCAGAAATCAATGGCTTTGCCATACCAATTCCAATTGCCTTCAAAGCATCACACTTCCCTCGGGTCCAGGAAATGGAAAATGAAATTAAACCATTTTATTTGAAGTTTGGTTAGAATGATAGTATGTGTGTGTAAGTGACCAGAAACAAAGGAAGTGTCAGGCCTGGAAGCCATCTTTTGCATTGGGCCTTCAGAACTGCCACATTTACTACTGTGGTTGGGATATTGGATGATTAACCACTATGCTACTCTTGTTTCAGGACACTTTTCTGACCGGGGTGGGGGTGGGGGTGGCCTGTCAGGCTTGGAAGCCATCTTTTGCATTGGGCCTTCAGGCCTGCCACATTTACTACTGTGGGAAATTGGGAAGGCGGATTGTATGGAGCATGGGTGGTATATAGCCATAATAACATTCCTTTCTTAGAGAGTCAAGGACATCTTGCCCTGCACCTGGAAAGCTGGAACTGGGAGGCATCTCCAGTTGGGATGTGCTTTGATTGGACCATGTGATAGACTTGTGGGTCTATCTGGAAACTTTCAGATTTGGGTTTTCCCATATGTGCCAATATGACATCACTAATAAAGGAACTTTGAGGAAACTCAAGCCTCAGAGTTTTCTTTCGTTAGGGGTGTTACTTGGAACCCTGACATTAGGACACAGAAGCACCTAGTTTGGATGAGAAGGATACACACACAATGGAATGACGGCCATAAAAAATGTTTAAGGATATAAAAAGTGAACCCTATCAGGCCCCCGTAGCCTCTGGTCTAATGTAAAGCCCTTCTTGAAGCTAGTATAGATAGCCCTCAACCCCAGTTGGAATCAAACCAGGGACTGGTTTGGACAAAACTCAGCAGCACTTTTTCATATGACTGTTGATAAAAATAGGATTGCCGACATGATCGCCAACGTCCGATGATGGATATGGCACAAGAAGAAGAAGAAGTCGGAATAAGAATTTATGTTGCTAAACAAGGAAGTTATTAAATGAGCCACAATAAACTTTATGACCTTTTCTTAAGTGAATCACTATGTTAAGTGAATCATGCTTCCCCCCCTTGATTCCTTGTTGGAAGTTTACTGGGAAGGTCACAACTGGCCATCACATGACCCCCGGGATGCTGCCACCATCCTAAAATACATGAGAAATACCTGAATTTTGATCAGTGACTGTGGGGATGCTGTGACGGTTGTAAGTACAAGGACACGCCATAAGTCCCTGTTTTCAGTGCTGTTGCAACTTCAAACAGTCGCTAAACAAGTAGTTGTAAATCGAGGACTGCCTGTAATCTGGTAAAAGCAATCAGTTCCTGATTTTGATCAAGAGGTGAAAGTGCCATGTGCCAGAAATGAAAAGAGGTGAGATAAGATCAGGAAGAACGAAGAAGTGATCTTACCATTCTTGGTCCTAGCTATGTCTACAGCTTCCTTAAGTTCCAGAAATTACTGAAATGCAGGCTATTTCTAGTCCTTGAGAGAAAACAAAAGTGTTACTTATTTTTGACTGAAGAAAAAAGAATATTTCATTTGTTTAAAGAAGTTTGGGATAAGCAAAAGATTTTGGATGAATGTTAGATCAACTTATTGTACTTACCAGTATTAGTACAGAGGTAACTAAATAGAGCCAATTCCCTAGAAGAAGCATGGTCTCTGCATCAGTGAAAACTGATGAGAAGCAAGACAACCTTCTATAGCAGATAGCGTATGCTGATTTTCTTACATTAAGTAGGGTATTGGGCAGGGACATTTTTTGACATGGGTCAAAAAATCCTGATAGTAACTGTGATCATGCAACCAAAACCCCTCCCCTTTTGACACATCAGCATTAAGAGCCGTGATGGGGCAGTGGTTTGAATGCAATATCGCAGGCTGACTCTGCCCGCTGCCAGGAGTTCAATTCTGACTGGCTCAAGGTTGACTTAGCCTTCCATCCTTCTGAGGTCGGTAAATGAGGTCCCAGATTGTTGGGAGGCAACATGCTGGCTCTGTAAATGCTTAGGGGTGGCTGCAAAGCACTATGAAGCGGTATATAAGCGCTATTGCTAACACACACAAGGGGGCAAGGCTTTGACAACATGGTTGCAAACGCCATCTTGACTCTTTAATCATCTTTTCAGAAGCCACTTGCTCTTTAAAAGTAATTGCAAAAATGGTAAGGTCCACCTATCCAGATTCTCAGATTAATTTTGCATTGTTTTTGTTATCTTGGATATCTTGGATAACAAAATGTGTTAAACATGCAAGCATAAACTTTCAATGGGTGTCTTCTTAGCTGTAAACTCAATAAATCTAGGGAATGGCTTGATTCTAAGAGGCAATAAACTGTGTGAAATGATGGTTATCTTTGCCTCAACTGGCTAGTTTTTAGATAAAATGTTTCATTTCACCTGAGAGCAAGGAGCCTTTCCTCACTAGCTGATGGATTTATAAGTGTTAATCCTGCCTGGCTGAATTGCTTAATTTGAAAGTATGGATGCCTTCAAACTTTGATTGTGGTCTTTGGAGCTATGAATTCCACTTCTACCAATAGGAGAAGCAGTAGAGGATGCCAGGAGAAGCAAATAAACCTGCATCTTCTGGAAGTAGTCATCTGACATGATGCACACATAAAGTACTTAACACAATTGAGGCTTACTTAATTTTAACTAATTTTCTAAATATTATGGAGGAAGATAGGAAGATTTAACATGGAAGCACCCTATCTAATATTGTAAGGTGTAATTTTACCTTTGGCTTACACAGTTCTTTCAAAGACTTTGCTTCAGTAGCTGATGTTTTTGTTTTTATTTTTAGATTCTTTTAATAGGAGGGGAGGAATACTGGAAATCTAAGGAATAGCACAGGGGTGAAATGTAAAATTTGTTATTACCAGTTCTGTGGGCATGGCTTGGGGGGGTAATGTGACTGGATGGGCGTGGCCAACTTTTTTTTTTTTTAACTTTTCAAAGCATTTTTTCTAATGCTTTGAAAAGCCTCTGCCAATCAGGCAACTCAGCTGGGATCGTTAGAGAGGCTTTTTAAAAAATGCTTTGAAAAGCCTCTCTGACGATCAGGCAACTCAGCTGGATCGTCAGAGACTTTTCAAAGCATTTTTTTTACCACCTCTTCTGCCAAGAGGTTGCAGAAAAAAATGCTTTGAAAAGCCTCTGACAATCCCAGCTGAGCTGCGCGATCATCAGAGGCTTTTTTTTTTTACTTTTAAAAGCATTTTTTCGTTGGAAGAGTTTGTAGAAAAAATGCTTTTAAAAGTTAAAAAAAAAAAGAAGCCTCTGATGATTGTGCGGCTCAGCTGGGCATGGTGGGGAGAGGGGCACAGGGATTTTTGCTACTGGTTCTCTGAACCACCCGCCGCCATCGCTACCGGATCAGGTGATCCGGTCCGAACCGGGAGCATTTCACCCCTGGAATAGTATCAAAAACCTGCATTTCCAAAAGGGTACTGGAACTCAAATGGAAATAAAATAAAATTGGGGAACAGCTGGAACCCATATGTGATGGCTTGGAAAAATAGACACGATTTACTTATGGAGTGATTGTACAACATGTTTGATATATGTGTGAAAACTGTACCAGTACCTGACAATTGGAAGAATACCGTTATTGTATTTCAAGACAAAGGGAAAGGTAGCAAGAATGAATGGAAGAACTACAGGGAGGTTAGTTTGTTAGGTGTGTTGGGGAAAATGTTTGCAGAATTTTATCCAATGAGTAAAGAGATGACAATAAGTGCCATTTGGGAAGTGTATTGTGATTTTGTGTTGGTCATAGATTGTGCAGAATAGACTATGTTCTTCAACCGTCATGGGGAAAATATATATTTATGAGAAAAAACATATTGTACATTTGCTGATTTAGATGATAGGTAGGAATTACAGAGCTTTTGCACAAATATGGAATTAAAGGTGGGTTGCTGAATATGACATGAGTAGTAGATGTTGAAATTGAAGCATGCAGAGAATAAAAATAAGGCTTAGCAAATGATCCAAAACTATCAGAGAGTAAGACAAGAATATATGATCTCCCCTTTGTTGCTTAAATGGATCAGTTATTTCAGGAATGCTTGTGGTAATGTTAGAGGAATGTTAGCTGGAGATGTGAATGGAGGTGAACATTTCTATGCTGATTGTGATGTGTAGAGCAATGGTGGCGCAGTAGTTAGAATACAATATTGCAGGCTAACTCTGCCAACTGCCAGCAGTTTGATCCTGACTGGCTCAAGGTTGACTCATCATTCCATCCTTCCGTGGTTGGTAAAATGAGGACCCAGATTGTTGGGGGCAATATGCTGACTCTGTAATTCTGCTTAGAAAGGGCTATAAAGCAGTATGAAGTGATATATAAGTCTAAGTGCTATTGCTATTGCTAGTTGACTGAGAAACTGAGTGGAAATGTAGGACTGCAGTAGTTGCATGGATAATTAATTTGTAAGGATAGCAAGAAAGGAGAAGTATTAGTGAATAATATTAATACAAACTAGAATTATGCATATTTCTCTTTTTGTTGTTTTATGCCTTAATTTCTTTAGTTTACTAATTTCTTGCATAACATTGCTTATTCTGGAAAAAAAATGTGATGAGCATGTATGTATCTGCCTATACAAAAAGATAAGGCAGAGTGTTTTTAGTGGTGGGAGATGTCATGGGGCATCTCCTTAGTTTTCCTCCTGATAAACCTCTTTCTTGTTTTTGGGAGAAAGTTAATTCCCCTAGCCCAAAATGATTGAGGCCCCAAATAAACAAGTTTAAACAATATAGCTGGCTTTGAAATGAGGAAAACATGTGTTACACAATCCATTCACAATACTTTTGTATAAATTCATTGCTAATATTAGAATTTTATTCTCCATTCACACAATAGTAGAAACAAGAGCTCCTTCGTGCACACATGTTTAGCTGATACAAGGATCAGAGATTAAGTTTTCTCCCGTCACCTCACATAAACATTGTTTCCTTCCCAAATTTTGAAATTTGTAAATTGATATGCCGTTTTCCCTTATGGCGTTTGTGTTATCTGGATTTTCCCCCCATCACTGGACATATAGGAAGATATCAGGTTATTATTCTATAGTGCAGTCTAACTGGAGTTCATTTATTAGGTGTCTGTCTAGCATTCCTGCACTACAATCATAAATTAAAAATTGGCTGTGTCAACCAAAAAGCATATAACAAACCGATATTTTTAGCAAGCTGTTCATATGGGCTTGTAAGATCTATGGCCTTGAAGGTTGGTAGTTCAATGAAAAGGCAAATGTTTATAAGGAGTTATATAGCTAGGCATTCAGAAATTACTATTGAAAACTGGAAGATATGCAAGGTTATATTAAATTCAACTCTGGAGGGTCTAATTATACAAAGTCTGTCCCTCTCTCTTACTTTCTTACTTTCAGCTTGATTCAGCAACAGATTATCCCTTTTAAAGTATAACTATCAAAAAGTACAAATAATCCTCATTTAGCAACCACAGTTGAGCCTGACAACTTGATTATTAAACAAAGTGGTTGGTGAATAAAACTATGATTCTGCTTATGTTCTTACTTTAGATTTCCTTTGCTTTATAGATCTACAAAGGTCACTAATATAAAGACCAGTTGTAAAGTTACTTTTCATCACCTTCATAACTGCAAATGGTTACTAAGTGAGACAGTCACTAAATGAGAAGTACCTGTAAAACAATCAAAAGATGGGGAGCGTATTCATGCAGCTATTTTCCCCAACTATGCTCTTATTTTAATTCTTACCAGTCATATATACTGTAATTATAGTCTCTTGGGTTAAATTTACAATTTCAAGGTGTTCTTTAGATCTTAGAATGGTCAGACTGAGTTTCCATGTCATGTTAATCCATGGTTTCTTTTAAATGCTGAATAAGCTACCACCTAGCTACACACAACTCATTCAACCATAAATCATGATTTATAAGTCATAGTGCTGGTTTTACATAACCATTTAAGGCCAAAACTTGTAGCTTAATGCAGTCTGTGAAGTTTATTATTCATCTTTCTTTCCTCCTCCTTCTATGTAAAATGCTATAATATGGAAGAGAACAGGCAATAGAAGGAAGGATAGGGCCAACAACATAGGACACTAGGAGAACATAACTCAAGAATTGCAGAAATAGATACATGAGATGAGCCGTAGGATTGTATAAATAAATGGTTAATATGATTGTAGAAAGATACTGCTGAACTTCTATGAATGTATTAAGGTATAAGCAAGTAAATTTGTAAATAGTATGATTAAGGAAAATTGATTAAATGGACATTAATCACCGATGCGAAGGTTTTCTAGAAGTTAGTCGATTGACTTTTTGTTAATGTATAAGTGTTTACATGTATTTGTGTTTTACGTTTGTTTATGTTAATAAAATTTAATTTAAAAAAAAGGAAGAGAACAGGCAATAATAACTGAAAGGTGAAAGCAGATAGGGCTAATCAGAGAAAATAACTGAGTTGAGTGGTTAGTTGTGTTGCAGGTACTCAGGCTAGATAGCTGGTTTGGAGCAGTGGGACTTAGAAGCTAAGTGGCTCAGTTGATGTAAAGGCTGAAGGCCAAGCCAGACAGGAACATTATCAAAACAAAGTAGAGGGACCCTCCACATTGAAGGCTGAGAAAGAAGCTACAAGAAGCCCATTATCATGTAAGGATACCAGAAATATAAATAAAATTAGATTCTGCGCCTGTTAAAAATAATAATAATAATAACAATAATAATTGGTTGTATGATTCTACAATAGTTGATGTTTATAATTAGGACTGATGGTATCTGTAATATTTTACTGTAACATCAGTAAAAACAGGCTATCTGAGTCCTATCCTTGACTCTTCACTATTAGTTCCTGAGTGTGAATCTGAGTTTCTAGAAAAAAATATATTGCTCTGAGTGAGACTCTGAAAAAGGTAAGTTTTGAGGAATGATTTTGTTGTTGTTAGTTGCGAAGTCGTGTCCAACCCATCATGATCCCATGGACAATGTTCCTTCAGGCCTTTCTGTCCTCTACCATCCCCCAGAGTCCAGTTAACCTCACGCTGCCTGCTTCAGTGACTCCATCCAGCCACCTCATTCTCTGCCGTCCCCTTCTTCTTTTGCTCTCAATCGTTGGAGGAATGATTAGTAGAAGGAAATTAAAAAGATGGTATCTCCAAAGTCATGAAAGGCCATTCCAAGGAGCAGTGGGAGAAAAGGCAGAAGACTCTCTTGTGAGAGCATATCAGGACTTCTAATTACAGAGGCTTCTGGACAGCATGCCTATTCTAGGAATTACCAAGTCAATGGGTTAACAGCAAATCTTAAAAGAGAAATTTAATAGACCCCATATCACATTCTCCCCAACTGTGAGAGACTGTAGCAGGCAGCAAAGGGGTTAATTGGTGTAACAGGTAGGTCAGCCCAGACGTGGGGACCCCAAGAAGGAAATGCTTCAAAAAAATTCCATTTTAATTGTTTGATTTAAGCCTGTTTGGCAATTACTTTCACAATTTTCAAGATTGTGTTTTTATGCCTGAATAGTGTTAAAGATGTACAGTATAAACAGATGTAGTCTCACTTTTTGAATTGGCTAGCTATGTGGGCGTGACCCCTATAGAAAGTTGCCTTTTCCTTTCACAAAGAAGAGGTTTTATTTGTAGGCCTGATTTGCCATTTGGTTAAACCACCAGTGAACATTCATGTTTAATAAAAATGAGTTTCCATTCAATATTTAGATTCCATTCTTAACTCTATCTGCCCTCTTTCTTGGGCTGTTGCTTTTGGTACATCTGATTCAGGGGTGAAATCCAGCAGGTTCTGACAGGTTCTGGAGAACCAGTAGCGGAAATTTTGAGTAGTTCGGAGAACTGGCAAATACCACCTCTGGCTCGCCCCAGAGTGGGGTGGGAATGGAGATTTTGCAATATCCTTCCCCCAGGAGTGGGGAGGGAATGGGGATTTTACAGTATCCTTCCCCTGGAGTGGGGTGAGAATGGAGATTTTGCAGTATCCTTTCTCCTGCCATGCCCATCAAGCCACACCATGCCCGCCAAGCCACGCCCACAGAACCGGTAGTAAAAAACTTTGGATTTCACCACTGATCTGATTACATGTTATTCCTGAGTTAAGTCACTGAAATACAGATTTTTTGTGATCTACATTTCCTGGGTTCTTTTATCAGCATTCTGTCAAAATAAAATGGTTCTCCATAGTACTCCATACTGCTCCAGACTCCAGACTCAGTTTCTTATTTAGTGGTAGCCTAGAGACCAACCTGTGTCCTTCAAATATATTGGGGGGAAAAGTCATAAAATTCTTAGCAGATACTGGCTTAGAATTCTGGGAATTGTCATCCTTGAACATTTAGAATGCACCAGGGTGGAGAAATATATTGTGTGGAAATGATAAAAAATCTTGCCTTGGTAAGATTTAATTTTGTAACATAAAAAAATTGTTAAAGACAAAGACTTTGAAGAGAGAGAACTAAATTATACTTGTTGATACATTACTTATTGTTGCTGTAATGCAATGGATATTACACTAAGTAATTGTGAGTCCAAATTTTGCTAGGCAATCAAAATGAAAGGAAGCTTTTCCTTTGCTGCTCTCATTCACAAAGTTAATAAATTCACTTCCCTTTTTCTCCAGGGCGATACCCACAACAAAACAAAGGCACTTATATCCGCGTTCCTTTGGTTCAAGAGCTGGAAAGTGGGAAATGGGGTGCTAAGATCACCCACAGGGCCAACACTTCTGTGGCCCTGAATATTATGCCAGCTGCAAACTGCATTGTGGGAAAATTCCGCATGTATGTTGCAGTGCTGACTCCAATGGGTATTCTCAGAACAAGACGAAATCCAGACACCGATACTTACATATTGTTCAACCCCTGGTGTAAAGGTAAGGCATATACAATGTGTATACGATCATGACAATAACATCCACATCTTAAGTGCAACTGTATCATTATAATTTATTCAAAAAGAACCTTAATCTGACTTTCTAAAGAGATGCAATTGAGAAGTCCAGTTAGTTAGTCTCATTCTACAATTTTTTTATGTTCATCATCCCATTTGTGTTACCAGAAACCTGTAGTTTATAGATAGGCACGCTAATGGCTACTATTAGACAACTATTCTCCAGTCCCCTGTCATTTAACATTGGAATTTCATGGAAGCTGATGTCTAATTATTAGAGGATTCCAGATTAAGTAAATTTGCATCTAAATAGATAAATATAGAAATATTTTATTTTTATTTTATTTATTTTTAAATTTGTATACCGCCCTTCTCCCTGAGGACTCAGGGCAGTGAACAGCCAAGTAAAAGCATAAACTACAAACATTAAAATACAATTAAAAAGATATATATAAATTTGGCCTCATGATTAAAAACAATAACAAACAATTAAAAACATTTTAAAAAGTGTTAGGCCAGCCCGGCTTGCTGGAAAAAGAAGGTTTTAAGGGCACGGCGGAAGGCACTGAGGTCTTGGATTCTCCTTATCTCTGGGGGCAGCTGATTCCAGAGGGTAGGTGCCCCCACAGAGAAGGCCCTCCCCCTGGGGGTCACCAGCCTACGTTGTTTGGCTGATGGCACCCCAAGGAGGCCCTCTCTGTGGGAGCGCACAGGTCGATGGGAGGCCGTCGGTAGCAGCAGGCGGTCTCAAAGATAACTAGGTCCTATGCCATGGAGCGCTTTAAAGGTGATAACCAACACCTTGAAGCGCACCCAGAAGACCACTGGGAGCCAGTGCAGCTCACGCAGGAGAGGTATTGTATGGGAGCGCCATGCGGCTCCCGTGACTACCCGCGCAGCCGCAGGTAGACTATTATCTAAAAGGTGGATAAGCTCACAATCTGAATTCAAGACATTTTCTCCACCCTAGGGGTGCCTCCATTCATCATTTTGAAATGGATGTTATTGAGGAAACTATAATCTTCCTTTCAGATAAATATAATACAATTAATGAGAAAGAAAGAGAATGACAGAGACAGAACGCAATCTCCTGGCTATATTGAATCATCCCTTTGACAGGAGCAAATAGATTATTATTCCAAATGCATCACATCTAAAGCTTTCAATTAAAAAGAAAACAAGGATAGAGGGAGCATTGTGGAGGGAAGGTTTAATATTTTCCTCCACTATCATGATGTACCTGTAACAAGTGACAGTTTGCTCAGGACTGTGCTGGAATTTCCATTCACCATGTAATGGATTCCCAGTATATTTTTATTTATTCATGCATTCTGTCATTCTTTGAAAGGCTGCCTTGCTTTACATATTTAAGCATCCATCATTAAAAAAAAAACCTGATATGTGGAAATGATCTATGTATCATCATTTCTTCCCCCAAAAAATGAAATTTAAGATGCCTGATTTTGGGATGCATTCAAGCCAATATTTTTTTATGTTCTTGGAAGAACATACCCTTTTTTGGGAAAATCTGATGGAATAATGGCACAATACCAGTCAGGTCTCCACTTGTAGACATATAAAGATGCGTTTAGCTCATGATATTCCGAAATGACAAAGCCAGGAGCTTTGGATCAGCTGATCAGGCAGGTTCCAGCAATCATTTACTAAATGTAGAGTCCTTTAGGACTAGTGAGTTTCCTTAATATTCATAGTTTATATAGATTTTTCTTTTTGGAGCTAAGATTTTCCCTGCAAAATCCAAAAATGTATTTAGGTAATATGGATTGGGTTAATTCATTAAAAATGCAGGTCTAATGGGGTTCTCCAGTATCTCCAGCCTAAACCAGAAAGAGCTGTCTATCATAAAATGTTCCACCTTGTGTCTCGATCTTCACATGAACCAAGTGGCTATTTAAAAGTCTATATTCTGTACAAAAAGGAACCATGTTCATGCCTATCACAATGTGCAACTCTTCCTAAACAGATTAATCCTTTAAATCATTTTGTGTAGAATTGCTCACAATTACGAAGTTTCAAAGTAATTCTTTGATCTGCCGTGTGGGTGCTTAATGCTCTCACAGCTCTCAGACAATTCAGTTTAATAACCCAGAATCATAAAGTGCCTGATAAGAGGTGACAATTTAATCATGCTTTACAGATCTTGCTCAAAATAGTTGAGAGTTGTGATCCTTCCTTTTTTTTTCTTCTTTTTTTAATTTGGAGCATGTTTCATTTCTAGTTGCAGAGGAGAAAATATATTATGTGCTACGAGGAGATGAACAACAGGCTGCCTTTTCTTATATCATTCAACTGTATTAAATTCCAATATTTACTCCTAGAAAAGTACATGTATTAACCTGTTTTTATAAACAAAAATCTGATGCAGAGGATGCGGTGTTTATGGATGAAGAAGAAGAAAGGAAAGAGTATGTCCTGAATGACCTTGGGGTTATTTTCTATGGGGCTCCTGAAAATATACGAACAAGAAGCTGGAACTATGGTCAGGTAAATCCATTTGAAATAAATGAAGAACAGCTTTTCTACTAAATGCTGCACTCCTAGCAAATAGATTGATCCTGTTGAAACCTGATCCACTCCTGCTTAGTCAAATACATCTAGGCAAATGAGTAAGGGTATATGGCTGGCTGCCCTGTAATACATAACAGAATTAATCAAAGGAATAAAAGTTTGAAAGGACTGAGCCGGTATCTCAGTCTGGAACACTTCGGTCCAGACGGATGATGTGTATATGTGTGTTTATGTTAGTTTTATATCTCACCTTTTGTTCCAACAACTAAAAATGGCACGCACAACATTTCCTTCTTCCATTTCTTCCTGCCTACAGCAACAACACTGTGAGGTAGATTGAAATGAGTGTCTGGTCCCAAATCAGCCAGTAAACTGAGGATGAGCCAATTAAGAATGGACTAAAACCTGTTTTTTGCCTAGTATTTAAGTCTTAACCATAACCATCACACCACATTATTTGTAAAAACAACCACCACCTTCTTATATGGATTTTATCACAGATTTTTATTCTGATTTATCTGTGAGGCACATGGATATGACAAATATAAATTGAGAAAATGATGTATATTAATTGAAAAGCAGGTTCTCATTTTCTTTTAAAGTTTTTTTTAAAGAAACTCAACAAAATACAAATAGCAGAGGAACACATCTTACCTGTTTCTCATCAAAAGCAACCATGGTCAATAACTCAAACTCAGACACCCAGTAGTGGTGAAGGTACTGGATGACAAGTAGGAATACTTAGGTTTTAGTCCATGTTCAACCAGAGCAACCATTTGAATCGTTTATTCTCAGCCCAACCTATCTCACAGAGTTGTTCTTGCGGAGAAAGAAAGGAAGAGAAAGTGTTGTACACACTGTCTTGAACTCTTTTATGTATCTAATACTTAAGTAAACATCTAACGGTAATTATAACAGGTATTCAGCAGCTTCCAGCTTTTTTGAAGAGGCAATTTGGCATGATTATCTAACTGAATCAAACATTCAATGGGGCCCAAATTCCATAACCTACTGTTCTATTCTAATTTAAGATTAATGGGTAACTATCATCAGTGAAAGAAGAAAAGTTCTTTGGAAGGTAACTAGATGTAGAGGACATCTATAGAAGCAGTTGGACCAGCAGGTTCAGGCAGTAGTGGTGGAGCCTGATCCTTTCTATATAGGATAAACTGATAATAATTTGGTCTCTAAGCAGAACTTCATCATTGTGACTCCTATCTCCTTTATTATCTTAATTGCGAGAAGTTCAGTATCAGAGAAATAATCAATTTCTGGCATATACGCTTCCTAATTTTATTGGTACCATAAGTGGAACAATATCCAAGGAAAACTGGATCCCATTCCCGAATTTCCAGAAAATGCAGGTAGAAGTGTTCAAATGTGTAAGCCATCAGGCTTCTATATTTGCTAACATCTGCATCATCTTCACTTCAATCCTGTATAAAGCAGAGTGCGATCCTTCTCAAAGTTTGGGATTACAGGATCAAAACATGGAAAGATTTCTTGCCTCTGGGAAAGAGTGGCTTTCATACAGCTATGTAGTATAACTCTTTTCCTAAGCATAAAGCAGGTTCCAGTAATATCTCTCAATTCTTGGAGCAAGACATAAGGTTTATTGACTCATCTGTCAAAGGCAGGATGATCTGCTCTGTACAGGGCTATGGTCTTCTTATCAGCTTTATTTCCACCTTGTTTAGATTATATTTCAGCTCATTCATTTAACCACAGCCTCAGTACACTGGTTTAGAAATAAGACAATTGGTCTTTGATGCTTAGCTAATGAAATATAGAACTTGAGGGGGGAACAGTATTGGCTTATTTATGATGCCCATCAGCAAAACTCTCGATGATTTCTGTCAGCAGCTTCCTATAGATTATAGATGATAGCAATCTCTGTGATAAAAGCTTGGTGGAATACCATATGTCAACTGCCAGAGGGCCAAGCTAGAATTACCAGCGATGACCCATTCACTTCATTTTGGTTAGAAAATGGAATCACTCAGTAGACAGATCTAACCCCTGCAAGCTGTTCAAACAGGCTAACAGGATTAAATTATTTGTTATACAAAAGCCATGGTAAGGTCAGAAAGTATTGAGAAGGAAGACTCTCTGCCAAGTTCCTTGATGCAAATCTTTGCAAAATGGCTAAAGCAGAAGTGAAAAGATTCAGAAAAGGATTTCTCATCTAGACACAGCACCCATTATTCTGCTACTCCATAGTCAGTCAGTTTTTTGGAACTGGCCCAAATAACATCTGTCCTGATTACGGCCAATTATATTTTGCTGATTGATCCCACACAAAAATGCATAAATTTATTCATTCATTTATTCATTTATTGATTCATTCCAACAAGATGTCCCGCTTTGGCATAACACCCTCTTTGGTCCACCCCATCACCCAAGATAACAAATTTGAACGCCTATATTTTCATTAATGAAAGATAACATTTATTTCATCACCATGAAAATGAACTGATTGGTCACATTTAGTAGAACCTAGCATAAGGCCAGGAGTGAAATGCTACCGATTCGGACCAGTTCACCCAAACAGGTAGTAATAAATGCTACTGGTTCGGTCAAACCGGTATTTCCGACGATCAGCTGTGCGGCATGATTTATATTCGCTAAAAAACAGGAAATCCTGCTTTCTAACGAATCTAAATCGCGCAACCCAGCTTCTGTTCTACTTACCTTTGCAGACTCAGAAAAGGCTTCTTAATCCTCCTTTTTCGTGCTGCACAGTAGCGCCTGCGGTATGGAAGCATGTTTGGTGTGCACTGTGCATGTGCGCGTGAAGTGAACTGGTAGCAAAGCAAACTGGTAGCAGACTTCAGAGCATTTCACCCCTGCATAAGGTATATTTTAAATCATCTCCAAATCAAGGACATTTCAAATAGTGAAAGAGAGATCAAATTGCTGGGGTCAACCACTACTTGCAAAGATCATAAAATCCACAAAATAGAACAAGTATCTTATTTATCCCTTCTTCTCTCTTTCTAGAATCCAACAATCTAGAATCTAGATCGCTTGAGGTATATATTTTCCACGTCTTATTAGATATTGATAATGCTAAATATCTAGATTTGAGACCTCCATTAATCAATATGCTTAATGATAAAATAATAGAATATAGCCAACAATACATACTTTTAAATATATTTTTTAAAAAATAGTCCAAGCAGAAAAAGAGCATTTAATTAGCATTAAATATAAAATAGTGCATACATGTGCAGACAAATCCACAATTCTGAAGATGAAATCCCTGTTGAAACTTCTGAGTAAGACTGCAAGGAATAGGAAGAAATAAGAATGATATTGCAGGGGCTGACTAGAAAGCATTATCCTGGAACAAATGATGAAACATTTATACAAGCAAGCTACAGCAGTAAATCCCCCCCCCCCCCGCCAACTACTTTGACATCTGCTGGAGGTCTAACTCAACTAAAAACAGAACATCCAATAAATGTTTTGATTTGTCTTGCTGTCAAGTCTATCTCTCAGAAGGTGGAAGGGTCAAGAAGAACTATTGTCCTCCTGAAACCTGACCATCAGGGAAGAATTGGTTGACAGAGAATGTTGGCAGAAGCATTGGGGGGAAAGGGACACTGTCACTTTGGAATTCGATAGCAAGAGCTGTGAAAATGAAATGTAATTTGTATTTTGGAGTCTAGCAGACTGATTTCTGGATAGGTTCTGATGCAGTGGTGAAATGTAAAATATGTTACTACTGGTTCTGTGGGCGTGGCTTGGTGGAGATGGGGTAATATGACTGAGTGGGTGTGGCCAACTTTTTTTTTTTTTACTTTTAAAACCATTTTTTCTAAGACCTCTTCGGCTGAAGAGGTTGTAAAAAAAATGCTTTTAAAAGCCTCTGACGATCCCAGCTGACTTGCTTGATCGGCAGAGGCTTTTCTTTTTTTGTTTAAGCCTCTGACCATCCCAGCTGATTTGCCTGATCAGCAGAGGCTTTGTTTTTACTTTTAAAAGCATTTTTTTCGACTGAAGAGGTTGTAGAAAAAATGCTTTTAAAAATAAAATAAAAAGCCTCTGATGATTGCGCAGCTCAGCTGGGCATGGGGATGGGGACGGATTTTTGCTACCGGTTCTCTGAACCACCCGCTGCCATCACTACCAGATCGGGCGATCTGGTCCGAACAGGGAGCATTTCACCCCTGATTGATGTCTAAATATCATAAAGGAAAGCAAAACAAAGTGGGACTGGAGTAACAGAAAACTGAAATATAGACCTATCCATGGTTTTTGGGAGTAAGGTTGGAAAGTGATCTCCAGTTCTATTTTGAATATCTTTTAAATGTGCTTTTTTAAAAACTCATATCAATCCTGATTCTTCAGCATTGATCTTACCTTTGATTACTCTGATTACTGACTTTTTTTTAGTCTTGATTATTGGCTTGATCACAGCTTCTTGTACCTGTTAACTCCCCTCTGCTCAATGTCTATGGAGATTCTCAGTCATCCAGGTCATGGTTGTCCCAAAGGTGCTTTTTCAAGAGGCAACTGGACTGAAGAAACTTCTTGGATGAGAAGCGAAACATCTTCACAGAAAAAACAGAAAGTGCAGTTGCCTCTTGAAAATCACCTGTGGGATCGCCTCTGCTCATTTTCTTTCACTAACTGATGACAGGGTCTGTAATATGCAGAACCTTTTCAATTCCATCAGATTCTTTCTTAACTTGGTGTAAGTGGAATTGAAAACTAAAGAGTAATCACTGTCATCTTGTTAATAAATCCAAAGGTCAGTGGTCCAAATGAAACAATAGAAGCAGACCCAGAACTCAAAAGCACCATGGACAGCAACTTAAGAAGCTGCTTTCTATTGAGCAGGCAAGTTGCTCCAGGTAGTCCAGTACAGTAATATGTTGTATTGGAATGCTACATTAAATGTTTAGGAGCTAAGAGTTACAAACCAGCCCAGCTGTAACATTCTTAGCCACTCCACCTCCTTAAAAACAAGATTCTTCCAGGACCTTGAAGGCTGATCAGAAGAGGATAGGACATGATGACAAAAATCTTAGCAAAAATATTGTTTTACCTTGAGAAACTAATTTAATTCCCAGATTCCTAAGGTAGTGACTCTTTTGGTCTCTTCTTCATGGCTTCCATGTGGACTAGTCAGGAAGTCTTTATGTTGGCTGATATAGGAAAAATATTCAGATGGTTAGGATGTAAATCTCTCTCTAGCTCTGGGTATACCATTACACCAAGAAAAGAAGAAATGATAAAGGTAAAGCCTTTATCAAGTCAAACCTGACTCTATTGTCTACAAAGTCTTTGTTTGTTTTTAATTTATTTTTATAATAATATAGTGTTGTGAAATGTACATAGTGTATTATTTTTATACAGTGCCACTTGTACAGTATTGACTAAAAATTCTTAACACTCTAATGTTTAGATAATTTAGACCCCTAGAGATTATATATATATATATAATCTCTATATAATCTCTAGGGGAGATTATATATATATATATATATATATATATATATATATATATATATATATATATATATATATATATTCTTTTTTCATAGGCTTTTATGTGCATATTCTTTCTAGCCAGGTTTTACCTATGTAAACTTAGTTTACATAGGTAAAACCTGGCTAGAAAGAATATGCATATATATATATATATATATATATATATATATATATATATATATATATATATATATATATATATAATTTGATTTATATGCCGCCCTTCTCCGAAGACTCAGGGCGGCTTACAATGTGCTCAGCAATAGCCTTCATCCTTTTGTATATTTATACAAAGTCAGCTTATTGCCCCCACAACTGGGTCCTCAATTTATCTACCTTAGAAAGGATGGAAGGCTGAGTCAACCTTGAGCCTTGGCGAGATTCGAACCCTGCAGTAATTGCAGGCAGCTGGTCTTAATAATCAGCTTAATAACAGGGTGCCTTAAACCCCTGTACTACCAAGGCTCTTATATATAAATTTAATGCTAACAGAAAGGTCAGTATTAATTATGATTTAACATGTCAGTGTTAATGACCATAAAATTATTTAGTTTTTTCATCCAGAATTTAACATTGAAAAAAATGAGATATGTCCATGTAATTAATTTGGGGAAAAATATGGCTTTTTCCCAATTTCCTAGTCTAGTCTAGTCTCCATGTACTAGCTGAATCTGGCCTAACTTAGATTCAAGATCAACAAAGCCATTTTCAAGAGCTTCTTTAAGATCAGGAAAAAAAAATTGTGGCTATCAAAAGAAATCAGTATGGTTGCACAAAGTGCTTTCTAAGAAGCAGTGAGTGAAAGGGACAAATATAGGCGATGAAAAAAGAGATACTGCAGTCACCCAAACCTTCAATGAAAGATCAGCTAAACCCAATCACATTAGACTGTGATGGATGATTAAAAAAGAGAACCAACAGAACTTCTTTGACTTGTTAGAAGCAAAAAAGACAAGGAAGTGTAGGTCTGCTATTAAAAGTAGATGATGAAAAATAACAAGGAGAAATTGGAATGATATATTTTCGTCTGGAAAGAAACATGTTTTCTGCAATTAGCTGCTTTAATTACAAACTAAACATTTTTATGATTGAGATATGTTTCAGAAATTATCCTGGACAATGACACTACCATATCATCTTAGTTGCTACCCTTCAGTAAACACTACTACAGACGTACTGCAACAGGCAGACCTTAGAATTAGAATAGGGAGCTGTAAATTCTTCAAAGTGTTTAAAAATACAGTGCAGCCTGGAAACAAGACACTGCCAGACAGAGGTGTCATCTTGATGGATCATTGGTTTCTTAAGGAGAATACTCTAACTTATATTCTCTTCTATTTATGTGACCCAACTAAGTTGATAATATAGGAAGATTAATGCATTATAAAACACACTTGGCAATATCTGGGCATCAAATCCATGTTTATTGACTAAACTTACATAATTGATGGGATGACTAGAACTTACACAATCAGACTTAAGAACAGCCACAACTCTGATTTTTTTTTAAAAAAAGGCATCTGAGCAACCCCTTGTCTATGAATACTCATGCATAATAAAGGAATTTATCATTAAAGCTATATGGGAATTTTTTTTCGTTTGCTTTAGTAGGCAGGTGATTTCGACATTTAAAATGGATCTGTATGTTCAATACTGAAAACACCATTAGTATAAGTATTACTGTCCATCCTCTCTAAAGTATGATTTCCAGTGAGTATTCTTTTTCCAGAATTTACAAGAGTACACTATTGAGATATGTGAGTCAGCCTTAAGGATAAACATTCAGCTTTTTGAAGATATTTCTGGGAGCATCTCCTTTGGGACTAAGCTTCATATTATGAGGTTATAACTCATTATTTAGTAATGATATTCTGCTCTGTACCAAAAGAAGAAGAATTTTTAAAAAATTATGGATGACATAGGCAAAGAAATGACCAATTATAAATGCATCTTCTCCTACCTGGTCCAAGTGTATTAAAGAGTTCGCCATTGTGTTATATCCTAACAAATTACAGATTCAATCTATTATACATTGTTGCTATTTTCAGACAGTTAGCATTTTTAAAGAAAGAAGAGAATAAATTTGTATGCTTAAAGGAAAACTTCAAAAATTGTTAGGATTCAGCCTGTAAGGGGAATATCACTACCTCATTTGTTTATCACTACATAGAGCAGCTTGTAATTGAAGTCATGTGCCTTTACCGCCATCTTTGCGATTGTCTTCCAACCGACAGCGTCATTTTTTGGTTGCTATGCAATTTCTTCTGAGCAAATTGAACTGTACCATAGGGCAGGTTCTTCCATAATGAATTCTGTTCTATTTAGGCACTTCTGCCCCCTATTTATTCCTGACATTGTTGTCATTGGGCCCCAGAATTAGTCTTTTTTTTTCCAGAGTTCATTTTCAAAGATGATAGTTTCAGGACACTGCAAGACATGTTGGACTCCAACTTGGTATTGACAATATAAGACATGATTGAAAGCTGTTCTTCGAATGAAAGTATTACTGCCTTCTACAATATACAATATGTATATTTTAGTCCTGAAGTTCACATGGAATATGTGATTTTATTTTAATATTTTGAGTAACTACTGACACCTCTGGCTGTCGCAGCAGCTGCTGCTTTAAGCCATATTATCCATAGTCAAGAACAACAACTGTACAATTCTTATGAAAATGATTTATAGCTATGGATACATTAAAATATATCTGTCTTGCACAAGTCCCCTGTTCAACCACCACATTCTCTGAGTGACTTTTAGCAGTTCTTTTTTCTTACTTCAAAAGGCTGATTGTGAGAGAAGACAACCATATATGCCATTTTCAGTTCCAAATTAATAATGTTGGTATTTGAATGTTGCTCTAGGATCTAGTTTCATGCTTTAGCATAAAAAACCTAGAAGATAAACATAAAATAAGAATCTATTCTGGTTTAATTTATATGCACATATGGTTGAAAGAAGAAGTTTTCAATCTTTTGAGGTCCATGTGCAGTATGAAACCTATCTTTAAAAGTTAAAATATAATGTTTCCAACTTTACAATAGAATTTGTTTACCAATGCAAACTTCACCATTATGTGTGATATGCAAGTTTGGCCATGTTTCAACATACGTCAACTAAGTCCAGAATTGTTTCCCTTAGTTACTTTTTGGAAATGATGTAGTTTACTCTACTTCGTTAAGAGTTAAGTTACTAGTATTCTTTGGTAAATCCATGCCTTTGTTTTAATAACATCAATAGAGAAACAAACTAGAAATGGCAAAGAGTTTTGGTTGAGGCAGACAATGGATGCTTTTGGATGCTATGTCAAACCATAGTTCAATGTAATGTGGGTGAACCACAATTGTCTTCAGGATTGTCTACTTCTTTTGCAATCTAGCCATGAAGAATGTATCAGAGTTTCTTGCAAAATCAAATCCAGAAGCACAGACAGATAACTGATTCAGCAAGATTCATTAACTTCTTTATATACATAACGAACTGGACACACGTGCTTCGCTTCGAAACTATGTGATGGGGCTTGATAAATTGCAGTTAAAGCTTGAAAATTAATGAGTAGTTATGACCAGCCTCTCCTATCCCCTTCTCTCCCTCAGCCTTGCCCCACAGAAGCCTCCCCTGTCCTATCCCCTGCTTGCTGCTGTGAAAGCAAAACTGAAACTGAAACTCCTCTCCTTTGCTTGTGTTTTGCATTTGGAACAGATTTCTTTTCAGGTGGGGAGGGGGAATAGAACTCCTTAGCATCAGAGGGGTGTTTGGAAAGTGAAACAGTATTTGCTGTGTGAGCAAGAAGGAGACAGGAAGGAGCCTGGCCATGGCTTAGCTCAAGTGTTCTGTATTAAAGCTGCTTGCTGCTGTGAAAATAAAACTGAAACTTAAACTCCTCTCCTCTGCTTGTGTTTTGAATTTGGAACAGATTTCTTTTCAGGTAGGGAGGAGGAGTAGAACTCCTTAGCATCAGAGCGTGTTAATAATAATATAGGAAATACTAGTGTTCTGATGGTCATTTTGAAAAATCCTTTCTTAGTGAGCACCTAGAAGCCAAGAGGAACATACGTGTCAAATTTCAAGTTTGTAGGCTTTACGGTTATGGAGATTTTGTGATTACAGAGTGAGTGGTTTTCGCTTTTATATATATAGATAACAGATTAAGTATTTATAATACCAACAGTTGATTCTTACCAACATGGTAGAAGTTACAGACAGAACACAAGGCAGGAGAGAACAGTTAGTTTCATTTCAGCAGAGCAAACAAGCACAGACTGCTTAGTTTCAGTTTCAATTCTCTGCACAGACTCAGTTGCCTAAGCCACATCCAGACTTCTTCCCTAAGTTTTTATTTCCAAAACAAGCCCCATTGGTTGATCTATTCCAGTCCATAAATATTCATACTCTGAAAGAATGCCAAAACATTGAGTTTTATCTGAACTCAACAAATCTTAATGGTGCATTATGGTTTTCCAGAACAAGTCAACTTCAAATAATGGCTTATAAAACTGATTTGCTTAAACTACAAATATTTAAAATGATTCAGGATTCAGATAATAATCATAATTATCCTGTGGTTAATTAAATTAAGAGAACCAGTTTGATCTAGCCCCAGCCCTGTGGAACGAACTGCCCCCGGAAATTCGTAAGATCTCCGACCTCCGGGTGTTTCGCTGCGCATTGAAGACCCTGTTGTTCCACCAGGCCGGACTATCAACACAATAGTTTTAAATTGGGGTGTTTAAATTTATTGGGGTTTTAAATCTGAGCCACTTTATTTAATTATTTTAAATTTTATACTGTTGTTTTGTCTGTATTTTTAAATAGGCTGTACACCGCCCTGAGTCCTTCGGGAGAAGGGCGGTATAGAAATAAAATTATTATTATTATTATTAGTGGTTAAGATATTAGGCTAGAAAGTGGGAGACATGAATTCAAGTCCTGCCTTAGCCATGAAAGCCAAACTGGGTGACTTTGGGCCAGTTATTCTCTCTCTCAGCCCAACTCATTTCATAGGGTTGTTGTTGTGAGGAAAATAAGAGGAGGAAGGTGTGTTGGATGTGTTCGCCACCTTGAGTTATTTGTAAAAATAATAAAAAGTGGGATATAAATAAATAAATAAAAATAATTGAGAAAACAAGCAGAAATTAATCTAAATTTTACGACAATAATTTTGCAACAGATTCATCTATGGTGAAAATATTACTCTCACTTCCTTATTCATGAGCAAGCGCTTATTCATTAGCATGTTAAAAATGTTTATGCTATGTTCTTAAAAACTTTATATAACTTTCTGTATTTTTTTCTGTACTAATTCAGCAGAAGTTATAAGTATACAGAAATATTGCATTTCCAACATGGAACTAAAATCTTGCTGAAGTCCTGTTTTTGTTTATTTTGCTAATGTAAAATAGGTGATGAATCTATATTTTTGTTTTTCTCTCTCTTATATAGTTTGAAGAGGGTATTTTGGATGCTTGCCTCTATTTGATGGACAGAGCACAACTGGACCTCTCTGGCCGAGGGAATCCTATCAAAATCAGCCGTGTTGGCTCTGCTATGGTATGTAATAAGCATATACTTTGTGCAATATTTGGGATCTATTTACAATTTTTTTTTCTTACTCTACTTAAATATATAGCAGGACTATATGGATTGGGGCAAATTTGTTCTGTTCTGTGACTTAGTTTTCAAGAAGATCTCTGCTTTGGTCAATTTATTAAAAACCTGGTTGCCAATTCACTAGTTCAGTAGTAGAGTGAGTCTCTTGGCTTTTCCCTCTTTTTCACATCAAACGCTATTCATGTTCACTTTATGGGTGTCCAAGCTGAGGTTGCTTCTTCTTCTTTTTTGTGGGGCTTCCTGGAATGAACACATGACCAGGTAAGGTTGTCCCTGGTGCCTAGAACCTTATAGGAAGATTCAAGACAAAATTCTTTAAAATATCTACGTGGCATTAAAAAAGTATTCCGTAAGCAGAAGTTATATATTCCCATAGCTTGTTCTATAAACAGGAATAGTGAACTAATATCCCCACAGTGGAGAAAAGGAATTCTAGATATACTTAGATTTTTTTGCCCTGTGGCAGCATATATCTATATGCAACATTTATTAAACCATGAATGGTTTAATTTTCCTACAGATTTCTAAAAAAATGTAACTTTCAGACAATTTTCTAAACTTCTTATTTTGCACCTGGTAGGTGGAAGACTATGAGATATTTGCAGCTGAGCATGAGTTAACAATTTAGTTCCCCACAATAGAAGACTCATTCATTGGGGCATAATAAGTGCATTTTCCAGTAAAACGTATGTGCATGAAACCAATTAATGCTAGAAAAATTATTTTTTGCAGCAACCATGAGTTGGTTCTGAAAATACAATGAAACACACTAAAACCTCTTCTTTATAGTCCAAATTAATCCCACACTAACCATGTTTTAGGAAACCATATCTACTGTATTTGTTATCATTGTCAGGTGCAAACATGAAAGGAAGATCTAACCTTTTCCTCTGATGTTTCAGTTCTAAAGCAAAGTCTTCCTCTGTTATTAGTCTGGGCTGGATGAACCCATAACACCTTGGGGAAGAGATTTTCATTGGGTTGGTGGTGGGGAATGTTAAATCTTCTGTTCCCATGATCTATGACCTAAAGAATTGCTCCAGTTCATGGCATTGCTATTTAAACATGGACACAACTTCATTTATTTAATAGATGTATATCCTGCTTTTATATGGGATAACACTTTTTACATCACATCAAACTTATCATCCCATAACTAATATTAATTTTAAAAATCATTAAATGATTTAGTACAGAATTGCATTTTAGTGTTGAATTTAGTTTGTTAGTATGACAGAAGAAAATATGATGAATTATAGTAATTATAATTACTGGTAATTATAGCAGGCAGATAGTATTTCCTAAAGAGAGAAGGATGAACTTCTTCAGGAGTGCCCTAACAAATTCTCTCTTCTACTGTTCAAGGCATCAGAAACCTGCCTTTCTTTGCATCTGATCACCCTTGTAATCTCTATTCTGGTGAATTACCAAATTGCCTCAGTTCACTATCATTTCATTTAACTAATTAGCAATATTTTTTAGGATATCCCTCAAGACTTTCAGATAAAATAGCTTGGAATTAAACAGAAGTGGGACACCATATTGTTTATGGACTTCATAAGGCTCTCCATTTTGTGGCTCTTGAATCATTTCAAAATTGCACTGCGCAGATTCAGAGCCAAAAGTACAAACATTCCGTACTGTAATTTTCCCCATTGTTGTTTTGTTTTTATTAAAATAAGTAAGACCATTTCCATATTGCACTCCCATTTTTCTGCAGTGGGATGTGAATGGTGGAATATTGATTTCCACCATTAACCTTTCCCCAACCAGACCATCAATTTTAATTTTGCCTTCCAGTATCACATTGGCCTAACCCACATCACTTGTATGGAAGTCCAGCTCTGACCCGTGTTACTGAATTTTAATACAGTCTTCAGTTGCTATAGCATTGTAGTTAATAATCAGGAGATCCCCATCTTGAACCTTCATTAACATGATTTCAACAAATACCCTGAGATAAACTGTTATTTGTTATGTTCAGTCTCTGTTCTTAAAACTGCAATAGCTATGATATAACAAGAGTAATTCTTGTTATGTAAGAACTAACTAAAAATATCTGCAAATATTTTATGGGTGTGTCCATAAATAGTGTCACAAATGTACCTTAGTCTGGAAAAAAAAGTATAGATGATTAAAGGTTTAATCCAGCTTTCCTCTTATCTTCCAAGTCTGTGATTTGGTAGCAACATTGTAGGTTTTGGAGTACATGACAAACATTTGTAATATAAATATGCCACCTTATTCATGTCTTAGGTTGGCCTATTTTTCAAGACAGCCAAGGGTCTTTACCTAAACCTATTAGACCTACTAAATACTTATCTCGTCCAACTTCGGGGTTCACAGTACGTCGATTTTCTAATTAGAAACTAGTAGTTAATCCAGCCAAAAGCTTTTCAATGAAAGTCATGATTTATTTGACAAGAATGTAGCAGCTCAGTATTAACATAATTACAAGCAAACGAGAAAGCAATAGAAAGCAAGGAAGCTTTTTCTGCATTACCTCCACTGATTTGGTTCAAATTGCTGGGAGGAAATGCATAGCTCACTAATAGCTTTCCATTTAGTCATTAGTCAGCAAAACTGTTACTTCACCTCCAGCAAACTTAGACAAGCAAAATCTTGTTTTTGTGATGAGCAACCCACAATGGACCTAGTTATTTCCTTTTAACTCACCCCTTAGCGTTGAAAACATAGGCTGAAATGGATGAGATTGCGGGGAAATACATTGGAACAAATATGAGTTAGATGACCCCTTTTTTCCCTTTTGTTGTAAAATACTCTTTTTCTAGAAATATTTGTTTTCTGAAATATTATAGATTTGGACCTAAATTGCAGAACCAATTTGATGTAATATGGAGCCCCTCAGAAACTGAAGCTCAGTGTATAATGTGGGAATTATATGTAGGAAAATCCCCATCCACGTTTGTTATTGTGCACTCAAGCTTGTCAAGAGAAATGCAGGTGGATTTACACTGGCAGTTATGCCTTGACCCTATGGGCAGCACGGCCTGGAAGGCAGAATTATGGCTTGTGGTCTTAAATGTAACAGAGCCACTGAAGTTGTTGCAGGCTCTCTCTAAAGCATTATATCAGACAGAAAAAGGTGTTTTTTAACCCATGCATAGATTATCCTTCCACTCATTGCTTTTCAAATATATGGGGACTCTAAACCTCAAAATCCCTAATGGCAGAATTTTTTATCATGTTAGTTGACAATTTGGGGAATTGTAAGTCCAGCACATCAGACTGGGGAAAGATGCTGTGGGATGTCATATTTCCTATTATACAATTACAACTCTAAGAATTAAATGAAGGCTTTGACATGTTTAGTATTTTGGGGGGATTTATAAGGCTGTCAAAGCCACGTTGACTCTGGGTATCGTTCAATGAAAATCCAATTAAAATACAAATGAGTCTAAACATGAGGAGTAACATACCATATCCAAGACAAACTATGCACATCAAATGGGCATGCTCATGCCACCACTTGAGGTAACCTCCAAGATTTTAAAGATCATTTAAAGACCTGAAGAATCAGGAGGTCCAAAGTTTTATGCTTCTTTGCTTGCCTGATGTTTGTTTGCTCATCACTGAACAAACACTGACAACTGTCTATGTCAAGGGTGTCAAACTCGATTTCATTGAGGGTCGCATCACGGTTGTCTTTGACCTCAGGGGGCAGGGGCCATGGCCAGGGTAAGTGTGGCCAGCTCAACGTCACTCATGTTGGGGCACCTATGGTGGCCCGAGCGCTCTGGCAGTGAAAATGGGCTCCCGAGCTCCATTTCCAGCTGTGACAGCCTCCTGCAACCCTCTGCCAGCGAAAATGGAACTCTGTTTTCAGTCGCAGAGGCACCGCGGGCCAGTCCTTCACTGTCTCCAGGGCGTCCCCATGGGCCAGATCTAAGCACCCTGCGGGCCAGATTTGGCCCACGAGCCTTGAGTTTGACACCCTTGGTCTATGTGCTTGAAATATAAACTAGGACAATCATTAGTATGTGAAGAACCATGTACAGAGCCGAGGTGGCGCAGTGGTTAGAGTGCAGCACTGCAGGCTACTTCAGCTGACTGCTAGCTGCAGTTCAGCAGTTCAAATCTCACAGGCTCAAGGTTGACTCAGCCTTCCATCCTTCCTAGGTCAGTAAAATGAGAACCCAGATTGTTGGGGGCAATATGCTGACTCTGTAAACCGCTTAAAGAGGATTGTAAAAGCAATATGAAGCGGTATATAAATCTAAGTGCTATTGCTATTGCTATTACCCACAGTCACTTGTCAGACTTGAATGTGAGTTTGTTATCCCATTTCCAGACCAACAGCCTCCAAGTGCTGAGACATTATTTCCCCATCATAATTTGAGATAAACAGTTGAGTACTTTCAATGTTCTAATAATACTGGACCCTATGTTGATGGACAACCTCCTCTAGCTATTTCATGTAAAAGTTAACAGGAGAGGCAAGAGTGTCAAGCCCTGTGACAGCCTGCAACTAGGAGATTGGTTCAGGCTGGTCTTCTAGTCAGCCATCATTGCTGACTAGATCTGGTCATGGGGAAAGGAGAAGAAGTACTGCAACACTCCTGATCCCATAGCTAGTCCAGAAGCTAGTCCAGAAAGAGTCAAAAGCCATCGTGAAGTCAAGAAGAACAAGGACTACCCCCATCTTAGTTCCACCAGAATTCAGCAACACGTATGATAAACACTGTCTCCATACTATGCCCAGCTTGCAACTTGACTGAAACAGATCCAAACCATCTGTTTCTCCAGGATTCTGGAACCTTAATCCAAACAGCTTCTCCTTGATCTCACCCCCAGAGAAAAAGTTGGAAGTTGGATAAAAATTATCCAGAGCCATAGGATCTAGCAATAGTTTTTTTTAAAGAGGGGACACAGTACTGCTTCATATCTGAATTTATTATTTTATGGATCCGACTGCTTGTCATCTCCCAGGAAATCTTAACAAACCAGGGTAATAGATCTTATAAGTAGGTGACTGAACTAACAGTTCTGAGGATCCTGCCCATGTTCTCAGGAATCACAGGCTCAAACACTTGCTAGATTAAAAACCAAGCTAACTCATCAATACCTGCCAAATCAGAATCTAATACAGATTTGCCTTTAAGAGCTAATAAGAATCAATTGGGCAAAATGTTTTGTTTTGTTTTTTGTTTTTGTTTTTGCTTTAATTTATATGCCGCCCTTCTCCGGAGACTCAGGGCAGCTTACAATGCGTTAAGCAATAGCCTTCATACTTTTGTATATTTATACAAAGTCAGCTTATTGCCCCCACCATCTGGGTCCTCATTGTTGAGTAGTCATTCTCTATTTCTCCAGAAAAATGTGGAGTGTCTTGTAGTTGCATAATACTTAATGTTTTAAGACTAAATTTTCTTTCAGATTCAATTGTAAAGCACCTATTTTTAGCTGTTGGGTCAGCTCAATCTCTTTCACCATTATTAGAGACCCTTCTCTACTTCCAACATCAAAATAAACATGTAATCCAACTTTCCTGTTTGCATCAAAATGTTAATCTTTGTATCTTCTTTGTTTTTTTTAATATAATTATTTTAACATTATTCTGGTAATGTTTACAATAACTTATAATTGGCATAGATTAAATATTTTTGGTCTGTATGGAGATTAACATCATCAATGACTCAATTTATTCATTTATTCTTCAGATCAATTCTAAAGATGATAATGGTGTAGTTTATGGGTCTTGGGACAACATTTATGAATATGGAGTACCACCATCATCCTGGACAGGAAGTGTAGACATTCTATTGGAGTATTTTAGTTCTAAGGAGCCAGTGCGATATGGGCAGTGCTGGGTTTTTGCTGGTGTTTTCAACACTTGTAAGTATGAGACAAAATATGCAACAAAGAATGATATTAATAATACACTGATGTCCTTTCCAAAGAAGAGATTTCCACCCCCCCCAGCACCTTTTGATATTTAATATTATTCATGTGCATGTAGTACCAAGAGTATAATTAATCTCTGTTTAAAATATAACAATTAAAGTTTATATAGAACAGAGCTGAGGATCTGGCATCTTCTAGATGTCGCTGAACTGTAAATTCTGGCAGCTTCAGAAATATGCCAATGATGAGGGATGATGAAAGTCGTAATTCAGTAGGGTTTACAAGTTCCTTATACCTGTTAAAATTAATTTACTTAATATACATTGGACTACGAGAATTGAAGTAAACACTGAGCTTGGAATTACAGTATTTTTCAGAGTATAAGATGCACCTTTTTTGCCCAAAAAAAGAGGGTGAAAATCTGGGTGCGTCTTATACTCCGAATGTAGCCCTGCCCAGTTTCTCAAATGGAGGTTTCAGAGGCTGAAAAAAGCATCAGAAACGAAGCTTCAGAAAATAAGCCCCCAAACAGAGTTTCAGCAAAAAAAAGCCCCCAAACAAAGCTTCAGAGGCTTTTATTCTGAATATATTTTATTTTGGAGGCTTTCAGAGGCAGGAAAAAGTTTTTTTCTGAAACAGAGTTTCAGAAGTTTCAGAGGCAGGAAAAAAAAGCAAAAAAAAAAGCAAGGCACAGAGCTCACAATCAAGGAATCTGTTGCTAAAATTCACCTCTGGGAACAGCTGATTGGGGGTATTCCAGGAGGCAATCCACCTGCCAATTAGCTTTTTTCTTATTTTCCTCCCCAAAAACTAAGGTGCACCTTATACTCTGAAAAATACAGTAACCAAATCAAAAAACAAAATAAAACACCAGCCTTATTTCTACTTTTCTTCTATTCCAATAGCTTGTTCTATTGTACATGTCTTCATTCCTACATATCAGAAGTACATTTTCCCATGTTTCCCAAATTACTTCAACATAAGTAGATTTTCTGCTTTATTAATGGATTGATCTCTGCTCAAATATGTATCAATAACTGCTTGCCCTTGATTAAAATACAAAAAGTATAAAAGCCCCTTAAAATAAACAATTAAAAGTCCAGCAGGAAAATATTTCTTTATAAATTTCCTAAATACAGAGGAATTTTATTAACTAGGAATTATGTAAGGAACTCTTGTACAGGACAAAGAATTGAACTTTTGATATGCAGATAGCAATAGCACTTAGACTTATATGCTGCTTCACAATGCTTATATACCGCTTTACAGTCCTATCTAAGCAGTTTACAGAGTTAGCATATTGCCCCCAACAATCTGAGTCCTCATTTTACCTACGTCGGAAGGATGGAAGGCTGAGTCAACCTTGAGCCTGGTGAGATTTGAACTGCCAAATTGCAGGCAGCCGGCAGGCAGCAGAAGTAGCCTGCAGTACTGCATTGTAACCACTGCACCACCACAGCTCTTAATTTTTTTTTTTTTGCAAGTTGCATCTTTTGCAGGATTTGGTGGCCAGACATGTTCATAATCTTGATATTCCCACAGATACTCAGCTCCTAAGCCAACTAGAATTTTAAAAATTGCACTAATTGCCAAATGATTGTTAGTAAAAAAATTTTTTTAAAAAAAGATGTTCATATTAAATTTTGCCCACCAAACATTTGGCCATAAGTAACATCTTTCAGTGCAGACACCCTATAATTCCTGACCTTGTAGCAGTTATCAGCCTCGTTGCCACTGTATTATACTCTTGCCAGTATTCATAGATGCTGCCAGATAACTATATATAGATATCTATGACTAATGTGCCCTCCCCTGTAGTTGCATATGAAAACTAATCTATAATACTCTAATAATTTTCTGCAGTGAAATTGTGCAATTGTCAAATGAAGAATTAGTCCATTTAATTCAGTGGGGGACACCCACTCCCATTGGCATTCTCAATAGATTTCCATAAATATTTTTAGATAACAATCCAGCCATGTGTTCAAATATGGATTCTAAACAGTTTTAAGTTTCTTAAACATTCCTACTCTGTTTACTTTTCTACCGCTATATGAAGTGTTTTGGAAAGTAAGAAAAGAAGATGCAAATTGCTTTGATATGTCTGAAAGAAAAATTGCTTTGTCTTAAATAATCCTTTCCTACCTGTTGCTGCTTACATATATTGGATTCAGTGTGTGTTTCCAGCCAGCACTTTCATTGGCTGGGAAAGACTGATATAGAATATATTCATCTTTCCATTTCCATAGAACAGGAATTTCAAGAAATGAAGCATGTAAACCTATCAAATAAAAAGGCCATGATTCTTACCTCTTTCCTGTTGTTAGGCCCCCAGCCTAGGAGCAAGTAAATACTTTAAACAGGTAGCCAGAAAGTTGAAAACATAGACGCTTAAGGCATGTAACTCGATGGCAGAAAATAGAAAAGTGCAAACTTTATGTAAGCAGGTGGCACCCATTTGCTTTTGTGCTGTCCAGATGTGTTATGTCCAGAAGTTCCAGAGTTCTCAATCAACCATGATCGGTGTGAAATGGGAATTCTGGAAATTGTGGTCACAATGCATCTGAGGAGCATCAGGTTAGATAGTCAATCCAACATCAATTAGTTCTGGTTTAAGTTTTCAGTTCTTTAAAGCATGTAACATTTTCCCAGTTCGATTATTTAGCTTTCCAAGGTTACCATATTGAAAAATTGGGGACAGTCATCTATTAAATATGCTAAAACATCCCAAAAAAGAAAGAGCAAAGCTATTAATCTTGAACTTGTCAGTTGAATTATTTCCAATGAGCCCCGAGGGCTTGTGTGCTCGAAGTGTTGGAAGGCATTTGTATTAAGCATAATCAATAAGTGCATGGGATAGTAGATGTATCCAGGTAATTTGTCATCAAACCGTTAAAATAAATGTGCAGTGTTACTCTTCTTCATGAAGCACTGTAGCCATCATAGGCTACAAAAGATGAATTACTGCAGTGTTGTCAAAAACAAATCTCAAAGGTCTTAGCAGGCTTTTTAAGGAGCCCCAGTGAGGTTTCGGGTTCTCTATCACACTCCTTAGTGTGGCAGCTATTTCATCACACTTTCTTCCCGTTTCCCTTTAAATTAGCAGTAGGTCATATCTGTAAGCCTGTTAAGGACGGCTAACGTATTATCTTTTTCACCCCTCAAGATGTAGATGCAGTTGACAATTAAAACAAAAATATTTCATGCAAATGAAATGGATGCTTTGGGAATATAATTGAGGGCTCCTAATTCCTGTTAGCAGAGCTCTGGAAAGAAGATTGCCTGAAACTTTATGTCTCCCGCCAATCAGTTTATACAAGTACAAGGCTGGGTAACTGACTTACTCCACTGGCTCCCCTATAAACCAACAAAAAGAGCACCAAAGAAGAGACTCTCAAATGCAGTACAGATTCCTATGGGACTAGCCAAGCCTTAGATACCTACAGTAGTCCCAAGTCTAACACTACTAATAAGGAGTGTTATTGCTTATTTATAAGGAGGATATACATTGCTTTGAGCACCCTTCTTTGATAAAAAATTGGCATAAAAACGCAGTTCAAATAATAGTCCTTGCATATAGACATGTACAGAACTATATAATGAGGTGGACTATATCAGATAATGAATTATTTTTTCTTTTTCCTTCATTCAATCACATCCAATTATCAGAGCCTGCCTGGAGAAGTTCTTGCAGTTTTCTTGGCCAAGTTTTTCAGAAGTGGTTTGCCATTGTCTGCTTCCTAGGGCTGACAGAAAGTAATTGGGCCGAGGTCAGCAAGCTGGCTTTGTGCCTAGGCAGGACTGGAATTCACAATCTCCTGGTTTCTAGCCTTATGCCTTAACCATGACACCAAACTGGCTTTAGTTTTAATGTGAACATTGCACTATAGTTCCAGAAACTGGTTGAAAAGTATTGAGTTGTCCCAAAACAACTTGTAGAGTACCATGTTGAGAAATTGGAACAGATTATATACAGTATATCTTCAGTTTAACCTGTAATGTCATATTGTTTAAAACACTTCTTATTTTTTATTTGCACAGTTTTGAGGTGTCTAGGAATTCCTGGACGAGTCATCACTAACTATTCTTCAGCTCATGATAATGATGCCAACTTACAAATGGATGTGTTTGTGGATGAATATGGAAAGGTGGATTCCAAACTCACAAGAGATTCAATCTGGTATGTTTGCTGGAGAATTGTAGTTGCTTTTGTCATAGTTATGTGACAATATTAGTTTTCTGTCTTATACAATGAGAAAGGGTGGAATGAGGGACACATTGTTGCTTATCTATATTCCTAGGATATTCATCATGGCCATTGGAAGTTGATGTTCAGTAGTATTCTGGAAGGGTGCTGGGAGAAGACAACAATAGGATGATTTAGAACAGTGATGGCTAACCTTTTTGCCGTCACGTGCCAAAAGCTTGGGGAGCATGGGGAGATTATGTGCGTGTGTGGCCACACCCATAATGCAATGCCCCCTGCATGCCATGTCCCCATGCATGCATGTGTGACGCCCACACATACTCCCCCACGCTTGCGTGTGCGACCTCCTGCGGCCTGTTTTGGGCCTGGCAAGCCTCCCTGAAGCCTCCTGGGCTGAGGAGGCTTCAGGGAGTAGTGGGGGTGGTGCGCTGCACCCCCGTGGCCCATTTTGGCATGGGGGGGCACACTAATCCCCCGTGCTCCCCCACACCCACGCATGTGCATGAGACCACCCCTGTGCATGCATGTGAGACCCCCTGCACATGCACATGTGCCTCCCGCATGCGCCCCACCCCGTGCCAGAGACTTGAAAATCAGCTGGCTGGCGGGAGGCATGCCGACATGTGCGGTAGAGCTGAGCTGGGCAACGGCTCATGCCATAGGTTCGCTATCACAGATTTAGAAGTAACACGTAACAAAAGCCCACACCAGAGACTATTCATCAGTTCACTGCCACACAGTTCTAATCCCAAAATTATACAGAGAACTGTAATGATTCCATCCCATGTGTTACATATCGGAGAACAGCAGATGAACCTGCTCTACATTTGAGGCTCCCTATTTATGCAGCTTGTGAAGATGCTGCCGTATGAAATGGATTGTGTATAGCAGAGTTCAGCCTGATGTGAAACTCTGGGGATTCTGATTTAACTCCCACAAATATACTGGGGCTCCTTGATGGTGCCTGTTGAACCATCTTGCCCACAAGAGTGCCTTAATCAAGTGCAGGAGTCTTTTCTGATGTGTCAGTCAAAATTCCTGATGTTTCTCTCCCACTCAGAAGAGAAGTCAGAAACCATAGCTTCTAACTCTGGGCTTTGTAGGAGTTTTCATGTCATTAATAAACAAACCATGTAAGGTCATACTTTGCAAGGAGCAGCTGAGTAGCAATCACTAGGAAACCTGCCCTTTCATTGAAATTCTGGCTTACTACAATGCACAAATACAGCAACTCTCTCTCACAATTTCAGTAACATTGTGAATATATTTTTTAAATGGTTATTTCAAAGCTCAGTTACTGCGCTTATATATTCTTACTTGCGTTGCTCGTTCAGTATCTGTGTTTTGGTATGGTCCTTTGGCATTACTCTAATCAGAGAGGAGGAAGCAAGGGAGATTTTGTCTGCCGGAACCTACAGAGAGCATAAAATGGAAAACAAATGAATAGTAATATAATATACTATTTATCGTTTGTGTAATTCTCATTTTAATAATAGCTCCCAAAGGAAAGGAGATAGGAGTAAAATACGCATTCAGCACATAAATATGTTGTTGAGGGTGGGGGCAGCCCTTACTCACTTCCCCTATTCTGTTACTGTTCTGCTTATTTATCATGTTAGAGGCTGCCCATAACCAAGTTTTCCCAGCAGCTCATAAAAGGAATGGAATGTAAAAATGCATCCATTAAAATATATCTCACCATAAAGCACATGGGCGCAGCATAAAAACAAACAGTAACAGTTTCAAGCTGAAATAGATGGAAATGGTGGGGAAACCAGAAATGGTCTTAACTTGGTGTTGCAATAAGATTAATGTAGGCGACAGATAAGCCTCTCTCAAAACTTAATTTAATAACCAGGGTGCCACCATTGAGAAAGCCCTCTCCTTCCTTTCCCCAATTATTTACTTTGTTGTTGCATTTACAGTCCCTTTTCCCCCCACTGGAGCAAAGCTTACTAATAGTTTATTCCCTGCTGCAGCCAATATGTAGTTCTTCCCCATATCTACCGTGTTCAGAGCCATGTCTTGTAGAGTACTACCTCTGGCCATTCCCTTTAAGTCACAGGAGACAACAGCTTGCTGAAGCTCCACCTTCAGGTATCTTTCATACTTTCATGTATTTTTCATTCAGTGGACTTATTCCATGACATCCCTCCCCACCCCCAAATCCATTCCACTATAAAAGGAAATGAATGCTGCAAATCTACATCAGCTAAGCAAAAGCTCCATAGTGTTTTAAATCGCATTCTCCCTATGCTGCCTTCTGGGGGCTTGATTACTTTTTGAACTTTCCCTTTAATCTCATCTCTTCATGGTATATTTATTGCTACATGATGCACATAACCTCTGGGGGCAAGCATTAATTTAACTTATGGTGGGAGCTTTTTTCGATTTTCTCCTCTGGGTCCTTTTTCTTCATTTACTTTGCTTTCTATCTTCAATGGAAAGCTTGCTTTAAATTGTTTTGCAGCATGATGTTGATAGGTTGTTAATAGTTTTCTATATCCTGAATCAGTTTGTTAAAACAATCTTAAATATTTGTTAAAGAATGTGTATCAAACAATATATTTTAGATTTTGCAGAAATATGTTTTTACTATTAAAATATTTATTGTATGTATATTAAAATGTCTTTGCATAGATGGAAGTAATCCATAATCATTCATATAAATATTTTAAAATGTTCTCATTTGGGATTTTAACTCAGATCAATCTTTGCTATCATGTTTTTTATGTCAGGATTAAGCTAAAACCATCCATATGTTTTACTCTAAAATTCTCACAATCTCTGTATGTTCTGGACTTTGTAATTTAAGACAACTGAAGGATAATAGATTGCCCAATTCTGAGCTACATTATTAAACGTGGTGAATGGTTTGGTCATTATTAATAGTTTTTTAGTTAATGAACAATAATTTGATTTTTTGTGTAGAGTAGAGTAGCATAACGTAGAATAGAATAGAATAGAATAGAATAGAATAGAATAGAATAGAATAGAATAGAATAGAATAGAATAGAACAGAATAGAATTCTTTATTGACCCAGTGTGATCAGACACACAGGGATTTGTGTCTTGCATAAGCTCACAATGTACATATAAACAGCAAGTAATAGGTCAAAGATTAGGCAATTTATCTGATTTTTCTGACATTTGTGATGAAATCTGCAGTTATGAGCAGGAAAATGCCATCAAAATGTTGAGGGTAGAAAATAAGAACAGAGACTCATTCAGATCTGACAAAATAGGAGCAACAGAATTGTGTTGGTCATCAAAGTCAAAGATGGTTGAATCAGCTGAATTACAAGAGAAAGAGCTATAGATCTCTGCCTTGATGAAGAAAGGTTTGTGGAGTCCTTGGTGTTCAAGGACTGTGCAATTCACAGTCCTTGAGCACCATATACATATATATTGAGTTACATATATTCTCGTTTATTGGAATATGTTTATGGGTTCACGCCTCTAAGCAATTTTCTCCATTAGCCACCATCAGCAAGGCTCTGTGAGAATAAGTTAGCAACACACCATTCCCAGCTATGATTTTTTTTTTTAAAAATAGTTTGCATCATTTTCTTTGGATAAATCCTTTTTCCCTTGGCATCCTGCTTTGTTAACTCCTCTGACTGACAACTTTCTGTCTTATCACAGCTTTCATTTCTGTTTTGAAATGCCTTGTTAGTCAAGAGTCAGATTTCTTGCTGTTTTCCTTTCTTCCTCTGCCCATTATTAATTTAATAGTCTCAGTTTAACAAACTTTATATTTGCTGAAATGTTACTGCTAACAATTACTTCAGTAATCTAATTAGCTTTTTGTGTACTGGAAGGGAACATTTTTAAAAAAATGGGAAATTGCTGCATTTCTCCCTCCTGTGTTATTCTGTCATAGCTCAAAAATTTCTTGAAGCTTATTTTGCAGCTTTTTCTCAACATAGTTATACTCTTTATGTTATGCTAATAAATCAATTGAAAGACATTTATAAGGCCTCCCTCTCTCTTTTCCTATGAAATATTCTGAGCAAATGAGAAACGCATTGAGCTATGGTGGTGCTACTCTTAAAAGTTAACCAGTGGACAAAGAGAGAAAGCCAGAACTGAATGGCAGACAGAAGCACTTGCAAAAGAGAAAAATGCTGCAGCCGAGAAAGGTCCCAGCTGCAACTTTACAATTTTCTAGCCCTCCTTGATCAGGCCTTGACCACTCCTGAGCCTTTGAAGGTGGTCCAGGTTGCATCTGAAAATTCCAGATTCAAATCCCAGTGGGTCTTCTCAATGTCTGAACTTCAGCACTTCAAAGAACCTTTTAACCCTCTGTTCAAGGGCCAATTCTCTTCGTTATTTTAATCCACAGTAGTTGTGCACAAGTTGACTTTATAGCTTAAGAAGAGGCATTTTTCATGCAGTAGGCCTTCCTTCAACTGCTGCAAAGGGATATGATACCTAGGTTGTGTCAGACGGCTCACTAGGTAGTCTCTCAATTCATATCTTATTTATTAAGCAAGCTATTTTTAAGATATGATTTGCTCTGTTACAGAGTTGGAAGAAATAATGCTTTCTCCTAGTAGTGTACTCCTTCTTTACGAATGTGTCTCCTCTTCTAAAAACCAAATACACACAGTTTGTTGAGGTGAAACATCCTAAGTCTTCCTGACAAGGGACCTCCTTTTCTTTGTGTGTGAGAATCAAATTATTTGGGCAACAATAGTAAAAGAATGCACTGGGTTCTCCTAACTTGGTAACTTTAAGACTTGGCTGGTGAATTCTGGGAGTTGAAGTCCACAAGTCTTAAAGTTGCCAGGTTTGGAGACCCCTATATTAGAAGCTTAATTGTTAAGAAGATGTGCACAACTATCAATACTACCAGTACATAACATTAATCCTCACTTAGGACATTGTTGGAGAAACAGTAGAAAAATTCTTCCTGCAACACAAGTGAATGCAGACAATTAATTCAATATGCTCTAGCGTAGTCTTGCCCAATTTGAGATATGCCAGAACTGCTGGGACTATAATTTTAAGAATTCCTAGCCAGCATGGGGAAGACTGCACTAGAAGTTTTTCATGGCTATCAAATACTGAAATAGTCACATGCCAAGATTTGTTAGTAAGTGGAAGGCAATATTTCAATGGTGAAATCCAAATTATTTTACTACCTGTTCTGTGGGCGTGGCTTGGTGGGCGTGGTGTGGTTTGGTGGGCATGGCTTGGTGGGCATGGCAGGGGAAGGATACTGCAAAATCCCCATTCCCTCCCCATTCTGGGGCCAGCCAGAGGTGGTATTTGCCAGTTCTCCAAATTACTCAAAATTTCTGCTACCAGTTCTCTGAACTGCTCAAAATTTCTGCTACTGGTTCTCCAGAACCTGCTGGATTTCACCCCTGCAATATTTCTTGTGAATGGAATCACCGTGTCAGCACACCTGTATCAAGCAGCATTCTTTCAAGGAACCAAGTCTCCATCAATGGAAGGAAAAAAAAAATGCAAACAAACCTGAAAGTCAGGTCACAAGAACATTATTAAATTAATAAAAATGAGTTGAGAAAGATTTTGTCATTCTTTTAGACGTGTCATAGATAGATAGATGATATAGGGAGGGAGAAAAGGAGAGGGAGAGAGAGAAATCATTATAAGAACAGGTACTGTTTTTACTATTCAGTGTTAATAAATGGCACATCTGGAGTCAAGAATACCCTTTTGTTGTTATTTTCTTACATAAAGGAACTATCATTGCTGGAATGAAGCTTGGATGGCCCGACCTGACCTTCCTGTTGGTTTTGGTGGCTGGCAAGCTGTAGATAGTACTCCTCAAGAAAACAGTGATGGTAAATATCTCTTTTCCTTTCTTTTTTCTAGCGCAGGGCAAAACATGGCTTGTTATTTAAAGAAATTCTCATGTAGCAGAATAGTTGTCACCTGGAAAGGCACAACATATGTATTATTTTAACCCATTTTCCTATTCTTATAATATCAGAACTTAGGTCCTCCAGTTAAGCTGGGACAAAGTTCTAGTTCACCAAAACAAAAATACCACAGTGGAGATATTTATAGGACACTAACCTCACAAACTTCACTGTCTAATCGACAAAAGCTAGGATTTGGAGATTTCCTTAGATACAGGTAATCCTCGACTTACAACAACTGAGCCCAAAATGTTTGTTGCTAAGTGAGACGTTACATGAATTTTGCCCCATTTTACGACCTTTCTTGCCCCAGCTGTTAAGTGAATCACTGCAGCTGCTAAGTTAGTAATACAGTTGTTAAGTGAATCTGGCTTTGACATTGACTTTGCTTGTCAAAAGGTCGCGAAAGGTGATCACATGACCCCGGGACACTGCAACCATCATAAATATGAGTCAACTGCCAAGCATCTGAATTTTGATCACGTGACCGGGGGGGGGAAATGCTGCAATGGCCATTAGTGTGAAAAACAGTCATAAGTCACTTTTTTCAATGCCATTTTAACTTTGAACGATCACTAAAGGAACTGTTGCAAGTCAAAGACTACCTGTACTGAATTGTTAAATTAAACTGCAGTCCAGGACCAAACCCATGGATCTCTAGATGCTGCTGAACTGCAACTGCAGTCATATTTTACTGACTATACTGTTTAAGACTTCTGGGAGTTGTAGTTCAGCATCATCTAATGAGCCACTATCCCAGTTATAGCAAAGCCAGAAATTCCTCTTTACCTGTATCTCAAAAAAAAGTAACTTATGATAAAGATCAACAGACGTTTAATTTCATACAGGGCAAAATCAGTCACAGATTGAGAAGCAGGATCCTGATACTCATATGTTTCGGCATATGAAAGTCAGATAAAATTCTGTGCAAATTGCGTGTATTATTATTGTTTTTTGATCCAGTGGTTTTTTTTTTTTATTTATTTATTTGATTTATATGCCGCCCTTCTCCGGAGACTCAGGGTGCCTTACAATGTGCTCAGCAATAGCCTTCATCCTTTTGTATATTTATACAAAGTCAACTTATTTACCTACCTTAGAAAGGATGGAAGGCTGAGTCAACCTTGAGCCTTGGCGAGATTCGAACCTGCAGTAATTGCAGGCAGCTGGTCTTAATAACCAGCTTAATAACAGGGTGCCTTAGACCACTGTACTACCAAGGCTCTTTTTATGGTCTTAAATAAGTCATCCAAAAACTAAGCAGAAAGGAGCAAAAAAAAAAAAGTGCAAGACAATTCATTTGGATTTATAGAAAGGGGACTGCCTTAAGGTAAACTGAAAATCACCTGAAGTTAGAAAAAGTCTCTATCATTATGTACATCAGAGGTAGGACAACCGGGGGCATTTAGATTTTAACATCCATATTGAACAAAGTTGGGAAAATGTTAAAATGAGCTACAGATAAACGGGTTGAGATGGGCCATGAAGCAAACAGCACAAGACAGACTTAATTGCTAATGGTAGATAAGTAGGCCATTTCACGTCAAAAACAACTCCTAACCATGTCAGCAGAGAGAATTACAGTGCAGGTGGATTTGTTTCAGTCAAGAGGAGATTTTCAGGAAAATTCACTTTGAAATATTTCAAGTCTGTTGTTAGTATAAAAGTGATCAGGTATTCTGGGAGCTGCAGTCCATCATCCCTGCTAAGACCACAATATATCTGACTTCTTCATAGATAGTATGTCAATTATTGTTTTAATATTTACTCTTAAATGTGGTTTGTCATTTTCATTTTTTCATTGTAATTTCAGATATATCCATATCTGTATCATTTTTAGCATCATTCAAAAAATTATTCTGTTTTCTTGTTGGTGCGGCTTTTGTTTGGGATTGCGAGTGGAGTTACTCTCTTGTACATAAACATGGAATAAATGCTACAACTGACTACATCTATGTACATTCCTTATTTCCTGGTCCTGTAAGGGCACAAGTGATGGATAAATTGAAAATGCACAGTATCTTTTAAATAAATGTTCAGATTATATGAGTATGAAACAAATCTTGAAAGCAAGTATATAGTCGATGTAGAACATTAGATCTAAACAATAAGCTGGATCCAAGCTGTGTATTAGTTGACATACGTTCCATGTGAAATTAGGGAGCTAAATCTCTCAGATTCTAATACCGGAAGAAATGAAGTCTGCTAATTTAATGAAATGAAACGGCATTTAATAATTCAGCTACATCCTTGGACTTGTTTAACCTGCTAGTCTATGATGTATGAATGAGTTGGATATGTTTAACTTCTGAGATTACAAATGTCTAAGAAATAAATTTTGAAGTTTTAAAAAACAAAACAAAACCCAAAGTTGCTTGTTATGGACATCTAAATTAAAAATAGGCCAAATCTTAGCTATGAGAAAAACTATATGGGCTTATTTAGAACTAAGGTCAAAGAGGTTTACTTCCTTGGAGATATATTTAAGGATATGGCCTCAACAATGCTAAATTATTTAGATGGCACTTAGTTTAGCAGACCAAACTATATCATCAATCCCAAATATACTAAATTAGCTTATGGTCCTAAATGTCCTGGCTGTCACTTGTGTTAGCTTTTGCCCATTGAATGGGTAACTATTACTAGCTTCCTGCAGAACTCTGAATAAGCAAGAAAGACAGAAAGACAGAAAATCAATTATCACGTAAGTTAAATACATCTATAACCTGAGCAATTTTTTTCCCAGAATGTAAATATATCTTAGAGATCATGTATGTGTAATGAGAATTTATTTTTGCTCTTTGGGAGAGACAAATATTAGCATATCAGTATATGGCTGTCAAAGAACTCTAACAAATGTCTGTAAATGTGATTCATATTGACTTTGCTTTAATTGTGTAACTTTTCAAAGCTTTGCTGTTTGCCATGGCCTCAGGCTGGCAGCTGATCGAGTAGAGGGTATTGAAAGATTGGACATCAACAGTAACTAAGCAAGGAGGATGGTTGGGTTCTGGATTAAAGCACAAGTTTTAGACCTTGGATCACAATTTGATTGTTTACCTCCAGGCATGTATCGATGCGGTCCAGCTTCTGTTCAAGCCATCAAGCATGGGCATGTCTGTTTCCAGTTTGATGCACCTTTTGTTTTTGCAGAGGTATGCATTTATTCAAGGGGTTTTTCTTCAAATGGATTTAGTAAAAATATGATTAAGATTAAAGTAACTCTTTACTATTAATTTATTTAAAATTCATTTTTATTTGTTGGTCATCTAGCATTTGAAAAGCTTGTTGATTTCTAATCTATTACAACAAAAATGTTGTTTATAATTCTGTAACTATTATACAGTAATAGCATACTATTTCATAGTGCAAATGTAGGTCCTTGCCTAAGAGCCACTTGTTCAGTGACTATAGTGGTACAACAAGTGGTACATACAACCAGTTCTTATACTTGTGGCCATTGCAGCAACACTGGTCATATGATTGTAGTCCAAGTACTTGGAGACCATCTCGTAATTGCAATGTTGCAGCATCCCATAGTCACATAATCATCATTTGCAGCCTTCTTTGCCAGATTTAGACGAGCAAAGACAATGAGGAAGCTGGCAGAAAGTCGCAAATGGTAATCACGTGATGTTGCATGGTGTGGAATTCGCTTAATGACAACAGCTGAGAATGGCAGTATTTCTGTTAAAAGTGGTGCAGTCACCTGACATGGCACTTTACAACCGTGTCACTTAGCAACAGAAATTCCTGTCCCAATTCCTGTCATTAAGGGAGAACTACCTTTATTTAGCACTGAATAAAACCTCCAAGATAATATATTTTCTATGTAGAAGTTAAGGTTTAAGTGGGCCCTCATCTAAACTATGAATTGTTTCTCATAAATTATTTAGCATTTGTGAGAATTTTAAAAATGCCATTTTCAGAGAAGCTTGCACATTCACTTTGCCTGCTGACTACATCTCTTCATGAGCTACTGCCCAAAGCAGTAACCCATGCAGAGATATAAAGGGAAATCTTCTAACAAAATTTGCATCAAGCGGCATTGGATAATCTAGTCACAAGGCTGGTAAAAACCTAGTTGAAACCATCCCCTAGAAAAAACACTTATTTGGGCTGTAGCATTACAGGAATGATGAATTTTTGAATGATTGCTTGTGGATAGGTTTTTGCCAAATTTCTCAAAATGTGATCAGAATTCACATTTATGGCCCAAAATCTGAGAGGCAATAACTTATACTGAGTTTTGAGCCAAACAGAAACACATTTCATTTTTTTTCCCTATGTTTTTTTTAAGGTGAACAGTGATGTTATATATTCAAAAGCAATGAAGAATGGGGCTAAAGTGATTCAACACATTGACAAAACCCAGATTGGAAAATTAATTGTGACTAAGGAAATGGGTTCAAATAAAATGAAGGATATCACTGAGCAGTACAAATTTCAAGAAGGTAATTATGTGGCAAATTTAAATAAAAAGCCATTCATTTATATAACATTGACACTACCTTTATATTTATCTCCTAGTTTCTCACAAAGTAGTTTGAAACCACCCACAGCTGTCTCCCACTCTAGCAGTCTCAAAAACATTGAAAACTAAGCGCCAATCAGTTGACCAATGGTAGATTGTAGATTGTAAAGTTTATTGTTATTGTACATATATACACAGTATACCCATACAACGAAATTCACATAACACCCAGAGACCAAGCCCGACACACAAGACAATTCCCAGACATACCCCCACCCACCAAAAATTCCCCACCCCTAAACCACCCAACCATGGTATAGAGCAAACATAATCAGTGTTTTGTTCCCTAAACTGATGTGGAGTAACCAAAATTTTCCATTCTTGCTCTGTACAAATGGCTACTACTGCCGCCTGAGATAATCCACGTTTCTCAGTATGTGCATTTGTGTGCATTTTTCTGGTGGGCTTGTAAATAAATAAATAAATAAATGAAAGGGTAGTCGCTATGGCAGACAGTTATGTGATAGAAGGTGAGCTTTTAAAGAAAAGTAAATAAAGAATGCCAAGAGATCTCTTTCTTGCGTTTAAAAGCGCTTGTGAGTTATGAAGATGATATGTTAACATGAGCACTTTTCCTAGTAGTTATGGCCATGACTGCATGTTGCTAGGGTACCTGGTTTTTATGGGAGAGTGGAATGGAGAATAAATTTTATAGAAAGCATTCAGAAGTGAGAGAACATAAATTGCCCAGAGGTGCTGGATACAGGTAGAAGATAGGAAGGAAGGAAGGAAGGAAGGAAAGAAAGAAAGAAAGGGGAGAGGGAGGGAGGGAGGGGAAGAGAGAAAATAAAGAAAGAAAGAGGGAGGGAGGGAGGGAGAGAGAGAGAAAGGAAGGAAGGAAGGAAAGAAAGAAAGAAAGAAAGAAAGAAAGAAAGAAAGAAAGAAAGAAAGAAAGAAAGGGGAGAGGGAGGGAGAGAGAGAAAATGAATAAAGAAAGAGGGAGGGAGGGAGAGAGAGAGAGAGAAAGGGGAGAGGGAGGGAGAGAGAGAAAATGAATAAAGAAAGAGGGAGGGAGGGAGAGAGAGAGAGAGAGAGAAAGGAAGGAAGGAAGAAGAAAAGAAAGAAAAAGAAAGAAAGAAAGAAAGAAAGAAAGAAAGAAAGAAAGAAAGAAAGAAAGAAAGAAAGAAGAAATTCAAACACAGAATTCTCAATCTTCACTGGATGAGCAGTTGGAAAGTGTAAGTATTAGCTTCAGCCCAAGAGACAGGAAGCTGGGATTGCAAGAATTCCTATAAAGAGGAAAACAGGGAATGTAGAATCACAGAAATTAAAAGGAAAGGTATAGACTATGCTGAAGTGTTTAATGAACATAAACAATCAGAAAAAGAATTCAATCATACATGCACGGGTGGCTCAGTGGCTAAGATGCTGAGCTTGTCGATCAAGAAAGGTTGGCGATTCGGCGGTTCGAATCCCTAGTATAGGTCTCCTGCTTGAGCAGGGGGTTGGACTAGATGACCTCCAAGGTCCTTTCCAACTCTGTTACTGTTATGCCTGGGTCCTAATACAAAATAACACAAAACGGTATCACAGAACTATCCACAGAATTGCATCCCTTATCAACCACTCTGTCCCTTTTGAGCTTCTAGACCCGTGATGGCGAACCTATGGCACGTGAGCACATGAGCCATTGACAGCTGCGCTTCCAGTTTCTGGCACATGCATTCGCACTGGCCAGCTGGTCTTCGTGTGTACTGGAGTGCCGGAAATCCGAAGACCAGCTGGCCAGTTTCCAGGCTCCGGTGCACACACACAAATGTGCCCACACACACATTCCAGTGTCGGCACTCGGTGCTGAAAAAATTCACCGTCACTGTTCTAGACTTTGGGGTAATGTATCAAGAAACAAAGAATCTTCCAGTTAACAAGTTCCCGTTTCATCCATGAGAAAATTATAGCTAAGAGATTCATTTAAAAAAAGTATTTAAAGCCACATTTTGAAGTTGTTTTCTAAGCTGTTAATCACAGTTTCTTAGTTCATGTAAAATTCTGAAGTATTCTTTAATATGTGTTCACAAGGCTTGCTCACATCTTTTTGACTCTGTGCCATATACAATAATATTTCAGGCTATTTGTTGTTATGTTTTCCTGTGCCATCCCTTAATTTTCAAATCAGGTATAAAGCAGCAATACAAGCTATATTGTTCATATTCACATATCATGCACTAACATTGTTTAGCACATTAGTAGACTGTCAAGTAGTCTTTGGATTTTAACTCCCAAGCCACATGTCAGAAATGATCAGGGAATATAAAAGTTGAATTATGTTCCTAGTTTCTGTATGACACATACAAGCCAGAACAAGCCTTCCACTCACAAATTTTCCCTTCACTTCTCTCCTTCTTCCAGTACTGTATTGAGAATATTAACTTTAGTTCATCATTTATTTGGACCCAGCATTGTGACTGACAGATTTGTTAATTGCAAGAAACTGCATTTTAAAATTAGTTTCTTTTAAATTAGTCATTGGTGGTCTTTTTTTTGTCATTGGTGGTGTTTTTTTGTTATACCAGAAGGCCCAATAAAATACTGAGGGAAGGTGGGAAGAAGATTCGTATCTCAAGTAGCCTTCAGCGTATTTCTGCGTGTAGAGTTCAAATTAAATCACAATGTAGTAGAGAATATGCAAATCTCTAGGTATCAAGCCATGGATAAGCTAAATTTTAGCCTTGTTGTGAGTTAGTGGCTGGTAATTTTCATATTGTGGCAGCCAATATCTATTTACTTTGCAGGCACAGAAGAAGAAAGACTGGCCCTGGAGACAGCCTTAATGTATGGTGTTAAAAAAACTGTAACCGAGGACGTCTCATCCAGTACGGAGGTTGACATGAATGTTGTGATAGAAGATTCAGTTCTTGGCAGTGATTTCAATGTCACAATTACTTTCCAAAACAAAACATCAAGACGCTACACTGCAACAGCTTATATTTCTGGCAATGTTGTATTTTATACTGGAGTCCCAAAGACTGAATTCAAGAATGACAGTTTTGATGTGACCCTAGAACCCATGAAAGGTAAGACAATAATTGTCTCTTGACCTCTAAGGCAACTTATTAAAATGTGGAAGCCCTCCTTCTCCAACTTGGCATTGTCTAGGAATGTTGGACGTCAGCTTCTATAATCCCTCATTATTTGACCATGCTGATTTAGCATTACACGAATTGAAATCCAAAGATCAGGAGGGCAGCAGATTGGATAAGATTAATGTATCGTACCACTTCTTGAAGGTTTACAATGGATAAAGATACAATAAGAGAACAAGGACGTATTTATTCAAAATTCAGAATTTTTGCAGAAATTGACATTGCATAAAAAGCTTCCATTATCAACAAGAAAATGTTTAATTAATTGATTAAAATGGTTTAAGAGTCTGAAAATAGTAGAAATAGAATTGCACAAAGGCCGGTAAGGAAAACAAATGGATTTCCTGATATTTTATTATACGAAGCCTTGAGAAGAATATTCAAATGATCTGAATCAGTAGAGAAAGTTTTCTTGTAGCTCCTTATCTAATTTCAGAAAGCAGAAGGGAACTTATAAAAATGATGGCCTGAACTGAATCAAAACTCGTATGGGAGTTAGGGTTATGTAGATCACTAACAATTCAATAGAGCCTTGGTAGTACAGGGGTTTAAGGCACCCTGTTATTAAGCTTATTAAGACCAGCTGCCTGAAATTATTGCAGAGTTCAAATCTCGCCAAGGCTCAAGGTTGACTCAGCCTTCCATCCTTTCTAAGGTAGGTGAAATGAGGACCCAGTTTGTGGGGGCAATAAGCTGACTTTGTATAAATATACAAAAAGGATGAAGGCTATTGCTGAGCACATTGTAAGCCGCCCTGAGTCTTCGGAGAAGGGCGGCATATAAATCAAATTAAAAAAAAAAAATCTTTTACTGTTTACGTTTGCAAGGCAGTATTCTCATCCATTTTGCTTTTAAAACTCTGGCAATAAAAGTGCAACTGTTTAACAGGTCTTTTTAATTTATACAGCTTTTTTTTTTACATGTAGCTTTAAATACCCCCCTAAGAAAATTTGGGTATGACTATTATTCTTTTACCATAGAACTTTCCTGCCGTAAGGGCCTCAGAAATGTACATACAGTCCGTTGTAGAAACATTTCTCTCAAAGAAATGAACTTTGCTTTCTAGATTTTAGAAAAAGGAGTGATCAGCAGATTTCATTCAGTTTTGGCATCTAGGCCATGACCCAGTCCAGCATTTCACTCCTGAAAAGCTTTGCCATAGATTTGTATTATGTCCATAATAGGGCAGCAGTGATCTTTCAGACATTTGGAGCCTGGGGTTTTCGATTTTGTAGGTCAGATGTAGCAGGACCAATTCCAAGCTCAAAGTGCTGTTTAGTATACAAAGCACTAATCTCTCTTAAAATCATCAGAACGGCTGACTGCTGGAGTGCAGTAGCAGAAAAGAACACAGCATCTACACCAGTGAAAGATGGCAGCAAGATGCCCCTAGTTTTAAATTTCACACATTGGCCTGAGATAGCACCGCTTTGGGGAATTTAATTAAATCTAAAAATGATGTAGCTACCAACTGCTTAAATACATTTGTTCCAGAACACGAAGGAGGCACGCCTGGTTACCAACAATCATGTACAGTGTTAACTTTGATGATGGGGTTTGAGAAGGGGCTTGAAGATAACTGATTATTAAATCCAGATCTGTCTACCAGTGCTTGGAATTATACTAATTATAAATGTAAAACACACTAATTAGAAATTAAATAGGAATCTGACTGATGGCCTTGTGAAGGTCCCATTTCACATTAAATATTTATTTGCACAGCAGGAGATCACTTAAAAGCCTGAGACTGGCTCCCACATCTGCTCCATGTTTAACCTATCATGAAGGCTATAGTGTTGGCTTGTTTGGTGTAATATTTTTTGGCAATCTAAAAATAAACACTACTGTACTGTGTAGATTTTTTTAATTTTTTTTTGGTATTGAAACTCATATCCACAGATGGACCAAAGTGACTGTATTTTAATTACACACATAATAATTAACATAGATAGACTGAGAAGGGTTTTTAGAACTTTTAAAAATTAATTATATAGCAAAACCTATGCATGGCTTCAGCTGTATTTTACATATGATAGATAATCCTAGCATGATTATGAATAGGAGCTGTGTTTTTGGAAAATGCAAAGCATGCAAGGAGGGTTTGTGTATGTGACAAAGTTTATAGATGTGAATGTATCAGTATCTTCCAAGGGAAAATATTCCGTGAGTTTAAAAAAAACAATTCTTTAACATACACTATTAATATTGCTATATTTGTTTTATCTAAAAACATGCCAATGAATATAACTGTGATTCTTGTTGCCTTATTATTTAACCTCTTTCCTCCTTATACGCCAAGATTTGAAAACAACAATTCTTCCAATGAACAACATGTTTGTTTGTCTGTCTGTTTGTTTGTTTGTTTGTTTGTTTAACATCTTTAAAGCACTCCATGGCATAGGATCTAGTTATCTTCGAGACCGCCTGCTGCTACCGATGACCTCCCACCAACGTGTGCGCTCCCACAGAGAGGGCCTCCTTGGGGTGCCATCAGCCAAACAATGTAGGCTGGCAACCCCCAGGGGGAGGGCCTTCTCTGTGGAATCAGAGATTCCCTCTGGAATCAGCTGCCCCCAGAGATAAGGAGAATCCAAGACCTCAGTGCCTTCCGCCGTGCCCTTAAAACTTTCTTTTTTCAGCAAGCCTAAACAGCTGGCTTAACATATTTTTTAACATATTTTTAATTTTTAATTGGTTTGTTATCTTAAATTGGGGCCAAATTAATATATATCCTTTTAATTGATTTTTAATGTTTGTATTGTATGTTTTTATCTGGCTCTACACCGCCCTGAGTCCCTCGGGAGAAGTGTGGTATATAAATTCAAAATAAAATTTAAAAAAATAAATAAAAAAAAATAAACACATTTTTGAACTAAGAGGAACTCCCAATACCCTGGCTAAAAATTCACTTCTTGAGGTTAGCATTTTCTCAGGAACAATTCATCAAGGTCTGCATGTCCTGGCTAAGGGCAAGGCTAGCAATGGATGGGACTCTGGTCAAAATTGGATGTCTATACCTCCTTTTATTATTCATCTGTCATCTTCTGCTCTCTCTTTTCTTCTCATTTTCTCCCTTGCTCAGAAAAGGAACAGTTCATTCTAAGTATAATCTGAACCAATTTTGGGAGATCTTTTGAAATTAGATCAACGTACACATGCCTATGATCAATTCTTGTCTTAAAATAAACAAGTTTTCCTTTCATTCATGCCCGTCAGTTGGTGGCCTTGCAACCCATATCTAACCAAAATCAAATGGAGACTCATTCTTTATGAGCAATAAGAAAGAAGATCTGTGCTAATCAATCCTATATCCTTTTAGAATACCTATTCCAGCTCTGAATTTACCTAACTTCATTTGATGTTAATTTAGAGCCAAAATCTAGAGGAAGAGAAATTATTAGACTGAGTCTTCCTATATGAATGTTATTTCAAACGTTGTACAAATATAATGTGGGCCTAGTAGTAAATATATACACCATTAGAGGTCAAGCTAATGGCCATCTCCTATTGTACCTGCCTGGCCTCTTCTGTCTGCCAGGAGTGATACACTCAAAATTCCTTTGATTAAATAAAGCCATCGATCAGCATTCTGGAAGGGTGTCTTCCCTGTAGCAGCACCTCCCCTCTAGACTAAAGTCTCCCCCCCCCGCCCCCCGATTCAGGTGTTCCTCACCCTGTTGGGGCCTTGAAATTTTAGCTCTTCACCCAGGAATTTGGTGGCGGACATCCCCTTGAATTACATTTTTATTTCTTTTCCATCCCATCTGGTTCTTGCTACCCTTGCCAATTTTTATTCTTGTATTTATCTATCTTACTTTATTATTCCCTGTTTTTAATATTTTCACTTGTCCATTGGAAGTAGGTGGCTCGTACATTTAATTAATAATAACAATAATCCCTTCTTCTAAAGATTGCTCTTGTATGACTCATACTGAGTTTATTACTGCTTCAGTAGGACATACATCTACTGTAAATTTCCATAGTACCAGGAAAATATTTTCTCTGTGGTTTTAATATTCAATCTAACAAAAGAAAACTTGTTCAGAGAAATTATTTTGTGATATTCTTTATGCTTATCTAGTTGCACACTGGCTATGGCATGTGTATGAATGTCCCTGTTTTTACTTGTACAATCTGCTCTCCTGCAGTTGTGTCTTCTTTGGCTTCACATTCTTCAGTTATAACCTAAAGAATGATATTAGGAGGGAACTCTTACCATAGAGTTGTGATAGTGTATTTCTATTGTCACTGAAGGGAATTCTGCTCTTGAGGAATTTCTACTTATCCTGGAAGCATTTGAAGAAATTGTCCTATTTCTTTGTGCACAAATTTGATGGAGAATTTTGAAAGTCAGTTTATGCCACTTTTAATAGAAGACTGCATACAAGTGCAAATGTAACCTGACATGTTCTTTTTTGGAACTTTGAAATGGGATTCACGTGTCTCCCAGCTCATTTATTTCTTTTTTCTTTTCCAAGAGAGTTGACTGCTCCAGAGTTTTATTCAAGGTTAAGACTTACAGGCACTTTGTGTAATTCCTTTGCAGCTGAGGGGGCACATCAAACAGCTTTTGACTGTCTTAGAAATCTGGGTCAGATGGCTGCCTGCAAATAGCAATAAGAAGGAATTCAAGAGTTCTGTTTTGATGTGGATGGAACAACAGGAGAAAAAAGCAGCAGAACTTTTTATACCGTAACCTCACAATACAGAGTTGGAACTTCACATGTAATACTGTCAAGATAAGAGATTAAGATTTGTACCTTCTGATGCCCAGCTCAACCTGTCATCCCGCTCCCCGAAGGCTTGCCAAATCCAGCTTTTCTTTAATAGGTTTCCCTTATTTCCAGTATGTTTTCTAATAAGATTACCCTGCACAATTCTAAATACTGTAATACTCTGTGCTTTATGCTACAGATTTTATGTATTCCTGCTCTCAAAAATGTCTATGGAGATTCTCAGTCATCCAGGCCATGGTTGTCCCAAAGATGCTTTTTCAAGAAGCAACTGGACTTTCTTGTCTTTCTTTGAAGACATTTCAATTCTCACCCAAGAAGCTTCTTCAGCTCTGTCTGGATGGTGGGGAACAGAAGGATTAATACTCCTTGCAGGCAGCTGGTCATTTGCATTCTTTTAGAGTCATTGAGGCCACTTGGAGGTTTATCTGTGTCCTGAGCAGTGCAAATGGGTGTGGAGCCTTCGGCAGGATGTTTTCTGCCTTGTGTTCTGCCTACATGTTGCCTGCATAATAAAGCCCACTCAGTTCAGGGGTGTTTGTGTGTTAGCATCCCAGCTAAATAAAGATTGGAAATCACTCTTATTTATTCAATTTGCAATATAGATGTTAAAAAAATCTTTGGCCAGATAGACTTTTGGTCCACACCTTGTTTCTTACATCTGAGAAGTGCCCTCTTCCTGTCCTAAGCCAGAATAGCCCATAGCATTTTGATGCCAGTTAGCAAAACAAGTCCCAGTCTAACTGAATTACATTTCATGCAATGACATGTACTGTACTGTTTAATCCTTTCTGAACTCGGTTATTTCACACTGTAAACTGTTACTTATAATTCAGTATTATAAATTAGGGTCTCCAGGACTTGTTTCAGTGGTTGAAACAAAGTATGGGAGGAATATGTGAAACCAAAAAGTTTTGGAATCCTTGGTTGTTTTATAGGAGGGAATCAGAGGTGGGTTTCAGCAGGTTCTCCCCATTTCTGGAGAACCGGTAACGGAAATTTTGAGTAGTTCAGAGAACCGGTAGTAAAAATTCTGACTGGCCTCACCCCATCTATTCTCTGCCTCCCAAGTCCCAGCTGATCCGGAGGAAATGAGGATTTTGCAGTAACCTTCCCCTGGAGTGGAGTGGGAATGGAGATTTTACACTATCCTTCCCCTGGAGTGGGATGGGAATGGAGATTTTACAGTATCCTTCCCCTGCCACGCCCACCAAACCACACCCACAGAATCAGTAGTAAAAAAATTTGAAACCCACCAGTGGAGGGAATGATATATTCCATCCATTCAGCCCTGCAGATGTAGCTGAAAGGAAACTCGCCGCAAGCACAGCTACCATAGTTAACAGCAAGGCTGTTGGATATTGTACCTGATTAACACCTGGCTGTCCCCAAGCTTCCTATTTCTACAAACCATAGCCTGACTGTAGGCCTGGGTAGAGACTACTGAACAAATCACAACCAAGGACTATCAGATCTGGCCCGCAAAAGTCCAGATTAGCCTCAGATGCTTTACCTCAAAGATGTCCTGTCATAACTTTAACTTGCCGGTTTATGGTTCAGTATATCGTATAAACTTGGGGAAATGGGTTGAATAAATAAATCATGGTAAACCATAGACAAAGGTGTCATGCAAATTTAGGATAGGAGTAGAATCAGGCTCTGCTTTCTATTACAAGAGAGGATCAAAATGCTCTGAGGGGACTGAAACATTTTGGACAACCCTGTAGCACCTTTTTTTTTTTTTTGCTGGAACAAGCGCTGCTCTTTGAGAACATCGGTACTCTTAAATGCCCTTCTGAGATTGCTTTTAAATGTCAGATTTCTCCAGGTGATCCCAGTAGCTTCAAGGAAGATTTATTAGCAAGCTACTTTCTGAATTCCAAAAGAACAAATAATCTCTATCTCTATCTCCCTCCCTCCCTCTCTCCCCCTCTAGCGCTCTCTCTCTCTCTCTCTCTCTCTCTCTCTCTCACACACACACACACACACACACACACACACACACACACACACACACAATTAATGGCTCAATGCCTTGCAAGACAAATGGCTTTTATCCAGTGGTAGAATTCAATTTTTTTTTACTACCGGTTCTGTGGGCGTGGCTTGGTGGGCATGGCAGGGAAAGGATACTGCAAAATCTCCATTTCCTCCCCACTCTGGGGCCAGATAGAGGTGGTATTTGCCAGTTCTCCGAACTACTCAAAATTTCCGTTACCGGTTCTCCAGAACCTGTTAGAACCTGCTGGATTTCACCCCTGCTTTTATCCCCTTGTACCTGGCAATCTCTCTTTTTCTGCCATGTCCCCATGATGCTGCCTTCATCTCATCCCCAATGGATGAATGAAATACATAAAGAATCTTTAACCGTTTCCTCTTAAAGTAGTATTTCCTTTTTATTCTAACACTGTTGAAGGATAGCTTCCAAATGTTATACGTTGCCCAAATCACTGTGTATGAGTTGGGTGGCTATATAAATTTGTTTTAAGTAAATAAATATATAAATGTACAGAAGCAGTTAGACTTTGTTATCACGAAGAAAACATGTGGTTTGCAATAACTGGGAACGGAAACAGTGGCTGGATTGGACTGGCAATTTCAGGCTGAAGGGATTTTCCTGCCAAACAAAGGATGTGTGGAAAATACCGTAACTCGGTAAAGGGAAAAGATCCAAAGTAGTTCTTTAATGCAGGTATTATTTCAGGTATTATATTTCCATTGGCAGCCGCAGTTTAAGGTAAACACTATTCGTTGTGTGGGTGGAAATGAATCAAATACAGGTCTGGCTATTCTGTTCAATCATAGCAGGGAGAATGAACTACAGAAGTTAGATGCTTCTTTGCATATTGAAAAGCACTGGATCCTTCTGCAAGCAACATCTTTATTCTACCTGATGTAATCTGGCGTAGCATGGCATAAATGGGCACTGGGAATAATAGCTGGCAGCTACCGTATATTGCACAGGCTTCAGTGGCGTTTCTCTGTTTGTTCCTCCTGTCAGCTGAAACTCTTGAGGTGCTCATCGAGTCAAGCGAGTACATGAGCCAGTTGCTGGAACAAGCTTCCCTACATTTCTTCGTCACAGCCCGTGTCAATGAACTACAAAAGATCCTGGCCCGGCAGAAGACCGTTTCGCTGAAAATCCCTCAATTGCACCTCAAGGTAAGTTTGGAAGCAGCCATGAGCAAAGAGATAAGTAGACTGTAGGCTGACAAATATTCTGCATCTTGGTCTAGGCGTGCCCAATTTAGGCTATGCTGTTTTGTGTCTTGTCCGTGTGGAAGTGGGGGAGACTGAGAGGAGAGATAAAAGCCCAAATTAGGGATAGTGCAGAAACTTGTCAGAACTTGGTTTAAGGAACAGACTTTGAGATGGCTGAAAATAGCAGGTGAATCCTCCAGCTTCCAGATTTCTTCTTGCAGATCTCAGATTCAAATCCCAAACACTGTAGGGGAAATCCTGGGTCTCCCATCTGTTTCCTTCTGTCCTCAACAAATTATTGCCTCAGCTCCAGGGGTGAAATCTAAAATTTGTTAATACCGGTTCTGTGGGTGTGGCTTGGTAGGGGGAGGGGGTAATGTGACTGGGTGGGTGTGGCCAACTTTTTTTTTTTTTACTTTTAAAAGCATTTTTTCTACAACCTTAAGAGGTTGCAGAAAAGAATGCTTTTAGAAGCCTCTGATGATCAAGCAACTCAGCTGGGATCGTTAGAGGCTTTTAAAGGCATTTTTTTCCTACAACCTCTTCAGCTGAAGAGGTTGTAGAAAAAAAATGCTTTTTAAAGCCTCTGACATCCCAGCTGAGCCACATGATGATCAGAGGCTTTTTTTTTTTACTTTTAAAAGCATTTTTTTGGCCGAAGAGGTTATAGAAAAAATGCTTTTAAAAGTAAAAAAAACCGCCTCTGATCATTGTGCGGCTCAGCTGGGCATGGGGGGGGGGGGGCGCAGGGATTTTTGCTACCGGTTCTCCGAACCACACACTGCCATCGCTACCGGATCAGGCGATCCGGTCCGAACCAGGAGCATTTCACCCCTGCTCAGCTCTAGTCTTCAAAATTCCCCCCTCTGTCCCCATGCTTTGGCAAGCATGATGATGGAGCGTGTCCTGGACCATTTACCCAGTTTAATTGTTTTCCTCAAAGCTGTCTTAGTTTCCAGAAGACAATATGCATATGAATTGGAAATGTAATCTATACAGGTAGTCCTCGAGTTACGATCACAATTAAATCCAAAATTTCACCTTTGTTAAGTGAATTTTGCTTCATTTTACGATCTCTCTCTCTCTCTCTCTCACCATGCTTGTTAAGCAAACTGCTGCAGTGGTAAATTTAGTAACACAGCTGTTACGTGAATCTGGCTTCCCTATTGACTTTGCTTATCAGAAGGTTGCAACAGGTGATCACCTGACCCTAAGACACTGCAACCATTATAAATATGAGTCAGTTGCCAAGGGACTGATTTTGTGACCATGGGGATGCTGCAATGGTCGTAAGTGTGAAAAACAGTCATAAGTCCCTTTTTTCAGTGCCATGTCACTAAACAAACTGTTGTAAATCAAGGACTACCTGTAGCATGCTTAATATCTCAATATTTTTCTCTCTGCCAAAATAAAAATTGGTACTAATAGAGAAATGATGTCAAGAGCAAGTGTTAAAAAAATCTTTTCACAGCATCATTTCCCCAAAATGCAGAGTGACTACTAATTAGTTATAAAAGAGAGAGGAGAAGTCACAAGCTTCTCTTTTTTCCCCCCATTTTTTTTATTCATAAACATTTTGAATACAGTGTATTGTCAGAGTATATCATTTACAAAAGAAAAACAAAGAGAACAAAAAGAAATATTAACACATATACTGGTAACAATAATAATAATGTAACAGAATAGTTTTGGCTAAATCTCTCTTTATGTTAGCTTATTTGTAATTCTGTTAATTATATTGGCATATGTATAATTATAAATCATCTTTATATTTAATTCATGCATAGCAATAATCTTTCTTCATCTAATTTCTACCTCTTATCTCTAACCGCTCATAAAATCTATTCCATATCAAGTAATATTCTGAGAAGTCACAGGCTTCTCACATCAGGAGAAATCTGATTGATTTCAGATACACATCTGACAGCATTACACAGAAATAGTAGTAATACACCCAAACATGTCTTTCGGAGTGCTTGTAGCATACAAACAACGTGGCTGATTCTACCATTAGGCAAAATTAAATGGCCACCTAAGGCAGCAGGATTTTGGCATTACAAAAAGGTAGTAAATTGTTTATTAATGTAGTATTTTATTTTTACAGCCAAGGAGAGAGAGAGAGAGAGAGCAGCATGTTTTCTTCCATTGCCAAAATAACTTGTTTGTCTTTCTGCTACACGGCAAAGGATCTTGGGAAGAGGTGGATGGGTAGGCTGGCAGGCTTCGTTTGCTACTCTGCCTTAGGCACCAAAACTTTATAGGCTGGCACTATGCACAAATAGGCACCAACTCTCCCTATGGCTCTGTCAATAAAGCTGATTTTCTTTCCTATGACAATAACGAACGTTTCAATTTCTTCACACCCTTTTCCTCTTATATAGATATTCTCTAAACCAAGAGTCCCCTCATTTGTTTTGCAGAACTTTTGGCAAAGCAAGGGCTGATAGCAGACTTTTGGAAAACCACCAGTTAACAGCCAAGAGGCTGCCAAGCTTTGTCCTGCTTTGTTGGTTGACTGAACATGTTTGGCTGTTGTGGAAAATCCTCTTCAGATATTAGTTGTAATAAATGCACAGGCATTAATCTGCATCTAATCATTATAACGTATATAAAAGTCTTCAGTTAGATAACACACTCTCTATATAATTAGGAAAAAGATGCATTTCCCTCTAATACCTTCATTTAACATTGTTAAGCTAAGGGAGAGGGATTGGCCTAAACTCACCAATTGAATTTCATTTCTCAAATGGCTCAAATCTTAATCCAAGTGCTCATCTCAATTGCTACAAATATTTTTAGTACCTTCTATTATCAGAACCAGAGATTGAAACTCTCACACTTGAATAGTGTGATAACTTGAATTAGAGCAGGTCTCCCTTACACTGACCATTTGTCAAATGTGGAATTCAACTCCCAGATTTCTTAAATTTCATGAATACATGTAATTCTGATACTTAGAATCGCTGTCTTGATGTGGTTGTGAGGCTTGCATGCTCTGAGGAGGATGAGAGCTATTTCAGGTCTCATCAGAAGAGTCAGACAAAGAGTGTCTCTCCCACAAACAGTATCATGAAATGTAATTTACAGAAACCCAACCTGGATCAGTTATCACTCAGTTTAATAAGGGTCGCTCTATGGATACAAAAAACCACAAAACAGTACACCACCAAAATGGAAGATCAGGTTGGAAAATAAGATCAGCATGTTAAAATCAGATCAGTGGTGGGTTGCTACAACTTCACCCCGGATTGGCTCCACCCACGTGCCTGGACGTCTGTGCACATGTGCAGAAGCTTCTGCGCATGCGCAGAAGCATCACACGCGCACCCACGAGCGAACCAGTAGCGAACAAAATTGAAACCCACTACTGGATCAGATGCAAGCAAGCTAGAAAAGATGAAACAAAAGAGGCTGAAGAACAAGAAGACCAAAGAATATCTGATCAAGAAAAATCACTTAGAAAAAAAGGAAAATCAAGGAAGCACTGGAAATAATAAAATAGCAAATAACAGCTACAGCTAAGGAGATCAGCAATACAAACTTCAAATTGCACACTATAGACAGAATCTCCAATTTCAGTCAAATCAGAAAAGTTTTTACCAATCCATCAAGAGACTGGAACCAGTCCACACAAGAAACAGTGGTGTTCTGGGCGCACCTGTGGGACAACTCAGAGAAATACAGTAAGAATGGATAAAGGAGATGGATAAGAAGCTGAAATGGAAGAACTTGGAATGAAAGAAATGATGGAGAAAGAAGGAAGAAAATTCAAGATTTGGTTAACAGCAGATGAAGATGAACTGCATGGGTTTTTTTTTGTTGAAACATCTGACTGGTCCACACCCATTTGTTGCCAAGCAATTTAACAATGTACTGTAAGGAGGTGAAATTGAAGGCTGGTTAACATCTGGCAAAATCTACCTGATAGTGAAAGATCTAGCAAAAGGGCTAGCACCAGGCAACTACAGGTCAATTACTTACTTAACAACAACTTTCAAATTGCCAACTGGTGCGGTAGTTGAAAGCATCTAGTTGAAAACAAGCTCTTTCCATCTGAGCAGAAAAGAAACTGCTCAAACTGCAGAGGAACAAAAGATCAAATCCTAACTGACAAGACAATTCTGGAAAACTGCAGGAAAAGGAAGACCAGCTTGAATGTAGTGTGGATTGATTACAAGAAGGCATTTGACTCCCTGCCGTATGACTGGATTATCAAGTGCCTAGAAATAACAGAAGTCAGTAGAAACATCAGAAGCTTTGTGCAAAGATCAATGGCACCATGGAAGTTGTCAGTCAATAGTGATAGACTGGGAGAGGTTAACATCAAGAAAGGAATCTTTCAAGGAGATTCACTATCACACTACTGTTTGTCATTGCATTGATTTCTCTGTCAACAATACTAAACAAGATAGGCCATGGCTATCAGACATCAAAAACATCTATCCCATCTTTTTTACATGAACAATCTGAAGGTGTATGGAAAATACCATCTAAAATAGAATTGCTGCTCGGCCATGTATGCAGCCAAGATATTGCAATGGAGTTGAAACGGGACAAATATATGCCATCCTCACCATCAACAAGGAAAAAGTAGTGAAAACTGAAAGAATCAGTAAAAAAGATGTTGAGACTCTAGAAAGAGTGCAGAGAAGAGCAACAAAGATGATTAGGGGACTGGAGGCTAAAACATGTAAAGAATGGTTGCTGGAATTGGGTATGTCTAGTCTGATGAAAAGAAGGACTAGGGGTGACATGATAGCAGTGTTCCAATATCTCAGGGGCTGCCACAAAGAAGAGGGAGTCAAGATATTCTCTAAAACATCTGAGGGCAGAACAAGACGCAATGGGTAGAAACTAATCAAGGAGAGAAGCAACCTAGAACTAAGGAGAAATTTCCTGACAGTTAGAACAATTAATAAGTGGAACAACTTACCTGCAGAAGTTGTGAATGCTCCAACACTGGAAGTTTTTAAGAAGATGTTGGATAACCATTTGTCTAAACTGGTGTAGGGTTTCCTGCCTAAGCAGGGGGTTGGACTTCGGGTGCTTTGGAGAATAGCTTGACTCCCTCTTCTTTGTGGCAGCCCCTGAGATATTGGAACACTGCTATAATGTCACCCCTAGTCCTTCTTTTCATTAAACTAGACATCCTATATACAAGTAGTCCTCGACTTACAACAGTTCACTTAGTGACCTTTAAAGTTACAAAGGCACTGAAAAAAGTGACTTATGACTGTTTTTCACACTTATGACCATTGCAGCCAGTGGTGGGTTGTTCCCGGTTCGGTCCAGTTCTATAGAACTGGTAGTAAAACCGGCGGGAGGCTCCGCCCGTCCACCACGACATCATCATGGGTGATCTGCGCATGTGCAGAAGCTTTGCGTGGTCCCGTTGCAAATCGATAGTAAAGGTAAGTAGAACTCACCCCTGGTTGCAGCATCCCCATGGTCACATGATCAAAATTCAGAAACTTGGCAACTGAGTCATATTTATGACAGTTGTAGTGTCCCAGGGTCATGTGATCATCTTTCGTGACCTTACAACGAAGTCAATGGGGAATCCAGATTCACGTAACAACTGTGTTACTAACTTAACGACTGCAGTGATTCACTTAACAACTGTGGCAAGAAAAGTTGTAAAATGGGGCAAAATTCACTTAACAAATGTTTCATTTAGCAACAAAAGTTTTGGGCTCAATTGTGGCCGTAAATTGAGGACTACCTGCATTTAAAGTGCATCTCTAGAAGGCTGAATTAGCATTTCCAGTTAAGGCTATAATGGGCATAATGTATAATCCACCACAGATGGCAAATTGCAGAATTAAATGAATTGAAATATTTATCTAGATTTACTAAAACACTACAGCAATGTAACTGTGAATAGCAAAGACATGGCAAAAGCAGAAACGTGCCAAAGATTGATGCAGAAATGTCAATTTGAAAAGTCCTCTAATCAAATCAAGTGCAAAGTTTGTTTTGCAGGGGTTTTTTTCTCCCAGCCCCAGCATTTCTGTATCTAATTAGCCTGGACAAATGTTTATCAGCAGTGTCCTCAAATAATATTACATCTTTTCCGAGCATTCCTCAGAGGAAGCCAATAAATCATATAATATTGCTGTGAGCGCTTGTCTTCAATAACCGCATTTTAAAAATGCATAATTCTTTCAATTCTTTGCCAAAACTGAACAGCATATTCCAACTTGCCTGGGTTAAATTGCCTAAATTGCTTAGGCCTATCTTCCTGTTTTGAAGCAAGAATATTAAAGAGTTGACAGGACCCAGAGCTGCTGTTTCTGTGTCATGTTCTTAAAAGGACCAAAGTGTTAGGATTGACATTTTGTCAGTGATTCTTTTGCCATGTCACCAGAATTATCCACGGCTGCAAAATTTATTGGCTCATAATGCCAACATTGTCCAACTCATATTCGTGGGTCCTCTCCTATGTTTTCCTTAGCATGCCAATGAATCTGTTTCTCCACCCAGAAACTTACCACATTATCAGCACAATTCAAAATGGAAGGCAATTATACTGTGATAACATATCCATGGAATTCATTTCCTGTGTCTGTCATTCAATCATCCTTCTCCCCAGACCCTTCAGAACAAATCTGAATGTCCAATTAGCTTCTGAAAAAAAAATCTTATGCTGCATTTTCAGGAGACAAATAGATGTTTCCTGAGGTAAGGAGAAAGAAAATTATTAGCAAGTATTTTACTTCTGTAGGGAAAGGATTCTTCCATATTCAGATGTAGCAGGAGAAAGACCTGTAGAAGAACTGGAAGGACTATTATTATTATTTGATCAACTTGGAGAAGAGCAAAAACAATTATCAGCTGGCCATGTTTGTCCAGAAAAATTCTAATGTTTTGTAACCATGATACAGAGGGAACGTAGCATTATGACTATTAGAATAACAAGATCTATTAAAAAGTAATCCAGGGATATTTCATGCATTGTTAGAAGACTTGAATAACTGGTCTCTGGCAATATCTCTGCTGGATTTTTCTTCTAAATTCTGGCAAGTTTAGACAGTTTATTAAAACACAAAAAACACAACTGTGTTGTGGAATGGTTGGGCAATTCTGATTTATCAGAATTCTGCTTCCTATTTCAGAAGGAAGCAGTTGGTGGTCAGTGCACCATATCTTGCCTGCATATGTCTAGCAGTTGGAGATGGCTTATCTGTGTTTTGGACAAACATGTCATTGCTGTCTAGAGCAGAATGTGCTTGAATACATATACACTGCATTGACTGTTTATTTCTGCTCACTCTCTCCAGCTTTCAGAAAAGGGAAACTGTCATTCTGTGACTTTTAATTTCATCCAGAAATATATTCATGGGGAGTTGGTTAGATGGATGGCTTTATAATAGGCTCCTACATTTGATGATATCTATGTCAGTTACTGTGTTAGAAGGCTGATGAGTCTGAAGATTTCCTATCTCAGTGCTGGAATTCAATTTTTTTTACTACCGGTTCTGTGGGCGTGGCTTGATGGGCATGGCAGGGGAAGGATATTGCAAAATCACCATTCCCTCCCCACTCCTGGGAGAAGGATATTGCAAAATCTCCATTCCCACTCAACTCTGGGGCCAGCCAGAGGTGGTATTTGCCAGTTCTCCAAACTACTCAAAATTTCCACTACCGGTTCTCTGAACTGCTCAAAATTTCCGCTACCGGTTCTCCAGAACCTGTCAGAACCTGCTGGATTTCACCCCTGGCCTATCTCCATTGTAGTATTTTCCATGGCTTTCTCTGGTTTAACAGTAAAGTTTAATACCCAGCCCTGCATTTTATTAGCTGGAGTACCAAATTCTTGATTGTGTTACTTTTTCTGTCCCTCTTGATGCTCCTGCTCAAATTTAATCGGGGCAGGGATTCAATTTTAATCTGTGTCATAACCATAATGTACCATCTTTAGTTCTTCATGGCCATGAAGCCAACCTGACCAGAGGTGGGTTTCAGCAGGTTCTGATCAGTTCTGGAGAACTGGTAGCAGAAATTTTGAGTAGTTCAGAGAACCGGTAGTAAAAAATTCTGACTGGCCCTACCCCCATCTATTCTCTGCCTCCCAAATCCCAGCTGATTGGGAGGAAATGGGGATTTTGCAGTAACCTTCCCCTGGAGTGGGGAGGGAATGGAGATTTTACAGTATCCTTCCCCTGCCATGCCCACCAAGCCGTGCCTAGCCCACCAAGCCATGCCACACCCACCAAGCCACACCCACAGAACCAGTAGTAAAAAATTTTGAAACCCACCACTGAACCTGACCATTTCTTATCCTTTAAATAAGCAAAAAGGATTGGGAACTTATTAATTAAATGATGGTAGTAGTGGTGGAATAAAAAAATACTTTCTTAAATATGTTTTTGAGCATATAATAAACTTAACAAAATTCTAAGCAACAGTATCAAAATGAGAAACCTGTGGCTTTCAAATTCTGCTGATCTGCAGATACGAGTTGCCTCAGCCAATATTGTGAATGGTTGAATGTGTTGGGAATTATCATCCAATAACTTCTTAAGCCAATCTTGGTTTAATTTTATTAGTCCCGATCATCATCATATCCTGGCAAGGAGGAGAAAGAAAAGGAATAAATACTTCCATTTTGCCTAAATCAGCCTGTAGCAAACCATCTGATCTCTAAATCGTGCAAATGTTATCTGTAGTTATTCAAAACATAATTTGTAGTTAATCAATTGTAGACTAATTGATCAAATTAGTCAGCCTAAAATAAACATTAAAATTTCTGCACTTTTGTGGCCACACCAGAGGACTAATAAGCCAGATATATAAATCAGAGAGGTTAGGTTCATTGTTGCAATGCTGAATCACTTCTGAATTGAACTTTTGCTTTCAATAGAATTTGATCCTCAGTCTCTCTAGGCTTAATAACCAAATCCATTTGTCAGGAACTTGGGTGTATCTGGCACAGTTTGCCTTTTGATTCAATTGAGAGAAGATGATGATTAAGCATTTAGTATTTCAGATTCAAAGAGTCTAAGCTAAAGTGCCTCATTTTGAATTGAAAACAGTTGCTTTGAGAGCCAGTTTGGTGTAGTGGCTTTGATGCTAATCTAGACACTGGGAGCCTATGAATCTTAGTCCTCCCTTTGGTGTGAAAATCAATTGGGTGACTCTAAGCCAGGGGTCAGTGGTGGGTTTCTACCGGTTCACCCCAGTTCCCATGAACTGGTAGTGGTGGCAGCAGAAGGTTCCGCCCACCCACCTGGACATCATCATGGACGGTCTGCGCATGCACAGAAAGTTCTGCGCATGTGCAGAAGCACCACACGCGAGTGAAGCGAGCACGCACACGCATACACTCCCGGTTCCAAACCAGTAGCAAAGGAAAGAGGAATTCACTACTGCTAGGGGTGTCAAACTCAATTTCTTTGAGGGCCATATCAGAGTTGTGTTTTACCTCAGGGGGCCAGGATGGGCGTGGTCAGCTTGATGTCACTCGTGTCAGAGGCGCCTGTGGCGGCCTGAGCACTCTGCCAGTGAAAACAGGCTCCTAGCTCCAATTTTGACTGCGATGGCTTCCTGCATCCCTCTGCCAGTGAAAATGGAGCTTGGGAGAGCCGCCTGCAGCCCTTGGATGCACCATTTTCAGCTGCGATGGCATCCTGCAACCCTCTGCCAGCGAAAATGGAGATTTCTGTTTTTGCTAGCACAGGCACCATGGGCCAGTTCTCTGCTGTTTCCAGGGCGGCCCCGCAGGCCAGATCTAAGCATCCCACGGATTGAAATACTTGCAATTTGAAAAGCTTTGCCCGCTACCCCTTGAATTCCTTTTTGAAATGAGATCTGCAGGAGAGAAACGGAGTTTTAATGTAATTTATTAAACCCTAATAAATAAGACTGATATAGTTCATTCTTATAAATGAAATGCAACCTATCCTTAAAGCCTCTGTTAATTATCATGATCTCTGTGACCATCCATTTGGAGTATGCAAAGGTTTACACCCCTTTTCCACAGCATTCCTATCACAATGGTTTTCAAACTTAGCAACTTTAAGACAACTGCATGCTGCCCGGGGAATTATTGGAGTAACATCTTAAAGTTACAGAGTTTGAAAAACACTGAACTACAAGGTAATGGAATGCTTCTCTCCTAACTACAAACACTCACTGGATGGTTTGTTTGTTTTTATCTTCTCAGTAAGCATTTTCCTTATCTGTTTTCAATTGCTATGGTTGCAATGGCTCCTTTTCAAAAGTGTGGTAGTTATAAGTTTCTGTAGTGCAATCGCCACTCGCACGATGGGTTTTGTTTGTGATGGGCACAGGACTTATCCATATTATCAATTATTATCTTAAACAATTCCTCTCAACAGATAACCATGCCTTCAAATCTTACCCAGTAAACACCTCTCCAAAGGTGTGAATGATTTCCAATCAGGCTACCATCAAATGTGTCAGCTAAACACAGTCCCCACTACCACTATAAAGTGCTTGTAACATTTAGTGGCTTCAGCATCAACTTTAGTCATATCCCTGGCCAAGGATACGTAAATAATCACATTTAAGGGACATGTCCTCCAGAGGTAACTTCTGTCTCATCCCCATCCTACACTGTCAAACTATTTACTAAGTTTGCACTACTATTCATCTTCTCATCGTTCCCACCACCCATCTCCTTTCACTTATGACTGTATGATTGTAATTTTGTTGCTTGTATCCTTATGATTTATATTGATATTGTTTCCTGATTGCTTATTTGTACCCTATGACTATCATTAAGTGTTGTACCTTATGATTCTTGATGAACGTATCTTTTCTTTTATGTACACTGAGAGCATATGCAGCAAGACAAATTCCTTGTGTGTCCAATCACACTTGGCCAATAAAAAATTCTATTCTATTCTATTCTACCGAGGCATTCTATGCATGTCTTTATGTCCTGCTAGCATTCCATGAAGGCCCTCCATTTTCTGTTTTTTTAGAGGACATGGTCTTCTGATGCAGGCATTGTTGAACTTCTAGTTCCACTGCAGTGTTTTTTTCCTCTTAAATACATGCTTGCTAAGGTTGATGGGGCTCAGTCTGCAACAGTGGCAATCCAACCAATTCTACAGATGGAACTGACAGCTGGGACACCAGCAATTTCTACCTATGTACGATAGCCAAGGTATCCTGTCAGATGGTTGTTTCCATCAGTGATTCAATCCATATCATTTTGTCATCATTCCCTCCCAGGGATCAGAAGACATCCTCGATTCCATCCTAAACAGGGTTGCTATTCCAGTACTGTGTTGACTCATGTACATATGGGTCACTTTCACTATGAATATATGAGTCCTATTATCATTTTGTCACCATCAAAGTATCCAATCATTTCTTTATTCTTATTTCGGGTCTAGGTGTGGACTTTGTGCATCATTTTGTATATGACTTCAACCCCTGGTTGTGCTTTGAGCTGGCCAGGAGCTACAACTAGTAGCTTTGCAAAGTTATTCTACAGCATGGGTGTCAAATTCGCCGTGTCATGTTGCCATCACGTGACATTTTGCAACGTTTTCCCCCTTCTCTTTCTACAGTGATCATTTTTATCAAGACCATAAGGATTTCCTATACCTCTAATTTAATGGGGCCGCTAGGACAGAAAGTTACTTTTAATGCCCCAGTTGGAAGGACTAAAGGAACTACAGTTCCCAGCATCCTTCACTACTGCCCACACTATCTGGACCTACTGTAATAGAAACATATGAAGCGTTGCTGTTTCCCATCCATTTATGCAGTAAATTCATTCATATGCTGATGGGTTTTTTTGTTTGTTTGTTTGTTTTTTAATTTGATTTATATGCCGCCCTTCTCCGGAGACTCAGGGCGGCTTACAATGCGCTAAGCAATAGCCTTCATTCTTTTGTATATTTATACAAAGTCAGCTTATTGCCCCCACAACTGGGTCCTCAATTTACCTACGTTAGAAAGGATGGAAGGCTGAGTCAACCTTGAGCCTTGGCGAGATTCGAACCTGCAGTAATTGCAGGCATCTGGTCTTCAAGAAGTGTTTGTCATATCTGAATCACAACCCTGATTTGAATCTTAATGAACTATCTACATGCATCTTTGTAGACCTGTATTCCTATCCAGAGTCACAGACCTGGGTGAGACTAATTCATTAATTGGATCATGGGCAAAATATCCTCCTGACTGTAGAAATGTTTTAAAAACAGCAGCTGAAAGTACAGACCATTTATAGTCATAAGTATCTTAGACTAGACTAGACTAGACTAGACTAGACTAGACTAGACTAGAATAGAATAGAATAGAATAGAATAGAATAGAATAGAATAGAATAGAATAGAATAGAATAGAATAGAATAGAATAGAATAGAATAGAATAGAATTCTTTATTGGCCAAGTATGATTGGACACACAAGGAATTTGTCTTGGTGCATGCACTCTCGGTGTACATAAAAGAAAAGCTACATTCGTCAAGAATCATAAGGTACAACACTTAATGATAGTCATAGGGAAACAGTCAATATAAATCTTAAGGATAACAGCAACAAGGTTACAGTCATACAGTCACAAGTGGGAGGAGATGGGTGATAAGTTAAAGTAGTACTCAACTATTTTTCCAAGTGAGAGAGTTGATGTGACTTCTGTTTCTTTGAAATAGTACAGTTTTGTTATGTCTATTTGTTTAAAGTACACAAGCAGAGAAAACTGTAGGAAAACAGATCTCCTGTGTCTAATTTTTGGCAAGCGGTGTTTATAGTCCCCTTTCCCCAAACCCCTAAACCTGTTTTTGTGTAGTTAAAATTATCAGGATTTTGCATAGTAATTCCACACTCCATTGTCTTTCTGGCAGAAAGCTCCCTCAAACTGTATTTAGTCCATATGTAATTTTAGAGATGATATTCATTTATATCTATTCTTATACACTGCCTTTCAGGAACCAGCCCTCCCGAGATGACTCGCAATATCTGAAAAACATAAGTAGTCATTATAACATATTGCGAAGTGTAAAACCATAATTTATAAAGCATAAAAACAAAACCAAAAAAATGTAACAGCAGCCATTAAGCAATATAAAAGAGTACAAGCAGTAAAGCATAAAAATTTCAAACAGCAGCAGTTAAATTCAGAACAACTTAAATGCCAATTAAAAGAAAGTTGGAACAAAGAGCCTTCAGGGACCTAGAAATATATTTCTACTGTACAAGGATATTTCATAAGCTTAGAAAGGCACATTTCTAATTGCCCACCTTGTCTAATACCCTACAAGCAAGGCCTTAAAGCCAGTCTTAGTATCACCACAAAATTATTTGATCCTAAATCTTTGAAAAATGTGGCTTATATTGTACCTCATCCCATAACTATGAGTTCCATTCTCTGTACCAGTTTGAAGCTTTCAAATATCTTTGAAGGACAGACTGCCACAGAACACATTATAGCCTTGGTGTAACTAGAGTTTATATGGGGCAGTCATATAAAGGCATGTTAGCAAGAGAAGAGTAGGAAACTAGTTTAATATAGCAGATAAAGGCACCAGGCTAGAACCTTGCATTCTACTCCTGCCTTAGACATATGGCCAATTGGGTAACTTTGGGTAGGTGTCTCTCAGGAAGATAAAAGAAAGAAATGGTAAGCCACTTCCAAAAATATAGGCAAGAAATCCACAGTGACTTGTTCAGGCAATCACCAGGAGACAAGTGAAGGCATAAAATTAAGATATGAATTAGCTAGGGAAGCAGGCAGGTGTCATCCACGAAACTAAAAGGGACAAGATTAGAAAATGTTGCAATAATTCAATGTATAGTTATTTGATTTTAGTTTTCTTTTTTTTTTCCTGCAGGCTCCTGGAGAGAAAGTTGTTGGAAAGGACATGACAGTAATAGTGGAGTTCCCCAACCCTCTGAAGCAAAATCTCACCAATGTCTGGGTCCGACTTGATGGCCCTGGTGTGTTAAAACCAGTCTCAAAATTATTCAGGTAAGGAAAGGCCCAGTATAGCATACCGGTAGTTTTCTGGGTATTCATTACAAAATGAACACTAAATGTGCCACCATATTTGAGCAATATCGATTTCTTTCTTGAGGGCATGAAATCAATCTTCTCCAATCATTTGTCCTCCAGGTATGTCAGGACTATAACTCCCAGAAACTTCAGCTAGCAAAGTTCTGCTAACTGGGAATTTAGTGAGTGATTACCTCCAAATATCTGTGAATTAGAGGAATTGATCTAAATTATTATAAAACTGTGTTCCTTCCCCGGGCAACAGTGACAGCAAGATACTGTATCGAGATAATGAACAAGATAACTTAATGTTACAGTAATGTGTTTACTGGAATAGTTTAGCAGCTAAATTATGAAAATGTAATCCAGCAAAACTCATTTAAAATGTCACTTATTTTAAGAAAACATGAAATAAAATAGCATTTCTCTGCCTAATCCTCATTATCCTTACAGTCCATCTGATATTGATGATAGTAATAATACACTTTACAAATCTTATAAATCTAACTCAAATTTTTTAAACATTGAAAAATTCCTACATAAATTCTCATGACATTTCCATATGAGTCAGTCTGAAAGCAGATCCAGGTCAATGTGTGTTTGGGGATCTAACTGATTTAATTCAGGTTCAGCTATGATGTCACTAAAACCAGTCCAAACTCCTCTCCTCTCTCCTCCCCCCTCGTCTCCCCTCCCTCCCCTCGATTTCATTCACTTATTGGAGGGAAAGTATCCCTCACCTTTTCTCCCAATTCCTCAACTTCAGGTCCCACAAAGAGAATGCTAGGTTGTTGGCTATGAAGCTCTCCCTCAAAAGGCAAGAGGAAAAAAAGGAGGGATGACCATTAAAAAACCAGTTAGTCTTTCTTTCTTTCAAAAACCACAAGAATTGGTTTTGTAAAGTAATAATTAAAAAAGGGGAGATTCTTGAACTTGCATTAATATACAAATCGAACCTGCTTGTTAATAGTGAAAATTTGCTGAGTTCTGATCAGGGAGTGAATTTCACCTAAGGTTCAAACTTCATTGCAAGGAAAATTCTCCTTTATTAATTATCCGGAGTCTAAATAATCAAGTAAACCTTTTCTTTCTTTCAGTGGTAATTGTAACATAGTATTTTAATCTGATTCTGTTATTTTTAAATTGTTTTAAATATTTTATTGATTTTTTTTTGTTTTCTGCTACCATTTTTATATTTATTTTTTATAATGATCTTGAAAGAGTGCTTTTAAGAATAAGAGCAAGAGCAAGGAATCTACAATCATCTAGATATTGCTGAACAGCAATTTCTAGTATCTTGCATCATTGTCAATGTTGTTTGGATCTGTGGGAAGTTGTAATTTAGCAGTCACTTGTGAGCTATAGGTTTCCTCTTCTTGTGTTAAATTATGGAACTATTTCAATGTAAGGTGTCTTGTAAATACAAGTACTGAATTACATTTTCATTTGGCATGATTGTGGTAAGTTAAAGTCATAGAAAATAAACCATCACAGATTGTTTAAATATTCATCCCATTTTCCTCATTATATTGAAGATGATAAATGACCAATCCACCCTGATGGCTCAACACATTACCAAGAATCATCCATCACCACATTACTTCAAATCAATCGAATTAGTTTGGTTTTATTTCATTAGCAAAAAATTAATACTTTTTTCCTCTGGGATATATTCCAGTTTTGTTTTTACTTATTTCTGAACAAGTCCTTTTGGAAATGCCACACCCAGCCTTCTAGATTGCATTATTTCTTCCTTGACAAAGTTATATGCAAGGGATTATTTTAAGCCATCAAGATTTATACAAAAATCTATGTTCTACTACACTGTAGTCACCAGCTTCAACAAGCATTCAAGATTTTGTTCCTGCAACTATAGACTCAAGGCTTAAATGGAAACAGTTCTGAAATTGCTTGTTATTAAATTAAAGCTTAAAGATCTAAAAGCCAAACCACATGCTAAGTAGATCCATGGATAACCTTCCATGTGTATATTTTTCATTAAGAGTCTTGGATTCAAACGGGAACACAGCACTGGAGTAAAACAACTATTATTACTACCGTTATTATCTTGATTTAAATCACCTTTCTACAACTATAATTTGCCCAAGGTAGGGAAAAAAACAGACAAGTGAAGACAAATATATACAGTCTATATCTATATCTATAAAGATCTATATCTAGAAAAAAACTGAGCAAATTTTAATTTTTAAAACAAACTATCTAATATTATAGTCCTGATGTAAAATCCTCCATTCTTCTTACAACTACCTTGTAAGTTATCGTAAATAAACAGATCTCATTCATAAGTTGTCTAAAAAAAAGAATATAACTCTGAATGATAATTGTATAGTTGCTTAGGTTGTCTAGATATGTGTACATTTTTTAAGGCTTTAAAATAACCCCAATAATTGGAGATAGGTTATCTGTTCAAATCAAAGATTCTTTTTTCTACTACCAAGAATGCTAGTTTATATATTAGATTTATAAACCATGTCAAACTATGTTTGCATTATTGTATTTCACTGCAGAGAGATTCCAAGGAATTCAACCTTGATCTGGGAAGATAAGTATGTTCCAAAGCAGCATGGCTTCCGAAAGTTGATTTCAAGCTTGAATTGTGATGCCTTACGACATGTCTATGGCGAGCTGGACATCAATATTCAGAGTGCCAAGTAAAGATCTTCTCCTTTCTTTCTTTTTTTAAATTCAGTAATTCCACCTTTCATGACAGGAAAGTAAGAGAAAGAACTGCATTTTCAAACTTCTGCCATAATCCAGAAGTTGCCAAACATATATTCTGCGCATATGCTTTCTAATTTTTTTCCAATTTATTTTCAGAGGGGTTTTTTTCCACTCAAAACGATGAAAGATCAAGTTCATATAAACATATATAAATATCCACATATTCATTTGCATCATGCCTTTTTTCAAAGTTAATTACATGAGGTACATAATCCCCACTTTTGTCACAAACAACACTGTAAAATCTGTTCAACTAAGGGATTGTGATTAAACACTAAGCCTCACACTCATGAGATTTTGATTGAGAGTAAGGTAGATGGCCCAGAAGTAATTTAAGTCCAAGTCTCCTACTTCCTGATACAACACTCTTTATACCATCGTACCAAATTACACACCAAGTTTACAAGTATACTTAGACTGATTTTCTTTGCCCATCAACGTCTTTGCTGAGATTTAGCACTGAACTGAGTCTTCTTTTGTCCCAAACTGACATAAGCATCACTAAAAGACAATAACTGAGCACCAATAAAAAAAAAATAGAATTATTTCAACAAACAGCAGAAAATTACTCAATATGAATTAGTTCAAGTGTTAATTAGTTCCCAACTAATAATAAGAATATATGCTGTTACATATTAAAATCAGGACAATTTTAAAATATTTCAGCTTCTGGAGCATCCTGAATGTTAGTTTTAATTAAAACTTGATATCCCATAGATACTTTGAAAGAGAGAAAAAAATCAGGGCAATAAAATGTTCTCTTTGTTGTCTTTTATTCCCAACAAACTTCGATGTGTGCAAAGTGAGAGTTTGATTCCGAAAACATAGGTTGAATTTTTACTTTCTCCCCCCGCCTTTCATAATAACTTGATTCTTACCAGCATTTTGAGGACTGTCTTGTTGAGTCCTGATGTGTAGAAGCTACCTTGTTTTTCATGGGGAAGAGTTAAAGAAGTCATGAGATTTGCTTTAGCACTTCTGTTAGCAAGTCATATATCCAGAGGGCATCTTTGAGATTTGGCTGAGAATAGAAGCACAGCTGCAGCTATGTCTGAAGTGGGTGAGATCAAAATCAAAACAATGGTGGGTGAGATGCTGTGATTCTAGCTCTGCCCCTTTTGAATGGGCATGCAGCCTCAGAGTGGATTTTGAATCTCCTCTCAACAGTCAATGCAGCTGCTTACATACATTCCTTTCAGTGGCTTACCAGCAATTTCAGTTGCAAATATTAATCTGATTGGTCTATTAGGGTAACCAAAGTATTCTGATGTCTAATTGTGACTCACTATTGCCATTAAATATGTACAAATTGTGGGTTGAACTTGCTAGAATATCAATCAGTAATATCAATTACTGATTGCTAGCACAGGCATCTAGGATGATATATAAGAGGAATAAAAAGACATCCCATCCTTAAAGACTATCCTAACTGTCCTTGCATGGCTCAGTGCCAGTGGTGGGTTGCCCCTGGTTCAGACCAGTTCTATAGAACCGGTAGTAAAACTGGTGGGAGGCTCCGCCCACTGACTCCAACGTCATCAGAATGCTTCTATGCATGCACAGAAGCTTCTGTGCATGCGCAGAAGAGTATGCGTGCGTGCATGCGTCCCCATTGCAAAGTGGTAGTAAAGGTAGGTAGAACCCACCCCTGCTCAGTGCCTACTTCACATCTCTGTTTTGGTAGAGATTGCAAGGGGTTAAATCCAACACTGGGACACCGATCCACAAGCTGCGTTCCTTTATAGGCAAGATCAGCCACAATGTATTATTAAGCAAATTTTAAGAAATCTGCTCTAGATTTTTAAAATCATAGAAATTTACTTTCTTGAAACTTGCAAGGTGGCACTAACATAGCCAACTCTGTTCTCAAAGAGCTAAGCAGAACCATGGTTACTATTTGGATGGGAAGCTATCAGAACAACTCAAAAGATGACATTAAAAAATGAATTCTGTATTGTTACCAACACTGTAAGAGGGCAGCCATGTAAGTCTATGCAGGTAGTCCTTGGTTTATGACCATAATTGAGCCCAAAATTTTCATTGCTGAGTGAGACATTTGTTAAGTGAACTTTGCCCCATTTTACAACCTTTCTTGCCCAATTGATAAGTGAATCACTGAAGTTGTTAAGTTAGTAATATGGTTGTTAAGTGAATCTGGCTTCCCCATTGACTTTGCTTGTCAGAAGATTGCAAAAGGTTACATCACGTGACCTTGGGACACTGTAATTATCCTAAATATGAGTCAGTTGCCAAGCATATGATTTTTTGATCACATGACCATGGGGATGCTGCAACAGTCATAAGTGTCAAAAACAGTAATAAGTCACTGTTTTCAGTGCTGTTGTAACTTTGGATGGTCACTAAACGAACTGTTGTAAATTGAGGACTACCTGTAGAGCCAAAAAAAATCAGGAGGAGTCTAGTGGCAGAATAATACATTTTACTGAAAAGCAACTGAGCTGTAACTCATAAAAGCTTTTGTCTTTTAATAACATTTGTCTGAAATGATACTACCAGACACCTACTGTTGCCAAGAAAACTATATCGCCAGACTCATGAAATTATTAGCAGTTGAACTTGGCAAGGAAGTCTTTGCTTTTTCACAATTATCATCATAATCATTTATTTTGACCTGGAGCCAAACCATTGTTTCAGAAGAAAAGTTGCTTGTGGAATATTCTAATTCAAGTCTCAAATTGAGTTGACTGTAGACAATAACATACTGTACCTTGGATGGAATTTGTGGGAACAACTTATAACTTAAGGCCCCAGCAAGGCAATTTTCAGTGGTCATTGATAATAAGCCTCTTTTGATGTGCCATGAGTTTATTCTTTTGAGAAATTATCTAATTAAGTGTGCATTGTTAATGAAGTCAGTTTGTATGTAAAATCTGATTATGCTGCTTTACACCAAAGTCGACTACTGTTAATCTTCTTTTCACTTGTGTCTTAAAAGCTTATATCTAAGGATATTTACCCATGTAGTATGACTGTATTACTATTATCCTTCTCATCTTTTCTACCAACTTCTCTTATTGGTATTTTAGGATTATATTATTTTGTTGTTTATATGTATACGGAAAGCCTTTGCAAATTCCTTGTGTGTCTGATCACACTTGGCCAATAAAGTATTCTATTCTATTCTATTACCACAAACTAATGCAATAAAAGAATCACCTTGCCTGCACGAGTCTCTTCCAGGTCTGGTTGGTTGAATTTAGAGTGTACATTTTACTCCCTTTGGACAGTCTGCTCCTAATCTGCCATTTCCTAGATATGCTGGATTGCATTTTACATGATAGGTTCACCTATTGTCATAAATCAGGGATTGGCAATGTTGTACATCACAGCACCCAAAAGAGCCATAGATCACCTCTGCAAAACCTCTAGATCAAAATTGCCAGTTTAACTCTGGTTTTTCATTTCATCAAGAAGGTGATTACTTATACAGTTGATAATATCTGTCACAGCAAGCAACAGCATCTAGGCCAGGGGTGTCAAACTCGCAGTGCCATGTTGTCATCACATGACGTATTGTGGCTTTTTCCCCTTCGCTAACCCGGGGGTGGGCGTGGCCAGCATGTAATGCATCCAACCTGTGTGCCACGAGTTTGACACCCCTGATCTAGGCTTACCTTGGTTTTCTCTAAGCAGGGTTTGGTTTTTTTTAATTCTTGGGTGGAGAGCCAAAAAAATTTCAGAGCTCCTGGGAAATGGAAAAATCATCTTGGGAGAAAACTCAAGCAAGCCATATATTTAATGTTGCCAGGAAAACTGGGATCAATACTTGACTTATGGTCTTCTTTATACAATTTCTGAGTGTAGGTTCAATTGAATAAACTTTCTTTTAAATAAATCCAAATGGGGCTATATGAAAAGCAAGCAAACTTTAATTAATCAATTTGTCTATCCTTCATTTAGCTGAGTTTCTTTTTAAACGTCGGCTGAGATATTGCCACATTGCCATAGACAGATATGTATTTGCATCGTGTTCTGTAAGTAAACATGGCTTCCTCCACAACCTAAATATCTAATTATTTGATTAAATATTTGACGATGGCAAATACATGACTTTGGGCAACACAATAAAAGACTGACCATTTTTGCAATCAGTATTTTGTAAGTTTTTTTAAAAAATGATTGCCACGTCTCCCAACTTACGATTTAATGGGGAGAAGTAACAGAGGCTAAGAATGAAGTTACTGAAGTTAGGGCTTGAAAGCTAAATCCATGGTTAAACAAACTGGGGAAGTTGAGCCCGAAAGAAAGAGAAGGCAAAGACAAGAAGTCCCAGCAGTCTTCATATACTTGAAAGCAGGGGTGAAATCCAAAAGGTTCTGACAGGTTCTGAAGAACGAGTAGTGGAAATTTTGAGCAGTTCTGAGAACCAGTAGCAGAAATTTTGAGTGGTTCAGAGAACCAGCAAATACCACCTCTGGCTGGCCCCAGAGTGGGGTGGAAATGGAGAATTTGCAATATCCTTCCCCCAGGAGTGGGGTGGGAATGGAGATTTTGCAATATCCTTCCCCTGCCACGCCCACCAAGCTACACCATGCCCACCAAGCCACATCCACAGAACCGGTAGTAAAAAAAAATTGGATTTCACCACTCCTTGAAAGATTGTTATAAGGCAAATAGTGTGGATTTATTCTTCATTGTTCCAGAGGATAGGACAAAAACAAATGGGTGGAAACTTTACAGATCCGAATTCAAATAAGGAAGCATTTCCTGACCTTGAGACTACCAAGGAGTAGAACAAGCTGCTTCCTGCACTCATGGCTGCTCCATCACTGTAAGTTTTCAAGCTGGGTTTATTACAAGGTCTTTACATGCAATGGTTCTGAGAAGCAGATCTTTTCCAAGCATTTATCAATATCTTGAGTGTTTTCATATAGTGGGAGAATAGTTCTGCACACATACAAACATGCATGACAAGTACAGTACGTGGGTTGGAAATGTTGCAAAAAATGTTAGTTATTACTATACTACACTAGTATTATTACTGTTAATACTTTGCTTTTCTCTCAAAAATCTGTTCCTTCATGAGGGTAATTAATACCTTTCCCTCTCTACAGGAAAAGCTCAATAACAAGGTTTTTGTGTGTATATATATGGTAGTTTATTATATGTGCAAATATCAATAATATCTATTTGTCTTGACTTGAGCAGTAGGCACATTTAAGGTTCTCTTCTGCATAGAAACCTATTTTATATTACACTGTATAAAATCCATAGTGTAATAGAAATGCCAAGCTTGATTAACACAACACATGAAAGCTTCTGTTGGACCTTTCTGAATGTTCTTTGTACAAAGGAAAACTGAGAAGCTTTGAAAAGGATAACACAACTGGAAGGCTGAGATTCACAACCTGCAAAATGGCACAATGCAAAGTGTCCTTAGTCCCTTGCTCTTCTATAGACTAGCTGTCCAGAATACAGCCTATAGTGCAATCCTAAACTTTTTGCTCTGAAGGAAATCCCATTGAGTTCAATAGGAATATTCTTTAGTAAGCCTACTGATTATTGCTGCTTTAGTTTAGGCCTGCACTATACTTTGGGGAACTGTTGATATTGTTTGCTCCTGTGCCTAGCAAATAAAAACAAAAATAACTATGAATGAAGGTGAATATACAGTACATGTCCCAGGATAATGTTGCAGGATCCAATCTGGGTCAATCATCGGGACTAGAGGTTTTGTCTTCCAAGCTTTCGGACTCATCCTGGAGCCAATCTTCAGGGAACTTCTCTCTTCAGGGAACTTCAGAGAGAAGTTCCTTGAAGATGGCCTCCAGGACAAATCTGAAAGCTTGGAAGACAAAAAGTCTGGTCCCAGTCACTGACCCCGATTGGATCCTGCAACACCAACTTTTCCCATTTCACTTTGTTTGCTTCCTCATGAGGAGGGAAGCAGAAAAAATGGAGCACCAACATCTCCATCACTGAGCAGAAGATACAAGAAGACATAGGTCAATGGATAACTTTGTGTCTCATCCCGTTTCAATCTGACTGAAGCTCCTGAGAGAGGAAAGAAAAACAAGAGGGTCACAAGCTATCGACAAGCAAGCCCAGACACCAGCTTCCTTCAGCAGCTAAGAATAGAAGACCTCCACTCTCAAAATAAAACTCCCAGACCTGTTTTTTTACCTCCCTTTACCAGGCACTTTCAGGTGTATTCAGCTGGAAGTGACACAAAGCTCCAGAGTGCTACAGTGCGCTACAGTGACTCTAGTGCATCCATGCAGTTTTGCAGGATGACCAGATCCAAACTCCGTTGCTTGATCCTCAAAAGCCACACCGCAGAACTACCTTCAAGTATTAAGGCCCTTTCATTTATGTCACTATAGCACCCTTTCGTTTTAACTTTTGATGTTATCGATAGCTTCAGTCAAATGCCAACCACATTTTAAAACAGGAAATAAGCAAAAGGAATAAGGACTGTGTGTTAAGAGTGCACACACCTATACACGCACACAGAAAGAAAAACATGCAAGTTGAGTTAGTATCTGGGACAGATGCGTGAATGTCTAGAAAAGTTGCAAAATTGGCCAATGTCTGGGAGGGCTGGATAAAATCAACGTGCACTTCAAGAGCTAGGCTGATAAACCAGAAATCAGAGTCATGGCATTTTAATGTATCAGAGTTAAAAGTAGTTGTAATTTAAAAGCATAAGGAAAGGTGCAGGAGAAAAGCATATTTTGAGACAATCATCTAAATCAGGGGTGTCAAACTTGATTTCATAGAGGGCCGCATCAGGGCTGTTTGACCTTGGGTGGAGGAGTGGGCAGGACCAGGATGGGCATGGCCAGCTCGACGTCATTCGTGTCAGGGGTGCCTGTGGTGGCCCGAGCGCTCTGCCAGCGAAAACAGCCTCCCGAGCTCCATTTTTGGCTGTGACGGCCTCCTGCAACCCTCTGCAGCAAAAATGGAGTTCAGGAGGGCCACGCGCGGCCCTGCCGAGCTCTATTTTCACTGCAAGAGGCACCCCAGGCCAGTCCTTTGCTGTTTCCCGGGCAGCCCCACAGGCCAGATCTCAGCACCCTGTGGGCCGTATCCGGCCCCTGAGCCTTGAGTTTGACACCCCTGACCTAAATGAATCAGATAGATAAATAAATACATTGCTGGAAATTTGTGAAGAGTTTACCTAACGGGAAAGTGGATTTCCCAGATAACTTTTTATTGAAAAAAATGGAATAGGATGGTGTGTATTGACAAGTATTTCCCACATCTACTCGTTTTTTGCCTCAGAGTAGAAAATATGCAAATTACATCATGCATATACAAAAATCATGCATATTACATGACCGATTACTGTCCAATAGTAGCCTATGAGCTATGTGGCCATCTCAACCCTACCGACACTGTTTCCCCATCAGCAGGAACTGAACCTATATCTTTCAATGTATAAACATATATAGGATGCTTTAGTAGTCCTTGCAGAATTGTTTCCTAAGCCTGTTACCTCTAGATGGGGCTAAAGAGTCTTTGGCTAAATGACAACAGCAAATACACAAGCACCTATCCAGCTGGGTACAGAATAGTGTTGTTTGCAGGAGGCCAGGAAAGGCTGATGACAGAAACTTTAATTCCTGATTATCCATCAAGAGGGATACAATATAAGCCACTCTGGGCACACCAATAGTCCTTCACAGGCTGTGAAACAACATCTGGGGCCAGAAGGCAGCTTTCCTTTTTAGCATATAAAGCAAAAGCAAAAGCAAATTATGACGGAGCCAGCATGGGAAGGCACTCATACTTGGAGGATTCCATTTAGCCCCAGTGGGGAAGGGAATATTAGAGAGAAGAATGAGTGACAAGCCAGATGATTTCCAAAAGCACCAGAGGGCAGGACAAGAAATAAAGGATGGAAACTAATCAAGGAGAGAAGCAACCTGGAATTAAGGAGAAACTTCCTAACAGTGAGAACAATTAACCAGTGGAACAGCTTTTGCCTTCAGAAGTTGTGGGTGCTTCATCCCTGGAAGTTTTTAAGAAGAGACTGGACAGTCTGAAATGGGATAGGGTCTCCTGCTTGAGCAGGGGGCTGGACTAGAAGAACTCCAAGGTCCCTTCCAGCTCTATTCTGATTCTAATCCTCAGATGCATTTTAAAGACACAATGCAAAATGTCTGCTTTTGCTGGGCCTTGTGACCAAACACTAAAAACATGATCTAAGCTGAAATGGGAAGGACTCTGTAGGAAGAAAAATCCATCTGGTTCAGTTCCAAGCCAGGACAAGGGCGCTGGAAATAAAATGGAGGCTGATCGGAAAAAAGGATTCTGTTTATTGATGAGCAGAACCAGTATGTGGTTCTGGGACAGCTGACAAATAAGCTTGATGAGCGCAAGAATTTTTATACAGTTTCTGAAATGCTGCAGGGGTTATGCAGTGTAGTGAGTCTAGTGACTTTTGCTATTCTAATGGTAGTGGGTTAATCTTATTATGTCCTAAAGGTCATGTCCTGTTCTTAGAATTTGGGTGGGGGGATGTTAATTTTAATCCCATCAACTGGCAAGGAAGGTGTTTTCTTTGTGAATAGGCTGGCCTGGATTTCTTAATGGGCACACAATATCCATCTCTAAAGACTTCAGGCATCTGCTGGAAGCTATTGGGGTTGCTTTCTGCCTTTGTTAAGATTTTTTCTCCTTTGGGGAAATATAATATTCTACCTCTTTTAATATTCCCCAAAATATTTCATTCTCTAGGACCGTGTGTGTGCGCGTGTGATTACTTCTTACAACTCTATAGGCGGATAAAAATGCCAAAGTCAGTCTAAACATCTGGCTGAATGTGTGATCAACTATAACAACATAGAATTTGTACAGATGTTAGTTTCCATGTGTTAGGAATGTAGTTCAAAAAAAAAAAAAGAACAACTGAGAATCTGAAGTTGCACAATTGAGTGCATACTTGGAAGAAATGAAAATATCTGGACGTTTTTCCACAAATGTCTATGGAGATTCTCAGTCATTCAGGTTAAGGTGCTTTTTCAAGAGGCAACTGGAGTTTCTTTTCTTTTTTTTCATTGAAAACATTTCGCTTCACATTCATTTGCACTACTCAGGTGACCCTGAGGACACAGATAAACCTCCAAGTGCTTCAACGACTCGCTAAAAGAATGCAAATGACCAGCTGCCTGCAAGGAATATACATCCCTCCATTCCCCACCATCCAGTTAGAACTGAAGAAGCTTCTTGGATGAGAAGCAAAACGTCTTCAGGGAAAAACAAGAGTCTAGTTGCCTCTTGAAAAAGCACCTTTGGGATTCCTCCACAAAATGGATGCTTGACAGTCATAACTTCAGAACGTCACCTCCAGAAGGAACAAAGACAGGACACTGTATAAATATATGTTCAAATGGAGCATTAATCTGATTGCATTTTCAAGAAAATAATGATTTTCTTAGGCTTTGCTGCATAGGTGTAATGGAGCCCAAAAGATCCAAAATATTTTTTTTCTAAGATTTTTCATGCTGATATTAGCACTTCTTCACATTGTCCCCTAATTCTTTATTCCATTCAACCATTGAAGTTTACATGTTAAATTGATCCATCACCAACAAAATTTTATGTGGAGTAATTGTAGGGGGTGGAGGGTTGTGTCACAGACTTTAATGAGTACTTGTAATAGATTAGATGCAACCAAGGCTGAACATATTGCAGGTCCAAATTAGAACATCAGTAGATATTCTAATTGTAAATCCTGCCACTGAGTTGTGCTAGGCCAGTGATGGCTAACCTTTTTGCTATCACATGCCAAAAGCGTGGGGAGCATGGGGGGGTCACGCGTGCATGTGTCCACACCCATAATTCAATGCCCCCGTGCCCCACCCCCCGCACATGCATGCCCCACACTTCCCTCGCTTTTGGCACGCGATGATCTGTCCCCGTCTACACACACACACAAACACAGCCAGCCGAGGGTTAAGAAAGTACTTGGCACGCACACAGGTCGTTATCTCAAACTTGGCAACAATATAAGCACTGTCTGCCAAGAGCTTTACTGCAACAGATAACATAACATTACATATGCATTGCAAATAGTCCAGCAAAACAATATCCCTTCAGCAGCTTCAGACGTTCAAGTGACTAGCCAAAGTTAGTTTTTGTTCATCACAGAGTTTTACCAGCCACCACCCTCTCTTATATAGTCTCTGGGGTGTGGTCCAGTGACTCAGTTCTAATCCCTAGCACGCCTCCTTAACTGCTGCAACCGTTTATCACGCCTTCGTTGGTGTGCATCCAGGAACGACAGCTCTCCTTCCTCGCTCTCATCCGAGACACCTGGCTCCTGGCTAATCTCCTCTCCCTCGGCTGGCACCTGAGACAGTGCCAGAGGGGAGGGGCCTGGAGAGGGAGGCCTGGCTGACTCCTCTCCCTCATGTTCGGAGCCTTCTTCCTCCGATGAGATAGGCTCAGAGGGCGGGGGCCACAACACGTGACGGCAAAAAGGTTACCGGTGGGCCTGGTAGGCCTGTTTTTCACCCTCCCCAGGCTCCAGAGGCTTTCTTCGAGCCTGGGGAGGGTGAAAACGGCCTTCCACACACCCCCAGAGGCCCTCTCGAGGCCCCTCCGCTGGGCCCAGAAGGCCCGAAAATCAGCTGGCCGGTGCGCTCATGCACATTGCAGCTGAGCTAGGGCAACACTCGCATGCCCACAGATATGGCTCCACGTGCCACCTGTGGCATCCGTGCCATAGGTTCGCCATCACGGTGCTAGGCTGATAATATTTGTCCTTTAGAATGGAAAATAATAGAAACTCACCAGTTTCATCTACTCATTGATCCAAAGTCTACATCCAAGCTTTCAGCTAATTTTTCCATATGATCAGGCTTTTATTCTGCTATCTGGATTATCGCATCAGGTTAATTTAGTATGTGAAAAAGTCTCAAAAGGGCAAAGTCAATGGTGGGTTTCAAATTTTTTTACTACCGGTTCTGTGGGCATGGCTTTGTGGGCGTGGCAGGGGAAGGATACTGTAAAATCTCCATTCCCTCCCGATCAGCTGGGACTCAGGAGGCAGAGAATAGATGGGGGCGGGGCCAGTCAGAATTTTTACTACCAGTTCTCTGAACTACTCAAAATTTCTGCTACTGGTTCTCCAGAACTGGTCAGAACCTGCTAAAACCCACCTCTGGGCAAAGTAGATTCCCCATGCTGTGATTTATTCTTCAGCCTTAGACGGATAAAAAATATCCCAACTACTGCATAGTTTACAGTATTCATGTTATTGGCAACATATGAATGAATTATTTATTGACATAGATTAGTTATAGATGATTATAATGAAATGTTGCAACCTTTTATTGAAATGCTTATGTAGACATTATATTGCTGTATACAAATTTGTATACAAACACCCGGAAAAATACGCCATACTTCACTTAATCCTCCAAGCAAAGATTGAAGGCAAACGTGGTCCAGGCAGAAGAAGAACATCATGGCTTCAAAATCTAAGGGACTGGTTTGGAGAAAACTCAGCAGCACTTTTTCGTACGGCTGTTGATAAAAATAGGATCACCAACATGATCGCCAACGTCCGATGATGGATATGGCACAAGAAGAAGAAGAATACAAATTTGTGAATATATGTCTTGCATATTTTTCTTTCCTTAATGCTTTGTGTACAGAATTGTCCATCTTTTTTTTTTGCTTGCTTTTTTGCATTCAATTAATACAATTAATCAGTTAATAAAAGCAAAAAACTTTTAAAAAATAACAATGCAGACTTTAAAAGTTAATAAAAACATTGCAATGATTTTTATCTGTGTCACTCTGATTCAAAAAGCCAGAAGCTTTTTAAGTATTTCAGGTTAAGATGACAGGAAAAATATTCTTTTCTTTCTCCTTCCTGCTTCTTATATTTCTTTTTTCTTTTTCTGGGGCATCTGTGGCTCAACTATGCTCTTGGCTCTTCCTTCCCATTCATCTTATTTTCCAGAAGATGGTCTGCTGAGTCAAAGCTTAAATTTTCTTTAAGTAGTGGTTGCATTTTTCACAAATGTCAATGATCTTGTATTTCTGCTCTTGTTCTCTTATGTCTTTCAGAACCACGGTTGAAAAGTCCGAAGGGGACAAATGAAATTTGAACCTGTAAATAACAGGGGGAAAGTAAAACGGTGAAGCCTTTCCCGAAATGTGAAAAATTCTTTCCTTTTGTTTCTCATTAAACAGCAAACAAATTGAACAAACTGTACTTGAGACATATTTAGACATATTGGACACGGAAGGTCCAGTCCAGTATCTCTTTTATAAATGAAGATATAACATTTTCACACTAAAAGCTTCACTTGGCTCTTGAATAACCTATTTCAGGCCACTCCACCCTCCAAAAATAGCATGGGGAGGAGAAAGAAGATTAAAAATCTATAACTGATTACTTATTTATTTACTTACTTATTTTCCATGTTTTTAGACCACCCATCAGCTTCAAAAGATATAATTTATATTTCAATATCAATTCAGTTCTGCTAATTAAATACATGGTAGTTGATGAAATTATTTTTCATGTATTTTGTTAATTCCCTTTGGTTACATTAAAACATTACAATTTGGTGGCAAGCTTTGGAGAGACTCTGGAAGGTGCACTCAAGGTTGTTGGTCCAGGAATCTCAGGTAGATTACTTTCTTATTTATCTGTTGCCTTTACATCCTGTCTTTCGCTAAGGAGCCCAAGACAGTGATCATGGAACCATTTTTAACTTTGCAAATATAATTCTTGTAATGTCGATTGGGCTGGCCAATAGTCAATCACATGGTCAAGGAAAACCTACAGATGAGTTTCTTTGGTCCCCATTTATGGGTTCTCGCCACTGCATCATACTGGTCATAGAAGACTTCTGCTTAAGAAACCCTGAAGAATATAGCCAGCTAAAGCAAACACTGAATTTCTCCCGATGAAAGTCAGCTATCTGAATTCCAAAAATGGGCAAGCTGTTGCCAAGAAAACTACATGTATGTTCCAAGACAAAAAAACTTCACAGAATTTACTTTTTCTTTTTTAAAAAAAGGTTTTTTTTTTATTGATTTTACAACACAACATACAGAACACAAACACATAATATGTGTTTTTACATTTTGTTCCTCTTACTTTATACTTTATACATTTCCCATTTTTCCCATCCTTTACTATCATTATCTTTATCGTCCCTTTATATCTAATTTTATTCATTTACAATATTTTACACATTTGTCACATTCTCCTCTCCATCATTTATTCACATTTACTTTCTCTAATCTCGAGCCAATCGTACCACTTGTTCCAAACTTGATAGTATTCTGTATCTTCCTTTTCTTCTATTTCTTTCGTTAATTTGTCCATCTCCACACAGTCCAGAATTTTCTTAATTATTTCTTCCTCTGTTGGTACATTTTCGTTTTTCCAGGACTGCGCGTAGATTATCTTTGCAGCTGTAATTATATGCAAAATCAAATATCGGGTTTCTTTACTGTAGGTTCTGTTTAATATCCCTAGTAAAAACGTCTCTGGTTTCAAGTCCACATTGTGGCCAATTATCTCTTCTGTCCAACTTCTAATTTTAGCCCAATATTTTTTCACCTTAGGACATGTCCACCCGAGATGGTTGAATTTACTTTTTCATTATGGTTGTATATAGTTCTTTGCAAAGAAATGTTATAGACAAAGCCCAGCCGCAGGCAATTTACAAAATAAACGCACATTATACCAAGGTAAAAAATAGAAAAAGAAAGCAGGAAAACACAAGTGTTTGGGGATCCAAGTCACATAGATCCCATTTAATCTGATATTTGACTCTAAAAAGACATGTCAGCTCAAAACTACAGATGTCAATGTAATAAATGCATGAGTCCCAACTAGTAAAAAAATAGCAGTACTGCACATTTCTCATTAAAGAGCTGTCAATTTAAAATCGTTTACTTTTTTTTTTCCCAATGACATATCCAATTCTTATATACATGACTAATCGCATTTGTACCAGCTTAGTTTCTCAGTAGGCGTTATCATTATGAAGCTGTGATTGACTTATTAATTTATTAGACCTCAAGGAGACTTACATGGGGATGTCCATCCATTTCATCCTTCCAACAATTTTTTAAAGTAAACTGGGCTGCAACTGAGAAAGAAAGAGAGAAAGCAAGAAAGCAAGTGACTCTGCCAAAGTTACCCTTTGAGTTTTCAGGGGTGACCATAGTCCTGAACCTGAGTTACCTCAGTCCTAGCAGAATACTAACCTTCTCTCTTGATGTTATCTTCTCAGTGGCAATTGCAGATTTGTGTCTTTTAAAGGAAGCCAATAACTAATGCTAGCAATATTCCAAACTCTGTTGTGGAGTCTCATGTATACTCTTATTTAGAACCACCAGATCTTACCAAAAAAATTGTAATAGTAATAACAGTAATAAGAGTATAGATAGTACTTAGATAGGAGCAAAAAGTATGACATTTGGATGTTTGCAACCTAAATATCGTAACTCTACCAGTTTGGTGTAGTCGTTAAGGCACCATGCTAGAAGTTGGGAGACTGCAAGTTCTAGTCCTGCCTTAGGCACAAAGCTAGCTAGATGACTTTGGCCTAGTCACACTCTCTCATTCATAGGAAGAAGACCAAGGCAAAGTAATTCGGAAAACCATGCCTAGAAAACTTGTTTAGGCAGGCTCCAGAACTCTCTCCCTCTCTCCCACCTCTCTTTGTCTCTCTCTCTCTCTCTCTCTCTCTCTCTGTGTGTGTGTGTGTGTGTGTGTGTGTGTCCCCTCTCTGTGTGTGTCTCTCTCCCCCCCTCTCGCTATGTCTCTGTCTCTGTCTCTCTTTGTGTGTCTTTCTCTCTCTTTCACGCTCTCTCACTCTGTGTGTGTGTGTGTGTGTGTGTGTGTGTGTGTGTGTGTCTGTCTCTGTCTCTCTGTCTCTGTCTGTCTCTCTCTCTGTGTGTGTCTCTTTCTGTCTCTCTCTCAAGAGAGGGAGGGAGGGAGGGAGAGGTTTAGATGTATCACATGCACTCCCAGAGTTATCCAAGTATCTGAACGAGATTACATTAGGTCTGAGTTTGGCCCCATATTCTTATTGACTGGCCAAAAGCAGCCAAATGCCAGAAAATGTATCTGCTTTTGATTAGTCTGCAATCAATACCTGGATGCTTAACTGTAGTTTTGATACATTAAATCTGATTCTAGAAGCAGAAGCTCAGCTCAGGAACTATTGAGTTACAGTTGACTTGAAAAGTCTCCCTTGAACAGCTTGGCAGTTTATCATCAAAATGCCAAAAGAATATTTACAAATGTAGAGCCTCTTTCTCCCTTGCTTCCTATCAGGAGCTGGCAAAAATGAAACATACTTTTTTTTTTTTTTTTTGAAAAGGATAATGTCTCTCCTGAAATCTGAGTAAAATTAATTTGATGGCTATGAATTCTATATGAACACATATTATAAGTACATTTCAAAAACAACAACCTCTTAGCCTATATATTTAATTTCCATGCCAATTTTAGAAGATTCTAATTAACATTGATATTAATTCTTTAAGTGTGTATTTTATCTTTCTCTGAAATGGAAGCCCACTGTATTCAATAAGAGTTATTTCTGAATAGGCATCCACTGTTACTATTGCCACTTAATTAACCCAGGAGTAGGTCCTAATGAATTTATAGGCCTTTCTTCAGAGTAGATTGTTAAAATGCACAAAGCCCCTGACTTCTGCCAATGGATAAACGTTGTCAAGTTGGACCATGTTATTTCTCTTCTGTTAATTAGCTAAAACACATTGTTGATCTATTGCTTAAATACATAAAATACATCAAAACATGCAGACTTAAACCAATTTTCTTTTTATTTCAAGGCAGTTAGGATACAGTGCAGTGGTGAAATCTAGATTTTTTTACTACTGGTTCTGTGAGCATGGCTTGGTGGGCGTGGCAGGGGAAGGATATTGCAAAATCACCATTCCTTCCCCACTCCTGGAGGGAGGATATTGCAAAATCTCCATTCCCACCCCACTCTGGGGCCAGCCAAGGGTGGTATTTGCCAGTTCTCCAAACTACTCAAAATTTCCACTATCGGTTCTCCAGAACCTGTCAGAACCTGCTGGATTTCACCCCTGATACAGTGTATGGAACAGGCAAGTGAAAAGACACATGTGTTCAACAATTTTAATATAATCACTGATTCCTTTCCATGGATATTTCATTGTTTGTTTTCAGATTATTTTATGTTCAACTTCTGTTTCTTAAGCTCTCATACCAGAAAAACATGGATGTTCCATTAGGACATACAGTATATCCTGTCATATATGAGTTTTTATATGACTTCCATATACATACATTCTCTCGAGGGAGGAAATTTCTCTGTTTTTATCCTGAATCGTGTTTTATATTGATCACAGGTAGCCAGTGACCAGTTTCAGACTTATAAGTGTAAATGGCCATAGATCTTTCTATGGGGTTCAAATCTTCTACTGGGAACTGAATCTATGAGCCATAGCCTTTTAGGTCATTAAGTACAATGGTGGGATTCAAATAATTTCATAACCAGTTCTCTGCCCTAATGACTGGCTGGGTAGGCATGGCTGGGTGGGCATGTGACTGGGTGGGCATGACCAACTTGATGTCACTCATCACACCCAGCCCTGCCTCCTGGCCACTCTCCTCAAAGGCAGAGGTGGGATTCAGCCAGTTTGGACCACTTTGGGTTAATCCCACCACTGGCTGGCCCCTCCCCTTCCATTTTTTGGCCTGTTTTGAAGTCCACAAGTCTTAAAGTTGCCAAGGTTGGATACCCCTGAGCTAGATGTTCTGATAGATCAGTGTTTTTCAAATTTGGCAACTTTTAAATATATATATATATATATATATATATATATATATATATATATATATATATATATATATATATATATATATATGTTTTCTCAGGTTTTCGCGGGTGTTTGTATGTAGGTCTTTGGTTATTCGGGTCTTCTCCCACGTAAAATTGGAAGTGTCTTGGCGACGTTTCGACGAAGTCTCATTCGTCATCTTCAGGCTGGTGTTCTCGGCTTCGTGCTTCCAGGAGCAATGTGAGATCGCAGCTGTCTCTTCCTTTTAACTGCTAGTGAAGGTGTGAGCTGATTGGGTGGGAACTTGGCTGTGTTCTGATTGGGTGGAGGTGTGTTCTGATTGGTTAGGGGCTTGGCTGTGCTCTGATTGGCTGGGGTTGTGTTCTTTTTGGGTGGGGGCTTGGTTGTGCTCAGCTTAGTCTGAGTTGCAGGGGGATTTGAGCTGGTGAGCTGCGTTGTTGTTGTTTGGCTTCGTGTTTGTGGCCGTGCGAGCTCTTCATGGTGGGTGTCAGTCTGCTTCATGTATGGATTGGAGGGGTTTAAACTGGCTAATGATGCAGCTGCGGTCTGGCTTCTGGTCCTTGGTCGTGGCTCATTATCAGTGTGGGTTTGAGTCTGCTTTCTGCGTGGATGTGTGGTGGTGACATCAGGTGTGGCACTTGTGAGTGTGGGTCTGGTGTCATTCGTCGTGTTAGGGACTCGTTTGTCAATAAGGGCGGGTTTCCAAATGGCTGGTAGGCGGGAGGTATCGTCTCGTTTGTTCATGCTGTGTGGGCGTTTTTCTATCTCAATGGCTTCTCTGATTATTCTGTTGTTAAAGTGTTCAGTTTTGGCGATAGTTCTGGTCTTTTTAAAGTCAATATCATGTCCTGTGGCTTTAAGGTGTTGGACCAGGGAAGAAGTTGGTTCCTCTTTTCTGACTGAGTTCTTGTGTTCTTCTATGCGTGCACTTATTCGTCTGTTGGTTTGTCCGATGTATGTGGTGGGGCAGGCGGTGCATGGGATTTCATATACTCCTTGATTTTCTAACTCAATTTTGTCTTTGGGGTTCCTTAGGATGGTGGATATTTTTCGGTTTGTGCAGAATGCTGTCTTGATGTTATGTTTGTGGAGGATTTTGCTTATTCTGTCTGTGGTGCCTTTTATGTATGGGCCCTCCTCCCATACATAAAAGGCACCACAGACAGAATAAGCAAAATCCTCCACAAACATAACATCAAGACAGCATTCTGCACAAACCGAAAAATATCCACCATCCTAAGGAACCCCAAAGACAAAATTGAGTTAGAAAATCAAGGAGTATATGAAATCCCATGCACCGCCTGCCCCACCACATACATCGGACAAACCAACAGACGAATAAGTGCACGCATAGAAGAACACAAGAACTCAGTCAGAAAAGAGGAACCAACTTCTTCCCTGGTCCAACACCTTAAAGCCACAGGACATGATATTGACTTTAAAAAGACCAGAACTATCGCCAAAACTGAACACTTTAACAACAGAATAATCAGAGAAGCCATTGAGATAGAAAAACGCCCACACAGCATGAACAAACGAGACGATACCTCCCGCCTACCAGCCATTTGGAAACCCGCCCTTATTGACAAACGAGTCCCTAACACGACGAATGACACCAGACCCACACTCACAAGTGCCACACCTGATGTCACCACCACACATCCACGCAGAAAGCAGACTCAAACCCACACTGATAATGAGCCACGAACAAGGACCAGAAGCCAGACCGCAGCTGCATCATTAGCCACTTTAAACCCCTCCAATCCATACATGAAGCAGACTGACACCCACCATGAAGAGCTCGCACGGCCACAAACACGAAGCCAAACAACAACAACGCAGCTCACCAGCTCAAATCCCCCTGCAACTCAGACTAAGCTGAGCACAACCAAGCCCCCACCCAAAAAGAACACAACCCCAGCCAATCAGAGCACAGCCAAGCCCCTAACCAATCAGAACACACCTCCACCCAATCAGAACACAGCCAAGTTCCCACCCAATCAGCTCACACCTTCACTAGCAGTTAAAAGGAAGAGACAGCTGCGATCTCACATTGCTCCTGGAAGCACGAAGCCGAGAACACCAGCCTGAAGATGACGAATGAGACTTCGTCGAAACGTCGCCAAGACACTTCCAATTTTACGTGGGAGAAGACCCGAATAACCAAAGACCTACATATATATATATATATATATATATATATATATATATATATATATATATATATGTTTTTCTTCTAGCCAGGTTTTCCCTATGTAGCCAAGGTTTTTTTGTAGCTCCAGCTCAGTAGAATCACATCTACTCGGTTCTGGGCTTTTTTCCTTTCTAACACCTAGCAAGCTCTAACTGCTAGGTGGGAGACCTAAATAGATCCATTTCTAGCTCTATATATATACAGATTATCCTGAACAGCATATCTATGAAGGAAGAATCTAATAGAAACATGCTTTATGCATAAAAATATAGAAAGGAATCTAAGGATCACTACTCTTCCCACTTTCATGGACCATAATTTATGAGAAGTTCGTAATGATCTCAACAGAAGTTTTTCTCAGCTCTGCTTTGCCTGAATATGCGATAACTATGTCCTATCATTGAGCTGTGATCATTCTGGCCCTAAAAATAGACACAAAGTTCTCTCAATCACAAGAATTGTCTTCCTCTGTCTTTATTTATATTCTGGAATAATCAGATAATGAAAATGAAATGAAATGAAATGAAAATGAAAATGAAGATAATGAAAAGCTGAGCAGGAGAGATACATGGACAGACATTATTATTGATCTGATTTATCCTAGAACTGTTATCACTGGAAAAAAGGGATTTTTACACTGATACTTAAGATTCCTTCCCTACCCCACCCCATTACTGATGTACTGATATGAGGAAAAGATCCAATGATTTTTGGCCCTCTTTCAAGCTTATTGTCTCAGAATTGGTTCTAAAACTGAACGTAAAGTTTATTTGCATAGAAATTGTAAATGGAGCAAAGAAGGAAGCAGGGGACTTTAGGAAGACAACATAATAGCAATTTAAGTTTTTGATGAAGTTTTCTTATTTTCCTTGTTTTCATATCTTGGCTTTAAATCAACCCAAAGACATTACATTTGTTCAACATAATCTATATATGGGGTATGGGAATTTATATCAATTTTTTTCACAAAGTTTTTCTATAGTCCAGGTGTTACTGTGCTTAGTAGTGCAATATTATACTATTTCATATGGTTGTGTAATAATCCAAATTCAGAAGGGGGAATATGCTTTGGGGTGCCAGCAAATGTTTAAAAGATTTGTGCAGAGGGGGAGGAGAAAGCACAGTGGATGTGAGGTATTGAGAGGTCTGAAGTGTGTGCCAACATAAGCTATGAATTCCTCTTCCCCTTTCAAATCCAGATTGTTGTACAGCTTCAAGAGAGGTATTTGAAGATTTGAAATCTTCATTTTTTTGGCCTTTTTTTGGTCCATTTTTTGGCCATTTTTTGGCCATTTTCAGGCTGTTTTGGATGTTCAGTAGTAGTAAATAAATAGAGAGGGAAATTGTACCTTGTTGAGGTCTTTGACTCAATTTCCCTCTCTATTTATTTACTACTACTGAACATCCAAAATGGCCCAAAAATGGCCCCCAAAAGGGCCTAAAACAGCCCCCAAAATGGTCCAAAAATGACTGAAAAACAGCCTGAAAAATGGCCCGAAAAAGACCCGAAAAACCAGCCAATGGTGGGATTAACTGGTTCGCAGAATTTTAACAACCAGTTCGCTTGAACCAGTCCAAACTACCTGAATCCTACCTCTGATTAGGTACCAAGGTCTGTCATAGTAAAGATAAGCTTAGGGACCACTTAAGCTCTGATGCTCAATGGGATTGTAGGAAGTGATATGTAGAATTTACATATCCCACCTTCCTTTTCTTAAGCTCTCCAGTTAGAAAGATACAGATATTATATTACGTCATGTCCCCCTGAAACTATATGAAGGTTTTTTAAAAAGGTAGTTTCCCCTATCAGTCAGGGGGCACTGCTCATTTCCCTTTCTTAGCAGAGGGAGCCAGTATTGTCCAAAGATGCTTCCCTGGTGATGTGGCCAGCATGACTATATGCTGAGGCATACACTGTTACCTTCCCATCGAAGTGGTACCTATTTATCTACTTACATTTGCATGCTTTCAAACTGCTAGGTTGGCAGGAGCTGAAGATTTCTACCCAATTATCTTTGTTTTGGACTGAGAGATGCTATGCCTCTGAGATTTAATTATTTATCAAATGTTTATGATGTGACCTTTGGATGTTCTGGATATCACCAATCAAAAGGCACCCATTGGACGCAGGAGATACATAAGAAAACACTAGGGTAAAGCAGATAGTTTTTTTGTAGATCAACCGGATATAATTTCGCCATATGGCAATTTTGTGTCTAGCTAATATTTTATTACCGTGTTGCTTGTTTAGTTAATTGCATTGCCTTCTCCATTTGTTTATTTCTTTATTAGTGGTAAATTATGCTGAACACATGCTGAAAAGTGTCTAACAGATGCATGTGTGTCCCATTCAATGGTGCACGTGACAATAACTGTGCATCAAATATTCTACACTTGGAGACTTTCATGACTCCCAAATCAGGGATTATCAAGCGTATAAACTTATCAAATCAAAAACTAGTATAAAATCTGAAGGGTTCACTTAGATCAAGCTCCCATTTAGTCTAGGAAAATTAGTAACATTATAGCACCCATAAACTGAAGGAATCACATAACTCAAAAGAAAATTTTGATTTTAGGAAAGCTACATTTTTCTACATACCCTTCCCTCTGATTCTACCCTGGGCATCCATTCTTCCAGTGCAACATCTAAAGATGAACTTTATGTGTAACTATATTTGCCCAGGCAATCTAGTTTGAATAGTGTCCATGCATATTTACCTAAAACATGGCTTAGTGTGCTCCAAGAACACAGGCAGAAATCAAAGTCTGACTAGTCTTGTTTTAGCTCTGTGTGAAGTTTAAGCATGGCAGCTCTTAGTCTATCTGGCAATGCTATCCGCTTCCGTACATCAGATTCCCACCACCCAGCACCAATTCAGGGGGTTCCTCCCCTTCCCCCCCCCCCGGGACAGAGAGAGAAAGGGGGGAAGAGGGGGGGAAGAGAGAGAGGGGCAGAGAGAGAGAGAGAGAGAGGGAAATAGAGAGATATAGACAGAGATGGGGAGGGAGGAAAAGAGAGACAGAAAGAGAGAGGGCAGGAGGGAAAGAGAGATTGACAGAGAGAGAAAGAGAGGGAGAGGGAGGGAGGGAAAGAGAGAGATAAACAGTGAGACAGAGAGAGGAAGGGAAAGAGAGAGAGAGAGAAACAGAGAGAGAAAGAGAGAGGGAGGGAAAGAGAGAGATATAGACAGAGAGAGGGGGGAGGGAAAGAGAGAGAGATAGAGAGAGGGGGAGGGAGAGAAAAAGAGAGAGAAAGGGAGGGAGAGAGGGAAAGTGAGAGAGAGACAGAGAGAGAGAGAGGGAGGGAACATTAAAGGGTTAAGCCTGGAATAGAGGGAGGGAACATTAAAGGGTTAAGCCTGGAATAGAGGGAGGGAAAGAGAGAGAGATAGACAGAGAGAGACAAAAAGAGAGGGAGGGAGGGAAAGAGAGATATATAGAGAGGGGGAGGGAGGGAAAGAGAGAGAAAGAGAGAAGGAGGGAGGGAAAGAGAGAGGAAGGAAGGGTAGGAAAGAGAGTGTGTGTGGGAAAGAGAGAGAGAGATAGAGAAAGAAAGAGAGGGAGGGGGAGGGAGGGAGGGAGGAAAAAAGAGAGAGGAAAAGACAGAGAGAGGGAGGGAGGGAGGGGGGGAGAGAGAGAGAGAGACTTGTTAATTGTAGGCTCCTTGGGGCTGAGAAGAATTGCTGAGTTTCCTGAAGTTTCATGAGAGGCAAAATGTTTTCAAAAGTCCAATTGCCTCCTGAAAAAGCACCTTTGGGATAGCCTTCTGAAGATGGCAGGGATACTTTGGGAAATTGGAAGCAGGAACTGAGAGAGACAATAGTAGAGTTTGGTGGAAACAATCCACCAAATTGTTTCTTTTGTGGTGGGGAATAGTGCAGGGATCACCTAGCGTCCTGCTTTACTGTGTTCTGCTGTCATTAGGAACATTAAAGGGTTAAGGCTGGAATATCCAAAGGCCATTCTCTTTGGGATACTGTCTATTCCACAGTATTGTATTCAGACACTCTAAAATGTTCTCTGCCTTTTGATAGAGAAAATACAGCTAGTGTAGATTGAAATCCTCAGGTGGTTCTATTATTTGCCCATTGTTCATCTCTCCCCCCCCTTTCTCTGTCTCTCTCTGCCTACTTGTGGTTCCTGTGGTCCCATTTGATGTTGATTAATATTCGATAAAATCAAGCTATATCTTTGCTATCTGAAGAATACTGCACGTGTTTGTTCTGATCTGGTATAAGAACTGGGTGCAAGCTAAACTGAAAATTTAGTGACAAAACTGGAAACAGTAATTTTCCAACAAGCAATGGTAGCATGAACAGGAAGAAGGAGACTACAGTAGGGAGGAAGATGAGGGAAGAAGACAAGGAAACTGGAAATGCTGGTCAACTAACTACCATAAAAATTATTCAGTACCACCTTGGGAATAGAGGACTAGGTTACCTATTTATGTCAGAATTTTATCTTTTGATCTAAGATAGAAAACACCATTATCTTTCTTATCTGTACAGGCCACCAATCATAGGTTAGTATGGCATGTGGGTGTCAAGGCTGAACCACTTTGCTTCTTTCAAACCTTAATGCTTTTCAACTTGCCATTGAACTGGGGTGAAGGAAGGGGAAAATGGAATGTGGAGAATATATGCAGAGTTTGTGAGAGCCTGGAAGCTATCAAGGTCACTGCTCCAGGTGCTTAAGAAAGAGAAGGATTGTTCCCATAACACAGGGGTCTGCAACCCGCGGCTCTGGAGCCACATGTGGCTCTTTCATCCCTCTGCTGCAGCTCCCTGTCACTCAAAATATGTGTCACAACCGCCAATGTGCGACACCCACTGGCACATGATTTATTGAGCTTTTCAACCCATCTTTTTTTTTTCCCGGAATTCAAAATGTTTTTGTTGCACGCAGAAATAAAAAACTGTTTTCTCTGTAGCAGGTCATTGATTTCATAAATGTAACACACTATAGTTTTTTTATACATAGCATAAAGGTAAAAAACGATATATGCAGTGTTATCTTCATTTTAGATGTCAAAAGGGTTTTGTGACTCCCGGTGTTTTTTTTTTTCTGTGGGAAACAGGTACAAATGGCTTTTTGAGTGTTTAAGGTTGCCAACCCCTGCCATAACAAAAGAACATTTCATAATTGGACAATGTAATCACCTAGGGGTGGAGAGAAGGAGAAGTTATTGTTTAACTAGGCAAGCATTTACATGGGAAAACCAGAGCTGGTTTTATTTCTTCAGTATCAACATGGTATATCCAATAAAGTTTTACTTTTGGGAATTCAATTCTCCCGAGAGTGTTTCCTTGTTTTAGGTTCGCTAATTGGACAGTTGACAGTGGGCACATCAGTTGATCATAATTTTCAGATTTGCTGACAAGTCAGAAGTGAACCTTTGATATGGGACCCCCTTCAGCAAAGCGCTTCTGTTAGCAAAGGATTTGAGTGAAGCCAAGAGTCAATTTTGCAGCTTGTTAATGCAAGTTAATGCAAGTCTAGCAAACTCTATTCGCCAATTTTGTTACCATGAGTCACTTGATTAAAACCACAATTTTATTGACCAGGCTAACAACACATCAGTATTGTTGGCAGTGTTGGATTTTGTACATTTGTCAGCTTCAAGAGCAAAGCTATGTGATTTTATTTACACTTTTTCAAAGTTTTATTATTTTTGTTTAACAGCAAAAAAAAATTAACCCACCTTCTTCCGTAACCTTTCCAATAAACAATAGTGTTTTTTCTTCAATCACTTCAATGTTCATATTGCAGATTTCAGGAAATAATAAATCAGGTTTTTTATTTGTCAGATGAATTTTTAAATAAATAAATAAATCCATGTCTTTAAAGATTCCTCTTTCATATTTTGGAAAATTTTAGCAGTTTTCCTTGTATGGTAAACTTCTGATATTCCATAATTTCACAAGGGCCACGGATTCTAACTAGACAGAAATAATGTAATGCATTTATAAGAAATCTTTATAAGTTTTTTTTTCCCCTTTGGACAGGGAAGATGTAGTTGCCTTTTAAAACTTCAAAAGTTTTTTTTTCCCTGATTCTAGATCTAGCCATAGCTTTCTGCTATCGTTATTTACTCTTATTTTAAAACGGATAATTCAGCAATAGAGATTTGGAGTGGAAATAGACTATTTCCAGCTGATTTCAGTTCAGTACAGGTAGTCCTTGACTTACAATGACAACTGAGCCCAGAATTTATGTTACAAAGTGAGAAATTTGTTAAGTGGATTTTGCCCCATTTTATGACTTTTCTTGCCAAATTGAATCATTGCCGTTGTTAAGTTAGTAACGCGGTTATTAAGTGAATCTGGCTTCCCCAGTGACTTTGCTTGTCAGAAGGATGCAAAAGGTGATCACATGACCCCGGGACACTGCAATCATCATAAATGTGAACCATCCAAATGTAAATCACGTGACCATGGGGATGCTGCAATGGTCATAAGTGTGAAAAATGGTCATATGTCACTTTTTTCAGTGCCATTGTAACTTTGAACAGTCACTAAATGAACCGTTGTAAATCAAAGACTACCTGTAGTAATCTATCAGATTTCCACATCATCTTGTTCTTTCAACGCCAAATTGCACAAAATGGATATTTATTTTCATAGACAAATTTCCCTAGCATATGTCTTTGTTATATATAACATTGCCAAATACAGTGTACACTGTTTTCGACACAACCATATCTATTGAAATATAATAAGTGCATTTCAAAACAAATCTGAGTCCAATATTACTGTACGTTACAATAAATTTGAGACCTATGCTCCTGGAAGACAAGTGTGTTCTAATTGGCATAACAAAGAAGCATGAATTAGATGGATTCATTGAAAATGTTCCTTAAGTTGATTAGGAAGATCTACTAAGGTGTACAGTCCCCTGATCCCTAGTTCGATTTGATGAGTTTTCCTCTCTGAAGTTAGAAATAAGACTTATCCTTCCTTTCCTTTATTTTCACCAGTCTCTGAACCTGGTTACCAGTATTTCCAAAGTGGGGAATCAAAATGCAGGACCTGAAGCAAATAATCAAAGTATTTATGGTGAACGGTGTGTATTGGAGGGAGTCTCCTCCAAAATAATAGTGAGAAACACATCCCTGCAAACAGAGGGATGCACTCATATTTACACATTTCAGAAAGGAAGGGGGCAATGATGCACGAATACATGTGCATAAATAATAATATAATAGATCTCAGGTTACTTCCTGCTTTTCTGTTATCTACAGAGAACAATGGTCTTATTGAGAAGAAACATTTGCATCTTGAGATTCAGGGTTTGCTGCAGGGATGTTCCGATAAAACTTCATACAAGCCCAGTGGTGGGTTTCAAATTTTTTTTACTATCGGTTCTGTGGGTGTGGCTTGGTGGACATGGCTTGGTGGGCATGGCAGGGGAAGGATACTGTAAAATCTCCATTCCCTCCCCAATACAGGGGAAGGTTACTGAAAAATACCCATTTCCTCCCGATCAGATGGGACTTGGGAGGCAGAGAATAGATGGGGTAGGGCCAGTCAGAATTTTTACTACCAGTTCTCTGAACTACTCAAAATTCCCACTACCGGTTCTCCAGAACTGGTCAGAACCTGCTGAAACCCACCTCTGTACAAGCCGCTCTGAGCTACACAGGGCACATTCCTTACGTCAATTCATCTATTAAACAATCCCATTCATCAGAAAACAGATTTTCCTCACTAACATCAAGATAACTTGACCATGGAAAACCTCCAGACGATCAACACTGGGGCAGATGAGCTTTGGACCTAAAGGATTCCAAATCCCTATCCTGTTGGGGGAATTTCAATGAACTTGTTCTCTTTGCTTCAGGCAGAGGACAACCTTCCCCTATAACAGAAGTAGGCAAAATAAATTGGGCATAGCAGGAGGAAAGCAGGAAAGCATCAGAGCCAGCTGTATCATCTGGTAGCTGATACTGGAGGTAGAAATTGTCACCCAAGGATTGAATGTGCCATATGGCTTTCCTTACATTCCCTAAATATAAGCTATTCACCCTACTCTGCCATCTGTAATGTAGTGAAATTCAGATGTTGGACTACTAAGCCTCCATATGTGGAGATGGGAGAAAGAGAGAGCTTGTCGTTCAATACAGGTAATGACTGAGCCTAGTGAACACACACTCACCAAAGAAGGAACAGCAAGGGGACACTGGCTCTCATGCTGCATGGAGAGAAGCCGGAAGACTGGTTTATTATGAAGAGGCAAGGGACACGCATAGGGAGATAGGTGAAACTGTCACTTTGTCAGGTTGGGTGATCACATCTTGACAGAAGAATCCTTCCTTCCATGTGTCAAGGAGACTCCTCGTGCCCACATGGGAGCAACCTGCTCTTGGTGAGATTTTATAGCTGGCTGCTATTATTTCAGCTAACAGCTCATTCCTGTGCTATTTTGGCCCAGCCACCTGCTCAGCATGTCGCTAAGTGTCACAGTACCCTAAATCAGAAGCAGAGACTCCGCCAAGTAGCACACACCAGCAAGTGCTAATGAGTTTGCCACTGAAGTTTATTTATTTGGAAGCAGACATCTCAGTTAAATGGGCAATGGCACCAAGAGGCTATGAAGCTTGCCAAATGAAGCACCGGGTTCTTTCTTTAAAAAGGACCCCTGGTAACGCAGCAGACTAAAGCACTGTTATTAACATCAGCTGCCTGCAATTACTGCAAGTTCAAATCTCACAAGGCTCAAGGTTGACTCAGCCTTCCATCCTTTCTAAGGTAGGTAAAATGAGAACCCAGATTGTGGGGGCAATAAGATGACTTTGTATAAATATACAAAAGTATGAAGGCTATTGCTTAACGCATTGTAAGCCACCCTGAGTCTTCGGAGAAGGGCGGCATATAAATCAAATAAAAAAAAAAATGTGGCAAAACTTTCAAAAGGAATCCATTTTGCTTGCTGTTCAGCATCCATAACCCTGTACAGATTGTATTCTCTAGCATACTAGGGGTAATCTTTTGAAATCAGGAGCTGTCTTGAAAAAAATAAACCACTGCATCATGGGTCAGTGACATCACTGAAGAAAAGGGAAAAAATTAGCTGTTTTTCAGCATTTTAGCCACTAGGTTTCTTTGAAGAGCAAATTAGAGACTTGTGATACCAATTTAGAAGTATTGGAGATTAAATGTTCAGAAAGAGCTAAAATGTGTGATACCAAAAAATTTGGCAGGGCCCTGCAAAAATTAAAGTGGAAGCACATACGGCCTCCTCTTTTTAATTATAGAAAAGATTCTAGTTCTATGACAACTGAAAAATCCACGTAGAAACCCTGGCTCTTCAGATGCTGGTGGACATTGCTAGCATCCTTCCCTTCCTATAGACCAGGATGTCTGGGAGGTTGAGAGCTGTACATCAGCAATATCCGTAGGCCATGGGTTCCCATCCTTATTAGCTATTAAGATCAAATATTAAAATTGAAGAGTGATGATTGCAAGATTTGCTGCCCTGACTTGGTGTTTTGAAAAAGTATTGGATCACCCTTATAAAATGTTTTACAAAAGTTTCTGGCTATGCTATGTGAAGGGAAAGGAAGAAAGACTATAGAGATATAAATATAGAAAAAAATGTTCTGAAAGGAAGGAACAAAACTGAGAAAGGACTTCACATTTTGACTAAAGCCACCATTGTGAACTGGATGACAATATTTTATCTGCCTTCATATTTTGTTTGTATGAGCAGATTATGTCTTGCTCACCGCAGTTTAGTATTGGTGGATTCTATCATCTCAGCCCATGAATATTGTCATGCCCAAGTATAGTTCTAAGAGCATCAGGGAAAGCTGTATTTTTTACAAAGTATGGCCAATTTAAAATGTTCTGTGTCATGTTTGGAGATGAATTAAATCACTGGAGAAGAGCCTTAATGTTGGGAAAGATTGAGAGCAAAAGAAGAAGGGGACGACAGAGAACGAGGTGGCTGGATGGAGTCACTGAAGCAGTAGGTGTGAGCTTAAATGGACTCCAGAGGATGGTAGAGGACAGGAAGGCCTGGAGGAATGTTGTCCATGGGGTCACGATGGATCGGACACGACTTCACGACTAACAACAACAACAACAATGAAAATGGAGAGTGGAGATACTAAAGATCCTCAAAATGACCATCTACAAAATGGACACCATTCTCAGAACAGGCAGGCAGGCAAATCACCCACCGATAGTCTTCTCAGGTCTGAGGTGAGAGATTATTATTTATTTATTTTAGAAAACCTATATGGCTGCCCACTCATTCTCAATGATTCTGGATAGCTTACCAAAATAAAAAGTGATCATACATGCAATAAAAACATTAACTGCCCCTATGCTTGGTGGCAACAATCGAATGATATCGAAGAAATTATTTTTAATATGCCTATACAATCATACCTACTTTAGCACATATATTTTATGCAGATTCTCTTTGTCATTCGCCAAAACTGGAAAGTCTAAGGCTTCTCCCACAGTTTCATTCGTAGAGTGAAAAATGCTACTTAAGACTGCCCAGTGCTGTGTAATTTCCCTGGGGAGAATAATCGAAAAGCTACCCAGTGTCAGCTGGTGAGAGCAAAGGCTAAGGATTTTCTGTAGAAGCTGGTTATGATAATAAAATTAGTGAAACTGGTTTATGAAGTGCTGAGTCCATTCAATGTTTTGGAGGGCGATTACTTCATAAATCTAGAATTTCAGGATGGCAGTGGTTGACTAGTTTACCAAAAGCCGCAGTAGCAGATTTATTGCAAAGCAATGAATCTTTAAAATAATACTGAAAAAGCATTATTCTTTCTGTGCCTGTATGAACCACAGAAAAGAAAACCCGAAGAAGAAGAAAAAAATGTAGAAAGAAAAACAAACATTGGGGAACCTAAACCTACAAGCTAAAAGAGGTCTAATATAGAAGCAATGAACAAAAAAAAAAATATCCTTTATGTCAGGGGTCTCCAACCTTGGCAACCTTGGCAATTCTGGCAGTTGAAGTCCACAGGTCTTAAAGTTGCTAAGGTTGAAGACCCCTGCTTTATGTGGCTTTTGCAGTGACAGCACATAGAGGACAAAACAAAGGTTTTGGTGTTTTTAACATCCTAGTCTAAATAAACTAGTAAACAATTGAAAACAAAACTCATTAATTTAATTCCAAGCTATTCAATAAAAAACTATAGTTTTCAGAGTATGAAGTGATACAAACTAAATATAAAATGCGTAAGAAAAAAAAGAACTTAAAAGTTAAAAAATAACATATACAATAAAACCCCCTAATATAATATTTTTCTACAATAATTAATATAATGCTGTCAAAATTTGTGTGTGCATGTATATAAAATGTGTGGGTATACTGACAACTTAATCCTATATCTTCTGGAATCATATTGTCCAGTCTTGCCTTTCTGTTCATAAAGAGCCAGTTCAAAGGTGGAAGCTTGACAAATGCAAAGTCAGCTTTCAGAATTGACTTTCCATGGATAATCAACTGCCAATAATATATCCAAAGCTCTTCAAAAGTGAACAAATTTCAAATTGGAAATTCAATGTCACATGAATACTGTGATCTCAACTTCCTGTGTAGGACCTTCTACACCATGTCAAACTCGCATCGTCATGGCATTGTCACGTGACGTATCACGACTTTCCCCCCCCCTTTTTTTTTCCCCTTTGCTAAACCGGGCGTGGGTGTGGCCAGCATGTGATGCATCCAGCTGTGGGCCGCGAGTTTGATATCCCTGTTCTCCACCATAGTAGACCGGTTCAAAGTTGACTTAGCCTTTCATCCTTCTGAGGTTGGTAAAATGAGGATCCAGATTGTTGGGGGCAATATGCTGACTCTGTAAACTGCTTAGAGAGGGCTGTATAGCACTGTGAACCAATATATAAGTCTAAGTGCTATTGCTATTTTACCAAAGATAGAGACGACTATAAAGCACTATGAAGCTCCATATGAGCCGTGGTGGTACAGTGGTTAGAATGCAGTACTGCAGGCTACTTCCACTGACTGCCAGCTGCCTACAATTTGGCATTTCAAATCTCACTGGCTCAAGGTTGACTCAGCCTTCCATCCTTCTGAGGTCGGTAAAATGAGGACCCAGATTGTTGGGGGCAATATGCTGACTCTGTAAACTGCTTAGAGAGGGCTGTAAAGCACTGTGAAGCAGTATATAAGTCTAAATGCTATTGCTATCTTACCAAAGATGGAGCTGTTTTAGTATCTGACAGGGGGATTCATGAGATTTGAGTGCAGTTGCAACCTAAATGCAGAATACAAGACATTGATATTGCAATTCCCAGAAAATGAAATAAGTAGAATGATACCTGTTTTTTTTTTCTTCTTCTAACTAAGGTTCAAGGAACAAAAGAGATTAAGAAGGACATTTCAGCATAGGTTTTGGGCATTGAATGGGATCCAGGAAACACAAGGAATGGTTGTTAAAATAAGTTAACTTTTATTTGAAGTGGGAATTTTTTTTGCAATGTTCCACCTTACAAAGATAAAAAAATTTAGAGTACTGCTCATAGTAAACAAGCTCATCAGGGAAGCATATTTTGCTGAGTTCTGCACGCAGAGATGTAGTATAGTCCAGGCTTTTTACTACCAGAGCTAAGCCTCCTTCTGTGTAATGCTCTCAATTAAATTGAACCATGGCTGCCTCTGAGTCGTTTTAACTTCCACAGACTCTGCTAGGAAGGTAAGACGAAGTGGGGATTTCTGGCAGCCAAGAACAGATTTGGAAACAAAACATAATCCATGGAGCGGCCTTAAGCATCATGATAGTTTATCTCTATGCATGTAGTTCTTAATGCGTGAAACATCCCACAGTTTACATATGGAGTGTCGCATAGACATTGCCAAAAAAATCAAAAGGATAAGAAAAAAAAAACCACGCAAATTTTTGCATGCTGCACACTGATTTATCTTTCTATATGTTTTAAATAAAAAATAGCAGAAATTTCATCACAATAAGGAAAACTATATAAGTATCTGCTCAGTGTTGAAATGGTGGTCCACCTTGCTTCCTCTTTCTTTGATTGGCCTTTATACATTAAACTGGACTTGGGTGGGATAATCCTTCAAACAGAAAGTGCCTTCTATACCTTACTGTGAGGTAAGGTACAGGGCTTTCCTTTTTTAAAACATTGTTCATCCATTCTTGGGAATACATGTGTTCATTCTGGACATAATAAAAAATGACAGCGTAGCCAGGAAAGAGAAAGCATCATATCTTGGTGGCACAGTGGTTAGAATGCAGTATTGCAGGCTAACCTTGCCCACTGCCAAGAGTTCGATTCTGACTGGCTCAACGTTGACTCAGCCTTCCATCCTTCCAAGGTCAGGAAAATGAGGACCCAGATTTTGGGGGGCAATATACTGCCTCTGTAAACTGCTTAGAGAGGGCTTTGCAGCACTCATTGGCATCCTTCAGTCTCAAGAGACTATGGTATTGTGCTCTGGAAAGAGGTCCTAAAACAGCATCTAGTGCAGGGGTGAAATGCTCCCGGTTCAGACCGGATCGCCCAATCCGGTAGCGATGGAGGCGGGTGGTTCGGAGAACCGGTAGCAAAAATCCCTGCCACCCCCCCATGCCCAGCTGAGCCGCGCGATCATCAGAGACTTTTTTTCTTTTAAATGTCTCTGACGATTCAAGCTGAGTTGCCTGACTTAAAAGCCTATGCCAATCAGGCAACTCAGCTTGGATCGTCAGAGGCATTTAAAAGAAAAAAAGCCTCTGATGATCAGGCAACTCAGCTTGGATCGTCAGAGGCATTTATGCTTCTGGCAATCCAAGCTGAGTTGCCTGATCGTCAAGCTGAGTTTGATGATCCAAGCTGATGATCCAAGACGATGCTTGACGATCCAAGCTGAGTTGCCTGATCGGCAGAGGCATTTAAAAAAAAAAAAGCCTCTGACAATCAGGCAACTCAGCTGGGATTGTCAGAGCCTTTTGAAAGCATTTTTTTACAACCTCTTCACCGAAGAGGTTGTAGAAAAAATGGTTTTAAAAGTTTTTTAAAAATTGGCCACGCCCACCCAGTCATATTACCCCCAAGCCACGCCCACAGAACCAGTAGTAACAAATTTTAGCTTTCACCACTGATCTAGTGTGACTAAAAAGGCCAATTCGAGAGTGGCAATCCCTTCCACACTGAGGGCAGATACATTTTGTCCCCTGCCCAGCCCCCAGATTTTGCTGGTTCCGGGACTGCCTCTTTGCCTCAGCCTGCCGAACAAGTGTCTCTTCGAATTGGAGAAGGCCATGCTGCATCTTTAGCCTCTAAGCTGAACGATCGGATGCACTATGAAACAGTAAATAAGTCTAAATGCTATTGCTATTGCTATCATCTAAAAGCAGGGGTGTCAAACTGGTGGACCCCGGGCCAGATGCATCACACACAGGCCACGCCCACCCCAGTTCCACAAAGGCAAAAAATGTCATGATACTTCACATGACATCACGGGACATGATCAAGTTTGACACCTGTGATAGAAAGTCTCCATTTGAAATTTTTCAGCAATATATGATACAATACAGACATTTCTCTTATTGAATTTTTCTCTGAATTCTGCCTTTATGTGAGACTATAAAGTAGGTAGGAGCTCAGCCTTCACACCTGTCCTCATCTGCTCATCAAAGATGCTGTATTTTTGCTCTCTAAAACTAGGGCAGCTTGCTGATGGTGGCTCTACTACGGGCATTTTTCCAGTACAGCTGTACTTTGCAGCTTGTGCTGGAACTCTGTACAGTATATTCCGGCACTATTTGCATGTGCTACTGACTATCATTTGTACGTGCAAAACTAAGTGATGTGGAGGAACAGACACATACTGATAAACGGAGCAGAGGTGTAAAGCACCACCATTCATTTGGAACTTTTAAAACCAGCAGAGATAAATGGAAAGGCCAAACTACAAAGCAAACCCCTGTCTCTCGATGCACCTTTAAAATGGAGCTTTCCTCACTTAGAAGTGCAAGAATTTGGCATCAAGATGAAAAAGACATCAGAGGAATATAAGCGGTTGAAGAAGGAAAGCTAAATGCAGCTCAGATTTCTAATGCAAAAACACCACTTACTGGAAAGCACAGGTGGCTCTCTGAAATTAATTTCATTTTTCTGGCACCAAAACCTATACAGTATTTATGCTGTATACCTTCACACTTGCAGTAATTGAACCTAAAATGATTTTGAAAGATTGAAAAGGGCATCATTACATTAACTTCATCATGCTGAAAAAAATGGGGGGGAGTCAAGTTCTGGGATATTACAGCATTTGAATGATTAAAGGATTGTTAAAAGAAAAAGGAAGGAATTTAAAGTTGGTTTATTTGATCAAAATTAAAACAGATAAGTTGTTATTTCTGGTAACGCTTAATGGACTTTTGCTGATCAGGACTGAATGACAATGTTTGAAGATTTAAATATCTCAGTTTGAATCACCAGGAGATACCGTGAACAATAAGAGCTTTATTTGAACTTTTGCAAAAGTTGGCCTTCTATGCTCATGTGGGTAGAGCCATAGAAGAGCAATGATACATATGAAATACAAGATTTAAATACAGTTTCAAATCCTTCAGCACCCCTCATTATCATTGGTCAGTTTACGTCAGATAAGTTTTGGCTGTGTAACAGCTGGTTTCCCGGACAAGCAATGCCCAATAGTTGCTTCATCCTGATCATAACAATACTATCAATTTTTATCATGACAGCTGCTTTCCTGCCAATGTTATCCTGACCTGACCTGGAATGTACCAATAAATTTATAGCTTTGTTATTCCCCTAAAACTCCCATTCTTACACAACTCCGTATCTAATGTCTCACAGCTGGTGTCTTAGGAAAAATATACATTACTATTACTCTTTTCTTTACAGGAATAATTCTCATTTCTCTCAGAAGGATTTGTTTATATAAATTGATGCCAGGGCCAACAGGGAGGGCACACGCCTCCTCTCTCGGTTTCTAAAGTAATTCTGCTTTGGGCAGTGGGAGAATCAGGGATTTTGTTCAAATGCGCCACCTCTACATTTCAGATCTCCAGAGGAGTCTCTGCTTGAAGGAGATCTAGATGAGAGCAATTAGCAATTGATTACGGTGACTCTTTTTCTATGGCTTCAGGGAACAACTCTTCCAGTAGGCCTCTCACATTCATGGTTCAAAGCAACTTGGGCAAAGTGATGCAGTGAAGATTTCAGTGAGAGGTTGGCTCATGCAACCCACCCCTGATGAGTCTCAACAGTTGCAATTGGTGGATGCTTTTCCAGAAAATGTGAAAAGGCAGCATTCCCTGCAAGGGAAATCAGTACAATGTCCTCTGGCTACAATCCATAATTAAGGCAATTGGGATTTGTACAGTGTTTCTCAACCTTGGCAACTTTAAGCATGCAGGCTGAGGAATTCTGGGAGTTGAAGCCCATACAGCTTAACGTGAGAAACATCACACTATACTATTTTAACTTAACTCTGGCTCACAGATGGAAGGACAACACTAAATAGGCTATGGTGAAGAGCCCTCTTTCTGTATCAAATGTCTTTAATAGAGCTCCATCTTTGGCAAGATAGCAATAGCAATAGCTTTTATTTACATGTTGTATTCAAGTGAATAAATTAGAGTACCGTTTATTAGGAAGCAATTTGTTCTCATTCCTAACAGTCAGTGCAAATTACTCCTATTTTGAGGGGCGAGGATTGAATAAAATAGATGTGACAGTTTATACCTATCTGTATTTTAATGCCTTGAAACCTAAAGAAGATCTAAAAATAAAATCTAGTGTTTTAATGTCCAGATTGATTTCACTTCAGTATCATTTACATTAGATCGCTTTAGTGATATTTTGCCTTGATGACCTGATGTTCATGGGTGGAAACATAACTGTCAACCAAATGGAAAATGGGCATTAGTTTGCAAGTAAAATGAATCTCAATGGAATAGATCTCAACTGTACTAGTCTGTGACCTTGCCTAGTGAAGTGCTATTTACTAGTTTCAAATCCTTCCCTACGGGAAAACTAAACCAAAGATAAAGTGTTGGAAAAGAAGGCTCAAGTACAAAAAATAACAGTAAGTTGTAAAAACAAACTATAGCTTTATTCCCTGTAGATCAGCTCCATATTTGGTCTACAGTGAAAAGATTGTCTTCACACCACATATAAATAAGATTCTGAAGGCAAAATCTGATGTGTCTTTATTCAGAATTCCTTGTTTGTTTGTGTTCAGAGCCCTGATTTTTGCTGGAGTAGAGATTTTAATGATTTCCTATAAGTCATTGTGAACATCATCAAGATGCTATAAACTTTCTTCTTCTAGAGAGCAAACGGCACTTTTAGGAACTTGGTTTAGATCAGGAACATTAAGAAGAATTTTTTCCTATATCATTGTACTTTGAGTTATGAAGAGATATCTGGACTGGCACTGGGAAGAAACTTAAAATGTAAAAGTGTGCAGGAATGTGGGTTATATAGTTAATCAGGTCTTCACAATAGAGTGCTTCAATGACTGACCATCCTAGCTGGGAATTCTGGATACTGTAATCCAACGTATTTGGAGGGCACTCACTTAGGAAAGCTTAACAAGCAGGCACAAAATCAGGCATTCAGCAATGGCTTAATTGTTGTTGTTTTTTAAAAAAGGTGTTTGTTTATATTTAATATGCACTTATTTAACCTAAGTTTTAAATGTACAGTTCAGAGGTGGGTTTCAGCAGGTTCTGACCAGTTCTGGAGAACCGGTAGTGGAAATTTTGAGTAGTTCAGAGAATCGGTAGTAAAAATTCTGACTGGCCCCGCTCTCACCTATTCTCTGCCTCCTGAGTCCCAGCTGATCGGGAGGAAATGGGGATTTTGCAGTATTCTTCCCCTGGAGTGTGGTGGGAATGGAAATTTTACAGTATCCTTCCCCTGGAGTGGAGTGGGAATGGAGATTTTACAGCATCCTTTCCCTGCCATGCCCACCAAGCCACGCCACGCCCACCAAGTCATATCCATAGAATCGGTAGTAAAAAAAATTGAAACCCACCACTGATACAGTTATATTGCTATTATTTAGGATTTGCTGCAATATTACAATAGTTGGAATCCTACATTATGGAGAGATACAATGTTTTTTCTATTTACTGTAAATAACAGTAATCTTTTAAATACATATTTAAAGTCTAAATTAACACATTAATTTTTCCTAACAGCTGACAATTTTCCTGCCTGCCTGCCTGCCTGCCTGCCTGCCTGCCCTTTAAAGCATATCCAGGTACTGTAACAATTGTTTGGCAATGATGAAAATTGGATTAAAAATGCATCATAGGAAAAGATTCATCATTTGCTCAGATGAAAACAGCTGGGAAATCAACTGCAAAACAAGAGGAATCCTCTCTTAATATTTTTTTAAATAAAGTTGCTACTGTTTATCTATTTCCATATGTGTCACCATCTTGATTTTATCAATATAATTAGAATGTTCATTTTGGCATTCCGCTAACGTCTGTGTATCAGAGATATTTATTTAGGGAACATACCTGATGTACTGGGGAAAGATAACCGGAGACAGAATAAAAAGTAGTGGCTGAAAATGTTTCTTTCCTTTGGTTTTAATTATTTAAAGTGTAACTGATTTTTCAATATACGAGTAATAATAAACTCCTTTACCTCCCACTACAGTCAACCTTTAAGATTAATAATACAAATACAAACAAACAATATTAAGGTATGCAATATAAATGCAAACAACATTAAGAGTTAATGAGAAAGGGGAAAAAAAGAAAAATTAAAACTGAGCAGGGAGAAATCAGCTTGGTAGTGCTTATAGCTTGTGAAAACCCATATTTGTTTTTCATGCAATCGTTTTGGTTTCCTGATGATCATCTATAGCCGTGATGACGAACCTATGGCACCTGTGCCACAGGTGGCACACGGAGCCATATTAGTGAGCACACCAGCTCAGCTCTAGGGTGCATGCGCACGCCGGCCAACTGATTTTCGGACCTTCTGGGCCCACCAGAAGTAGGGAAACAGGCTGTTTCCTGCCTCTGGAGGGCCTGGGGGTGGGGGTGGGGAAGGCCCGTTTTTCTTTCTTACTTGGCTCCAGATCCTCTCTATTTATCTGGGAAGGGTGAAAACAGCCTTTCCCACTCCGTTGGAGACCCTATGGAGGCTGAAAGGGCCCATTTCCCAACTCCTGGTGGGACAGGAAGTGACATTTTTTGCTGTCCCCAGCCTCCAGAACCTCTCTAGGGGTCTCTAGGAGCCTCTCTAGAAGTCTCTGGAGGCTGGGGACAGCAAAAAATGTCACTTCCTGTCCCACCGGGAGTCGGAAATGGGCCCTTTCAGCCTCCATAGGGCCTCCAAGGGAGTGGGAAAGGCTGTTTTCGTCCTTCCCAGATAAATAGAGAGGATCTGGAACCAAATAAGAAAGTAAAACGGGTATACCAGGCCATCATGTGCCAGGAGTGGGGGGGGTGCGCGCACATGCGCGTGGGCACGTGCGTGCATGACCCTTCCCCATCTCCCTGTCTCCTGGCACGCAATGGCAAAAAGGTTAGCCATCACTGATCTATAGCATCATACAGCCACAGCACATTACATCATGTCTCAGCAATTCCTAATTCGGGTCAAAAAATGCTGGGAGGGACTGAGTTTTACAGCTCTTTCAACAGGATAATATATTGGGAATTACACCCTAAACTGTCAGTGGAGCCAAGCCAATGAAATAGACACAAGACCAGAAGAGTAGCATGTAAATCAAACTGCATTCTGTAAGAATATGCTGTCTGAATTTAATGTCTTCTTTTTCACATTAAAAAAATTACATCTTGACAGTAATTGTATAGACCAGGGCTGGGGAACTATGGCCCTTTTATGACTTCTGGACTTCAACCCCCAGAATTCCTGAGCCATGCTTCTGGGAGTTGAAGTCCACAAGTCATAAAAGGCGCCATAGTTTCCCATCTCTGGTATAGACAATAATTGTATACAGTATTCTCTCTTCTTATTTTCTACTAACTGTACAAGGGAAATTATCCCAGTTCATTCCTTTTTCTTTCCAAAGTACTAAAGTGAAGAATTTGGATTTTCATAGCCCAGGACAGGGGTGGGTTCTAACCGGCTTTACTACCGGTTCTCTTTGTGCACGCGATCGCCTCTTTGTGCAAGCGCGTTGTGAATCTGCCCAGCTGAGGTGCAGCAATCCGCTCTGCCGCATCTCTCAGCTGGGCGAAAAAAGAAGAAATATAAGGTCGGAATAACGCGGGGGTGGGCTAGAGGGCCCAGCTCCCAAAGAAAGAGAACCGGTTCCGTGACGTAATAGCATCATCGCTACCGGCTCGGCCGAACCAGGCCAAACCGGGAGCAACCCACCACTGGCCCAGGACCAAGACCCTTGAGAAATAGAGGCCTCAAATGACAGCAACTTCAACCCTTATTCTTCTAAATTCTTGCCCTGTCTTAGGTCTTTACATCTTGATCAATGTTCCCAGGGGTGGGTTCTACTTAGCTTTACTACAAGTTTGCAACAGGACTGTGTGTGTGCATGCGCAGAAACTTCCCGATGACGTCGGGGTCGGTGGGCAGAGCCTCCCACCGGTTTTACTACCGGTTCTTGTGAACCGGTCCGAAGCCGGGCAACCCACCACTGACTGTTCCTGAGAGATGTTGCTCTCCTCTGATTCTTTATAGAAGAGGAATACCTCTAGAGTGTTCTCCAGTCTGCCTATCAATAAGGAGAAATTTCCAAACAGTCAGAACAATTAATCAGTGGAACAGCTTGCCTCCAGAAGTTGTGGAGGCCTCATCACTGGGGGCTTTCAAGAAGAGCTTGGACAACCATTTGTCTGGAATGGTATAGGGGGTGCCTGACCAGGGGGTTGGAGTAGAAGACCTCCAAGGTCTCTCCCGACTCTTGTTATTTTGTTACTACCATAGGGAAGTCACTTTTGCCCAAATGGCTTGTTTCATGCTGTGGACCCAGTGTCCTAATCTCCTGCCTATGGCAATTGATGGAACTTGGAACAATCAAAACATCGGGAAAACTCAAAGTTTGCAAAACACAAATATGATTTACCAGAAAGTTTTGTGAGAAAATAATTTACCCCTCCCACAATAACCCATTGAAGATAGATTGTTTTTAATGATAACAGAATTCTGAGTAGGATTGGAATAAAATATGCTGCAGGATACTGAATAGGAGTACACCAAATGGATTGTAGTTCTCATTAATTTTATTTATATCTTAACACATGTCCTGAATTTGGTGCAACAGTAGGGTATCATGTAATCATTCCCACAACTTCTAATATATTAGATGTTGCCAGATTTATTTATTTACACATCCTTCCTTTTATCTAGGAAGCTAAAGGCCAGCCACCTCTCTCTACCTCCTTCTCCCTGGCATTCCATTTGGCCTACATTTCTAACACTCCTTATCTGAGATAAAACCCCACTGACTACAATTGGGCTGACTCTAAAGTGAATGCCACTTTGTTTTGGATATGTGTCAAACTACTTTTCAGCATTATATGGTAGCTTCATCAGCAACCTATTGTTTGCATCTGTAGTTCCAGAGAGCTTAAATTCTTTCTTGTAAACCAAGAACCAAAATAGTTGAGTGGAGCAACAGAAGTATTTTTTTTTCTTTTAAGAACTCTATAATTCCTTGCATCAGGGTGGAGTTGGGGCAACTGAATGGAGTTGAGCCAGTGGTTTTTACTACCAGTTCTGTGGACGGGGCTTGGTAGGCGTGGCAGGGGAAGAATACTGCAAAATCCCCATTCCCTCCCCACTCCTGGGGGGAGGATATTGCAAAATCTCCATTCCCACCCCACTCTGGGGCCAGCCAGTTGTGGTATTCGCCGGTTCTCCAAACTACTCAAAGGTTCCTCTACCGGTTCTCCAAACTGCTCAAAATTTCCACTACCGGTTCTCCAGAACCTGTCAGAACCTGCTGGATTTCACCCCTGAGTTGAGCGTTTACTGGCCGGATGCCCTTCCTGTTCCCTACACAGAACTCACAGCAGATATTTTCTCTTTGCGCCCAGACAGAGAAAACTCTGCCACTTCCTAGGATCAAACTCACAGCTCCACCTCTAGGTCAACATGCCACTCACAATGGAGCAACAAAAGTATAAATATACCATAGAATATCAAGTTAATTCAGGTTAACCTACAATTGCACATTATTTGCCCAAAGGGGAATCTGTCCAAATTTTCCTCTAACCGGCACACATGTGTACTGTGGTAACATGTTATATTGGCCGGGTCCTTGAGGCTGGGATCTCATCCCCCAGCCTAAGAGAGAGACAGTGGTGTGTTCTTAGCCACACCAGCATTAGTATTTTCACATTTTCACTGTCACTCATTGTAACAGCCTCCAAGGATAGCCTCAAGATGTATAAAACTGTTCGGCTATAAGTTACCTTGGAAGTAAGTCAGGTGACAGCATGGAGTTAAAACAGTGGTAGGAGAAGCAGGAGCAAGGACAGCAAAGTGTACATGGTCCTGTTTTCTGCTAACTCAAGGATGAGTGGAGAACATGTGAGCTCAGCAGTGGGAAAGGCCCATAGTATCAGTAGCCATTAGAAGAGTCTCTAAAGTAATAAAGGTATTATTATCCTTATATTGTAGACTAGAGACCGGGGGTTGCTCAGGAAATATGTGAATCAGGAGTTATCAGACTCATAATTCCCTCTCAGCTTCATGCTAGAGAACTTTCTTCTTAGCTTCTAGACTTAAAGAGCTAGTCAAATGAAATCTAGTGTCTTCAAGTAGGCTGTCATTTGGGGCCAAGGAGCACTTTGGACTTGTGAAATCATTGCCATGGGTGCTCTTACCAATGGCTACAGATGGGACCATCCTGATGGTTGTGGCCAGCCATGACAACACTCATTTGAGAGGGTGGGGGGGAGACTGAGTCCTGGACTCCTATCTTTTTTCCCTCCCTCCCCTCCAGCCAACCTTTCTCCTGTCCTCTTTGTTGGGACTGTCCCAAATAAAGCATATGGCTAAAATCATCATTGTTTTTCTAAGAAAACTTATGGCATTGAGAGGCATTTTATAATCAACCAACAGTTATTATTGACTAACAACAGGGTTTATGGTTAGTCTATCATTTAGACTCGAATTACTCTGACTCTGTAATACCACAGAACAGTGTTTTTCAACCTTAACTAAGACTCATGCTAACTGGGGAATTCTGGGAGTTGAAGTCCATACATCTTACAATTATGAAGCTTTCCTCTGGTAGACATCTACCACCGTAGGTGAACTCAACCAATTGAAAAAGCACTTCCCATTGGATTTAAGTGAGACTTCCAATCAAATCTGTTCTGGCCACTTTTTACAGAACCACGATTGATGGTTAACAAACACCATCACTGTTTGGTTTGGCGGCAGCAGGACCTCAGATAGAAAGTCCATACAGAGAGTGGTACGGACAGCAAGCTCACTTCCTGTCATTCAGGATACTGCTTATAAGCGCTATATGCTTAGAGCTCAAAGCATTGTTAGAGACCCCACACACACACTTCACGGTCTGTTTCTGTTGCTCCCCTCTGGAAGGAGGTTTCAAAGTATTTCTAGAAGGACTACCAGATTCTGTAACAGCTTTGTTCCCTATGATATCTGTCTGGTAAACTCACAAGATTCGCTTTTCTCGCCATCTACATGTATATCCTCCAAACTAAACTGTGTTGTTTCTCTGCATCATATAATATAGTACCAGAGGTGGGTTTCAGCAGATTCTGACCAGTTCTGGAGAACCAGTAGCGGAAATTTTGAGTAGTTCAGAGAATCGGTAGTAAAAATTCTGACTGACCCCACCCCCATCTATTCTCTGCTTCCCAAGTCCCAGCTGATTGGAAGAGGATTTTGCAGTAACCTTCCCCTGCCATGCCCACCAAGCCACGCCCACCAAGCTATGCCCAAGCCACACCCATCAACCCATGCCACGCCCACCAAGCCACACCCACAGAACCAGTAGTAAAAAATTTTGAAACCCACCACTGATATGTGGGTATAATTTTGGATTTCTTTTGCCATGTTTATGTAGTGTGTATCAGAGGTGGTAACCCTTTGAGAGCTGTATGCAATGAAATTTCATTTTAATGTATGTCGATTAGCGTACATTCAAAGTAACAATAAAGCAGGGGTGAAATTCTCCTGGTTAGGACCGGATTGCCCGATCCGGTAGCGATGGTGGCAAGTGGTTCAGAGAACTGGTAGCAAAAATCCCTGCATCCCCCCATGCCCAGCTGAGCCGCGCAATCATCAGAGGCTTTTTTTTAAAGCATTTTTTCGGCTGAAGAGGTTGTAGAAAAAATGCTTTTAACAGTTAAAAAAAAAGTTGGCTATGCCCACCCAGTCACATTACCCCACCACCACTAAGCCATGCCCACAGAACCGGTAGTAACAAATTTTACATTTCACCACTGCAATAAAATTATTCTAAGTTCTAAATAGCCTCCCACCGGCCAATACGCTCCCACAGAGAGGGACTCCTCAGGGTGCCGTTGGCCAAACAATGTCAACTGGTGACACCCAGGGGGAGAGCCTTTTCTGTGGGGGCACCTGCCCTTTGGAATGAATTGCCCCTGGACATCCGTATGATCCCCAATTTACGTACCTTTCGCCGAGCCCTTAAGACTCTTCTGTTCCAACAGGCCAGGCTGGCTTAGAATATGAATTTTAATTGGGTGTTTGTAGTTTTTAATATAAGGGCCAAATTTTTATATATTTTAAATTGTTTTTTAAATTTTGTGGGTATATGTTTGTTTTAATATGGCTGTACACCGCCCTGAGTCCTTCGGGAAAAGGGCGGTATAAAAATTTAATAAAACTAAAACTAAACTAAACTAAATTATGCACAACTTTATAAAAACTAAATAATATAAAAATAATGAGGAAAAACGTGTTAGGGAGGTCACTGGGAGGTATGCTCATGGCAACAAGAACACTTCATCTTGCCTGAGTATTAGGTGAGAGATAACAGATGAATATTCTTGCGTTTGGCATCGTTTCTGATGGCTAAAGCTTTGAACACCAGCTGGATGAAACAAAAACAGCAGCTACTCTTTTTAGCTTAAAATAAATGCATGAATCTTGACAGCCATGTTTTCCTGTCAGTGGAAATGAGAAATCCTCAGGAGCAGGGGTGGGTTCTACTTACCTTTACTGCTTCTTTACACTCTTCTGCGCATGTGCAGGTCACCTATGATGACATCCGGGTCGGACATCCGGGCGGAGCCTCCCGATGGTTTTACTAGTGGTTCTTGCGAACCAGTCCGAACCGGGGGCAACCCACCACTGCTCAGGAGTTGTACTCAAAATGGATATATTTTCACTAGAAATCTCACTGCAATCATACATTCACTCAGGCAAGTTGCTCTTCCCCAAATCAGTCTCTTCATTTGCAAGATTGTGGATAATCACACAAGCTTCATTTGCAGGGTTGTTGCAACCCTTTCAGTTAAATAATTGGATGTGAAGCATTTAGAACGGTGTTTATCAAACTTGACATCGTTAAGATGTGTGGACTTCAACTCCCAGAGTTCCCAAGCCAGCCATGCTAGCTGAGGAATTCTGGAAGGTTGTTGGTTTTTTTTAATGCAAAATCCGTTTTCATTTATTTCTGATTTATTTAAACAGATGCCTCTGCCTCCTTGTGGTTTTTTTTGCAAGCTCACCAATTTGCTGTTTACCGAGAAAAACTTGACAAAATGCACCTGCCAAAATAGTGCGCCATTGTCAAAGAATAAAGCCATAAAAAAAACAATATTAATACTTCAAGAAAGTCAGGGCGTCCATCTGCTTTGGATCAGAAAAGTTGGAACCAAATAGAAGGAAATAGAGTCTGCCTTTAGGAATTATTTAGGCTTTAGGAATTCTTCTCCGTCCCTTTAAGAGTAATAACTATAAAGAGGGGGCTGGATTTCCTCTGATTTGTTCTGCCTAGAAAAAGTGTAGGTGTAGATACCTTTCTCCTCTCCTTTGTCATTGCACCTATGGATATTTGTGTAAAGCCATGCAAAGGGAAGGCTGTATGAGCTTTGGGTCATGTGACCCAAAGAAATGCAGGAGGAAATTAGAATTGGTGACTGCTCCTCTGTGGCCTCTCCCAGAGAGAATCATTGGGATATTTTCTCCTGGTTTGTTTGTTTGTTTGTTTGTTTGTTTGTTTGTTTGTTTGTTTCTCTATAACTCCATTCAACCCATTTTCAAGTGCCACCTTTCTTTTGTTGATGGACAGATGGACAGACAAAATGAAAAAGTGCCTGATCTTATATAATTTCATAGCAACGTTTTTTGGGGTCCATAAAGAATAAAAAGCAAGGACTGGAATACACAGAGTTCAAGATAATTAGAAAGAGTTTTATTCTGGCATATGGTTTGTTCACCTTTTGACATTGCTATGTACATTTATATATGTATGCATGAGAACATGTACATATATATGTATCAGTGGTGGGTTGCCCCCGGTTTGGACCGGTTTGCAAGGACTGGTAGTAAAACCGGCGGGAGACTCCGCCCACTGACCTGGACGTCATCATAGGTGATCTGCGCATGTGCAGAAGAGCGCGCGCACGCAGGCGTGACGCAGACCAGTAGTAAAGGTAAATAGAACCCGCCCCTGGTATGTATGAATATACAGGTAGTCCTTGACTTAAAACCATTCTTTTAGAGACCATTTGAAGTAATGACAGCACTGAAAAAAGGGACTTTCAAGGCAGTCCTCTCACTTACAACAGTTGCAGCTTTCCCATGGTCAAATGATCAAAATTTGGATGCTTGGAATGTAATGATGACAGCTGCAGCATCCCAAGATCATGTGATCTCCATTTGCAACCTTCCCACCAAGCAAAGTCAATGGAGGATGTCAGATTTGCTTAAAGATTGTGCGATTCACTTAGAGTGATTCACTTAACAACCATGGCTAAAAAGGGTTGAGAATATAATAGGTCTGCGACTTTGAGGGGGGGCCTCAGGGAGAAATTACATTACCTGGATGCACACAAAAAGGCTTCAAAGGGAGAGACTCTGCAGCATCCCAAACATTCATTGCACGTAACCGTCCCAGGGGCTGTAGTTTGAGGACCCTGATTTAGTGCAATGTTAAAAATGCAAATAATTTTTCTGCGGACCACCAAAATGTTCTCACGGACCACCAGTGGTCCATTGACCACCAGTTGATGACCGCTGCTCTAAACCATGATCAACCCAGATTGGATCTTGCAAATAACTTTCTGCTGCCATCTAGTGACTATATTGATTTTTGCAGCCCATCTGTAGTAGCCAAGCTAGGAGCTCAAAGGCTATGGTATTTTTGCTTGAGGAAATACATGCTCCATTCAGTCGTGGTCCATCTGCAAACGCTGCTGCAGTATATAATGGAACAAAAATAACTAGGATTGTCATAGACAAGTTAAGCCTGTAGATATTACTGCTGTAATCTGACAAGATATTCTGCTTCTTTAGATTGACAGTTTATGTTAAACATTGCTCATTCAATATGACCACTGGCCCAGAGCTCAAGGGAATGATTTAAGAGAGGCTTGACCATCATGAATCAAGACGAAGTTGCTGTTTCAGTCAGCAGTTTTGGGTGAAGGTTTTTCCTCCATTTTTTTTCTTCGCATGCTCTTATAAGTGAATAAACTCACATCTGTTAAAAAAAGAGAGACAATATGTTAACTTGTGTCAGTGCCAATGCAAGCAGGATCCAGATACCGCTCCAAGTGCAAATACAGATGGTTTCTTGGTTGTTGTTTTTTAAAAAAATCAGATAATCGTATCTTTAATTATTGTTTCATTTATTAACTCAGTTGCTGAATTCCTGCTTTGCACGGGACAAAAACCAATAGGTGACAGACCACAACAGCTGGTTTCCTACAACATATTTAGCCAAGACCAATCTTTTTGGCATATAAAAATGAGAAGAGAAAGGAACTCAGAAAGGACCCTCCCTAATGTAAGAGAGTTAAATGGGACTTTTGTATTTTCAAAATTGCAAGATTCTGTTCATGCTTATAATAAAGTAGGATTAGCTCGCCTGCTTGTTTTTCCTGTCTGGTCTAACAGGGAAGACTGACAGCATATTTAGGCAAATCAACCAACACATTTCAGATTGATACAAGAAAAACATATTTTTCTCTGAGTTTTTTTGATGCCATTTTCAACTTAAAAAAAAAAAAGTAAAGAAGAGATTAATTTAGGAAAAATGTTTATAAAATATTTACATTAGCGATGTGCATTTTAGAAGAAAATACACTGAAATATATCTAGTTCTGAGGAAATGCATACAAGTTAAATTCAGAGTTTTGCTTTTACTGAAGGGGGGGATTACATTTAAAAATGCGTAACAAGTAGGATAGATTTATGACTTAATACAGGTAAAACTAACAACATGGGACAGACATAAGCCTGTGTCCATTCTCCTGTCAGTTCCATTTACTTCAGGGCTGATTTACACAGAGAATGCAGCTCACACCTAGCCATTCTCTAAATTCCTCTTTAATAAGATCCTGGAGCATTACGAGAGGTGGGGAGGTGGGGGGACAAGGCTTTAGATTCTTTTCTTCAGGGAGCAGAAAATCCATATATTTTTAACTTTGTTCATGACATCTCAGGAAGAGAGGGAGAGAGGAAGTGTAGAAGGAAGGAATTGATATTTACTATGACTTTTTTTTAAAAAAAAATGCCAATCCAATAAAATATTGAGGGAGTATAATAAATAGGTAGAACAATACACTAATTGGTTAAAATATCATTCCTAGGGAGGTGCGCGCTAAAAAAAATGATCTGGAAGAACTGGTTTAGATTTTGGGCCACCAAGATTGGCATAGTGATTCTTAAAATAGCTTGCATGGAAACCTGAAAAACAGGAACAGCTTTAACAAACAGCAGAGAGGTGTAGTGCTTATGCAAAGTCCAAAGGACTTCTTTAAAACTGTTTTTAAACTATGCCCAGTCCTAGATATCATAATATCACTAGAATTGATATGTAACTAATGAAAAAAGATATAAAAAGATGTAAAAGATACAAACCCAAAGCTTTAAGACCTTTAGTAAAACCTGGTATCACTACAAGAAATAAGTGATAAGTGACTCCAGTTATGCTGGTTTTAGGGGCCTGACTGTGACATGGTCTTGCATGATTTTCTGGGAGGAGTTCAGCCCTGTCAGTTCTGAAGAAGTGGACAAAGTCTTTGGGGCCATGAGGGTAGTCATCTGTGTTTTAAATCCATGTCCCTTCTTGGCTGGGAGGAGGTTTGTAGGTGGATCCATGCATTTACTATATTTTAGATGGGAGTGCTGACTCTGCTTCCCTCTACCTAAGAAGCCATTGCTGCATCCAGTAGAATTGGACACTCTTCCTTCTGTTTCCAGCCTTCTCCTTTTAAAGATGGTTATTGACAAGGTGATAGATTGCAACCTATAAGTGTCCGGGATGAAGTAGATTAACCTGGATCACTTCCAGTCTGAGTTCAGACTGGGACCAAGGACCAAAACATTCATAGTTATATTTGTTGATAATCTTTGGCAAGCTTGAAATGGGGGAATGAATCCATCCTGACCCTCATGGACCTTTCAGTGATTTTGGATACCATCAATCACAGGTTCTTCCTGGACTGGATTAGGGAATGGATGGGAAATGAGTGAGATAGAGTTGTGGTTGTTCTACTTCTTGCTCCAAGACTAGTTCCAAATAGTGTTGAGGGGGGAGAACAGTCTCTAGTCCAATGTCCCCACTTTATGGAATGCCTCAGAGTTCGATCCTGCTCATGCTTTAACATTTACATGAAGCCACTGGGGGAGATCATTTATCATCTGGGAGGAGGGGGGAGATGATAGTTATACATTAAGTGATGCTGCCTGTCCCAACGATTGTGGGCTGAAGAGTCTGGATGGTAAAGAACATACTTGGCTCAACCCTAGCAGGACAATGTAGTGTGGGTTTTGGGTCTTCCTGATCCTAGAATAAAGAATGTCCATCTTTGGCTCAGGAGGATGGTGGTGATCACTCCCTAGAGTTAGTGTGAAATTGGGGGGGGGGGGTTGTTTCCAGGACACACAGTTCCTTCTCAAATAGCAGGTGGTAGCTGTGGCAGTGAGAGTCTTTGTAAAACTTCACATAGTGCACCAACTATGCCCATTCTTGGATCAAGAGCCTCTATTTGTTGTCACTCACGCCTTGGTCATCTGCCAGTTGGACTAATGCAGTACAGCCAGAATGCAATGTTGCAGATATGTGGTTAGGGGTGCATAATGGTAAATCATGTAATACCACTACTTCATGAGCTGCATTGATCGCTGATAGGTTTTTAGGTACCATTAAAGGAGCTGGTTATTGTCTATAAAGCCCAAAATGTTACGAGACCAGGTTATTTACAGGACTGCCTGTATGTTACCTGCCTGTCCAATACATTCTGAGAGGATGGGCACATTTTGGGTCCCTTCCTGGAAGCAATGGGTGGCACAGCGGCTCAGCGGGTTAAAATACTGGGATTGTTGACCAGAAACCTGACAGCCCAGGTTCAAGATACAAGCACCACGTAAGAAGGTGAACTCCCATTCTCGGCTCAGCTCCTGCCAACCTAGCAGTTCAAAAGTATGCAAATGTGAGTAGATAAATAGGTACCAGTTTGGTAGGAAGGTAACAGTGCTGTATGATGTCACACTGGCCGCGTGACTGCATAAATATCTTCGGACAGCGCTGGCTCAATGCCTTGAAACAGAGATGAGCACCGCTCCTTATAGTCAGCAATGACTAGCGGAGTAAAATCCACAGGGGGAGGGGGGGCAGATCCTGGAAGCAATGGCATCTGATGGGACTTAGGAAGTGAGCTTTTCCTGTACCCTCTGGAATTATCTCTCCTTTTTATATGGCTGGCTTTTCAGGTTTTCCATTAAAAACCTGGTCTTTTCCTTGGGCATTGGAGCCAGGACAATTGGGATTTCTGCCAGGAAGAGTATTTGGGTTCCTGACTGCTTACTGCTGTTCTGGTTTTACTTATAATTGTATATGCTCCAGTTTATTTTGCTATTTGCTTACTCCACTACCTAGAATCATAATTGTTTGAGCTGGGGGTGGGGGCTGTGTACATCTCTTAAATAGAGCCCTGGTGGCACAGCAGACTAAAGCACTATTATTAACATCAGCTGCCTGTAATTACTGCAAGTTCAAATCTCACCAGGCTCAAGGTTGACTCAGCCTTTCATCCTTTCTAAAGTAGGTAAAATGAGGACCCAGACTGTGGGGGAAATAAGACTTTGTATAAATATACAAAAGTATGAAGGCTATTACTTAACACATTGTAAGCCGCCCTGAGTCTCCGGAGAAGGGCGACATATAAATCAAACCCAAAAAAATAATAAATAAATAAATAAATAAATAAATAAATAAATAAATAAATGAATAATATGAATAAATAAGGGGAAAGGATATCAGATTTGCAATTGTTAATCCAGGAATTGATATAGAATTCACCTTCTAAATTATTATTATTATTATTATTATTATTATTATTATTATTATTATTATTATTATTATTATTATTTTCAATAGTAATTTGGGGTTTGGCCATAGCATAATCTTTATTGACAAGAATTCAGCATAGAACACTCAAATGACAGATGGCTTCAGTCCAATTCTTTGTCTGGAAATCTACCAATCTGCTCAGAAAAAAAGACAACGCTAAACTAGGAAATGATAGTAAGCCTTGTGGAGACTAGGGAGAACATCTTCACCCATTTGCCTTTTCTATGTCTAACCATCTCCTCCCACATGGCTATTATTTGGTTAGATCACCTACAACATACTCGCCAAATTCTTAATACGCCCATTGGCCCAAAAGGTTTTCCTCCCCTTCACTAGACGATCTCTTGGAAACAGCTACACAGACTAATGCATTTCTTCTTGCTTTGCCTGGAGTAGCTATAAAATAAGACTCGATCATTTCCAGAGTCATTTGTTCAAGGGCATCCCAAAGATTTTCTCCCTTTGGAAAGCTGCTCTCCAAACTGAAAAGTCACAGAAGAGGGGCGGGGGGGGGGGGGGGTGGAAAACAGGTAGAAATTAAAGTAGGCAGAGGAAGAATTCACAAGCAATTTCTGCTTTCTTTTTTTTTAACCAACCTAAAACTTCAGTCTTGGTAATGCGATCAGTGGGCCCTGAGTCAATACTAGCTAGGCATATCATGAACAACATTATACAGTGAAATTGGGTAACTAAGCCTCTGCAGGAAATAAATCTGTTGATATTTGTACTGGGAATTCCCAACAAGAAATGCAAATTAAAAAGCAACCACAACATGCTTTCTCTAGTTAAGAGGCAGGATCTATATGCAGGAAATGAATCTCCCTTGCTTTGCAAGTTTCACATTCTGTCCAACCGATGTTGCTTCTATAATGAAGCTAGTCAGGCCAAGCCGGCTGAAATTTGTAATCATGGCACCCAGACGATCCCATTCATTATACTGGAATTTACATATTTCCAATCATTCCCCTGGATCACTTTGCAAATTACATTTTTTTTTGAGAGGCAGACGAAAGGGACGCTAAGAGTAGTACTACTGTTTCTGAAGATGTAAAGTGAGAATGTGGCAAATGCTGTTTGCAAACACATATTTCACAAGGAAACCCTGATTGACTCCAGCTCCCTATTGGGTGTACAGTTTGTGGCAAACACGTAATGTGAGAAATGGCCCTGATGCTCTCTCCCAAAGAGTGATCTCGCAAGTTGTCAAAGCCAGTGGCTGTGAGCCCAGGAACTTAGGTACACATTCCTACACATACTTCTCAGCTGCCAAATTCTGCTTGTCATGAATGGTTAAAAAAAAAAGAAGAAGAATGTTTCTGGACATCGCAAGAAAAGCTGGAGAGTTACTCCAGGCCATTTCTCATTAGTTGAGTTCAAACAACACAGGGAGATGAGACCAAAGTGATGTGGGATGGCTTGATTTGTGTAACCAAGCCAGCATATTAAGTCCCAGTATACCTTATTTATTTACACACAGCATGTTGCATAGCAGTGTTTTGTTATCCTGGATTTAGAGCTCAGCACCTCCGAGAGCCCCTAATTATTAAACTCTTTTCACGTGATTTAAAAAGACTTGTTTACTTGGCAGGTCTTCTAAAGGATTAAGGACACTATCATCACCACTAAACAATCCGCCTTGCTCATTTACACCTGCTCAGCTCACTCACCTGGCAGGCAGATGCTTCATTCTCCCAACGTCTCTAAGAGAAGGCACTTGTTTCCTTGTAAAAATCAATGACCGTGGCTTAATAAATCGTCAACTGGAGCTTCATGGCGTAGGTAGAAGGCCAGCATGAAAGGCAACTCCTCGAATGAATCCATTTATCTAGATGTCAAGACACCTACTGCTGTCTTCCTATCTTTCGTTGCATTTTTATCATCTTCATCTGATAGGGGAAGATGTATTTTGCGACTTTTCTTCAGAACCACTGACGGGTAGAATGTCTGGAAAAAGTGGTTCTGAGAGCATAAGAGGGTACTGGATTGGCAGCTGAATGCTGTGCTCGTTAATGTGGAAATTAAGCTCTGCTGAGTCAGCTTTGTCCTAAGTAACCCACAGCATATGGGTGACAATGTCTCGCTGATCTTGTGGAACACACTTATTTTTTAAAAAATGTGTGCATTTGAAAATGGACTTTTTCAGCAACTGTTGTTTTTTTTTGCTGCAGTTTTACTTGCCTCGCTGTAGGGGTTATGTGCTGATTAGGGGTAATTGGCTTAGATATAAAAACCGACTTGAAATGACATCACAGCGCATTGTTTTAACTTGTCATTATAATCTACCTCGGGAGCTATTGTGGCAGCAAGGCATGTAAACAAACATAAATGGGAGAGCTGGATGAAATCTTTCCTCCTATAAAAACCTGGCTGTCCTTTTGGAGCCTATTCATAGTTCCCCCTGGATGAAACACCCTTTCATCGAAGGCTTAGAAGGGCACGCTGTCCACTTTCATACCCGTCCTCTTACATCACTCTCCTACTGATTCACTCTGCAAAGCAAGAAATCCAGGCACAAATCTTGGAGGCAGCCATACAATTTAGATAGATGACAGGATGCTGAACGAGTCTTGAAATTTCTGCTTGCCACCTCCTGAGCTGCAGCTGTCACACTTTAACTATCATATTTCTGTTAGTCATGTTTTATCCAGAAAAATAAAGGATATTAGGGAGAGATTATTATTCTTGTTGCTTTCTTTCTCAAATCCCACCCCACCCCACCCCCAGGTTATCTGCAATGGATTGAGATCAAGATTGTGTCTATATTTCTGCCTCTTTCTTTCTCTTCCTTCCATGTTTTCGTTGTGGCTCATCCCTGTAGGATGCTGTTATAGGTCATAATGACCATCACATCTCCATTATGGTACAAGGCAAACATGTCCAGAGGGAAGTCCAAATGTATGTTGGCCCTTCCAACAGAGCAACATAGGACCCATTTCATTAGGAACATTTCCTGAACCAGAAGTATCAACATGAGGTACCAACACGACTCCAGAGGATGGTAGAGGACAGGAAGGCCTGGAGGAACATTGTCCATGCGGTCGTGATGGGTCGGACATGACTTTGCAACTAACAACAACAACAACAACATCAACATGAGCTTTCACAGAAATTTTGACGTATGAATCAGCCCTTGTTTTAATGTCCCACATTGCTGTTCTTCATTGTGTCCCAGATCCATTGATTGAGGTGGCTTTGTTCTTCCGGCTCCAAGCCCTGCCATAGTTAAAGATTTATAGTGGAAGGATGTAAGTATAAGACAGGGGTTGGGAGAAACTCAGAGTGAAAGAATTTGGCTAATTCGGAGTCAATGGAATGGGTAGTTCCATTAGAATGGCATAAACATCTCTAATGGAAGCACTATGGACAGTGAATGTAGGACAAGTGTCCCACCTACTATGCAAGAACAAGCAATGTATTTTATTCCTCTTCCTCCTCCTCCTCTAGTGTTTGAAATTATTAATGGAATCTTTTTTAAAAAAAAATGCAAAAAAATCCTAGAAAACAAATCTTTTTCTTTGCTGTCACTAAAAAGCACATTATCTACATGTAAGGATCACCTTAATGCTTACAGCATTGTTGAATGGCCAGGCATTACAGTCAATGTGGCAAATAACCAAGTGACAATATATTCCATATTTAGTTTATAGGGAAGAAGAGAGAAGGCAAAAGGTATCTTCCTTGATCATCAGATGTACAACACATGTGCAAGAAGGAGTTTATCTACTGAGGGATCTCTTTTGTTCTCTTCTAGACCAGATTATAAGAGCTAGAGTAGTGTCATAATCGGTTAGGTAAACCCAAATGGATTTACTTTAGGATGATTTGCTTCTCAGGAAGTTAAGAGAAAGGGATGCAGCTAGACTTCATGTAGATGTAGTGGGTTTTGGATGATGGCTTTCTTGATGCAAAAAAAATTGAGGTGTTATAGGACAACATGCGGGAAGCAGTTCTGGCTAAACGTCTTTGGACTCAGTGGAACATATATAGGATTGCACTGCAGATTCTACCAAACTTTCCCCAAACTCCATCTTCAACTGTTAAGATGCACAAGCTTTAACATCATGCTGGCTTCTTCCCTCTTTTGCTTCCCATCCAGCCTGAGGAAGTCTTATCCATTATTTTGTAATATTTGATACTAACAATTGAGTAGCATAAAGCTTCCTTGCAAGCTTGATACATGGTGAAATGGAAATGGAAATCCAATTATTCGGAAGATAAAATCTGTAAAAGATCTCTTCTGCTTCAATTTAAACTGCATCTTCTAGAAAGAGTAACATTCCTGCCTTAGTGATGAGTGAGCTGGCCTTCACCCTAGGTCCCTTTAGCTTAGTGGCTCGTAATTTGTTGGGCTCGTCTGGGTGATTATTTTCCAAACATTTCCCTGCCCCATAGGGGCAGGTTATTTATTACAAATTGGACACTATCCATAAAAAAAAGAACATGGGCTGTAAACTTTTTTCCAGCTTCCACACTGATATCGTGGGCCGTATAAAATTAGCAGAGCAGTTCTCAGCTTTCAAGTATCATAGCCAATTACTGCAGACACTGCAAATGTTTTAAACGCCAGACACAACCTAGCAATACTATAAATCTAAAGTACCAATATCAAATGTGAACCCTAAGTATCAAAAAGAAAATGGATGTTTTAGATATTCGTATTTGACTTTCCCTTGGGTTCAGTTGTGTTCTGGCAATAGGTAGCCAATGAATCTATAAAATGCATAAAAGTCTGAAATTTCTTTTTTTTTTCCCCAACTGTCATTAACCTTAGCTTAAGCAGCTGCAAGCTGGCATGGCATCTATAACAGCTAAAATTGTTTCTAAGAAAGCACGGTTTTGAGAAAACTATCTTAGACTCCTGTAACAGCTTCTCCCTTTACCACGTTCTCCCATTTCCCAATTGATTTTGACGTTACGTTGCCTTTATATCTTCCTTTCTGTTGTACTGTCAACAAAACAAATTACTCTGTTCAAGTTAATATCCCTCTACCAGAAGATGCCGTGTGCCCTGATATATTTAATTTTAATAAGTGCAACTTTTTCTCAATTAAACATCACCCTTCTGAAAGTGAGCTCACAAGACATACGAAAAATCGCTTGTAGCCTAAGATAAATCATGTTTATCTTGCTAACACACCATTACAAAATGGTAAGAGCTTTTGTTTGAATGTATTATCCACTCCTCAGAGTCGTGTTTTATGAATTGGCAGCTGTATAAATTTGATTAATAAATAAATTGATATTGATTCTTTTATTGATAATTGATAAATGATAAATTGATAAATTGATTCTTTTATGTACACCAAGAGCGTATGCACCAAGACAAATTCCTTGTGTGTCCAATCACACTTGGCCAATAAAGAATTCTATTCTATTCTATTCAATATGTGACCCAATAAAAAGCATTTATCAAAACACGAATGCCAATCACATACTGATTTTTTAAAAAAATCAGTGCATCAGTCCTCCCAGTGCATTTTTACTTGGAAATAAATCCTATTGTTTTCAAAGAAATATATTCTCTAGGAAGCAAGTCTCAGGTTATAAACTTCTATTGCCAGTTTATACATGCTCAGAAGTAACTCTAGATAAACTCAGCACGACTTCCAGGGGGGAAAATATTGTCGCCAAAATCTGTTGTTTGCCTTTTCTTTTACTTGCAAGCTCTTAAAAACGGGGCTTCTCCTTTCTTAAAACAAAAAACCAAAGGCAGTTCCAGTCCTTGTTTTCAATGCATGATTCAGCCCTAGAACCAATAGCGGGGCCCGCTTTTCTCTCTTTCCAGGATGAAACCACTTCACTAGATTTCCTCATTAAGAGGACAAGGGTCAAAACCAAGAGCGGCAACCTTGCAACTTCTCACAAGCTGCCACCTGCTGCTTCAACCTGGGATGTGAGCGAAGGGCAGTCATCATGTAAGCTGCCTTGAGCAGCACAGGGAAGATCTGCTCATACAGGTGAGACTTTTGTTGTGGGGGAATGGAAGGACAGGGCCTCGTTTGGCTGTCTAAATGGTGAGGGAGATCAGGCGCCCTTTGGTAGTGATAACTAGGGAACTGCTGGCAAAGGCAGTAGGCAGCTGAAGGACAATAAAAAAATGGACTCTGGTTAGCTCCTGTCACAATTTTGCAGAGGGCCAATCTCCATGGAAAGGGTGCTACACGTAGAAGACAGAAAACCTCTGTAGACATGTGAAGTATATATTAAAAAAATGAAAGGCACAATATTAAAATGTTAAACTAACAGTATACATTTTTAATGTGTTGATCTTTATTATTGTGAATGACCGAGAATGTTTTTCGACTTCAGTGGCACTTAAATCTGATAATAAATGGATTTGCTTTCTGTGAGATAAGTGCTTGACCTCCAGTCAACAGAAGGGATTATAAAGGATTATCAGCTGATAACAAAGCAAAGTATTAGGGCAGCCAGATTCATGCTTGCGTGGTTCATACCACGCACTGAAGAATACAGGTAGTCCTCGACTTACAACAGTTCATTTAGTGACTGTTCAAAGTTACAACGGCACGGGAAAAAAGTGACTCCTGACTGTTTTTCACACTTATGGCCATTGCAGCATCCTCATCGTCACGTGATCAAAATTCAGCTGCTCGGCAACTGATTCAAAGTTATGACGGTTGCAGTGTCCTGGGTCATGTGATCCCCTTTTACAACTTTGTTACAAGCAAAGTCAACGAGGAAGCCAGATTCACTTAACAATTCTGTTCCTTAACAACTGCAGTGATTCACTTAACAACTGTGGCAAGAACGGTTGTAAAATGGGGCAAAATTCACTTAACTGTTTCATTTAGCAACATAAATTTTGGGCTCAATGGTGGTCATAAAACGAGAACTATCTGTAATGTGGTTTGCTTGATTCTGTCTTATAGTCACAGAGGTCAACTAGCAGTCTTTTTTTTCCCCACCTGGGTGGACAGTACTCCCAGCACAGAGGGATACAACTCTCTCAAATTTCAGGCAGGACCTTGCTATCCCTACCCGGATATACTTCCATCCATGTGCAAAACATGGGAGCCTCAATCATCCTTGTTGAGAACCGTGGGGGTGCAGTGGTTAGAATGCAGTATTGCATGCTAATTCTGCTGACTGTCAGCAGTTCGATTCTCACCAGCTCAAGGTTGACTCAGCTTTCCCATCCTTCCGAGGTCGGTAAAATGAGGACCCAGATTGTTGAGGGCAATATGCTGAACCGCTTAGGGAAGACTGTAAAGCATTATGAAGCGGTATATAAGTCTAAATCTTATTGCTATTGCCTGTTACATCTAACAACCCAGCCCTTTCTTAAAGTCACCAGAAATCTGAACCTCAAAAGCACTGGGTAAAATTTCTGGTTCTTGGTGAAACGAACTATTCTTGCAACCAGCTTGATATAAGGACACTAACATCCCAGAATCAAATGTATGATTAGAAAAAGAAAGAAAATGGTCATGTGAAGAACCAATGAGCTGGTTCTTATGGGAGCTGTAGTCCAACAGCTTCAGGGCAGTCTCAATTTCCTGACCCCTACAATGAGGAGGAAATCAAGAAAGTTACCTTCCCTCCCTGCTCCTTAGTATTCCCTATCTTCCTTGTGCTACTTCAGGTATACAAAACCTGAAGCCCGAGAGACACAAGTAATTTTTAGCCTTGAGTGCAACTTTTCCAAATCATTGTACTTAATTCTACTTGCCTCAAAAGAAAATACACGCAATAGAATAGCAATCATATTTATCTTAGTTTTAATTGTTGGTATGAATTAAAATTAGGGCGACTGTACCACATTTAGACTGTGAAACTCCAGATGACCACTAGATGCCAGCAAAGAGATAAACACCCCCCCCCCCCCAAAAATCCAGCTTTTTGCTGTCGTCTAGCGTCCAGGCAGTCTCTGAGAACCAGACACAAATTAATGGGGATTCTCTAATTTTTATGTTAGTTGTCATATAATCAACTACGTACTTGCAATTCTGCCCTTGTATCTAACGGTACAGCCCGCGGCATACCTTTCAAACGGTGCTTTGCCTGTCCCAGGAAACTCCTGGCAAACTATTCCCCCCCTTTTCCCCAATCCTAACATCTCTTGCAGGAAGAAAGAGGCCAAATGCCATCCTGCCCCGCAGTCCCAGTTGGGTTCTAGGTCTTAAAATGCTTGGGGACCGAGCCTAAACTGGAACGAGAGAAAAGGAGCCGGTTCTTGTTCGAAGGAGGCCGATTAAAATTCTGGGCAGGCACTACAGCCGGGACAAACCAGCTGTCCCCCTCCCGCCATTTGAAGGTGACGTCATGCTCGGCGGGTGGGGGAGGGGAGATCCAAATCCTTCTCCTCCTCCTCCTCCTCCTCCTCCTCCTTTCTCACTGCAGGGGCCGGCCTTGGCTAGATCCAGCGAGCGGTAGGCCCCGTCCACCCCCGCAGCTGCAGCACGGAGGCGGGGGAGGGAGATTCTGCCGTGCTATCCCCGCCTAGTCGAGGGAAGAAAGGACAGGCGATCGGATCGCGCCTGCTTGTGGTTTCCCTACCCCTCCCTGGTGGCTCCTAGATCTCTCCGCAAAGCCCCCCCCCTTTCCCCTCCTCGCCGTAATCCCTCTCCCCGAGACAGCTTCGCAGCCTCACCTGACTACAAAAGACCCGCTCCCCTTCCACTCCCATTCTGCAGTGTTTACCGCGACCCGGAGATGTCATTCCAAGCCAAGCATCTGTGAATCCGCGCTAGAACAATCCAGGCGAATTCAAACGATAGTTGGCGGAGCTGACGTTAGATGATAGAGATAGATAGATAGATAGATAGATAGATAGATAGATAGATAGATAGATAGATAGATAGATAGATAGATAGATAGATAGATAGATAGATAGAGAAAGAGAGAGAGAGATGAGGGATGAGGGATGAGGGATGAGGGGTGATAGTGTGAGAAAGAAAGGAAGGAAGGAAGGAAGGAAGGAAGGAAGGAAGGAAGGAAGGAAGGAAGGAAGGAAGGAAGGAAGGAAGGAAGGAAGGAAAGAAAGAAAGGAAAGAAGGAAAAAGAAAGAAAGAAAAGAAAAGAAGACGATTTGCAGTCGCAAATGATGGATGGATGGATGGATGGATGGATAGATAGATATAGATAGATAGATAGATAGATAGATAGATAGATAGATAGATAGATGACATAGATAGATAAATAGATGACACACACACACACAGAGAGAGAGAGAGACAAACAAACAAACAAACAAACAAGTTTGGTTTTATACCCCCAGGGAAGCGCTGGCGTGGGGGAACATTGTGCGTGGGGAAGCCTCTTTTAAACGCTCTTAGTACGCGAGTTACACCGCCGTTCTTGTCGATTCTGTGCGCATTTACATGGGACCCAGTGCCGACAATGCCTAGAGGGCTGTAGTATTATAGTAAGTCCCTGGAATTCTAAGGGACTTGGCGTTTTCCATTAATTTGCCTGCGGGATTGATTGCCCAGAGTAAACCGCCATCTACTCTGGCACAGAGGGTTACAACAATTTTGCGTCTGCACCAGCCGCTGCTGGGTGCGCTGCGTTATATAACGGGGCGGCGGCGCATGCAAGCCTTTCGGCGTGAACAAGGGCGCAGGGCAGCCGTGTGTTCAAATACATCAGCCTAAGCCTCGGAGAAATATTATTGTGTGTTCACCTACACTTAGATTCAAAGTCTAACACTGATGGAAACTTCAACATGCCAGTCCTCTCCGAGGACCTAAGAATGATTAAGGTAGAGATACTATTTTGATTGTTATTATTATTATTATATGCACAACAGTGTGAAATCGCAGCTGCCAGTTCTTTCTTTAGCTGGTGTTGGCCTTCATAGGCATCGAGTTCTTCCCAAGAGCCTTAGGACGTCGTAAAGGTATCGGCGTATTATGATTATCAGCCACAAGTCCTAAAACATCATTCAGAGACAAACGAACTTGCTTGGATCTTGGGAACAAGACGCTCAGATTGCAGCCGCTGGGCAGGAGCTCCACCAGCACCTGCGGGACAAGCCGGAGGTTGGGGGGGGGGGGGGACGGATGGAGGGCGGACGCGAGAAGGTGCGCCCCCTGCAGGTCTGGCTGAAGTCTTGCCTGCCTCTTGGGCTAGAATAGATGAAGAAGGTGGCACCGCGCTGGGGAAGATGGCAGGCGGGCTGGCCAGCGCTTGGCCAAGGGAGCAAGCAGTTGGTTGCCGCTCCTTGACGCCTCACGGCCCGCTCAGAGAGGCCATTCAGCCTGGCGGCTAGGAAGGCGGGGGGCCGGGAGAGGGCGGGAAGAATGGTTTTTCCTCCGATGAATGGCGGAGGAGAAAGAGCAGGCTAAATCCAGTCCGCGATGCCTATAAATGGCGTTTCTCTCTTCCAAGGTGCACATTTAAAAAAAAAAAAAAGGAAAAAAAGAAAAAAAGAAATCACTCAGTGTCATCCCCCACGTCAGGGTTGGCTGTGGGCGTGAGGCTATACTTCCTCCGCCCCCTCCTAATGGAGTGAACCATTCCCTGCTCTTCCTTCCCTCTCTCTCCCTCTTTCTGTTTCTACCCCCCTTTCTCTCTCTCTCTCTCTCTCTCTCTCTCCCCTCTCTCTCTCTCTCTCTTGCTTCCTCTTCAGCCTTCCCTCCAGTTTGGTGTGTGCAAGAAAAGTCTCAGGGCTGCTCGGAACTTGTTGGCAATGCCTGGAGAACAGAAACCCCCCATATTTTCCCAAGTCCCACTTTAAGAAAAGAAAAGAACAGAGAAGAAAGAAAGAAAGAAAGAAAGAGAAGAAAGAAGGAAGGAAAGAAAGAAAAAGAAAGAAAGAGAAAGAAAAAAGAAAGAAAGAAAGAAAGAAAGAAAGAAAGAAAGAAAGAAAGAAAGAAAGAAAGAAAGAAAGAAAGAAAGAAAGAAAGACGATCTGCAGTCGCAAATGATTGTACTAAATATAGGATGGGACTTAAGTTGAGCGGCAGATACATATCTCTGGTCCTTGCTGTGCAGCTAGGTAAGTGGATTCATACTTTCATGATGAACATAACTGGATTTTTTAAAGTGTCTCTTCTTCTGCTGCTGCTTCTGCTTCCTCTTCTTCCTTCTTCCTTCTTCTCTTCTCATGCCAAACAAATGCCCCGCACTAACCCGTAATATCTAAATTAACAAGGCTCTGTAATGTGAGAGTTCTTGCTATGCAGTTATATGATATAATGTGCTGAGGGCATTTTGGGCTGCTTTCTATCTACATTTGCCTGTTTATTCGAGGTCTCATAGGTGGGTATGTTCTCTCTCATCCCCCCAGGACTCATTTCTTAACTGGGTTGTTTTACCTTGCTTTCGTCGTCGTCGTCCGTCCCCCCCAAGAAACCCTCGTGCCCGTGTGTGTGTGTGTGTGTGTGTGTGTGTGTGTGTGTGTGCAAGATTGCATCACGGCAAAGCACATCCATCCTATTTGTCCAAAGCTAAATTCTCTCCCTCTATGAGAAGGCAAGAACGCAAATAATGTACCCCGACTATTACGGATGTTGCTTTGCGAACAAAAAGAGCACAAATCGTGCCAGTTCAAAGTTTCTGTGTCAGGTGTGGTGTTCTGTCAAAGGATATTTGAGATGCATTTTATGCTGTGTTAAAATCGTTGGGGGGGGGGAGATCGAAAGGAACAAATCCAAAGGGAATCAAACGGAGCTTCATCAGATATATTCCTGCCCTCTGTCGCGAAACGTCTTGCTCAAAAATAGACATTTCGGTGGGAGGGGGGGGGGCAGTTCTGTTAGGGAATTGGTTTTGTTTCGTGTGTGTGAGTGTGTGTTTTAAAACGAGCGCGCTTCTCTCTACGTTGGTGAAGGAGAGCTTAAGATATTCCCGATTTCGTCCCTGAAACCCTCGCTTCGGCCGTTAAGCTTTGCAGTTGTAGAGGCGCTTGGAAGTTAGGATCACTTTCGCATCTGCACCGAGCCTTGTTTAGAGGAGATGCGCGTTGTGAGGCGGGAGGGGGGGGGTTGAGAAAAGCCGCTGCGGTTGGCAGCTTCACAGAAAAGCATGCCCTTCCACGTTTTTGTCAAGGATGCTTGATTTAAAGGACTGCAAAGCACAAACACAGAGACACGTCCGCACGCACCCCTTTATAGAATTCGTTTCCCACCCCCATCTCCTCCCCGGAGGTTTCCTGTCCCAAATCTTGTGGTCTCGGGTTTATTTCTCCTAGCGAGCTTTTTCTCTGTGCCGACAAGGTCTGCAGCGTTTTGGAAACCCAGGCGTGGGGAGAAGGGAGAGATGCGAGACCCTTCTCGTAAGAGGTTTCCTGTTTTCGAAAAGAATAATAAAAATAATGGCCGGGAAACGGGTTGAGTGTTCTGTGGTGGGGAAAAAGAGGGTGGGGGAAACCGGGCAAAGAGCAGAAGGTATTTGCATTTCCACCCCAAATCTTGCTGGGTGTTTATTTGTTAAAGCTTTAGAATCGGAGAAGGGAAGAATTCTTCTTCCCTTCTCCGCAGCTTCGCCGGTTGTGTTTTTAACTGTTGGAATTCCGTTTCTGTAGAAGGAATTGGCGCGTTTCTATCCCGAGAAATAGGCGTTGCTGTCTCCCTTTCCTACCTTTGGGCTGGGAGAGATGCGGTTGCGTGTCGACCCATCCTCGAAAGGAAGGGGTTCGTTTGTCCCTTTATCTTTATTTGCCCGCAAGGTATCCTCCCGATGTAAGGATTTTGGAAAGGCTCAAACACGAGGCGCACAAAAATGCAAGGAAAATAGGCAGCGGGGGGATGGATGACTTGATTTGTGCAATGCGCGTGCGCTACAATTTCTATCGATTACTATCTTTATATTTGGTATTATTCTACTTCCAGCCGTTATGGACGTATTGAATAATAAACTTTCCCTGCTGCGCATTTGTTTTGTTTTGTGTTTTATTACCCACCTGGGTAAAAACGGTTTGTTCTAGCCTCGTAAATAAAATGGTTGTCCGGAGAGCTGCTTTCCGAAAACAAAAACAAAAGAGGGGGCTTTGGTTTTGGGCCCTGCACCAGGATGCTTGGAACGAATCCCGAATGACTGACCTTTCCAGGGAAACAAAGGTTATTTAAAAAGCAAAGGTAGGAAAGAGAAGAAGAGGGGACTGCGGATGTGAAAACACGCAGCGGAGCAACGGGAAGGCTAATATCTATATACATCCACCTCCCTTTCCCCCAGCTTCCAGGGTTTTAACACCTCCATAAAAATAATAATAATAATAATAATAAGAGGAGAATCGAATCCCGCATTGGGGCACGCGGGGGTTTGCAACGGTGACCGAGGCTTTGTTGGTTTCTTCTTTTGCCGTGCAAATTGGCTGCGCGTTCATCACGCAGGAAAAGGCCCTTTTCTGACAGCTGCTAGTGAAATCCCTGGTGAGATCCTTCTAAAAAAAAAAAAAGTGTCCTTTTTTCAGGCGCGACTGAATTTGGAACCTCCAGGGATGTAGCCCCCTTTCTATCTAGGCGACACCAAGGTCGACCGAGCCAGCTGAACAGGTGGGAATAGAAAGGTTAGGGTACTTAGCCTCTCTCTCCCAATGTCCACCGCTGCCCCTTTGCACTCGTCTGTAGGTGAGAAGCTGGGGAGAAGACACAAAGACTCCAGAGGCTTTGGGAAGGAGCGCTTTGCCCAGGCCTCAGGGAGGGAGGAAAGGAGAGGAAGGAAGGAAGGAAGGAAGGAAGGAAGGAAGGAAGGAAGGAAGGAAGGAAGGAAGGAAGGAAGGAAGGAAGGAAGGAAGGAAGGAAGGAAGGAAGGAAGGAAGGAGGGAGGGAGGGAGGGAGGGAGCCTGGGTTTATTCTTGGACTGGTGTCTTGTGTATGTTACTGGTTAGTTGGTTCGGTATGGCAGCCAACGCCTGCAGTCTAGCAGTGTTTTGAGATGCGGGGGAGTGAGTTAAAAAAAAAGAGGGAGGTGGTTACTAAATTGAGCTAACGATATAATCCGGCGGGGATGAGAGAAGTTCTACCAGCGCTGAGCTTTGATGTAACGAGGGTATATTTTACTCACCCACTTTAAATACATGCACCCACCAGCACGCACCGCATTCCCAAAGGATTAGTACGAACATCTCTAGGGTGGAAAAATCCCCCTCTCCCGATTGCAAATCCCCGTTCTTCGCCTGCCTTCCCGGGGCTGGAAGGGGCTTTCAGATTGCTGCAGAAGGCTGAAACATATGGACGTGAATAGCTTAATGGTTTGCTGAGAATCGAGCCAGGCGATCACTTAAAACCAAGAAGTCACTAATTCCCTTTCATTTGCTGCAAGATTGATAGGGATAAATTGCCCGTATACATTCACCTGCTCTCAAAAAAAAAGCCCAGAAAAATTGAGCTGGATTGATGTTTGTGCGTGCATATTTTTCAGCAACGTAACCAAGTGACCAACATACAGCAACAATGACCAAACTACCTCTCATTCACATATGCACACCCCACCGGGAGAGACTTATTTTACCACCGGTGCATTTCAGTTCCATTGAGATCAAATAAGACTCTGCCATCAAGTTCCATGGGTTGAAGATAATATGCTGTTTCCAATCTAGTCCTCGCCAGACATATAGGACTCCTATCATTGTGGCTGAGCATGAGTGGTGTAGTCAAACAGATCTGAAGAATATCAGGTGGGAAGGACTACCCTAATCTTTGAGGGAGGGATCTTGCATGCTAACAATATCATGCCAGGGAATGAGAGCTTGACTTTGATACGGGTTGCACCCAAAAGGACGCCACATTATCACCTTCTCAGAAAAGGATGCCCTTGTTTCAGGTTCCCTGAAGATCTTGCAATGAGACTATAGGCTCCTTGTGAGAGGCAGAAGATGAATAGCAGGGAATCAGCATCAATGATATGTGTGGTGGATAGGGACAGCAGAACAGACAAGGTTGGAATGGTAGGGAAACTCCTCAAAGGCAACAAAGGCGAATGGTGTAGAGAATAAATGAGAGGGAGACCCCAGAGGATATTTTTGTCTCTACCTGAATGGGAGAATCAGGAAAGTGATGGAGAAGTGATCAGAAAACAAGGACTGAGCATGCATCCAATATGTCAGTCACTGTTTATATTCCTTTACACTTACAATCCATTTATAAGTATCATTTGCATAAGAGCACTTTGTATTACACTCACTACCTCACATTTGTAAACACATGGGAGGAGGGGTACATGTTTCTAACTATTAAACTCATGGAGCAACATGGAGGGGGGGCAGGCAGGATATTTGATTGCAGAAAGAAATGATAAAAGATAGGACTTCAACATCTATCTACATTTGATGACTTCCAGATATGTTCATCATCCTCTATAGACAAATATACGGTATATACACTTTCTGGTTTTGAAATTATCTTAGGAATGTTCCTTCTATTCTGTAGATCACTGAAAAACTACTTAAGAGATGGTTTTAGCAACCTCAACAATGTGGCTGGCTTTAAAGTTCATTTCACCCATTTGTCTCTGTTCAGAAATCAATACAACATTTCAGAAGTTGATGTTTACTCATTTTAATGTAATATTATTCATAAAATAAAATAATTTTTAGAAACCCCTCTTCAAAATGATTCAAAACGGATTCTAAGATAAATAACGGTTAAATAACCCAAAATAATTTCTACTGCTATTGTTGTTGCAATAATGGTTTTATGAATTAAGTTATTTCTGGGTCACTTAAGGAAGAGTTAAATGCAGAGTTTGATCTAGCTGTGCTTTAGACCCACTGTGTTTCGTTTCAAATGCAGCTTCTCCAGTTTCATGTAAAAGAGTGGTGGTGGTTTTAGATGAAGAAAGCTACTAGGAGAGCAGATTCTGCTCCTATTGTAGTTTTGGTGCAGCTGTGTGAAGGTGAAAGGAAGGTGCACTTGATCGTGGCGCTTTCTGGAATTAAACTAGGGGTGGGTATAGCATGCTACTATCTTGTTGGGAGCTGTCCAGCTGATATGGTGCTGATCTGTTCTCCAGCATACCTGGTGCAAGCAGTCAAAGAAGCGAGCAAGTGCGATGCAGTCTTTAAGGGCTTCTCGGATTGCGTGGTCAAGATGGGCCAAAATATTGCCAACTATCCGCAAGACCTGGATGACAAGAAAAATCTCGAAACAATCTGCCGGTAGGTTCCATTATGCTTTTACAGTTGTTTTCTGTTTGTGTGTGTTTATCTATATGGTTACTCTAAAATGGTTATTGTAATTTTTAATATTTATATAATTACCTACATTTTTCTTTGAAAGTCATTTGCTATTGTAGTTAGGTATAAGCAAAAGAAAGTCAATTACTTGTAAAAAAAAAACAATTATTTCATATGGGTTTATAAACTTAACCCTCAGGAGACAGGGTTTCTTGCCCATTCTTGCCCAACAAGAATAACCATAATAAGCAGACAAAACTGTTTGATGTAATCTTCATGCATCCTTGCCATTGTTTGAAATCACCCACCTACCCAAGCTAAGCACAGATCAATGGAAATAAAATCTGTCAGATTTCAGGGGAATTTATTTTCAAATAACATATGATTTTCTGGGCAGTTCACATCTTATTAAAGACAGTAGAAATATTTTAAAAATATTTTAATAGATTTACATTACAATGAACTGGGCCTCAAATTATCAGGGACTTCTGCTGCAGTAATTCTTTTTTCTACACCATTTTTTCCTCGACATAAAAAAAAAAAAAAACCATAGCCAGCTGTATACTATTGATGGCCAGGTGCTTACTTCCACCAAAATGTGCATGCTTGAGACAAAGCGCTTAACAGCCCCTGGATTGGCTGACTATTTTCCTCAATAGGCTTTTCTGCCTACTACGTCCATAAGTTAATGCTATATATGTTTACCTCTTTCCAAATAATTTTTGGAATGGAGTAGGAAAGAATATTTACCCATAATTAGTGAAAGAATTAGTAATGCTTTAACGTGCTTCTTAAATACCAACCAATTTTTTGTTAAGCAACATAGCAATGTAATAGTAACATGTTCTATTCTATTTTTAGATCATTTTTCTGGGCAGGGTACTCTAATTTGACATATTAACCAGTATAGTTATGCTGACGTTTTCCTTCCATGATGGGGGTTACTATAATACAGAATATGGATTCAAATGCAGATCTTTCCTTCATCCCACGCTTCTTTCAAGACATAATGGCTAGCTATTTAAAAATGCAGCCATAAATTATTTTGTCTTATGGTGGTGTGTTATGATGCAATTCTGAAAAACCACAAGCCACTTTCAAGCTCTTTTATCTCTGATGAAGCTGCTAAGATGGTCAGTTTCCCTGAGGAAAAGGGAGAAACCACTTTTTGTGTCCCATTTAAATTCAGAAACTGACTTGTGGAGTAATGAGCAGAATTGTTGCTTGTGCTTTGCAGATTTCGAAGGTTGCAGTTCTAAAACTGGAAACAGGCTAGCTTGAAATAATCAGATTCAATCCTACATAAATATATTAAGCCAGTCCAATATTTAAATGGAAACTCAATATGCTGCCAGATCTCCCTCATGTGTTTGTGGAAGTCATCCCATCCAATTTCAACTGGACTTATTTCTGACACAGACTGTATTGACCTTGGAGCATACTGCAAATAATCGAATGGAATTTACTTCCAGCATTAAGACTTCAATCTTAAAAGAGATTTAATGGGAATTAAATACAACTGATTGGATTCATCGAGTCTTATCTCTGGGCATATTAGCCTACATGTACTGGGTCTTTTAAGGACTGTTGCTCAAGTCTCTATGGTTAGTGAGCTTCACATTAGTAATGAACATTGTTGTTCATTACTTGTACTTGTTTGGAAATAAATTACGTTGGGTGCACCGGAGCAATTTTCTAGAGAAAAGAGACTGGACAAACTGGGTGTTGACCAAATTGCATCCCGATTTTAGCGAGTTGTCTCTGGAGAGAGGGAAAGGGGGAAGGACAGAGTTTAGCTTGAAGCAAGCTGGACTGTGGAATCGGCTGCCGAAAATCTTTCACACGCTTCCATGTGGCGCCCTGTTTACTTGGAAGACAAGCCTTATTTCTACTACCACCGTATTCAGAAGCGTAAACAGAAGAAAAAAAAAAAATCTTGCTCTGACTGGAAGGTGTGTCCAGTGGCACCGAAACGAGGAATCGAAATGGTCGAAGGTTCTCCTTTCCCAACCCCTGACCAAAAAGAAGAAAAAGAAAAAGGCGCGGAAATGCACCTCCTTCCTTTGTTTTTCTGGCTTTTAAAGCTCCGTTTTTTTAAGGCCTGGAGAGACACAAAAACGGCCTTGTTGAGGAGAAAGGCTGCGCACACACTAGGGAGGAGGAAAGGAAGAAAGTGCGAGGGAAGGAGGGAAGAAGGAGGCGGGCAAGACTGAGGAAGCCTTGCGGGAGGCCAAGCACTCCCGCCTCTCCTAAGCACAACACACGAAGCAGACAGTGCGTCGACACGTGTACGCTTGACCTCCCCCCCCCCCCATATTGGAAAACTCCAATGGCGTTCCCTAGAGGGGAGAAATGTCTGCTTGGGATCGTGCAGAAATAACGACGGGAGAGCCACAAGCCACAAGCAAGGCAGGCTCGGGGGAGGCGGAGGAGGCGGGGGCGGAGCGGAAGCCTTGCCCTACATTCCGCAATTGGAACCAGGCGCATTCCGCCAGGCCGCCCCCCCCCCCTTTCCCTTCCTCTGATCTCTCTCTCTCTCTCTCTCGCGTGTCGAAAGAACCTCCGGGAAGATTTAGTTTGCCTTCGGGAGACGCAATTACGGCAGAAAATACAACAGGAGAGACGCCCTTTCCGCCTTCTCCGGGCCTCATTATTTATTACAAACGGCAACCAAGCGCTGGACTCCACCAACAGTTCGGAGGCCTCGTAAATTACAAGGTGTGGCAGCCCCGCCACGAGCCTGTTACAAGCCACCAGAAGTCATGAGCAGTCGAGGCCACGTGTCTGTCGTGACAAGGGGCGAGCCTGGGGGGGGGAGGGAGGGGGATAACGATTCCTATGATTAACATAATGTAATTTTGCGATTTAATTATTATTATTTGGAAGGGAGGAGAGAGAGAACAAAATAGTCGTTTTACAGATACAACAATTGCATCCTGGACGGTGTGTGTGCTTTTTACCATTCATATTTTGTTGCTGTCACTGTTCTTACTGAATTCTTGGAATTGCTTACAAGTCTGGAACTGATTCATCGTTAGCCTGGGAGTCGCAAAATTGAATACTAGTCAATGGAAAGAGCTTCATAATGATGCACCAATGAGCTCTGAAGAGCTCAAATGTTTAAAGATCAGGAAAGCGTTCTGCATGTGCTCAAGGACGCAATTGCAGTATTGTTAATGTAATACCAGGCTGGTCCTTTCATTAGAGCCAAGTGTCCCAAAGGTGATTTTTCACGAGCAACTTTTTTTCTCTGAAGATGTTTCACTTCTCATCTACAAGAAGCTTCTTCAGCTCTGACAGGATAGTGGGGAAGGGAAGGATTTATATTCCTTGCAGACAGCTGGTCATTTGCATCCTTTTAGAGGATCATTGAAGCACTTGGTGGTTTATCTGTGTCCTCAGGATCACATGAGTAATAGGAATAGATTTCCAGAGAAAAATGGCAGACTACAGGAACCAGGAGCACTACTCAGCTGATCCTGAAGACACAGATAAACCTCCAAGTGCTTCAACAACCCTCTAAAACAGGGGTGTCATACTCAAGGCCTGGGGGCCAAATCTGGCCCATGGAGTGCGTAGATCTGGCCTCGGTCCCATCCTGGAAACAGTGAAGGACCGGTTTGCAGTGCCTCTGCCAGCAAAAACAGAGCAGCCCTCCCAAGCTTTGTTTTCGCTGGCAGAGGGTTGCAGGAGTCTATCGCAGCCAAAACGGAGCTTGGGAGTCCATTTTCACTGACAGAGCGCTCAGGCCATCACAGGCCTGACATGAGTGACGAGCTGGCCACGTCCCCCAGCCCCCCCAAGGTCAAACACAACCTTGATGCGGCCCTCAATGAAATTGAGTTTGACACCCCTGCCCTAAAAGGATGCAAACGACCAGCTGTCTGCAAGGAATATAAATCTTTTCATTCCCCTCCATCCTGTCAGAGCTGAAGATGGGAAGTGAAACATCTTCAAAGAAAAAACAAGGAAGTCCAGTTGTCTCCTGAAAAAGCACCTTTGGGACAACGATGACTTGGATGACTGAGAATCTCTACAGACCATTAGAGTGAAGTGTTTACTTTAGGCAGTGGGCATGGGAAATGAGGGGAGGGAAAGTCATAAAAGGCTAAATAAGAGCCACCAGCTTTTTCCAGCATTGAGGTTTTAGTTGCCAATTCATTGGGATTCTCTTTACAAAATAGGGACAGGTTCAGACACCCAAATAACTGAAGGTCATATCTAGCTTCTCAGACATCACTTTTAGACTTGAAAGCATATTTCAGGACTAATTCGTGGTCAACTCCAACTCCTGAACTGCATGCTTTGCAAAGTCTTCATTTTGCTTTTGTACACAAGAGACATTCTTCAGTTAAAACAGATGACATCTTTCACAACAAACATTCAGTGAAACATAAAATTTAATAGTCCTAAAAGAAATGCAACAGCCTGGTTAAATTCTCATCACCATGCATCATCGAAGGAACTAAAATGAAGGCCCTAAAATGACAGTTTTCAGCAGCAGGCCAACTTCCACACCAAATTACAGGCAGAAGGGTACAACTTCCAGTCCCTGCAGCTGTTTCATTTGGCAGCTTCTTGATCCTAAAGACCCAACACTTGGAAGTAAATCTCTCTGGCTTAACAGTAGCTTCCAAGTAAGTGTACTTAGGCTCACTATTCAAATGGCATGTTCCATTAAGAGGGAAGAAACTACCATAGTACAGCTAAATGAAGAAATAACCAGGAGAGGCAGAATAGGTAGCACCACTATAAATACTTCAACACAGCTAAAGTGAGACTTTTGGGAAAGAAATGGTGAACTGAAGATGGCTCTGCTAAAAGTAGAGCCAAGAACTATAGTGGAATAAAGAACCAGCAATTAAACTGGCTCTTTGTAATTCCCCTCTGAACAAGGGCTTCAGATTGCCCAAGAGCACTCCATACAGTTATTTCTGCATTATAGTGGTGTCTAGCAGGCTTAAAGCTCTGGGTGATGAGGGGATAACTTTTTTTTTTTTTTTGCTTGATCTGTGGTGAGCTCAGTCAAAAGGACACTGGCTTCACATACTTTTCTAATCATTTTCAGAAATTGCTTCTTAACTACTTTTCAGCTTTTAGAAATCTTTGGAGAGAGATGTTTTACAGCATCAGGTGAATTTTCTTAAATCCTTAGCAAAAGAAGTTTGAAATACAAGTGTAAAGATGTTTAAAAACATTTTTTGGAATAAACGGCAAAAAACTGATTAGAACTTTGATTTTGGAAAGTTATGAATGGACTAAGGGTCCAGATGGATTTAAAATAAGGTTTTGGAATGGATAATAATCCTTTTCATGGGGAAATGTTTTTGTTTTGAATTCTCTTTTTTTAAAAACGATAGGATGAGACTTTGAAGGTTGGACACTAGAAGGAACTAAACAAGAAGGAACTAAAAATTACATTTGAAGGAGAAGAACTTAAATTTGACTTACTGATATAGACTGGAGCAAAGTATTCTAACATGGGGCATATCAAAGGACATTTGTGAACAATGGATCCAGAAATTATTTTTAAAAGTATCTGCTTCTATAGACTGTGTTCGAAAGATGTTATGGAAGAGAATCAAGTTATTCTGAGCAAGACTGATCTGAAAGTGGATTTAAAAATGAGAGACAAGAATGAAAAGATGCAACACTGGACATACAAATGAAACTGGATGTCTTAATTAAAAGGGATATACAGATAAAAAAACCAAAAGATTGACCTGGAAAACTTTTCTATATTGGATTTACAAAAGAAGCTTGTTAAAGCTCTGAAGAATTTTGTGAGAAGGAATAAAGAAGTTGTAGGTCTAGGACTTTAGTTGAAGGAACTAAAGATTGCTAAAGGTAAAAAGAAGGAATAGACAGTTGGTTTATTTGATCAAGGTTAAAATAGGTATGTTATTTCTGATAACTTAATGGATTTTTGCTGATCTGGACTGAATGAGCTGTACGAACTTGTTTACAGATAAGCAATGGAATGTCTTCTTGAGATCATGCCTTGTATTTTAAAAGGTGATAAGTTACTAAAATTGATTATACTTGTGGTGAAAGGAGAAATCATTTCTTTATTTCTTTTCTTTTTCTTTACTATATTATTTTTTCCTTTTCTATTTTTTCTCTAATGCACTTTGGGTTTTTTTTATTTTATTTTACTTTGTATTGGTTTTTATTTCTTTAATTGCAATTCTTAATAAAATTACTATTGAAAAAGAAACAGCTGCGGTGAACAATTAGATAATGCCAATCATTTCTCACAATTGCCTTTGGTGACCAAGGTACATGGCTTTGTTTAGTCTTGCCTGGATTCTTATAAAGTGAGCTTTACAATATAGTTCTCACCAGAAGATAAATAATATTATATATTAAATATCAGAATGTTTCCAGTAGCAGCTAGACAACTAAGCTGAAAGTTTAAGACAGTCTATAATTACTTTTATCTTATTGTGGAAGTACCACCTGAATGGCTTTATCTGATTCAGTGTCATTCCACCTCACTTAATTTTGTTTTAATATGCCCTTATAATTTTGTTGTGTGAACTGCTTTAGAATGGCACTGTTTTTCACTTTAGAAGACATTCCTTGTTATTCATATGCATCCTTTAAGGGATTGCATATACAGGCAGTCCTCGATTTATGACCACAATTGAGCCCGACATTTCTGTTGCTAAGTGAGTTTTGCCCCATTTTACAAACGTTCTTGCCACAGTTGTTAACTGAATCAGTGCAGTTGTTAAATTGGTAGCCCAGTTGTTAAGTGAATCTGACTTCCCCATTGTCTCTGCCTGTCAGAAGGTCGTAAAAGGGGATCACGTGACCCCAGGGCATGCAACCGGCATAGGTATGAACCAGCTGCCAAGCATCTGGATTTTGGTCACATGACCATTGGGATGCTGTGAAGGTCGCAACTGTGAGAAACGGACATAAGTCACTTTTTTCAGTGCCATTGTAACTTTGAACGGTCACTAAAGGAACTATTGTAAATCGAGGACTACCTGTATTTGTATCACTTTTCCCTTGAACGAGTTTGAGAGAGCTGTTGGTTTGAGGTGGGGAAAGTCTATTTTTGGGACCATTTTTATCTGTATATTTTTTTTTCCATCTGCTGCACTCCTTTCATTTTTCCCAGGTGGTTTTTTTTTTTTTTTTTTAACAAGGAATTGTTTTAGGAATCTGGTGCATTTTTTTTTTTTAATTTGATTTATATGCCGCCCTTCTCTGGAGACTCAGGGCGGCTTACAATGTGTTAAGCAATAGCCTTCATACTTTTGTATATTTATACAAAGTCAGCTTATTGCCCCCACAAACTGGGTCCTCATTTTACCCACCTTAGAAAGGATGGAAGGCTGAGTCGACCTTGAGCCTGGTGAGATTCGAATTTACAGTAATTGCAGTAATTTGATGCAATCTGCATCATTAACAGATTTTTTTTAAGGTGCAACCCTTTAATTAAGCAAATTTCTACTTTCAAGCTTTAATTACAGATAATCCTCAATTTACAACCATTCACTTAGTGGTAGTGAGTGTTCGAAGTTACAACAGCATTGAAAAAATGACTTATTGACCTTTTGTCACACTTAATGACCATTGCAGGATCCCCATGGTCACGTGATCAAAATTAAGAGGTATGGCAACTGGCATGTATTTATGATGGTTGCAATGTCCCAGGGTCATGCCTTTTGCGACCTTCTTACAAGCGAAGCCAGATTTACTTAACAGCTGTGATACTAACTGAACAACTGCCATGATTCACTTAACAACTGTGGCAAGAAAGGTCATAAAATGGGGTAACACTCACTTAACAACGGTCTTGCTTAGCAATTCAAATTTTGGGTTCAATTCAATTATGGTCGTAAGTTGAGGATTACCTGTATATTCCAAGGTGCCATTAACTGCCTTTCCTCTTGAAAAATGTACTTTAAATTTTATAGATTCTCTTTAGAATCCTTGGCTGCATTTATTTATAATTTTATTATATTTCTAATCTAATTGATAATGTAATTTTCTGGACAGATTAAAAAACTAAATCAATAAAGGCTTAACCAATAGAAAGCAGCAATAAAACAGCATTATGAAAGGCATGAGCCTACATTATGTAGGCATGTCAAATTATAAATTGAACCATCAAAGCAGGGGCATCCAACTTTGGTGATTTTAAGACTCGTGGACTTCAATTCCCAGAATTCCCCAGCCAGCTGAAGTCCACAAATCTTAAATTTGCCAAGACTGGACACTCTTGCCACAAAATCAAAAATACATGGAAAGCTAATTAAATTTTTGAACCAGAGTTCAACTCTAAGCACTTGTTCTGAGAATCAAGTGGTAGCATTAAAATCTGTAGAGCAGTAAGAGAGCAGTCAATTATTATCTCTTCAATTATTTACCCTCTTTCCTTTTAAGAAAATTTAGATGGTTCCTAAATCCTGCTTTTGTTTCACAATGACTGGGTTTGCATACCTTTTCCCATCGTTTTCTTAAGGATAATCAATAGGCAAAATATTCTTGGTTTGTCCAACCAACTGATCCCTAAATTATGTTGAATTCATTCTGGCGGGCTTCTCATGATTAGTCCAGATTAGGAAAACACAGGACAAGCGTTTTCTCGGGATGAGAGAGCAGCAAACAAAAGGCTACAATCTCTTTTATTAGTTACCCAAATACAGCGTCATCAGAAGGCGTTATTATGGCTACACATCTCATATTACATACAAGAGATAGGAAAGCAATGGTAAAGATGCAAAGCAAAACCTAACTCTGGCTGCTTGGTACCAGATACTACCAGGCGAGAAGCCCATCTCCGTTATCTGATTCTCAGGAATGTGTTTACAAAGAGATAGGAGATGTGTCTGCTTTGCTTCTCAGGAATGTTTATACAAGGAGATATCTTTGCTTTTGCAGGCACAGCCTATGTTATAAACAAAGAGAGAATGAATAGGGCCCTTCAGAGAGTATCCATATGAACCCGCTTTTCATAGTTTGATTATTTCGATGCTAAGTCCATACAAGTGTCCAACCAGTTAAACTGGTCTATACATGTACTATGGCCACTGCATTCCCACAAATTACCACATAGATACAGGTGGAGTTTGGGCAACACCCACCCTAAAATGTGGCTCACTCATTTGTGGTTTCATGTGTCATGGAAATCAATCAGATAAAACATTTTGAAGCAATTTAATCTGAAATGTAGTGCCTATAATAAGGAAGTGACTTTCATGTTTGAATGCGGGTTTGAACCTGATCTCTGCAACTTTCCAGCACCCTAACCGTTACCTGGCACTCGAGGTAATATAATTAAGACATCCTTTCTGTCAGGTTCATGAGGGTCCCTGTCACTAGTTCCATTAACTAAGAGTATCAAAGACATTGTATTAAAAAATCTACAGTATTTCTCTTAAAGCTGAGTTGTCACAACTCTTCCCCACTCCACTCGCATTTTTCATTACTGCTCAGGGGGAAAATATTATTACAACATAAGCTGCACGTTTCTAAGCACTTCCAATTTTGTTTTAATTTAGCAGTGAGGGGAAAAAAAGGTTGGGCCATGTGCCAAGTTATTTTCTATCACTGTATGCAGTCACAACTTGGCAACCTAGGATGCGTTCATACATGGCCTCCCGGGATGAGTCAAAAGAGGCAAGATAGCTAATGGGACTTGTGGCTTTTAACTGTTTCGGAATGGGTTCCTCCAAGGCATTCCCCACGACTTCCTACAAATCTATTTAGCAGTGCCTTACACCAGAACATCATTTTCTAACCCAATATCTTTACTGAATCCACATAAACGTATCTCTTTGGAAATGGAGTGGTAGCAGCTAGCTGACTTGATCTGAACTAGAAAGTTGGAAGTTTTTTTGGGGGGGGGGAACCAGTTGACATCTAAGTTAGTCTTATCAACTATTTGATTCCAACCAAATTATCACACTCATCATATCCAGCCCACATCCATTAGAATAGGACTGGGCTTACATAGCATGCTAAACTATAACAAGGTTTGTTTTTGGCAGAGTGTGGTGAGCTAATCTAGTCACTTTTGTGTATTAACTAAATTGTTCACATTATATATAACTGCAGACTAGAATTTAGTGGAACAGATGATCCATTGCTTGACACAGTGTTGGTGTTTATATAACATGTAAGCCAACATGTAAGCCAACAAGTTTAGGGCAGCTTGCATGCATTCAAGTATTATAATTTATTAAATAAACTATGGTTATAACAAACCATGGTTTAGTACAGTAAATGAATTCAGTCAGCAATATACACTTTTGTGCATTCCTAATAGGGCTGCCAACCATTTAAGTAAATTAAGTTTGGGGTTGGGTTGCAGATGAGGGAAGAAATCCAGGTTCAATTCCACCTTCAGCTACTAGAAGGGTGAACAATATTTCTTGTCATCCCTGACCATCATCTACACTCTTTGGGGAGGATGAGGGTTGCAATGGTACATTTGCAGGACATCAGCTTGGTCCAGCCACTATACTGAATAATTACATCAAATAACTGTTTATAAAAAGCACAGGTTGCACTCTTTGGGTGCTTTTTTTTTTTTTTTTTTGGCCAATCACCTTTACTCAACCTCTCCTAAGTCACAAAGCTGTTCTCTGAAAAATCAAAGGAGAGACTACTATTATGTTCACTCCCTTGAGCAACTAGAAGAAGTGCAACATATCTTTCTCTAACAAAATAAATGAACTGCTCATCAATTCTAGACTAGCCTATAATTTCTCTGAAGTAAGAAAGATTACGTTTTTCAATTATGCATAGATGCATCCCTAGCAGACGTCTCAGAAGGGATATCCTTCCTGTATGCTAGTATAGGAGAAATTGGTTTTTTTAAAAAAACATACCTTTGCAACCTGTGATTTTTATAAACAGTTATTTGATGTAATTATTCAGTATAGTGGATAGGGCATCATGGACCAAGCTGATGTCTTGCAAATGTACCATTGCAACCCTCATCCTCCCCAAGGAGTGTAGATGATGGATAGGGATGACAAGAGATATTGTCCTATAGTCCTGCAGGCTCCAGGTTAGAAGAGTAACATCCAATGCTGGTAAAATTTCAGGAAAACAGTGAGACGAGTCCTCAGTCAGGAACAGCATTTTTCAACCTCAGCAACTCCCAAGATGTTTGGACTTCAATTCCCAGCAATGATTCAACTCCCAGTAATGCTGGCTAGGGAATTCTGGGAATTGAAGTCCTGGGGTTGCCAAGGCTGAAAAACACTGGTCTGGAGCATTGGCTAACTTCTGGAGTGAGAGTGGGGAATAGACATTGTACTGAGGTGAAAGAACCAAATAGAATTGCCAGGACAATGGCTTCTCTGCCAGATACACCAGTCCTGCCCTCCCTATTTGCCATTTCCTGCAAGGCAAAGTTGCCTTTTTCTGCTCTGTCCTGTCTCCTTTGATTTTTCAGAGAACATGTTTGTGACTTAGGAGGGTTGAGTAAGGGTGACTGGCCAAAAAGAAAAGCACCCAATGAGCTTCTACTGTAGTAGCTGAACTTGGAATTGAACCTGGATTTCTTCCCTCATCTACATCCCTACTCCAAACTATCAGCATTTACTGAAATGGTTGGCAGCCCTCTTAGGAGTGCACAAAAGTGTATATTGTTGGCTGAATTCATTTATGGTACAATACCATGGAGTTTATTTAATAAACTATACTTGAGTTCATACAAGCTGTGCTAAGCCAACATGTTGGTTTACAAGATACATGAACTGTCAAGCAATAGGTCATCTATTCCTATTAGAAATGCACAAAAGTGTTTATTGTTGATTGAATTCATTTATTGTACTATACCATGCTTTTGTTATAACCTCCATTTATTTAATAAACTATAATTCTTGTTGAATTATACAAGTCAACATGTTGGCTTACATGATACATGAACCCAAACACTGTGTGAAGCAATGGGTCCCCTATTCCTATGAGGAATGCAGTGTATATTGTTGACCGAATTCATTTATTGTACTATACCATGGATTGTTATAACTTTAGTTTATTTAATAAACTATAATACTTGAATTTATACCTGTACAAACTGTGCTAAGCCAACCTGTTGGCTTACATGAACCCAGACACTGCCTCAAGCAATGGGTCATCTATTCCTATTGGGAATGCACGAAAGTGTAAATTGCTGACCGAATTCATTTATTGTAAGGACAGATGGAAGGAGGCTTTGCCAGTATTTCCCACCAATTTCTCTCTCTCTCTCTCTCTCTTGTGTCTTTCCCTCCTTCTTCAGATACTGGGATGACTTCCACTCCTGCACCCTCACAGCCCTCACGGATTGTCAGGAAGGGCTGACAGACGTCTGGGAAAAACTGAAAGAGAAATCCAAAAAGCTCGACTACGAAGGCAACCTATTTGTCCTCTGCGGCAAAACCAACCGAGCAGCCTCGTCCCTCCTAGCCTCTGCCTCCCCGGTGCTGTTGGTGGCTCTTTCCGCCGCGTTGGCGACTTGCATCTCCATGTAGAAGGCCCTTCACGTCGACAGCACGCGCGGATCCATCCACAAGACACAGGATTCCCCCAGCCTTCCTTCAGCCCACCTCCTGGCCCCTCCACCGCCGCTGCTGCTTCTCTCTTTCTCCAAGAAGTGGATTTACAGAGGAAACGTCTCTGCCCCTTGGCTTGGAGCGGAGGGGAGGTGGGGGAGCTTCCCCGCCCCTCCCCAAAGAAGTGGGGGGGGACACGTTGTGAAGTCTCCGTGATGCTGATGATCCCAACACCCATCTTGGGGAAGGACTGGGGGGGAAAAGAGAGAGAAACGGAAGCCATCACGACCAGCCTGGTCTCTCGCTCGCTCCCTCTCTCGCTTTCTCTCTCTTTCTCTCTCTCTCTCTCCTCCTCTCATTTCTTTTGCGTTCAGATGATTTGCCAAATGGTCCCCATCGGTGAGCAAAGCAAACAGCCAAACTCGGACCTCAGCTTTAGTCCTCTCTTCAGAATTAAGGTCAACTCCAGCCCGCTTTTTCGTGTGTGTGCGTGTGTGGGTGTGTGTGGGTGCGTGAGCGCGCGCGCGTGGGTGCACCAAGAATCTCAGGAACGGCTTCCAGCCACCACCGATTACTAATAAAGAGTTAATAGGTAATAATAATAATAATAATAATAGTAACGATAGTAATAAAATAATACTACTAATAACACTACTCACGGGAACGAAAGAGGAGCTCGGTTCTTTCCCTCCCCCCGCCCGCCTGCCTGGGGAAGGCAAAGCCTCTCCTGGAAGGTTGAATTGAGCGAGGAAGCTGGAAGTAAAGAGGGGGGAGGGGAGCACGACCGGAAATGGAGCCACCTGAGCACGTGGGTTGAGCGGCTTTCTAAGGGGATGAACTCACCGACGTTTGATCTTCTCGCCTCGGAAACTCTTTGTCGTTTTACTGATTTGTTTTCGATATCCCCTTCCACCACCATTTCACTTCGAAGAACCGAGACTCCCTCCTCAATGGGTGGCGGGAGTGAGGGAGGAAGAAGGAAGAACGGGGGAGGGGAAGTGGAGGGGGGGGAAACAAAATGGAAAAAACCAAAATGCGATTTTTTTTTTAATAGCTTAAAAGAAGCGCCCCCGTGGAATGCTGCTAAGTGTTGCGGAAGGCTGAGCTTAAAGCCGTCAAAACATCCTTCAAGTCTTCACTGCCTTTTTCCGTTTAATTCTCTCTCTCTCTCTCTCTCTTTTTTTTTTTAAGAGTTGTCCCTCTTGTTTTATAAATGTTTCACCATTATTGGCTATCCAACAGATCACGGGGGTGGGGGTGGGTGGGAAGAAAGGTAGATGTTAACGTTACAAAAATAATAAGCGAACACACAACCTAAAAGGTTCTGTGGGAGGGGTATATTAAGAGAATCTTGATTTTAAAAGAAAAAAATGTAATTTAAGAAAGTTTATTATAAAGTTAATGCAGCAAAAAAAATAAATAACATAAAAGATTTGCTACAAAGTATAGAAAAAGGTATAAAATAAAATTATTGTTTGAAATGAGGATGCAGTTTTATTTTCTGGGGAAAGAGGTTATATTCATGCCATATGCAACGCAGGTGTCTCTGGAGTTATGGAAAAGAGCAAGTTTTAAGAAAACGAGTCATTTCGGAGGTTCAGCTAAACGGCGCCTCTCATGAAATGGCCTGGGGGGGTTTTTTGGTGGGGGTGGGGGGTGGAATGATGTCATCGATTTGGGGAAAGCGGGAACCAATGGCACATGTCTGGAGTCAGTTCGATCACTTTTGGAAACCAGCGAACTCTGGAGAGCTTCACTGATTTGCCCGAAATCTGACGCGCAGAGCTTTGGGGGATGTTGGAATATCAGATGCTGGAGCAGTTTTGCCCCCTTTCCTGTCCCCCAAATAGGAACCGATGTGGGGGAAAAAAAAGATGGACACGCATTCCCATTCTCTGCTTGCTGGATCGGTTTGTCTCCTACAAGGCCGGTTCTCTGCGGCCACCGCGATCCTGTAGCCACATTAAGCAATTCAACCCAGATGTTAGGATCGCAGTAGCAACTCCAGAGGTGTTCGAAAGTATTCTCCCAAAAGGAGGAACGGATTATACAGTGCATCCCCCCACCCTCTTGAAACGAATGGCGCCTCAAAACGGGGGAACCTTACATTCGGTTCAAAGGTTCGGTTCCCCGGTTCAAAGCCTATCGATAGAAAAAGAAAAAAAAATCGAAAATCAGTTTTATTTATTTCGCTGAGAGCGTTCTTTTTTATCTGTGTGCTGCCTTTAATGGGGAGAGGGGGAAGCATTCAGGGGCACCTTTGTGGGGGGGGGAGTGGCTTTGATACATTTTTAAAAAGGTTCCCCTCGTTGTTTATTATAAACATTTGTTTCAACGACCTGGGTATTTTGTCATATTTACCCCTCACCCCTCCCCGCCTCGAACCTCTCCAGGTGGGTCCGTGGGAATTGCAATCCCCCTCTATCTTGGAGGGCTTTTCAGTTCAACCAAGTCACCTTACAAAACCCCCGAAATCCACGTGCCGCGGAGTAACCTCAATACACCTATCTTTAGTTTCTCGCCCTGTTAAATTTAGCTCGCGGCGTGTCCTGAGATTTCCTTCGCCTGGCCCGGACGGACAGAGGCGCGAGAAGCTAAATAAATAACAGCTTAACCTTCTGTCGGTTCCGCCCCATCCTTTCAATTTCGGATGCGGTGGCGGGGTGGGGTGGTGGGGGAAAAGAGAGAAGAAGGCGACCTAACATTACCCGGGCTCGGGAAGGGAAGAGGGTCTGGAAGAGCCGCTTCTATAATTCATAAAAAGCAGCTCGGCTCCAGCTGCGGCGGGCGAAGGGAGGTGGGCTGGGGAATATAGCCGGAGAACAGAGCCGTTCTATTGATCCGGCAAGCAGCAACCGCTCTGAACTCGCCTATTTATAGCGCTCTACGCCCTCCGTAAAGAAGCCATCACCAATGCGTAAATCTACATGGAGGAATCGCTCTTTTCTTTCACTTGGAGAGGGTCAGAGTTATTACCAGGAATAATAATAATGATAGGATGATGATGATGATGATGATGATATTAATATTATTATTATTATTATTATTATTATTATTATTATTATTATTATTATTATTACATCGTACATCTTAAGAAGGTACTTGGTTGATTACCTAGAACGCTGGCAGCAACCCGTATCAACCATTAGCACCAGTCAATGGTATTTGTGATGCATTTGTGAATGTTCAGTTGACTTGAGTTTCATGTTCGATGAATAAAGTAAATAATAATAATAATAATAATAATAATAATAATAATAATAATAATAATAATAATAATAATAGGGTGAGGGGGCTTTATTTGACTCTTCAAGGGGTATCTTTCTTGTGGGTATCGTTTCCAAGCTGATGCAGGTGTATGGGTAGGCACGTCCAGGCGCCCGCTTTAGTAGCCAGGTGTGCTAGGCGTAGCCGTCCGTCCGTCCTATATACCCAGCCCTCTCCGAGAGGAGGAACGCCTCGAAAGAGCCTCGGTGGTGCAGCGGACTAAAGTGCTGTTAAGTGCTAGCACTTAGCTGCCAGCTGCCTGCAATTAGTGCAAGTTCGAATTTCACCAGGCTCAAGGTTGACTCAGCCTTCCATCCTTTCGAGGTAGGTAAACTGAGGACCCGGATTGTGGGGGCAGTAAGCCAATTTTGTATAGAACAACACCGCTTGGGGGTGGGGGCCGAAAGCCCTAATAAGCAAGTATATACAAAAAAGTATGCAGGCTCTTGCTATAATGCATTGTAAGCCGCCCTGAGTCTACGGAGAAGGGCGGCATATAAATTGGACTAATAAATAAAATAAATAAATAAAGGCGCGCTCGATGCAACGAGTTGTAAAAGCAAAGAAGCCAGGCGCGAAGGCGCCAATCAATCGATCGGCCGGCCAACCGAGCTGCTTGCTTCCCCGATGGATTGAATGGCAGCCACCAATGTGCCCGGGAAGTGGAGCCAAGGCGACGCCAGCCTCGGCACACGCGTCGGATTCTGCGCGCTCTTTGGGGGAAGGCTCAGAAGAAGAGGCCGTCTGGCCGTCTGCCTAAAGCCAGGAACGCGGGCGGCGCAGGAGACCTTCTCCTCGCCTGCCCTGAGGGGGGGGGGGGAGAGAGAGAGACTTGGCGGCTGGTCTTTTCCCTCGGGGGCGAACAAGCACGGGAGGTCTCAATTGGAAACGAAATACAGTATTCGCCGAAAGTCTAGGGTTCCCCCTCCCTTCCTTCCCCCCGAAAATGAGCCTTTATTAGATTCGCTGCTGGGAAAAGTCCTCCCCCCCCCCTTCATTCTTACTTGAGGAAAGAGGAGGGCTGTCGTAAATTCAGATTAGGTGGAAACCCAGCCAAGCTGCCCGTCGTAGAATTGGGAAAAAGCTACAGAGCGGTTTTAATCTGCGCCGATGTGCCTAAAATCATGTTATATTAATAAGCGGGCTAGCAATAATTGGATCGTGAGAGTTTGGCAAGAAGAGTCGTCCCATCAACGCTCCTGGCCAGGGATGGGCAACCGGGCTCGCGCCAAATGTTTCTGGGCTCCCGTTTCCCATCATCCACATCCTTCCTCCCCCTCCCCCCACGCAGCCAGCTATTTGGAGTTATGGGGATTGTAGTCCGACCCATTTGGAAGTCTCTGGAGTGTCTCCTTTGATGTCCTTAGAGATTTGATTGTAGTTAAAGAGGCAGACGCCTCCTCGTTATTTTCCCTGTACTTCAAGGCATTTTTTTTTTTTTACTAAAGCTGATAAATGTTATTATTGAAGAAAAGGATGATTGTATCCTAATAGCACACTCCATCTCCCACCCACACATAAACCGAATTGGTTAAAAAAAAAAACTACATTTTTTTTTAAAAAAAATCGCTTCCTCACTAGCTTTTTGTGTATTTACTTGCATCCCATCTCCCCCATCCTGAAACTTCTTTCTGTGGGGGGGGGGAAGAGTCGAGTCTTCCTGAGTTAATCGGGACGGACGATTTTTGGTCTGCTATCCTGTTATCCTAAATCCAGGATACTAATTTAAACTGACGACCTAAAGATCCCTAAGGAATAAACTGCACGGTTCCACTGACTGGAAAGTAGAACTCGCGCACCTCAGTGAGACCCCCCCCCCTCCCCAAATAATCCCGGCAGGGGAGCCGAGCGAGAGGGAGGGGGGTCTCTAACACTGGTCGGTCCAGGGGGAGGTGATTTTTGTCTTTTAAAAGGAAGCTGGAATCGGAAAAGGGTCTTTTTCGTGGAACCTCCCTCCAGGACTGAACCGAAGCGTTCCTTCTCCTTATTTCCGAGCGCGCATGAATGATGAATTATGAATAGCTTCTCCCCTTTGCTCGGTCGTCCTCTTTTAATAAGCAGCCTGCGATTGCCCCTAAGGGTCGCGTCCCCATGCGCGTGCGTGCCTGTGTGCATTTTACAGGAAAATCTGACAGAAACGGTGGAACAAATGCCCGCTCTCTCTCCTCCCTAGCATGTAACCCTGCGAGGGAAGCTGGTGGGAGCCCCACCCGGCCGATCTGGGTCCGTCTGGGGCGGAGCGGAGGGCGCTGGGCTGGGCGCCGCCTTTGGGACAGCCGGGGGAGTGGGGGGGGCTTGCGGAGGGGTGTTGCCCGGGGATCCGCCCTTGCTGCTCTCCGGGGAAATCTCTCCAGCAGTCCGCTGTTATTTCCATCTGCCCCGGAGGCAGCAGTGAGTTGCCCGATGGACAGGCCTGGGCTTGCTGGCATCTCTCCTTTTGAAATGAGAGAAAATAATAACAAATAATAACAAATAATAACAAATAATAACCAACAACAATTAATAATAATAATAATAATAATAATAATAATAATAATAATAATAATAATAATAATAATAATAATAATAATAATAATAATAATAGAAAAAATCACAAAGTACCGGGACTTGCAAATTGAAGCAATACCCAAAGGGCTACCCCGCTATTTAAAAATTCTAAATTTGCCGGACTTGAACATTTTGACTCTACAAAAAACCACCTTACTCGGAACAGTTTACATCCTCCGACGATACCTTAACAGTTCCTAGGTCCTTGGTTAGGACCCAAGCTGCTGAGCTATTAACCAGCCTCAAAGGCTGTGAATCTCACTAAAGATATAATAATAATAATAATAATAATAATAATAATAATAATAATAATAATAATAATAATAATAATATAATGCATCTATGAATAATAATAAAGACCAGAACCGGCAGCACCACAAATCAAGTACGTGGGATAGTTAAATAAACTCACCTAATCCAGACTTTAATGCTTGCTTTTATTTTCTATTGTAGGAAGTTAGCACCCACCCCTTTCCTAGAAGAATGAAATATTTTAGGAAATATTAAAAAGGCAGAATATTATGTTTCCCTGGATGAGAAATAGAGAAGAATGTTTTAAAGACGAAGCAGCTCCCACCTTCTTGCCCCCACCACCCTTTGTCAATGGGCCAGAGGCAGAAACTCAATTCTCTCCCATCTTTGTCAATGGACTATCATCTGCAACACAATAGGACCCATCTAGCACAGAAACTAACACAATAGGACCCATCTAGCAACAGAAAGTCACCACATGATACCTGGGAAGATTACATCAGCCAGCAAGGCTAGCTGAGACCCTCACCCCCTGGGAGTCTGACAATCAATCAGGATACTCTTTTGGGGCCCCAGGAAGTTCAAAGCCAGAGAGGACCAAAAACCCGGGGACTCACTGCGTCTTGCCCCTTTTCTGTTCAGGAACTCAAACCATGTGATCCTGTCCACCATTAAACCATCTTTCCAAGCAGTCTCCACGTTTCCAGTGTCTTTTTTCCCCACTTGGAACTGAACCCAGAAGGATATTTCTTCCTACACTATGATTAGAAGAGGGAGGGCGATGAGATAGGTAGGGTAGAAATAAGGATGTTTGTGTGTGGAAGCCCACAAACTTCCTGCCTTTCCGTAAACAAAGGCGTTGCCCACCATGTATCATCCAAACCTTGATTTTGAGGCTAAGGGAGAAGGCAGTTGAGTAAGGTTCCTGCTTTTGGAAGGAAATAACTTCCCCTTTCCAGTAAGACCAATATTAAAATCTTGATTTTAAATTAAGCTTTAGCATTTTCATTGCTCCATTTGGCCCCTATTGCAGACATCCAGCGCAGACCAAGCTTTCCCATTTGCAGGTGTGTTGGAAGCAGGCTGGGGAAAGGATGGTTGGAAGGAAATTGCTAGGTTGTCTGTTTTGTCAAGTGCCACACCTAGAATACTGCATTCCAGTTTTGGTCACCACACTATAAAAAAGATGTTGAGACTCTAGAAAAAATGCAAAGAAGAGCAACCAAGGTGATTAGGGGATTGGAGGCTAAAACATAAATGTTATGATAACTGGGCATGGCTAGTCTAGTGAAGAGAAGGACCAGGGGAGACAGGATAGCAGTGTTCCAATATTTGAGGGGCTGCCACAGAGAGGAGGGGGTCAAGCTATTTTCCAAAGCATTCAAAGACCAGACAAGAAATAATGGATGGAAGCGGAATATGGAGAGATTCAACCTAGAAATAAGGAGAAATTTTCTGACAGTGACAACAATCAACCAATGGAACAACTTGCCTTCAGATGTTGTGGGAGCTTCATCACTGGAAGCTTTCAACAAGAGACTGGACTGCCATTTGTCAAAAATGGTGTGGGGCAGTGATGGCTAACCTTTTCTGGACTGAATGCCCAAAACAAGAGCGTGCAAATGCGCACACATGCGCCCGAACCCCCAAAATGCAATGCACATGCGGCCCCCGTGCATATGCCCCACCTCCCACAATGCAGCACAGCCCCATCGCATGTGCCCCAACCCCTCCCTATATGCGGCAGAGACCCAAAGACCAGCTGGCTGGCAGGAGGCGCGCACACATGCACGGTGCAGCTGAACTGGGGAGACAGCTTGCATGCCCATAGAGAGGGTGCTGCATGCCACCTCTCGCATGCATGCCATAGGTTCGCCATCATGGGTGTAGGGTCTCCTGCTTGGGGGGGGTTGGACTAGATGACCTACAAGGTCCCTTCCAACTCATTTAATCTGTTAAGTGGGGCTTGGTTCTGTCCCCTTTTCCCCTCTTTCCTGAAATATTTTCAGCAGGCATATGATTCAGGGGTTGGATGACCATCTGCAGGGGATCATTTTGTACAGTCCTGCACAAGCAGGAAGATGGATCAGAGGATCTTTAAATCCTCCCCAACCTATAGATAAAGAGACAGATCCTAGGAGTCTCAAACGTCTCTTTCAGAAATTTGAGACAAATTGTTCATACAAGGAACAACCAAAAGCTTTAAAGACTGAGAAACCCTTTTGGAATGGGGCCAAGAATACATTTAATAAGGACATATTTTCCCCACCCACAATGAAAGGGTTGCCTTGGTTCCCATTGAAAAAGAATGAAGGGGTACAATTTGAATATGTTCTCTGATCTAGCGAGGACCTTCAATGGAGAAATAGTTCCTGAAGTGCAAATTTATTTTTTTCTAAATCATGTTTTATTAAGCAATTCCAGCTCTGGTGAAATTGTTCATGAATGTGGGTGAATTGAACCAGGGTGCCAGGGATTGTAATCCCGGGGATTACATTCCAGCATAATTTAGATTTTTTTTTTATTACGTTTAACAATGTAACTTTTCTTTCCCATTATTTAATATCTGTGCCACATAAAACCAATATGATTAGTACCTTAATTTCAAGTTCCTGCTAAATGACAAACTCCACTTAAAGCCAAGTTAAAAAGTTGGCAACTCTAGTAAGAGTGAAGTGAACTTTTGATTAGCTTATATAGAATTGCACTATCTACCACACACCAATTTGCTTCTTCCTTCCTTTGCTCACAGTAAATAAACAAATTAGTAATTGATTTGGCAAATCAAGTCTAACCTTCCTTTCCTATTTTCAGGAATCTATTCCTGTGAGATTTCACACACCTAAGCAAGAGCCTCTATGCTTTTTTCCCTGGGGTTTCACTGAACTACATAAACCTAAGCAGGGCTGCATAAAAGTCCTACAGAGACAATCTTAGCAACGTAAGAATAATTGTGTCATTGCTTTCATACTGGTGAAAATTTTGCAGTCTCTGTACATGAAGCTGATCCATAAAGAGCGTGATGACTTGCACAAAAATGACATTATAATTCAATCTTGGATACGTATGTCAGATTAAAGATGATAGGAATTGTAGTCTAACATTTCTGGATGGGACCAGATTGAGAAAGAACTGTTGTAGGATATTATGACAAGAAGATGCCCTAATTCTGAGCTGAGAAGTAGTCGGGATAAAAGAAATCTTGAAGCCATGGTGAAGAACATCGTGGGTTACTTATTCACTCCCTGCCTTCACACTTTTAAAGTGACAAATTGCACCTCCAAGTGATTAATACTGTGTCACCCTACCTCACATTTATGGTGCTGTGTGTAGCTGCGCCAATTACGTCACACCTGTGCACTCAGAAATTTAGGAAAGACTATCTGTATTATTCTAGTGTGAAGCCAAGACAGAGAAATTGAAACTTTTGGTGCAGTGATATTAAGGAGATGCTTTTTCTTAAAGATATTGTATTTGGAGTGTTGGCAACCTCAGTTAGGACTGAGGAGGAAAACTGTTGATTATTACTAGATGGGTGGAGACTGCAACTCCTACCTTAAAATGTTTGGGAGCCCTTTGACATATGGGTAGATGGCAAGAAGATGGCTGTACTCTTGGTGCAATCCTGAAAGACATCCTAAAGCTTTTATCTCAAAATGTGTAGAAAGAAAGTGAAGATTTCCACACAGGCTCTTAGCTGGAGCATTTGCTACACCAGTTGTTTGAAGTTGAAGTTTGAAGTTTATTAGATTTCTATACCGTCCTTCTCCTGAAGGACTCAGGGCGGTGTACAGCCATATTAAAACACATAGATTTATAAAATTTAAAACCAATTAAAATCGAATATATAAAATATGGCCCGCGAATTAAAACACACATACACCCATTATAAAATTCGTACTAGGCCAGTCCGGCTTGCTGGAACAAAAGGGTCTTAAGGGTGCAGTGAAAAGTATGCAGGTCGGGGCTAAGATGAAGCTCTAGGGGCAGCTCATTCCAGAGGGCTGGTGCCCCCACAGAGAAGGCTCTCCCCCTGGGTGTCGCCAATCAACATTGTTTGGCCGACGGCACTCTGAGGAGCCCCTCTCTGTGGGAGCATATTGGTCGGTGGGAGGTTGTTGATGGCAGAAAGCGGTCTTGTATATACCCCGGTTCTCTAAGTTGTAGAGTTCTAAGGAGTTTCTCATTGGATAAATTAAGGTAAACACTGCAGAAAGTTTGGCTCCCACTTCACTGCTGTTCCGAATGTAAAATATGGCACAATTACAACAATTTCTTCTAGCAGTCAAAGCTTGCATATATTATCACAGCCTCTGGATGCTTAATGAAGAGTTCAGCCTAATATTAAGTTTAGGTTCTGTCCTATTAAACAAATAAAAATAACTTTGAAGAATGAGAAAATAGTAACCACAAGTGTTAAGGATGTGGCAGGATTTCAGCTTTTGGGTTTGGTTTCCTGGGCAGAATGGCAAGGGAGAAAAGTTTATATAGAACATATATCTCTAATAATGAACTATTTACAGTATATAATGGATAAATCTTAGGATAAATGCCATCATTGATAACAGCATGCTATTTGTATGGCTAGGCTGATGAAACATACTTGATCTGTCAATACCTTGGTCCAATGAAGTAAATATTGAACCTGTCCAAGCAAGAAGATCTAAAATCAAACTTTACCTAAATTAAATTCTTGTTCTCCATAATCCAGGTTTGGCTCCCCAGGGGAATATACTACTACATTCAGTTGAATAAAGACTGTATTAAAGGGTATATTTATATTTAACATATTAAGTGGCATGACGGGAATTGTAGTCAGAAAGCTGATAGGAATGAGTCAACTGAGATTAATTTCTTTGAGTGGCCACTGAGAGATCATTTAGATGTTTTTAGAACAATATGCACTCACTAGGATCTTGTACAGGTAATCCTCAACTTTCAACGACAGTTCATTTAGTGACCATTCAAAGTTACAACCGCACTTTAAAAAGTGACTTATGATCAGTGGTGGATTTCAAAATTTTTTACTACTGGTTCTGTGGGTCTGGCTTGGTAGGCGTGGCTTGATGGGCATGGCAGGGGAAGGATACTGTAAAATCTCCATTCCAGGGAAAGGATACTGTAAAATCTCCATTCCCTCCCCAATCCAGGGGAAACTTATTGAAAAATCCCCATTTCCTCCCAATCAGTTGGGACTTGGGAGGCAGAGAATAGATGGGGGCAGGGCCAGTGAGAATTTTTACTACCGGTTCTCCAAACTATTCAAAATATCCGCTACCGGTTCTGCAGAACTGGTCAGAACTGCTGAAACCCATCTCTGCTTATGATTATTTTCACACTTCTGACCATTGCAGAATCTCCATTGTCCCATGATGAAAATTCAAACGCTTGGCAACTGACTCATATTTATGAAGGTTCCAGTGTTCCAAGGTCAAGTGGTGGGATTCACTTACCTTCCCTACTGGTTCGCAAATGTCTGGACATGCGCAGTGCCCTCTGCGCATGCGCAGTGCTCACGCATTATGTCCAGGCTGGTGGGCGGAGCCTCCCACAGTTGCCGCTACCGGTTCACCCAATCCAGAGAGAACCGGCTGAATCCCACCACTGATTTGATCCCCTTTTGCGACCTTCTGACAAGCAAAGTCAGTGGGGAAGCCAGATTCACTTAACATCCCTGTTACTAACTTAACAACTGCAGTGATTCACTTAATAACTGTGCCCAGAAAGTCCTAAAATGGGGCAAAACTCACTTAAATATCTCACTTAGCAAGGGAAATTTTGAGCTCAAGTGTGGTCGTAAGTCGAGAACTACCTATATAGCAGAAGGGAGGGGGGAAGTAATAAGAATTAATTTGATCTGCCAAAGCCACATTTTAAGATTCATTTTGATCACTCCTATAGCATAAGGAATGGAATCAGAGCTTTGTTCATTCTGAGAGCTGGCTAATGGCAGTTAAGATTAAGTCTACAATGCAACACTTGTATGTATAACACTTAGTGATTTGATACATGATGACTGGCAGCTAAATGTGCGGACTGACTCCAGTAAAAGGAATTGAAGTGGCGAGAAGAAAAATGAATGTTGTTGGTGGAACATTCTCCGAGCGACTGACCTTGTACGCATGCATGCCACTGTATCAAATGAGAATGTATGAACTAATTCTACTCCCTTTCACCTTCTTCTTACAATTCGTAGTGAACAGCTACCTGTGAGCTGCTGATTGTGAGATACCTTGAATCTAGATATGGATTCATACATGTCCTATGCATGGGTCTGTGTGCATGGATAAGTATTTGTGCATTATTTCTGGAAGATAAGCAGATGTTGACTGCAAATCCAAGATTTTCTAGTTATTGCCTATCCATACTTTTCATTTGTTTGTGACAGAAATGATGGCCATTTATATCTGGTTTTGCCTTTTATAATAATACACAAATATCACAAAAGACAATATGGTGTTGTGTTAAGCAAGCCACACAAGGTAGAGCTTCACAATAATCCCCATTATTGGGGATGACCAGTCCCTGGCTCTATCACATCTTGCAGTTTCTCCTGGCACCATCATAGCTCCAATTTTTGACTTGATGGCATTATATGGTCTTCAGCTCTCTCCAAACTCCTGTCCCTGGAGTTTCAAGCAGGCTGAATCTGCAATGCCTTGTCACTTTTATCTTGGAGAAGAAGTCAGATGACCTGTTTTTGGAGTGTTGAAAGGTATGTTTTTGAATCCAACTCATTTCCAGGCTTCCAACGAGGCAGAAGTGAAGAGACTGCAGCTCCCCTACTTTATTTGGGGAAGGATGTTGGGAGGTTTGTGCAAGTATGGTATCAGTGAAAGTCTACTTGTAACTCTATCAGCACCTTTTTTATTGCAGTGCCATGTAAATAATGCTGGATGTTGTGGACTCTGCTTAATTGCTGGTTTCTCTATATTTGTTGCTCTTACTGCCTGATGATTAACCTAATTATTCTCAATTAACCTCAATTATCCCACAATTGTAGCAAGATCTGCCCTCTTCTCCTCTCCTCTCCTCTCCTCTCCTCTCCTCTCCTCTCTTCTTATATTTTATCCAATCTTAATCTCTATGTCAACTTGCAAAGCATCCCTGCCCTGCTCTTGAATTGCCATAGGCAAGGGGGATGGGAAACCAATGAAGCAGAACGGCAGCCAAAAACAAAGGCACATTCCAGACATATCTCTCTCAAGGCTCTCAGGGTTACCCACAGTGACCGGAGGGGAGTGATCTCTACAGCCCGGGAAATTGCTCCATTGGTGAATGTGATTGATGATACACCCTGGGGGGAGGGTGGAAACAGGGTCATGATTGGGGCATAAATTATGTGGGGTCAGAATTGGCTTCACTTGGAACGTGTGGACATGAAGCTTCTAATAAATAACTGGATTTCTTTTGAAGCTTGGCTCAAGCTCATGATTTAATTAGGGCATCCGTCAGAACCCTGACATTCTATGTTTCTTCATTGCATATTGTTTTAATTTAGAGGATGACCAGGTGGGGTATGGTGGAGGAAAGATAGCTCAGAGAAGCTCAAGCAGGATCCATTTCCATGCTGGGTTGCTATATTTGCAGGTTGGTGCCATGCTGGAAGGAGAAGACGTCCACCATAGAAGAGAAAACCCATCATTTTGCATATAGTTATTAACACACAAGCAGGATATAATTCAAAAGTGGTTCACAGCAGATCCAGTACAGGTAAGGCACTGGCAATGAAGGCAACAAATTTTATGATGACACTGTTATGTGGCAACCCAAGGAGGGATGGATATATTCCAACTAAATGTTGGGAAAAGTCCACAGTCTTGTAGATTACCATATTGGACAAAGTTGTTCTAGGGAAGTCCACTTGTGGGAGGCAGATTAAGATAAAAATAGTAATTAATACATGAACATTATATTCAAAAATGTGTTCCCAAGTTCAAAAAACTGTCATATAATTAATTCAAAAAGTCTGTTACCAGAAAATACAACATTAGTCATTAGCTGAAATGGACTTTAAAAAAATATTAACCACATTCATGGAGGAGAGTCCTATCAATTCAACCTTAGATGAGTATTTTCGTATCACTTTAACAAAAAAAGGATATAGATGTGTATTAAAACATTTTGTATGTTAATTCATACACATTTTAATGTGATCTAGTCATCTTACCATAGCATGTCTGTGATGATTCAATGGTCTGGTTTGTTTCTTAGGATTTTTTTCATCGGAAGTGGGCTGCTCAATATTTCACATAGAGGCTGCCTTGAAATAGAGGATTGCCCTAGGCAGAGAAAACATACAGCCATCCTAATTTAGCTATGTAACTAAAAATCAATTGTCCATCTTCAGAATAAATCTCAGAAGCAGGTGCTGGAGATGGTTAATTCAGTTATGTTTTGTTTCCACATCCCTAGGAGGCTCATGTAGGTAGCCATACATGGAGTCTCAATACTCCAAAATTGGTCCTTCAATTTTTCTTTTAAATTCGCTAGACATTTTACTTGCTCTTATAACAGACAGACAGACAGACAGACAGACAGACAGACAGACAGACAGACAGACAGAAATGCCCAAGCAAGTTTTCTTCCCCAATTGCTAAATATAAAATCTGATTCTACCTTTCTTTGTCCTGTCAGTAAGGTCATAGACCAGAGATGTCAAACTCGTAGCTGGCCCGGCCTCCACCCAGTTTAGTGAAGGGGAGGAAAGTCCTGATATGTCACATGACGCTGCCATGACGATGTGAGTTTGACACTCCTGTCATAGACAATGACGTTACTGATAGCTCTGTGTACTTTGGAAAAAAAACTGTTTTATTTTATTGATGGTATAAGTGATTACTTGGAGTTTTGGCTGCTTTTTTAATGCAAAATTTATAGTAGTCCTCAACTTATGACCACAATGAGCCCAAAATTTTTGTTGCTAAGCAAGACAGTTGTTAAGTGGGTTTTGCTCCGTATTACAACACAGTTGTTTAAGCGAATCACTGCAGTGGTTAAGTTCAGTAACACGGTTGTTAAGTGAATTGTGGCTTCCCCGCTGAAGGTCGCAAAGGAGGATCCAGGACCCCAATACACTGCAACTGTCATAAATATGAGTCAGTTGCCAAGCATCTGAATTTTGATCTCGTGACCACAAGGATGCTGCAACGGTCGTAAGTGTGAAAAACGGTCCTAAGTCGCTTTTTGCAGTGCCATTGTAACTTCGAACAGTCACTAAACAAGGGATTGTAAGTCAAGGACTACCTGTATATATGTGCAAAACTTGGATGCCTGGTCCAAGAAGGTAAGTCATGCAGGCAGAGAGATCTCACCACCTTGTCTCCTGTTCAATGGGTAATTTGAATTAACAGGCTGATTTTGTTGAGAAAGGCCTCAGTATTCTGTGCGAGTTCTACAGCTTTTACTCAAGAGGCATCTTTCCTTACTCTGCATCTTCCTCTGGCATCCAGCTAGGAAAGAGACATCTTTGTGAGCGATGGGGCTGCCCACAGCACTTGAGTACTTGAGCCTGAATTTTGAAATAGCTTCCCTCTCTTTACTCTTGGGGTTTAAATATTAACCTGGTTTCTGCATTGTCTACAACAGCAGTAGGGTTCAGTGGTGGGATTCAAATAATTTAACAACCGGTTCTCTGCTCTAATGACCGGCTGGGTGGGCATGGCCATGGTGGGCGTGGCAAGGTGATGTGACAGGTTTGCACCCTCTGGGAGCAAAAATGGGCCACGGGGTGGGGGGGAGAAACACGCTGCCTCCCGCGCTCTGTTTTGGGCCTAGTAGGTCTTCCTGCAGCCTTCTGGGAGTGAAAATGGGCCAGAGGGAGGGTCGCGCCACCCCCCCATGCCCCATTTTGGGCCTAGGAGGCTTCCCTGCACTTACCTGGGAGCTAAAATGGGGCGCATGGGGACTCCTGGAAGGGGCAGGGAGGGGCCAACCAGCAAGTTAAGTACCGGTTCACTCAAACCAGCCTGAACTGGCTGCATCCCACCACTCTATGCATTGTCTAAAGACTTGCTTCATAGGCCCAAATAATAAAGGTTATTTATTGCATTCAATAAAAACAAAGAGCTTGTCCATTGCTGTGGTCTAACCAGCGCTATAAGCAACAGGTTCTGCTGTTTGTAGATGACTCCCACTCACAACCATGGCCAGGTCAAAAATGTTTGGGAATGGAAACTTTATTCAAAGCCCAACCAAAGATTTTTTTATTTAGCAGATCACATTGTTTGTATTATTATTGTTTTTCATTTTTGTCTTAATGCCATTGGATGATTTACAACTATTAAAAAAATAAAAAGGAATCAGAAATAAATAAAAAGGAATCTACATACTATAAAATTGAATAAGAATGTTCAAAATAAGTAGTTTAATATTACACGTAAAACAGATGTTAATATTACATATAAAATGACTGGTTATTACTTTTCTAATATTACTTTTCTTTTTGGAGTATGAATTACCATGTTTATTTTGGTAATGTACCAATGATAAAACTGCTTATACTGTTTTTCTCTTAAGTGTAATAGTCTCAATAAAATTAATATTTGGCTCCATTAATAGCCCCACTGTTGCATATCAATTGCCCTGTTTAAATTCTGCATGTGTTGGATCATTTGTTGTCATTTAGTTACTAAATCCAACTCTTCACAATCCATGGACCATAGCACACCAAGCCACTTTGTCCTCCATTGTCTCCTGGAGTTTGCTCAAACTCATGTTCATTGTGTTCATGTTCAAACTCATGTTAGACACTAATCTAACCATCTCATCCTCTGCCTTCAGTCTTTCCCAACATCAGGCTAGAATAGAATAGAATAGAATAGAATAGAATAGAATAGAATAGAATAGAATAGAATAGAATAGAATAGAATAGAATAGAATAGAATAGAATAGAATTCTTTATTGGCCAAGTGTGATTGGACACAAAAGGAATTTGTCTTAGGTGTATATGCTTTCAGTGTACATAACGAGAGTAAAATACATTCATCAAAAATAAAAAGATACAACACTTAGTGATAGTCAAGGTTACTAATAAGCTATCAAAACGTACTAGGAAACAAAAACAATATAATTGAAAGATACAAGCCACATGGTTATAGTAATAAGTGGGAAGAGATAGATACTAGTAAGGAAGAGAAGAATAATAGTAATACAATTTTAGTAAATTATTTGACGGTGTTGTGGGAATTAGTTGTTAAGAAGAGTGATGGCATTCAGGAAAAAACTGTCCTTGTGTCTAGTTGTTTTGGTGTGCAGTGCCCTATAGTGTCTTTTTGAGGGTAGAAGTTGAAACAGTTTATGTCCAGGATGTGAGGGAGTCTGTAGATATTTTCTAATGAGTTCTCTCTTCTCATTAGGTGGCCAAAGTATTTGAGCTTCATCTTCAGTATCTGTCCTTATAAAGACTAGTCAGGGTTGATTTCCTTCAGGATTGACTGATGAGTACAGTCATAGAATTGTTACTTGCTCAGATTTACAATTACATTTCAGCAATTTAAACTAACAGAGTCCCAACAGATAACTCTGAATTCTGTATCACAAATATACCTCTTTTAAATTAACTTGTGCAAAGACACTAATTCTTGAGGAATGCGACCTTGACTTTGCTAAAATTCCTAAATGAAGTTTGCTATCATTTGGCATGTTGGCACTATACCAATTTTAAATCTACTTTTTTGGCTGGAGTATGGGATCCTTTTTTGTAAAAAAAAAAAAAGTCCAATCAACCTGCAAACAACTTTCAAGCTGCAGCCTTATGTCCCCTGAGACGGTTTCATTCCCTCTGAAATGAACTCAGATTTAATGGCACAGTGCCTTCTGGCTATATAATTCTAGGGCCAAATTTTCTCCTTCTTAAGGAGAATTCTGATGAGTTGGCTGGTGGGGAGTGGGGGGGGAAGGGAAATGGTGCTATTTCCCATTTAGATTTTGCTTGTTAAATTGGATTATCCACTGAAAATTGAACATTGGATTCATTAAAAACAGCAGCAGAAATGGGAACGACTTTTTCATCTCCTCCCTGAAAAACCTTTTCAATACAATACAATAATGGTTAAATGCTGTACAGGACGGGTATAGAGAGGCGAGGGGAGGGAAGTGAATACAGCAGGTTCATTCCATGTGTTTGTTGAATGTTTTCTCGTATAAGTCCAGTTGTAAGAAATATTAAAATAACCAGAACGAGTTCGGGAAGGACAGTGCTGTGCATTTCTTCCAGAAAATACTATTTAGAAACTGTAGCACGTAACAAATGAACTTGGAATCCCTTCTATCAACATTGGAGAACTATTTTTGGCTTGAAAGCTACACTTTAGTACTCGGTGCCTGCTTTTCCTAGTATTTCTTACCTTTTTATTAGATTCAAAGCATCTCTCACCTGGGACTGGGCTGGGAAAACCCAAGTTGACATTCAAGCTGTGTGAGCAACCTCATTGCAGTGATGTTATATTATATAGCTTTCCTGCTACAATCCCTTATGAGTCCTTGGATATTCACTTGTAGATGAGAATGCCAGAAAAAAATACGAGACATTTAAAAATAATTCCCATGTACATTTCAGACAAACTGCATAGACGTTTCAACGGATTGATCGAGGTTGAGATTAAAAATGACTGTGAAAAGTCTAGGAAATGCAGTGTTTTATGGATTTTTTTGAGGAAAAAAAATAATTTGACGGGTCGTACTCTGAAGTTGGGGTATTGAGGGTCACAGCTTTTAAGTACGTTTAGCAGTATTTCTTTCCATTCTTTCTGCATATGACCTGGATACAGGGGTGGTACTCACTTACCTTCACTACCAGTTCGTGCCACCTCCAGGCATGCGCAAGGCCTTCCGCACATGTGAAGAGTGTCAAAAATGGGACGTGATGACATCCGGGCAGGTGGGTGGAGCCTCCCGCAGCCGCTACTACCAGTTCGCCCAAATCGGATAGAACCGGATAGATTTATTTATTTATTTATTTATTTATTTATTTATTTATTTATTTTATTATATTTCTATACCGCCCTTCTCCTGCGGGACTCAGGGCGGTGATCCAGAATGCCTGAATATCTGAGGAACCACTTGTCTGTTTCCAACTGTTTCTGTCTGCTTAGTACATTCCAGCAGAGTGAGTGAACTCCTCCATTAAATATTATTGTTTTATGGGATCTAGGAAATGTGTCTTCTCTATTGTATCCCCCCCATTGTCTGGACAACATCTCCCCTCACCCAGAGATACAGATGGCACCCTCTCTCCTAAGGTTCTAGTTGGTGTTTTATTATTTGTCTAAGGCCCTTGTTATGTTTCATTGATTTTGTTGCTGATTAGATCATTTTAATCCAGACACTCTCTGATTTAATGGATTTTTTTTAAAAAAAAAACCACTGTTTTTTGGGGGGGGTTTTCTCATTTGTGCACCACTCACAGTCCATTGGAGTTTGGGGGAGGGGGGCTTATAAATTTAAATAAGTAAAATAATTACTTATTTTGGTTGTTTTATTTATTATATTTATAAACCAGGTCATACGAGCCGAGGTGGGGCAGTGATTAGAGTGCAGTACTGCAGCTACTTCAGCTGACTGCTAGTTCAGCAGATCAGCGGATCAAATCTCACTGGCTCAAGGTTGACTCAGCCTTCCATCCTTCCAAGTGGATAAAATGAGAACCCAGATTGTTGGGGGCAATATGCTATTTAGTATACTGTCTTTGGTGTAAGCCGCCCAGAGTCCTCGGAGAGTGGGTGGCATAGAAATATGAATAATAAATAAATACCAACTCACTTCATTTACAAACAGATAAAACTCTAAAATACAAGAAAAGTTCAAAGCTAAGACAATGAATAGCAGCCCAAAGGGAAATAGAAAGTTAAGCAATAAGCAAGGAAATTACTTTTTATTTTTAGATGGAGAATATGAAATAAGAGCAAATCTTTATTAGGTCTACTGGTACACTAAATACTTAGGGCTATCACATCTGTCCTGAATGCTTGCTTAGGGCTATCACATCTGTCCTGAAAAACTAAAACAACCACTAGATCATACGAAAGAGTTAGCTTTCTGTATCTCTTTGTTCCCACTCAGTGGCCATCTACAATGTTTGCAGATATACCGGTAGTTCTATTGTTGTAAGTATTAGGTGTCTTTAAAACTTTATTAAACTCTCCATACATGAACAGTGCTTCCTACATATGCCTTCACTCTGTTTTTTTGGGGGGGAGGGACTTCCATTCATTGAAATATTTATTATACAACTTTACAAATAGCAATAGCACTTAGAGTTATATGCCACTTTACAGTGCTTTACAGCCCTCTCTAAGTGGTTTACAGAGTCAGTATACACACCTTGGAAGGATGGAAAGTTGAGTCAACTTTGAGCTTGGTGAGATTTGAACTGCCAAATTGCAGGCAGCTGGCAGTCAGCAGAAGTAGCCTGCAGTACAGTATTTTAACCACTGCACTACCACTGCTCATTCACACACACACACACACACACACACACACACACACACATGAATCTATGCTCTTTATGTTTTTGCTCCTTTTTTTAGCTTTCCTTTTGTTCTTTCTAATTTTGTTTATTCTTTTTTTTAAATTTAGTTAATAAAAGTATTGGAAAACAGAATATAAATTCAACTAATTGGTGACACCTAATTGAGATATCTGATTGGTGTCTCTGATGTGTGTGATGTGTTATTTCCCACCACCACCAATCTCATCCATTCATTTATTTCACCATGTCTTCCAAATGGCTATTGCTAGATTTTTATGGCTGTTTCTTGGCACCACAGCATTTTCCTATCTAGTACTTTTCTAACAGGGTTTTAGGGGGGAAAAACCTATGGATGACCTTCCTGGTAACTATAGAATGATATAGTAGAATGAGAGAGGAACAAAGGAAAAATAAAGCAGAAAGGAAATAAGCAAAAAGAGTTAAATTCTGTATCAGAATTACTTTTGAAATACATGTATGAAACTTTTTTTCGACATGGAGGCGTACCCTTGAAGCTTATTTAACAATTGTTGTACAGAAGAAATGAAAGTACTTTCCAACAGGAAGCCCAACTTCCAGCAATTGCCATATGCTGCGCTAATTCAAGAATAGTAATAGCAATATTTTACAGAAAATTCTATAATTTCTCCCCAAAAAATATTTAATCCTTTTACAAGTCATTTCTCAAAACTGTTCAGCTTCATCATTATTGCCACTCAATTAAAAAAAAGCAGTCCAAGCTGTTCACTGTATTTCCAACGATTTGTAGAAAACAAATCTTTTCTAAATTGATAAACATATCAATCTTTGCAAAATAATATAGCAATGGTTTCTCTAAGTTTTCCTCTAAATATAATATCAGCTGTGAATTTAATATTCTTCCACTGAAATTCCCATTGCTGAATATCAATTATTGTATCTAAATTCTGAATCCATTTAATCAAGCACTCTTTAACAATGTAAATACTTCAAATGTTTGGTTCTGAGGTTATTATAATTCCATCATAGCTCTAAGTATTCTCCCTTGTTTTTCCACTTTCTTAAAGCTGCAATTTATTTAAATATATCAAAATCAGTTGGATGGTTATAAAAATAAGTCTAAAATAAATGTATAAAAAGTCATTCTTATTGAGCAAATTTCTTTGTGCTTTCTTCTTCATGAAAATAAATATTTGATAATGAGGCAAGAGATAGGTGTGAGCTGATTCCTTTCCTTTATTTATCTCTAACTTTTAATATGATTCCTTTAATTGTGTAATTTCTTAATAATCTTTTTAATTATTTTTGCATCCATTCAGTTATACTTATGAAGCCCTTGTGGGAGCCCTCCATGGATGTAAGCAAATATAGGATTATATCCAATTTATAAACCGAGTTAAAGAGCTAGGTTCATAATTTAATTTCAGGGTTGCCAGACCATCTTCTTCTTTCAAATCCTGCAGTACCTTGAATGTAATCCTCAGCCTTTTATTAGATCAGTCTAATAATATTTTGTTTTCCTTTTTTAATGAAGTTATTGGAAGCTAACATTAAGCCTTGACAGAATTCTTTTCTTTAAAAGGCTGCAGTTATAACTTTCTCCATTTTAAGAAATCTGCTGTTAATAATTTTCCAGATCTGTGAGCAATTATTTCTAAATAGGACTTTATTATTTCTTATTAGGTAAATTCCTGGATATTTAACCTTTTGAGCAAAGATATTAAACCTCATTATTATGTGGTAAAACTGTTGCTTTCTTCCTCAATTAAGTTCCCTGTCACCCTTTGCATTCTAACCTTTCTGATCCAATGTCTTGACCCCGAACCATATTGCTGCCTGTATTTCATGATCAAATCTAGAGAGTTCTTGGACCAAAGTGCAGTATCATCAGCATAGGATAATTACCCTGAGAACATGTTCCTTAAACAAAGGAACTGCCATCAGAGCTGACACAGTGGGCTCCATTTGACATTTGGCAGCTGATAATTGATTGTACTGCAAGCAGCTCTTTTAGCTGAGTGGCAAGCCGTCTTTTGAGAACGGTTGCAGCAAGTGGCTGGGCCCTGCTGAGGAAACCAGATGGTCTTCAGGTCTTCATCTTAAGAAGAGCTCAGGTGCCGACCAATAGATGAGATTGTTCTGTGGAAGAGCCAGCCAGACAATGCAACCAAGCCATGCTTCTTAAACCCCAGGATTTCAAGACAACGATAATTGTTTCTGTCTGGGCTAATTATTTCTGGACTATTGGTGTATGCGTGTGTGGCTGTTTTAACCTCTTTTTTTCTACAGCCTCCTTGACAAGGACTATTTCATTTCAGTGGGCTAGGATGATTATCCATACGTTATCAGGGTGCCTCTGATAGTGGCATTATATAAGAAACCTAAAAATGTATTCAACAGAGAGAAGGCTCAGAAGAATGTATAAAAGCAAAATTAGGTATAGTTTTGCAAAACACAACTGTTATTATTCTGGTCACCTTTTCCTTGGGCGCATATTTACCACAGACATATTCAAACCCAGTGAAAATCTGACATATTTACCACAGACATATTCAAAATCAGTGAAAATTTGTATTTGTTTGAGAAAATAAGTTTAAGTACATTTGGCTTATTTCAGTGAGAGTGTTAAAACTATTCTGGACACATTTTCTCTCATGAATGAAGGCAAATATAAGTGTCTCAGAATAATGTTGCAAGATCCAACCTGGGTCAGTCACCAGGACCAGAGTTTTAGTCTTCCGAACTTTCAGACTCATGCTAGTGTCAATCCTGAAGCTGACCTGACTGGAGCCACACTGGAGCTGAGGGATAGGGAAGGGGGAATAGAGATAGCTGGGGTTTTATAGCCAAAACAAAAGACTTTCTCCTGGGAATCAAGGACATTCCCACAGGTGGCCAGAGAGAGAGAGAGAGAGAGGAGGAGGAGTGAAGTTACCAGGCACCTGGACTGCACCTTGCTTGGACCATGTGACTGATTGTTTGGGAAAGGGGGGAAACTTTTATTTTTAATTAAGTGAAAATCACGGGAACCATCAGTTTCCACCAGAACTGTGCCAATATGATATATCTAATAAAATTATTCTTTGAGGAATCTACCTGCCTCGGAATTTTGCTTGCTATGGGTGTATTACTTGGAACCCTGACAGCTGGAGCCTATCCTCAAGGAATTTCTCTCTACTGGAATATATGCTTTGGGTTATTCTATGCATCATATTTATGTGGTACCTTCCTATTGGTTGATTAGTGTGTAGATGGCCAGCGATTGGTTCCCTTTTCCTTGTGCTGCCAAGTCCTTAGCTCTTAAGTACCTGATAAACTGATGGTAAATCAACACTCCTGTTGACTGTCAAGGGGCCAGCTTCAATCCCAAGCCAATCGCTGGCCATCAACACACCATTCAAGCAATAGGAAGGCACTACGTAAATATGATGCATAGAATAACCCAAAGCACATTTTCTGATAGAGAGAAGTTCCCTGAGGATGGGCACCAGCATGAGTCTGAAAGCTCAGAAGACTAAATATTTGGGCCCGGTGTCTGACCCAGATTGGATCTTGCAGCATTTTCTTTGAACTAAACAAATTTTGAAACCCTCTCAATGTCACTGTATAGTTATGAGTTTAAAATACAAGAACAGCATGCAGTTTTGTCTGTCACAAAAGAGAATCACAAAGCAAGAATACAGATGTCAACTGAAAGTATTTAACTTTTATAAACATGTTGGCAATTGATCCCTAATCAACTATAACTCCAGACTTGCAGAGTGAGATAAATTGTCACATGTCATGAATCTCTTTGACATCCAAACTTCAAAAGCACAATTAGCATTCAGTAATGATAAATTTCAACAGGCATATTGCCCAGTAAATGCCTCTGGAGGTGAGAATGGGAGGTGTATAAACATAAGTGTACACATACACAAATGCACGTATCTACATGGATGTGTGAGAGAAACCTAAAGGGAGAGACAGAAAGAGAATTCTATCCATTGAACTTTAAATATGACATGAAATAAAGGAACTGATCATTTTAAAAAGTGGACTTGACACCAAGTAAAATCATTGCAACCCTGGGACAGTACACAAGTTCATTATATCGCAAAACAATTGTGTAAAGTTTAGATATCCTTGCATAAGGATCAAAACCCTCATAAGATTTTGGGGTGATCTTAAAATTATTTTATTTCACTTGGATTTGAATACTTTTTAGCGCTTTTAATTGACATTAGTAGAAATAGGAGACTCAGACAGATTATTGTCTGTGCCAAAAACAAAATAAAACAGTGAAACAAAACAATCTTTATGCTAAATCTGAAGCAAGAAGCTAAAAATTAGCTTTGGCTGGGTTATGCCTGGGAAAGCATTAAAATATTTTAAGATAGAGCAAAAGCGATAGTCTTTCGTATTCAGTGTTTTGAAGGAGGTTTCTGTGGTGTGGAAAATATCACCCATTTAGAATAAAGAGAATGTTAAATTGGGAGAAATTGTTCTCTCAACAGTTTCTTTTTAACCCGTTACAATACTTCCATGTTGCCATTTTTGATTGCTATATAATACTGTGATATATACCCATGCTATAATCTCTACCTGGCTAGGATTGTCCACACAAGAAAAAGGGTCTGGGACATGGGTGGGTTCCACTTACCTTTACTACCAGTTCGCAGTGGGAGTATGTGTGCGCACTCGCTTCACACTCTCTCACATGCACACTTCTGCACATGAACAAAAGCTTCTGTGCATGCGCAGATCACCCACAATGACATCATGGTGGATGGGGGGAGCCTCCCGCCAGTTTTGCTACCGGTTCTATAGAACCAGACCGAACCGGGAGCAACCCACCACTGGTCTGGGAAACTGCTGTACTTCTAGTGACAATTTTGTTAAGAAGCAGAGATGATAAGAAGGGCTTTCCTTTATACTAGCCAGTGGTGGATTGCCCCCGGTTTGCACCAGTTCTGTAAAACCGGCGGGAGGCCACTCCCACTGACCCTGACGTCATGAAAATGCTTCTGCGCATGCGCAGAAGAGCGCGCGAGCAAAGCGAGTGCGCAGCCCCATTGCGAACCGGTAGTAAAGGTAAGTAGAACCCACCCCTGATACTAGCCTAGACTCCATTTGACTGGCTGTGTGCAGAAGAGAGAGAGACGCTATGGATAGCATAGGGAGAGAAAAAGATCAGCCAAGGCAACTCAGACAGGACGCTCAGGCAGGTGCCAACTTAGATGGAGACTTTGCTCAGGATCCTCTCAAATTTGGTGATTCTGCTTTCCCTCTCCTTTTCCCTCTCCCACCTTAACCTCCAACTGACCTATTCTTGCTGCTAGAGAGAAATGGATGAGTTTTGAATGGGGAAAAAAAATTACTCTTGAATCTGGCATTCGTTTCCGTGTTAGTAATGAATGGGCCTCATTCATTCCCGTTCTCACTTTTACATAATTAATCCACATGACCAAAGATGTATGTCTTCTAACTTTCCCTTTATTATAAGGCAATTTCAGAACTAGAAGTAGCAGCATTTCAGAAGCAGCAATATAAGGGAATTAGCAAACCCCCCCCACCCCATCAACCAGGAATACCCATTTCTTGTTCCCACTTTGTTTTTCTCTTTTGCTGCACCCCATGCCTGTTTAACACTCATATGAAATGTGCTGCTTGCATCTCCTTTGATCCTTCTTTTTATTCTAGTGCTCTAAGTGTATTCATTCTTGAAACATTTGGCCGAATATGATTCCATTATGTGGAAGGAAGGGGGGTTCTGCCCTCCCCTTTTGCAGAAAGTGAAGGCTTTGAAGTTAGAGTAGGTGTACATAAGATGGTACGTGTGTGCGTGTCTGTGTGTGTGTAGAAATAGGTGAATGGGATGTGAACAAGTATAGGATGGAAAAATGAATTGGGTGTATGATAAATGAATGGATAGAGAGAATGGATGAATTGGTGGAAAAGGCAGTAAGAATCTGAAAAGATAGGTGGGCGCAAAAATGGGAAAAAAGAAAGAATTTGAAGGAGGAACTAAAAATAAAACGCAGATGGGTGGCAGAAATGGCCAGTGGCAGAAACAGAATGAATAGATGGATGGGAAATCAAGGGAGGGAAATGTGGATGGGTGGATAGATAGATAGATGGAGAAAGCGGATGAATAGAAGATGAGCAAGTGTGGATAAAAAAAAGAAGAGAGCCGTATGGATGGATGAATGGATGTGTTGATAAATACACTATATACAGTATATCATATATATCTTACCCACTTTTTTCCATATATATCAGCAGTGAAATCCGGCCAGATCTATCCGGCTTGCATGAACTGCTAGCATCAGCAGTGGGAGGCTTTGCCCACTCGCCATGATGTCATTACGTCCTGTTTTTGACCCTCTGTACATGTGCAGAAGGCTCTGCGCTTGCGCAGAAGAGGTGTGCACGCTCACACTCCCGAACGGGTAGCAAAGGTAAGTGCATTTCACTGCTATGTTCTGACAGGTTCTGAAGAACCGGTAGCGGAAATTTTCAGTAGTTCGGAGAACCGGCAAATACCACCTCTGGCTGGTCCCAGAGTGGGGAGGGAATGGAGATTTTGCAGTATCTTTCCCCTGCCATTCCCACCAAGCCACGCCCACAGAACCGGTAGTAAAAAAAATTTGGATTTCACCACTGATATATATGGAAAAAAGTGGGTGAGAAAATGGGATGGTCAAGAATGTGAACTGGTTTGTTTGGATGAATGGATTTGCGTATATCTAGATTTATGAGCATGGACTCTGAATATAGTTGTAACATAACCAACATATTGGTTTGAATTAGCCTTCTGAAGTCATGCAGCCTCCTAGAAGAAAAAGTGGGCCTTGGAATTGAAAATCTTCCCTACTCTTATCTGAAGCTCTCAGCATGAAGAAAAAAATTAATCAAACACTATGTGGCTTACTTTGAGTAAACATACATGGTTTGCCTTGTTCTCAGTAAAAAGGTTTTTTTTAGATGTCCGTGTTTGATTACTTCAGATGGTATTCTTTAGTATGAAAATCCATGGATACCTTTAAAATTAGTCTACGCCTAGCAACACCAGCAGGAAAAACAAATCAAATGTAATCTACTAAAAGAAGCAATTCTGTTTCTTACTTCTATCAGGTATCTCTACTGCACAGGTTATTCACCACAGTGCTTAGATGACAAAAGTGCTTAAGTGTGTTTGAATTTCCCGGGCCCTCCCCTAACTGTCACAGTTAACAGTAAAAAAAGGTGATTCTTAACAGAAACCTTTGCTCTTCAGTTTGGTATTCAGTTTGCTCTTCACCTTGCTGTTCAGTTTGCTCTTCTGTCCAGTATTGTATTGTATTCTAGGATCTTCCTTTAGATAACTGTGAGCAGTCTGGAAGTCCGTTAGAAGAGCAGTTCTGTGGTATATTGTGGTATTTCTTCTGAGGAAGAATATTCATAGATAGCATAGCTTAGAGATAATAGATATGTATATAGATAGATAGCTGACAGTATAATTTATAATAGTATCTTACTGATGTTTATTAATTGTATATATATTATTATGTTTTTATTGTGTAAATAAAAACATTTGCTGTAGGCTGCTTCAGAGGCTCATTTGTTTAAGTAGAGTTTCATAGAGATAGAGGTTCACGGTTTATTGATTTATTAACCTCCACAACAAAAAAGATGAATATTTTCCCAACCTAATAGCATGTTACTATTTCAGTGATAAATTTCAAGTCATTCTAATACCCATCATCATCATCATCATCATCATCATCATCATCATTATATGTGCAGTATCATTTACAGAATGAGTTTATAATGCTGGTGGCATTTCAGATGCCAAATATTTTTCTGGAAATTGGGATGGGGTAGACTGGGGGATTCCTAAGAAAAACGGCAAGAAGGAATGGACTATGCTAGCTAAAAACAAAACAGCAGGGAGAGAGAAAAAATTCTAAGAAGACAGTAATGAGAGGAGATCATTTCATTTAGATGATGTCTACACATTTTCTTTTGTTGAACCAATGCACCAGTGGTGGGTTTCTACCGGTAGCGGCAGCGGCAGGAGGCTCCACCCACTCGCCTGGACATCATCACGGACGCTCTGTGCATGCTCAGAAGCACCATGCACGAGCGAAGTTCACAGGTTCGCATCCAAGCTCACAGTTCCAGAACCACTACTGCAATGCACATCCTGAAGCAGTCTGTTAATTAATTAATTAATTATCCTATCCTATCCTATCCTATCTCTGTCCTATCCTATCCTTTTTCTGTCCTGTCCTGTCCTGTCCTGTCCTGTCCTGTCCTGTCCTGTCCTGTCCTGTCCTGTCCTGTCCTATCCTATCCTATCCTATCCTATCCTATCCTATCCTATCCTATCCTATCCTATCCTTATTATTATTTGTTCTATTTTCTTTACAACCCAACAAAATACAAGGGAAGTATATGTATGAGAGATGTCCAATCTTGTTTAAGTATGGATTTGAATGTGGGTTTTAAATTGGTATTCTCGTCACTATCAAATACTGATCAGAGTAATAATACACAGCACACCTGCTTAATAATTTTTATGATCACTGAAAAATGCAGTGAAACTACATAATTTATTCCATTTGGCACATAGCTGTGTTCAAAAAAATAAAGCCCAGATACCTGTGTTGGTTTTTTCCTCACCCCTTCTTTCTCTATCCATCAGGGTTCTTTTTTTCTTTGACCTTTCCAATAACAGGCTTAATTGTCAGTAAACAGAAACATCTTTACAAACAACATTCTAGTGTAAACAATAGTCTATAATGTTGCATAGATGTTTCAGGAATTCAGATGACAGCAAAGGCAAATATATCAGAACAAATGTTGAGGATTTATGAACTCGATTCTGCTGATTTCAGTGGTATAAAGCCAGACTGGACCCTATGTATTTTGCTAAGTGACATTATAATGATGCATATTACACTGCAGTGTTTTCATTGAGTTTCAAGGTCCATCTTTTCTCCAAAGTGTTAGCTTCTGTAAGACTCACAGGCTGATTTTATGTTTTGAACCAAGATTAAGCAACCTTGTCAAGCTGAAGGATGAACCTGGCATTAGACTGGTAGTCCAAGAGCCACATTTCCAAAAGTAGATTGGTCAAGGCAAAACATATGTGGAAACAAATAACATTCAGGATACATTCTCTTTTCAGCCATATCACAACTGCAATGGACAATTTTGAAGTGGTATTACTTTAAGTAACCCAATTTTAAATTGTAACTCAAATGGAAGTTCTCAGAATTCCAAGCCAATTTCCAAATTGTTAGAAATTCTGGGAACTGAGGGCACCAGATCCAGAGGATACTCATACTGCTTAATTGTGGAAGGCTGATGGAGCATGATAAAACAGTGAAGTGTTGAATTTCAGAATGCTAGCAGGTCTGGGCTCCAAAAACTACAAAATTTCATATGGGGAATAGTCTGGACCATAAACTGGAGAATCAAAATACTTCTTATGTTTATCTAGAAGTATATTCAGTTGTGTTTATTCCCAAGTAAATGCACATATAGTTACAACAATATTATTCCAAATGTACTGCTACAACAAAGAAAAAAGAAGGCACAGATTTCTTTAATTTTTAAAATGAATAGTAGTACAGCTGTAATACAAATATAAAACATCTCACTGCCATCACCAAGCAAGCTACAGCACCTGTTCAATCTGCAGTCCAGGTATTGTACAAAATCAAGATCCTCGCTTTCCCTTAAATGCTTTTAAACAGAACTGTCCTCTGAAGCCCTTCAATTCCATTTCAGGACTATTCTGATAATTCTTCAAGTCCGTAGAAGGTGGGAAATCTCGTTACTTGTGGCTACTTGATCAAATGTTATGGGTGGGTGATTTGATGGTCAAAAAAGGAACGAAACATGACCTTTCCGATTCTGGTATGGTTCATCTTTATTCATCGTCAGAAGTCATTCATCTCAAATAGATTCACCCAGCCCACCTTTGAAAATCGGACGGCAGTGGTGAGCAAGATGTTTTTAGAGCTCACTTACAGTATGTAACTCAGTCAAGACCAGAACTGTGACATTCAGTTTGGGGTGGGTGGGTCACCCACAATATGAATAATCAGCTCTTCATCTCTTCAAATGTTAACAACATCAAAGCAGCCATGCACACAGTCATTAAGTAGCCACTTCTAAAGATGTTTACAGCCTGTCTCCTCCAAATTCAAGGCTGCAACAGTTTCAGATTAAACTATACAACCTTTGCACACAAGGACTGGGTGAATTATCACCAGCCAAGCTGAACTGACTGGGAAGTGCAATTTATGGAATTTGTTATAGACGTTCTGATTGATTCTAAAGGAATTCTTTGAAAAACGTAGGACTTTGGTTAAATCCACCAAGGTCTTCCTAGGCTTCTATGTGAAACTTCCAAATTTGAATTGCTTCATCTCACTTATTAATATAGCCTTAATAGTGTATCTATATATTATAGCCAAGGAAAATGAGCTGGATGACTTGAAATAACTATATAAATTGCAGTTGCATCTGGGACAAATCAGTAATCATTTTTATTTTCAATGTCAAAGGGAGGACTTCTTTTCCAAAATATCATTCCAAAACAAAATATGGAGCAGAAGATTCTGGCAATATTTAATAAACAGACACAGAAAGCTATAGGCCAACATCAGTGGTGGGTTTTAAAATTTTTTACTACCTGTTCTGTGGGTGTGGCTTGGTGGGCGTGGCATGGCATGGCTTGGTGGGCATGGTAGGGGAAGGTTACTGCAAAATCCCCATTTCCTCCCGATCAGCTGGGACTTGGGAGGCAGAGAATAGATGGGGGCGGGGCCAGTCAGAATTTTTACTACCGGTTCTCCGAACTACTCAAAATTTCCACTACCGGTTCTCCAGAACTGGTCAGAACCTGCTGAAACCCACCTCTGGCCAACATGCAATCCAAGTTTCCCTTCTACCTTCTACTAAAGATGAACATTTGGTTTTCTCCAAACCAGTGATGCTATCTGAGCTGGTTATTGAAGGGAAATCCCAAGGCTCCATGGATCAGGACTTGCTCATTACATTTTAAAGCAAGTAAAATAACACACATTGTCATCTAAAGAGGGAGAGCTGGCTTCATACTAGAAACCAAATTATCTCATTGGATCATTGCCCGTAAGAAGATACTCTATAGACAAGAAAAAAGCATATCTGTTGCTAATAGGCAAAGCATCTATTCTTTTAAAAACAAAGGTCTTAGTCATTTCTTTTTCAACTGCATTAGAATAACTCAGATACAGTTTATTATTGGGAAGCAGAAATCATTTAGTGTTTTTAATCATCAAAACGAAAAGTTTTATGTAGTTTACAAAATTTTCTGCATTCATGGGAAGGACACCCAAACATCATCTGGAATTAAGTTGTGTTCTTCATGTTTATATTCTTCAATTAAGATTTTACAAGACATGACTCAAAAGGAAAAAAGCACAAGTGGGTAGAGGAAAAATCAACCGAAGCACACATATTTACCTTTACAAAAAAGCTTTTAACATCTTTTAGCAAATCATTTATGAGCCATGATAGCATAATGGTTAAAGTGCAGTACTGCAGGCTACTTCTGCTGCCTGCCAGCTGCCTGCAATTTAACAGTTCAATTCTCACCAGGCTCAAGGTTGACTCAGCCTTCCATCCTTCCGAGGGGGGTAAAATAAAGACCCAGGTTGTTGGGGGCAATATGCTGACTCTTTAAACCGCTTAGAGAGGGCTATAAAGCACTATAAAGCGGTATATACAGGGGTGAAATCCAGCAGGTTCTGACAGGTTCTGGGGAACCGGTAGCAGAAATTTTGAGCAGTTCGGAGAACCGGTAGCAGAAATTTTGAGCAGTTCGGAGAACCGGTAGCAGAAATTTTGAGTAGTTTGGAGAACCAGCAAATACCACCTCTGGCTGGCCCCAGAATGGGGTGGGAATGGAGATTTTGCAATATCCTTCCCCCAGGAGTGGGGAGGGAATGGGGATTTTGCAGTATACTTCCCCTGGAGTGGGGTGGGAATGGGGATTTTGCAGTAGCCTTTCCCTGCCACACCTACCAAGCCACGCCCACCAAGCCACACCATGCCCACCAAGCCACAGAACCGGTAGTAAAAAAATTACTACTACGACTTATATACTATGGGTATATAAGTCTAAGTGCTATTGCTAAGTGCTATTTACGAGATGGTAAGATAATCAAAGCAATCTTCTTCAGAAAGTATTGAAAGGAATGACCACTCACCACATACAAGGTGGGAGGGACAAAGGGGAACAAGCAATGAAGTTTGTTGTCTCACATCCAGACATAGTAACGTGATGGATATTTGTGCAGCTATGCCAGGATACAACTGCAAATTTTTGTTTCCTTATGTTGCAACACGATTTTGCCATTTTTAAAATCACCTTGTTTCATAGTGGATGCTTATGGTTGGCCACTTTTCATAACTCACTTATTAGTCTTATTAATCAAAATCAGCCTCTCTGCAAATCTGAGTGGGGCTCATTGCAGACTGAACATAAATTTTAAGAGATATCAGTTTCCTGTTACTGGCTGCCAATTCCAGTGAGCAGCAGCTTCAATTACCAATTGGAGTGAGTACCTCCTGCTTTACTCAGCCCCACCAAGTCTACATGGCTATTTTCAAGTACAGGTAGTTCTCGACTTCAACCTAGTGACCGTTTAAAGTTACAACGTCATTGAAAAAAGTGACTTATGACCATTTTTCACATTTACGACTGTTGCAGCATCCCCAAGGTTATGTGATCAAAATTCAGATGCTTGATAACTGACTCATACTTATGACAGTTGCAGTGTTCTGGGGTCATGTGATCCCTCTTTTTCAAGTCAATGGGAAAGCCAGATTCACTTAACAACTATATTACTAATTTAACAACTGCAGCGACTCACTTAAGAACAGTGGCAAGAAAGCTCGTAAAATGGGGCAAATGTCTCATTTAGCAACATAAATTTGGGGCTCATAAATCGATGTCTACCTGTATGCGTGTAGGCGGAAAACAGCAGAAGATGCTGTCATGTCCACACACTGAAGCAACTCTGCTCTACAGAATGATCCATTTGACGCGTACTCACAATAAATACTACTGTGACAGTTCCAGTCCTCTGTTGAAATGAAAGATAACAGACCCATTTCTGCTCAGTTTTTTGCTTGTAATAGTCATCATTGTTTTTTGAAACTGTTTTGGGATATTTCCACAAGCATAAACTAAGAGTAGGAAAGCCAACTGCTTTGGCAAAGGAGAGACAGCTGAACTGGAGTATGAGAAGCTTTTGACCTGTGCACTCCTTCCTTCTCTCTCTCCCTCTCTCTCTCCCTCTCTCTTTTGAGACCACACTGACAAGAGGCAGAGAAGTTATGAAAACAGTTATAACACTGAGGCACTGGCAGATGTAATGGTCAATAGTAATGTTACGATAGCAGTCATGATTGTAAAACAGATTGCCAGGTTTTGGATATGATATATCAGGACAATTATAAATAAAATGGATGCGTTTTCAAGCTGTGATATTACTCTTAGACCCCAGGTATTATTGACTGATGCTTAAAGCCACAATACTGTACACATATATATTTATTAAAAATGCATGATTATTGATCTGGCCTCTTCCTTTCTTTCTTTCTTCCTTCCTTCCTTCTTTCTTCCTTCCTTCCTTTCTTCCTTCCTTCCTTCCTCCCTTCCTCCCTCCCTCCCCCCCTCCCTCCCTCCCCCCCACCCTTGCTGGTTTCAGCTTGCTATTTGATTGGAAGGATCAAAAAATTGTCTGTCTACCTGTCTATCAGTATAATCTCTAGCTCTATCTATCATTCTCATTCATCTTCCAACCATTTGTCTTTTCCAAAGCAGGCAATGAATAATTTAAAATGAAATAAATCAAATGAATAAATCAAAACATTTAAAAGCAGATGATAGCATTCTTCTTAATCCTGTTCAGGGAGAAAAAGTGAACAGCCTTTACTGGTCTTCCTTGGAAGATTATTCCAAGAAGAGAAAATCACAAGTTTCTTTCTGATACAGGTAGTCCTCGATTTACAACAATTTGGTTAGCTGTTCAAAGTTACAATGGCACTGAAAAAACTGACTTGTGACTGTTTTTCACACTTATTCCCATGGTTACATCATCAAAATTTGGATGCTTGGCAACTGGTTTATATTTATGATGGTTACAGAGTCCTGGGGTCATGTGATCCCCTTTTGCAACCTTCTGACAAGCAAAGTCAATGGAGGAGCCAGATTCACTTAACAACCGTGTTACTAACTTAACAACTCCAATGATTCACTTAACTGCTATGGCAAGAAATTTATTTATTTATTTATTTGTTTATTTTATTAAATTTGTATGCCGCCCTCTCTTCCAAAGGACTCAGGGCGGCTCACAACAATAGAAAAAAACACATAAAATTCAGTATTTAAATATAAAAACCAATAAAATCCCCTTCAAAAAACCCCTTCAGTCCAATCCGGCCAGGCCAAATAACCATGTTTTGAGTCATGGCGGAAAGAGCGAAGGTCAGGGGCCGTCCGGAGCCCCAGGGGAGCTGATTCCACAGAGTAGGCGCACCCACAGAGAAGGCCCACTCCCTGGGAGTCGCCAGCCAACACTGTCTGGCCAACGGGACCCCAAGGAGGCCCTCCCTGTGAGAGCACACCGGGCGATGGGGAGCTGTCACTGGCCGCAGATGGTCCACCAGGTACCCCGGACCTAAGCCATGTAGGGCTTTATAGGTAATTACCAGCACCTTGAATCTCACCCGGAGGGCAACCGGTAGCCAATGCAGGTCCTGCAGGAGGGGTGTAACATGAGAGTGTCGGGATACTCCCATCACTATCCGCGCAGCCGTATTCTGCACCAGCTGAAGCCTCCGGATGGTCTTCAAGGGCAGCCCCATGTAGAGAGCATTGCAGTAGTCGATCCAGTAGTCGAGGTGATGAGCGCATGAGTGACTGTGCATAGGTCATCACAGTCCAGGTAGGGGCGCAACTGGCGCACCAGACGAATCTGAGCAAATGCCCCCCTGGTCACGGTCGTAACATGGTCGTCCAGAGTCAACCGTGAATCCAGGAGGACGCCTAGATTGCGCGCCCTTTCTACAGGGGGCAACACCTCACCCCCTATAGCTAACGATGGAATATTCTCCTGGAACCGCGATGCCGGTATCCACAGCCACACAGCCAATCTTGGCAGGGTTGAGCTGAAGCCTGTTCCTCCCCATACAGAGCCACACTGCTTCCAGGCACCGGGACATCACGTTGAGGACATCACTGGGCTGATTCAGGTGGATATAAAAAGTTGGCTATCATCAGCATACTGATGATACCCCACCCCAAAACCCTGGATGATCTCCCCCAGCAGCTTCATATAGATGTTGAACAGAAGGGGAGAGAGGACCGACCCCTGAGGGACCCCACACGTGAGGGGCCTCGGGGCTGACCTCTGTCCCCCCACCCACACCGCTTGCGAACACCCAGAGAGGTAGGAGGAGAACCACCATAAAGCAGTGCCTCCCACTCCCAACCCCTCAAGGCACCGCAGCAGGATACCACGGTCGATTGTATCAAAAGCTGCCGAGAGATCTAATAGGACCAGGAAAGAGGAATAACCCTTGTCCCGAGCCCTCCAGAGATCATCCACCAGCGCGACCAATGCCGTCTCCGTGCTGTATCCGGGCCTGAAACCTGACTGGTACGGGTCCAGATATATTGCTTCATCCAAGAAATGTCATAAAATGGGACAAAACCATTGGTGGGCTGCTGCCGGTTGTAACAACTGGTTCACCTGGAACCGAAAATATGAGCTTTTGTGAACTGGAACTGGTTCGCCCGGAACAGAAATCTTGCTTCGCTCGCACACGCACCTTTTGTGGTCCAAACTGGTCCAAACTGGCACCAGCCCACCACTGGACAAAACTCATTTAACAAATGCCTCACTTAACAGCATAAATTTTGGGCTCAATTGTGGTCGTAAGTCGAGGACTACCTGTATATGTTGATTGTTTAATAGGCTCACAAAAATATTCCATTTTGCCAAATCAACTTACAGGGGAAGTTTACATGAGAGAATAAAAGGCTTTTTGAGAATTCCTCAGTGTAGCCATCAGCCTCTTGAGGTAGGCCGGATCAGGAAACAGACCCCACAAGAAATACTGGGATTCTGTGTTATTGATGTAGGCTATGGCTACAGAATCTTGAAAGTCCTGCCCCCTCCCTTCAAAACAAAGAACATCAAGGTGGTTACTTTAATTTCCTTTCTAACACCTTTTTCTTTTCCCAGCCTTAATTCATGTTTTGCTAACTGCCACATTCTTCTCCAAAGTCATCTCTGTAACAGCTGCTTTTACTGTTCTATGCCCAAGTCAGGAGAGACTCCTGTCACCCTAAATCTTGGTGCCTTCACAGTGTGCTCTTAATGCATATCTAAACATGGACTGTGCTGGGCTGTTTTCTGTAAAGCTGTACACAAATATTGTTGATTGGTAGTATCCCTTGGCTGAAATTCTAACATCACCAACCATCAATCACTATAAGAAATGTGCACGAGAGTGATGCTTATACAGCCTGGATGCTTCATCCAGTTACATTTTTTAAAATTTTGTTAATAGATTTAATGACCACTAATTATCAGTAAAAGTTCATCTTTCTTGACTAGTGGCCAACTCAGGTCATGAAATACATGTTATGCTATGAGGTGCCCATAATTTTTTCTCAAATGATTATTTACTTCTCAACTTGTCAGAGACGAAAGAACAGAACCACATGTGAAGTTCCAGTTAAATTGATTTATTATTAATCATGCCAATCTACTCAACTATTGGTTAGCATTATCTTGGTGTTAGATAAGAGTCAGTGGAATTCATGAGGGGTTGGACCTGGTCTGTTTGTGACTAGATAGGTAGGTAGAGACTTTTCTAGGCTGACTCCTCTTTTGACTCTGTTCCCAGGTTCTGCTACTCCTTTTCCTAATAAGAATACTGACCACTAGGTGGCAGCAAAGAGTTTGAGTGGTTTTTTGGCATCTCTTGATTGCCATCTAGTGGTGATTTGGATTTGTGCTGCGAATACATTTAAATGGAGTTTGAGAAAACAGGATTGCTGTATGTATAGGTAGAGAGATTGTCCCGTTCTTCAAAACAGAAAATGAAGCAGCTATGAAAGCAGGGCTTCTCTTTTCCCACAAAACCAAAACAGATGCAAAACAAACACTCCCACAGCAGTTGAACCAACTAAACTGACCCCACCCCATCATCTGAAACACTCTCCTCCATGAACCTTAGGTTGTCTGCATGAAATATCTTGTTTCATTATAACATGCAGAAGTTCCATATTGGACACCTAAAGCCACGTTTGGACTTGCTTAGTAGCAAGTTTTTTTTTTTTTAATTTGATTTTTATGCCGCCCTTCTCCGGAGACTCAGGGCGGCTTACAATGCGCTAAGCAATAGCCTTCATTCTTTTGTATATTTATACAAAGTCAGCTTATTGCCCCCACAACTGGGTCCTCAATTTACCTACCTTAGAAAGGATGGAAGGCTGAGTCAACCTTGAGCCTTGGCGAGATTCGAACCTGCAGTAATTGCAGACAGCTGGTCTTAATAACAGGGTGCCTTAGACCACTGTACTACCAAGGCTCTTGGTAGTACAGTGGTCTAAATTGACAGTAAGAAACAACTTCATGAGGTAACGTCCTCTACAAAGGCAGGAGGACAAAGGCAGGGGAAAGGCAAAAAAGGACCTGCCATGAAAACCTAAACAGGAGTCGTAAATGATCTTCACTCCAACCATCATCTCCAAAATGAATATACAGTATCTTGAAATGCAGTAATTTATTTCAGAAGGTAATACAAGTGTCAGGATTAATTAGCTAGGCTGACTTTATTGACTTTATTTGGAATTCTTTGTGTGTGACCAACGCTTTCCCTTGTTTTTTCCCTCTTTCCCTTTCTTCAATAAACTCCTTTTTCTATCTAGAGACTTAGCTTTATTGATTTTATAAGAGCTGTTCTCATTAAAACCATCCTCACATGGAAAGACTGTGCAGTGGCAAAGTATCCCTTGTGTTTCAAGATTGGCAAAACATTTCTTAAGTTCTATATATCCGGGCTTTGGGCAGGAAGATCCAGCAATGCGAACAGATGCCACAACAGGAACACAGAGAATTTAGTATTGTAACGGATTGTTTGGAAGCAAGTGATGAAATATGTCACAATAACCTGCACAATAATCCAGGAAATCTTGATTGCGTTCCTTCCCACGTTGATTGGATGATGCACAGACAGTTATGCCCTTGGCTGCTTGCGCACATTCTAGTGAAATTCAGGAAAATATTCAGATTTTGTCTTAGTATGAAGCTGATTGTAAGAGTTTGTGGTCAGGCCAAATTGCTGTTGCTGTTGTTACTTTTGTGCTCCCCCTCTTTTTTTAATTTTTAAATATTTTTTGATATTTTCCAGTCTCCTGTTTGGATCAGGATAGATTAATTTTAGTGGAAATGTCTAAAATATCCAGGAAACCATTGATATGATTTTCAGGATACTTTCAGAAAGAGGTGAATTCTTAGGATTCCTTAATCACATTGCTTCAGAGCCATGATGGCACTGCAGCTACAATGCAGTATTGCAGGCTAACTTTGCCGACTGCCAACAGTTCAATTCTGACTGGCTCAAGGTTGATGCAGCCTTCACTCCTTCCAAGATTGGTAAAATTAGGACCCAAATTGTTGGGGGCTATATACTGACTCTGTGAACCACTTAGAGAGGGCTGTAAAGCACTGTGAAGCCATACATAAGCCTATGTGCTATTGCTATTGAACTTCTCTGATATGAAATTCGAATGCCATTTTATGCCATCTTGAAAACCTCTAATTATATTGATGTTTTCTTATGCCACTCCATTGACTTTTTATGTCATTTTCTAAATAGCAGAACCTTTAGGTCTATCATATTTGATTCAATCTAATTTCCCACATTATGGATCAGCAAGAACTTGCAACAACCTCCAAACAAGCTCAAGGTCTAATTATTTAATGATAACATATAACTGCCAGAATAACCAAAAATAATAATTTTCAAATAAACACAATACGGGTTCCAGAAACACCTCTACTGGGAGCAGAACCAGGTCTTAAAAGACCTTTGGAACAGAGAGAGTAAAGCCAGATGTATTTCTGGAGGGATGCTCTTCCAGATGGAAGGAGTGTCACAGAGGAGGCATACTTCCTCAATCTCACAAAATGACAACATTTAATTGAGGGAATCTACAGTATGCCCACTCAATTGATAGAAGAGTATATTTGTGGGGTCCCTGGTACTCTCCGAGCTTGGTTATTTTCTTCCAGAAGTTTCATTATCAAATTAGGTAACATCATCAGTGCCTGCTCTGTCTGAATGTACTGGGTGGGCAGAAACAGCTGGAGATAGGCTTCAGGTAATCAATCCATATGCCATGAAGGGCTTTATAGGTGACAGGTAGCATCTTGAATTGCACCCAGAGGCCAACTGTCCACCATTGCAGTTTGTGTAGCAACAGTGCCACATGAGCATAAGTGCCTCTTAACCTCTTGCACCACTGTATTTTTAAAATGTTGTAGCATTTGGTTGGTCTTGAAGGACAATCTTCATGTGGGGCACATTGCAATATTCAATTGCAAGATGACCCAAGTACGAGATACAATCTGAAGGAACTCCTAGATTTTGGTTTACCACAGGCCAGAGGTGGGTTTCAGAAGGTTCTGACCAGTTCTGGCGAACTGGTAGCGGAAATTTTGAGTAGTTTGGAGAACTGGTAAATACCACCTCTGACTGGCCCTGCCCCCACCTATTCTCTGCCTTCTGAGTCCCAGCTGATCGGGAGGAAATGGGGATTTTGCAGTAACCTTCCCCTGGAGTGGGGTGGGAATGGGAATTTTACAGTATCCTTCCCCTGCCACACCCACCATGCCACGTCCACCAAGCCATGCCACGCCCACCAAGCCACGCCCACAGAACCAGTAGTAAAAAATTTTGAATCCCACCAGTGCCACAGGCACCCACTCCAGAATCAATGTGTAGCCTGAAACAGAGATATCATTTCAGTAGCCATGGAATGCTTGAATTAAGACTCTGAACAAGGTTCTTCTTCTCCTCTCAGCTACCAAATCTGGCATTGAAGGTTGAGGAAGGGAGGCACAATTTATTTATCCATGTTCAGGATTTATAAAGCCACCAATTCAAACAATGTGATTCTGGGAGCAAAGGATATAAGCTGTGAAGATTCATTCTCACACAGTCATTGTCAGCACTTCTGTTTTCAGAACATGAATGTGATCACACCAATCGAACCATCCTTACAAAGACAGAGGAGTCAAAATAAACCTACTACATTATGGATGGAATGAACAAAGAAGACATTGATGAGTTCTCCTCAGAATTTCTCAGTCTAAGATTTCTCAACCAATAAGTTAACTCTGCATCAGGGTTGGATTGGATCTGTGATACCTTTAAAAAAATATAAATTCCAACAAGGTATTAATGAGTGGAAGAAGGTTGCCAGCACTGAACATGCAGAAAAGCTGCTAACAAACTCAGCATAAATTACACATTTGGGCTTTGAATACTGTTTCCAAAATTGGACTTAGTTTCTTCAGACGCCTTATGTTCTTTCTCATACTGAATTGGCAACTAGAAATAATAGTGTTTCGGTTAAAAAAAAAACCAGCTTGTTATGACAGAATGGATTGTGGGAAGGAGATAATAAGAAGGAGTCTAGAGTTGAGGATTAGACTCCTACAATCAGACTCACTGCATTGCTGCTACAACCTTCCGACTGGCAGATGCTTCTCCTAATAGCTGGTGACACAAAGAAAAGGAAGGCCAGCAAAGCCAATCGCTTCACTTAATGTGTGCTGCATACACAAATCAGGACAGCACCATTCAGAAATGAGTCAAAACAGAAGTAATAGAAATAGGAGAGGAATCAGCCACAAGGGCAGCACATTTTATGCTGGTTTGATTTTCTCTGACTTCAGGATGAGTGGATAGCATTTTAATCCAGCAATAGAAAAGGATGGAGTATATATGGAGCAGCCTAAGAAAACAGCAGCATGAGTTGAGAGGACTCATTTAGAAAACACATATGCTGCCTTTCAGGGACTTCAGGACAATTTTTACAAATAGAGACAGAGTCGGAAATACACAGGGAGGAAGTGGGGAGGAGGGAGGGAGGGAGAGAGAGAGGGAGGGAGAGAGGGAGAGAGAGAGAACAGCAATCCTCTTGAATTGTGGCTTTTCAAGTCGAAGCTTTTATATACAACTCTTCTATGAGAAGGAGGCGCCACTTATTATCAGTGATAGCTTATTTCTACTGAATGTTATTTTAAGAAAAGGATGAATGTGCTAGCCTTGGTGCTGTGGATGAATTACAGCATAATTTTGAATAGCAAATAAGCTTGAAGAAAAGCCACAGTGCATTTCTCTGCTAAAATGGAAATTTCAATGGTTATAGCCTTTCCTCTGACTTTAATTTTGCAGAAAATGTGGCGTATCCTTTGAGGAGAAACATACAGCGCAAGTGGCAAGGCATTTGAATATTAATAGTATGGCAATTGTTTGCATGATATGTGTCATGGTCGCTTGACAATATGTTTACCTCAGATTCTGGAGTGGAGTGGGATTTGAAGAAGAAATATATAATGTTCCACTCTTTTTCACATTCGTCACAATCAACTTGATTTCACTGAATTAGTTATCCTTAGCTATCATTCAGATGAAGAGTAGGACATGCTTGACAATGTTCATAAGAGGAATAGGATGAATTAAAGCAGCATTTACACTTTTGGGCTATATTTACTGGAATCAGCTAAATGGAATCCCTTAGGAATGATGGAATTGTTTCCTGCCATTTTCTTCACTAATAAAGAATGTGTTGATGATTATCAGTGTTTAAAAAGTGGTTTAGAATACATATCCAGGGAGAATAATGTTACCAGTGGCTACTGGTCTTGATGATGATGATGGAATCTCCAACATAATGTCCATGGAGCTCTCCTGATGCTTACAAGACTCTAAACTTATATACGCACATGTATATAAACACATGCTGCATATACTGCTTATGCATGTTTATGTTGTAAACCCTTGGCTACAGAATAGAATAAATAACAGAATAACAGAGTTGGAAGGGACCTTGGAGGTCTTCTAGTCCAGCCCCCCGCTCAGACAGGAAACCCGGAACCATTTTCAGACAAATGGTTGTCCAATCTCTTCTTAAAACCTCCAGTGTTGGAGACAACTTCTGGAGACAAGTTGTTCCACTGATTAATTGTGCTATCAGGAAATTTCTCCGTAGTTCTAAGTTGCTTCTCTCCTTGATTAGTTTCCATCCATTGTTCTTGTCCTGCCTTCAGGTGCTATGGAAAATAGCTTGACTGCCTCTTCTTTGTGGCAGCCTATTAGATATTGGAACACCACTATCATTTCACTCCTAGCACTTCTTTTCATTAAGCTAGACATACAAGCCAGGTGGCAAATAAGTTTCATAAATAAATAAGTAAATGTACATCTAGGTATATCTTTCTCTGCATGTAGATGTGTTTGCATTTGTTCCTTGCATTTGGTGGCTCAGACCCATTTCTGGCATATATCTATTTTCTCAGTGTTCTTGAGTTGATTACAAGCTGAAAATGTTATGGATATTTTCTCTCTCGATAGGGGGGAAATAGAGGGTTTATTTGTTTATTTATTTGCCTTTTAGCTTTGTAAAATAGCTTTCATGTAATTTCTATCTCAAAATAGCAGGGTGCAGTCAGAGGAGGTTTTAAGGGCCCAACCTCAAGGGCCTTAGGAAGGTTGCTCAGCCCTCCTTCAAAAGGTGACTTAAGGACTGGCCAGCCTTTTGAAGACTTAAAGGAGAGAACAATTGTGGGTCTAAGACAGAGGTGGAGAATTATGGCCCCTTTATGACTTGTGGACTGTAACTCCCAGAATTCCTGAGCCAGCATGGCCACGCAGGAATTCTGGGAGCTGAAGTCCACAAGTTATAAAAGGGCAATAGTTCCTCACCCTGTCTAAGACATGGCCAGGCCCAAGGAGGCCCGAATCAAACCCATTATTCTCAAGTCAAATGAAAAGGATGTTTTTCACATTTATTAGTGCTACCCACCGGATCTGGATCAGTCCTGGAGGAAATGTAGAGAAACACATAGATGTTCCAGCTTGGGGAAAAAATGGCAACAATAGAAAAAGCAGAGACAACCACCACTATAATTTGTTTTCTTTTCATATGTCATTGATAAATGGGATTTCCTCCTGAGTGAAAAACACCTAGGTCTGCATTTCAAAAGTAAACCTTGATGGAGGATTTTTTTTTTTTTTATCCTCCTGAATAAACTCGATTAGACTGTATATGTTATCAGCTCACAGCCTGAGGGAACAGGCTAGTTGAAAAATTGTAATAAATAATAATGCATAAATCAACTTTTTTTTTTAGTCATGCCAGGATGCAGACTTTTTACAGCTGTGATAAATTCTCCACTTCCCTACCTTATTTGGGGCGGGGGGGGGGGGTGTTCTGATCAAGGTATTACTGATTAAAGAGTACGCTCCCAGAATGAAAATGATAGGTTACCAATACTAGATGTATTTAATGAGAAATTACCAATTAACAGAAATTCTTGAAGGGAAATCCACCTGAGACCCTTCAGTGGAAAAGAACTGAAATAATTCATTCTCTCTGCAGTCCTGAATAAGCACCATTTACCTAATCATAGCCCTGCTTTGCTTTGACTATGAAAGAGGAGAAGGGAATTGAGAATGTCACCTGACTTAATCATTTCATAGGGGCCCCCATGATGGTAAATTTAATTAAGGAGCTTTATTTGCATCAATAAATTATCACCCAAGGTAAAATAAAGTTTATTTGATGATTTCTTAAAAAAAAAAAAAAAAGCTGTTCCAATTTACTTTGGTGTAAAACGAGTGAGGGCTTTTCCCATTACAAAACAAAAAAAGTGAAATCTATGTGCATTTTGTAGCATTCAACAAAGAGTTTCAGATTGATTCCGGGCACTTCCCAAAGAAAATGTTGAGCGAATGTTGACATTTGGCGTTGTTGCTTCTCCAAATATGGAGATATGAATTAGCAAACTGTGGTTTTCCCCGTGAAATCATTCAGAGGAATGTCAGCTCTTTGAATCAGATAACTTCATGCCGAAATGGACAACCCGCATCCAAGTTCTGTCTGTTGCCTCCTAGCCAGGGTGTCAAAGGGGAGAGTCAGAAAGTCAAGATGACTTCTGTCACTGTGTAATCAGATTGGGGTTTGGTTCTCATCCATAATAACACCGTGGATAAGGGAGCTTCATTGCAGACCGAACTGGTATTTAATACCAGCAACTAGATAAAGCCACCAAGGTTCTGGAAAATTGGTAATGGGGTTGAATTCTGGAGACTAGAAGGTGGAATTGATTTCCATCTTAACTCTAACTTCCTCGTCACTGGCCTACTTCCAAATTTTCTCCATAGTCTCCCAACTCACCATCAATATAAAATTACTGCCAGCCCTCTTTGCACCATCAGGTCTCTTCTCTCAGTAGTCAGTCACCATCTCAGGAATTAATCAGTCCCCAAGAACAGACATATATTGCCAGCCTATCTTTTGGACAGCAATCCCCATCACAATCACACTCTGTTGATTTTGCCAAAGGACTGTGAGTCCTTTAAGGTCGACCAGATCAGAAAACAGACTCCACAGGAAGACAAGAACTATTTTTTATTGAGTTAGGTTATAGTAACAGAATCTTGTAAAGCTATCTGTTTCCTCCTTTCCTTTCCTTTCCTTTCCTTTCCTTTCCTTTCCTTTCCTTTCCTTTCCTTTCCTTTCCTTTCCTTTCCTTTCTCCTTTCCTTTTTCCTTTCCTTTTTCCTTTCCTTTTTCCTTTTCCTTTTCCTTTTCCTTTTCCTTTTCCTTTCCTCTCCTCTCCTCTCCTCTCCTCCCTTCCCCGCCCCTCCTCTCCTCTCATACTTGAGGGAATTGGGGATGGGGGACAGGGTCTGATCTGAGCCTCTTCATAACACTCTTAGATTTAATTATGTTTCTTCTGAACTTAATGTTTCTCTAACAGTCTCTGGATTCCTTCTCCAAGGTCATCTCCCCCACTTTTTAAAAGCACTCATCAGCAAGATGGTTCCCTGATTTCAGATTTTTTTTAAAAAAGAAAACCAAAACCAATTCAAACCCATACAGTCAGCAATCCTCTAACTAACCCTCATACCAGAGACCAACAATTGCTATCCTAAAAACCTACATGCACAAACTTTTTCCCCAGTACAGAGCCAAGCCCCAGAGATCTTCACAGACCAATGAGCAGCCCAGCCAAGATTCCAATAAACTGCCCCAAAGATAATGGCAGAGGAAGTTAAAAATCTTCTTATGGATCAAACTTTCCCTCACACAAAAAAAATACACATAAGAGAGAGCCTGGGCGGTACATGTAGCTGCCTCAACAGTCACAGGGCTAGCATGGGGCTACCTCTGGCAGCACCAACTGTCTTGTTCCCACTGCCCCAACTTCTCATTGCAGAACAGCCACATGGCCTCTTTTGTTGGAAAAGCAGAGAATTCAAATGCCAGCTGTCCTGCCACCTGAATACTGGCCCATAATCTTCAAATTGATGGGCTTCTGGTTGAACCTTTGTCTTTGATGACAAACAGAAGTCAAAGCAGCCCTTGTGGAATTGTGTCTAATATGAGGAACTGTTTCCTTTTGAGGAGCAGGTCATGGTTCTTGTCCCGGCATCTCCTCTGGTGTTTCACTTCACTTCAGCCCTTTGCTAAATGACAGCTCTAATTGGAGCGCTAGTCTGCCTCCTAACTTTCACCAACCTTCTCAGTGTCCTACCTGCTAAATTACCACCTGCCAGCTGGAGGACTTACATTGATAAAATGGAGGTATTGCTCCAGTTCCTTGATTATTTTGGCTGCCAAAATCCAGCAGTATAATCTTTTTTCTTGACCTGTGTTGACTAGTAGCACACATACTATTTCAAGGGTGACCATATTAGACATTTGCATACATTTATTTTCAGATCAGCAGTTTTATTTTCAGTCCTCCAAATCATTCCCACCTATGAAATCTATATTTTTAATACCATAAAGACAGCAGTCTTGTTCTGGTCAATTTACCTCCGACTTAAGAACTGGATGACCTGAAGCTATCATTATCCCTACCAAGGTAGACATCTTTATTGTGATTTGAATTGGCTATATTGAGTTGTATTTTTCATTTTAATGTTGTATTTGCTTATGGATTAGCTGTTGCTCCAATTGCTTTAAGATGGGCATGAAGACTGCATCTGTATTTGGTGACTGAAAGAATGCCATTATTGTTCCGTTATACCAAGAAAAAGGTAGCAAGAGGGAATATAAAACTACAGGGGGCATAGTTTGTCAGATGAGTCTTAAAAAGTCTGTAGTAGAATTATGATCCCTAAGGTAAGAGTAATGACAATGAACACACTGCAATGGGAAGTGCAGTGTGATGTTATATCAGGGACGGGATATGTACAGCATATTTGGCAGGTCATTGAGAAATGTATAAATGAAAGAAAGAAAGTTTATTACATATTTGTTGATTGAGAAAATGATATGATGATTAGGTGCGAATAAATAGATTCGGAAATTGGTTCCCGAATAGCACAGCAGCAAGCGACTCTATATTTCTAAAATGCTAAGCATGTTCAGCAATGAAACAAATGTAAGAAGTATATTCTATGCTAGAAATAAATCATGTGCACAAATGAATGGAATATATAGGAAATGATTTGAAGATTGAGTAGGCTAAGATCACATGATGTCCCCTTCATTTATGGGGTGAGTGCACAAGAAATGCTTGTGGTGATGACAGAGGTGTGTTAGCTGAGAATCTGAATGATTGGCAGTGAAGATTAGTTTGTATGATGTAATGAGAAGTGTGGATCTGCATATTTATAGTATGCATCAAACACAAGGAAAATAGAACAAATTTTTGTAAGTTATATTTAATATTGAAAGTTGATACATTTGTATAACTTGATAGAATGCTTATTAAAGATGGTAAAATGGCTGGAGAAATCTTAAGATGCAAAATGCCATTAGGAAGGTAGTGTGTCATATGTCATGATTTTGAGTTCCTGGATTAAATGAAAGGAAGGAAGGAAGGAAGGAAGGAAGGAAGGAAGGAAGGAAGGAAGGAAGGAAGGAAGGAAGGAAGGAAGGAAAGAAGGAAAGAAGGAAAGAGGAAGGGAGGGACGGAGGGAGGGAGGGAGGGAGGGAAGGAAGGAAGGAAGGAAGGAAGGAAGGAAGGAAGGAAGGAAGGAAGGAAGGAAGGAAGGAAGGAAGATATTCTGAAGAATGAATAAATTCCAGAGAAGCAAAAATGGCTGCATTTAAGTGCTTATGCTGACTTTTTTACACAGAATTAAGAACTGGTGTATCAGACAAACCTAAACTTAAGTTAAATGACGTGAGGGATTGAGTACTTAAGGAAGGTGTTTAGGAAAATTAGGAGAGATGGAGCCAACAATGAAAAGTTCATGACTGAATGTGGATTGAGTAAAGAAATGAGTGAACCACAGCAGTAATGAATGTTATTTTCAGAATTCAGAATTTTGATTAAATTTTGATTACAGATCTTTCCTTAAAACCCAAAAGACAGAAAGATATAAGGCAGGGGTGTCACACTCAAGGCCCACGGGCCGGATCCTGCCCACAGGTTGCTTAAATCTGGCCCATGGGGCCAGCCTGAAAATATCAAAGGAGCGTTCCGCAGTGCCTCTGCCGGCCAAAACGGGATGTGGGGGTCCGTGTGGCCCCCATGCAGCTTATATTCAACTCCCCCCGGCCTCCTGCAGCACTCTGGCGGCCAAAAACGGGCTTTGCAGGGGCCTCAAAGGGCCTCCGCACAGCCCGTTTTTGGCTAGTAGAGTGCTGCAGGAGGCAATGGAGGCCGAAAATGAATGTGCCAATAACCCCTGGGACAACCATGGCCAGTTTATGTCATTATCTTTCAACTTTGATTTTCAGATCTTAATACTTTCTGGTCTTCTTCAATTCTTTGTCTTCTACTAAGCCACATCAATTATCCACACTTTCTTCTTTTCAACCACACCACAGATCTGATGTGTTATATGCCAAGACTTAATCAGTTTGTATTTGGAAATCCCACAAAATTTTAACTTGCTCATTTTGGACTACTTTTTCAAGTATATGTTCCCACCAATTTTTCATTACTGCCGTACTATACTTTTTACAGATATTCCGGTAAATCATTTTGGTGTCTGTATTATGTTGTTTAAAACCAGTTTTCTTGCACAGCCTGAGTATACGATCTATAATTATTATTACGATTGTTCGCACAGTCAGCCAGTTGTTTAAACTGGGTTTGACATTTTTATATACCTATAGAGTCTGTCCCAAAGACCTGTGGTAGGCATATGTTGTTGTTTGATGGTGTTAAATGCATTGTCACAGAAGACAAACTGTCCTAGGTAAAGCTGTCTTTTGCAATTGACTGGTAGTGATTTTGTCAAAGCTGGTGGGGTTCAAATTGTGCTCCAGATGTTTTGCAATTGCACCCAAGATTGCGCCTATCACTATTGGTGCTATCTTTGCTTTCTTTTGCCACAATCTTTCTGCTTCTATTTACAGTCTTTATATTTGTGATTTTTCTCCAGTTCCTTTTCTGCTGTCTCCAGGTAGTGTCTAATCACTATCTTTCTTATCTGGGGTATTATGTGTTATTGAATTATGGTGCTGAAGAAGACTCCTGCAAGTCCCTTGGACTGCAAGGCAATCAAACCAGTCAATCCTAGAGGAGATCAATCCTGACTGCTCTTTAGAAGGCCGGATCCTGAAGATGAAACTGAAATACTTTGGCCACTTAATGAGAAGGAAGGACTCACTGGAGAAGAGCCTAATGCTTGGAATGATTGAGGGCAAAAGAAGGGGACGGCAGAGAATGAGGTGGCTGGATGGGGTCACTGAAGCAGTCGGCATGAACTTAAATGGTCTCCGGGGGAGGGTAGAGGACAGGAAGGCCTGGAGGAAAGTTGTCCATGGGGTTGCCATGGATCAGAAACGACTTCGCAACTAACAACAATTATGTGTTATTATTGTTATATTAAATTATGAGTCGCCCAGAGTCATTTGTTGAGATGGATGGCTATAGAAATCAAGCAAGCAAGCAAACAAACAAATATGTACCCAAATACATATTGGGTTGTATTTTTGTGGCTCATTGCCAAGGTCACATAATTGCAATAGTATAAGCTTGTGACTTTTAAAAGGGTCTAAAAAACCTGTCCTATTTGTTTTATCCTTAATGTATTCTGATCAATTTATGGTTTTGTAAGTATTCATCTCTGCAGTTAGAAAGGGAGAGAGGGAATAAGAATGAAATATTAAAGGACAGAAATAGGGTTTTTCCCTCTAAAACACGAGAGAGAGAGAGAGAGAGGGAGGGAGAGAAGGAGGGAGGGAGAGGGAGAATCTTGAGAACAAATACAGATATCTTAAACATTTACATTTTATATTTTATCTCAACAGACACTTGCATTATGAAATTAATCTATTATGACATCATTTTTTTTAATATAGCTTGAAAATAGCCAAATGTGAATAAACCAGTCACTCCTTAACTGAAAGGTCATTTAAGATTCTTTCCTGCAATTTCCCACACTGGGAAACACTATTGATTTGAAGAAAGATGTACTGCAGTTTTCCAATGTAGTCCTGATATCTGATTAAAAAAGGAAATTAGTATTGCAACACTTTGTACCTTTTGGAATTAAGCTTCCAGAACTGTCATAAGGCAAACAGAACACCTTGTTATTGTTTATTTTTCAGACAAAAATCTTTGCATGAAATGCAGAAATTCCAGACGCACTCTTAAAAGAGTTTGTGTAATTCTTTAGCAATATCTGCTGTCACTAGGTAGAATGAAAAACTAGATTGGTAATTAGAGCCCAGACTTGGTGTCTCTTCTTTTAAGATGCCATCGCCTGCAAACCCGGTATTCATTTTACAGAGCAATGTGGAAATATGAATACCAACATCACAGAGCTGGAAGTTATCCGGCCACCTATTTCTCTCCAAGCAATGTTATCTTTCAGTCAACAAGGTAATAATGTCTTAGAAAGAAAGGAAGCCAGAGCTCATAGATTTCATAATTTCTAATGGACTGTTTATACGAAAGCTGCTTTTTCCGTACTAAATAGAAATCATACTTGGAAGGATGATGGGAAGGTTGTGAGTGGGTGGTTTCTTTTATTGTGCTTTGTGAGGTCAATATTTCTGCCTGATGAAATGTTAATTATACCTCCGCAATCCCTAAAATTCAGGGTCAGTTTAGGGAGACAGTTTTGCTAAGCAACAGAAATTATGCTTTTAAAAATAACTAGTTGTATATAACTCTGTTTCTAGAAATACAGTAAAATTATTCCACAATTCAGTAAAATGTTTATTCCAGAACAGTATTCTACGGGCCATTCTAAACCTGGTAGAATGTCTGTATTTCAGATATTTTTCCATTTTAGGATGGAATAATCTCACTACTGTTGGAAGGAAAATCCATCTGGTTCAGTTGCAAGCTGGGAGAAAGACGCTGGAAATAAAATGGAGGCTGGAGGCTGATTGGAAAGAAAGATTCTGTTTATTGATGAACAGAACCACCAGGGTTTGTGGTTCTGGTGCAGTTGACAAAATGAAGTTGAGAGTGGGTGGGTTTTTTATACCTCCTTTGGGCTTTGTATTTGAGCTTCCTGTTCCTGTGCAAGAACATGTCCTTTAATATTCTATCTATTGGCTGTTGTCAGATTCCTATGGGGTCATGGCTGGCTCTATAGGCAAAGGGGGAAATGCAAATCCTAGGTGCTTGTTTGAGCTAATCCTCTCAACCCTTTTGGCTTGCCTAATTGCTTATTTGGAGTTTCCTGTCTGACCCAGTCTTTCTGAATGGATTACCAAATCTGCATTTCTAAAAGCTGGCCTCCTCAGTGTCTGCTTGGGGGCAGGGGGGACTGGTGCTGGTTTCTGCCTCCCTTAAGATTTTTTTTCCCCATTTCTCCTTTAGGGGAAATATTCTATCCTGCCTTTTTAATATTTCCCAAAATATTTCATTCTTTGGAGAGGGGGCTTCCCACACTACCATCATCATCATTTCTAATAATGGTTTTGAATTGGAGGACTATGACCATAGTAATCCTTCAGAGCCTCAAAGATAACAGAGAGCAAGACTCAAGACATCTATTGCCTATTCAACTCCCAAATGGAGATCAAAATGTTTGTCCTCTTTCTGGGACAAAGCTTTGGATGCTGGTGGGCTGCATATAATTCTGGTCTGCAAGCTTGCTATAAGGGATATATATCACACACACTCAAACAATTGTTCCAGTGTCCACATCTGCCTTTTAAAACATTGCGCAAATATTTTCCATGGAAAGCTGTTTGCTCTTATTTGCCCTCCATCTATCTCACTATAAAATCCTCTTGGCTAGTTATTAAATAGGTTGTGCTATGATTTAGAGGATTGATCTACAAAGCATGTGCTTGATCCCAGTAAAAAAAAACCACACCAATATTTTGCAGCCAGCACTGCAAAATTTAAGCTGCAGCAGCCATTTTATGCTCATTTATAAAGTAATAAAACACTTCCTTCTCTCCTGATCAGATGATTTTGGAAGCTGGTGCATGAAGAGACCAGAGTCCACTGAAATACATTTCATATTTTGCCCTTTTGGGGCTGCATCTAAACCAGCCTTTGAACCCACGAAACCACTTGATTCGGAATCTTTTTAGCCCTATAAAATTTATTCTGATTCATCAAGGTTGGAACTTCCATGGGTTTGTTATCTAAAATCTTATTGACCTAATCCCATACAGGATACCTGCATACAGTGCAGGTATTCTAACACTAATACTCTACAACAAAGAGAATGCCAAAAACATGGTATTTTCCTAATACCACCCAGTCTGGGTTTAAATATCAGAATGATGAGAAAATGTTGACTTGTTGTCTCTTTGCTGTACCAAATGATCCTCTGGTTCTTGCACTAATTTGCTTCCTGTCCCTGCATTACCATAAAGAGCAGAAAATGTAAATGCCACACAGACCTAAGCCTTAATATCTCTCTCATCTTAAACCCTGAATGTCTTTTACATCTAATCAGTCTTAGATCATTAGCATATTAGTACAGGATTTCTACTCTACAATTAGAGTAGAAATTGCATTTCGTCTACCCAATATCTTATAATCGAAACCCAATATCTTATAATTGAAATTCAAAATATTTGTCTTTTTTCTAAGATTAAGTTCTATAAATACAAAAAGAAAACAGCAGAACAGAAGTCAGCAGAGAGTTGTGTTCTTCAAATTCACAAGAGGAGGGAGGGAGGGAGGGAGGGAGGGAAGGAAGGAAGGAAGGAAGGAAGGAAGGAAGGAAGGAAGGAAGGAAGGAAGGAAGGAAGGAAGGAAGGAAAAGTTTGAAATGTCATTGTTTACATAATTTTAATTAATTTCCATCAAGTATTGACACCCATTTTTCAGCTAGAAATATATTCTTTAAAGCATTTATTAAATGACTTTTTGGTGATTTAATTGACAGTTAAGGAAAGAGCAGCTGGGATGATCTATTAAAGCATGCCTAAGAATCAAGACTGAAAGTTTCTTTGCCCTTAATTTTTTCAAAGCGCATTATTGAATTATAAGTGCACAAAAGTACCAATCACTCCCTTATAAAACATATTGTCATTTCAATAGCACTGGGGCACTAAAACTACACAAAGCTTTCCAATTCATTGAAATTTTTTTAAAAAATTAAAATGAAAATAGCCATTCTCATGGAAAACAAGCACAAAACACAGTCACATACCTACTTGACTATAGTCAACATTTCTTTCAGATGAGAATGATGGGCATTTGTTTATCGTCTCCTCTCCAAGACGAAATATATCATCCAAAAAGAGTACAAAAAAGGAGACCAAAACTGCACATTAAGATTTTAATTTAAATAGTAAGGCAATATATCATACCATAATGGAGATGACTATAATTAAATGACTTATACTGTCCACATGCTCAGCCTGCTCTCCCAGTGCTCAATATTAATGGAATGGAAAACTTCATGAGTTCCTCCTTTGCCTTGTACAGATTCCCCATTTGTATAGAAGAGTTAGAGAAGATAATCTTCAAATAGAGAATATGAGATGAACGACCATACCATAGATATTGATCTTTCTAATGGATCACATATGGCCACTCTCCTTAGTTTTTTTGTTTTCCAGCCTTCTGGATTTCTACAGCCCCCAAAATAAAGCAGCCATTGTGTTTCATAATAAATCCACAGGTAAATTAAACCTAAATAATACATTCATATATCGAACTGAACACCTTTTATTTTTACTTGTGTCTAGGGTTGCCAGGTCTGCTTCCAAAAAATAGCGGACAAGCGGGGGGGGGGGGGGAGGGGGTGTTAAGTAGTAAAAAAAAAAATTACAATTAAATTATATATTTTCTTACAAACATTTTAACACACCATTTTAGGTCAGTCGACACAAGCTACAATACATTTTAAAAATGTGAACTGTACATAATTTTATAATATATTTTTATTTTAATCTCATCATTAATTTTTTCGGAGAATCGAGTTCAATGGATATTCGATCTTTGTCTCATTCTAACTTATGAAAAAAAAGACAAAACGCGATTCTCCTATCCTTATTCTCTTAGACTATACAGCTTTAGATTACGTACCATTTCATCATAAAGCTTTTGAATAAAAAAAATGTCCACTATTTTGTGAAAAAAAATAGTGAACATAATGTGAAAAAAGCGGACTGTCCACTCAAATAGTGGACACCTGGCAACCCTACGTTGTGTCACAGTCTGAAAACTAATAGGTTTCATTCTTTTCTTTTCAAACAGCAGCTATTTTCAAATGATAAATATTAAATCTCAATCGTCTTATGGTAGCATGATGCTAGGTCATTCATATTTTTGTTTGGCAAATAGATAACGAACAGATTAATTTTGGCAAATGTTCAGCCTTCAGGTTCAAGGTTGCACACAGCATTAAGATTAACACCATCATTGTACATTGTGCTCAGAAATGGCCAGTAGCCAGGCAAGATGTTTCCAAAATTTGCGAGATCTTTTTCCTAATGGCTAATTCCAGGCAGTAGTCCAAGCATTTGAATTATCTGAATGAACGAAATTTTCATGAAGGCTTTTAAAATAGTCATGTAGTTTAAAGATTTAACACTTGAAGAAACATTACAGTTATCTACTTAACTAGTTCAGAAGATCATCATTAGATCTCACTTGAACGAACTGGCTTAAACATAGATATTGGTTCAAATCTGGGCCTGTGGCATAATTAGAAAGATAATCTTCTTTCTAATCAAAAGTTCCATTTTAATGTCAGGGGAATCTGGAGAAAGTGGTGGCATCTCAGATTCAGGCATATTTTTATTGTTGTTTTTGATGTCATTGTCATTGCCATTCCCGTTTGATTTTTAACCTGAGTATACTATGAAAGCAGGCTTAATCATGCTGCTGAATTCGTAAATTGAGGTATGGGTGAAAGCAGTGGGACCATGTTTGATTTCCTGGATATTCCGTCAGCTTTCATATTCTTAATGTCATTGATTATGGCATTTTTCTAAAAGGCCACATTTGCAACTGGAGAATTGATGCTATCTTTGGTGAGAAGACTGGCTAAGGATAATGTGTTCTTAAACCAATATCTACTACAACCAATTCAGAAATGCAAGCCTGACTTCAGTTACTCATCCCTTTGTCACCCAAACTAGATTGTTGATAATGTACTCTTACTGGCTACATTTATTTATGTCTTAATGCTTGGGGAGGGATGGGACTTGGTATTCTGGGTACTATATATTATTCTAATATTCTACTCGCTTCCTGCTCATTTCTATACTCATTCAACATTTTGAACTTATCAGTCATCCTCAACCTGGTGTTCTTCAGATGTTTTGGAGTATCTGGAGTACCAGACAATGAGACCTAGCATGTTTTAGGAGTTGCGGGATGGGAGGACATTTACAAAAAGTTACAATATATAACTTCCAGCTACAATTTTAGATGCTGGTTTTAGTATTAAAGCCCCTGCAATTACATATTCACATTCTTTCACAAGTTCCCTGTGAACAGTTACATATACAGGTAGTCCTCGACTTACGACCACAATTGAGCCCAAGCAAGTTTTGTCCCATTTTATGACCTATCTTGCCACAGTTGTTAAGTGAATCGCTACAGTTGACAAGTTAGTAATCTGGTTTTTAAGTGAACCTGGTTTCCCCATTGACTTTTCTGGTCAGAAGATCGCAAAAGGGTATCACATGATCTTTGGACACAGCAACAATCATAAATACGAACCAGTTGCCAAGCACCTGAATTTTGATCAAATGATCGTGGGGATGCTGCAAAGGTCGTAACTGTGAAAAATGTCATAATTCACTTTTTTCAATGCTGTTGTAACTTTGAACAGTCACTAAATGTAAGTCGGGGGCTACCTGTACAGTACTGCAAGCTGAGTAGATATGTGGTTACAGCCGAAAGAATTGAGGATTATTTGAGAGATGCCAACCCTCCCTTTAAAAACTAGTGACAAATGTTTCTCTCTTCAAAAATGAGATCCAGGATGACTAGCTAGAAGACATCACTTTTTGTGGGTCTTATTTTAGGCAACTTGAGAATCTTCAATAGGAATGTGGGCAAAGATTTTAAAGAGTGATTGGGAGAAGAAGGACCAAAATATTTCTCTATTTGTATTGACTATAGTCAGCAATAAAAAAAAAAAAATGAACTTCAATATATATATCCCCCTGGCTTTTGCAGTAGGATTTATGCTAAATCCACTAACATCTGACTTTTTCTGTTGAAAATCTACAGACCACTCTCCCGTCTGTGCCTTCATCCTCCAGAAATCTACAAAAATGTCTCAAAGTTGCTGCCAACAGTGCTAGTTACAGATTTGTTTGTGTTTTTCGTTAATATGACATCAAAAGAATCTGCATATAAAATCCCTGCACCCCAGGAAACGTCTGGGTTAAAGAAAGAAAGAGACATTAAAGACTGAAATTTACATTCATCAAGTACATACATACAATACAAATCTTCCATATGCTGAGACATTGAGAGCGTAATGTGTACATTACCAGAAAAGAAAAAGGAAACCAGCCAACCCTCTATAGGAACAAAAAAGAAAGAAAAATCAAAGTATTATAGAGGACTGAATATGTAACAATGTGCTCATATTACTTGCTATTCATGGATGAAGCACAGAATCAAATAAACAGACCTGATTACATCAAATAAACAGACCTGATTACGTGAAAAGATTTTCCTATTCCTTCCTCCCCATTTCCTCCTATCAGCCAATAATTGCAATAGCACTTAGACTTATATACTACATCATAGTGCTTTACAGCCGTTTACAGAGTCAGCATATTGCCCCAAATAATCTGGGTCCTCGTTTTACTGACCTTGGAAGGATGGAAGGGTGAGTCAACCTTGAGCTAGTCAGGATCAAACTCCTGGCTGTGGGCAGAGTTAGCCTGCAATACTGCATTCTAACCACTGTGCCACCACAGTTCATGCTGGCATATCAGAGTGGCCTGTAGAGATCTACAAGTTAAATCCTCAGACCTGCATAAAAGCCACAGGACAATCTGATTCATTCTTCAAATCTGATGAAATTAGGTTTCATTGAGATCCTTGGAGGAAAGTTAGCTATATCTAAAATAAATTCAGTGAAGTCTACTCCTGAGGATCTATAACTCTCTGGCACAAATTTGTGGAGAGAGGGCCCAGTAGGTTTTTGGGACGAGATGGGAGGAATCCATTTTACAAATAGCATCTTATTTTTCAGTGGACAGAGTTGCTGTCTATTTTGCAAAAGACTTCATTTACTCTCTTCAGGTTGGATTTTTATTAGAAGCTGTCTTTGATACATGAAATACAAAGAAGGATGCTATGTGTTAAATCACACAATCAAATAAACAGGAATGAGGTACCTTAAAGATAGATGCTCTGATCAAACAATGAAGAATCAAGTTTATATCAGAGGGGCCTCAGCATCCATTAATCTTGGAAAATTAAAAACCAACTTTTCCCCACAGAAGCTACCACCTGATACAGACAAGCAGAGAGGGCATGCCTCAGTTTCCATCCTAAGAGAGAAAGGTAAAATGGACCTCTAGAAATGAGTCTTCCTGCTTCTGGAATGGGTTGCTCCTCAAAGTCAAGATGGCTATTAATATTAATATTCCACACCACTTTTCAGGAAATATTTTGGTTTGGGTTGAATTAATATAGGAAGGGATGACTAGGTGATCATGGATTATTGATGTTTGATTATTGATGTTCTGCATTTTAGGATATTTAGACTGTAAGCCACCTAGAATTCACTGACTGAAGGAACACTAAGGTTTGTAGAAATCAATCAATCAGCCAGCCAGCCAGCCAATCAATCAATCAATCAATCAATCAATCAATCCTGTACTTAGGCATTACAGATTTAGTTCTGCAACCTCAGAAGAAAGCCCAAACTGCAAGTCATGGCATGCAACGTGAGGTTTTGTCCCTCCCTAGGCTGAAAATCCAGTCTGCCTCCCTCCCTCCCTCCTCCCTCCCTCCCTTCTTCCTTTCCTCCTCCCTCCCTTCTTTCCTTTCTTTCCCTTTCTTTCTTTCTTTCTTTCTTTCTTTCTTTCTTTCTTTCTTATAATATTTTTATTAAATTTCAAAATCAAGTATTAATATACAAACTAGAATTAAAGGGGAAAGGGAATAACAAAGCAAATTAAAACTGATAAAATAGATATGCGTCAAACAATTTTCTAACAAACAGGACCCCTGACTTTCTTTTAATCCAGAGAAATAAACAATACAATAACGTCTCTCTAAATTTAAACAAATAATATCATTCTTTAAAATATTTTAAAGTAATAATCATCAACATTCTTTTTTAAAAAGCTCTTTTTGCTTTCCAATAGTCCTAGAGCCAGAGGCAGTTCTAGATGAAATCGAAATGGTAGTCTGAAATGGTATAGGACTGTGATGGTGAACCTATGGCATGTGTGCCACAGGTGGCACGCGGAGCCATATCAGTGGGCATGTGAACTCCGGCGCCCATATGTATACCTGCCAGCTGATTTTTGGGCCCACCAGAATAGGGAAACAAGCTGTTTCCTGGCTCCAGAGAATCTGTGGGGTTGGGGGAAGGCCTGTTTTTTGCTCTCCCCAGGCTCCAGAGCCTCTCTAGGAGCCTGGGGAGGGCAAAAACAGCCTTCCCCACCCCCTCGGAGGCTGGAAACAGCCCATTTGCACTTCCGGTCCCACTTTCCAGCCTCCAGAGGGCCTCCGGGGGGTGCATAGAATTATGGGTGTGAGCACGCACGCGCGCAACCCCCTGCGTTCCCCCTGCTTTTGGCACATGATGGCAAAAACGTTAGCCATCCCTGGTATAGGATTTCCTGCTTGAGCAGATTAGAAGACCTTCCAACTTTGTTATTCTGTTATGCTGACAAATCAGATCCTTCACCTGAAAATGCAGACCCAATAAAACCACACCAGGCTGGTGGAAAGGACTAAGACTAAGCTACGTGTGCTTCACTATGAGCCAATCATGGGAAAAAACATCATCAGGGGTGGTATTCACTTATTTTCCCTACCGATTCGCAAATGTGAGCATGCGCCTCGTCCATGCTTCACTCGCATGTGCCCCATCCACGCTTCGCTCACACATACCCCATCCATGCATGTGCCCGGCCTTCCGCACATGCACCTGGTCTCAAAAATGTGCCTAAATAAGACAGCGTAGAACCGGGGCGGGTGGGCAGGTAGGCAGGCCCACCCATGATTTCCGCTACCAGTTTGGGCGAACCGGTCCCAACCAGCTGAATACCACCTCTGAACATCATACATCCACTCTCACTACTGAGAATGTTGTTACTATAACTATTTAGATCAACTAAAAGCAAAAAGCTGTATCTATGACCTTAACCAGCAAATACAAAGGCAGGTGGTCTGGTTTGTATTACCCATAGGAACAAAATATCATAGCTATAGTAGCTCTGTACTAAATAATAAGCAGTGCATGAATTGAAGTGGTTGATCAATACATACAATACATAAATAAAAAGATGGATGGGCTGAAACGGACATCAAGAGGGAAACCATCCCCCTTCCTCAAGCAACTTCTCTGGCTCACCCCAGGTAAGGGGGAGGCATTGAGGAGGACTCCAGCAGGAGGCCTCCATGTAGGAGTAAGTTGTAGGAGACAGAAATGTACAACTTGGGAAGTGATCTTTGCAGTGCACCCTGAAAGGCAGGCAATGTTCCTATTGCCTAGCTACCCAGCTGTCACTACACCCACATGTTTTTTTTTTCTTTTAACTCACGGCCCCCTTCTCATTAAAGGGCCCGTAAGGAGCCTTTTTATTTTGCTATACTTCTGAATGCACTTTTCTCTCTTTGTTACACAAACACAAATTGGAAAGACTTCGCAAAGTCAGGTGCCATCGTCATTGAATCCAGAGGCCCACTGCTCTGAAAATGGCGAGTGTATCAGTGGCCAAATATGATCTTGTGAGGCCCAAGGATCCAAGAACAATGCAAGGAATTACTTCAAAATAGTTTCTTTATGTTGCTCTATTGCCAGATTATAGATAAGACTAAAGTACTTATCTGCATAACTACTAGATATGCCCTGCAAACTGCCTTCCATTTTTACCCTTTTCTAGCATACCAAAGAATTTTTGTCTCTTTGCTCACTGGGACAGAGCTATTCTGGCCTACATTCTTCCCCCCATATTTGTTATGTACCATAGACAAGTGTCCCCCAGAATTAAAAATTAATTAAAATTAAAGCTGATTTGTAATCAGGAGAAAAATTACAGCATGAAGATTTCTGCAGATGAACCTACCTAAAAGTTTAACAGCTGTTTTATGGCTTATTCTCCCAACTGCAGGCCACTTCATCAGCTGCATATTTTTATCCATATCCATATGGAGTGTATCCTACTATTTACTGTTATTATTTTTATTTCAGCCCCATCTTTCTATCCATTTGACAGAACACATGTATATCTATATTTAGGTCCTGAGGCGGGGGGGGGGGGGAGTATAATAAAAGGAGATGTCAAAGAGAAATGAAGTGGAAGGGGCCTAAACAAATGAGCTTGTAGAGCAGCACTGAATTTCAGATGAACTCTTGTTCTCAGGAACTCCTAGTGCCATTTTATTTCCTGGTTCTTTTTTAGATCTAGCTCCAGCACAGACTGGTTTCCTGCCACACATTCCCTCCTACCTCTGCCAGATGGTGGAAGAATGATAAATTATATCCACCCATAGCCTATACTTTTTTTGGACACTGGAACAGAACCAGTGATGATCAAACTACTTTTTTGAAAGGCCTTAAATGGCACTGACACAGGCATTCATCCTGGACTTTCCATTTATGTATTTAAGAGATTCAGTGTGGTATCTTAACTAGTCTCTCCAAAACCCTTTATTCTCTCAAACAGTGGTGTCCATATTGGGAGGGCCAAAAGCAACAATATGGTGGTTACAGCACTGGAATGCTAGCCGTGCTCCCTTTTGTATATGCATCACATAGATATTCAAAAGTGGTATGTTTGTAACACTCCATCTGATTATTTTCACATACATCCTCATATACAAAAGTTGCTCTCAAATAATTGTCTGTATCTACGGGATTTTAATGCTTAGGATTAGCTTGAGCTAATAAATAAATTAATTAATAGTGAAGACTAGCAGTGGTGGGTTCCTCCCGGTTCGGCCCGGTTTCACTGAGCCGGTACTGGTGACAATATGATGTCACTGAACCGGTTCTGCCCCCCCGACCCGCACATTATTCTTATCTTTTATTTGGCCCCACCCCCAAGCTATTGCTGCCTCCTGAGTCCCAGCTGATGGCTAGAGGGAAAAAAACTTTTGAAACTCTTGAAGCAGGGCTTCAAAGGGCTGCCCTATAGCTGATCTGTGTTAAAAGAAAACAAATGAGTAGACTGGTGCCTGCAAAAATAAATGGGTAGACCAGTGCCTGCAAAAATACATGAGTAGACCAGTGCCTGCAAAAATACATGAGTAGATCAGTGCCTGCAAAAATAAATGGGTAGATCGGTAGAGCTCTGCAAGCAGTTAAAAGCCTGGTAGACCGGTACCTCTGCTAAATCCTAAATAATTGTCACATGACCATCAAGCCACGCCCACAAAATAAGCCACGCCCACAGAACCGGTAGTAAAAAAATTTAGAACCCACCCCTGAAGACTAGTTTAGATTAGGGCATAAAGATAGCTAGGATGATAAGGAAGCAATAAATACAGATTACAGAACATTGGTTTGGTGAAAGCTTCAGTAGCTTCCAGTATAAAATAAGCTGGCTAAATGGTGGTATTTTAGCCTTTCCCAACCTGATATTCTCTAGAACTGTTCACAAATTCTAGAATACATAGCCATCGCTGCAATAAGATGGGGCAGATGTTATAAAGGCCAAATATCATGAAAGTAATGGGATGATGCGATTCTTCAGTCATTCACACAGATTACAAGATATTAGTCTCAAAACAGTTGCATAGCTAATCAGTTCCAGTTTGCTAATCTAGCTTTATCTAAGGTTGCTCCAAATTTTAATGTTCCATGTCTTCAACTCCTCAGATTGCTCAGAATAGAGGAAGATGATGTCCTGAGGACATCAAGCTTGTGAGAAACTGCACTAGTCCGATGTATTGCTACAGATTCAGAGTTTAAATATACTCACTGCAACCAGCAATCAGTGCATCTTCCCGCACTATCTTCAGATGGCAATGTATAGATTCTGGCAATGCCTTGGGGAACAAAGTTTGCTCTTCTTTGGGTAGTAAGGCTAGCTCTCACAACACCTTATTGCTTCTTTTGCAAATGGTTTACAATATACTAAGTTCTACATGTCATTGTTCTAAGGGAGATAACTAGTAAAACATGCATGTGGCCTAATAAGTAGGAGACATGGAACCAGAAAAAAAGTTATAATAATATAACACTGCAATATAAGAAATTGCAGATAAATCAGATCTTTCATCCATTTAACTTGCTACAGCTTTCAAGATTTTCTGGTAGGAAATATTTGGAAAGGCAAGGAATAGAATTTGAGACCTTCTGGATGCAAAAATGTACTCAATCATTGGAACCCTCTGAAGTCCCATTTCTGTGGACTCTTCATTTATCAGCTGCCTAGCTCACAGGGAATAGCAAGTATATTATTTTCTCTGAAGGCTGCAGTAAGCTTAAAAGCCTAACAAATGAATCAGTCTTAACTTCTGGACACTGCCTGGACTAGTCCCTGCAATTGCCTTGGCAAGATTTTCAGAAGTATTTTGCCACTGCCTCATTCCTAGGAGTGAGACTCTGGCCCAGAGTCACCCAGCTGGCTTTGTGCTTAAGGTAGGACTAGAACTCACCATCTCCTGATTTCTATCGTGATGCTTTAACCACTATACCAATTTTCCACTCCACCCGAATCTATGTTTATCTTCATGGTGCCACATAATTTTTTCCAGTTCTAAAAAGAGTCCTGGGACAAACTTTGGCTATTTCTTTTCTGAAAACAGTGCCTGCATGAGATGCAGGTAGTCCTCGATTTACGGCCACAACTGAGCCCAAAATTTCTGTTGTTAAATGAGACATTTATTAAGTGAATTTTGCCCCATTTTACAACCATTCTTGCCACAGTTGTTAAGGGAATCATTACAGTTGATAAGTTAGTAACCTGATTTTTAAGTGAATCTGGTTGACTTTGCTGGTCAGAAGATTGCAAAAAGGGATCACATGACCTTGGGACACTGCAAATGTCATAAATATGAACCAGTTGCCAATTTTGATCACGTGACCATGGGGATGCTGCAAAGGTCGTAACTGTGAAAAACGGTCATAAGCCACTTTTTTCTGTGCTGTTGTAACTTTGAATGGTCCCTAAATGAACTGTTGTAAGTCGAGGACCGCCTGTATATTTTAAAAATCACAGCAATTGATATGGGTGTGTCCGCTTATTCAGTGTGCTAGGCCATTTAAAATAAACACATTAAAAGAATTAATTAGACATTGGAATAAAATACCATTGGATGGCCATGGTTATCCTTGGCTGTGATGAACAAACCGCTCATCATTTTCCAGGCTAAAAGATGGCAAAGCTTTGGGAAACCAAATCTCAGCAATGGCAGGTAATATATTATAAAGACGGTCTCTGATCTGATGGATTCTAATGCTGTCAGTGTCAGGCTATGCACAGACAGCACAGTAAGAACAATCTCACTGATATTTTCATGGAGCTGCAGCAATTCAATTGAGTTTTGTTTTTTTTACTTCAACTGTTTTATCATAATACTCTGAGACAAGTACCTCCCCCACACAAAAATCAATGCTTAGGGACCTACATCTATCACAACTTCCACAAAAACCCAGTGCTAATATCTGGGTGAAGGCAGTTGCTCTAATTGCCTGGCTTCCTGACGCAGCTTACAGGCACCTGAAGCTGTACAGCGACATTAAAATAGATTTTTCAGCCCTTTGCTCAATGCATCATCCACAGCTCAGAAAATAAATCAACCCTTCAACTTAGTGCTGTTACTACTATAGCGAGATCAGCCTGATAGTATATTATGGCTCTCCTCCTCCCATTTTAAGGATTTCCAAAGTCTGACTCAGAAGAAAGAAACTCCAGGATCACGTTCTGTGGTCAAACCCCACGTAGCTGGCTCAATCAGACAGGCAACAACAATTGGATTTCAGGAAAGTATCTTTAACTCAAGTCTGGGGTAAATACAGAATCTTGGAAACCATAAGAATAAAGTCAGTTGTAGTGAGTATCCCCCAAAGACATCCTACTGCACCTCACTTGAGTTCCTGTCCCAAGGGGACCTCACTTTAGCATTCTTGAAAAGAACAGCCAATTTTCATTTTAAGGGATTCGAGAAGAACTCTTGACAGCAAAGCTGAGAATGGGGATTACTTCAAACATTACAATATTTGGCAGAGTTGAAGAAGCTCTCTCGCTTCCTTTTGTAATGTTTAAGCTACTCGTAGCATCTCCTTTGATTGACGTGGGTTTGCTCTCGAAAATTCTTTTTACTGTTATTATTAAACATTTCAAGTGAACCATACTGCATTCCATAAATGCACCAATTTCTAAACCCCAAATCAGCCTGCTCCCTTTAAGGCTGTCAGGGTGTTGATGTCATGGCCCCATTGGATCCTGATTCAGAGGAGGAGGAATCAGAATCGGGACCATCTAATGGAGATGGCATCTCTCCTCTGGAATGTCCAGTGGCTGAGGATGATGCTGTCCCAGGCCCCTCTGGCATTGGGGGAAGTGGTCAACCAGACAGGGAGCTGCCTACCTTCATGAATGCAGGGTAGGATCTGCTGTACCTGGACAGCGTCGATGAGAGGCAACAAATTCCCTCTTGACCAGGAACAGCTGCCTCCCCCCACACAATCTGCAGGTGCAAAAAGTGGAGCAGAGGGAAGCTCAGAAGAGACCTGTGAGGCTGCTTGCAAGGAAGCTGCCCCGCCCCTCCTCACAAGGAACACCTGGCTCAGGGTGATTTAACCAGAGGCCAGAGTAGGATCCATTCGTTGGGAACAACCATTTGTTTCAGCATGTACTTCTCTGACTTTTGGAAACCTTGACTCGTGGACTTTGACTTATGTTTCAGCCTTTGGATTTGCATACCTTGCCTTGGTGGCACAGCAGACTAAAGTGCTGTTAAGTAGCACTTAGCTGCCAGCTGCCTGCAATTACTGCAAGTTCAAATCTCACCAGGCTCAAGGTTGACTCAGCGTTCCATCCTTCCGAGGTAGGTAAAATGAGAACCCGGATTGTGGTGGCAATTAGCTGACTTTGTATAAAAAGAACACCGCTTAGGGGAGGGTGAAAGCCCTACCAAGCAAGTATATACAAAAAGTATGAAGGCTATTGCTTAATGCATTGTAAGCCGCCCTGAGTCTCCGGAGAAGGGCGGCATATAAATCGAACCAATAAATAAATAAATAAATAAATACCTTGCTTTGTGGACTCTGACTCTGGATTGTGGTTTACTGTGTTTTGCAAACTGTGCACCTGATTTGTGAATTTAGACTTTCTTCCTGTTTGGGAGCTTGGGTTCTGGTGACTAGTGAGCCCAGCTGGTGGAACTGGGTTACATTGACTGTGAGTGGTTGTTTTGTGGGGAAAAGTGGAATGGAGGTTTACCAATACCCTGGAAGGCCATCTGTCATGGTTTAGCGTTGCAATAAAGGACTTTATTGGTGCTTGCATCTGCCAACGTGATCTGGGTCAGAACAGTTGACCTTAACAACAGTAACTAAAGGGGACATCTTATGTTCAGGCCTGGGCTGAGTTTTAAAAGGTCTTATATCAACATTAACCCACTAATGTGTTTAAGTGATCGACCCAATATTTGGAGTCTGAGATCAACTTGAGTCCAAATTACTTCATTTTGCCTTGCGAAGGATTCCTCCCATATTGCCAGAAAGAAAATAACAAGTGTGTGGCACAGAAGTGCAGGAGGGAAATGTTCTTGTTGACACAATAATTTCGGGGATACTGTAAGATAGCAGAGGAACATTACAGTGAGAGGCAAATCTTGTACTACAATTTGAAGTTTGTTGATGCATGAATGATTTGATACCTCTGCAATCTGGTGATTATAGTTGAAACTATATGCAAAATCATAAATAAGCAATTCTACCCTTTGAATGCTTATACTTGCTTTCGGGAGGGGGGTATCCCATCTTTCTTCTGCACAGAATAAACATTTGCAGTCTCTATTTTCAATGTGCCTTGATTGGCTATTAAGCACGCTGGGCTAGTGAGCCCATTTCAGTGGTCCATTTCAACACTTTGTCCATCAGTGAAATTCTATGCCCAAATGATGTTAACTGGTATGGGGTATTTACCAGGGGTGGGTTGCCCCCAGTTCGGACCAGTTCTATAGAACTGGTAGTAAAACCAGAGGGAGGCTCCGCCCACTGACCCTGACATCATCAGAACGCATGCGCAAAAAAGTGTGTGCATGCAGCACCATTGCAAGCCAGTAATAAAGGTAAGTAGAACCCACCTGGCGTGTACCACATATTATCTTAAAGGAAAGGCGGAAAAGAGCCATTAGCTATTCATCAATCAGTCAACCTTTTTGAAATCGTTCCCTGACCACCCAATGCAAACAAAATACATGGTTGACCAGGTATTAATCAATTACAAAGGGAACCAAAAGGTCATCCTATCACCTCAACAAAGATTACTAGCGAAGAAAAACCCACTGATCTGGTTCATTCTTTGTAATTTCCATTGAAATATAATGCAACTCTTTTTTTTTTTTTAATTTAGCAGAAAAATAAACTGCGATAGAAAAGCAATGCCTTAATTCATATGGATTATGGAAAGCCATTTTCTGGATCAAATACCCATAAGAGCTCTGTTAATTAGTCTCAGCAGACTAATTAACATCTACTTACATCTGCTGCCTGCAATTACTGCAAGTTCAAATCTCACCAGGCTCAAGGTTGACTCAGCCTTCCATCCTTTCTAAGGTAGGTAAAATGAGGACCCAGATTATGGGGGCAATAAGCTGACTTTGTATAAATATACAAAAGTATGAAGGCTATTGCTTAACGCATTGTAAGCTGCCCTGAGTCTCCGGAGAAGGGCGGCATATAAATCAAATTTTAAAAAAAAAACTGTGCCAGTTGTGTCCATAAACCACGCGTGTCAAAATCTGAATTGATGGTCAGTGTGGTCCATCTACCCCTTTTGTAAATGCATAAACACCATACACACGTGGGGGGAAAAGATGGTGTTTAATTGATGTTCCCATATGCCATCCTGCAGATTCACTCAGCCATTAATTTTACTGGGGGATGACTATCCTTATTCTAATCTTTCTCACAGGACTATTATAGGGTGGGGGGGAATGGTATTGGGAAGTAGGGAAGGAGAAGAATTCTACTTGTCATCTTGTCGTAAGGAAAGCTGGGGTTAAAATAAAAGCTGTAAATAAAACACATTTTTCCACCACTGCATCAATGGCAGTGAAATAAAATTCCTACTGTCAACAAGAGAAGATAGGGAGAATGCATTAGAAATATGTTTTTCAGCTCATAGGTCGAGGAAGGGAGAGAAAACATTCCGCCCAATCAGCTGAGATAATGCTTTAGGGGAATCTAAGACATTGCGGGATTTTGAGGAAAGTGCTTTGAGTGCCCAGGGTAGAGCCTCTGATAATACATTATGATGAATTGTTAATAACTGGGCACTTATAATAAATGGAAATACACTCTTCAGTGTCAAGTATTCCATTGGCTGAAAATAATTCATTGCTCTCCTTCCATTTTCCCAACAACAGAGCTCTGCTCTTTTGATCTTTTCCCCAATGGAAAGATCACATGATGGACAATAGGTGCTATTGAGGGATGGCTTCTGCTAAACACTAAACTTAAAAACAACTAGAGCCATGATGGCTGAAAGTCAACAAAGTGCTGCACTGTAAGACTGAGATTCCTGCTATTGCATGTTTCTCCCTCACTTTTGCTCCTCTGCCACAACTCCGAAATAACTTCGTCATTAGACTAACTGCTACTGGAGCATGCTGTCTGAATTCCAAGGGTAATTGCTCTTAGCAATGGATAAGGAGAATCAACAAGCTCCATAAACAATTACTTCAAGTTGATTTTAGCCATTAGAATTAATCTTGCTTTTTCTCTATGTGATTATGCTGGCAAGATAATAATATTTTTATTATTATTTATGTGCTTGTTACCAGAGAGTAGAACAAGTCATGGTACATACTAATTACAAAATGCCATCTAATAAAATTAGCTCACAACTTAATAACCAAACAATAAAAACAGGTATTTACAACTAAGACAAACCCAACGCTTCAACCCTACATTATGATATAGCAGAGTGCACATACATACATAATTAATATAAAGAAATACTAACCTTGAAACTGCCAGCATTAATGGTAAAATAAATAACACCCTCATTAACCTGCTAGTCCAGGGTTTCTCCACCTCAGCAAATTTAAGATGGGTGGATTTCAACTTCCAGAATTCCCCAGCCAGAATCCCACATATCTTAAATATGCTGAGATTGAGAAACGCTGTACTGGTCAATTAAAAAAAAAATCAGTGCTTTTAAGGGTCCTTGGAAGGAAGACCCCATCCAGCAGTGGAGGGAAGGACAGGAATGATTCCAGTCTAGAACCCAAAAAATGTGATCCTGGAATGGTCAGTGGGAAAAAAAAACCCTGACCAGGCTCCAAGTCAAACAGAGAGCTATCCAAGAGCCCTGTGGTATTATAAGACATGGGAATAAAGTGGAAAATCCAAAACCGCACAAACGGCAATGAACTGAATTAAGATCTGAGGAAGAGAGAGAAATTTGGACCCCCTGCTAGGAGACCAGTAATACAGGTAGTCTTTGACTTACGACCATGATTGACCCAAAATTTCTCTTGCCAAGCGAGACAGTTGTTAATTTTGCCTCATTTTACGATCTTTCTGGCCACAGTTGTTAAGTGAATTGTGGCAGTTGTTCAGTTGTTAAGTCAATCCGGCTTCCCGATTGACTTTGTTTGTCAGAAGCAAAGGGGCTCACATGACGAGGACACTGCAACTGTCAGAATAATGTTCATATGTCACTTTTTTCAATGCTGTTGTAACTTCAAATGGTCACTAAATGAACTGTTGTAAGTCAGGGACTAACTGTATAAATTTGAAACAACAAAAACATGTACTGATAAAGTCGGAATCTTTTCCATTAAAAGCCCCTCGCCGATGAACCTTCACTGAAGGATCAATAAATGAGCAGAAAGTCAACTGATCATCAATCAAGACCCTGAGTCTGTAGTTAAAATGAAGAGGATGGTCCTGCTAAGCCTCTTTTGCATTTCCCCCCAAAAGCAGCATGTTAATAGTTTAGGTATACTTCTTAATCCATGCCTGTTATTGGATTTGTAGATGGTGATTGTAGCAAGGAGCTCATTGAGGTTAAGTCAGTGTACTTTATGTTACTTTTTTCATATTAGCTTTTTTAAGATGAAACAAAATGGTAAACCTTTGGGGCTTGGCATGTCAAAAATTCAGAAAATGCCTAAAATGATTTTTACCATGTTGGAAGAAAAATCCAGTCTGGTTCCAAGCTGGAAAAAAGATGCTGGAAATAAAATGGAAGCTGACTACAAGGAAAGAATGTCTCTGTTAATTTGGTTTTGTAGAAACTTCAGTGACAACAGCATGTTTCTGAGGTGGCTGACCAATTGACTGGGTGAGTGGATGGATTTTTATAGGATTCTGGGGTTTTGTGATTGAGATTTTATAGGATTCTGGGCTTTTGTGATTTTATAGGGTTCTGAGCTTTTGTGATTGAGCTGCAATGAAGTGAGTCTTGTGTTTTTTACTATTTCAATGGTGGTGAGTTAATCCTATTATGTCCTAAAACCAGGGATGGGATTCTACTGGTTTGGCCCAGTTCAGGTGAACCAGTAGCTCTGACGATCAGGTGGGCCCGCCCCCCCGCCCGCCCCTATGCTTTACTGACCTATATCTTCTCAGATGATTTGCGCAGCAGAGCGGATTGCTGCGCCTCCGCTGTGTTACTCCCCAGCAGTAATGCAGAAGTTTTTGTAAAATTGTGCATTGTAAAATTGTGCATGCGCGCACAGTGAAGTGCGCGATCACCGAACCAGTTGTTAAACCAGCAGGATCCCACCACTGCCTAAAGCCATGTCCTGTCCTTAGAATTTGGGTGGGGGAATGTAAATTCTTAATCCCATCAGCTCCAGCTTTCTATGGGAGTTATGGCTGAAAGTGTTTTGCTTATGAATAGGATGGCCTGGCTTTCTTAATAGGTACAAAATATCCATCTCTAAAGATGGATTTGAGACTTCTGCTTGAGGCTATGGCAGGAAGACTGGGGCTGCTTTCTGCCTTTGTTAAGATTTTTCTCCATTTCTCCTTTGTGGAAATATGATATTCTGCCTCTTTTAATATTCCCTGAAATATTTCATTCTCTAGGAGGCAGGTGCTTCCTGCCCTAGTATCATTGCTGCCACTTAACAAGATGACCTTGCACCATTCCTCAAGGGGTGCAAGCCTTGGTGTACAGCACGATTGTCCTGATGATACTGAGCTCCTCAGGCTGCTCTGGCTCACACAAGTCCTGCGTTTTGAAGCAGCTTCAGAGAAAGTTCTTCCATGGCCTCTGCAGCCTCCAAAAACCACATGAAAGCCTGCCCCATTTTCAGACAATTTTCAGAGGCTTCAGAGGCCTGGAAGAACATGCGGCCTTTGCAACCTCTGAAAACCACGTAAGAAGGGGTCTGTTTTCAAGAATAGTTTTTGAATGTCAGTGAACCCTGGTGTATCACCCCAAATGGCTTGGTGTGTCACCTTTAATGTGCATGTCACAGGATCACCTTCATTGGCTTAAGCTCCACAATCTTAAAATAGCTTATTATTAGTGAAAGCCTCCCATGACTCTCCTTCTGAGGCTGCAAAAGAACTACAAGTCTTTGGGACTTTCTTTTCATAATTTGAAATGATTAAACACAGCAGCTGATCATAGTTCAGGGAAGAAATGAATTGGACTTCAGTTCCACTAACAGCTTGGCCTTGTAAGAGCTAGGTCAGCTGTTCACATTTGAAAGTATTTGTAGTAGGACTCTGAAGAAGGCAGTCAGGAAGCATTGTAAATGTCCATGAATAATAACAAGAAGCACATTGCCAAAGGAACAATCAAAATAAAGGATGCAGCTCTAATTATCTCTATAGCATCGTTTTGTCTCTTTCATTTAGTAACCTAAACAGAAGGTATTTTGGAGTGCCACATAATCCACAATGGCAAAATTTTCCAAGCAGACAAACTGTTGCAGTACTTTTTCAACTGTCAGTACTTTTTCTCCAATTAACTTGATACAAAATATTACACATACATCTGTTTCTTACTGAAGTGTTGACTCAGTGAGCCACAAATTCTCCACCTGGACACACCCGAAAGTGGATAGCAGTGGAAACGCAAAGGAAACAAGGCAAAAGCAAAAGAAAATGAAGGGGGAATCAAGGAATGATTGGAAAGCAATCTCCTGACATTTCTTTCCTCTTTGGTGGTTACTGTGATCTCTAGTAATGTAACTCCTGTTGTGTTTGTTGTTGTCGTTCTTCCTGGTATGTGTACAGAATCAACCCTTAAGAGATTACCTCATGTTTTTGTTCATGGGGACAATTAGCAAACCGTGTACTATTTGCCTTCACATGAATTCTGAATACACAAAGATAGGTTGTGCCAGCTTTTGGAAACCAGATGGGAACAAAGTTTTGAACAGGAAAAATGTGCAAAATGGTTTTCTTCCTGATTTTAATACAAGCAGAAATGAGTCCAAATAAATTCAGGGGAATAGGCTCCCAAGTAAATGTGAGGAGGAGTTGCTTCTTAATCAGAAGTTGTCCGGAAAATAATCTATCTGTACTAGCCATGGAACATGTTGGGTTAGGTTTCTGTTTGTGATATTCAGTCAAGAATAACTTGGTAAGTCATATCAACAGAAGTCGCCTTCTGTTGATATGACTTACTAAGTTATTTTTGAATGAATGTCCTAGGTAAACAATTATAAGATAGATAGGATGTATAATAACATAAAATAAGATTTATTACTATTTATTTTAATATTTTTATGTTGCTTTTCCAACAACCTTGTAAGTTGTCTAGTCAAGATGTGTGGTATATATAAATTTAGTTATATGGTATTTATTATTTATTTATTGTTTCGATTTATATGCCGCCTTTCTCCGGAGAATCAGGGCGGCTTACAATGCGTTAAGCAATAGCCTTCATACTTTTGTATATACCTGCTTAGTAGGGCTTTCGCCCCCCACCCCCCAGCAGTGTTCTTTTTTATACAAAGTCAGCTTAGTGCCCGCACAAACAGGGTCCTCATTTTACCTACCTTGAAAGGATGGAAGGCTGAGTCAACCTTGAGCCTGGTGAGATTTGAACTTGCAGTAATTGCAGGCAACTGGTGTTACTTAACAGTGCTTTACTCTGCTGCACTACCAAGGCTCTGATACAATGGTAAATTGTGACCTCACATAAACTTTGTTTCATCTTGGTGGCTACAATCATAAAACACTCCCACTCTGCATCTATGCATGTTCCCTCAGTCTGAAGCACCTAGGAAGTGTCCCTTCTGTCAGCGTTCCAGAAAAAAACCCAACTCCAAGTAAAAACTCTGAAGCAAGCATTTTTCAAAGTTCTATTTACTAGAATAGGTAAACTGGCACATCTGGGAAAACCCGAATCTGAGAGGTCCAGGTTTTCCCTCAGTAAATCAAAACCCATAAAACCGTCCCCTCAATCCTCAGTCGATCACATGCTCCAATCACTATCCGTCCAGTGGTGGAAATCAGCCAGTTCGCACCACTTCGTGAGAACCAATTGTTAATTTTCTGAGCAGTTTGGTGAACTGGTTGTTGGAAGAAATCATTAGGGCAGAGAACTGGTTGTTAAATTATTTGAATCCCACCACTGCATCCATCCCATCTCAAGACAGCACTCCGACCAATCCTTCTCCAGATGCAGGATCGGCCTGACCTTGACCGACAGGAAGAATGTTATTATGTCTAAAGACAACCTCTCTACTAAATCCCCCCTCCTACTTTCCCACACATGAGAAGGTGACAGCTTGGAAGCTTCCGGCTTAATATAAATTCCAAAGGTGACACCTTCCTGTTTAAATAATGAGGAATGTGAGGAATATAAGAAAGTAAATTTGTCAAAATGAATAACCTTAAGAGAAATTAGCTTTACAGTTTGAAAATATATTAAAGATGTTTAACACAAAAGTTTAGTTAAGAAGTATTTCCTTTTCTTCCCCAGTCTGTACTTTTCAAATATTAGAAGGATGGATTGATTTTTGCTGCTTGTTAAAACCAGATACTTTTACCTGACTAACCATTCTTCCTACCTCATCTTAATACCATTGAAAAGAATACAGAGGGAAAGCAGAGAAATGAAATTCTCCCAGTTATTACGGGAGTCATTCAGAGCTCAAAGATACAGTAAAAAAAAAGAAGTTTATTGCCAAAATGCATTATATAGTATGATTATATTAGCTGCCTTAGAGTCATAAAATCATAGGGTTAGAAAGGAACTCGAAAGTCTTCTGATTGAAATCCCTGCTGAGGGCATGAATCCTTATACCATCCTAGACTAATGTTTGTCTTGTTTTTCCTGGAACTCTTCCAATTGTAGAGCACTGACAGCTCCAGGAGGTAGACTGACCTAACATGGTCAAGAAATTGCTCCTTCTTTTATATCACACTCTGTAAACACTTAGTCAATTGGTTTTTATAATAAAATGAAGGAAAGGGATAAGATAATTGTTATGTATTGTATATAGCCGTGATGGCAAACCTATGGCACGCGTGCCACAGGTGGCACGCATAGCCATATCTGTGGGCACGTGAGCGATGCCCTAGCTCAGCTGCAGTGCACATGTGTGTGCCAGCCAGCTGATTTTCAGGCCTTCTGGGCCCACTGGAGGGGCCTCTGGAGGGCCTCCGGGGGGTGGGAAAGGCCGTTTTCACCTTCCCCAGACTCCAAGAAAGCCTCTGGAGCCTGGGGAGGGCGAAAAAACAGGCCTACCGGGCCCACCGGTAACCTTTTTGCTGTCGTATGCAAAAAGCGGAGAGAGTATCGGGGTCACGCGTGCATGCGTGGGGGGCGGGGCACCAGGGGGGCATTGAATTATGGGTGTGGGCACGCGCATGCACGACCAACTCCTTGCGCTCCCCTCGCTTTTGGCATACGATGGCAAAAAGGTTAGCCACCACTGGTATATAGTGTATAGTTGTCAGTTGAAGTTCTCATTCTGGTCCTCTGTGGGAGTGGGAAAATACTCTCTCCTGATTGGTTGTTTGGCTGATCAGTTCCCTATAAAAGGAGCTGTGTCAGCCAGAAAGTTCAGTTGCTTCACAGGCAGTATTGAATAAAGAGCTGCAAATAAACAGTGGTGAAATTCAATTTTTTTTACTCCCGGTTCTGTGGGCGTGGTTTGGTGGACATGGCTTGGTGGGTGTGGCAGGGGAAGGATACTGCAAAATCCCCATTCCCACCCCACTCTGGGGCCAGCCAGAGGTGGTATTTGCCGGTTCTCCGAACTTCTCAAAATTTCCACTACCGGTTCTCCAGAACCTGTCAGAACCTGCTGAATTTCACCCCTGGTTAGAAATCACTCTGGCTTCACCTCCATTCTTCACCCAGAACTTAACAATAATAATAATTTTATATATTACACTTACAGTATGCATGTATGTATGTATGTATGTATGTATGTATGTATGTATGTATATGTAAGTATGTACGTTTGTATGTATGTCCTGCCTTTATTATTTTTCCAAATAACTTAAGGCAGTGAGTATATCAAACGCACCTTCCTCCTCCTTTTTTTCTCCACAATAACAATCCTGTGAGGTGAGTTGGGCTGAGAAAGAGTGACTAGTTTACTCTTCCTCATGGCTAAGGAAGAGCCATAATTACCACTACTGGTTTGGGCGAACCGATCCAAACCGGCTGAATACCACCTCTGATATGAACCCCTGGGCAAGCAACTGAATTTCGATCATTTGACCATGGGGATGCTGCCACGGTCGAGAGAGTGAAAAACAGCCATAAATCACCTTTTTCAGTGCTGTTGTAACTTTGAACGGTCACTAAATGAACTGTTGTAAGTCAAGGACAACCTGTATTTATGTTCTTTTGATTAACTGAGATTTGCTTCAGTACATTTATTAGAAGTTTACATTCCTAAACAAAAGTTGTGAAAAAATTTCCCCTTTGTGACTCTTTTGAGGCAACCATCACTGTACTTCAAATACAAGGCATTGGCTTACTGCTGGGTTAATATTGGCGCACAGCAAACAGCAGAAGACAGGATTATGCTGCTGTGTTGTTTAAGGCTCACAAAGAAGCCATTATTCTGGAGGTGCTGTGTAGAAAGTGGAACATTTCTGCATGATACTGATTTTATGGCAAACAACTGCAAGATAATCATAACCCCTTGTTTTTGATTATTAGTATATCCAAACGCATGTTGGGTTCCTAAATGATCTGTGTTGGATTTCATACCTGTTTCAGTAACTAGGTGAGATTTTAGGATGAGACAGCATATTTTAACTCATTTTAATTCATTTTTAATTCATATATTGATAAACCATTCAATTGATAGATTGCTTATTGCTTAGCACATCGAAATAACCATGGTATTTTGTACCTATTGGAACTGCTTTGACCACTAGTTAACTTTATGTCAACTCTGAAGTAAACCTGGCTGAAGCCATCTTGTGCTGCCTTATAGTTGCCACAAAGGAAGAAGGGAGGTGGGAAGTAGATAGCCCAGCTAACAGTCAAAACAAAAAGTTTTCCTGTGGGAACCAAGGTCATTGAAACAGGTGGCTATCAGAAGAAGAGAGGAGCCTGCCTTCCACCTTTACTGGACAATGTTAACCGGTGACACAGGGGAGGGGGGAGTTTTACTCTTTTAATTAGGTGAAAACAGTGGGAACTGGTAGAGTTGGTTTTCATCAGCTGTGCCGATATGATGTATCCAATAAACATGTCCTTTGAGGAATCTACCTGCCACGGAGTTCTGCTTTCAACAGGTGCATTACTCGAAACGCTGACACTTTGTTTGTTAGGCAGAAATGACAGCAAAAGATGAAAACCTATGTCTGCTCATTAAGCTGATAGATAAGACCCTGGTACAGGTAGTCACTTAACATTCAAAGTTACAAATGCCCCTTGCCAAAGCTACTTACAAACTAGTTTTGGGGTTCCAACAATTGTAAACATACGGTTGTTGGAACTGTAGGTGTACATATCTGTGTTTTGAGCTCCTGGCAATTGGCTCACCTTTATAGCTGCTCCACAGTCACATGACCTTTATTTACGACACAACCTTTTTTGCCTGGTTTCCAGCAAAAAAACATCCATAGGAATATATATAGATTTGCTTAATGATTGCTGCAAAAAAATGTTGTAAAATCAGGTCTAGTCACACGGGTGACCAGTTGAAAGTTGAGGTCTATTGTAAAACTGTAGCCAGTTTTATTGAAATGTAATTATGAATCAGTGCTTTTACAACATGCGTTTATACAGATAGTCCTCGATTTACAACCACAATTGAGATCAAAAATTTCTGTTGCTAAGTAAGACTTTTTAAAGTGAGTTTTGTCCCGTTTTATGACCCTTTTTGCCACAGTTGTTACGTGAATCGCTGCAGTTGTTAAGTTAATAATAAAACGGTTGTTAAGTGAATCTGTCTTCCCCATTGACTTTGCTTGTCAGAAGGTTGCAAAGTGTGATCATATGTCTCCGGGACACTGCAACCGTCATGAATTAGTTGCCAAGTGTTTGAATTTTAATCACATGATCACGAGAATCATAAGTGTGAAAAAGGGTCATAAGCAGTGGTAAAATCTAAAATTTGTTACTACCGGTTCTGTGGGCGTGGCTTGTGGGGAGGGGGTTAATGTGACTGGATGGGCGTGGCCAATTTTTTTTTTTTTACTTTTAAAACCATTTTTTCTACAACCTCTTCTTTTTTTAAAAGAAAAAAAGCCTCTGCCAATCAGGCAACTCAGCTGGGATCGTCAGAGGCTTTTAAAAGCATTTTTTCTACAACCTCTTGGTGCTTTTAAAAGCCTCTGACGATCCCAGCTGAGCCGCGCGATCATCAGAGGCTTTTTAAAAAAACTTTTAAAAGCATTTTTTCGGCCGAAGAGGTTGTAGAAAAAATGCTTTTAAAAATTTTAAAAAAAAAGCCTCTGATGATCACGCAGCTCAGCTGGGCATGGGGGGGGGGGGGGGGCAGAGATTTTTGCTACTGGTTCTCCAAACCACCTGCCTCCATCGCTACCGGATTGGACGATCTGGTCCAAACCGGGAGCATTTCACCCCTGGTCATAAGTCACATTTTTTAGTGCTCTTGTATTTTTTGGTCACTAACAACTGTTGTAGGTTGAAGATTACCTGTACTGAACTTCTCAAAGTTTATATTACTGAATCCTTTGGAAAGTTTGACTTTTGAGGTCTATTAAAAGGGCAAGCAAAAGAAGAAGAAAAAATAGCCATATTTTTTGAACTTCTTGCCTGTTTTATCTATGGACGTAATTGCTAGGTGGCCTCAGTAGAAAACGCTAGTTTTGCAACAGTAGGCTGGAAGAGAATGCAGGAACATTATACTAGAAGAAAAATTATTCACTTTCTAAATTTAAAAAAAAAAGATTGTATGAGGTGTAACTCAATCTTTGTTAATCAATCTTTGATCGCATCTTCAGCTCATTAGGATAAGCAGATAGAAGTGCAAAAGTTTAAGATCAAATAATTATACCTGTTTTAGTAACCTGGAGATTGTATTGTTGGAAGAAATAGCCATCTGGGTTCAGTTCCAAGTGGGGAGAAAGACACTGGAAACATGGTGGCTGCTTGGAAAGATAGTTTTAATGGTGGACAGGATCACATGACTTGAAGATTTTGGGTGAAGGGGAAAAAAAGGGAAGAGATGCTGAGATGCTGGGGTGAATGCTAATTTCCTACAGTATCAAAGAGAGAAGAAAAGCAGCAAACCTAAAGTATACAAGGTGACCACTGAGTAAAAAAATTTTTCTCTCTCTCTTAACTCTATGTCTGGGTTAGTAAACACCTTCTTATATACCTGACCTCTATTCTTGCAATACCGCACTATATTCAATTAAAGCAACACTCGTGTTCACCATTTGATCCATTGCATTAGTAGCAACTAAAACCCATAAATTACTATCAATATTGAAATGTGTTTTGGAAGTTTCTAAATTTAGAGTATTTTAATAAACTAGAAATACACTAGCTATTTGTAAAAACTTTGAAATAAAGAGTTGGAATAAGACATCTTAAAGCAAGAAGCACCATTGATTTCTTAACTACATTAATTCAATGAAAAATTCTTTTCCTCAAGCATTGGATTCCCCAGAGAACGTTTAAAAAGATTGGCTGCAATATAAACAGGTGATTGGATATTTATTCATAAGATATTTTTCCAATATTAACCCATTTTGGTTTAATATCCATAAGTTTATACTATAAGCACAAAGATCAATAAAGTGTAAAGACATAAAAATTGTTTTGAACTGGATACTAAAAACTTAGAACTTGTCAGTATATCAAGAATTGTTGCTTTATTGGATGAGTTAGGGGAGCAACCAAAAATGGTGCCTCAAAGTTGCAAAGACTGGGCAATCCCAAATGGGCAGTTTAAGATTGACAGCATGTTTGTTCTCTTTCTATAAACTTCTTGTCTTTGAATAAAAAGAATGAAAAGATTGATTGGTCTTATTCCATATGGTCAGAATTTAATGATGATGTTATTTCCTAGAGGGATCATTTTTTTGTTTGTTTGTTTCCTGTTTTTCTACCTTTTTTCTTTCCTTGCCTTTGCACAAGTAGTCTTTGACTTATAATGGTTCATTTAGTGACTGTTCAAAGTTACAACAGCACTGAAAAAAAGTGACTTATGATCACAGTGCGAACTGCACTGGCTCCCAGTGGTCTTCCGGGTGCGATTCAAGGTGTTGGTCACCACCTTTAAAGCGCTCCATGGCATTGGACCTGGATACCTTCGAGACCGTCTTCTGCCACCAGTAGCCTCCCACTGGCCAGTCCACTCCCACAGAGAGGGTCTCCTTAGGGTGCCATCGGCCAAATTATGTCAGCTGGCGACACCCAGGGGGAGGGCCTTCTCTGTGGGAGCCCCTGCCCTTTGGAATGAGCTGCCCCCAGAAATTCATAAAATCTCTGATCTCCGTGTATTTCGCTGTGCCCTCAAAACCTTGTTGTTCCACCAAGCTGGGCTATCAAGGTAAAGATTTTAATTGGGTTTTTAAAAATGGGATTTTAAATTTGGGGTTTTAAATTGAGCCTATCATTTAATAATTTTAATTATTTTTAAATTTTGTCTGTCTTTGTACTTTTAATCAGGCTGTACACCGCCCTGAGTCCTTCGGGAGAAGGGTGGTATAGAAATAAAATAAATAAATAAATAAATAATAAATAATATTTTTTCACACTTACGACCATTGCAGCTTCCCCATGGTCATGTGATTAAAATTCAGACACTTTGCAACTGACTCATATTTATGACAGTTGCACTGTCCCGAGGTGATGTGATTGTCAGGGTTCTGACAGATGCCCTAATTAAATCATGAGCCTCAAGCCAAGCTTTAAATTTATTATTATTATTATTAGAAATCCAGTTATTATATATATGGTATTTAGGTACCATGTTGGCACGTACCCAAATGAAGCCAACTCTGACCCCACGTAATTTACGGCCCTAATCATGACCCTGCTTCCCCCTCCCCGCAGGGTGTGTCATCAATACATTCACCAATGGAGCAATTTACTCACGCCCCTTCAGCCGCTGTGAGTAACCCTGGGAGACAGCCTTGAGAAAGATATGTCTGGAATGTGCTCCTGTCTTGGGCTGCCGTGTTGCTTCATTGGTTTCCCATCCCCCTTGCCTATAGCAACTTGAGAGCAGGCCAGGGATGCTTTGCAAGTTGACAGTGATCATCTTTTGTGACCTTCTGACCAGCAAAGTCAATGGGGAAGCCAGATTCATTTAACAACCATGTTACTAACTTAACAAGTGCAGTGATTTGCTAAACAAATGTGGCAAGAAAAGTTGTAAAATGGGGCGAAACTCACTTGACAAGTGTCTCGCTTAGCAACATGAATTTTGGGCTTAATTATGGTCGTAAGTGGAGGACTACCTCTATTTTTCTCCCCTGTCTTTTTTACATACTAAACCTCTTAAAAAAATGAAAAAAGAAAGAAAGAAGCTTGCTAATTCTGTTTGATCCTCATAGAAACTTCTGCTGTTTTCTTTTCTATAGCCTGTCACTTATGGCTGTAAGAATAGTTTTACTTAGATAAAACATTCTTGACTTTGGTTTTAAGCTGTTAGCAGGGTTTGGACTGTGTGTGCGTATGAATGCATATGTGCCTCTATTCCTTGTAATGAACTCAAAACATGTTAGACCAAACATATGACACTAGTAAGAAAGTGGCATAAAATTCTCCTATAAAATCCATAGAGTGGTGGAATTTTGGGAGAGGAGTTCAACTGTAGTGAATGGTATGCATTCTAATAGCAATCCTAAAAATTAGGATAAGTAGTAAATTTACATTCTTCTCAGACAGCCATTGACAGAGAACTTTAATGGCGAAACCAGGACTTCATTTTAGAGGGACATCAACAGAGTATATCCCCCAGTTGAGAAGCTGAACAATACGTAATTTTTCTGCATGCAGTTGGATCTGTCGAGCTGTGTTTTTCAAAAAAAGTTCCATGATAACAATCATAAGTAGCTATAGGAAGTGATTGTATCAGGAACTAGATTCAAGGTTTTCATATTTGTAGCATTAGGCACAGCTTTGAAAACAGCAGACACAAATCTCTCATCAAAACAGTTTTGGTGACCATACTGTGATGGATTGTGTCTACGAAGGGGGATGTGGTGTACTTTACTACCGTGAAGAAGCCATTTCCCATGAAGGAGGGAGCACATTCCAAGGAGGGGGACGGGGGAGACAAGGAAAGCATAGCCCAGAGCAGGATTGGAGACAGAGGAAGAAATTTAGGATAGACACTCCCTAGAATCTCCCAGGGTATATCCATTAGGGTTAGTTACAGCAGTATAGATTTAGACTGGCAAGATTCTGTCTATGTGATGTGAGCAAATACAGGTAGCCCTCAACTTACAACAGTTTATTTAAAGGCCATTTGAAGTTGCAACAGCACTGAAAAAAGTGACTTATGACTGTTTTTCACACTTACGACCATTGCGACATCCCCATGGCCACATGATCAAAATTCAGACACTTGGCAACTGAGTCATACTTATGACCATTGCAGTGTCATGTGATCACCTTTTGCGACCCTCTGACAAAGTCCATTGGGAAGTCAGATTCGCTTAACAACTGTGTGACTAATTTAACTGCAGTGACTGACAACAACCATGGCAAGAAAGTCGTAAATGGGGCAAAACCCATTTAACAAATGACTCAGTTAGTAACAGAAATTTTGGATAAGTCTACTGTAAAGAACTGGACTTGGCTGGATTGTTTTTGGGCTGAGCCTGTTATCAATCTCACCAGACTAGCCCTATACGAGCTATGGTGGCTCAGTGGTTAGAATGCGGTATTGTAGGCTAAGTCTGCTGACTGCCGGGTGCCAGCAGTTTGGCAGTTCGATTCTCGCCGGCTCAAGTTTGATTCATCCGTCCATCCTTCAGAGGTCAGTAAAATGGGGACCCTGATTGTTGGGAACAATATGCTGACACTGTAAACCACTTAGAGAGGGCTGTAAAACATTGTGAAGCATAGAAGTATAGAAGTCTTAGTTTTATTGCTATTGCTATAGTACTCCAACAGAAATAATCTGAAAGATTCTAGGGAGTGGCGATCCTGAATCTCTTCCTGTTTAGTTCCTCTTTTCATGTCCAGGCCACTTATAAAGCTCCTTATTGTCCTTTCTGAGTGTAATTTGCCCAACCAAGCCCTCTCCAGCCTTTCTAGTTGTCTGCTGTGTGGCTCAGCCAGTGTCCTACTGCATGCTTTGCCCTCAGACTGCGACGGAGGGTGGTTTGATTGCAAGCAGCACTTTGACAAAATCTATTGATTCTTGTATTTCAATATCTCCCTTCCTTTTCCTTCCAAGACATATAATGCAAGCGAGTGCCAAAAAGTTTTAACCTTTTATTTTGCTGTGGCTTCCATGGTGCCACACTGATGTACAATCAATCTAAGATCTTCCCAAGGTGCTTTTGTACCCGTCCATTCCATTCACGTGAGTAAAACATTGATCTTAAATTGTCATTGCTTGTTCGGAGATCGGAATGCAACTTTAAACTGTATACCAATCTTTTTTTTTTTTTACTACCCATGCAATTACATATTCTATTTTTCGTTTGCTAAATTTACATTTCTCCTTATGCAGTTTAGTGCTCGATGTTTTTCCAACATTGCTTTATGCAGCAATTGTTTCTATTCCCCTGCGGATGTGCCCCAAATGAAGGCAGCATCATTACCTTAAGTGCTTTCTCAGGTGCAGGCCCTGGACTTCCCTGAGAAGTGCTATCTCAGATATTTTTGAAAACCAAAGCTCAGCCTTCAAAAGCAGGATAGGTCTAGAAAAAATGCAAAATATCTGAACTGGAATTGGAATTGGAATCAGAATCAGAATAGAGTGTTGTGGCCTGCCAGTGGCCTGAACGGATTGTGGCTGATCCCGACGACAAGGAGGCTGGTGTGGTGTCGCTCCAGCAGCCTGTGCAACCGGCGCTCGAGTCGGACAGTGAGGAGGCTGAAGAAGATGTGGTGCCAGAGGCAGAGATTCAGCCAGGGCCTTCAGAACCTCCAGAGGCTCCTTCAAGTGAAGAGAGTGAAATGGAGGAGCCTCTTCTCAATGCACGAGCATGCAGGGCTGCCAAAAGGCAGGAGTGGTTACTCAGGAGGAGGTCTCCTCGAGTGTAAAGCTTGGGGCTAATTGGCCACTCCCTTAGCCTATTTAAGTTTGCACACAGCTGGCAAACGTTGCAGGAAACAACGCATGTTCGTTCCGGTCGCTCACTGAGCATTTGAGAGTGAAGTTTCCTTGCAAACCTGGTTTCTGGGCTAATTGCCAACTCTTGTAAGCCTTTATCTAATCTTTGGAATTCCTGGCAGGCTGTTAAGGATATTTTTAGTAATAGCCTGCATTTGAAAAAAGACTGTTTGTAGTAAACGGAGTTGTTCGGAGTTTTGTGTGTGCTACATTTCTTGGGTTCCGTAGCTGGGGCAGAACATAGAGCTGGAAAGGACCTTGGAGGTCTTCTAGTCCAGCCCCTAGCTCAAACAGGAGATCCTATACCATATCAGACAAGTGACTGTCCAGTCACTTGTATGTATCTTGTTCACCTACTGTAAATCAGAGCTGAAGCACACCTAACATTAGGTGTCATGCAGGAACTGGGTATGGCTAGTCTAGAGAAAAGAAGGATTAGGAGTGACATGATAGTAATATTCCAGTGTTTGAGAGGCTGCCACAAAGAAGAGGAGGCCAATTTATTTTCCAAAGCACCAGAGGGCAGGACAAGAAACAATGGATGGGAACTAATCAAGGAGCGAAGCAACCTGGAATTAAGGAGAATTTTCCTAACAGCAAGAACAATTAACTAGTAGACAGCTTGATGTCAGTTGTGGGTGTTTCATCACTGTAGGTTTTTAAGAAGAGACTGGACAGCCAGTTGTCTGAAATAGGGGGTTGGACTAGAAGACCTCCAAGGTCCCGTCCAGCTAGAATATGATGATGGTTACAATTATAATTACGATTTCTAGGAAACAAACTTTTGTGGTGTGGCAAAGAAAATGTTGCTTTTAAAATATTTCTGTGTTCCTTAATTTTTATTTTAAGACAAACTGAACTTTGGTATAATAAATGCATAATAAAAAAATACTGATTGACGTGCTGAAATTTTTGTTTTTTATATCTTGTCCATGTTCTTTTAATGTCATTTAATAAACAAAAACTGAGAACTCAGTGATGCATACATTCACTTCATAAAATAGAACTGCTTAAATGTTCTAAAATAACTTTTGGGAACTGTGAATTACAGCTAGTCCTTGACTTAAAACAGTTCGTTTAGGGACCATTTGAAGTTACAATGACACTGAAAAAAGTGACTTATGATTGGTTTTCACGCTTAGAACCATTGCAACAACCCTATGATCATGTGTTCAAAATTAGACGCTTAGCAAATGGTTCATATTTAATGTGGTTGCAGAGTCCTGGGGTCATATGATCCCTTTTGCCACCATCTGACAAGCAAAGTCAATGGGGGAAGCCAGATTCACTTAACAACCCTATTACTAACTTAATAACTGCAGTGATTCCCTGAACAAGTGTGACAAGAAAAGTTGTCAAATGGGGCAAAGCTCACTTAACAACTGTCTCGCTTAGCAACAAAAAATTTGGGCTCAGCTACTTAGCAGAAATGGCGAAAATCTCAGCGTACCTGAAGGACTATACACAAGAAAGATACGTATCGGAATGGAGAAGATGGATTGATTATATTCAAAATAAGTATCAGACAAGAAAATATCAAATAGCTTATGAATGAACGTTAAGTATTAGAAGTATTATGTTATCTATAGTGGAGTTAGGGGGGGAGTTAGTAGTTTGAGGATAAGTAGGTTAATCTAGTTTATGATTGTTAAATGAAATACCTTGTATTTTGCTCTGGGAAGTCTGGGGGGGAGGGTGGGATGAGGGGAGGGAAAGGGTGGGGGGAATATGGGGGGGAAGAAAAAAAAATTTCTGTAAAACTTTTCAATAAAAAAAAAATAATGGGGCTCAGCTGTAGTCCTAAATCGAGGACTACCTGTAATTTTGGGAATAGAGTGGTATAGAAATAAATGTTTAAATCCCATTTCTGGGATTTATATATGTGTAAAGTATATAAGATTTGTATACTAAAATCCAATTTGCGTTTAACCGACATTCTGTTTTAAAGGATATATTTTCTTCAATTGGTCAATTAATGACCATTCAGTAATAATAATACTGATTATAGTGTGTGTGTGGGTGGGTGCTCTTGAGTCAATGTTAGGTCCTGGAAACTGCTTGGGCAAATCCATGCAATTTTCTTGGCAAAATTTTGGAAGTGGTTTGACCTTGAGAGAGAGTGATTGGCCCAGGATGACCCAATTGGCTTCATGCCCAATGTTCTATTCGGGAGAACGAGGTTAGGAACTGAGGCGAGACAGCATTAAGAGTAATCCTTTATTAGGATCAACAGCTAACAGGCAAACTAGAAGAGCAAAATGGCAACAACAAACAACTTCCAGTCACCGCTGCTATTTATACAGCAGCTGTCAAACGGGTAACCAATAGCTCCTGCTTATTTCTCCCGCCAGCTGAGCTGTCAAGTCTCAGCCAATAGCGGCACTTCTGTGTTCCCGGGTAGTGGTGCGCCTGCGTCTGCAACACCCAAGCTGGGCCTACAACTCACAGTGTCCCAGTTTCCTGCCTGGCGCCTTAACCACCACAACAAATTGGCTCTCACAGTATTTATAAAGATACATTATAAAGACACTAGTGCTATTATTGCCCCAAATAGCAATAAATGGCTGAAATTCCTTGGTAGATTTAAAAATGTTAATACACTAGGCATTTTCCCCATTGAGGATGTCAAATGTAAATGCCTTATTCTCTAATGTGTAAATAATGTATATATGGAACATCAGGGGTTAACTTATTCTTTGGACTTTAATGTATTCATAATTTACCACTCCCATTCCTGGCTCCACCCCTTGTATATATAAGGAGCCATCCTCCCCATTTTCCTTGCTTCTATCTTGAATATTCAGCGAATATAGAATGCCTATTATGATTAAAGAGAAATATATTTAAATCTCTAACTTCTATTATCTTTATTGAGTCTGATCCTGAAAATATTGCAACAAGCTGGTAGCAGAGGATGGTTAATTGACTCAATAAGTAATTAAAAATGTCCAAGAAAGATAGGCCCAACACCAGGGCCTACAGCAAAGAAATAGAAACTGATCAAGAGATGATCAACGAATCCACTAATGCGATTTCGAGAGAATCCGAAGAATACACCACTGAAGAAGAAGAACTGATGAGTGAAAACAACGACCAGGAAGAAATTGAGATAGAAAATAACGAACTCAGGTCAGAGATATTAAAGATACTAAAAAGCCAAAAGAATGATGAAAGCCTCATCGCGGACCTCCAGGAGATGCTGAGGAACAGCGGAGCAGCGAGAGAGAAAAACGTCATTAAAGAAAAACCCAAAGATCAAAAAACTGTGAGTGAAATGACTACTGAGAAAATAGTTGTAAAAAAGAAAAGATGTGACCTCGCGCGAAATTTTGAATGGCAGCCATCTTGGTTTCAACGAACTTCAAAAGAGAGTGAAGCAGAGCCAATCAAAACGCTCAGTTCAAAATTTCTGGCGCGAAAAACGCTATCAGACGAAGAAAGTGAAAAAGAAGTCTCAAACTCTTCAGATGAACCAAAATCAGAAAGTGAAGACGATTTAACAAAGTCTCAAGTAAAGTCAGCAATGAAAACGCTTTTTGCTGCTTTTGGGCCAAGATTGAAAATCTCCAAGACATCAACGAAGAAGCAAGAAATCAAACCGACAACTCAAGACCTGCACGCTCCCATCCTGACTTCGAAAACGACGACACCCGAGCCCAGAGAGCCATGCCGATTCCGTCCTACACCGCAGACAGAATCGAGTGCCAGCGCACACAAGAGAAAGAGAAGAACCATCGCCATCACCAAAGCCCCAAAAACCGAGCCAGAGACCGACTCATCTGAAGAGGAGCGGATCGAGAGAGCTGAAATGGAGAGAACCTTCCACAACGGCGCCAAAGAAGAAATGAGCAACGCGCATGTGCAAAACTACGTAGACGGCCCCGAAAGACTTGAACTGGCCAGAGAACCGCGCAGACTCGTTACAAGCATCCCAATGCCGTTCTGTAATTTCCTGCACTTGAGAGACCACGGACTGCCTCAGGTTGTAAGTAATGGACAAAATAATGTGGGGAACTTACCCAGTGACTTCCCAAAACTTAGAGTTGATGGCATTAATTTACAAGAGTGGTACCAACAGCTTCAGGTTATTTTCATGAAAGAAAATTTACTATTCTTTATAACTAGTCCTCCAAGAAGACCTTGGACTTTAAAAATAGATTGTTTACATCATAGAGCATTTTTCATAATAATTTCTAGCGTGTCTCCTGCAATGTATCATAGCATCAAACCAAACCTAACTGTATCAGAAATAATTCAATGCATGTTTAATCTATTTCACAGCGATAGCGTAGCCACAACCACAAGAATGTCTAAGGATTTCTTTTCTTCTAGAGTGAAACCAGGGGTTTCTATAAGTGAGCATTTGATAAATCTAAACAAAATAAGAGCTGAGCTGCAATTGAGGGGGGAAGTGATTTCAGATCAAACAATGAAAAGTGTTATTATCAATTCACTTGATCCATCATGGGATAGCTTTATGTCACACTTAGATACCATTAATTTGGGATATTTATCAATAGAAAGTCTATCTAACAAATTGATAGCAGAAGACAATTCAAGAAAAAATCGTTCCAGTAACCAAACAGAACACAAATCTTTTAGGAAAGTAGTCTTTCAAGATAAATATAATGAGGCCTTTAGATGCCACAATTGTGGATCCAGGGAACACAGTAGAAGAGACTGTCCCAAAGTCCCAAGGGAGAGACATAGGCCAGAATATAGGAGCAAATACAATTACAGACAATCTTCCACAGATAGACACAAATATAGAAGTCCACCAAATTACAGAGAAAGTAGAGGGGGTAGAGAAAATTCAAAAGAGAGAAAATCTGGGTCACTAAATGGGCTAAATAAACAAGACAGCACCAGAACACAACAAGATGAGAACAATAATTGGCTTATTGATTCTGGTGCAACAAATCACACCACTAACAACAAAAGTATATTAACTTCATTTACAGAAGATAAGTTTGTGATAAAGGTAGCTAATCAAGAAAAGGTTCAAGTATTAGGCAGAGGAAATGTGACCTTGCCTGGTTTAGGGAAAATAGAGGGGGTATTATTAATCCCAGAAATACCTCACAACATACTGAGTGCTATAAAACTAAGCAGAGAATCTGACATCAATATAGTTTTCTCAAAGGGGAAAGCAACTATAGAAAAGAACAAAACAAATGTAGGTACTGTGATGATAAAAGGGGGTCTACCCTATCTGATAACCAAAGAAAGATGGTTACATAACATTGATTCAAATATGGAAGATTGTATTGAAGCAGATGATGAAAATGTCAGTAACAGTGACAATGATGAATGTAAAATAACTCATGATAACAAAAATACACACAATGAGAAGAAACCAAAAATAGGTAAACCAATTCATGATGAGTGTGCTCACATCTTACATAGGAAGTTAGGACATGCAAGCTTTCCCGTAGTACAAAAAATGACTGAACACGCAGAAGGTGTCAAAATAAAAAATTGTGAAAATTATTTGGAATGCTCAGTATGTAAATCCACCAAACTAAAAACCAGTCCCAGACCAAAAAAATCTAACAGATCAACTAACAATATTTTTGATTTGGTACATATGGACTTAGTTGGTCCATTAACTCCATCAATTACCTATAGAAAACGTTACTTCCTAACAATAGTGGATGATTACAGTCGCTATGGTTTTGTTTACACATTAAAGCACAAGGATGAAACCTTTCAGAAATTTAAGGAATTCTACAAACGCATAGAAACACAGCATAATATCAGAATAAAACAAATTATGACAGATAGGGGATGTGAATTCATGTCTAAAGAATTCTCCCAATGGTTAAAGGATAGAGGGATGCTACATTTCACGTCCAATCCATTTTCTGCATTTCAAAATGGGATTGCAGAGAGAAAGAATTCCACACTACAAACCATGATTAGATGCACATTAGAGGATGCTGGTTTAGGCAAACAATTTTGGTCAGAAGCCTTACATTATTCAAATTACACTCAAAATAGAACATGGTCCAGTATTGTGAATAAGACACCATATGAGGTGATGTACAATAGAAAACCCAAATTAGCACACATGCACATATTTGGAGTTACTGCAGACGTACACATACCTAAACAATTGAGAAGAAAGGGAGAAAACGTATCCAGGAGATTAAGATTCATGGGATACGAAACTGGAACCAAAGGGTACAGATTCATTGATAATAATAACAAATTTATAGTATCCAGAACAGCTGTGTTCCATGAGCAGGCCAATTGGTCTAAATTGCACCTTAATGAAATATTTCCTAATAAAAGCAAAGATAATATATCTTGCGAGGAAGGAACAACAGAAAATCAAAATATTAACAAAAGTAAGAACAAAACCAAAACTTGGACAAATAGTCAGCATAAAATAAAGACAGACACATTAACAAAAAAGGAAGCCAGATATTTGCATGACAGCCATAGCAAACCTGAAAGAAATATTAGAAACAATAGAAACCAAATACCAAATAAATACAAAGATTACATAATGCATATGGATGGAGAACAAATAACACCTAATACATATGAGGAAGTATTGAAACTTCCCCGTGAAGAAAGAGAAAAATGGGAACTAGCTATGGAAAAAGAGATGGAAAGTTTACAAGGATTAAATGTATTCACACCTGCGATCGCACCTAAGGATAAAACAATTATAGGTACCAGGTGGATTTATAAAATTAAGAATTTGGAAGGAGGTAATACCTTATACAAGGCCAGACTAGTTGCACAAGGTTATGCACAAAAATATCCAGAAGACTATACTGACACTTATTCACCAACAGTGAGAACAGAGAGTGTCAAAACAGCTCTTGTAGTAGCATCTGCACTCAATCTGGACGTGTTTCAATATGACATACAGACTGCATACTTACACGCAAAATTAGATAAGGAAATATATGTAAGAGCACCACACAGTCAATACACTAATAAGAACGAAATTTGGTTATTAAATAAGAGTCTGTACGGATTGAAGCAATCTGGCAAAAGATGGTACGATTGTTTGGTAAAAGTACTTAAGACCATGGATTTCAACGCCACCACTGCTGATAACTGTTTCTTTGTGAAAAAGAGTAATGATCATATTGAATTTGTATTAATTTATGTGGATGATATTTTATATATTGGAAAGCATAAAGAGAGCAGGGAAATCTTTGTAAATAAGTTAAACGAACATTTCTCATTGAAATCACTAGGTAGAGTGAATAAATACCTTGGTGTACAAATTAACAAAACTAAAAGGGGATTCAAACTTACTCAGAAAGATAAAATTATTGAACTCCTAAACAAATGTAACTTAAATAATGCCAAAACATGTGACACACCTATGCAAACTGATTTTCTTAGAAACACTGATGAATCTTCCCCTGAGTTTAAAGACAACACATTTTACAGATCAGTTATAGGTTCACTCCTTTATATATCTAATTGGACTAGGCCAGATATTGCATTACCTCTCAATTTATTGTCAAGATATGTTAGCAAACCAACCTTGTATCATTGGGAAGCTGTCAAAAGAATTTTAAGGTATCTGAAAAGTACATTAGATTTTTGTTTAATATTGGAACCAAATAATGACAAAGAACCAAAAATTACTTGTTATGCTGATGCAGATTGGGCTGGTGATACATCATGCAGAAAGAGTACCTCTGGTTATGTTTTTCTATTGAACGATTGTCCAGTTTACTGGTATACTGGTAAACAAGAACTGGTAGCCACTTCTACCACAGAAGCGGAATATGTTTGCTTGTCTAAAGCTGCAAATAACCTTGTATGGTTCAATGATTTGATCACAGATGTTTGGAAGAAACCTACTTTACCATTTATTATGCATGAAGACAATAAAGCGGCCATTGAAATATCTAGATCCGATGCAATTGGACAAAGGTCCAGGCATATTGATATAAAATTTAAGCACGTGAGACAACTATCTCAAGACGGATTCATCAAAGCAATACATTGTGATACTTCTGAACAATTAGCTGATATATTAACAAAACCCTTACCTTCTAAACAACACAAATATTTAACTTCTAAATTATATGTATTATATTGTCCTGAATCTGAATGTAACTGGTGTTGTATAACGAACCGGCATTTAGAGGGGGATTTGTCAAATGTAAATGCCTTATTCTCTAATGTGTAAATAATGTATATATGGAACATCAGGGGTTAACTTATTCTTTGGACTTTAATGTATTCATAATTTACCACTCCCATTCCTGGCTCCACCCCTTGTATATATAAGGAGCCATCCTCCCCATTTTCCTTGCTTCTATCTTGAATATTCAGCGAATATAGAATGCCTATTATGATTAAAGAGAAATATATTTAAATCTCTAACTTCTATTATCTTTATTGAGTCTGATCCTGAAAATATTGCAACAGAGGAAATACTAGAATGTTGTTTTCTCAGTTTTCTTCAGTAAAAACGTAGCAGTGTTTACAGCATTTGCTAGCCAGACCCAAGCCTGCAGCAGTGAAAATGAAAAGCTTGCAAGAAAATAAAATGCAACACGCCATATGAAATGGGAGCAGGCTAAATTAAAAAAAGAAGGGAAAAAAAGGGCACAATACATAGGGGACACCGTTGCCATAGTAACTGACATTACAGCTTGCTCCCGATAATTAATGGAGGCTTTTGCTATTATAGTATTCCCGAAATTTCACTTTCCCTCTGTGCTGCACTGCAGATTGCAGTATCATTTCCCCATTCATAAATATTTCATCACCACAGACTGCTGTGTTTCATCATCACCAGTCCACTACACTCAACCTACGGTAATCGCCCCTTGCAGGATTCCCCTGGCCCTGTTGGGCCAGCCATGTTCATTTTCTCCTTTTACCCCTGCCATCTTTATCTGTATTTAATCCACGAGATCTTCCTTACTTGTCTACTGTTCTGTTGCAGCTGTGTCTTTCAAACGAGCTCTCTTAAACATCATGTTAACGTGGTCATTAGGGTTGTCTTGGCTTGCTGAAAACAAACAAGAGTGTAAAAATTCTACCAGCGCTTGAAGGGCTGGAGACAGCAACTAATGATGGATAAGTCTAGAGAAGTAGCCCTATCAGGGTTTCAAATTTTGATGATATTATCCTATGCTATGTGTTTTTCCAGTGAGAGAAGTCTATCAGGGCAACCTGGTCTACCCAAATATGGGATGGAGCATACTGCTTCTGATTTCACCTGTCAGCCCGTGGTGGTATTCAGCCAGTTCGAACTGGTTCGGGCGAACCGGTAGCGGCTACCCACTGCGGCATTATACTGTCCTATTTAGCCAGTTTTCAAGGCATATGCATGTGTGGAAGGTGCACATACGAGCAAAGCAGGGGTGGGTTCTACTTACCTTTACTACCAGTTTGCAACGGGATCGCACACGTGCCTTGCTTCTGTGCATGCACAGAAGCTTCTGCGCATACACAGTTCGCCGATGATGACATCCAGGGCAGTGGGTGGGGCCTCCTGCCAGTTTTACTACTAGTCCGAACCTGGGGCAACCCACCACTGGAACAAAGTGCATGCACAGAAGGCGGACATGCGAAGTGAGCATGCACATGCGCGGCGAACCAGTAGTAAGAATATGTGAAACCCACCTCTGCTTTCAGCCCCAATCCATGAGCCTTTGTAGGCAGTCGCTTCCGCAACAAATTATTTTGTGTTAAATTTAAATTTACTGACAAAGAAATAAAGGGAGACTAGCACAGCTGTTTCAAGCTGTTTAGCTCTCATCAGCTAGCCATACCCTTCTGGGATCTGAAACCCGGGCCGTTTGCATATTAGGCAGATGTATTAACCTCTAAGCCACAGGCTCTCCTTGCTTTGTTGGCTGTAACAGGGGAGAGATATTTCATGCTATCTACAGATAGTTCTCAATTTACAACAGTTCGTTCAAAGTGATGACGGTACTGAAAAAAGTGACTCATGACCATTTTTCATACTTATGACTATTGCGGTATCCCCATGGTCATGTGATCAAGATTCAGACCCTTGGCAATGGACTCATATTTATGAAGGTTGCAGTGTCCTGGGATCAAGTGATTACCTTTTGTGATCTTCTGACAAGCAAAGTCAATGAGGAAGCCAGATTCACTTAACAACCTTGTTCCTAACTTATCAACTGCAGTGATTCACTTAACAACTATAGCAAGAAAGGTCATCAAAGGAGGCAAAATTCACTTAACAAATGTCTCATTTAGCAACAGAAATTTTGGGCTCAATTGTGGTTGTATTGTTTGCACAGAATTCATGTAAAAGAAAGACTGTTGGAAAAATCTGTTTTTGGGGTTGCTTAGAATCTTCTCTAGTATGTGAATGTGATGCACACATTCCTCTCAATTCAAAATATTGCATGCAAGAGTTGCTAAATAGGCTTTTTAAATATCGCTATTTTTTTTAAACCCCACTTTTCTTGATATATGCTTGATATATACTTTCCCAATGCGTCTGCCTTGTTGTTTTGTTTTGTGTTTTGCAATTCTTAAACTGTTTAAAATTTCTCCCCTCCGAGCCCGCAGCCTATTTACATAGAAAGTGGGTTATTTTGGTAGATTGGGTTATTTTTCTTCCATTGAAATCCGTGCTAGATTTCTTTTCCACGCCTGCCAACTGATAGGATTTTGCTGAAGCTCTCAGCCAACATAATCCAATATGTTTTAGTAAAGTAAAATCCCCTTTGGGTCAAGCTTGATTCTTTTTTGGCAAGAATATGGAAGTGATTTGCCATTGCCTTCAGTCAGGATTCATTCCCTTGGTATTCCCTGTTCCCCACCCCCCATCCACAAAGCTTTGATGGTAGGATCTTGACTCCAGGAATCATGAAAAATATAGAGGTGGGCCTGCATGTCCTATGTTGCTCATCTCTTTTTTAGAGGACTGTAGCATTATTCTAAAAGGGATGTGGTGGCCCAGTGGCTAAGATGCTGATCTTGTCGATCAAAAAGTTGGCAGTTCAGCAGTTCGAATCCCTAGTGTTGTGTAATGGGGTGAGCTCCCGTTACTTGTCCCAGCTTCTGCCAACCTAGCAGTTCGAAAGCATGTAAGAAATGCAAGTAGAAAAATAGGGACCACCTTTGGTGGGAAGGTAACAGCGTACCAGGCGCCTTTGGCATTTAGTCATGCCGGCCACATGACCACAGAGATGTCTTCAAACAGCGCTGGCTCTTAAGCTTTGAAACAGAGATGAACACCGCCCCCTAGAGTCGGGAACGACAAGCACATATGTGTGAGGGGAGCCTTTACCTTTATCTTTTAGCATTATTCTTTCCCTCCTGCCCCCCGGGTCCCCTCCTGTCCCCTCCCCTCCCGTCCCAACCCGTCCCGTCCCATCCCCCTTTTTATTTTTATAATATTGTCATTAAAGATACATAACATATAATGCAATAATACATTATATTATTTGTACAATATTGATTAAAGAGGGCAAACGCTCTAATGTTTAGATCATTATAAGACCAGAATTTCTTAAATGTTTTTATCTCAGGATCTTTTTAAAAATTATGGAGGTTCCCTAAAGAGCTTTTGTTTGCATGGGTTATCATATTTACTATATTTTAAAAAATGGAATTGGTGCATTTGCTGCCACTACCCCTTTTCATGATTGTTTGATGGGCTATTAATATTGTATTATTTTTCAGCATAAGCTGACAAATAATTTTGATTTCTCAGGCCCCTGAGAAGGTCTTGAGGGAAGCCCGGGGGTCCTAGAATCACACTTTAACAAACATTGACTTACATAATTGAAGATTTTAAAAAGGAGAGAGAAGTATTATATCAATATTTGTTACGATTGAAAAGTGAATTGTAACGAGCATAAGGTTTTTAAGCTTTTTCATCCAGAACTGAATATAACATTAAAAAAAAAACACTGCAGATTGCATCAAAGTATTTGTTATGCAATAAAGGTTTCTGTCTTAAGCTGATAATTTAGTACTAAGGTCTCCACTGTATTGCTGCCCAATATCATTTTCCCTATTGAAAAGAAAAAAAGAAAAGCAGATTTGACAACAGTTAAATTACAAAGAAAAAAAAATAGGAAGAAAGAACAAAACTATTTATTTCCTAACCTCCACCATCTAGCACAGGGCTGTCAAACTAAAGGCCCGTGGGCCAGATCCGGCCCGCAGGTTGCTTAGATCTGGCTCGGGGGGCCGTCCTGGAAACAATGAAAGACCGGCCCATGGTGCCTCTGCCAGCGAAAATGCCGAGTTGCATTTTTGCTGGCAGAGAGTTGCAGGAGGTCGCTTCACCCGAAAATGGAGCTTGGGAGCCTGTTTTCGCTTGGCGGAGAGCTTGGACCACCACAGGCACTCCCGACATGAGTGACATCAAGCTGGCAACGCCCACTCCGGCCACCCCCCCCCCCGAGGTCAAACACAACCGTAATGCGGCCCTCAATGAAATCGAGTATGACACCTCTGGTCTAGCACTTCAGTAGCATTATCTTTCTTGATCCTATCCCATCTAGTTCGACCCTATTAGGCTGGCCAACTCTTGAAATCCAGAATTCTAACACTTGTGCAGACTCCTTAAACCAGCGTTGATTCAACAGGATCCAAATACTGCTAATCATGGCTCTTCCAACAGGATTGGGAATCCCAGGGAAAGAGGGAGCCTGCCAGATGGTTACACTGTGTGTAGGATGTCGGTCCATTCTCCCACAGTCTTATTTTATGCTTACATTTAAATTTACTTTTAATTGTTGCTTTATATTTGTTTTAATTGGTTTTATTCAGGGGTGAAATGCTCCCGGTTCGGACCGGATTGCCCGATCCGGTAGCGATGGAAGCGGGTGGTTCGGAGAACCGGTAGCAAAAATCCCTGCCCCCCCCCCATGCCCAGCTGAGCCGCGCGATCATCAGAGTTTTTTTTTTTTTTTTACTTTTAAAAGCATTTTTTCTGCAACCTCTTCGGCCGAAAAAATGCTTTTAAAAGTAAAAAAACAAAAGCCTCTGATGATCGCGCGGCTCAGCTGGGTTCATCAAAGGCTTTTAAAAGAAAAAAACCCCTTTTTTTCTTTTAAATGCCTCTGACAATCCAAGCTGAGTTGCTTGATCAGCAGAGGCATTTAAAAGAAAAAAAAGTCTCTGCCGATCAGGCAACTCAGCTTGGATCGTCAGAGGCATTTAAAAGAAAAAAACCCTTTTTTCTTTTAAATGCCTCTGCCAATCCAAGCTGAGTTGCCTGATCGTCAGAGGCATTTAAAAGAAAAAAAGTCTCTGCCGATCAGGCAACTCAGCTGGGATCGGCAGAGCCTTTTGAAAGCATTTTTTAATAACCTCTTTGCTGAAGAGGTTGTAGAAAAAATGGTTTTAAAAGTAAAAAAAAAAAAGGTTGGCCACGCCCACCCAGTCACATTACCCCACCACCACCAAGCCACGCCCACAGAACCAGTAGTAACAAATTTTAGATTTCACCACTGGTTCTATTGTTGTACACTGCCTAGAATCATGTTTGTGAGTTGGGCGACTACATATATTGAATGAGTGAATGAATGAATGAATGAATGAATGAATGAATGAATGATCAATCAATCTAAAGTCTGCCCATTTCTACACTCGATTCCGGTTGCCACACATTAATCCAATGGTGGGAATCTTAAAGAGAACTTCTAGAAACAAAACAAGATAAGGCACCAAATATAATCAGAACTTTTACTTAAAATGTTATAGAAAAAAAGATAATAAAGATAATAAATCATGTTAGATCAACCTGGTCCATGGACTGGTACCAGGCGGCTGCATGCCCAGAACCAGGCCATGCAAATAAGCAAAGCCCCATCCGTGGGATGCAGATACCACACAAATCCACACCTCTCCTGGTTCGTGGAAATAACCCTCTCCATGGAACTGGTCCCTGATACCCAAAAGGGGAGGGGGTCGCTGCTTTAGATGGCATTGAGAACAGGCTCTTAGCTTGTTTCCACATTTCTGCTTTAACTTTCATAATTTCTCTCACTTCAGTTTAATATTCATTTCCTGTGAAACTCGTGAAACTTTAATCTCTAACAACATAACTGCTGAATCACACCCATCTCCCTTAAGCATAGCAACCATTCACAGAGGTGACTTTACAGTACATCATACCGTGCAAAGGGAGCGTTTCAGTTGGATGATTCATCCTTTTTCAAATCCATGCCTGCCCTTTCATAGAAACCTGCTGGTTAAGGAAAACTTTCATACGCACAATGAAATGTCCAAACGTGGCATGTGTAAGAAAGTAAGAGTGAAAAGTGAATTGACAGTTTCATTTCGCATCCTTTGTCCAGTACATAAAGAGCAAACTTACAAAAATATCACTCATTATTAAGTACCGTCTCCTCCAGATTCTGGAAACAGTTTTGTTTTGCAGCATGATTTTAAAGAAAAATTTAAATAAAGGAAACAAGTGGAGGAAGAGGGGCTGGCTTTATCGGTAGCTTGCTTCTTTCAATCTTTTCAGCTAGTCAATTTTTACTGCTATTTGATTTTTTTTTAAATCCTTTTTTTTAAAAAAAACCCAAAAGTCTTCAATACTTTTATCTTACAAAGCTTTACATGCTGCCGTTCAACACAGTTGGTTTACTCAAACAAAATGATGCATAAATAAAATAGAACAAACAGAATGTTAAAAATAGAAAATGCATTAATGTGCATTTGAAAGTCTGAAATGATAGCAAACACCTTTACCTATTGCCAAACATCGAACACTGTTGGCAATGGTTGGTCTCTCTGGAAAAGGAATTGCACAAACATAATGTCCTCCTGGGCAGGATTCCTTCCTTCCTTCCTTCCTTCCTTCCTTCCTTCCTTCCTTCCTTCCTTCCTCCCTCCCTCCCTCCCTCCCTCCCTCCCTCCCTCCTTTTGGAAGAAATATCCATCTGCTTCAGTTCCAAGCCAGGAGAAATGGAGACAAAATGGTGGGTGGAGGCGGATCGGAAAGAGGGTCCATTTATTGATGAACAGAAGCACATGTTTGGGATTCTAGGGCAACTGACCACATGGAGTTGAGAGTGAGGGGTTTTTATACCTTCTCTTGGGTTTTTTTTTTTAATTTGATTTATATGCCGCCCTTCTCCGGAGACTCAGGGCGGCTTACAATGCGTTAAGCAATAGCCTTCATTCTTTTGTATATTTTATACAAAGTCAGCTTATTGCCCCACAAACTGGGTCCTCATTTCACCTACCTTAGAAAGGATGGAAGGCTGAGTCAACCTTGAGCCTCAAGTTTTGAACTTGAACTTCCTGTTCCTGTGCAAGAACATGTGTTCTATTGGCTATTGTAGGGGTCATAACTGCCTCTGTAGGTTGTCTGAGCTCCCAGGTTTGGTTGAAGTTTGGCTGATGCAATGAAGGGGCTTGTTGGGCAATTCCTATTGTGGCTGAGGGCTAATCCTACCTTTGTTCAGACCTTGCTGCAGGGAATTTTTGCCTATGAATAAAGCTACCCAGATCTCAATAAACTCTTTATCTCTTAAGTGCTGACATCTGCTGAGTGCCATCAAGAAAGGTGTGGGCTGCTTTCTGTCTCCAAGAGCATGTTTCTCAATTTCTCATCCAGGGAAATATAATATTCCGTTTCAATATTTCTCAAAATATTTCATTCTTCTAGGAGGGCGGTACTTCCCACACTCATTCATTCACTCACTCACTCCTCCTTTTCTAGTTGCAACCTATATCGGTAGCCCTTAATTTACAACAGTTCATTTAGTAACCATTCAAAGTTACAACAGCACAGAAAAAAGTGACGAGCAATCTGTTCATCCCCACCAAGGATAACCATGGCCATCCAATGGTATTTTATTCCAGTGTCTAATTAATTCTTTCAGTGTGTTTATTTTAATGGCTTAGCACACTGAATAAGTGGACACATCCACATCAGTTGCTGTGATTTTTAAAATATACAGGTAGTCCTCGACTTACAACAGTTCATTTAATGAATCAAAGTTACAACAGCACAGAAAAAAGTGGCTTATGACTGTTTTTCACAGTTACAACCTTTGCAGCATCCCCATAATCATCTGATTAAAATTCAGATTGCTTGCCAACTGGTTCATACTTGTGACCGTTGCTGGGTCCCAAGGTCAGGAGATCCCCTTTTGCGACCTTCTCACCAGCAAAGTCAATGGGGAAACCAGATGCACTTAACAACTGGGTTACTAACTTATGGTAACTACCGTAGCAATTCACTTAACAACTGTGGCAAGATAGGTCATAAAACGGGGCAAAACTCAGTTAACAAATGTCTCACTTAACCACAGAACTGTTGGGTTCCATTGTGGTCGTAAGGTCGAGGACAGGGGTGAAATTCAGCAGGTTCTGATAGGTTTTGGGGAACCGGTAGCAGAAATTTTGAGTAGTTTGGAGAATCGGCAAATACCACCTCTGGCTAGGCCCAGAGTGGGGTGGGAATGGAGATTTTGCAATATCCTCCCCCCATGAGTGGGGAGGGAATGGGGTTTTGCAGTATACTTCCCCCGGAGTGGGGTGGGAATGGAGATTTTGCAGTATCCTTCCCCTGCCACACCCACCAAGCCACGCTCACAGAACCGGTAGTAAAAAAATTTGGATTTCACCACTGTCGAGGACTATCTGTATTATCTCAAATGGCAAAAAAACTTATGAATAGAAGTTTCACAAGTGACCTCCTGACAGAGAGGTCAGTTTTTAAGATATCTGAGCCCTTTAGAAATAAATATAAACATACAATGGCATATGGTGCCCACTAATTAGTCTCAGTCTAAATGTCAGGTAACTGCATTTTAATTTAACTGAAGTTTCTCATAGATGCTTCAAGGCAGCCATGCTCATTATATACAATACATTATAGCAGGCCACAATAACAGCAAACAGTCTATTATCGTTCAAGAGACAAGAGTAAGCCGATGAAACATACAATTAGATGCCTATTTGACCTCCATGTCATATCTAGATCCAAATATATTTTCACATTCCAAATGCAATATCTTATTAAATGTAGCCACATCTAGAATGGGCTAAATAGCTTCTCTCTAAAGAATACTGTCAATTTTTAAGCTATCAGTGAGGCTTCTATTACTGTCGTAGTCCATGTCACCTTTTAAAAATACCGGCCTCTCTTAGAATTCTGGGAATGGTAATTTATCAATAAATTTAATATATTTGCCACCCCTCTCAGTAACATGACTCTGGATGATTAAATTTTAAATTTAGCTTTAAATTTAAAAAAGCAACGTAAATAACTGTAAAAGAAACATATCATGCATAATCAAAGCAGAAGAAAAAGAAAGGTAAAACCTCAAGAATAAAACAAATCATGTGGATTCTACTAATCTTCTAGCCCCCAGGCCTGGATGAAAAGGTTTAAAGTGTTTTCTAAAAGGCCAGCAGGATCAGACTGTTCTGAACTCTGGTGGTAACGGGCTCCAGAGGGCAGAAGGCATGTTTTCTGAGTCTCACATTGTGGCATTTTTCAATTGTCAGGAGCTGAAAGATGCCAGATGTAATAGGGCAGGTAGAGTCAATTGGAGAGAAGTGTACCTCTCTCTCCAAGGTATAATGATGCTAGAGGAGATCAGATCAAAAAAGGCTGATTGAACTTTTTAATCAAGCCCAGAACCCTTAAAGGCTCAGCTGCAGCTACAAACTAGCTTCTCTCTCCCTCATCTCCCAGTCACTCAGTTCACAAGTCAACTGCAAGAATCTTCAAATCCTGCTATCTCCTCATAGGAAGCAGCCATCTGGAGTGCAGGAGGGTTATCTCTTGGCCACTCCTTGTCCAGAGAGATTTCGCTGGCCCTGCCTTGTTGTCGGGTCATTGGTCTGTGCCTCAGTGTTGTCCCTGCCCTCTTGGAGATGTCGTAGTTTGCCAGAGTGCTCATCTGGAAGCTTTTCTTCCCCTTCCCCTTTTCCTTTTATCTTTACTTTCTTACTAATTTTTCTTTTTCTTCTTTAAATTTGAATTGTTTTTACTTTGTAAATTTTTAAAATCAAAATTAATGCAAGAAAGAAAGAAGAAAGAAAGAAAGGAAGAAAGAAAGAAAGAAAGAAAGAAAGAAAGAAAGAAAGAAAGAAAGAAAGAAAGAAAGAAAGAAAGAATTTGTTTATTTTTATTTTATTTTATTTCAAATTTATATACCGCACCTTCTCCCAAGGGACTCAGGGCGGTATACAGCCAGATAAAAACATACAATACAAACATTAAGAACAATTAAAAGAATATATATTAATTTGGCCCCAGTTTAAAATGACAAACCAATTAAAAATTTAAAATTTAAAAATATGTTAAGCCAGCCCGGCTTGATGAAAAAAGAAACTTTTAAGGGCACGGCGGAAGGCACTGAAGTCTTGGATTCTCCTTATCTCAGGGGGCAGCTGGTTCCATAGGGTAGGTGCCCCCACAGAGAAGGGCCTCCCCCTGGGAGTCACCAGCCTACATTGTTTGGCTGATGGCACCCTGAGGAGGCCCTCTCTGTGGGAGCGCACGGGTCGATGGGAGGTTGTCAGTAGCAGCAGGCGGTCTCGAAGATAACTAGGTCCTATGCCATGGAGCGCTTTAAAGGTGGTAACCAACACCTTGAAGCGCACCCGGAAGACCACTCAGTCTTGGAGGGGTTAAGCTTGAACCTGTTCCTCCCCATCCAGATCCGCACAGCCTCCAGGCACTGAGACATCACTTCAAAGGCATCGTTGGGGTGGCCTGGGGTGGAGATGTACAGCTGGGTGTCATCAGCGTACTGGTGGTACTTCACCCCAAAGCCACGGATGATCTCACCCAGCGGCTTCACATAAATGTTGAACAAAAGGGGCGAGAGGACCGACCCCTGAGGCACTCCACAAATGAGAGGCCTCGAGGTCAACCTCTGCCCCCCTGCCAACACAAACTGCGACCGATCAGAGAGAAAGGAGGAGAACCACCGTAACACGGTGCCCCCCCCCATCCCCAACTCTTCCAACCAGTGCAGCATGATACCATGGTCGATGGTATCAAAAGCCACTGAGAGGTCTAACAGGGCTAGAACAGAGGAGCAACCCCTGTCCCGAGCCCTCCAGAGATCATTTACCAACGCGACCAATGCTGTTTCCGTGCTGTGCCCAGGCCTGAAGCCCGACTGGAATGGATCTAGATAAGATGTTTCCTCCAGGAATTGTGGAAACTGTCGCGCGACCACATTCTCAACAACCTTCGCCACGAAGCGAAGGTTGGAGACAGGACGGTAGTTGGCCAATACTGCCAGGTCCAGGGAGGGCTTCTTGAGGAGAGGCCTCACCACCGCCTCTTTCAAGGCTGTGGGGAAGTAACCCTCACTCAACAAAGCGTTAATAATTCCCTGGAGCCAGCCTCATATAACCTCCCAGGAAGCCAGTACTAACCAGGAGGGACACGGATCCAGTAAACATGTGGCCGCACTAAGTCTCCCAAAAATCCTGTCCATGTCATCAGGGGTCACAGAGTCAAACTCTTCCCAGATAACGTTCTCAAGACTATTCCTCGCCACCCTGCCCGAATCTCCCCAGTCAGAGTCCAAATCCCCCCGGATCTGAGCAATTTTGTCATACAGATATTGTCCAAAATCCTCAGCCCTGCCTTCATTCCTGAATGAATGAATGAAATGATTTAGATTGGTCCCTCAATAATCATGGATGTTGCCTAGAGAACTAATATTAGGAGTGATTACAATAATAATATACTCAAATGAATGTAGATTAAAAACATGGAATCAATAAATGCGATACTTTCCTATTGTTCCAGTTTTGAGAAGAATTGAGAACGTCATAGGACCAGATAAACTCTATTTCAGCCATGTAATTATTAAATGATGTTGGGCTGTTAGTCTTTCTCAGTCCAGCGTTCCTCGCAGGGCTGTTGTAGAGAACAGAAGAAAAAAGTAATTGCTACTGAGGCTAACATGAGCTCTTGGAATAAAGGTGGGGTATGTGCCTAGAAAATATAAATACATGAGGACCAAATAATTAGTCAGTTCCACTTAACACTACCATTTTCTGATAGATGTTATTTTGGTAAATAAAATAACCAAGACCACAACTTGTTGGGGAGACCAGTGAAAGTTTTAAGGTTTCCAATGAAGGGAAAAATAAAAGCCCTTTTTTACTTTTGGCTTATGAGCCAAAAGCAGCATGATGGTGATTTTCTAACCAGAAAAGTCCATTCCCCTTTTCCTTTGAACTTTCAGTTATATAGGAGCTGAATTTTGTAAAGTAGAAATGTTCTTTAGAAATAACTGTGTCACATGAAGTTCTACCCTGAGGGGTTTGACAAAGATGCATATTCCTCATGTGGCCACTTTTACACATCTATTAATTCAAAAGAACTGCTTTGCTTGATTAAGAGCAGTTGTTGGGTTGTTTTTTTTTAAATTCATGTTAAATCAAGTATTCCTTTTCAACCCATTCTCTCTGCTTCATATTTCTCTCCGTGTTCCATAAGTCAATTTAGCTGTTTACAAATCTTTCCCACTTTTTGCTTACCAAATCCTTTTTATTTGTCCCTCTACCCCCCTAGCATTTTTCCCCCCATAGGTAAATGGATTGAAGCTGATAACATCTGGGATATCCTGGGTATTTTAAAGGTGTTTCTAATGCATCCTGATTTACATTTTAATTGGGTTTAATTGGGTTTTAACATGGGAGTTTTACTTTTTGTTCCTGAGCTGCCTTAAATATTGCTTATTAGTGTGAGGCATAGATCTCATAAACAAACAAGTCCATACCAAATTGGTGGTCCTTTCTGGTTCTGTGGATCATTGTGATATTTGATTGGTCTTCCTTTTGCCCACCCTCCCCAGGGTAAGCCTCTCTGGTGGGGCTCCCCCAAAATGAGAGAGCACAATGGTACGCTTCCCCATCCAGACTATAGAAATTGGAGTGTCTGGAAGAAAGAGGAGTCAGCCTCTGTTGCAAAAGAGCCATGATGGTGCAGTGATTAGAATGCAGTATAGTAGGCTAACTCTGCCAACTGCCAGCAGTTCGATCCTGACCAGCTCAAGGTTGACTCAGCCTTCCATCCATCTGAGGTCGGCAAAATGAGGACCTAGATTGCTGGGGGCAATATGCTGACCACTTAGAGAGGGCTGTAAAGCACTATGAAGCGGTATATAAGTCTAAGTGCTATTGCTATTTCCCAAAGGAGAATTTCCCATCCAAGAAGTTTCTTCGGAACTGGATGAGAAGCAAAACATTGTCAAGGAAAAACAAAGAAAGCCCAGTTGCCTTTGAAAAATCACCTTTGGGACAACCATGACCTGGACAACTGAGAATCTCCATAGACCAGGGCTGAAATGGTACTGGTTTGGGCCGGTTCGCCAGAACCGATAGTAAAAAATGCTACTGGTTCGCTGAACCGGCAGTAAAAAAAGTAAAAAAAAAAAAAACCTTCCGAAGATCAGCTGAGCAATGCGCGATCATCAGAACTTTTTTTTTTTTTTACTGTTAAAGCATTTTTTTACTTTTTAAACATTTTTTACTACTGGTGCTCCATTTGGTGTGGACTGCACATGCGTGCGCACTTGGCACATAGCACGCACGCGCAGCCAGCGAACCAGTTCAGATTTCACCACTGCCATAGACAACAGTTTCTTTCCTACCACTGAAGCAGCTGGCTTTGTTGTGACTCCGATCCCTGAGCCTGTCCTAACAGAGGGAGAGGACTCAGAAGGTGAAGGAGAGGATTTGGCAAGGCCTCCCACTCCAGGACCCTCCTCTCTGGCAATGCCTCAGATTTCCTCCGAAGGCCAAGAGATATGCCAGGAGCAAGACACTTCGGAGCAGCCGCAGATAGAGAGCGAAGGGGATGAGTTTTGGCTGGATCCCAGACAGCGTCTGAAAGATAAACATGCACAGCAGAGAAAGAGGTGTGGGCAGGCCAGAGATTGAGCTGAGTCACTGGACCATATCCCACAAGGGATAAAAGAGGGTGTGTCGGATATTCAGGCCTTTTGATGGACAAATTGAAAAGCTCGGAAGTCATATCGTGTTTCTAGAACCCTGTTAGAAGCTCTTTTTGGATTTCTTCGGACTGGACTTTGACAATTCTTTGCTTTGTGGAATTAATTTGGTATATCGGACTGAGGAGAAAAAACCTCCCTTAGTGAGTAAAATCTCTTGGCAGGCAGTTCATGGGATGCTGCCAGAGCTGTTATCTTAAAGGAATTCCTGACTGTTTGATTCATTAACTCCTGGCTGTCCCTTTGTGTTTGTGCATGCGACGGGGACAGAACAGGCTTGATTTCACACAAAGACATACAATCCTTAGGAAGTCTGTCCTAGACACGCTATATTTGTGCTGTGCCTTTGTTGCCCCAGTTTTACCAATACTGTAGCAAGGGCAACCTACCTCCTTTCTGGCTCTCAACCTTCCTAGACGTTGACTACAATCTTTAGCTACCAAAAAGGTGGTAGTTCCTAGCAACTTAATAATTTTACAGCCAGGATTATATTTTTTTAAAAAAAGAGGAAACATACATTGACATCGTGAGCAGAATCCTGCTTTTCTAACCTGTTTTTTTAATTGTTATGCAAAAAAATAAAATAGCTTTGCTGTGCTTATCAGAGGCTTAACTCACCTATTATTATTTTTTTAAAAGTAAATTAGGAAATCTTGCCACCATAGTCAATCAATCTTTGACTAATGTTTGGCATCTCTAGGGATTGCAAAACTGGCAGGGGGTCATCCACCTGGACCACTACTCATATACAGTGTATACAAACTCTTGCTTTCTCATCCATAAAGTGTAAGGGTCTGTTCTGAATCGGTATTTCAGCCTATACGGAGACGAGTCTTACTAACAGAATAACAAAATAACAGAGTTGGAAGGGACCTTCGAGGTCTTTTAGTCCAATCCCATGCTCAACAGGAAACCCTATACAATTTCAGACAATCTCTTCTTAAATACCTCGAGTGGTGGAGCATCCACAACTTCTGGAGGCAAGTCGTTCCACTGATTAATTGTTCGAACTGTCAGGAAATTTATCCTTAGTTCTAGGTTGATCCTTCTATCCTTAGCCACATGCAGTTCCTCTAAAATTAACACCCAAGTCGGGGAATTACTGGGAAATTCTTATCTTAATACATGAAAGGAGATGAGTTTATTTGCAGATGTTTCTAGTGGAGAGGGAGGACCAAATATATCTTCTCTGAGTAACCTAACTTCCCTTGGTACTGCAAGCCTAATTCAGACTGGAGATCCTCCCTTTATGAGCAATAAAAAAAAAGTTGTAGTGAGACTGCAGGTTACCTATTAAAAGTTAAGCATAATTAGTCCCACAGTTGCTGTATGCTCAAATTGTGAAGATTTAGCAGAATGTCAGGAGAACCTCTCAATACAAGGAGTCAAACTGTACTTATTTCAAGCTAAAAAAAATAATTGGACACTTGGACTTCTTGTAGTGATGACAATTAACCTAATCCCAAATGTGGGCCAATGGTAACATTTTGACAAATGTAGTTTTCATTAATTAATCATTATCAGGGCATAAAAAGAATTAGGAAACTATAGCTGAATAAAAACAGGAAGGAAGGAAGGAAGGAAGGAAGGAAGGAAGGAAGGAAGGAAGGAAGGAAGGAAGGAAGGAAGGAAGGAAGGAAGGAAGAAAAAGGAAGCATGTTGCAGAAGTTTAACATTTTCCCTAGATATTGTGAGTCACTAATGGGAAATGGACAAAATAAGATAGAATACAAATGTATTCAGAATAATCAGATTGGAGACAGTTCTCGGTAAATATACCTTTTTTGATGGAATAAAATAATGGTTACAGATAGAGAAAATAACCTGAATGCAAATAAAATGGATTATAAATTTGGATGGCAAAGAGAATAGAACCAGCCAATAATGAAATCTAACTGAATTGAATTTTTGAAATATATGATTGCAATTTGGATAGGTAAAGTTTAATGGAGCTATGATTAGTTTGATGGTTAAGGAGAGTATCTCCTTTAATGTTCCATAATGGCTAGGAAACAATCAGAGTCTCCTTTGAAATGTCTTCCTTCTGGGAGTACTGGAAAATATAGATTTAGATATACAATATAACACAGGGGTGAAATTTACTTACCTTCCTTACCGGTTCGGAAGCGCATGCGTCACACACATGCGTCACAGGCGCGCGCAGACCTTCTGCACAAGCACAAAACCTTCTGCGCATGCACAGAAGGCAAAAAACACATTACTTCCTGGTTAAAACCAGGAAGTAATGACACCTGGCTGGATGGGCGGAGCTATGCTCCGCCGTCGCTACCGGATCACCAAACCACCGGCCAAGATCGCTACTGGATCAGGCGATCCAGTCTGATCTGGGAGCATTTCACCCCTGGTATAAGATATGTTTATATTAAGTGTGCTGGAAATATAAAGTTGGTGTCTAGGTCATATTTCTTTATTTTTTTAAAAAAAAAAGCTTTTTATTGGTAATTCAAAATGAAAAACATTGGACATAAATATGACATCACTGGTGTGTCTAGGTCATATTTCATTGGGGTTATAAAATGTGGAATTATGGCTATAACTTGTACATTAACTGATCTTTATCCTGTAATATAGATTCATTGATATGGACTAATGTTCATTTGTGCCCTCAGCTGTAAAGTCTCTTTCTGGAAGATGCTGGAAAGCATTCAGGAGCATAGTAACATCCTAGTCAGTTTCATATATCAGATGTTCCAAATCCCTGGACATTTTTTCTAGTTAATTCTTGGATTTCGAAAACATTGGTAAGTAGTAGCATATTTTAATAAAAGGACCCTAAAGGCATTAATGAGATCAGTATGTTCCTACAAGCATTTGGTTACTATCCTTAAAACGGGCAGAAGCTGTAGCAGATGCATTATTTTAAAAAATCAGAAGGTAGAACAACCATCTGTGATAGGAAAAAAAAGAACAATTTGCCAATTGGCTTTTGCATGCAATGCAACAATTAAATTTAAACCCATGATAAAGTTAATAATTGCATATCATCACCCTTGCAGCCTCATCTTTATATTGAAGTGGTATCCCAGTTCCAGATTAACTTTCATCAACAAAAATTTGCGGATTATGCTACAAACAAAACAGTGAGCCAAAAGTTGGCATGGAAAGCTGCCCAGTGCTTTTCATGAATGCTGGAAGTTGAAGACTCTGGATGGTTATTTTTGAGTATCCAAGAGGCTGTTGTAACACACCATTTAGAAGGAGAAAATGTAACGTTGAGTAGCATCAGTGAGCCTCCATACACTCCTAATATTTTCTGATTCATGTCTGATGCTAAGAGTCATCCTATTCTGATTCTCTCTGCTTTCTCCTCAGGGCCCAGTACAAGATGCAGAATAAAAACTTTGGGCACTTTTTTTTTTTTAATTTGATTTATATGCCACCCTTCTCCGGAGACTCAGGGCGGCTTACAATGCGTTAAGCAATAGCCTTCATACTTTTGTATATTTATACAAAGTCAGCTTATTGCCCCCACAAACTGGGTCCTCAATTTACCCACCTTAGAAAGGATGGAAGGCTGAGTCGACCTTGAGCCTGGTAAGAATTGAACTTGCAGTAATTGCAGGCAGCTGGATGTTAAATGCTGCCTTAGGAGGCATTAGCCTCCTACGCCACTCAGGCTTCAAGAGGTACCAGATAACAAGAGAGAAAAACAGGAATGCCCTGAAGAAGAGATCCTTGAAGGCATCGAAGTGAAAAAGAGAATGCAAACAACATCAGCCTATGCATCACCTAATTTTTCCTTGCAAAAAAAATAAAAATAAAAATTAAGGTTGTGAAATCCTTTCAGCTATTTATGTCGCACAGTCCACCAGAAATTATGTTTAAATTATTTGACCTGCTAAAGGTGAAGTGTTTCCTTGGTAACTGTCACAGATTCCAAACTCATCTTTTATTAGGTGTGAAAGTAACCTGCACCGAAGAGTAAGAGTGGCTCGCATGGACTAGAGGTTAAATTCTCTACCTAACAGATGCCCAAAAGCTGAGCCGTCACCCACAAATCAGTTTGACCAATCACCCACCACCTCAGAAATTAAAATAAGGAAAAAAGTATACAGAATTTAGCATAAAATTAGTTTCTAAGCAGGGCTGGGGGCAAAAGACACCTCTCTACTTCCCTCTCTTCAGAGGGAAGACAAAACGAATCTTATTTCAGCCATGATGATCTATTTATTTTATTTATTTAATTTATTTATTTTAGGAAATTTATATTGCCGCCTATTCGCACATGGCAACTCAAGGCGGCTTACAGGAATATGAAAACCTCATATATAAAACAACCAAACCAATAAAAGAGAGTAATCACATAATAAATTAATAATATAATATAATAACCCCCCACCCCGGCGACAATACATCACACGAGCCATTTAATGGGCTTCATCCCGCTCTGTGTTCCCCAGGCCTGCTGGCAGAACCAGGTTTTCAGCGCCTTCTGGAAGAGCGTTAGAGTGGGGGCCATTCTAATCTCCGGGGGAATCATGGGGTAGCATCTTCCACTAGACCTCAATAGAACGAGTCAGCAGATCAGGAGAAATTATACAGGTAGTTCTTGCCTTACGACCACAATTGGGACCAGACTTTCCATTGCTAAGCAAGGAGGTTGTTAAGAGAGTCACATGGTCGTTAAGTGAACCCGGCTTCCCACATCAACTTGTCAGAAGCTGGCTGAGAAGGCTGCAAATGACAATCACAAGACTCTGGGGCATTGTAACCATGGTAAATATATGCCAAGCGCCCAAATTTTGATCATGTGATTGTGAAGATGCTGTGACCGTCATAAATGCAAGGACCAGTCATAAGTCACTTTTTTCAGTGCTGTTATAACTTTGAACATTGAACAAATGGTTGTAAGTCGAGGGCTACCTGTATTGCTTTTATTTATTTAGTCATCCAATTTATATGGCCATCCATGATCCATTCCATAAAACAAGTGACTCTGGGAGAGGTACAACAAAATTAAAGCAATGAATAAATAGATAAAATGGATACTGTACTGATGGATACCTCAGACTAAACACCAATCACATCTGCCAAACCGCATTGGACCAGCGTGGCAGATTATGGTCCATTCCTTGCACATGACAATACAACCTCAAAAATGGTTCTCATTCCCTAGAGGCCTAGGGCACGGGTGTCAAACTCCCCGCGTCACTTTGCCATCATATGATGTATCGCAACATTTTTTCCCTTTGTGGAACTGGGATGGGCGTGGCCTCCATGTGACGCATCTGGCCCGCGGGCTGCCAGTTTGACACCTCTGCCCTAGGGCAACTACCCATGGCTGCGGGAAGACCTGCCCAAAGGCAGAGGGTTCTATCAGGACCATATTGGTTGGAAACATACAGAAGAGGCTTTCATCCTGCAGTGAATAGACAATGGCTAAAATGAAGCTGATGAATAATGAAATACTGTACTGTTATTATTATTTTTTTAAAAAAACCCTATAGAAACAGAGCTAAAGGAAAAAATAATAGGCAAAAAGGGTGTTATACAGGTAGTCCTCGACTTACGACCACAGTTGAGCCCCAAATTTCTGTTGCTAAGTGAGACATTTGTTAATGCGTTTTGCTCCATTTAGTGACCTTCCTTGCCACAGCTGTTAAGTGAATCCCTTGCAGTTGTTAAGTAACCTGGTTTCCCCACTGACTTTGATGGTCAGGAGGTTGCAAAAGATGGTCACATGACCCTGGGACATTGCAACCGTCATAAATATGAACCAATTGCCAAGCATTAGAATTTTGTTCTTATGACCACGGGGATGCTACAATGGTCTTACGTGTGAAAAATGGTCATAGATCACTTTTTTCAGTGCCCACCGCCCAGCATCTTCAGCAGTATCCTTCAAGCAATAAGGTCAAAGATGAAGGGCTCAGAGGAAACTTTGACAACTGCCTGTGAAGTCACAATATGTCTGTTGGTTTCCTCCTTTGATTCTAAGCAATTATATTTCGGCTGAAGGTTGATAGGGAGAGCGAAGTTACACCTCCTTAAAAGTGGCATCGTGAGTCTTGTGGGGAGTTTATTTAAGGATTGTGTTCACATACTTGCATCTGTTTAATATATGCACTTGTTACCTCCTTGGTACTTTTGAAAGAGTTTTGTGATTCATTCCTGGCTTTGAGTAGCTGCACCCGACTGAGATCTGGAGTGGATTCTGGGAGAAATGGTAGGTGTGTTTAGTTTAGAACAATAGTTTAGAACGTATGGTATCATCATCTCCTTTTAACGGCCCCATAATACCTTGCCGGATGGAGTCTGGGCAACTGAACGGAGCTGAGTGTTTACTGGCCGGACGCCCTTCCTGTCACCACTGTGGAGTTATATTCAGCAGATATATTTTCATCGTGCCCAGAGAGAGAAATATCTGCCTCTACCTAGGATCGAACTCACAATCTCCTAATTGTGAAGGAAAAGTTCCACCTCTAGGCCACTGCACCACTCTTTAGAATGTATGGTTCTAAATGTTCTCTCTGGATCGGGTGAGCCGGTGTTGTGGCTCCGACCCCCGAGCCCATCTTATCGGAGGAAGAAGGCTCCGAACATGAAAGAGAGGAGCCGGCCAGGCCTCCCTCTCCAGGCCCCTCCTCTCTGGCAATGCCTCAGGTGTCTGCCGAGGGAGAGGAGATTGGCCAGGAGCCAGGTGTCTCCGATGACAGCGATGACGGTGATAAGTCGTTCCTGGATCCACGCCAATGAAGGCGAGATAAACGTTTGCAGCAGATGAGGAGGCGTGCCAGGGATTAAGCTGAGTCACTGGACCACACCCCACAGGCTATATAAGAGAGTGTGGTAGCCATTTAGACTCTGTGACGGACAAAGCTAACTTCTGGCTAGTCACTTTGTACAACGCCTAAATCTGCTGAAGGTTTCTGTTTGAGCTGGACTGTTTTTGAAAACTGTGTGTATTTGTTGGTGATTATCTGGTGGAGGAACACTCCCTCTTCTTGAAGTAAAGCACTTGGCAGATGGTTATCGTATTGCTGCCAAGTTCCTGATAACGAGCCAAGTAATTCTTTAACCCCCGGCTGGCTGTTTGTGTGTGTGTGGGGACGGGGACAGAACAGCCGGTAGCAGCGACTGTGGGAGGCTGCGCCCACCTGCCCAGACGTATTGCGTGAGCACTGCACATGCGCAGAAGGCCGTGAGCACTCTCACATTTGCTAACTGGTAGGGAAGGTAAGTGAATCCCACCGCTGACTGTGGCAATCCCAAGACTTATCAGACCACAGGTAGCCCTCAAGTTACAACAGTTTGTTTAGGGACCGTTGGAAGTTACAATGGCACTGGAAAAAATGATTTATCAAGGACCACCTGTATACTGACTTTCATGTGAGGAGTCATAAGATAACAAAGGACTACATCAAATCTTCAGTTGTTTGGGCCCCCAGTTGGCTGGAAGTGAAGCCAACTTAAAACATCCCTTTCCTGATTTCCAACCTTTCCTCCTCTTTTGCCCAAGTGATAGTCAGGTGATCTGTCCAAACCACAGAGAATGCAGGCCCTGATTGGTGGATTCCCCTCCCACTCAGACCTGGGAAGCAAGTGTTAATTGATTGGTGGGTATGGTTTTTGAGGAGGGGTGAGAAAACTGCTCTGGCTCCATCCTCTTCAACATTATTCCTCTCAAGATGAGGTTAGACCTATACCTATTAACCCTCCAGAAAGCTCCTAAAACATGGTTTTTCTAACAATCCATGGTTTGGGGGATCTCATGGGGAGCCCGCAAAATGGCTACACTGAGCTTTGGATGCTGTTGTCTTGACATCTTTTTATTTATGTTTAATTGTTTTTTAATGGTTGTTATATTTGTTTTTAATTGTTAGCTGGTCGCCACTCAGAGTCCCATTATAGTGGGATGTGTGGCTATATTCATTGGCTAAATATATAAGAACCTTAGCAAGAACAGTTTTACATTTCTTGCTGGTATTTGGGAGAGAAAGAAAAAACTGGCAGACCATTTGTCAACGTCACTATATTCAGAGATAAAAACAGGCAACGTTTTACCTGCAAGGGCTGAACCTGCTGGAGGGAGGGAGGAAGGGAGGGAGGGAGGGAGGGAGGGAGGGAGGGAGGAAGGAAGGAAGGAAGGAAGGAAGGAAGGAAGGAAGGAAGGAAGGAAGGAAGGAAGGAAGGAAGGAAGGAAGGAATGAATTGCTTCATTCTAGAACAGAATCTGTTTTAAAAAACCTCAAAATATGCATCTTTCATATGAGATGGTCCAGTATAAAATGGCCAGCAAAGGTAGAGAGCAGGATTGCAAGTATCATGCCCATCAAAGCATCCATCAGCCAATTGAAATGCCATTTGTGCAAGAGAGAAGGAAGTGGAGCAGTGACCTGGATTCCTTGCTTGCATTAGTGAAGGGGAGAATCAATACTTTGGATGGACAGCCAGAAAACTCAGGTTGCGGTCAATTTCTATGTAGTCTACAGGCAAGGCTGAGGAGCACAACATCACTCATTTCCCTTCCAACATGTGAACTTTTGTGTAGCAGATCTAAGCCAGCTCTGAACAAATTGTCTTCTAGTGAATCACATCCTATACCTATATAGTGGCTTTTCCACTATAATGGAGTAGAAAATTTAATGAGTGCATTGTAAGAAAACAACATCCAGACATGGGTGCTTCCCACACCCAAAGGGAGGGAGTTATAGCATATTATTGTCTATATCATGGATTGATGCTGGAGGGGGACCTTCCTTTTGAAATCAGCTGGCAGGATAGGTGGGAAGGGCTGCAGCTGAAACAGTACAAGGTTTTCCTCCTTGTTGGGAGTGGATTCTCTGAATCTCACCTGAGGAGATGACACAAGACGATGAAAAGGTCTGTATAGGTCAGGGATCAGCAACCCGTGGCTCTGGAGCCGCATGTGGCTCTTTCATCCCTCTGCTGCGGCTCCCTGTTGCTGGTCGGCACCACAATTCTGAGAGGAGCTTCTGGTTGGGCGGGGGGGGGGGGAAGCATGGCGTGCCAGGAGGAGACTCTATGAGTCAGCTCCACAATTGATAGGGCTTTTGGTTAGGACAGGTAGAGGAAAAAGGACACCCCACTAGGAGGAGACTCTATGGTGGGGGAACTGGACTTCCGGTTGGCTCCAGAATTGAATGGGGGGCTTCCAATTAGGACCTTTGTGGTTCTTTGAGGTTTGAGGTTGCCAACCCCTGGTATAGGTGAAGAAGCAGTTTCCCAACATCTTTCACATCACAGACAGGTAGAGGATGTCATAAAGTTTGAATAAACATTTATTTACCGTCGAATAAAACACAAAAGGTGGCTTTACAGTAAAGAAATCTGCTGTCCCTAATGTGGATTTTGAAATCTCAGGCATCCAGCAACTTTGAGCTATTGCAGCCTTGCTAGAGTCATTTGTCTTTCGGAACAATATATTGCTTCCTTCTTTCCTTGTAGCGCTAATCTATTCTGTTGTCATGACAACCAACTCAAGTTCAGGTGCCTTTTTCCCCCAAAACCCCTTTTCTTCTAAAGTTATTACATTGCTGGCCTGTTGTTGTTGTTATTGTTGTTATTATTATTAAATTTCACTGACTAATAACTGGCTAGGACACTAAAGCTAACCACTAGCAATACTTCATTTATCAGGACTGATGGAGCTAGAAACATAATAATGGTGGACCATGCACCTTGCAGCCAGAAAGTTAGCTGTGCTGATGCCCAGGAATGATCTGCAACAAGATATGTCTTTAAACCAAACATACAGAACAATGGCTATTAAGATGTTTGCTTCCATGTGCAAATCTACACAGCCTCCTTGCCCAGGGCACAACAGCCTTTTATTTAATTTCCAAAAGATATATCTGCTTGCTGCTATCTTTATCTCATCATCCATGCATAGCTGAGACAGCCGGGGATGGCTTTAGGACATGCCTGCTTTACACGAAGTGTATTTCCTTTTATCTCAACTCCAGATCTGTGTATGCAGGCAATGTAGAGCACGCTGATGCACATGAAGGAGGCAGCCTGAAGTTATATGTACTGCGTCTTAGAATGTTGTGCATTAAACCTAATGTCAGGCCTGTTCCAGCTTGGTCCTTCAGACAAGAAAGACCCTCGATTCCATTTGAGTTGAAAGTTATAGTTTACTAAAAGCCAAGTGGAATACAGTGTAGCAAAGCCAGAACTAACGTTCTTGTGCCAAAACTTCACCCCTCTGTTCCTCCCTTCTGCTGGTCCCCTATTGTCCAATTGTATTTGAATAAATTATTTTGGGAATGGTCTCTTCAATAGCGGTTGTTGAACCATTAGATTTGTTTCCCAGGGCTTTGACCTTGAGATAGTGCCTCTGAGTTGCCAACCCTTCCCCCTCCCGTCCGTCTCCCTCCCCTCCATAGTTCATGGAAGACTGGCAGCTAGCAAATGCAAAGCTCGGATTATGATGGCAGTTTTGACATCTATATAGACAGGACCAAGCATAGACTTCTTCTATGTGTTTAGTATTTTATTGAGGCCGAAAGACTTATAAGGGTAGCATGATGTCCTGCACTCTCCAGGATGGGAAGGTAGTTTGTGGCTCTTATCCAACACGGCAAAGGATGACAGGACCTTCCAATATTTGGAAAATCCCTGCTGTATATCCCCTTGATATGATCTTCGAATAGTGGTTGGCTCTATCAAAATGGAATCAAATGGAAACATCCATATAAAAACATGCCTAAGCACATGAAGACAGCAGTGCAGCTGCGTGTAGCATAGAACTGAAGTTTCTAAAACAAACATCTCAACATCAGCAGAGTGATGGAATTTGGGGTTCCTATGATGAGGCACAAATCTATCCAGTAAAGGCAATCAAGAATGGCACCTGGACAAAGATATTATAATAGCATGATTTCCATTTATTTCTGATGTGGATGCCATTCAAATTTCTAATCAGTCAGCCAAGGGATGTAATTAGTGAATTTCCCTTTTTAAAAAATAAAATAAAATAAAGATGTACCCTGTTTCCCCCAAAATAAGACATCCCCTGATAATAAGCCCAATCGGGCTTTTGGCAATAAGGCCAAGCGCTTATTTCAGGGTTCAAAAAAATATAAGACAAGGTCTTATTTTTGGGGAAACATGGTACAAACCTGTCAATTCCTATTTATCTTACTTTCTCATTTTTTTCCCTGGCCGAAATTCATTTTGTCTTACAGTAGTTCTGAAACAATTGTAATCTACAAATTGGACTTCAAAATCCATATCCTGGAAATACCCACTACATATTCTATTTCAAGGTTATTCCGGCACTGTCTTCAGTCATTCACTCGATCCACATTGAGGATCGGGTGAATAACTGAGGATCAAGTATAAATTGTATTGCATTTAGAACAGAGGCAAGCCAGCAGAAAGACCAGTTCCAATACCACAGAAATGATTGGAATAAATAATAATAATAATAATAATAATAATAATAATAATAATAATAATAATAATAATAATAATAATAGAAATTTAGATGGTCCATTTAAAATGTGTTTTTAACAAGTTAGGCTATTGGTTTATTTAGCTTAGCCTAATCTAAACCCAGTCTATGATTCAGGTTGCAACTGTCATAAAAAAATCAGCCGGCATGATCAAGACACAGAGTTGCATATTCTTTATCTACCCTGATCAGTGATAGGAAATTTTCATCCAAATTTTAAGTTTTCTCGCAAAATGCCAAAAATTAAACCTGGGACTTTATGCACGTGCTCTGTGAATGAATTTCAAGATTGTTTGACTTCTATGGCTACATAAAAGCTACAGAGCTTTTAAGAGGAGATAGATGGGAGATGAGGTTTCCATGTAGGCTATTGTTCATGTTGCAATATTTTCAGGATCAGACTCAATAAATCTAGTAAGAGTTAAAGGTTTAAATATTTCTCCTTTTATTTACATTAGGCATTCTATATTCACTGAATATTCACAGATAGAAGCAGGGAAAAGGGTGCATACAGCTCCTTATATATACAATGGGTGGAGCTAGGTGTGGGAGTGGTGAATTATGAATACATTAAAAAGTGAAGAATAAATTAACCCCTGATACCCCGTTCATATACTATTTACACATTAGAGAATAAGGCATTTACATGTGACAGTTCAATTGAATATTTGTTATAATCTTAATCTTCTTTCAACCCAAAATAGTATTTGAATCACTTTTGGAGTGATTCAAATCAACAGTTCATTTTCCCCCCAGTACACGTCCAATTGTCAAAGTTTAGGAAAACTTGCTTTCTATTATTATTTTTTTTGGGGGGGGGATTACTATAAGAAATTTAACTGTCTTGTTCAGTCATGCATCCTTCAAGATACCTTATCGAAAGCTTAACTGCTCTGTTGTTTCAAATTGCTTTAATATCCCCTTTCCTGGTAATTATTATCATTTCTTTAATAATAACTCATCTGAGAATGAAGATGTTAGTTTGTGGGAATAATTATATCACTCCCCCTTTGAAGATGAGATACTGTGATACTTGGCTTTATTTTCTTTAACCCCACAAGCCACCCAGCTTAAACTAATTAAATTTTACAGAAAAATTGTCAAATTCTGGCCCAAACACAAGTTGCAAAATTTCAGTCATGCTTATACTGATGATGAGTAAAATGGTCTCATATAGCCTTTCAGAAAGTTGTAAACTAAGAGGTGCCGTCTGCCCCCTCAAAAAATCTATTTATGTTTTGCAATTTATTACATGTTGGAATTAATGTTTGTATTTTGTCCCTAACCCTGTGCTTCTTTGGGACTTTGCTTCCTGGTCACAAGCTTAATCCTCAGGTGACAAGAGCTTTCTGGTAAGCAATTTTGGATAATGAAAGAAAAAAAGTTTGGGAAGCACTGTTTTAATTTATCTTAAATCAAACCTCTCCCTTTAATGGAGTTCATAGAGTTTGTTTCTACGGGCTGGTCTCCATTCTACAGAGAGAAGCGCAAGAGAGGCATCAAAATTGCTAAACCCTAAAAGGTAAAGGTAAAGGTTCCCTTCGGACATATATGCTAGTCATTCCCGACTCTAGGGGGTGGTGCTCATCTCCATTTCAAAGCCAAAGAGCCAGAGCTGTCTGAAGACGTCTCCGTGGTCAAGTAGCTGGCATGACTAAATGCCAAAGGCCCACGGAATGCTGTTACCTTCCCACCAAAGGTGGTCCCTATTTTTCTACTTGCATTTTTTTACATGCTTTCGAACTGCTAGGTTGACCTAGTGCTCTTCAAATCACAATATGGACCTATCTCTTCTTACAATATGAGAGAATAAATATTATGAATGGATCTCTAGTAAATTCTCCAAAAGGTCACGAACATGGCCAGCCTACCTGAGGGAATGACTTTTTTTGTTGTTATTGTTGTTGTTAAGTTTATTCTTTCACTTGTCTTCATAGTTTCAAGATTCCAGTTCCTGATATGAAGCAATATGTTTCCTGAAAGACTGAGCCCAGGTGGCAGTTGCTTGATTCCTGATGTAGTTTTGTTCCCACACAGTGGGCAGAAGACCTTGCAGAAAGCCTAACAGTGGAACTGTTGAGATCTGTAAATATGCTGCTAATGGGCCCTTTTCTTCTCACTCAACATGCGTTGATGCAAAGTGGGAAGATTAGAACTGCAACATGAAAGGCCATGCAATAGTCCTCCCTGATTTCCAGGGGTTTGCTGCTGAATTGAAAGGCTGTTTGTTCACAAAACTGCATGCTTTGTTCATTCACTTGGTGTACTGTAGTACAAAACCAAAATAAATCTGTATCTTCTATATTTGAGATCTGTGGCTGCTCAAAGGTTTTAAATCAAAGGATTGCAGTTATACTGTGTGAATACACACCAACAATCTCTACCATCTCTCTCTCTCTCTCTCTCACACACACACACACACACACACACACACTCATTCACTCATACATACACGCAAAAGTTGCCCATCCATCTTTTTTTTATAAAAGAAAGGGAATTGTACAATCAGAAATTTCTTACCTGCAAATGACATTTCCCTACCTACATCAAAAACTGAAGTGGGGCACATTGAAAAACTATCCTATATTTTTGAAGAATACCCACCAGCAGTTATTATATGACAAGAACAAAACAGTTTCCAGGGAAACTGCAACCTGCAGCAAAACAACCAAGAAATTTAGGAGAGAAATGGCACACGGAGTGAGAAAGAACATTAATTGGATGAATTAGGGAGTGCGTCCTGTGGTTTATGAGTGAATCAGATGTTGCGTTACTTAGAAATATCTTACAGTAGATTGACTTTCGAATTGCCGACTTGCTCAGTGCACTTCCCCATCACTCAGCGATTTTGATCCTATAGTAAATTTGTGCAGTACACGTTTCATATTGAAGTTATAGTTTTTCATTATCCCATCTTGTAATATTTTAAGCTCATCTAGAAGTTACTTCAAGAGGACAGTCATCTGATCAACAGCCGCTATGACTGAGGCTGGCTTACTCTGCTATAGATCTCGCTGATTGATTCTCAGAGAAAAAAGAAAAATTGATTCCCAGAGAAAACTGGGAACATTTTCATTTAATGTTTGAAAAATATTCCACTGCATTTCTGTGAAAAACCGCTAGAGAAACACCAAGTATTGCCATTATCTAGCCAACAGCCACCCCATGTTTACACACTTAACAACTATTGCTATTTGCATCTGTGTATGTTTTTATTTCATAATGCATTTACATGATGGCTAGGTGGAAAATGTCGTAAGAGAGATATTTACCTAACTGAGCACAAATACCATAAGTTTTATCACAGTACAATCAACATGAGTGCAGATGTATCAATATCCCTCATGCACATCACCAAGTATTGGAACAATTATAATAGCAAAGCATCAACCGATAACAATATTTGTATCTTAGAGTTGAAACAAGAGGTCCTTGGTGGTCTCTGAGCTTGGCTGTTTTCTTGCAGACTCTCATTACCCAAGCTAGGTAACATCATCAGTGCTGAGCAAGATGATGAAATGTTTGCAAGAAAACTACCAAGTTCAGAGAACACCAAGGATCTCTCAAAGAATTAACTCTAAGCTGAGGACATGTCATGGTAGAGACTACTGGAAGAGAGGCAATTTCCCTATCATGTCCTCTAAACTTATAGTTAAGTGGGCAAGACATTTGCCATGATATGGCTAAAAATCTGTGGCTTGTTTCGCCTGATTTTAATAAATGTAGATTGGGTTCGGGCTTCCTCTATTCAGAAGAAAAACCTAAGAAGGAAGTCATAAGTCAACAACAAACAAAGAACAGCTTTCTTCTCTGGCTTCTTTTGAACAGATTATTTCATGTCACTCGTACCTGCTGATCTGAATAGCCAGCAGTCACAAATAGTTGAATTTACCATTAATTCTAAAGTTAAGTACATATGATGTCACCTAGTCAGTGGAACTTAATTCTGAGTTTTCTGAATTTCTGAAATATATCTTTCCTTAACCTTTGGCCCAGATGTGCAAATTTATCGCACACACTCAGCCAAGATGCTTCACTTTGGGATATAGATAGAGGCTGTGCTGAATTAAATTGCACTGCTGATTTAGGGAAAGAAAAATACAGATATTGCTTCTGATCCTTGGGAGGAAAAGCTGAATTGAACCCGCTGGTGACAAAACAGGGTCATTTCAACTCAATGTCCAGTATCTTTCTTTGTCATAGCAACATTTAGGTGCTCTGCTTTTTACATGATCTTTTTATCAGGAACGCTAGCAGGGAATAAAATACACTGCTCAAAAAAATAAAGGGAACACAAACAGAAGACATCCAAGATCTGAATGAATGAAATAGCCTTATTAAATACTTTGTTCGTTACATACAGTTTTGTGTTCCCTTTAGTTGTTTGAGCAGTGTATAAACTACTGTATGTAACGAACAAAGTATTTAATAAGACTATTTCATTCATTCAGATCTCGGATGTCTTCTGCTTGTGTTCCCTTTATTTTTTTGAGCAGTATATATAAACTGATTCTAGAAATAGAGCTTGTTCTTTAACAAAGATTTTCTCTTTTTGACATGCACAATGTTTAAGAATTTCCTGGAGGTTCTAATAAAGCTCCCTCTTTTATTCCTAGAAATGGAGGGGAGGAAGGAATCAAATGTTCTTGCTACCACTGGTAGTTAAAGTGTTCTAAAAACAGATTCCTCAAAGACTTTTGAAGCAAACTCGGAAAAATAACAGGATCTGAAAAAAAAGGGGAAGCCCTTTCCAATTAAATTGTCCAATTTTTGAAAAGGGAGTTCAAAGTGTCAGCCAGGAAGAAATGACATAAAGTATTTCGTTTATTTTGGAACACCAGAACACTATCTCAAAGCAACAGTAAAAGGCTGAACATTTGTAATCAACAACAGCAACAATAAAAAGCAACCCTGATTTTTCGGTTGCGTAAGTGAAGTTCTTTTCCTGAGGGACCAGAAATATATTCCTTTGACGTTTTCCTTCACTTGCCTCTTTCAAAGCTGATTCACAAGGCCCACATTTGAAGTATCAGTCTTCCCACTGAAATATTTGACTCCTTGGGATTAATACAAGGTCTTGTAAAAGCTCCCTGAATTGTGATCTTATCAGGGAGGGGCTTCCTCCCCAAGAACAACTGCAGTTCTTACATTAATTCTATAGGGCAGGCTACTATAAACATCCCCCTCACATCCCAACGTTGTATATGCTAAGTTGGGGAAATAGGTTGAATCTTGTGGAGGCCAGTCCCAACACCACTGAATAACTTCTTGGTGGAGAAGATATCTGAGTAAGTACTCAAGAAATGAAATGAAAGGGGTTTTGGTCTTACCTGAGACCGCACCTTCTCGTTGGGTGGAAACAATAGCCGGGCATGGGTCTATACTTGTCTATTCAGTTTGAAGGACTGAGTTTGTCAGAGTTGTTAAGTCCCACCCTTGTTGCTAGGGGCTTCCAGCTTTTGGCAACGACGAAGAAACAGACTTGATGTGTCGGGAGAAAAAGAGAGTTAGCAATGAAGACCAGACTGACGAAGGGTGGGGCTAGCTGCTGTCTCCACCAGAGAAGGTGCGTCTCAGGTAAGACCAATGCCCCTTCTCCATAGTGGTGGAGACAGCAGCCAGGCATGGGACATACCAAAGCTTACTGTCCCTAACTACGGGCGGGCCCAGTCTGGTCAGAAGACTCCACTCCAGTATGAACCCTGTTGTGGCTCTGTTGCCTGAGCCTGGGCTATCAACAGATGCAGACTCTGAGAGTGAGGGAGAGGAGTTGGCAAGGCCTCCCTCTCCAGGACCCTCCTCTGGCAATGCCTCCGGAGGACACCGAAGGCCAAAAGATAGGCTCAGAGCCAAGCACGTCCCCGCAGCTACAGGTGGACAGTAACGAAGGAGAAAAGTGCTGGCTGGACCCTCGCCAGAGGTGCAGGGAGAAGCGTGTGCAGCAGAGGGGAAGGCGTGCCAGAGATTAGCTGAGTCACTGGACCAAACCCCACAGGGTATAAATGTGGGTGTGGTGGCTGGTTCAATTTGTGACTAGCAAAAACTGGAAATACTCCATGATATCTGCTTTACTGGACTTTGCCTGCTTTATCGGACTGCCTTTGGATTAATCTTTGTTTTGTGTGAGTAAAGTCTGAATTGGCAGCTAGCCACTGGGTTGCTGCCAGCTTTATCATCAAAGAATTTTGTCGTGTGGCTTATTAACTCCGGGCCATCTGTGGGGGTGTGTGCGTGGTACGGGGACAGAACAAACCTGCTATAAGACCCTATGGCCAAATGCTGCCTCAGCTGAAGCAAATTTGTCCAATTTATAGTGTTTAATAAAGGGCGAAGGGGAAGTCCAAGTCACCACCCTGCAGATTTCAGTCAAAGACGCCTGCGTGGCCCACGCCGCCACACTGCGTGTAGAATGTGCTGTCAGATGAGCGGGCCTTGGCAAGGAAAGCAGTTCATACACCTTGGCAATCGTTTGACGAATCCATTTGCCAATGGTAGAAGGTGTGACCCTGCAACCTAAAGACTGGGATAAAAGAGATAAAACAACTCAGTTTTTCGTTAAGTCAGCTGTTCTCTTAAGGTATATATGGAGGACTCTCCGAATGTCCAAAGTATGCCAACAGTGTTCTAAGGGGTGGGCAAGGGTAAGAGAGAAATTGGGCAGGATCAGTTCTTGCATCCAATGAAAAGGTGTATTGATTTTAGGAATGAAAGAGGGATCAAGCCGAAGGACCACATGATCCGCGTGAAACACTCAGAGGTCACTTTTCACGGAGAGTGTGACAATCTCCAAAATCCGCCTGGTGGAGGTAATTGCCACCAAAAAGGTGACCTTGCATGGCAAAAGGCAGAGACTGGTAGTCCGTAATGGTTTGTATGGCCCCCCCCGTAAGGGAGTTCAGTACAATAGACAGGTCCCAGGTGGGGTACTTGGGTACCACGAGGGGGACATAAGTTAGGGACCCACAAGTCAGGACAGAGAAGAGTGTAGGCCCTCATGGACCAGTCCCAACACCACTGAATAAGTTCTTAGTGGAGAAGATATCTGAGTCGGTACTCAAGAAATGAAATGAAATGAAAAGAACAGAACAGAACAGAACAGAACAGAACAGAACAGAACAGAACAGAACCTTGGAGGCTCAGGCAGAGAACCTGAGAAATGGTTGTCCAATCTCTTCTTAAAAACTCTAGTGTTGGAGAACCCACAACTTCTGGATCCTTGAGCATTGTCCCAAATCATCTATGTGGAGGTGAATGGGCAGACAGATGAAATACTGATGATGGGACAGAAACATTGCATTGCATATTCAGTAGGTCAGGGGCAGACATCTTTCAATAGCCAGCCTCATGTTGTTCTCTGCACCTACAGCCTTTGCATGCAGGGTAGCCACTTCATCTATTTAACACAGAGTTCACTCAACACAATTAGCAAATTACACAAATGCACAATGAGTTATCATATGATGTCTAATTCCATCATGGTCATAATTCCATTGGTCAGCTGTACATATGTACCAGGTACCCAAGCACAGCCACAGATTGTGCTGTAGGCATTGTAGGTATCTGTCCGTTTTCCTGTTGTTTGTCTACAGTCAGTTTTAGGCAGAAATTGTATCAGGATTTGTAAGGACCACCCTTCCCAAGATAATTTCCATATAACAACCCATTTCCAGCAAGGGCAGTGTAGCAGATAGACAGGATTCTTGGTAGGATAGTAAATTGATATCACTGGAGGCTGTGAAGAAGGAATAAATTGAAATGATGCCATAGCAAATCTTCTTTCTGAAGTTTAGAGACTGATTTCAAAATTATCTGAATAGTCCCAAGAATCAAATAAGAAATGTTCAGGGATGGAAACAATGGATAATAACAGTATTCTCAAAGATGCACAGAACAAATGCCAAATATTCTTCTATTGGGGGACAGTTTGAGGGGTATTTTTCCGCAGGGATAACTGGAGAGACAGACCCTGGTGAGGAATCCAGAGGGAAAAGCAGGCTGACCCTCTATGCCAGGGGTCTCCAACCTTGGCAACTTTAAGACTTGTGGACTTCAACTCCCAGGTTGGAGACCCCTGCTCTATGCAGCCGGGCCACAGACAAGGTGAAGAAGTTGGGATTGAAAGTATTAGGCCAACATGTGCTAAGCATTTTCACCTTTTAAAAGCAGCAGCATTCTTAAATGCAAGTCCCAGTCTGAAATTCTGAAGTACTGTTGTCCCCTGGCTGATGGTTTGGTTCAGCAATGTAAATACCTTTATTAATAATATATAACAGTGATAATTAAGAATGAGATATTCCAGCCATGCCAGCTAATTATATACCATTTATCAAAGTGACATATTGAAATCATCTTTAGCTTTACATAATAAGAGAGCCATAGCTTACATTATTAATATGGGGACACACAATATGGGCCACTACTAATTTGGTCTTTGTTTCTTTTAGCCACTTAAAAACAGATCAATGGTCCAATTAATCCAGGGATGGATAGTCTTCTGCCTGATTCTCTTTTATGATCATTGTGACCTCTCCCTTATTATGAATGTGTAAAAAAATCCCACACCTGGTGTAAGTATGCATTTAAATATGAAGAAAAATGTTATATTTTGTGTCACAGACTCCTCAGACTCTGAGCCTAAAGGATTTGAACAAGCAAGTTGCCAATCTCAGAAACCAGGAGTCAATCATCCCTAGGATGTGCTGGCAGCTTCAAAGTCAAACTAAGGCGATCTCCTTGGTTCCTCCATGCCAATGCACATAACTGAGTTATACTTGCATCTGGCATATTTAAGAACATTGCCAGTGCTGGGCTCTTTGTTGGAAACCTCTCACCATTTCTCTATCCTTGCTTCCTGCTCTGCTCTAAGAGTAAGAGCAAGGGTGAAATGTAAAAATTGTTACTACCGGTTCTGTGGGCGTGGCTTGGTGGTGGTGGGTAATGTGACTGGGTGGGCGTGGCCAACTTTTTTTTTTTTTTAACTTTTCAAAGCATTTTTTCTAATGCTTTGAAAAGCCTCTCTGACGATCAGGCAACTCAGCTGGGATCGTCAGAGACTTTTCAAAGCATTTTTTTTACCACCTCTTCGGCCAAGAGGTTGCAGAAAAAAATGCTTTGAAAAGCCTCTGATGATCCCAGCTGAGCCACGCGATCATCAGAGGCTTTTTAAAAAAACTTTTAAAAGCATTTTTTCATCAGAAGAGGTTGTAGAAAAAATGCTTTTAAAAGTTAAAAAAAAAAACCCCTCTGATGATCGTGTGGCTCAGCTGGGCATGGTTGGGGTGGGGTGGGTACAGGGATTTTTGCTACCGGTTCTCCGAACCACCCACCGCCATTGCTACCGGATCAGGCGATCTTGTCCAAACCAGGAGCATTTCACCCCTGAGTAAGAGCAATGACTTTGATGGAGATCCATCACTCTGGCTTAACTCCATTTAGGTGATTTTCCTCTCTCTACATCTAAGAGAGCCCCTCTGTGAGGGAGATAGGCAGTTAAGAAGTTTCATAGATAGATACTGTATTTTTTGGAGTATAAAATGCTCTGGAGTATAAGACACACCTTAGTTTTTGGGGAGGAAAATAAGAAAAAAAAATTTCTGCCTCTGCCTACCAGCATCCATCGGTATTCATCTGGCTAGTGTCCTGGCAGCAAATAGCGAACAGCCAGTTCAGCTTCAGCACATTACTGCAGCCTGATTCAGCACAAGCAGCTGATTGGTGAGTGGATCGGCTTCCCGGAATACCCCCAGTCAGCTGTTCCAGGCTGCAGGGATTGCCACAGACCATCCGCCACCTCCGTGCCTTGCATTTTTGGTCTCTGTGCCTCGCGTTTTCAGCCTCCAAACACTTCATTTCAGACCCGTTCAAGGCTGCGGGGATTGCCAGAACACATCGCTGCCGATTGCTGCCTCTGCGCATTGTGTCTTTGGCCTCCGCATTCCCTGGTTTTGGCCCCTTGTTGTGTTTTTCAACAATTCCAGGCAGTGGAGATCGCCGCTGTCATTCCCCGCTCGAAAATGTGACACACAGGCCAAAAACGGGACGTGCGGAGGCCAAAAACATGATGCACAGAGGCTGAAAATGCGATGAGTAGAGGCAGTGATCTGAGGGTTGGCAGGTAAGCAGGGCTACATTTAGTGTATAAGATGCACCCAAATTTTCACCCTCTTTTAGGGGCAGGGAAGTGCGGCTTATACTCCGAAAAGTATGGTAGGTAGGTAGGTAGATATGGATGGATGGATGATAGATAGACAGAGACAGACAGACAAGACAGATAAATTTTGCTCTTCAACTCTGGCTGGTTGACTAACCTCTCTGACAGAATTCCTGGCCTGTCATGGACCATGTTTGTTTCTTTGTTGTGGCCATAATCCACTTCCTTGAAACTGTCAAAGAATATTTTGTTACCAGTTCCTTTTGTATCGTCCAGTTGTGTCTTCACCTCAAACAATCTGAGGAAGTTTGAACTTGTATATCAAACTCATGGAACAAATATTCAAAGCAGATATTATGGACACACTACTACATATAAGAACTAGTAATCAACATGTATTCAAACCAGCAAGGTAATTTATTGGTGTTAGTATTACATAAAGGTTTCCACATAATGGAAATTGTTTGAACAAAAATAAGGAATTTTTAAAAAAAGTAACCCAGAGAATTCAAAACTTGAAAAGTCAAAATCTTCCATCCACTCCAAATTCCTGTACTACCGATTTTTGAATGGCTTGATGGATATTGGTTATTTCCTTCTGAGTCAGTGTCTTTTCCAAGTGTCGGTAAGTGATCTTGTAACAATGGCTGACCCTTTGTGTCCTAGGGAAACAACAACAAAAAATCAGTTGCTGGTGTTAATTTGTACAAAATTATACATATTTGGAAGGAGAAAATAAAGAGTTCTCTCTCTCTCTCTCTCTTTTTTTTGGCTTTTCTTGTCCTGGCATTTAATTATATTTTTCAAGTTACCAATACAATGGATGGAGCCAGACTCAACCCCTTTTTGTTATTAATAATTAACCTCTCCAGAGGAAAGCAATCCATTTTTGAGCTCTAGTTGTTTTTCAGATGGGCACCATATTGCCTGATCATATTTTCTCCTTCTTTCTTGTCCAGCACAAACTCTTGGGCCAGAGCTATATGTCCTCTTGAAGATATGCTAGCATGAAGGCAATTCACATGTAAAGAGTCTGAATAGAGGAGACAGTTTGTTGGAGGCGGTACTGAAGTACCATTATCACAAGAAATACAACCATAATCTTTGTTGACCTGGTTTGACATTACATATTGCTCAAACATCTACAACTACCGGTAACAGCACCCCACCCCCCCCCCCCCCGTAGAATAAGAAATTATTCTCAATAGAGATTTTCCTATAGGAAGGCAGAGTAAGAATGTGCATATTTTAAGGATAACTGCTATTTTAACTGCTCAACGACAAATAAAACAAATAAAAATGTGGGTGAGCAGGAGGCTGAGACTTCTATACGTTTTGTGGAGTAAATGCTTTGTTTAACATATAATCCTCACAAGAAAGTTTTGAAATTGTTTTTGAAGGAACGTCTATTTATTGACGCATCCATATGCAGCTGTCCCAAAAGGAAACAAAATGTAAGTATATATGTAGGCACGTATTTATAAATAAGACTCATATGGCTATCCATCTTGTAAAACACAATGGTGGGCGGTTCACGTCAGAAATACAAACAAAGATAATAAAAGCAAGAAAGCCAGGTGCTTGATCCACAATCTTCGATCCGTCAAACCATACAGTCTTCAGGCTCCAACCTCACCTTATCACAGGTCCTGGAAGACTCATAGTACAAGAACTCACCTTCATTACTAATACCTACAGGCTGAATGGTCATCTGTTTGGAATTTTATAAGCTGAGTTAGGCAACCTGGACCGTAATAAGCATATGTCACCCTCAGTAATTTATGAGCAGTCTCCCAGCATTCTGAGACCACATCATATCATTCAACAGGAAAATTACTGATTGCCATTGATATACGTTTTCATTTTTCTTACCCCAAATAAGAGTCACAGTGGAAGCCTTTTGCTGAAAAGGTTGCCTACCCCTGCTCTAAGGAATGGATTTCCTCCATCACCAAGGAACTAACTGAGATTGCTTCTAACTCTTATCACTGGGTTCATTCTTTGCACTAAGCTATATTTTGTTTAAACATAGTTTAATAGCCATAAACCAAACTGTTTGTTTGCTTATGCTAGCCATTATAAATGATAATAGTCAATTTCATACAATATGCTAAGCCGAATAAACTGTGTTATCATTTAGATTCTGCGCAAAGCCAGCCAGTGATTTTAATATCTCATTTTCTACTCTTTAATCAAATCAGTTTTATTTATATGTTTACCTTCCCCCAAAAAAGCTGTCATTTACATGAAATGCTTTTGTTCTTTAAAAAATAATGCATCTCCCATTAATTATTTGCTCAAGAGTTAAATCTCTTATTGTGATCCCTATTATTCTTAGCAGCAAACTGTTTTACTCTCTCCAATAAGTCGTCTACTACTACTACTACTACTACTACTACTACTACTACTACTATTACTACTACTACTACTATTGGTTAATCTTTGGTGAGATTCACAGCCTTTGAGGCTGGTTAATAGCTCAGCAGCTCGAGTCCTAACCAAGGACCTAGGAACTGTTAAGGTATCGTCGAAGGATGTAAGCTGTTCTGAGTAAAGTGGTTTTTTGTAGAGTCAAAATGTTCAAGTCCGGTAAATTGAAAATTTCTAGATAGCGAGGTAGCCCTTTGGATATTGCTCCAAGGGCTCCAATTACAATCGGGACTACACACGATTTCTTTTTCCACAATCGCTCAACTTCAATTTTATTATTATTATTATTATTATTATTATTATTATTATTATTATTATTATTATTATCAACATCATCATCATCAAATTTGTTTGCCCCCATCTCATCTCAGGGCAACTCTGAGCTGCTTATAACATTAAAAGCTATAAAACCAGAGCACATAAATGTAAAAATAATAAAAATAGCATTACAATCAGAGAACGATAACGATTAAAAGATGGGTAAGAGGGAGTGGGATGTGCAGGGGGGAGGGGAGGTTCTCCTCTTAATCCATCAACCACTTCCAGCGTGATGCTTCCCCATTGGGGCCCCAAGCCCAGAGGCAGGTCTTCAGGTCCTTATGGAAGGTCAGAATAGTGGGAGCAGATCGCACCCCAGGGATGTATATGTAAGATTTTCCAAAGGGTAGAAGCCACGGCAGAAAAGGTTCTTCTCCTAGACCCTGCCAGGGTTTGCGGCATGCCTCTTCTGACAATGCGGGTGGGGTGGGCCAGTCCCATTGGGGTAAGACGGCTTCTTAAATAACTTGGACCTATGTCTGTCTATGAATGTCTATTATTCCTTTTTCCCTTTTCATTTACCCTTCTAAGATATTTAAGCACCTGTAAAAGGACTGGGAAGTTACAAGAGGCATGTTGGTTCAATTGACAACAATAATAATTCATGTTGTATAGTTTGTAGCATTACTCAAACAAACAAACAAACAAACAAACAACATAGTCCAACTTCAAAAAAAGCAACCAGGTCAAAAAATAAATAAATAAATTGGCAAGCATGCCTTGGGCAGTGAAAACTCTGCAGAACTACTTCTGTATGATGTCTGCACTGCTATTGTTTGTGAACAACCGGAATCCAGGTTGCATCTCTTATTCTTGGCAACCAATACTGGCAATAATCTCAGAAGCCCAAGCAACTGCATCAAGGTCATGCAAATAATCTTATTTTGTACAGCACTGGTCTTTAATTGCTGGATGTTGACTCCCAATTACATCATTTATTTATTTTATTTAATTATTTTTGAGATTTATATGCCGCCATTCTCCCGAAGGACTCAGGGCGGCTTACAACAACAATCAATAATACAAATAACAAAATAAGTTAAAAATCCCTTAAAAACCATATTTAAAATTATTACAGTTTGTGCAACCCCTAGCAGATCAAGTTATTTGACGGAAGAGCCACGTCTTCAGTTCGTGGCGAAAGGAGAGGAGGTCCGGGGCTATCCTGAGCTCGGTGGGCAAATCATTCCAAAGGGCACCCCTAGGATGATCCGGGGTGGAGATATAAAGCTGGGTATCATCCGCATATTGGTGATACCTCACCCCAAAACCACGAATGATCTCACCCAGCGGCTTCATATAGATATTAAAGAACAGGGGGGAGAGAACCGATCCCTGAGGCACCCCACAAGTGAGGGGCCTCTGGGAGGATCTCTGACCCCCCGCAGATACAAACTGCAAGCGGCCCGAGAGATAGGAGGAGAACCACTGCAGAACAGTGCCTCCTATCCCCAACTTCCCGAGTCGCTGCACTAGGATACCATGGTCAATGGTATCAAAAGCCGCTGAGAGGTCAAGAAGGACCAGGATGGAGGAAAAACCCCCATCACGGGGCCACCAGAGATTATTCACAAGGGCGACCAATGCCGTTTCTGTGCTGTGACCGCGCCTGAAACCAGATTGGTAAGGATCCAGGTAGTCAGTTTCCTCCAGGAATTGAGGGAATTGCTGTGCCACCACGGACTCGACAACCTTCGCTAAAAAGCAGAGGTTGGAGACTGGACGGTAGTTATTAAGGGAGTCAGGGTCCAGGTTGGGCTTCTTGAGGAGAGGGCGAACCACCGCCTCTTTGAGTGCAGCGGGGAAGACCCCCTCCCTCAGAGAAGCATTGACAACAGCCTGGATCCAGTCTCCGGGCAGCTCCCTGGCTGCCAAAACAAGCCAGGAGGGACACGGGTCCAATAAACATGTGGAGGTCCCCAGCCGACCCATAATCCTGTCCACTTCATCCAACGAAACAGGCTCAAACTCAACCCAGATGTCCCCGCCAAGACAAGCCCCTGTCTCCTCAGTGGATTCTGCCCAGTCAAAGTCCAGCCCAGTCCGGATCTGAGCAATTTTATCTTGCAGAAACTGTGCAAAATCCTCAGCTCGGCCCTGATACATTCTTCAGCTGGACACTTCAAAGCGGGGAAAAAAATAAAGGAACTATAAGAGAGAAATCAAATAACAGGCAGGGGGAAAAAACCCCAATCATTTAGACCATGGCCAATATCTCATTAACATTAGTTTTGAAAATGAACAGTATCATGGATAAAGGACAAGCAAAACTAAATGGATCTGACATGACAATGGTTTTCAGCCTTTGTCTCAAATAATTCACTTCTCTTAAACAGATCCAAATCTATAATTTATAATCAAGCTTGTGCCCAAACAAGAAGTCCCATTTGACTTGATGTGTATGTAGGCTTAAAAAGAATTCTGCCTTTAATAATAATACTAGCCCATTTTTTCATATTGGGGAAAATGAACCTTCAGATGCCTATTGTTCAACAGTTGAAAGAATGAAAGGCCTACCCTAACCCACTGGACAAGAACCATAGAAACCAAGATGACTCCTGGTTTTTAAACCATAGATTCTGGGAACGCACTAATTCATTTACCTCAGGAAGTTAGAAAGCTTAAACAAACATAACCATGAATGTTGTTGTGGCACCTTAAAAATCTTCGTCCATCTTTTACAGCAGGGGCCCCCATGCTGCTGAGGAACAGCAGTGGTCCATGGCGTACCAGAAATTGGGCCATGCAAATCAGTGAAGCCCATCTGCACATGCCTGGGATGCAGGCAGTGTGCGAAACCATGCTTCCTCTGGACTGCAGAAAAGCCTCTCTCCACAGAACTGGTCCCTGTTGTCCAAAGTGTGGGGGGCAGTGGTGGGTTGCTCCCAGTTCTGTCCGGTTCTTTAGAACCAGTAGTAAAAGCGGTGGGAGGCTCTGCCCACCTGCCCAGACATCATAAATGACAATCTGCACATGCGCAGAAGCGCGTGTGTGTGCTCCCGTTGCAAACTGGTAGTAAAGGTAAGTAGAACTCACCCCTGGATGGGGGGGGGTCACTGTTTTACAGCATCATCCATAAAGAGCCTGTTATATTTTTAAAAGTATTATCACATATTCTCTTATGGATCATCGTAGTCCATTGACCATGATCTGCTAAAGCTTATATTGAAATAAATGTGTTAAGTTTTAGTGGACTGTAATTCAGAAACATTTATAAAATAGTAAGCCTACTACTGCTTAAGGTGTCATAAGGTTCTTTGTGATGATTGTGTTGCTCTGTAAAATATCATGTATATGGATCATGTTAAATAAATAAAAATAAGAATGACAAATAAAAAAGGCTTAAGGAATCTTAACATTTAACAGATTTATTGTGGCACAAGTTTAGTGAACTAGAAATCACTTCATCAGCTACCTAATATACTATATGTATACTTGAAGTAGTTAAAAAAAATAATTGGCTCCATATTCCATGAAATGAAAACCTATAATATGATAAATTGATTGAGTCTTTAAGGTGTCAGAAAACTTTTTTTTTATGTTTTCATTAAAATGTTATTCCTTAACAGTCTAAGGGAAATGATGCAAACACGCAGGTCTATTATTGAATTATTATTCCTATTATTGAGGAATTATTAAATCTATCATTTATTCTTCTATAACTGTCTGGTTTGGTACAGCAGCCAGACAGGACAGATTCAGAATTCAACAGATAGTTAGGATTGCAGAAAAAAAATAATTGTAACCAGTCTGCCTTCCATTGTGGACATGTATATTGCATGGGTCAGAAGTGGGGCTGGGAAAATATCTACAGACCCCTCACATTCTGGACATAAATTCTTCACCTTGGATTGTCACTACAGGGCATTGCATGCCAAAACAACCAGACACAGAGACAGTTTTTCTCCTGTGCCATCACTCTGCTGAACAACTAATTCCCACAGTACTGTCTTATGTCTAAGTATATTTACCCATGTAGCATGGCTTATCCTTCTCGTCATTTCTTTTATCTTTTCTTATTGATATCATTATTATGATTATTATTACTCTTATTGCTTTGGCATGTACGCTGAGAGCTTATGTACCAGAGGCAATTCCTTGTGTGTCTAATTACACTTGGCCAAATAAAGTATTCCATTCCGTTCTATTCCATTCCACTCCATTCATTTTAAATATAGAGTTGTTGTTGTTGTTGTTGTTGTTATTGTTATTGTTATTATTATTATTATGTATTGGTTGCCCATTTTACCACAGGGAAATTCTGGGCAGCTTTAGCTCCTGTACAGCTTTTATATCACAAGTGAAACTCCAGGGCCATATGCCACTTTTTTGACCAATGTGCCCCCCCTCCATATGCTAAAGCAGGGGTCACCAACTTTTTTGGGTTCGCAGGCTGGTGGTGCTGGTTTTGGCAGCGGGAGGGGACTGTTTTAGTGTGTGCAACCTAAATCCTGTGCATGCGCAAATGAAGTTTTGCATGCTTGCCCACTGCTTCAGTGACCAGTAGTGGACCATGGCCCGGGGGCCAGAGACCCCTGTGCTAAAGGGCTCATAGGTAGGCCTTGAAGTTACAAATATTTCAAAGCCGCTGTTATAGAGAACATAATAGTAATACTGCTGGTGTCTGAAATTTTAAGAATGGGCTGTGATTCTGCTAGAGCAACAGAAGCCATGATTAGCAGGAAGTAAGGAAATATATTTTTTATCCAATCTGTACCTTCCTACAACTCATCTGGTATGCAATTACATACCTCATGCTCCTTTCATTAGTCTTTAATTGAACTTCAGATCACAGCATTCTCAGCAATAGCTTTCTGAAATGAAACACTAAATACAACGCAATGCTGCATAAGGCAGGCAGGAAAAAAGAACAGAGGGATATTGATGAATTCAGAGGCCACGGGGAACACCGCTTCTAAACAAAATCAACAATGGACAAATAAAAATAGGCAAGACCACAGATTTATTTTTAATCTATGTAATCTGGCAGGAAAGCAAAGAATAGCAATGCAGGAAGAAGGGTTCAGAATATCATAGCGATTGTCCTACTTTGCTGGCCTTTCTTTGCAAAATTATAATTGCCTGAAGTCGGATGAATAAAATTTCCTCCTTTTACATCTAATCAGCTGGACGTGGAAAAGGGAAGCCAGTTTTATGCATTCAACACAGTACCTCTCCGTTCATCTTAGAACATAGAACATCTAGTGTTGTATCTAATGTTTTATGATGAATGTATTTTTACAATGACTATGATAATGATCTATCGCTATAGTTGTATGTACATTGAGAGCTTATGCACCGGAGACAAATTCCTTGTGTGTTTAATCATACTTGGCCAATAAATAATTCTATTCTATTAAGTTCACAGAATGACACCCTAGAATACTATATTCTCTTCACCATACAGGTAGTTGTCAGGTTACATCCATTCATTCAACAACTGTTCAAAATTACAGTGTCACTGAAAAAAACAGATGTATGATCAGTCCTCTAATGACCACCACAGAATCCCCATAGTCAAGTGATCAACATTTCGATGCTTGGTGACTAGCTCGCATTTATGACTATCGCAATATTCCTGCAATCACAGGAAGTTGTTTGGGTCCCAGGAACTGGTACTATTTACGCATCCAGCCTAATGTTTGGCCCTTCCGGACCTTGCTGGCCAAGGGAATGGGGGAGACAGTGGGCAAGAAATGGCTCTTTTCCCGACCTGTGCCTATTGGTTATTTCAAGGGCAGCTCTGTGGGTTGAATCTTTTCCACTCCTTCTGTTAAAAGGATTTCTAGGTTATTGAGGGTGGTGGCAGCAGAATACAGTGGCTTCTTCATATCGGCCATATAGTACAGGATGGTCAAAAGGCCAGAGATGGGTTAGAGATAGGTGGGTGGAGGAGTTGAAGTGGAGGCAGTTTGTGCAATGCTGAGCTGTGAGGTTCTTGCCTTATGACTGAACAGTCCTCACTTAATGACCACAACTGGGACTGTTGTGACTGCTAAGTGGCACGGTCACGTGATATTTCGCTTACTGACTTCTTCACAGAAATGCTGGTGCAAATTAGGCCATAATCTGAGGACTACAGGTAGATGGAGGTATGTTAGATTGTGGGAGGCTCCACACCTAAAGCTGAAGTTGAGAAGGACTGTCAGGGTTTCTTCACTAAATTAGCCATGGCGGCTGGGCTTCCTGTGTAATTTTGCAACAACCCGAAGATTAGAAATCCTACAAATATGATCAGAGGTTCAGTACATTTCCCTAATTAGTCACAAGATCAGCCAGAACTAATAACGAAGAACTAATGATGCTTTTTGCTGCCAAAATATTTCAGTGATACCATAAAAACTAATCAATTAATAAACTTTTGTGGATTACAATCCACTTCAGTAGTTGTGTAGATATTTTCCTGTGAGAGGACTATACTCAGCTTTGATTATGTTTGGTTGTGGAGAATGGGACAGGAATAGTAAAAAGAGAAAACGGGAAATTAAAATGTAGGTGGTGGTACAGATAATGAAAATTATCTGTGGATAGCAGCCATTCTGACTTTGCCCCCGTGGTGAGGAGTCCCTGAAACACTAACATATATTCTTTTATATTGCTCCTATCAGAAAGATGCAGAATTGCAATTAATAATACCCCATCTACCCAAGATTTTCAGATAACTCACATCCTTTTATTTACATTATCTATCATTTATTTACATTACCATTATCTAATCAATGTGATCTTATTTTTCTTCACGTGACTAAGTTTTGTTTTTTGCTATTCACAAAATATAAATATATTATACCTTGGCACACCTGTTTTATCATTATTGGTTTTACTGTGGTTTTTGGTTGCTGTCTCAAACTTTTTTTCCTTTTCTCTTTTTGAGTCAGATTACAAGGACTGTAATAAAGTTATCTTGTCTTGTCTCGGGACAAAGTTCATTTTAAAGCTGACAATGACAGCTCTTGGCTGTAGCTCAAATGTGACAAGATGACCAAGGTTCATGTAATGCTCCACAATCAATGAAAATATCATGTAAAACAAAATGCCAACAGACAGTGCATCGCTACAATGATGTAATTTATTCTTATTGATATTCAGCAGTTTTAGAGGAAAGAAACAGGGTGAAATAATATGCAATAACACATAGAAAGCATGTGCATCTGTGTGGGAACAAGAGGTTTGTGTTCCAGCACTGAACCTGTGAATTTAACTGATGCCTGATATACATAATTGTACAGAAAATACATGGAAGCGCTCATAAATGGGCCCTGTAAATATGGATATATAACCTTCAGTTTTGAGCCCCAGGGATCCACCTCCAACGTTCTAACAAATGGCCCTGGATTAACATGAAATGAGATCACTGAAGTCATTCACACCCATGGATGGGTGCTACTTGCACCCTTCCTGGAGGTAACAGTTCAAGAGCCTGATCTAGCAAAAAATGAAAGTGACCTCAAAACATGCATCTTCTAGACTGATTTAAAGAAAAAAGACATTCCTGTATCTTATGTGTTCTGAGAAAATAGATACTGTATAAGATATTGAGCAACAATTCTAAAGATATAGTGCCAAAATGCTACAAAACTTTTATGTGTTATGCAGAGCTGTGGTGGCGCAATGGTTAGAGTGCAGTACTGCAGGCTACTTCTGCTGACTGCCTGCAATTTGGCAGTTCAAATCTCATCAGGCTCAAGGTTGAGTCAGCCTTCCATCCTTCCGAGGTGGGTAAAATGAGGACCCAAATTGTTGGGGGCAATAGGCTGACTCTGTAAACCGCTTAGAGAGTAAAGCACTGTGAAGTGGTATATAAGTGTAAGTGCTATTGCTATTGCTATCCTGTCTCCTGTCAATCTAAAATATGCATTTGATTGAAAAACAGCAAAATTCCTCTTCTAGAAAGACTTTATAGGAGCATAGGGGAATCAATTTTTCTTGAATGTCTTATCTTGTTCCCTTTTGATCAACCACTGCAAGATTAAAATCTTGAAGTTAGAACGTTCTTACAAACCTGTTTAATTTTAACCATCTGGGTAAAGGGTTTTAATTGGAAATTGTCCTAAAGTTTAAATATGTTATTCTTTGACCTGGTTAAGGTTTTTGGGTGCTGTTTTAAATTTTTATGCTGCCTGCTTTTCAAAAAAAATCCATAAATAAGTGCTTGATGTTTCTGAACATTTAGGTCTGTTCAAAATCCCGGAATGCTGAATAATAAGTGAAATGTCCTATATTAATTAAATTATACTTCTTCCACACTATGTTTCAAAAATCTAAAAAAAATATAGGGAAATGTTTGAAGAAATATGCAATAAGACTTCCAATTTTCTTAAAAAGTCTTATCATAATTTTAATATTACCTTCAGATGGAATTGCAGACAAAAGCAGACAAATCCAGTTTGCACCACTTTGGTTGTTAACTTTCTGAGCAGTTTGGCAAACTGGTTGTTGGAAGAAGTCATTAGGGCAGAAAACCGGTTGTTAAATTACTTGAATCCCACCACTGGTTATTACCTATGCCAAACATGCCACTTTGCTAAATTTTCAGTTCCTTATATTCTAGAGAAAATATGTTTAACTTGGTAGATCCATTCTCTGCAAGTCTTGTACAACAATGCAGCCATCTGCTGGCCTTGGTCACTGAGGCTTTTCATTTGAAATATTTCTTGAAAAAGCAGGAATTCACAGACATACAGTAACAGTCTTTAATCAACACAAAGGGAGAAATGAAATAAAATCACACCATATTCATATATTTCTAATTAATTCTGATATTATGGAAGAAGCACATTTCTTCCCTTTACCACATCCATCATCTTATAGTTAGCTGGGACAAGTTGAAAAGGAAGAATAAAGGAAATCACCTTAGAACAGGGGTGTCAAACTCGCAGGCTGCAGGCTAGATGTGTCGTGCACTGACCACACCCACCCCGTTTTAACGAAGGGAGGA